>NC_091022.1:4854772-6068466 GCF_041296385.1 Aphelocoma coerulescens
CTTTTGTTACGTGTGCACACAGTAAATCCAGCTCAGGAGCAAAAATGAAAAAGAGTGCTACTGTATTTCAAAACAGTTTAATAACACGCAACACCATAAGCAAAAGATAGTGGTAAACCTGGAACAAATCGAGCTCTCTGTTGGAAAAGATTCCAAGTCCTTTCCAGGCTGGCATGTGTAACACTTGTCCTTCTCTTACTGTCAGTGCAAGACACCCATAAATACTTGTGCAGGAGCAGCTGGGGGAAAATAAATGACAGAAAGCCCTGCAGGGCCCTGTGAGTCTGTTTGGGAATGTGAAGCTTGGGGATGAGCTTTGCTGGGGACACGGATACAGGTGTGCAAATCCAGAACCACGTCACATACCCGTTGTGTGCAAGGCTGGGACGTACGTGACAGAAGGAAGGGGCTGGGGAAGAAAAGCTTTGGGAATGAGGAGCTGAAGCCTTACACAAGCACAGGACTGCCTGCAGTGTGACCCGAACAAGTGGCTGAATGGTGAGTTATGCATCAGTAAGACCAGCTGAAAGAAAAAACAAGCCAAGAAAATGATCCTCCAGCACTCTGGAATATGGGATTTTTATATACCTGGATGCAGCCTTGCTAGTTCATAATACAAGAATACAAAATACATTATACTTGCTGGCCCATAGTACGTGATTTTATCACAAATCTCTGTAGACACATCTGCTAATCTGCAGGACCCCATGCTCTGTTGCTCATGCACCCTCTGCTGTATCACTTCTATCTGTAGGACATGAAGCATTGCAAACACCAGTATGGGTGCAGTGATATGGGTAGAAACATTTGGCTGATTCTTCAGAGCCTGGTGCTTTCACTGCTTGTAGAAGTTCTTATCATGCTAAAAATACTGAATGCTTCACCTGCTCCTACAGAAACACTTGCTGCAGGTAAATTAATCAGCAGCAGGTGAGTAACAGTTTGATTTCATCAACACAACCCTCATCAAATCATGGAGCTCTTGACCTGGGAAGCTGTATGGACTTAGCTAGGCCTGATGCCCAGCTGCAGAGGATGGATATATGCCCAAATAAAAACCAAGCCTATGTGTTAGATGATTCCATCATTTTTTCAGGATGCGCAGAAACCTTTCAACACATTATGAACGAATATTTCTAATTTTGCATCGGAACAATGGGGGACTGAGTTTGCCTGCAGCAACTGATGATCCCCAGAGATTCCTGTGTGTGCAGAGCCTGTTCTTGCATTGTCCAAACACAGAGAGAAAATAGTCTGATGTGATTCCAGCCCCCTGCCCCTTTCATCCCCCACCTAGAGCTCTTGTGTATCCAAAGGAAGAACACACAATGTGCACTCAACCAGACAGAGCTGAACTGCCTGCAGCCAAAATACAAAAGATTGGATATCTAATTTATTTTTTGGTAGTATAATCATTCTGTCATGTATAATGGATGCACAGGCAGAGTTTGGGGTTTTGAAAACCTAGAGCAAAGCTTTACTTTATTCCTGTAAATCTCATGGGCTTCAAATTGCAGCATTCTCTTCTGTCAGCAGCACAATGCTTAGCAATGAAATTCCATGGCTCCAATAGGACTCTGAGGCTTTAATTACATTTGGAAAATAGAGTGCTACCAATGGGTTTGCTATTTTGAGGGCATATGAGATTCATGAGCCTTAATATAGCTGCAAACCCACCCTTTATGGAAGGGTGGAAAGGAAGGGACCAAACAGATTACCCCAAAATTCTGTTTTCTTCATTTAAGACTGAAGATTCCTGGAGGTCTGAGAGTGGAGGAAGCTAAAGGTTTTGGGGGTGTGAAGGGGAAGGGTTCGAACTATCTGGATGGGGAAGAAATTGGTGGATATATTCTCCAGCCCCAAGGAATTAATTAGGAATTAAAATCTTTATCAGTCTGCTCCAGGGAGAGAAGCAGTGAAAGGATGGAGAGTTGGGGCTTTTTGCTCAGTGGAGGTTGGAGAAGTGGGGGGACAGCACACAGGTTACAAGAAGGGATACTGTGAACCCTCCCAACCAGAGCGAACAAAATAAATTAAGGTAACGAATAAGAATAAGAATAAGAATAAGAATAAGAATAAGAATAGGAATAAGAATAAGAATAAGAATAAGAATAAGAATAAGAATAAGAATATTTTTGTTTCTCTGACAAAGCTGTTAAAGGCTCGTAATGCCAGATATCAAATTACCCCAGGTATGTTGTTCCATCTCTGGAAGTGAGCAAGGCCAGGTTGGATGGGGCTTGGAGCAACCTGGGGTAGGGGAAGGTGTCCCTGCCCAGGGCAGGGGGTGGAATGGGAGGGGCTTTAAGGTCCCTCCCAACCCAAACCATTCCATTATTCTATGATTTTATGTGCTTTCATTTTCCTCCCAGGACATCAGAAATGTGGTCAGCCTTGTTTTACAGAAGGAGAGAGCAGATGACATGCCTGGGGTCAGCCAGGGGCACAGGTGGGAATGGGGCACAGCCCCATCTTTTTTAGGTGACCTAACTGCAAGGTCACAGCTGCTTTCCTAAATGAAAATCAGATTTCCATAGTGATGAGTCTGAGCTGGAGAGTCCAAATCGTGATCAAAGGTTTGGATGCCTGGCATGTAGGGCATTCAAGCCATTATTATGCAGTGTGACTCATGGCACTGGAAGAGGCCGGCCACAGCACTTAGATCCAGATTTTCTGGGTTTTATGTAGTCAGCACTGCAACGCTGGTTCTGACAGCCCCTGCTCAGGCTTGGTCAGGTGCCCTTTTTGTTACCATAACCTCCACACAACTGATAACAACCCACATGCTCGTGGCTGTGTCAGAACACCCAGGAGCTCCCAGAGCCCCTATTTCTCAGTGTGCCTCCCTGCTCCTGTTTGGGACACCACAGTCCAGGAGCAGCACTGTAACTTCAGCCCTGCCGAGCTTTTAGGCCCAGGGAGGAAATTCCACCCGCACAAGCGCTCCGAGCTATCCAGAAGAGGGAGTGCACACCATGCACACACGGACATCAGGGGCTGGTGTGCTGTGTCCTCACTGCCCAGCACGGGGGCTCTGGGAATGTGCTGCCCCGCATGAGACTGCCACCCACTCAGGGAGCCCTCCCTGCACAGCTTCCCCTGGATGTGTGTCTGCTTGAGATTTTTCAGGGGCGGAGGGGGCTTTAAAAGAAGTGTATTTTTGCTTTTGGATAAGCTTGCTTTACGTATCAGCTCTCTAGTCAAAATTAGTTTAGCACATTTGGTTCCAAGTCCCTTGCTCCCTGATTTGATAAGTAACTTGTAGGCAATGTTGCAGAATGCAAACTCAGAGCTAATTTTTCAGACTTAGTCAGGAGTGAAGTTTAAAAATTCCCTTTCTGTGAGCAACAGAGTTTTTCCAAGTGGAACTTCCACTTGTGTTTATCTGGGTTTGCAGCAACAGCCCAAAATAGTGCCTGGACACTGCTGTAGGTGCCCTTGACAATTAAAAATGCAGTTGAGTACACGAACAAAGCCACAGGCAACCACCATGTGCAGTGATTAACCAGTCAGACCCACATTATGAAAAGGAAGCAAGAAGTGGGCAGCAAGTTTATAAAGAAAACAATTCTGATAATGTTTCCATGTTTTTCTCCTTTCTCCACTGACACATCCTCCTCCTCCCCCAGCACATGCTGTTCACTCTCCTGCTGAATTACCTTCTTTTATACTGTCCTAAATCTCTGACCTTAGTTTGACTTTTTTCCACTTTGCTTATCTTTGTCCTTCACTCTAGTTAAGAAAAACCCCACAAGATTTAGCTTTGAAAGGTTTGAAAGGCAATATTAACTCTGTTTAGCTCCCAGTAATAGTGTAAACAGCAATAACACAATTCTTTAATGATTATTACCTGATTTAATGTGCCTTCCTTACCTAACCTTTCTCTCTTTTTTTTTGATGTCTCTTACAGATTATCAAGAGCTGGTATTCTGCTGACTTTTGTTGTTCATTAAAAATGAAGTTCAAGGTCAACTGATAAATACATGTTGCTATTACAGTTTTGAAAACAACTTCCATTGCAATGCAGTGAGAAAGATTTTGAAAAGAAAAAAAAAATTGAAAGAAACTTCTGCCTGTGCTGCATTATTACACAATTCTAAGTGGGTTAGAAAGAATTGCACCGTTGTAATTTGAATTATCAGTACAATACACTCCTTTATCTTGCTCAGCTTGCCCCCTCTCTCTGCAGAAAAGTCAAAATAGCAAGTTCAGGTAATAACCTCTGGTTATCTCCAGCAAGGTAAATACCTGAGAAAGTAATTGGCATTAACTTGCAGTTTCTTGATAGTGGTTCAGCTCTGTTATCAAGCCATGAAGAGGTTAAGGTCCAGGTGCAGCCCAGATTTGCCTGATCCCTGACTGTGTGAGGAGCAAAGGCAGCCTGAGGAAGGCACAGTTTTGGCAGCAGCACAGCAGAGGCACCCCCTGTAATGGTCCTCAGTGCAGGAGGCCAGGCTGGACAGGGCTTGGAGCACCCTGGTCCAGTGGAAGGTGTCCCTGCCCATGGCAGGGGGTGACACTGGACGGGCTTGAAGTTCTCTCCCATCCCAACCCATTCCATGAGAAGGACAGCAATGGTTTCCCGTCTCCCCCATGCTCTGTGCCCTGGGAGGGGTGCTGGCTACCACCCCTGGGCAAAGGCTCCCTGGGCATAGGGCGGGGAGCTGCCTGCCAGCTGGGAACCTGAAGGAGCTCTGGCTGCCAGGGGCCGCAGGGCAATGGCCACAGCCTGGCACAGGTGAGCACCAAGGGATAAGGGATTGAACACCACACTAGGGTTATTTCACAGCCCAGGCCCTGCAGGAACCAGCAGGATGTCCATGGACACCTGGAGAGCAGGAGATAAATGCCACTGTGTGCTTGTGTCCTTGCCCTTTAACAGGCCTGAGGCAGGAGCACTGGGACCCTCCAAGGTGCCCTTTAGGAGCCAGACTGCAGCCATTCTGCTTGCTGGTACAACGGGCATTCTGCCTTCTTTCCACAAAACTCCCAAGGCTTTTCCAGCATAAGGATGACTGGGCACACACAACAACTTGCACTACAAGGCTTGGCAAAGACACCAGCTTTTGTTTAGCAGGGTGCAAAGGACTAATAAACCACTTAATGATTTGTATTCAGACACTGAACGGAGTCATCGACAGCAGCAATCGGCGCTGGGGCTCCGGTAGCAGCTCAGCCCTCGGCTGGGCTGGGAGTTCAAAGCCTGGCCGCCAACAAGGGCTGGAAAAGACCTAATCCTCCTTTATGTACATGTATAGTTATTGGAACAAAGGAAGGAATGGCAGCACATGACGCCAGTGAACAACCAGGATCAATAAGAACAGTCATGAGAGTGGAAAGTTATGGCAGAGTTTAACCTGAGTGGAACAGAGTGCAATGGATTACCCTCACCTGACTTTGGTTTCTTCCAACCATGAGAGTGTGTTGTTCCTTTCACTCCCTGTCCCAAGGATTGGTTGGTTAATTTTCTAGCAGTTGAACCTGTTTCCAAAAAGAAACAGTTGTTATTTTTATTTAGTGGTTGAGCTAAGGTTCAGCTGGAAAAAACACCCCAAACATAAAATCCATGCCATGGTGGAATCCATTGCAAACTTTTCTACAGGAGTAGAAAAATTATGAGAAAACAAACCGCTATTTATTGATCACATTTCTGGACTGAAGTATAGGAAGAACAAAAATGCACAGAACATCTTGTTGGACAAACCAACCATTCTTAGCTTAACACAGGAGCTGAAGCTCTCTGTACAATCATTCCGGCCTCCTGACTTGCCCAAAGCATCAACTTAGATACTTCTTCTACTGAGCCCAAAGGGTGTCTTCGTTCACAGGTTATAGCAATACCTTCCAGAAGTCCTTATAAAATAGTTCTTTAGAACACCATGCAGTTCTGACCTCCTTTAGGTTTTTGCAGGGATTTGCATAACCAAGCTGGACTATTCACCTGCCTGATCTGATATGAAAACTCATTTCCTGCTAGAGTAGGAATTTTATTTATTTTTTAAAATATGAATGCAAGATGCTGGCAGAGTAGCCATCAAAGATAAGGAAGTATCCAGAAGTTCTGGGCCTCTTAACCAGCAAGAAAACGCTAAAACTGACAGTCTGTATCTGTTGTTTTTAAAGTTGTCTAATAAACGTAATGTTTTCAAAGAGTTTAATAGCATATCTGATGTCCTACAGGTAGTTTGAAAACAAAATTTCAATGCACCTTTCTTTCCCTGATAGTCTCCAAATAAGCACTACACACAGGTTAAACCAAGACAGGGAAGGAAGAAAATCAACAGAAATTCTCATCATTTGCACAATTGCCATCTCACGTGTTTGGAAAGGCCACAAGTATTGGGTCAAATGAAGACAACTGGAAGCACTGCGAACTCTGGCAGCTTAAATGCAAAACACAAATTAAAAATAAAACATTAAGGCAGGCCACAAGAAAGGTCTGAAGAACAATTTGTAAAGGGCAAAGAAGCAGTTATTGACAAAGACAGAAGTGAACTGGGACATGACACAAGGATCATGTTCCTCCACAGCCTAGGGGCAGATTCTGAAGGATTTCAGCGATCCACCCAGATCCAGTTAGAAGTCAGTGTTAGGCACAAGGTTCCTGTGGTCACACTGCTCTCGTGGTTCCCCTCCAACGTGGATGACTCTGGATTGGAACAGACAGGTTTGGTATATTTTCCAAGGGTTGATCTCCTCTGCACAGTTTTACAGCAGAAGTCTTGATACGACACAGGCATAAATTACTCTGAGTAGCTTGCTGGCCTCTGAAATAAAGAGTAATTTCTTCTCCTTTCACTCGTCCTGGCAGTGTTACAGGTCTTGACTTCAGTGTTTGATTCTGGTGGCTTTAAGGTGACCATATACCAGAGCCATTCAGAGGGTTCATGTTTCTCCAGTTACTTTTAAATATGTGTTTATGGGTTTGTTCTCTTCTTTCAAGAATTAAGCTTCTTCAGTACTGACACATACATTCTGCCTCAGAACATTATTCAGAACTGGTTCTTCATGATTTGCTACTTGTAGAGCAACTAAATACCCTTAAAGAATCACATCCAATTTATCCTGGTTGGAGTCTGTTTCCCATAAGTTATAAGGAAGCATGGGGTCTTGTTCTGCCCTTTCTTCCAGCCAGGGTAACTGTAATCACCCAGAGAAACATCCCAAATCAGCTCACACTGTTCCAGTGAAAGTATCCGAGTGTTAGCAGCACAGCCTCAGACAATGTCCCACAGGGATAAGGAATTCCTGGGACCACGGCCACTCAATAGTTATGTTGCAACTGCAGATGTACCCCCAGGCTGACAGAGGCTCAGTCTGTAAACCAGACTCCTGCACAACAGAGACTGATCCCACTTTAGCAAGGTCTTCTCTGGTCCCTGGTTTAAAATTCACACCAAAACTGGTCCACAAAGGTCTCTTTGTAATTTTCTCCTCCTTATAAGTAGATCTTACATATCAAGATGAGATCACTCTCATTTATTCTCTTGAGTTACACTTGAGTTCTCTTGATTTCATATGGATGAACTGCAATTAGTTTTGAGATGGGGGAAAAAGGGCATAGAGTAGTTCAATAGAAGTTCAGTTTTGCTCCATCCAGGATGTTGAGAGCACTTGGGGCCGTTGTCCCTGTGACTGTGCTTTTATGGGATGGTTTTAACAGCTGTTACAATTACACAGAATTAAAATGCAACATAAATTTGTGTGCCACCATATGTACTTCACCTGCTATGTTGACCACAATGAGTGCGGAAGCAGAAATACAGGGTAAGTTACTCTTAATATCTGAAAACAATTAAAAAAAACAAAGCCAAAACAAAACAAAAAAAACCCCAACCAAAACAGAGAGAGACTAATTAAAGTAAATGTACAAACCCTTAGCCCTGTGAGTAATCCTTTCCCCTGCAAATCATTCACTGATGTCAGGTGATGCTCCATGGGTGAGGCAGGATTATTTACGTGTCCAAGGGCTTGCGGGATTAGGCCTGAACACTATTCCAGAAAGAGTCCTCAGAGGTCTCCAACATTATCTTCACTATTCTGCCCTCTGTAAAGCAGCCATTCAACTGAAATTCCCTCTAATAAATTCAATTTCTTCTCTAGGCTCTCTATTACCTTTATGTTGGGTTTTAGTTGTTCTCCTGCAGTCACAGTGACTGGAACAGTGACCTAAGGCTGAATTCAGCAATGTAAGGTAACACTGTTGCAGGAATAGCTTAGGCTGGACTTCTGGTATAAACTCTGGTTTTAGTTCATCACTATGGAGAGTCAGAGTTCATACACTGATATATAAATATAATAGACACTGATACATACTCACTCTCTCACTGAGTTCAAGCAATGCCAGTACATCACTGTTTCCTTTGAACTGCTTGATACAAGATTCCAGTGTCAAATTATCTCATCATACATGCAGAAACCTGGCTGGTACAAAGCTTTAAAACTTTTAATATATAAATGACAAAAAAGTCACCTTTTGTCATTTCTTTTCAATTGTGTAACTCCATACTAAAAAATATGGTCTATATTGTAGTACATATCAGTAATGTATCATCATAATAAAGTCACATATCAGATTCATCCCCGTTCTAGTGAATTTTTAGCCTTGCTCCAATCTCACACTGTTTTATTGAGTTATATAGCAGTATATTTGGAAGATCACTGCCACCATCTAAGCTCAGTAGTGTCTATGCTTCTTATTATGCATCACAAAAAAGAGACAACAAAAGAGTTTTTTAGTTCAGAAGCCATCTTCTTTGACACTTGTTGAAATTGAATTGGCCCTTAAAATTGAGTGTATTAAAACATTCATGTACCAGAATACTATCAGGGAGTGAATGATATTGTTTCTCTTGTGGCACTTTGAATCCCTTCTCTTAAGCAATACAGGGAGCTGGACATGTCTCTGTGTTCCCATCTGGACCTGGACATGGAACACATGGATATGAGCACATTTGAACCCTGTGCTGAGTGCTCAGATGCACAAGTTTTCCCAGAAATGGGGCAGTTCTCAGGTCTTCTGCCTCCTGTAGTGCCAGCACTCGATGGAGTTCCCCACTGCTGGGTTCAAGATGAAGAGAAAACAGGAGCTCCTGCTCTGTGAGAGAGCAGAAGTGTGAAGTGTTCCCAGAGCCAGCTTGAAAGCACAGAAACAGGAAGTTCTGCTCAGGTGGATCTTTAGAACACACCTCATGTGGCCTCAAAACAGAGAAGGCAGCAGAAGGTGGCCTTTAAGGGCTATTTTGGTTTAGCTTTGATACAAAAGTGTGCTCTGGCATGTCTCACCAATTAAGTCATCATCTGCTGTCCATTACCCCCCAGGGCCACACAAAAACTGTGGATCAAGTTTAGGATAAACACAACCCTGCCTGATTTCCAGAACAGCACCGACTGCAGGACTGATACAATTTGGGGTTGCGAGAGAAAAACTCAGACCAATCTGTGGGATAGATTTGAAGCCCAGATTTGCAGCTGGAAGTAATCTTGGTTATTAGGCCATACCTATCACAGTTTCTAGATTCAGCATGCACACAGAGGTTCAGGAAAATCCTGCTGTTGTGGGAGCATTATACTGAGGAGGACTCAGCCTCCAGAATTTTGTGGTGTCCATTTCAAAAGGACAGAATTTGATCTGCAGTTTTAGCCAATAGCCCATCAATCATTCCCACAAGGACTGAAAAAGCAATTGATGCTGCACAGTCCTACCCAAGGGCAAGAAGGGATGAGTAACAAGGCATGTAACATAATTTTTTTGTCTGAGGAATTTGAATCTAGAAGGAATTCATCTGGTACAAATCCTCATCACTACTAAAACAAGCTTATAAATGACAAGTTTCCACCATGGCAACTCTGGATTGTAGCCTCAGCACAAGAAGCAGGAAAACTCTTCTCAATTCAGAGTCCATTCCCATATCAGCTGGATTCCCTGTGCAGTTGCAGGTTTACTTGTTGCCCTTAAACCAGATGGGATCCATAGCTTGATGCAACAGCTAGTTACCGTCATGTTGTGATGCTCAGATCCTGATTCTAAGGATGTTTTTCAAAAAGATCCACTTTCTAAACACTGATTAGACTCTGTAACAGAGTTTCATGTACCCAAAGCCTACCCATTTGTGACTGATGAAACACTGGCCTTAGTAGTGAAACACGGGCCTCAGTAATAAAACTAAGATGTAGCTGTCCAAGTGAGGAAGATGCCCCAGGAAAATGCAGGGCTTTTTAATGACTTAGAGGGGGAGAAGAAATTCCATCTTGCCCAGTATGCATCATGAACGATCATGGCACAATTCATGGGCAGAGGATGGGGAGCAGGTGCAGAAGTCCTGCCCAACAAGCACCTCTGATCAGCCCAGTCACTCTGCTGCAGGACGTATTTCTCCTGAGAACAGCAAAGCACCACTGCTGCCACCTTCCCCTGATTGGGCTTCCCCTGAGAAACGGGCTGGAAGTGAGAGCTGCAGTCCTGCTGAAGCATCCAGAGGCACCTGCTTGCCAAGAAGTGCTTTTTTCTCTTGGATTGCTATCACTCCCCTTTTCTCCAAAGGTGGATTTTAGTGATAAGACTGTAAGCCATGACTCAGATTTACACAAACCACTGTGAACGCCAAAGGGAACACAGCCCTTTAGGAAATTTGATTGATGTCACAGAAAAAGCCTGCAAAGAAGCCAAAATTCAGGAGTATCACTTCCAATCCTAGTGGGATTCAATTTCATTTTTTAGATAATCATAGAGTTATGGAATTGTTAAGGTTGAAAAAGACCTTTAAGATCACCAAGTCCAATCGCCGGCCAGCACCACCACCATGTCCACCACTAAACCTTGTCCCCAGGTGCCCCAGGCACATGGTTTTTGAACACCTCCAGGGATGTTTTGAACACCTCCACCACTCCCCTGGGCAGCCTGTGCTGGGCTTTATGGTGGGTTTTTGGTTTTGTCTTGGTTTTTAAAGTACTAAAAACTGTAATTCTGATCCAAATCACAGCACGCTACATGTGGATGAGAGGGGGAAAATCCCACCATGGGTTTAGGGACACTCACATCCATTCTGTAACACTGCTGGAGCAGCTGGCCAAATAACGGAGCTATTGCATTTTAGCATGAGTCACTTGTTTGTTGTCAGCTTTAGCAAATGAATCAGTGACCCTGTGTGTCAAAGTCTCTAATGTTGATTTGTTTTGATATTTTCCTAAAATGTTAAATTGAACCATCTATTCCATTTGCCAGGTAATCTTGCAAATTATTAACACTGCAATCCATAATAAAATAAATCATCAACAGCAAAACAGAAAGGTCTTACCAGGACAAAAACAATCATTTAATAAAGCCTCAGGCTCTAAACACTAAATTTTTTCTTTCTAATTTGAGTTGCTTGTATTTCTAGTTAGGAAAATGCAATCCCAAATGAAAAGCTCTCCCAGAAAAGATCAGTAGCAACCTGCTCTCTAGCCAGCATCTTTAATGTTGGTGCTTCTCTGGAAACTACAAACTCTTACTGCAGGAGAAGAGCAGCGCAACAAATCTCCCCCAAATGCGTGCTGTGTATATCCTTCCAGCTTCAAGTAACTGATATCAGTTATGGATCACAATGTTCTTTGCCTTCCTCCCTCAATAACAGTGTTTAAATTCAACTGACATCACTTCAGAGAAACTGTTCATAGACAATTTTTCTGGACCTGTGCTTTAGCTGCACTAACAATTTCTCCCCAAAGCCAGCCTGGTTTATCAGCAGAGTAACCCTTTGAGAGATTGCAATCTCTTGTTCTAAGAGAAACCATCAGACTCTGAAAAGACTTTCTTTCTGGGACCAACACAGTCGTTTATATCAATATAACAAAGAAAACATTTACTGTGAGAAAAAGCCTTCACTATATTATGAGCATAATAAATTAGGGCTGGTTGCTTGGAATTCTAGTTTCATTTAGGCCACTAAAATAAATCTGCAAACATTTGCCTGAGCTCTGTTTGCTCTTCCTCTGAGGACATTAGTGCTGTAAGATCTAAAACTCCCACACATACCTCTGTTTCTTTCTATTTACTCTTTAAAAGTAGAAAAGGTCTCATCAGGAGTGCCCCATGCTGGCCTTTCTCACTTTATCAAGCTCCTTAGGGACAGACAAAAATCCTAAAAAGTTAAGATAAGGCTGCACAGAGGATTTAAGTCCATGGTGGTTTTGATACTGACCTCAGATCTACATCCAAGTCTCTTCCACCCTTTTTTTTAAAAGTGCAGGCTTTTAAATGAGATTTTCATCTGCCTCTGCTCAAAGTACATGCACAAATGCCACATTGTGCCATTTCGGGGGCACTGCTGCCAGGCTTAGACTGAATTTTCAGGCTCAAGGAATGCAGGAGTGGGCTCCAAAACACTTCCCTTGTGTTCTGTGAGGATTCACTTCCAATGTGGCCATTTCCATCCCAAGCACTCTCTCAGCAGGAGAAGCCAGTTGGAATTGTCAGTGCCTTGACTCAAAGTGAGGTCCCGATAGGGGATCCTCACTCCAGCCCCAGCCCAGGGTTCATTACCAGCATCTCTGCAGGCTTAGAGCTGGGAAATAGGAAATAGCTGGCACTGAGAATGAGTAGGAGTCTTGAGGTCCTGAGGCTTTCAGGCCATCCTGCCTTACAAACCCTAAGGAAACACACACCAAGGCTGCTTTTCCATTTGTAGGGCCACTGGCTATCAGTGCCCACTGCCATGGGTTTGAACTCATGTCCAGCTGTGTCTCAGAAAGGGAAACAGGGAAGAAAACCTTTCAATAGGTGTTGTTAACACTGATTTACTATCAGTGTATTTCCATAACAGCTAAAACCAGCACCATGTTAAAGGCTCCATCTGCCAATTAAGGGATTTCCTCTATAAGGCTTAGAGTACTTTAGATTTGTACTTACGTAGTAAAAGGAATATCTTTAGATAACTAATTAGATTTATATTTTTGCAACAGTTCACTTCCCCTCACAGAAATGAAAAGTTTTCTGAGTTGCTTTTCTTTAACACAACAAATATTGCAGTATTTCATCAGACTGAAAGCCCTGTGTATTTTGTCTGCCTGCCTTATCAGACTTGTACACGTGGCCTATATAATATGTCATGCCTTTTACAAAAGTAAATTTTTAATCCACTGCAGTCTTGGTGACCTCCCTTGGAGCATTCAAAGTACAATTCAGGCTTGGTTTACATATTGATAGTCACTCCAGAACAAGATCAGTGAGCCATGGAGGTGTTTCCACATGAACTATGCTGCCAGCAGTGGGTCACACTAAAAGCCACCCTGAGCACACCTGGTAACAACTCCCTGTCCTGGCAGAGCCTGGCACAGACCTCTCTGGTGCAGGCAGAGCCAGCTGTGCCTCACATGATTTTCTCTGTATTCAGGCTGACTCCAGTCCCCATTCCTCCTCAGAGGACTTTCAGGCATGCCTGAACACAGATTTCTTGTCCAAGAGCACTCTATAGATTATGTACCTATAGTCAACTTTGGCTCCCAAAAACCAGGGGCTAAAACACCTCCACTGTACAGTTACAGACATGAAAATGCTACTGAGCTCTTCAGGCATCTGGCAGCAGGTGGTATCTTTGATCCCAGTAGAATTACTTTGTCATAGTAGAGTTACTGATGCACATGAGTTACATGTGAAAATGTTGGTGGAGAGGCCACCTCAGCTCCTGCCATCCTGAGAGGTAGGAAACACCAAGGAAGGGCAGTCAGGCTGTAGGACTGAAGGGAAGGAGGGCAGGCAGAGCACATTCCAGGCAGCACTGACACACAGCACCATTTCCCAGCCCAGAGCAGCAGGAAGTTTCCACGACAGTTGGGAATTGTTTCTTTCTGGTAGCCTGGAAGCCAGAACTGAGCGGCCCTAAGAACACCCCACAGCTCTCAGTGGGGAAAGGCTGCTTGGTTTGTCCTTAGGGCCTTGTACCCTGGGAGAAATGGAGAAGAAGCCACACCTACAAAAAGCTTACAATAAACCCCATAAAAACACCTACATATTATAGCAAGCAGTGCTATTAAATCAAGTGAATAAGCATAACTAGATCTACACAAAGACAAGGGGCAGTAGGAGCACAGACTCCTCAGAGGAAATCAGAAATTTGCTCTTTCTGAGCAGATAGATTATCCCTGTTGGAATACTTCTGTCTTGAATGCACACTGAGCAGAAATATGGTTTCTTCCATTTATTGGAAGAACTTCCCCAAATCACTAGCCAGTTTATTTTATTTTATTTTATTTTATTTTATTTTATTTTATTTTATTTTATTTTATTTTATTTTATTTTATTTTATTGGAGTTTACATGAAGCTGCTCTCCAGCTAGGTGGAGAGATGGATGGAAATCTTACATTTCCATGTTTTTAGCCAGTTTGTTGTTAGCTACTTGCAAAGTGTCCCGAACATCTGATGAATGGGAAAAATCTGGAGTACTAAATAAAACTGGATCTGCTTCAATGCCAGTTACCCTGTGCCACCTACCACCACTTGTTTTGTATACAACAGATAAACAGTACCAAGAGTTTGGGGGAGTCACTAAGGGCTTGTTTCTGTGACCCTTCTCAAGGCTGCACAGTGTTCTCTCAACCTCACACTTCACCTACTCCTTGTGCTAATATTGTGTTGATGTTTTTAACCACCTGAAATCAATTTGTTTGAATGACCCACATTCCAATGTCAACCTGACCACAAAATCAGCAAGTTCATAAAAAACTGCTTGGACAGAGAAAGTAGGAGTCCACGGACAGGAATTTCTATCTCACTGGCAGGTTTCCAGGGAGAGGTGGCTGTGTCTTGTTGACACAGAGCTGAGCAGACAACCCCTACCAAGGGGGACACTTGCCTGGGGACACAGGGCAGGCAGAGACCTGTCCTCTGGAACACAGTCAGGAGCACAGCCAAACACTGCCCCTCCTCCTCATGATTTGTTTGCAGTCTGAATGAGGATTGCACCCTTCAAAGTGCCAGATGCACTCCCAGGACATGTAAACACTCATATTTTCTTTTAAATACTTACAGCAGAGCAGAAAACATGAGTTTTACTGCCTTTGCCCCAAAAGTGTGCACAACCCCTGTGCAGTTACAACATTAGTGCAGTCTTGGACTCGCCTCCTTCCCATCCAGGACCTTTCTGAACCATTCCCTTATTTCACACAGCTCTCTTGATGGGCCCTTGCCAATCCAACCCAGTACAGTGTGTGTTGTGTCCTTTCAGGGATATGGGCTGTTTACCTAAGCTTGCTAAAACAGGATTTGACCTGCAGTGTGTTGAGGAAACACAGCACTGTCTTTAAAAAGAAAAGGTAGGAGGAAATCTGAGGTAATGTCTCTCAGCCAGCCTTTAATCCCTTGGAAACTTATGCACAAACAAATATGAGACAAGAAGGCAGCAAGCTATGTCAAAGCCATGCACGTTCTTGGTGGGGCGAGTGGCCCAGTGGAAGGAGGGGAAGCCACAGAGGTTTCTTCCCTTGCCTTGGCGAGGCACATTCCCACAGGACATTCTGAGAAGGACCTATCACCTGGAGTTTAGCTACCAAATCATGGGTGTGCAACTCGCTGAAAAAACTCCTCTCCAAATGTAGCCATCAGGAGAAGATTTACTGTCAGACCCAGGGGTGTTGCAAGTGGGATTGTATAATTTAGGATGAGTCTAAAAGTGACATCTTAATGCAGTGACTGCCATGAGAACAGAGAAACTTCATTTATAAAATTTGCAAAGCAATTGCAGATGCTCTGGAAGCCAGGATCAAAACTCAAAGTTGTCTTGACAAAATTAAAATAAGGTCAAAAAGCAAAGAAACAGGACCCTCAAGAGACTATCTGACCGTAGGATCAGTTCTGTCAATACAATTGCTTCCAGTAGTTTGTCAAACTTACTCTTAAAATCCTCCAGTGGTATTCCACGTGCTCCCTCTGTGTTTTGGATTTGTTTCCCAAGGTGTAAGTACATTTACTGCTTTTCCAAAATCAACCCAGATCTCCCTTAATGTAATTAGAGTCTTTTTTTTTGTCTTGTCCACTCTGGACATGGAGGACATACTGTTTCCTTTCTTTTTGCAGCAGCTCTTTAAGGCCTTCAGATTTATGTCCCACTCTCCTTTCAGTTGCTTTTAAACTGAGAGAATTGGGGTTGTTTTAACCTTTCCCTGAGAACCATATTTCTTAGACCTCTGAGCACTGTCAGTGCTTCCCTCTCAGTGCTCTCCAGTCAGCCCATGTCTCTCCTGAAATGTAGCATGCAAAGCTAGACCAGGTCCTACTAATGCTGAGTAGAGCAGAAACATTACACTTTTTCAAATAATGCTCCTCCTTGCACACCCTCACGTGACATTTACCTTCTCAACCCCAGCAGGCCATCACTGATTAGCACTCGCTTGGTGACTCCCTCTCCCACCCTCAAATCCTTCTCTGCAGAACAGCTGCCTTGGGGCACAGGGTCAAACTAAACCTCTTGGAATCAAACCAGAAGGTAAGGGCTCCAAAGCCAGATATCCATGTCTCCATTTTTCCAAGGAAAGGCCAAATGACAGGGAAGGTTTAAGCATGGTTGGTGGCTGTTCTAGAGGATTGGCAAATGCTGTTGGGTTTTGGGTGCCAGGAGGCAGAACAAGTTTTCTGGTTTACGCACGTGGATTCATCACTGTGACGTGGAGTTGATTTCCCAAAATACAGGCAGCACAAGACCACCGAGATGCCCCCTCCTGGCACCTTCCTGTGAGTGACATTTCCTTCCAGCATCTGCACAACCCTGACTGATCCTGATCCTTTTGGAATCAAAGGGACGCCCCACTTCCCAAGGAACTCGATTCAATCCCAACATGTCACCTCACTGCAGTCCACAACCTGTTCCCTGGGGCTCTGCAGGGAGACCTTTGTGCAGGCAGGGCCTCCTTTGATCCCTAAGCTCTGGGCTCTGGCAAACCAGCTGCGTCACTGGGTCAGCTGAGGTGATTTGAACCTTTAAATCTGTTCCTTTGCTGTTGTTTCCAAGAGCATTGTTTGGGAAGCTCCTTTTTAGGCACTGCACTGCTGGCTGGGGCATTTCCTCCCTTTGCCCAGGCCCTGAGCAAGCAAGGAATGCACAAGATGTTTCTCCCTGCTTTATCTTCCTTTCCTATATTTCAGTTCCTCTTTTGTTCCCCCCTCCCCTTCCCCCCCCATCTCTTTCACTTTCTTCCTCTTTCTTTCTTCCTTCCTACACACAGAATAATAGAATGGTTTGGGTTGGAAGGGACCTTAAAGATAATCTCATTCCACCCCCTTCCCCTAGCCCAGCTTGCTCCAAGCTCCATCCAGCCTGGCTTTGGACACTTCCAGGGATCCAGGGGCAGCCACAGCTTCTCTGGGCACCCTGTGCCAGGGCCTCCCCACCCTCACAGGGAACAATTCCTTCCTACACATCCTGCCCATTTCAGCATACATTCCAGCTACAGCTAACAGCCCTAAGCCCAGACCATTAAATACTCAATTATTCAGATATTCTCCATGCACCACAGCAGGCAGCATCCCAGTTCCTGTTTTCAGTGATGTCAGAAAGTCAATGCTTTAAAAGCCCCCAGGCATTCTCAGCAAATACCATAATCCCATTACAGATGGGATTTCTATTTAATTGGAAATAAACAAGCAGGCAGAACAGCCCAACAGCTCTCCCCTACCCCCAAGCCAGGCTGTCACCCACCACTATTCCAGCTTAAAATCCATATCCATTATTAAAGACACTTGGCAAGTGTGACCACGCAAGGCTCCAATCCTACATTTATCCATGGAAAGGTGACGTGTAGGCACAAAAGCTTTTCCTCATTGCCCTGTTACGGTCACAGGTAGAGGAGCAAGTCAGCCCATGTCAGCTGGAGGTGACTGATCATTTGTCAGGGAGAGCACTAAAGGCAGTGCCAATCCTGCTGGAGAAGGAAGGCTGGGGTCAGCCACTCCCAGTAATACTCAGTGAGCTCTGCCGGGCTGACGTCTGTAACACTAAGTCACTGATGGCCAAGGAGATGGAAATCATGCTGAAGCACTCGTGGATGGGAACTCTCTCCAGCTGCCAGAGTGGAGAGAAAATAGGTGATGTAACCACAGAAAGAGCTGCTTCAGCTGGAAGCTTTCCAACAGAAAAGCAGGATTCCAGACATTGTGAAATACACTAAGTTTTGCATCAAATAAGATCTTAGCAAATCTTCTATTTAAATATTTTCTTGCCCTCAAAGATAATAAAAATGTCAGTTTGCCACTTTGTCATTTCCCTCTCTTTTCCCAAAAAGTCCTTTTCCAGGTGTCTTTCCAATACTTTCTGCAAAAGTAATGATGTCAAAAGGAAAACATGCAAAGGAAAATATGTAAGAGATCTAAACATCATCCTGCAAGCCTCATCCAAAATAAAACAAAAAGAAAAATAGAGGGAAGGCAAGAAAAATTCAAGAATGCAATAAAAATAATATTTTTAAAAGTCATATTTATGAATATAAGACACATAAGACAATCCAGTTCACTTTCAAACAGTTTTCATCATAAAAAGCCACACAGGAGAGTAAAAGCTTCCACCAGGAACACTTCACACACATTTCTGAAGAAGATTTTTCAGAGACTCTTAGCCACAAGCTGCAGTGCCCAAGAAGAGAGTACATATAATAAATCTTCTCATCTTACTCCATCAGACACACTACAATTTTTTGCTTTTAATTTTAAATTTTTTTTTCTTAGAAGCTTCCAAATTGTGCAGTACTGGCATTGCTCAGGTTAGGTTACACAGTCTGAAACCACCAGCAGACTACCAGAAGCACTCTTGGTTTTCTTTATCTTCCTCTTCATTATAAGAAATCAGACAATAAATAGAGCCTATAAAAATCGAGCCAGGAGAATTCTGCAGTTCTGTTTCACCTGAAGAAAGTCAGGGGCATAGGCTCACAGAGCATCTCATAGAAAACTAAGGGAGAGTTGGCAGAGTAGTCAGAAAGCACAAATCTAGAAGCAGTTTTATAGCGAACTCCTCACCAAATCTTCCACTTCTCCTTAAGTCTTTAGGCAATGGATCCTGTTTGCATCTATTTTATGATGGTCTTTTGGAACAGACCTAAATTTTTTAAGGAAAATGGGGACAGAAGCTGATTTTAGTCTAGGAACAGTCATTAAAATTTCTAAAAATACTCTAGGAAAGGTTAAAAACAAACCAAAGGTTAAAATCAAACAAACAAAAATCATGAGATTATCTTAAAATACAGATCAGCAAGTCCTTGCCAGTGGGGCATTTCTTACAGGAGCTCCACTGCATCAATGGCAACACTTCTAGCAGCTTTTGTTATTTCTACTAAGTGATCAGGATTTGCAAACATATTAAAGTATAAAAACTACATCTATAAATGTGTGTGTGTGTATAAAAACAAAATAAGTAGGACCCTTAGCAAGACCCTTATTACTGAGATGAGGAATAAGCAACAACAGAAAGATGCTCTTCCCCAAACTTTTGGTATTGTTTGTTTTAGTTAGATCCTAAAATACTGTGAACCTGTTGAAAGACAAATATTCTGGGCAGATATTTGAATTGTCTGTCTGTAATAAGAATGCACTCAAACAACAGAACTGGTATTCTGCTAAGTGCATCTAAACTCCCATGAGGACTCAGCTCTTGTTGTGGTAAATACAGGACACCTTCCTCTGTGCTGGAATCAAACTGCCTAAGGAATGGTTAAGGGTGTCCACGTGGTAAATTATTTGTCTTAATTCAGAGTAACTTTCCCACCTAAGCTTCACTGTGTTTATTCTTCTCTGCGTGGGTGGTTTCCATGGGGTCTGAAAAGATAACTGAATAAAAAAATATTTTATTTTATTGCTTGAGAATCTTTTGGATTTTGCTAGAGCAATTTTCCCCTTGAATACAATGAACTCATTTTCTAAGCATGGCAGCTACTCCTTTCCTTATCTGTGTTGCCTTGGAAACACAGGAAAAGATTAATTTTCTTAAGCAGGCCATTGATTTCCTCTCCTGTCTATACTTCCACTATATCACAGCTGCAAGACTTATGCTCCAGTGAAACTGAAAGCTTGCCTCAATGTCATCAAAACACTTGGTAGCAGTAGGTGCTACTGGTAGCATTCTTCCCTTCCTATGTTTCATCCATGCCTGGAATATTAGAACAGAAAAAAAGATCAATATACACATCCAAGTCTTTACAAATTCGGGGGAAAGAATGCAGCTGAAAGAATTCAATTGCTTGATCCAGCCAGCATTTGCTGTTTCATTTGCCTTTTGCACTGTCCTCTTCTTCCTCTAAATAACACTATGAACATGAAAAATAAAATAGAACAATCCAACATTTAAAATTAAACTCCACAGATTTTCATGCTGACTTGACTGAATTGGACACTGAATCTGACCCAGCACATGGAAGCAATTTGTGGATGACACTGACTGTATTTCTATTTGCAGCAGAAAGAGTGAAAGGCCTGGAAAAGGCCAATGTTTCTGGTTTCTCAAGTAGGTGCAAACTAAAGGTTCTTGTATGTTACCAGGTCAGCAATCGTGATTGAGCAACAGCAATTCAGAAACCCTGAAATCCATTGTCTGACTGCTGACAGTTGGCCAGCTGAGGATTCCCAGGTTGTCTGCTCAGTGCAGGACAGAGAAAGGCTACAGAGAAAAACCTTTGTGAATAAGATGAGCATCTACATAAAACATCTGAACAACATCAGTATTTGTTGCTTCTCAACCCTAGCACACCCAAGTCAGCAGAGTTAACCAAAAATTTGCACTGAATATTTCCCGAAGATCACATCTTTAGTTTCACAGGGCTTGCAGCAACAAATCACCAAATCCATTCATTGTACGTTCACAGTAAATACTGGGGACTAAAGAGGAAAAAAGGCTTTAGGAAAATGACTGAGATTTAGCCCCTGAAGGACCACAGAACACATGAGGTGCATGGAACCAAAATACAAACACTTTGCTACTGATTTAGGCAGAGTAATGTATAGCTGAGCGTTTACGCCAAGACCTGTGGGTAACCTATGTCTGATCAGGGACGCCTGCAAGAATGAAGAGAAGCAAGGCAAACAAACAAACCCCACTGCAAATCTAGGCCTATAATCTTGTAAAATGCAGGTTTAAGCCCATCAGTGGAGCTCAGGAAGTTCTAAGTCAGTTCGCTACTTTTAACCGTCCAACATTAAACAGTAAGAGACAGCATTCCAAGGAAAGGTTTATCCATGTTAATAATTTCCCATGGAACCACTGACAATTTAGTAAGAAATAACAGTGCTATAGATACCTACATGTGCACTCATTGCTCTCCAGTCTTGTATCTTAAGAGCCTTTCAGCAGGGACTCTAAGGGAAGCAAGGCAACTGGGAAGTTGTTTAACCTGTCACTAGGAAATACTAATTTACCAGTAAATAAAAAATTGAACACCATTGTGACATTATTGAATTGAATCAATGATTCTGTGATTTTTAAATCATATAGAGCTCTATGATTCTTGTGGGTCCCTTCCAATTCAGGATATTCTGTAATTCTGTGATCATAAAATCCTTATATTAATGTGATATCCATTTATTGGTGACTGGCATTTAACTGTAATGGCACACAGGGAAACAGTGCTGCATTTTGGGCAAATAGGACTTCAATCATCCAAGGGAGATTTTTATGAATGGTATTAGGTACTTTGAGAATCAAGCTACTCCAGGTCGCTGTTCATCCCCTGACCACACCCCGTGCTCTGTACCAGCTCCCAATATAGTTCCTGACGTGACAGGATCTCCAAGCCCCACGATGTCCCAGGGAATGGGGACACAGAAAATACTGGCATGTTTTTATTGACTTAGAGTCAGCAGTGGCAAACCAGCATTGACAGCTGGAGATAAATGTAACCTACATCTGGCGAGGGACACATCGGGAAAAACAGGAGAAGTGGGGCAACAAAATGGCAATCTCAATTAGCTTTTATTGACCCTGTTGCATAAACAGCAGACTCAGTGCAGAGGTCTAGATACATTTTTTTTCCTTTGGTTGTTTTCCAAAACATCCAAGGATATTCCATCCTAACTACATGTGGAGCACAGCACGGAGCCAACCTTAACACTTTTGAACACAGAGCAGCACAGAGAGTAGCTGAGTAATAGTCTGGGCACAGGGTTGAGCAACTTCTGGGGAAAAATAACAACTACATACTTGCAAATTAAGTTCAGGAGAAAAGCTTTCATCAGCCCCACAATATTTTCAAAGGCAAATTCTATTTTTACCGTGTGTTCCCTCACTATGCTTACCACAGCGAGAGTCCACCACCAATTCCACTGGCAATAAAAAGGGCATTTCTAAGCAGTTCTGGGTGCTATAGGAGGTATTTTCTTTCAGAAGAGACTTGCAAAAAAAAAGGGTTTAAAAAGGCACTGAGAAGAGGCTGACATTCATAGAATCATAGAATCCTGAAATTGTGGAACGGTTTGGGTTCGAAAGAACCACCTTGTTCCACCCCCTGCGATGGGCAGGGACACCTTCCACGATGCCACGTTGCTCCAAGCCCCATCCATCCTGGCCTTGGACACTTCCAGGGATGCAGGCGCAGCCACAGCTTCTCTGGGAACCCTGTGCCAGGGCCTCAGCACCCTCATAAGGAAGAACTTCTTCCCAGTATCCCATCTAACCCTGCCCTCTGGCAGTGGGAAGCTGTTCCCCCTTGTCCTGCCCCTTCGGGCCCTTGTCCCAAGTCCCTCTCCAGCTTTCCTGGAGCCCCTCTAGGTACTGGAAGGCTACTAATTAAAGCACTCATAATTAAAAATGGCCCAAGAGGAGATGCAAACAGTGACTGGATACTAAATTTATTATCTGAGGAACAAACTTCATGACCAACACAGAGACACCATCAATTAATTTTATCTAGCGAGGGAATGTTCATTGATCAAAATTTATGCCAAACTGTCATTGAGACCCTCATCTGGGCAGGTGTTGGTGAAAAGCCAAGAGGAGAAGGGGTGATGGTATTTACTGTTCTAAACAGTGTCTGTAACAGATATTAAAGAATAAATTTTAACATGGAGGCCAGTAAGTAGAGCTGGGAAGAGTCACTGCCACTGCCTTACAGACTTTCTGTTCCATGTCTGGAGACAGCAGCATCCTTCTCCTTGTCCACAAGTTCTTTGAGGAAGCTGAATTTTGCTTTTTGATTTTTTTAAGCGTTCTTTTCCTGACCTTCCCCTCACATTTCACAGTGTTTTCACCCTGATGGTAGGAGGTGCCTTTCTGCTGACGTCTATTCTGACTCATTCACCCCTGACTGTTACAGCACTGGCCACGTCTGAGCTCAGGCACAAAGCTTAAGGTGAGACATGTCAAGTGTGCTGCAGCCTTTTCCAAGGAGAAACAGCGTGGAATGAGCCATCCCTAATGTGCATATTAAAGGGCACCTCTTTTTCCAGCCTGGCAAGGAATACTCTTTGAGGCAAAGTTTTAGAACAAACAAAGATAGATTTTAGCCATGTGACTATGGAAAATAAACATCTTTAGTTAACACACCTCACTGTTCTGAGTGCATTAAACATGCCAACCAGCCTTTAATGGAGCTGCAGCACTGTCAGAACTTTGCCTCAGACAAAAGCTGTCCAATTCTAATTCCTTAATCATCTTAACTAAGATACTTTAAGCCCGAAGCACTGATTTCTTGGCAATATTAGCATTTCCAGGTAATTACAGTACTGGGTATTTGGAAATCAAATATAGACTCACACTATATGGAAAGCAATCCTAGAGCCTGATTCTGATGTTGTACCCATAAAAATTACTCTGGTAGTAGCTCTTTAATGCTATTGACTGCTGGAGAACTATAAATGACTCACACAAAGGACAAGATCAGAATTTGAGTCGATGTCATGACCAGCCGTAAGAATATCACTTGTATGTAGCAGGCAGGTGACGTTTTGGCTCTCCAAAGTGCTTGACATACACATTAGATAACAAATACCATCATCCTGTAAGCAGTAGGACCATTGTCCATCATATATTACAAGTGTAGAAAACCAGTGCAGCAGCAGAACCAAAGTTTACCCCGAATGAAGCACCACAGACAAGGCACAGTTCAGTCCCTGCAACTCTGCCCTCAGCTGACAAACTCAGACAGGTTTAGGCCAGCAGGAGTAGGAAAACTCAGCATTTTTCTAGTTTTTGGTCCTACTATCAGGAAACAAAACCATATAATTATTGCCACTGAATCTCAAGTGCTGATTCTTGTACAGAAAGCAAGGTAAAACCTCAAAAAGCAAAATTGGGACGGGAGAAGGGAATCCAGTATTGGATATCTGTGATCATCTAACTCTGGAAGACACAGCTTTCCCAAATAAGGGCAACTATAGAAACTAAAAGGTGAAATAAGTAAAAAAAATAAGAGGGGGTTCCTCACAAGTACTGTGGCCACTGTGGACCCACTTACACATTGGGAAATGCCTTCCTGGCTACCCCAGCTGCACAAACCCCAGAAGGATCCCAGGAAGAACTCTGTGGAACTTCCAGAGATTCTTACAGAATTGTCCTTTTTTTCAGTATGCATTTCAGAGAAGGTTGTAGTAAGATCTGTATTTTTACATTCAGTGCAGCAAGACACCAAATTAAGCTGAGCATGAGCTGTGCATTGTTACAGCCAAACAGGAAGTGAGACTTGCTCCACACATTTTCTGCTGTGTGTCTCTGCCATAGCATTAGAGGGGTTCATTAAGAGCCCATTTAAAAGCACATCACTTTCCATTAAACTCCTTGATTCTCACAGAAGCTCAATTGTTTCATCCTTATTAAATTCTTGAGAACTTGTCCATGAGAGTATTCTAACAGAGGCTGACAAACTGTGAAGATTTCAAAGATATTCTAAGCATTAGATTATTTACATCCATAAGAACACTTTGCTCCAGACAGTGAAATTAATTCGAGCTGGCTTGCCCTAAATTTTTTTCCAGCTCCTCAAGAGATTTTGCTACTGGATTTAACAATATCAATCTGGCAAAGAACAAAGTACCACAAGATTTGTAGAACAATCTGTAAATCGCATCTAGAATAAAAGTTCATGGAATTATATCTTTTTGAAATAAAGGAATTTTAATTCAAATAATAAAGTGGAAAAAAAGAGTGATATTCTTTCCACACAGTTAGTACAGACAGGTAATTGGGTTTTTTTCTCTGTAAAATATCTTTGGAAACTATTATTTGACTACTTTTGCCAGCTACAGGTAGGGCTGGGAAGAATACAAAAAAGAACACTCATAACTTAAAAATGGATCAGCTTCACCCAGCACTTGCTATTGAAAGTCTGCAGAAGGGTGCCACAATATCAAATACATTTTAAACTTGCTCCTTTCTCACTAGGGAGAGCATATCAAAGCTCTTTGACAGTGAGAGCTTCTCCTGAAGCAGCAGCAGAAGTCCTGGAGCCATCATTGCCACTGCAAGGATGAACAGGGTGTTAGTTCCATTTCTGGGAGATGTGGGTGTTCCAGGTGTGCTGAGGTTCTCACTGCACTTCTAACTCTCCAGCTGCTGCCTGGCCTCATAACAGGAATAACAGACCTTTCTTTCCAGACCTCTGTGGTGAAGACATGGCAGTTGCCGAGAAAATCTGCTGCAAACTCATTTTATCATGAAATTCACTATGGATTTCAAGGACAGGGAAGACAAGGTAGTATCTTTGTCTTTACCACAGGTTTTTGGTCCTTGAAAACTTAGGTTCTTCTTCAGTCTCCTTTTCCTTAAGCAACAGAATTCTCATTCTTTTCTTCACAGAAAGGGCTGTAAAACATGGGCACAGGCTGCCCAGAGCAGTGGTGCAGTCCCCATCCCTGGAGGTGTTCAAAACCCATGTGCATGTGGCACCTGGGTACAAGGTTTAGTGGTGGACATGGTGGTGGTGCTGGGCAGATGGTTGGACCTGGTGATCTTAAAGGTCTTTTCCACCCTTAACGATTCCCTGATGCCTCAGACACCTTATTTTCCATATCCATGATAACTCCCACCACTCAGCTGGGGACTGTTGGCATCGGTCCACTTCCATCTCATTCTTGCAAGGCACATTTCAAACACTGAAAACTGAACAACTCCCTTGACTGAAGGCCTTGTCAAGGGCAAAAGCCCTTCCCTGAGACCACTAAGAAGGATTTCGCTATGTGAAAAAGAGACCCAGACCTTAGGTTAGTGCGGCTGAAGTAAAGGAATTATGGTCAATCCTATGGTGAGAGAATGACAAAAAAAGAAATGCTAATATTGCTTTTTCAGCTGCAGATTTCAATGATTAGTTGTAAGTGTATGAAGATGTTTTCAGTACTTGAAGGTACCTCGTTGATTATCCCTTACAAAGCATGTGGAATTACAGATGGCACAGCTCTGTTTCACATATTGTGTTAGACAACCATGACTGGAGTGACCCCAAACTGCCATGACAAGACATTTAACACTCATTTCAGGCCAAATGTAAAAAATATATTCAGATGCCTAAAGATGCAGATTGAAACCACTCAAATGATTAAAGCTAATTAAATTCAGCATGCATATACAAGTATGATCTTGTAAAGAGTTGTAATGAAAATAGTGTTCATTAGTTTGGGAATTATTAAATCAACATTTTGAACAGCTTCAGGAAAACAGACACAGCAAGAACTGGGCTTAGATGAAGACTTTCATAAAATCATCAACTCAGTGGTTGGCAGCTGTCAAAAAGTGAAGTCTCAGGAGCTGTTACAAAAGCAATACATCATGAAACAGGCAAGAAGAATAAACCATTACATACATTCATGGATCTTTCCTACTGAGTACTCTGGGAAGCTTTGGTGAAACAGAAAACATGCAAAGCGGAAAAGAGTCAAAAGAGAGCAAAGACAATGATGAAATGTATGGACCGACTTCCATATGGGGATTGATTGAGTGGAAACTCTGCAGCACAGGAAAGGTTTGATTTACAGGGGATATTTTAGAAGGTTATGTATTCTTGAATAGCCTGGAGGAGGTGAGTAAAAATCAACTATCCCTCTCATGCACCGGTTCTTGTGCTGGAAGAGGAAGGGAAGTTAGCATAAGTTGGGTTCTGAACAAACCAAGGCTGTTGTTCTTTCGAAAACACTTGTTCAGCTCTTTCAAAGTACTGTAAATTCTGTGCATCTACAACATCCTCTGGTGAAGAGTTGTACAGGTCTACCACAAGCTACAACAATCTGTCTCCCTTTGAGTTTTGGCTGTGGAGTTCTGCCCAATCAAACCTCACATGGATGTTGTTCTGCACCTTTGTTGTCCTTTCCATTTGCTGCCTTTTCCATTTTTAATAAGCAAGAAGCTTACACGAGCTCCCAAAGCAACTGGACAAATGCTTAGCAAGAGCTGCAGCTAGGATTATAAAAGTGACAAATCCCATCAGCTCTGCCTAAAAAATGGCTGGGAGATCACATGGGATTAGGCAGAGGAAGAAAGGGAGAGGGAAAGGTACGATACACACACTATTTTTACCTTTTTCTTGGCATTCATCCCCTTCTGGCCACTGTCAGAGTCAAAGCAGTGGCCAACTTTGTCCCAGTCAGCATGTCCGTTCCTATGCTGGCTAAAATCAGAGTGAAATTTAAAAACCCAAATGTTTTAATGGGCTCTTATCCAATAAAAAACCAAACAGTATTTGTTGTTCTGCCTTGAGCTGTTATTTTTGGAGCACCATTAGCTAGGAATTAATTAATAATAATTGGAAAACCCTTACTGTGAATCTCGCTATAGAGTTTATGGTTTATCAAGATGTTTTGTGAAGATGCATTCTCATGACTCAGATGTGAGGATAATGTTTCCTTCTGGACACCTGCAGGTTCCCTGCCATGACTCAGTGTTGTTATTTATTCTCCATGCTAAGGGCACAGCTGGTTTGCAAGAACAAGTGACCAGACTGATGGATTCTCATCATGACCAAAACCAGAGGGGATGGATGGCTTCAGCCTCTCACACAGTTTTAATGCTGTCACACAAACTGCCCATAAACTGAGCTGAAAGACACAAACAAGTCACTCCAGATTTTGGAGTATGTCCAATATTCTGACACACAGATGTTGTGAAAACATCTTACTCCTTATCTTTGATAGGGCAGATGCCAGAAACCTGTGATTTTGTGTTGTAAAAAGCTGATAAGCACGCACAGATGCTTCCTGCTTGATACTGTAGGGTTCAGCAGAGCCCTTAGTATCAGCAGACATTGACGAACAAACTCTTTCATCTTTGCTGCTACTTTGAGTCCTTTGATCCTCTTATTTCAAATCTGGGTCCAAAAATTCCCAATTTATCTTTATTTTAGGCTCCTGAGAGAGAAAACAATCCTTTAAAACCCATGAAACTCCTGAGTAGTGATGAAACCTTGTATTTTGAAAACATTTTTCAATCCCAGCAGCATTCTGAGAGCAAGGCTCAGGACTACTGTTTCTAAAGAAGAGGTGGTTCTCTATTGTATCAGTACAGGCTCAAAGCTTGTTGACCTTTTTTGCCTCCTTCCCTGTACAGAAACGGTTCACTTCAAGCACCAGGCAAGCCTTGGAGCTCCTGTTCACATTTACTCTGCCGTTTACACACCAAAAATATCCACCTTCAAAAGAGGAGTGTGAACCAATGCTTTGGTGGTTTTCTATCAGGCACCCAAATAAAAGAAATCAGTGCTTATATTTGCAAAGCCATTTGCTACATGAGATTACAGGCCAACATGCTGTATTTATAGATTCCTTTGCCTGGCAATATTTGGGGAGCAGCAGGAAGAAAACTTTCAGTAGACAAACAAGCTCTGTGTAATCAGGAAGTTAGTAAAACCCTGTTGTGGAACAGCAGCATAAGCTGCATAAACACTTTTACATTTCATGACTGACAAACAAAAGAGAATTCCTAGATTTAAAAAGGGAACAACTAACAGATAAAAGTGAATGAAAAAGGCATTTGCTGCCTGCCCTTTAGAAGTTCCCTGCCTGTGAGCCTGCAGGCACAGCCACTAGCAATCACCCACAGCCAGCCAGGTGCCACTACGGACCAGGCAGTGGCAGCACCTCAGAAAACAGAGTAATTAAAACATTACAAGGCTTCACAGATCCCTTTATTCATAAGTAGACTAAAAGAACTAAACCAAGCCTTAAACCCATCAGCGACAAGACCTTATTTCAAGCATAAATATCAGCGAGTGACATCACAGAGGAGAGACTTCACCTCCAATCCAATTTACATTGTCTGATCTGCTCGGGAGACAAACGCTCTTAATTCCTGCAGAGGTAACCTCGGAGCAGTTTCCCAGGCTGATCACCTTGCCTTTGTAGGCCAGGCCAGCTCTGCTGGCCCTGGAGCTGTGACACTGACCTTAGCTGGGCATTTGGGTCACTCCTGGTTGGCCTCGCTGATTCCACACACAGGAGCCCCACAGCAGCTCTCTCACAGGAGGGGAGGAGCTGTAAAGCACCTGTGAAGAGCACTCAGCATTGAAGCTACACAACAACGTAGGCTGCCAAGAGAAAAGGCCTTAGCAGGAAAATACATTGGCTGGGTTGATGGGTTGAGATTTTTTTCACAGAATGCATAACTGGGGATTTTTTTTTTTGTTTGTTTGTTTGTTTTTTTCTTCACAAGTGTTGTGTGCTATTATAGAAATGTAAAAGCTTAAATCTGATTTTTTCCTGAGCTGCAAACACAATATTTCCCCACCCTCTTTATTCAAACCACTCTAATCAAAACTGTCGCTTGCTGTGGTCAGACACTTAGGAAATACAGCAGTTCCCAAAAGTCTGTGGAAAAGTTTATTTTTTTCTTTGCCTACAAGGACTGTATTTCCTTTTAGCCCTGTCATACTGCTCTTTCCACCAGATGGTTTGCTGGTTCCTATTCTAGCTAAGAGGGATTTAACCAGCTTGAATTAATCCTTACAGTTGTCATTGACTAAGTGTTAATGCTCTGACACTTTTAATCCTTAGGGATTTCTTTCCCCTCTGCCCCCACCCTGCCATGTGGAAAAGGAGGAAGGGAGGAGGGCACTCGGGATGTTGAGCTGACAGAACAACACAACCCCGTGCTCCAGTTCAGCAACAAAGTTACAGGCACCCCCCTGCGTAATCCGTCCCGGGACACTCATGTGGGAGGATAAACGACGGCCAAGGAGGTTTCTATTACCGTAGGGAAGGCAAAAATTTGAGTGATTACATGTGAAGCAGGAGCACACGTACATATGTAAGATTTAGCTTGTCACTTTGTAGCTTACTCGGGGTTATTTTGTGTCTTCCACACTGCCCAATTTTTAAAATTTTCCGATTGAGTGTATTCCCTGGTTTCTGAAAAGTAGAATTTTATATAAAGTAGCTTTCACCCTGGGCTGCTTTCCTCCTACAGTCCATATTTCCTTGTTGTACTGCTGAGCTCATGAACGCAGCACACCTGGATGCCCTCTGTGTGCATTAGGAACACCTCCTGGAATCTGGGACATTAGCATATCGCTAATCTCCACAAACTCATTATCATGCACACGCCAGATTCACACTGACCTTTTCACCATGCTTGGAACCCAGCTGCACCACTGACAGACTCCCACCTTCCCTTCCCACTGTCCCTCAGGAAAGCATGGGTTACTGGATGTTCCCAGGAGGTACGGGGATCACCTGGCAGGCATTTATCATTCCGGAAGAGATGAAAACGTTTGTCACTTGTTTAGCAACAGAAGCAAATATTCAGGGAAAAAAATGAATTCAGTTAGAATTTAAGAAGCCTCTTTGCTACTGCTGGAGTTCCTCTATAGCAAACCTTGCCTCCAGAAAACATCTGAGCTCGTTCTGCAGGGCTACAGGCAGCAATCTGGGAAGCATCCATAGAAAGCAGGGCAGTTATTCAGGAGCACTGTTCCCACTGTCCTTGGAGGAAAGCTACATGTAACAGAGAAATTATTTGGACTATTACATCAGAAACCATTTACTAGAGGAGTTATTTTAAACCACACAGCACCAGGTCTGCTTAATTGTGACAAAACACACAGTCAGCCTGCCACCCCTAGATTTGAAAGCAGCTGTATTTGAATTATTTTGAAAAATGCTTTGATTGAAAGATTTATAAATTGTCTCAGCAGCAACCAGACAGCCCTAGACATGTTACCTTCAGTAAACTAAACGTGAAGTAATTCAGCAGAACTTAGACCATGATCTCACATCCACTGAGCTTAATAACCATTCACAAGTATGAAACTAATACTTCAGATGTTTGCAGGAAGAAGGTTTTAAATAAACATTTCCAGGTAGTGAATGAACAATTTCAAAAGAAAATATAAGCCTTCTCTGGTTATGTCTGGGATTCCAAAGGAGCCATTCATAGTTCCAATTTTATCTTTTCTGTCAGCTGGTTTTTTACTTTTTGCATTAGCATTTTAAGGAGCATAACCAAAGTGTTTTAACAATAGAAGTATATATTTATTCTGTTTTATTCTACTTTTCTGAAAAAAAACGCCTACTACTCCTACTTTCTAGAAGCAGCAAAGGAAGTTTTGCTCAGATTGTTCTTCAAGCAGCAACAGGGCGTGCAAGAGTTCTACCCAAAAATGAAGCAGGTGGAAACATGCTGGTCTAATGGAAACCTTAGCAAGGCTGCAGCTGGCATGACCAGCCTCCAGTGGTAGAGTTTGGGTTATATTTATACTTCTCTGTGTGTATAATTTCCAAAGTGCTCTCCCACCCCTCCACATGTTTATATACTTTGTGTCTTCTCTTTTTTCCGTATGCCCAACTTTACCTGGACCACTTTTCTGCCCCACTGCACACCTGGGCTCCGGCCTCTCACTCCTTCCACAGAGGAAAAGATGAACAAACACAACTTTTCAATCCACTTCTGTGAATTATGGCTCCAGAATTTATATGTCACATTAATTTTAAGCAAACTCTTGAACAGGGATACTGGAAGGTAAAATGAAATGTAAAATACAATTAGAAATGGGGGGAAGGTTTAGTGTGCTGGGACAGCTTTTATTATCCATTTTCACACTACACCAAAGCTTGTTGTGTACTTTTAATGCACACTGACCTTTTTTTCCTCCTGCTTCTCTGTTCCATATAATTATAAAAACATGGAATTACAGAAAGGTTTGGGTTGGAAGGGGCCTTAAAGCTCATCTCTTTCCACCCCGTGCCATGGGCAGGGACACCTTCCAGGATGCTGGGTTGCTCCAAGCCCCGTCCAACCTGGCCTTGGACACTTCCAGGGATGCAGGGGCAGCCACAGCTTCTCTGGGCACCCTGTGCCAGTGTCCCACCATAATATATAATTACATATTTTAATAAATACATGTTACAGTATATGTAAATATCTGTAAAAGTGCAAGGGTCCCAGCACAGCAAAGCAGAGCTGATGACTGACATTAGTGTCTCAGAAGGCCCAGTTTAAGCTGATTCACAGCATTGTGGGATGTCTACGGTGTCTGCATGAGGCGTAGAAATCATGAGTCATCACCACTGCCCTTCCTCTCATCTTACTGATCCCTGTTTCCTAAAATTGAAAGTATAAATTGAAACATTAAAGGGAAAATTGGGGTTTCAGTCTGCCCCCAATCTACACACACACAAAGTCCCCACTGTCCTGGGGACAACAGTGGCACTGCAGCACTGCCTGTCCTCACCCACCTGCAGCAAGAAACTTGGTTTGACTCAAGCTACTGCAAACTGATCCCAAGAAGGGAATTGTGTCCCTGGCATCACTTTGGATCAGTTTAAAAACACTGGCATTTTGCTTGGACAAAGACACAGGGCCATGTGGGAATGTGAGTTTCACAGATATTCACGGTACCTCCTGCCACTGAATTCCCCGTGTCCATTAAATACTGTAAGACTCTAAATAAAAACTGAACAGTAGCAAATAATCACATAGTAAATAATCATAAGAATTGGTGCTCCAAAAATTATCATTTCTACATGAAACCCTTTTTAGGGATCCTCAGCCAGCCAAAAAGGTCACAGATAAATTTAAATGTGTGGCTATTCTATACCCCACTGCAGAAAGCCAGCTCAAGTCTTGGTAGCAATAGTTGTGTCTAATAAAAGTGCTGATGTACTGATTGATTTATGGGGATCTAATACTTAGGATTTCTCGAAAGTGGTGATGGGAAGACCATTTCCCTTTAGGAGTGTAGTGGTTTGGTCCAAAATACTCATTACTGTTTACCTTCTGTGAGATAAGAATTAGGAGAAATGCAAAGCAGGCACCAAACTTGAAAGAATATAAAGAAGTTTATTAACAGACCTAAGAGAAGAAGAAAAAATCATACCACACTTTCAGAACTCTTTTCCTCCCCCCACCTTCCTCCCTTCTCCCACTGACAATGGAAAAAGACAACCCTTAAGATGTTCAGTCTGTTTACCACTTCCATAATAACTTTGTTCAGTCCATTTAGGAAGAGGAGTCTCTCTGCTTGCGATGTGAGTCCCTTCCCCTGACTTGCAGCTTTTCCCACAACTGCTTTCGAGGGTCCACTCTTGAAGTTTTTTGGGGTACAATTTTAAGGTTGAGCCGTTCAGAAACAAAAGTTCTCTTCACCTGTCTCTGGGAGCATCTCTAGGAACTGAGGTTTTCTCCTCTCCCAATTGGAGCAAAAGTCCTCATCGCTTCCATCTCTCCCTGTCCAAACTTCTCATGAAATTACAGCTGCTTCAGCATCTGCCTATCTCAGTGCAGGTGCTTTTGCTTACAAGTTGAACTGAACACTCCACCCCCCGTATCTTCATGAAATTACAATGGGTACTCTGATATATCATAGCTTCACAACAGAATTTCAGCTTTAAGCATCTCCTCTTTCTCTTCCCTCAGGTTTTCAGCTCTTCACAGCACTAAAAGGGTTAATCTCACCTCGGCCTTATGGAATGTGGCTTATTGAAGTGGAGGGGGGGGAGCCGAGCCACTCCAGCTGCCCACAGCAGAGCTGGGGGGGGGCGGTTCTGCGGGTGGAACAGGGCCCATCGGATCCAGGATGGCCGTGGCCTGGCCCCCACACGGGGCTCACAGCCACCTGTCCCAGCACCGGAAACGAGACAGAGAGACTGCCTTGAAGTTTCCTATTCTTAAGTGTGTATCACAGAGGCGGTCACAACTTTAAGTGGCTGAAAGAATTGTCCATATTCAAACTGGCCAGCTGATAGGTTCTGTTAGGTCATAGAGGAAGCTGTAAGAAGAACATCACTTCTGAGACTCATCTTGCTAACCTATGACAAGGAGGATTATCCTTTTCTAAAAATGCCCCATCTCCTCAGATTGAGTTCCTGACCCTTGTTCCTCTCTGCTGTGCTCCAGAAGTTGAGCAGATTTACTTTGATTATGTATAATACCTTTACTTGCTTTCAAAATTATCACCATGATTCTTATCTCCTCAAGACAGTTAATTAAAAAAATCCATTCATGGCAGCATTATTTTGCATGATGTCAGTGATTATCTCTGCTCTTACTCAGGACAGCATCTTGTGCAAACCTGTGCCCTACAATTAGTAAGATAGTACTCCTGGTCAAAAAAAAAAAGGGAGGCAGCAATTGTTTTACTCACATCCTTCAGTGAATTTAAGCCCTGACATGTACACCTGCTCATGCTAAATACCTCTGGTTATTGTCTCTTCTGCAATTTAAATATGAATGTCTATTACTCTAACCAAACACAAAGCTCTGAGTAGAACATGTTGCAACTAAGATTCTTGGTCTTGTTGTGACCTGTAATGATCACCATACTTTCCACCAGTCTGGTTTAATGTTTGCTTTGATGAGTATTTTCCCCTCTCCTCACCAGCTAGAACAGCAGGAGAGTTCCCCCGGCCCAGCGGGTGCATGTGGTCTGCACATTGCCTGTCTTCCACGGAGAGGCAAGGACAGGGACAAAGGAGCACACAGCAGGGTTGTTCCACAAAGAAAAGCTATTCCCCTGTGCTGCAGCCTCCCTATCAAGCAGCCTCTGACAGAAAGGAGGAGGAAAGGCTTCACAGAGCAATTCCCTCCCCTGCAGAGATGACAGGGATAAAGAAAAAGCAGCAGCAGAGTTATCCTTGCACTGAGGGGACTTAAAGCCTGTTCCTCTCAGCCAGACCTCATAAGTGGCAGCTCTAAAGAAGACAAGGGACAGCTGATGTCTTCTCCACTAGACCCACAGCCTGACCTTCACATATTGATTTAATGAATGCTAGCAGAAAGGAAACAGGAATTCTGCACTTGATATCATAAGCCCCTGTCTGGAAAATCCCTGTGCCTGAAGTAGCTGGCAGAGCTCCAGGGCAGCCCAGCACAACATCCCCTTCTGCTCAAAAAATTCCAGTGGACTCAGCCAATACTGTTTGATTGAAACTCTTCCCCAGATCTCTGTCCTTTCTCACCCCACAAGGTTTCAAAGAGTCTCACAGCCCCAGGGTCTGTTTGGGCTGGCAAGTCCCACCTGTCTCTGGACTAACCAGCTACTCACAACTACCTAGAGCCCTTTTTAGAGGTCCCCAGCAAAAAAAAATCCCAGGTAAATTAAAACATATGGTTATTCTATATCCCACTGCAGGTACTACTGGAGAATTGCAAATTTAATCTGGTGAAATGTGCTGTGCTTAAACCCTGCCAGACTCCTTGTTTTGTCAAGTTAACAACAGGCCTTTCCATCCATGGCTTTATTGCAGGAATCCAGAGCTCTGCTTTCAAAGGAAATAGCTTTAGGCTGCATCACATGTTCTACCTCCATATGGGGAATAGATATAAAACCCTTTTCTTCAACATATCCAGGAAAGCTGAGTTGCTGTCAAGGCTGACATAACAGTCTGCTTTATCTCCTCAGTGGATGAGCAGACTAAAATAGCCTTTTCATCACAGAATGCTAACATGGCTCTGTTTCTATATATAAGCCCATGGATTTATTGCAAATCTACTGATAAAACTAGCACTACAATAACTTATGCAGACTGCTTGGGGATTTTTTCCTCTTTAGAAAAATTGAATATACCAGTATTTTTTCATTTTAAATCTTTTTAAAAGTTACTTTAGGAAGACAACTTTTTTTTTCAGTGCATTTCCTTATTTGACAAGCACCTCAGAAAGCAGACATGAACCAAACAATGTTAACTCATGTCTTTGGGCTGCATCTGTCTGCTTGGAAGGGACCTTGAAGGTAATCTCATTCCAGCCCTTTTGTCACACCTTCCACCAGAGCAGGTGAAATTAAATATATGCCTTAACTTATCAAATGTCCATCTAATAGTATCGTGGCCAGGTGAATTCCACCTTTGTTGGCAATGGTAATGTCTGACCCTGCCTGCCCAGATCTGACCTGGTGGCCAGTTTTTGGGAGGCTGCATTCCACTGCCAGTCACATGCACCCTGCCGGCTACCAAACACCTTCCTGTCCTTTATGGCTTTGCCTGAAGCATTTGGAATTCTTCCTTTTAGACACATGCTCTGCATACTGTTAGTAGCTGGTGGTATGCCAGCCCCCTTCTCCAAACAAACCTTTATGCAAATCTTTTCCAGTAGCCTGAAAATGACTTTAAGGGTGTTTTCCACCCTAAATGAGTATATGAAAAACAAAAAGCAAAATGGATTATTTACGGCAAGCATTCAGCAGTTTTTCTTATACTTCTGAACTTTTTTTCTCTCTGCTGTAGTTACTGGCAGGTTCCAACTACTTGTGGATTCAAGTTCAAAAGCTGATGTAATTCTGACAACAATAGACCACACCTTTCAAAGGTTTCTAAGAAAGGTGTGGTCTAGAAAGTTTCTAAGGTGTGGTAACTATTAGTGTGTCTTGTGCTCGGAGGGATGGGTAAAGGGGTGAAAGGCAGCTATTATATAATCCACCCATCTTGAGCATCAATTATACAGTAATGCAGTTATTTTTTTTGTTTTCTTAAAGCTCCTCTGAGTAAGCTTTTTTTCCTGCTGTTAAATCAACATGGGCTTTAAATGTGAGAATTTTCCTTTAACACTGTTCAGCAACTGATTTCCATTTCCTGGTAATTAGTAAGTGCTGGCCTAGATATGCCAGAGCTACAGCAGAACGAAGGAGAGAGAATCCTTGGATGAAGCCAGAGGGGAGCGGGGACTGGGTCTTGTAGTCTAACTCGACAGCTTGTTCATGGTGCTCCCCTCTTTGCAGTTTCTAAGTGGGATTTAGGGCTCATATTTTTGTTTTTAAGGACTTGATTTTCCCTAAATGCAGACGATCAGGCAATGATATCCCGTTCACAGGCAGCTGCTGCTGAGCTCTCCATGCTCACTGCAGGTGTAAGACTGCACAGAAAGCCCGGGTGACCCACACATCTGAAGCAGAGGGAAATCCAGGGAGAGGTGGGGTGGGCGGGGTCAGATCTGATACAGTGACATTTGCATCCTCCTTTATTACTCATGCATTGACTGCCTAGAACTCCTTTGTAACTGGGATAATTATACTGCTCTTCAGCTCCGGTGTTTTAATTTTAATGCTCCTATGTCTTGCTCACTTCCATTTACTGAGATTACACTGGTTTTTTTAGGAAGGGAAGTTAAAAAGATGTCACAGAAACTGAAGCTGAGGCACCCAGGAAAGTCTGGGATATTCCCTTCCTGAAAAATACGAAGCAGAATAAAAATGAACAGATCTTGCAGCACAGTTTGTATTTCCCATTATTATATTATTTGCACTCTCTGCATGTTGGATATTGCAAGGGAAAATAAAGAGCTCTGAAACCTCTCTTCATTGCTCCTGAACAGTCTAGTTGGTCCATGTATCCAAATCTCTCATTAGTCAGCCAGACACTCTGACTATTTTCACCTCCTTGCTTTGTTTACCCATGATATCATGATTGAATACATTTCTCCCTTACCACGCAAGTAGGTGTTATGATTTATGCTTTGTTTTCTTAAATAACCTCCTACAACGGACTCCTTCCTCTTCAAAACACCATCTCAAAACACTGCACTTCTATTTTTTCACAGGCAGCAGCTGAGGTACCACTTACATGTCATTGCTGTAACCCCTGAAGTCTAATCCCAACCCAAGAAGGATGTGGACCCATTGGAATGAGTCCAAAGGAGGCCACAAAGTTGATCCCAGAGCTGGAGCCCCTCTGCTCTGGAGCCAGGCTGGGAGAGCTGGGGGTGTTCACCTGGAGAAGAGAAGGCTCCAGAGAAAACTTAGAGCCGTTCCAGTGCCTAAAGGGGCTCCAGGAGAGCTGGAGAGGGACTTGGGACAAGGCATGGAGGGACAGGACACAGGGAATGGCTTCCCACTGCCAGAGGGCAGGGTTAGATGGGATATTGGGAAGGAATTCTTCCCTGTGAGAGTGGGGAGGCCCTGGCACAGGGTGCCCAGAGAAGCTGTGGCTGCCTCACCTGAGGAAGAATCCAAAGCCAGTTTGGACAGGGCTTGGAGCAAGCTGGGCTAATGGAAGGTGTCCCTGCCCATGGCAGGGGATGGGACTGGATGGGCTTTAATGTCCCTTCTACCCAAACCATCTTGTGATTCTGTGATTCTACAAGTGAGGCGGCCTGGCTAGAACTGGGCAGGACTTTCTCAGGACTCACTGAGAGCTGCCTGTCAGCCACAACCTTGATGTAAGAAGCAGACTGACGGGCTGTGGGGAGAGAGGAAGGTTCAGTCTTCAAACCTCTTCAATCCTTGTCCTTTTTATTGAAACTTTTGGGAGAAGAAATCCTTGTATGTCTGGAATAGAACAGAAATCACATTTCTATCTGCCAGCCCAAATTGTACAATTTTTAGCCCATTGCAAAACTGAGTGTGCACTGACAAGTTTATAGATGACAGTAATAAAATGTCATCCTTCAAACCAGTGATTCTTTACCACTGAATGTTACATAGGATTAAATCATTGTGTTCTGTATGTGTCTGCCCACAGCAACTTCAGGTTGTAGCGCTAGTGCTGATCTGTGATTCTACTGTTTTACAAGTCAAAATTACAAAAATCTTCATGATACAGTACAAGAATTTCCAAACCAGCTAAAAATTATGGATCTTTGTAGAAGAAAAAATGTTACTTCAGAAAAAAATTTACTTACTTGACAATTACTGCTGAATAAAGCAGAGTAAATAGAGGAGGACTAGTACACTGTACTCACTATTGGATACATGCTTCTAAATCAGATCTGCTCTTCCCCAAATACATGGATAGTATTTACATTACAGATTAACTATCCTTGGAGTGAAAACATTATGAAACCTTGTCACTAGGTAAATATCTTTAAGCTAAATGTTCAAGTTAAATTTCAAACTCCTTTGTCCAGTTCATTACATCCTACTGGGCAATGTTTTTCTGTTAAATATCTTTTTGAATTGGTTTTGCTCCGGTTCATGATTCCTAAACAATCTCTTGAAGAAGTTCACAGGGTAAAGGCTTATCATGTCTTTCTAGATACAAATGCCTCTCTTAAACTGTGCTGTCATAACAGTCATGAGGTCTCCCAGCCCTGTTAGTGTGCATGTGGTGAGAAACAAGAAAAATATTGTACTTACAAGTTTTGGAAATTAGAAATAGAAGCACAGCTGATCAGAGGCTCTCTTAATTCATTACCCCACACAGCCTGCCTAGAAAAGAGCTGCTCTGCTACAGGGAAGTGCAGAGACCTATATCAGAAGCAGGCATAAAGTACCTTTAGTTCCCTTCATCTTCAAGTGGAGTCACTTGACCTCCTAAAGAGGCCACTTAATACTCCTTGTGTATAAAATATGCTCAGGTTTACCCAGAGTTTGCTGTCTTGTAACATAACCTCCTCAAGGCATTCAAGGAATGATAAGAAAACGTTGCAGTAATAAGGCAGAATTCTTTTTCTCTGATAGAAAGACCCAGCAAGTTTCTATTTCTTCATCAATATAAGATAGCTTGGACTCAACTGAAACTTTTGTAACCCAATCTACTTTCATGGGGTTTGTTTGTCCTGCAATCTGACCACTTCAGCCGGTCACAGATCTGTTTTATCAACATAAAATGCCATTAATAATTAGATACCTTGGTCCTCTGACCATGGGAACTAAATTATGTGTACCACACAACATCCTTCTTGCTTTTCATCTCTGTGTTAGTTATCTTTTCATCACTGTCATTATAAAAATGGATATGGACTTGAAAATGGGTCATGCAAAAATAAAATATTCCAGAAATTAACCCCCCAAGACATAATCAGAACCCTTAAATCTTTATATTTCACTGGGTTCAGTGGAGCTATAGTGGCTTAAGTAATTCTTTTTATGGTAGTCAGTGATCAGAAAATACTTCTGCACACTCAGTAATGCTTCATCAATCATTCTTTACACACTATAGTAGTTTATTTTTCAATTTATATTTACAAGTTTGGTCTCAGGAGGTTAGTGGCACTTTCACATATTCATGTAAGCTCTCAGTTTCGTAAATGTAGTGTCATGAATAATTGTCATCAGCCAAGAGGGATGTAAAACCTACCAAGTTGTTTTTTTAAAAATTTGAATAACCCTTATCTCACACCTTAGATTTCTTGGTTTTAAGTGTCTCAAATTAATTACTGCTGCCTCGTAGATTCATAAGCTATCAGATATTTCCTGGAGAGACGTAGAGGCACATCCAGAAAATATGACTTGCTCACTAAAGAGAATGCTCCCACTGACTGTGCTAACAGCTAAGGTTTCTTACATCTTCAACAGCTGCAGTCTTGAAAATATTTACAACTTTTTTATCTTCCCTTTTTTCCCCCCTTTCCCATGGTGTCATATGAGATCTGACTGTGTATCATTAACTTTTTGAAATGTCCTGGATATCATTTGGAGCTGGGCTGTTCTCATGTGAAATCATTTTAATGGAATTTAAGTAAGAAGCTCTTACTCCATCTACTAAATCTGGTTTGTTTTAGCTTCACCTTTCAAACTGCCCAAATGCATGACATCTCTGAAAATTTACAATGTATATACTATGAGGTGATACCCAACTTAGTTTGTGCTATGAAAGTCTGATCAGTTCCCATAGAAATAAATTTAAAACATTGTGTTGACTTAATGAAAACTGAATTTGACCCTAGAAGATTGAGACTCTGCTTATATGAACAGAGAGAATATGGTATTTCTTTCACTGTTTAAAGAGAGAATGAAAATTCAGGAATCTCTTATTAGAGAGAAGGAGAGAGATAAAGACGTAATTCCAGTGAATTCAGCAGAGATAAACTGATAAAACTGCTTTCAGATTAATTCTGACGAATTATGCAAAGCCAGAGTAGCTGTTACAGCCTCTGGTTAAAACCAAGACACAAAATATAGATGTTTCACAAGATAGAGACACTGCTGTGTTTGTGAACATAAGGGCATATATTCAGCTCAGCATTTTCATCTTTTTCCCTTCATACTTGCATTTATGATCTCATCTGTGTTTTCTGCCCTTGATTTCTTAGCAGTCACAACCTGCAGTATTCTGAGTGTAGGGACTCTGTGAGCTGCTCTGGATTCTGCTTGGAGAGAACATATTTCAGCACCTGTGGGGCACTGCAGCAGCACAGTCACCTGGACTTTTTAAACTCTCATGCTACAACTTTTGTATTTTACAAACCATACTTCATGTACGGCTAAAGAGTTCCCTGAAAAACAGGCTTGCCCACCTCAAGGTCTTCCTGTGCTCTGCATAGTCTTCCTGAAGTTTCTGGCATGCTTTGGCTCCCTTGGATCTTCCAGAGGGAAGGACAGCAGCTGAAAAACATGAATTAGTCTGTGTGTGACTGGGCATTTTGGGGTTCCTTCAATCAGCTCTGAAACCCTTTCTGGAGGCTTCCACACAGCAGGGACCAGGCTGAAGCTGTTACACCTGTTGGTTGTGAAGTAAAGGGGCACCCACTGGTTCCCACCTTATCTAAAACTTGGCAGCCTTCATCTCTAGTAGGATAATTCATGTGTATCTACACCAACCCTGGAACAGAGCTTGGCCTTCGGATGGGAACAATCATCACTGATGAAATGCTGAAGCAGCATTTCTAAAAGCTTTAAATTCTTTTATACTTAAAAAAAGAGCTGTAAACTCACGCAGAATCTGGATTTTTGGAAAATTGTAGAGTCACAGAGTGGTTTGTGTTGGAAGGTCATGTCATTCCACCCCCTGCCGTGGGCAGGGACATCTTCCACTAGCCCAGGTCACTCCAAGCCCCATCCAACCGGGCCTTGGACAGTTCCAGGGATCCAGGGGCAGCCACAGCTTCTCTGGGCACCCTGTAATTGTGCTTAAAGGTGAGTAACCTCCACTACAGAAAATAAAGTTGCTGGGCCTCCAGCCAGGTTAAATGCTTTGTCTGTTTAATTGATCTGGTTTCTCAGGTGAAAAAGTGTTGTTAAAGCCCAGCTGCTTTGGTGGGACTGTTCCTGTAACTGGGAATTACAAAGAGAGAAAAAAATCCCACGTTCATTTCAACACTGAGGTTCTTAATTAAAACAAAAAGTACATTAAACATGGAATATAAATATGAATTTTAGAAGAAAGGGCAAATGAGGCAGTGTTGGTAAAGGCAGTGAGTAAGGAAACATAACAGATGAATTTGATTAATACATTAGGAATGACAAAATAACCCAAGCAATGTTCAGTTTCCCAGCATTAAGTAACCTTAATTACATTCTACTTCTCTGATAAGTGTTTGTCACAGGGCATCTATCCACCATGTTGAACAATAAATTTTTGTATTTCTTTATGTAACTCTCAGTATCAGCAGCCTCTTTTAAAAAGCGAAGTTAAGGTCACGCAATGTTCTATATTTACAGTCTACAGCCCACTGGAGCCAGATTCAGTCTCCCACTGAATCCCCAGCACCAGCCTGAGCCTGGTTAATGTGAGATTTTTTACCCTGGGGAGAGTAATTGCTGTCTGATCTGTCTGCCACCCACTGAAATAGTGCACTTACCACTTGCTCTAGGTGACAAAGTGAGTACCAAAATTATGACTCAAGGTCTCTACTAGGTTTTACAGATGTATGCATTTTTATATATGAAATTCTATCTGCATTTTCCAGGGGCAGGTAGTGATAGAATGAGGGATAATGACTTTAAACTGAATGAGGTAGGTTTAGATTGGATATTAGGAAGGAATTCTTCCCTGTGAGTTTGGTGAGGCCCTGGCACAGGGTGCCCAGAGAAGCTGTGGCTGCCCCTGGATCCCTGGAAGTGTCCAAGGCCAGCTCAAACAGGGCTTGGAGCAACCTGGGCTAGTGGAAGGTGTCCCTGCCCATGGCAGGGGTGGGACTCGATGGACTCTAAGGTCCCTTCCAACCCAAACCATTCCAGGAGGCTGTGGAGAGCAGCAGTGACGAGGGAAGATTTGCTGCTGCCCAACCCTAATCAGCCCAATCTCAGCTAAACCTGAAGCAAGGGCAAAGTGCTCTGAATTCTCCCCCTTACCTATGGCTGGCAATGATTCTTGTGCCCGTGGATGTCATGTGTGGAGGAGCCAAGGGCTGCCCTGGTGCTCCCCAGCTGTACTGTGTCTTTTCCCCCTTCCCAGGAGAAGCCCAACACTGCTGTCGGAGCTTCTGCCGTGGCTCTTTAGACAGCCTGCTTCCAGGTGACCAAAGACCCCAAATGAACTGTGAAAGGATAAAGAGGGACAAAGGAAGAGTTAACATGAAACATCTGAAACCACATTCCCCTATTTGCAAATTCTCCATATATTTTTCTCAATGGAAATGATCTGTGGAGGGAAAGAGATAATGGCTGTTTATAGAAGTGCCACTATTTGTTATCACTGTGAAATAAGAGTAAATCTTGAAAAAAGTAAAATTATCTAAATTATGAGAGAGGTAGTTAAACCTCACAGTGGTGACATTTCAAACTGTAAATATTGGAATGAAGCAAGCAAGTGAATAATCCCTTTCCATAAAGCATTGCTCATAATAGCTGATATTTTCAGGCCCTATTTTAGCACCTTGCTGTATGTCAAAATACTACTGCCACATTAAAATATAAACTTTAAATTTGAAATGTTACAGAAATAACTCCTCACTAACCTGGGAAAGAGGTGACTGTCAAATTAAACCAAACTAATTCACCAGCATAAACCAGCTTGTCTTCTGGTATGGATGGACTGCAAAGAAATAAGATGATATTTGTACCGAGACAAACAGAATTGAAGTAGGGGACCAGAGTACCTTTCTGGAGGAAGCTGATGGATTATTATTCTACATTACATTTTGTCTGTGTTTTATTGAGCCCATCAGCTGCTGTGCATCCAGTTTTGGGCAGGGAACATTTGAGTTTTATTCATCAGAAGCACTTTTAATATTTACTCTGCTACAACCAAAAGCAGTTTTGCATTTCAAAGGGATTCCTTGTATTTATTCCCTCATTAAACAACCTATTTTTCAGCTGGAGACAGGTTTCATATACTGAAGTGTTAATATTTAAAACTAGCATCTTCTCATGTTGAGGATGTTACCTACTGATTAAACCAGGGATTCAGCTCAGCTGGGCAAGTCACTTCACATCTCTCTGAGGTGTCAGATGGATCATGGGATCCATCTGGGATCAGATGGATACCTGTCTCCTCTGTGCAAAGATGGGACAAGGTTTATTAGCTCTTTGTAAAGTTTAAATGATGGATATTGATCCTGAGATGTGAGGAAGATCTTGCTCTTCCTCCCAACCCAGCATAAAATTCAGGTTTCACAGTCTGAGCCTGGGGTGTCTGGGCTGTGGCCTATTGACCCACTGATAAGCAGCATGTAGGTGAGCAATTAAACATCAAAGCCCTGGCTGGGAAGGGGGAGCTGATCCAGGTTAAGCAGTTTCCATGAAGTTTAGCTTTTGGGCTGTATAATGCCCCTCACACATGAGGCAGAGCAGATCAGCTGGAGTTTGGTGATCAAGGATGGCTCCTCTTGGTCTGTCACCACACTGAAGGTCAAGGTCCTGCTACTCTGATGCTTTCGGGGTTAGGAGAATATCTTGTCTTTACATTTGTTCTCATTAAGTATTTGCACAAGAGTTTTTGAGCACTGAAGTTTACAAGAAATGACTGAATGTGGCACTCAGTGCTCTGGACTGGGTAACTTGGTGAGGATCCGTCACAGATGGGACTCAGTTATTTTGGAGGCCTTTTCCAACCTGAATGATTCTGGGATTCTGTGTTGTTTTCCACAGAGGGAGTGTGTGACTTTATGCTCACATTGCTTTTGAACCTAGGAGACCTTTTCCTTCTTACCAGTTATACCTGAGCTACATTCCCACTCCAAAGCTCAAGCAGAACAAGCTAATTGCTAAGAGACTTGCTGTACATAGAGCTACTAATTGCAATTAGAGTATAACACACAAGAAGGCTGACATTAAATTTGCTATTTGGCCTTCATCAGCTCACCTGGACTGGGGTTGTACACTTCATTTCCTGTGGGGTATGCCCAGCCCCTGCCCTGGAGGGATCTCTGCTGAGATAAGAGATTTTGAATCGCCCAGCAGGACTCCCTGGAAAGGCAAACACTTCCTTGGTCATGGCGAGAAAAGACAGACCCACAATCCTTTAGGAGACCCTATGCAGATCCTTTGTGACCCATTGGTCTTTACCCATCCCAGATCCTCTGTAACCCATTGGTCCTTTACTGATCCCCTGTATCCCTATAAAAGCAAGCCCTATGGGCCCCTGTGGCTTAGAGAAGGTTCTCCTCCCTGGCTTTCCCCTTTGCCAGAGGGGACCAACAATAAAGCTAGGTCTGTACCTCTCGTCTCTCTCTCTGGTCTGGCTTGGCCTGGAGGCTGCCCTGCAGAGCTGAGCTGGAATCACAAGCTGATAATCACTAAAGAGCTGACATCTTCTGCAAGGGCCCCCCTGCCAGCAGCTGAGGGAAGACACCGGGCCCCGGGAAGGCGATTCCTTTCAGGACCATCTCCCCAGACCGGTCACCTCTTCCTGGGTCAGAGCCGCTGACCCCTCACCACCAGCTGTAATAATTTCCCACCACATGACTTCCCTGTATTCCATGGCAGTCAGCATTGAAAGACACCAGTTAAATAATCTACAAGCCCCATTAAATTTTCATAAATATTCAACTTTGGTGGTGATTTCCTGAACACCCTGTACTTGATGTTGTCTTTCACCAGGGAATAATTTCCCTTGATAAACACTGATGAAAATGCAGCCAAAGTTAATTGATACAATTTCTATTTTTCACTCTGAGCATAGTTACTCTTGGGTTTGCTCTGTTTGCACATGCCAAGGATCAGTTGTCTTAGAGAAGGACTTACTGTGCCTGACTGACTACAGCATCTTCCCACAGGCACTTTTTTGACAGTCACCTCCAGTCAGCCAGAAGTCTTTTGCCAGCCATTTTCAGACTCAAGTATGGCATCAATCTCGTGGTGGGAAACCTTATGGAACTGAAAGCTGCTGTCACTGTCAGCAATACAGACACCCTTCCTCCCTTTCACACAACAGTGTGATTTCTCCCCGAAGAGATGTTTCCCAGAAAACAGATGTTTCTGTTTGAACCAGAATTATTTTTAAAAGGTACTTTTTAGAAGTTTAGTTAATCTTTTAAGGGCAGTGGTATCAGGAGCATCATGGTGAAGTCTGGCAGTGTTCCATGTCTCCTAAAATGAACTGATAGCACTGAACTGCCTCCAATCAAAGCCCACTTGATATTTAGTAACAAAACCACCTTAACTTGTGTTGTGATCCGGTTTAAATTCAGAAGAGCAAAGAAAACTAAGTCTCTGTGTACAAAACGGAAAGAACTTTGAAGGTTCAAAATACACCCAGAAATGAGATTAAAGCCAAACAAGGTTAGATGTTGGTGCCAAAAATTTGATATGATTTATTTAATAGTAAAAGAGACAAAGAAGAAAGAAAGAAAGAAAGAAAGAAAGAAAGAAAGAAAGAAAGAAAGAAAGAAAGAAAGAAAGAAAGAAAGAAAGAAAGAAAGAAAGAAAGAAAGAAAGAAAGAAAGAAAGAAAGAAAGAAAGAAAGAAAGAAAGAAAGAAAGAAAGAAAGAAAGAAAGAAAGAAAGAAAGAAAGAAAGAAGAAAGAAAGAAAGAAAGAAAGAAAGAAAGAAAGAAAGAAAGAAAGAAGAAAGAAAGAAAGAAAGAAAGAAAGAAAGAAAGAAAGAAAGAAAGAAAGAAAGAAAGAAAGAAAGAAAGAAAGAAAGAAAGAAAGAAAGAAAGAAAGAAAGAAAGAAAGAAAGAAAGAAAGAAAGAAAGAAAGAAAGAAAGAAAGAAAGAAAGAAAGAAAGAAAGAAAGAAAGAAAGAAAGAAAGAAAGAAAGAAAGAAAGAAAGAAAGAAAGAAAGAAAGAAAGAAAGAAAGAAAGAAAGAAAGAAAGAAAGAAAGAAAGAAAGAAAGAAAGAAAGAAAGAAAGAAAGAAAGAAAGAAAGAAAGAAAGAAAGAAAGAAAGAAAGAAAGAAAGAAAGAAAGAAAGAAAGAAAGAAAGAAAGAAAGAAAGAAAGAAAGAAAGAAAGAAAGAAAGAAAGAAAGAAAGAAAGAAAGAAAGAAAGAAAGAAAGAAAGAGAGTGTTCACGGGGGTGGGGGGATAGGGAGAGAGTGACAGGGGTTAGGTAGAAGCATATCACCCTTCCAGGGATCCCAAAGACATCTCATTGCTCCCCTCCATCTGGTCTGCTGGTGGTGAGGGTTCCCCGCTGCCATGCCACGCCACGCCATGCCACGCCACGCCAAAGAGTGTAGAAGCCAGTGGATTAATACATGCTTTGGGCTGGTGGGAATGCCCACGTGCCTCCCTTGCAGGGGGCCAGTTTGACATTGTCCCTTGCAACACTGAGGGTCTGTTGCATCATTTCTGGTGCAGGGTCTGGGGACCCCTTTGGGGGGGCCTTTGATGGGCATGTCACCCCCTCTGTCCTTCACGTCGATATAGCTTCTCCCCAGGTGAAGGGGCCCCTGGCGGGCAGTCACTGTGCCTCTCACCAGAGACTTTGCCAACACACATCCAAAGCCTCTCTCCCTCCATCCTTTGGTGTGAGGGTCTGTTCGAGCCTGGCAACTTATAGCCCTGGGGCTGTGGCCTCCACCCTGAAGGTGCTAAGCTCGATCCCTCTGAATGGATTCTTCTTCCCCAGCCCAGACCTGAGTCACTTTAGCTTATCTTCATCAGCGAGCGGTGTGTAGGGCCTCACTCCAAAGGCCTATGCAGGGTGAGGTAGTCTTCTCTGCAGCTTTTGTAATACAGTTTTGCCAGAAGTTCTTCATGAAAATGTTTAAGCCATAAACTATAATATTTCAGTCTCTGACAACTTGCTTAAAAAGAACAGCACAAATTCATCAAGGCTTTTACAACATTTGATAGCGTGAGTTCAAAACAGGAAGATAAACAGCAAATAAAGATGTGTTTTTGTGTTGCTTATTGCTTCTGATGGCATCATGCCCACAGACTGCTTTCTGCAGCCTCCATCTTACAGTTTCCTTGCTCAAAGCTCTCCAAAGATTAGTGACTATGTCAACATGGGTTTGTGCAAGAGCAGCCCTCAGGGCCAGAGCAGGACAGTTGCAAGGTTGGAAATTCTACAGCAAAAATGCCTTCAACATATGACTGTGTCACTCTGTTCTTAGTGGAAGTTTAAAAGCACCGTCATTATATTAAGAATTCCAAATGTTTTCTGTTCCCTGCTGTTTTACAGGAAAATTGTCACCCAGCTCCTCAAGATTCAGCAATTTCCAAAAGCTTCTCTGCAAAATTTCCCATTTTGTTCTTGTCCATTTGCCAGGCACCTTGGCTGTTTCCCTTTTCCCGTTCTTGCTGCAGCTGGAGGAGCCAACCCGGTTGCATTTACTTTGCATGAACAAGGCTGTGCAGAGGTAAACTGACACACAAACCTGCCAGGGAATGGGCAGAGTCAGAGAGCATCAGGAAAATCTGAGGATTCAGTTACGTGATCTCATCTTCCAGCTCATGGATTGCTGCAAGGCCAGCTCTGCTGAGCTCCTCCTGCTTTGGGAATTAGGATGTGTGGGCACCTCTCATCACTGGGCTCATCGAGTGTAGGTTACCTGTGATCAAACCATAAGGGAAATCATCCCTGAGGCACACTGAAGGGAAATAAAAACACAATTTCTCTTTTCATTCCTGTTACTGGAATTGGACAGCAAACGAATCCATTCCCTATTCTCTGCTGTGAGGGTGGGCAGGCCCTGGCACAGGGTGCCCAGAGAAGCTGTGGCTGCCCCTGGATCCCTGGCAGTGTCCAAGGCCAGGTTGGATGGGGCTTGGAGCAAGCTGGGATAGTGAAAAGTGTCCCTGCACACAGCAGGGGAGTTGGGTGACGTGATCTTTAAGATCCCCTCCAACCCAAACCCGTCTGGGATTCTGTGATTCTATTGATGGGATTTTCAAAGCAAAGCCAGAATTTTGGCATCCAAAGTTGATTTATTTACAATTAAATCCTTAATACCAGGTGTTTGGAAGTATTTAAGCCTTGAACAAAAGGAAAAGCTTCAGGTGCTTATGAAAGGGCTCTATTTTTCACAAGTTATCCATCAGTCTTTTTTGTTGGAAAAGGCATGGAGTTCAGTCTCTTTGCCCTACAATTTCCAGATCAGGATATGCAAATAGTGAGACTTGGCCGTCTTGTTCATCATTAGGGGAGAATTTATGCTACTTTACATGGATACTGGGCCATGATGACGTGTATTGCACTCAAAAAATATAGAAAGGTGCATAGAGAGAGATCAGTCCCTAGGGAATTACCCTACAGACAAACTGGGATGTCAGTTAGATGCCTAATGGGATTTTTAGACGTAATTTCATAGATTAAGCACCCAGTTGTCCTGAGATTTAGGCACCTCTTTTTCTTTTCATTAGATTTTCCTTTGAAAATGTGATGTCTGAGTGCCAACTGCATTTCTAGGGATACAACAATCTCTGGAAATTGGGATTTAAGCAATTTGCCAGCAGCACAGGGTATGTCAGTGAGCAAGTGCAAGAGCTCTCCAGGCTGCTGGCTGTGGCTCTGTTTGAAGCTCATCCTTAGGCATTAACGACATTTCAGTACATGAGAACATCTGACTGACATGAACAAAAATACCTGTAAATAAAGATACTGAATATACCTTTACAGAGATGTATTATGAAATAAATGTATCTATATAATAGAGATATATTGAAAAAGATATCCTTGGTCTCTCCATTCCACATTAAGTTTTATGGAAGAAAGAACACATATTTGTAATTTCATCCATGGAGGAAAAAAAGGAAAATTTTAAATCAAGTTTAATTGTGGCTCTAAAAGACTGAATTAAATTATTTTTATCTCCTCTGCAGGTCTTTTTTATTTCCCATAGTGGCTGAAGTCTTCCTGTGTATCATATTATTTCCTATTAATTTGTTTTTAAATCCCTCCTTTAGGGCTCTGCATCCTACACTCCCTCTTATTTTTCATGGACAATTTTATCATGAAAAAGAGGAGCAGACAGAGTTAGGGTAAAGAATACTTAACTTGGCCTCTGCCTGGACCTACATATTTAAGATTTGCAAGGTTTCTGCTTTCATCCAGGCAGAAAATAGCTGCTAAGCAGCAGCATTGTTTTATAAAAGGCAGAGCCACAGCTTGAACCTGCCCTGACTTGTGCTTGCGGCTACTCCCAGGGTTATCCCCAAGGGAGGGAATTTGGATATACCTCCCACCTATGCACTAATCTATGTCTCTGTACAGCTCACGGTGTCCTGGTTTGGGCTTGGATAGAATTTTGACACATGGGTATCTATGTGTAAAAAAAAAAAAATTATATATATATATACACACAAACATATATACATATACATATACATATACATATATATACAGAGATAAAAAGAAATTATATTTGTGTTCTTGCATGTATTTCTGGGTGCACTGATACAAATCGACTTAAAACTTGGTGTCTGCCTTCTTAAATGCATGAATTTACCTAAACTGTGATGGTGGTATGAAGCTGGTTCACTGATTTTTCCCTCGGAAAAATCCATCTTAAAAACCTTGCATCAGATTTTTGAGTTTCTTGCCAGGTTTCAAACACAAAAGTGAAAAGCTTTCAAACAAAGCAGAGAGGTTTGTAATATATACAAAAACTGTCAAGTCATGTCTCAGCCTTTCTTGCATTGTCATGCCTCTGCCATTATTTTTACTTAAACCAACTCTTTTGTTGAAATTTATGCAATTGTGTGAGGGGCATAAAACTCTAGAAATGTTTGGAGGTTCTGTTCATTAACCCTCATTGTATTTTTATGTTTGATCTTGGACACAGCAGCTACCAGGATGCTTGTTGCTTCTGAGCTCATAAAGCCGACCAAAAGCCTTAGAGGAGACGAGTGCAAATATATAGAGTTCATAAATTTACCATACAAATGTAATAGGATATGAAATGTGTATATCATCTAATCAGTGATGTGACTTCAACAAATCCAATCTAAACTGCTGTAAAGCCACCACCCTACACAGACCCAGAACTTAGACTCACAGAATCCTTCAGGCTAGAAAATCCCTCTAAGATCATCAAGTCGAACCATTCCCCCAGCACAAGGCCACCACTAACCCATGTCCCCAAGTGCCACATTCACACATTTTGAACTCTCCCAGGGACAGTGACTCCACCACTTCCCTGGGCAGCCTGTTCCAATGCTTGACCAGCCCTTCCATGAAGGAATTTCCTAAACTGGGGTGTTCTTACTCTTCAGAGTGCTTTATACACATTACCTGACTCCCAGTATGGCTCCTGAGACAAGTCCAGTACCTGGGTGCCAGAACCACATGTGGAAAGCCACTCAAAGCACTGCACTGGCTTCTTTAAATCAGTAAGAGCGAGTTGGACTGAGGAGGGGTGCCATAAATTCCTCACCTGATAAGCCTGACGGTGAATAGGGCGGACTTCAACCCCTAAAACTAACTCCTGAAATTCCCCAGGCGTGGCACGGATTGCCAGGTGACTTGGGGCAATTGGCAGGGGTTCTCCACACTCCGTGTGTAATGCGGAGGTCTGGTTCAGCTGGGAGATGCTGTGATCACAAATGGGACAACACACACATGCCAAACCACTCCTTCTTGGGGTCACGGCAGAGACCAGGAGAGGAACAAGAGGATGTTACCTCAGGAGAGCACAGAGTTCCCTTTGGAGGCACAGCCAGCCCAGAGTAGATCCCTGGCACAGAAGTCAGAGCAAAAACAAAACAAGGTTCAAAAGCAAGTACATGGAGACCAGGTTGTTACAGTTCTGAAACACCACAGAGAGGCTGAGGAGAAGCTGGGTTTTGTCATCAGTGGTTGTTTTGCTGGTCCAGCAGGGATTACACAAGGTACTTCAATGAGAATTTCAGTTGCATCCTGTACCCGTGTTTATTATTTTTTCGGCTTACCCACTTTCACAGGCCTTAATATTTAATTGACTATAAGTGAGCACAATTCCAAAAAAGTGAGAGTGCAGTCTGCGTTTCTCAATTTTCCCACTGCTGCTAACATTAATTTGTTTCCCTACTGCTTAAATAGGACAATTCTAATACCGTCAACATGAATTTTAGATGTATATAATCAGATATACATCTCCCATATTCAATAACATCATGTCAATACCAGAGTTTAACACAACTTCTCAGCACAACCTTCTTAGCATATGAAGACTTAATGTTTTGCCCAAATCTCCAGTTCTCAGGAAAACTTATTGCTTTTTCTCTTTGGTGTTGAAAAGCAAAATTGATTGGAAGTGTATTTTTAAAAAGCCAGTGGGAAGTTAAAAAGAGAAGTCACACACATGACTCATGGTCCTGGAAACAGCTGTGCTGCTTTTGGTGACAAAGGGCTGGGCTTAGGCCTTATATAACTCCAGGGAAATCAATATGCAGCAAACATACTAAGCCAGAAACGAATCTGATTCCAAATTTTAAAAATCATACAGGCTGTCTCCTATCATATAGGGGTTTACATGGGGGTTCTTTGTCCCCTAAGTACTTTATTTGCTGTCATGAGTGATGTGTTGGCAGTAGATTGGGTCGCTTGTAGGTGACAGGTACAACAATAATCACTGCTGTATCTTGAGTGCTTAACAAAATGAGGAGTGCGTTGATCCATAAAAAATTGCCCAAATCCAAGCTGCGCCCAGCCTAACTGCAGGCATCCTCAGAAGAGATTAAAAGGGCTGCGTGGAACAGCTGTACCATTCCCCTGGAAAGTCAGTCTCCAGAGATCTCTGCAAGTCCTCACAAAACTGCTCCTTTCCACACCTTGAAAATAGCCAGGAAACCAGAGCAGGAATTCTGGGTGTCTCTTTAAGGCACAAATTCTATTTGATACCAAAAAGGCTGAACCTTGAAAGAGTAAACTCCTCCTCAGTATGTACTTGAAATGGATATTGTTGTGCCTGGCTGTTTGTTTCCTAATATTCTTGACAATGTTTTATCTGGTGTTTATGCTCACAGTAGTTCACAGATTATTAGGTACTTACTATTCAAAGCAAAAGTAAATCCAATATCTGGGATACATATTTAGCAACCCCAGGCCTATTTATATAGTGCCCTTAGGGCACTGGTCCGTCTCACAGACAACTGAGAACAGAAAATGCTGTCTCAGGCAAGCCCATGAGACACTTCCTGTGGTCTCTCCTAATGCCCCGAGTGAGAGGATACATCTCTGACTTCCCTGTATAGTTCTTCATGTACCTGGCATCTATGAAATTGTGTAATCCCATTTCAAATCAGCCTCCATTGCCTCCTCTGGAAATAAATTCCAGAGGAATTACATTTGCGTTATTTAAAGAAGTGATTTCTTCAATTAAAAGTTTTAAATCTACCTCTTAATTGTTTCAACATCTGTGCCTTATTACTGAGGGATTTAGTGAGCAACAAGTTTGCCATGCATCCACCCCCTTCATCCAAGGCCAGGTGGCACAGGGCTTGGAGCAGCCTTGTCTGATGGAAGGTGTCCCTACCCATAACAGGGGGTGGAATGAGAGGAGCTTAAGGTTCCTCCCAACCCAAACCATTCTGTGATTCTATGATTCACTACTTTGTACTTATTTTGCCCTATTGATAATGAAATAACTACAAGTAGCCACTCTATGATACTCTCCTGGTCTTGAACACCAAGCCAGCCTCATCCAGGGACACACTGCACATAGCACTGCGATCCCCACCCCATAGCCCATTGTCTGTTGGCTGTAGTAGCAAAGGTAGGTGCAAGAATCACCAGCCCCTACCCATTCCCATGCAAAATCAACCTGCTGAATGATTCGGGTTGATTTTGCAAGAAAAACTCCTCAGAAAGTTGATTCCTAGGTTGAGGTGATTTCATTGTGCATTACAGAATGTCCCAGCACATAACTGCAGCGGTGCGCGGGGTGATAAAAAGCATGGTGGGGCTCTAGGGGTTGCTCTTCCCAACCCTTTGATTCTTTGGCTGGATTTGCAGAACTACAGAAACATATTGTAGCAATGTCTGTCACATTTCTATTTTCATAGAAACAGATCAAGATCCTCCTGAAAAAACTCTCTCTTTGTTATAACCAGAATTACAGGCAACTGTAGAATACATCCCCTTTGCTCCCTTTTAACCCTAATTTGCAGAACCCTGTAAATCTGTGTCTAACTGAGGTGTGTGTTGAAGTGCTTGTCCCATCAACCTTGCAAAGTTACTGCAAGTTTTGGGGTTTTTTTCTCTGGTTTGGCTTGGCTTTTTAATTCTAAAGTTCAAAATCCTGGAAAGCTTGAGAATGTTTCCTTCTTTCATTTGCTTCACCAAACTTTTCACTATGACCATGCCATTACCCATTCTTTCCCCAAATATACAGTTTCCCAGTCCTAATATTTAATCTTTCAAAGATTAAAGAGGTAGCTAGGAAATATAGGAAGGTACCTCCACAGCAATATCTGCAGCCAGCCAGTTATTTTTGCCATCAGCCTCTACTGAGGCTTTTAAGAAAGCTCAAGTTTTTAATCTTATCTAAATTATAATAATCCCTCTGGATTTTTCCTCCCTAAGATCATATAGTAGATCATATGGTTATCCATATTTATAAGGTGGTCCTCTTCTAAATGGTCATACAGAAAAGACATGTTACATGCATGAGTCATATTGTTCTTCACAACAGAACAGCTTTAGGGTGAAAGTGTTAATACAGGACTTGGGTGATCTAACTTTAACTCACAGTTTTGCTCCATTCTTCCTTTGTAACTTGAACCAATGATGTGGTCTTTTTGAGCCTCAGCTTCTTAAGATGCAAAATGAGGCCTATAAATCTCTCCAGGTTGCTGCAAGACTACAATCATTCATCTTGGTGATGGAATCAGAGATTACAGTGGGGAAAACTTAAAGAAAAATAACTATAGTAGAATTGCAAATAACAACAGGGCATAATCCTGATTCACTCATAAAAAGGAAGTGACCACAAAACCAAGAGGGATTCAGGTTTCACTTACAGATTTTAAACTGGAGTTTATAAATGGTTCTGCTATTTCCCCTTTCCCATCAAATACATTCAGATCCCCTTTATGTATATGCAAAAGGAAAGATAAGGCATCCCACAAAAGCACCACAAGGTAAAGTCACTGGAAATTGTTCTCTCTACTGAAGAGTTGGTAATTTATCACCTTGGGTTTTGCCAAAGTGTCAGAAAAGCAGGCAATGGAAATTACCGAAGAAAGGACATTGAGAAGACAAGACATAAATGAACAAGAGGCAAAAATTCAAGAGATTAATTTTTCATGTCTTGAATTTTCTCTCTTCATCTTCAAGAGATGAAGAGAGATTATCAGTTTTGGGGAAAAGCAAGACAACATTCTCAGTTTCTTTTCAGAACTTCAGGCCTCAGCAATACAAAGCAGACTGATATAAAATGAACATCTGCTTTGTTTGGTCTGGTACCTACAAGAATTGACAAAAGCTGAATACATACTCTATTTTCTTGAGTGGCTGTGTGACTTTTTGGGTCTGTGTGTATTATCTGAACATAGCTGGCAGAAAACCACTAATGCCTTTTTCTCTTTCCCCTAAATACATATCATTCCTAATACTGGAGACCTGCATGGTAATTAAGATTGTAAAACTCTAAGTAAAATGTGCTGCAATTACATGAGTAATTTGGTTCAAATCAACTCAGAGATGAGTGAAGTAAATGCTCCTACAGTCAATTATTTCCCTCAGCCCCACACAGGGCCAGTTCTTGTTCCAACCAAGTTCAAAGGTAAACATGCTTTTAACTCTGACAGGAGTAGGAACTTGCTGTTGACTGGTAGGGATGGATGGCTGCAGAGTTTTGAAGCTGGAACAAAACACCCATGGCTATCACACACCAGCAATTGTCTTGGCACCACAAACATTTACATATCAGCATGTTACACACTCTTCATTTTATGTGTGACAATAGAATAACCGAGACCCATGTGAGGGTCAACAGAGAGTATTTCATCTTAGTAAAAACAGAGTTTATTGTTTAACTTCCTGACTGTCCTGGTATGTACAACATATAAGAACAGCACTGTGAAATGCACAGATACAATATATATTTAAAGAAATAAACTGGGCATTTCCCCGCAGTGTTTGGGCAGCTAACAGCACTATTAATACTCCAGTGTAACACAAGGCAGCCTGTCGTGGTTCTCCCTCTCTGTGCTAAAAGGATGGAGCCAGAAAGTGAGATGCATGACCTTATGGTGGAATTTGCAGTCCTCAGGAGAGCAGATGACACTGCATGTGCATCAAATACTCTTGTTGCCAATCTAGTCCATCCCAATTGGCAGCCCTCATGCTGGAATTTTAAATGTCTCCAGCCTTTTTGTCCCCTCTCAAGGCTGGGCAGTAATTCAGATTCTGGAAGGGACAATGGTGCTGCAGGAAAAATATATCCCACTCCAAATGTGTTCCTTTACACTTTCCCCCTGTGCTGCTCTACCTTCCATAACCCTTCCAGTGCTTGTCCTGTTTGCACTCATGTGCATGTTTTTGAAGTGCACTGCATTTTCGTTATGCAGATGTTCTGTCACTGCATTACAAAGTGTTGCAGCTTGAGGTTGCTTCTGTGCAATTACTGATTCCTAATTATTACTGCAACCCTAGGGTATTTTACCGAGTCCCACAGCCATAGGGAGGAGGAGAAAAGATCCAGCAGGCAGGAATTGTGCAGCAAGATTGATTTATTTAATTATTTTACAAACTCTTTTGTAGACTTTTTTCATCATAGTCTATTTGGACAAAGGATCAGCCACCCCTTGGGGTGATTGGCTAAAATCCTAAAACATCAATTGTCAAAATATTTTCTACTGTACCATAAACAAGACTTTTCAAGGCTGCAGGTGTTTAGTTGTTTACATAACTCTGCTGCCTCTTCTGTGAGAGAGAAGTCTCTCATGGGCTTAGAAAAGAGCAAGAAAATCCTTGCTAGCAGCATTTTTGTATCTACACCTGATGATACAAAAATATGCACTGACTAGCTCAAAAATAAGACCACTTTGTTCCTGTTTACTTGTATTTAAATTGAATATTCTTGTTAAGGAGAAACTTGCAGTTACTCATGTGCTTTTATTTTAATGATGATGATTTCCTTAGTATAAACAGGTCATACTACAGATATTAAACATGAACCTCTCCCACTTAAATTGTCAGAGATTTGCTCGAATTAGCATTGCAACCAGAAGCTCCCAGCAGAATATGAAACAGGAGCTGGAAGCAGTGACGTGCTCTGGTTTCAAAGGCAGCATGCACACACAGCGGCCTCAGCTGCCCTGGCTCTCCTTTTACCCAACCATTAAAGCGAATCCCACCGCAATAGGGAGTAAAATAAAGTCCTTCTCGCATTCCTTACACAGCCCCTGTCTCTCATATCCCTTCTGGCGAGCCCCAGCCTCTTCCAGGCTCCAAGGAGAGCAGGCACAGGCAGTTAACTCCCTGCACTGCAGGGGAGAGGTAAGCAGTGAAGATCCAGCCCCCACACAGATCTCGTGAGGGAGCACTTGGGTTGAAGCAGTTCAGCTAAAAATCACAGGTATTTCTCAAACGTGCCCTTAAATAGCATTCCCATTATCTGTTTTCTGCTGCAGCTCCCTCTCATTACTCCCTCACAGGTATCGTGGATCATCCCATGCATCAGACACACACCATATGCTGCACTTGCAGAAGTCCCCCAAAAATTCTGATGAGTGCAGACTGCCCTGATCTTCCTTTCACTGTATTGTCTGTAGATTCAAGAGCTGGGAAACTTCATTTCTGTCAGCAATGCCAGTCCTTGCACTTTGGTGATGTTGGTCAGGTCAGACAGCTCTCTCCATGCAGTCCACTGAGCTGTGGAAACAAACACCACTGAAAAGTGAAACATAAATATGAAATAGTTATCTTCTTCTATGCGTTTCTATGCTGCAGAATTAATTTACATATAGCTCTGAAGTCTTCAAACAGAAAGTGCTACATAAATGCAATGTATTGTGAGTTACGTGAAAGAAATAATTTCAACACAAACTCTACCTTCAGTTCAAAGATCTCATTTCCATGGAAGCTTTCCTCAGCTCTCTCAAAACCTACAACCCACAACAGGCTGGGTGTGGCACTCACCAATGCTTTTGGAAACAAATCACATCAATAAAAGACACCTGTCCCAAATGTTAAATCCCCCCAGTGCTCAATGTCCTCCTGACATTTGTGAAATCAAAGAGGATCCACGTATCAGGTTATTTTCTCAAGCACTGTCAAGCTGCAGCATAATACAGAGTGAGAACACAGTTACAATAAATTTCTGTGTTCTTTGGAATAAATTATGAGGTTGAAGGTTAATTCATTGCTCTTGATCAAGAAACAGCACAGTTCATCTTTGGCTTGTTCCTGTGCTCATTGTAAAACCAACCCTCAAGGCGGGGTTCTCATTAACCTTCTGCCTTTGTGCTGGCAGGAATATACAGTGGGAACAGCTTTCCTTTCATGGGACATAAAGGTTCTTCTATATTTTTCTTCTCTTTTTAAAGTTAAATTACTCATAGCATTACTATGGCTGGAACATACAAGCAGAGTTAAAGTGACATCAGAAATCTATTCTTCTGCTTGTGCAGACATTACAAATGCACAGTCCAACTCTTAAATAATTTTGTCCTCATAGCTTATGTTAGTATTAATTAAAAAAGCAAAATTGAAGGATGCTGGGTTCTTCTGTGAAAGCTGAATTAAGAGTTTTGCTTGGAAAAAAAAAAAGCCCCACCACAGGAGCTATGGACCTCTCAGTATAAATCTTCAGTCATTTTCTGGAACACTTTCTGAGCTAATGATAGAACAGGATGCTTCATTCTCTTTTAAATTCCCAGCAGAGCAGCTAAATCCCTACCTGGTCACCCACCCTTTATGTTATTTTAAAAGCTCACCTGTCTGGCAGCAGGGAGGACAGGCAGTGTATCCCTCACAGCCACGGGATGTGTGGGAGCAGACCAGACCCCCCAGGCTGTTGGCGCCCTAGCCCTGCTGCCGACGCTGTGTTCTGGTGTTCCTAATTACAGCCATCCCTTAATAATCACAGCAGGGATGCAGGAGGCTGAAGAACACACCACTGGCAAGGAGCGGCCTCTTACAACTGTGGTGGCCTAACAGCAGTCCCTGATGCTTCATCACGAGAGGCTGGGATTTACACATCTCCCTTTCCTTCTCTGGCATGACCCAACACAGCTCTTCTTTGGGATAGAGGCAATCAGGTCTCTGTTCATTTGTTTTCCAGAGATTCCCCACTGTTACCATTCTTAATTAACATTCTGATTTTTCACCAGGACCATGAGTGAAACTAATGATGCAGCTCCAGATGGAGAAAACTAAAAAGAAGGAAAAGCAAACTGGGAGCGACCAGGCTCCAGTACAGCCAGCGAACACTTCGTGAATGCAGCCCCAAGGACAAATAGTACAAAGCTCTTACTTGCGTGCACAGTCAGAAGCTGGCAGAAAGCTGAGGGGTCAGGAAGGCAAACAATTCAAGTGCAAAGTGTTTTATTGTAACCCTCTGAACAGGATGTTTCAGCCAAAGAAACTATTGTCCTTAGGGAAGCAAGACGTACAGGTGTATGGAATGAGGCAGCGTTTTTGTAATGTACAACCAGAATATATTTGCAAATACCACTGCCCAGCAACCATAAGTTAATGTAGTTGAAAAGCCTTTAATTTTAACTAGGCTTCCAGTCCTAAGGAACCAATAACAAAATTTCAAGTTCTATAGGAAAGCCACAAACTAGAGATTTTTTAAAAGGCTTATTTCTGATCAGAACCTCTTGAGCACACGTGCAAAGTCAAAAGGATCAGACTTTAGACCAGCCTCCTTAAAATCATAGAATCTCAGAACGGCTTGGGTTGGAAGGGACCTTAAACCTCATCTTGTTCCACCCACTGCCATGGGCAGGGACACCTTCCACTATCCCAGGTTGCTCCAAGCCCCGTCCAACCTGACCTTGTACACTTCCAGGGATGAGGCATTCACAAATGTGCCACCACAAATGTTTGGAATCAAGTCTGAATATCAACTTTGGATTTTTTTGCTCCAAGAATGATGACGGGACAGGTACTGTTTTGTGAACACATCCATACTTCCAAACTGATGTTACATCTGGGTTAAATACTGTCCCAGGCCAAGGAAAAATAACTTGTAATATAAATAAAGGTAGTATCTCCATGCCCAGAATGGATCTGCTGACAGTTCCCTGGGGAGAATTGTCTTGAAAGAGTTATAAAAGCCTTATTTTTTTCTAAAATTGTAGCTATTTTCTCTGTGCAAGATGTATCTGCAGCTGGGAGCTCACATGAGGCTTCATCCCAAAGGCTGTATCTTTGAGATGGAAAAATTGATCCTTCAAGGACAGAAGAAGTGGTTTTTTTAAAGACATTAACTAGTGGCTCTATCAGAATCTTCTGAATGTTTCCTATGGAGTTCATCCAATGGAATTAATTAAGGAGACTTCTGTTTGCTTAATGGAAATGAGACAAGATATAATTTATAGCCTTGGTTTGGCAGTCTCTAGCTTTCTGTTCAACACAAATCAAGGAAGGTGACTGTGGTGGAAGAATGGTGTCTCCTGAAATGAAGGAGGGAAGTTGTTTATATTGTTCAAGAAAGATGAACAGAGATTTGATGAATAGAGAACCTGCCATTAAAATGTGAGGCCATGGCTATTAAACCTGTGTCTTTTGATACTCCTTCATAGTGCTTATAAATTTCCTACATTCTTTGCTCCTATGTAGAGAATTTATCCAAGACTATCACTGCTTTGCCACAGGGAAGGAAAGGAGATGAACTGCCCTGCTCAGAGTAGCTCTTATCAGCCAGCCACATGGCAAACGACATGCCAGAATTTACAGGGAAGAGTTCAGTGTGGACCATTAACCCCAACCCAGCCCAAACACCATTAAAATGTGACTGCTAAGGACTCTGAGAGCCAAGGCACTGACAAAATGTGTTCCACACAAGTGCTTTCGCAACCGGAATGAATTATCGAAAACCCTTCCAAAGTGCAGTAAGGAAAAGTTATGGAACGAGTAGATTGGTGTAGGTGACAATTACACAGAACCCAAGTAAACTTCAATTGCAATACATATCTCTCTATATATATTTCAAATACATACATGATAAAGGGTATTTAACTAAATTGTATTCATTTTCACAAAGCATTTTGCTCATTCATAAAAACAATTTTCTATTTAAAACAAGAGCAGGGCCTGGATTCCCTGGCTGGTGGTGCTGCACTGCACTGAGCTGTGCTAGTCTGTGTCCACAGAGAAACACTACGTGACTCTGGATTTAAAGACATTTTGTAGAGCAGCTCATGAGGAAAAAAAAAGCCCTTATTCTTACTTCTGGGAGTAATATATTTTTTCTACACTTCCTCCAATTTTAGAGCAGCAATCCAAGCCACATATTTTGCTCTAACCAAATACAGTATTTTCCCCTCTTGGGTGGTTTTCATGACAAAGCTCTATAGGAAGCAGAGTCCGATGTTGTAACATCAAGCCTTGCAATACCCAGAGACATCAGATCTTTGGATGAGATGTGGTAGAGACCAACAGAAGAGCCATCAGGGACACCTACAAACACCTGACTTAGGGGGAACACGCCATTTGGATGACAAGCAAGAGGGCTTTCCATGCATTAGACTGTATTTTCCATGGCAGGAAACAACAGGTATGCAGAACATCCAGAGCCTCCACAAGCATAACAATCAGTTCTTCTGCTTCAGCTCCCGGTAACTCAATCTCTTGGTATCAACTCAGTCCACCAGTCCCTTTCCATAATGTGTTCTTCTTTAGAAATCAATTAATATTTAGCACAAGTTTCATTGGGAAGGGTTGCAAAGCTTCTAGCCATTTGAAACGAAGATATTCGTGCGTTATAGAAGTACCTTCCATCATCATAGTATCTCATCCAGAGTAAGGGTGCTTTAATGATTTAAAATAATTTCATGTTGATTGCAAAGCAAAGAGCAGAGGAAAAAAACCCTTTTTTTTCAGTGGGAGTGAATTTGAGTGATCAGAATGCAATTGGCCCAAAGGAGAGCTGAGCTCCTGGCCTAGCCCTGCTCTGCAAAACCCCAAAGGTGTTCCCCTGTCACAGGGGTCTATATGAAAATAACTGGGGACACTCATCTGCTAACTGTGCTGTGGGGAAGCTGCTGCTCCTGCTCTCTGACATCACAAGTGGTGGCTGACAATGAAAATTGATGGTGATGCATAAAGGCATCTCCATCCCTAAGAAAACCGGAACAGCAGCTTGTGTAATCCAGAGATTTACTTAATTAAGGAACATCCCAGCACCGTTCTATTTGATCATCACTCCTTTACTTCCCTCTCCCTCCCAGCTTTGCCTTTGATTAGCAGAGCCCTGATAAGAGACTTCGTTCAAAAGAAAGCAGAGAGTGGGAAGGTGATTTAAAGGTGAAGTGTGGCTGGTGATTTAAAAACTGAAAAGAGGCAGTGGGAATGTCTCAGAGAGGCCGGAAGCTGGGATTATCCTGTTTGCTACAGGCAAGGTGAGAAGCTGGAGAGGGCTCATCTGCAGCTGAGATATATGTGCAGGTGAGGAATATACCTACAGCTTAATGCCTCTGCCTGCTTCTGATGAGACAAGATCATTATTCACAGTATTTTAAAGCCCTTTCTGTGTGAAACCTCAGAATGGCCCAACTTCAGTGTTTTGAAACATGCTTCTCCACTGAGATTCTTGAAGAGTGTTAGAGAAATGGATAAATATTATAATATATGACGAAATATCATGTACATCGCACAGCGGAGACACTGAAGCTGTATCTAACGTAATCTACAGGCTTCCTATTTCTTGATCAAGGCGGCCTCTGAATCTGGAGGAAGCACTCAGGGAAATTGCACGGGAAAGTGTACGCTGCCTTCCAAGTGACCTTGGCACTTTAAATCAGGAAGCAAACATGGATCCTCAGACTTCACCCAGCCCATGGTTTATTTATGATGCTCTTGCAGCAGCTCTCAGGCCCAGCCATGAATCAGGAGCTTGCAAACACATAACAAACAGACAGGGCTTCAAATACCCCTCATTTATCAGCAGGGATGTTTAAAAATTAATTTCCCTGGAAAGATAGAACTTATCCTGAAGAGTGTGTGGGTATATTTTTCATCCAGCTGGGAAAATGCCGTTCCCAGAGGGATTCCAGGGAGATGGAGTAAGGTGGGATGAAGCTGGCATGGCCTCACACAGGGGGCAAGCTGCCAGGGAGAGTTCCAAACACTAAACACGGTATTTTTGGGTCAAATAGACATGATGCCTTGAACTACAGCCCAGACTGATGAAGAGTCATGGCTGAGGGAGTGCTATAGCTGAGGGGGTAACATGGCTGAGGGGGTGTTACAGTTGAGGGAGTGTTGTGGCTGAGGAGGAGTCATGGCTGAGGAGTTCATAACTGAGAGGGATCCACGGCCGAGGGGGAGTAATGGCAGAGGGGGAGTAATGGCAGAGGAGGTGAAATGGATGAGGGAAAGTCGTGGCTGAGGGGTGTTATGGCTGAAAGGGGGCGATGGCCGAAGGATGAAACGGCTGAGGGAGTGTTACGGCAGAGGAGGAGTAGTAACCGAGGTAGAGCTGCAGCTGAGGTGCTGCCATGGCTAAGGGAGAGTCACGGCTGAGGCAGTGTCACGGCAGCGCGGGTCTCATGGCTGAGGGGGTGTCGTGGCTGAGAACAGGCAGCGCCAGGTTTGAAAAATAAAGGTTACTGAACCGGTTGTCCTCGTGGCTGAGCGCTGCAAGCAACGCTGGAGGCGGCAGCCAGTACCGGCAGAAAGGAGCACGGCGGTTCCGCCCCAACCACCTCCTCCGCCTCACCCTCCAGGGGCACGGCGCCTCTTCCTGCTGGCCCTCAGCCGGGGGGGGCCGCGGCTAGAGCGCCCTCGGGCACGGAGGGCGGGGGGCCGGATCGTTTCGTGGCCGAGCGGAGCCGCCCCAGCACCGCCTCCTCCCCTCCCCGCTCTCCTCCCGCCCCGCGGAGGCGGAGGGTCCAGGGCGCAGCGCCGTGCGTGTGCCCGTAGCTCTCGTGGCCGCGCTTCTCCGCTCCGCTCTCCTCCCGCAGCCTTCCCTCGGCAGCGCCGCGCCTTCCGCTCTCTTCGCTCCCTCCGCTCTCTCCTCTCCGTCCGTTCCTCCGCTGCCCCTTCCCGGCCGGCCCGGGCTGCTCCTGCGAGTCTTCTTCCCCCGCAGTCCGGAGGCTCCCAATATGTTCAGCGCCGTCCGCGCTCAGAGGCACCAGGTACGGCGGGCGGGGGCTGGCCAGGGGCCGTGCCGGCCGCGCTTTGTTTGGCGCTGGGGAGCGGGTGGAGGCGGCGGCCCGGGCGACCGCCTCGCACTCGGGGAACCGGTGCCCCTGCGGACCCGCCGCGCTTTGTTGCTTGTTCGGGGCCCGTTTTCTTGGGCCTCGGAGTTGTCCGCATGGCCTGAAGGGCGTGAGGCCGCTCCCTCTGTGCCGGGGGAACGGGCGGGCCCCGGCGGCCGCGGGGTGCGGTGTTGCCCCCGGCCGGGAACTCCCGGGTTCCCCGCGCGTTCGGGTGCGGTGCCAAGGTCAGGCGCTGCCTCTCCAAGCGCCACGCTGCAGCCGCGGAGTGGCACCTTCCTGAACCCTTAGCGTGGGGGGATGGGGCGGTAAGAGAATCGCGGGAATCCTGGACTTTGAAGGGACTAGCCGCTCCGGGATGAGCAACGTGTGCTGACGGCTGGTTGCCAATGTCATGACGCTCCTTGTCAGCTATACCAGTTCTAGGAAGTGGGGGATAATAAAGCAAAAACAGTGGCTGCCAGCCCACATTAGTGCTTCTGGGAAAAGCTGGTGAGGGTGAATGACCAGAGCGGTTTGGTTTTGGTTTTTTGGGGGTGGCTGGGGAGGTGTACAGTATTTTCTGCCTGCATGCACCAGTTCCCAGAGCTTTTTAGAATTTTTAGAGGCGCTTCAAGGTAGAAAATGCCTTTGCATTGGCACTTTTCCTTTTCCTTTACCCAGCATTCCCACAGACAATAAAACCTGAGTTGGTTATAATTTCATACAGGGTAGAAAAATGTTGACAGTGAGAGGCGAAGCATCCGAGTTATTTCCTAAGGAGATGAGTGGTGATAGACTAATGGAAATAGAGTCTCATGTCTCTCCTTATTTGTGCGCTTTGTGAAGGGAGGACTTTTTTTGTTGTTTGCAGTGATGGGTGGGTAGACACCACATTTATTCTCTTCTGTCAGCAAGCTTAAATAAAAGAAAGCGAGCAGGATGTGGTGCTTTGATGGTGAGATTGGTGTAATTTTAGAAAGCGGATTTTGTAGCCACAAGCCTGACTCCTGGAGCACAGGATACAACAGTCAGGGAATACTTTCCAGTTAGGAAGCTGTGTGTTAGCTGCTGTAATTAGGTCTAATTTTGTCTTCCTCAGCTTGAGTTCTTAAGGACCAGGAGATGGTAAGAAAGGCAAAACTGCCCAGAATGGGGGTGGAACACAAGGAGGACATACATACAAAAATCACTGATTTGGTTGTGTGACATATGTTTGGAGAACTGTGGGAAGTGTGCATTAGTAGAAAAAATAAACCCAGGGGGTGGGGAAAGGGGAGGAAAGAACTCAGATTTTAGTAGAGTGCATGTGAGGCAGAAGGTTGAAAAAGAGATGTAGATAAAGACTGTGACAACAACAGCAAAAGTACAACGTGGGAAAGGAGAGGAAAGGCAGAACCAGTATGAAAAGGGAACTAATGACCAGAGCTAGGCTCCGAAGTCTGGGAGGCCAGTCCTGGAAACCAGTGCTGAATGGGCAGCCAGGGTGTTACAGCTGAGGGTTGTCGCTGGAAATGCAGTAACATTCAAGCATGAAGCCTGCTGCTTATAAATTTTTAAAGTCTGCATGCATAAATGTGTTTGGAAGCGCTCTCTAGGCTTGCTCTCTGTAGAGGACAGTCCAAGCATTGCATCTTCCAGGGCTGCACGTAAGAGATTTTGAAAAATGTCCACAGTACTCTGTCCTTCCCCTTTCAGTTCCTAACCAGTGATAGCAAATATTCCCTCTTCTCTCCCTCTCTCCTCATTGTTGGCATGGGAGCACGACTGAGGTTGATGTGCAGGTGAAATAGAACAATTGTCTGCAAGTCATAGTTATCAGTGAGACTAAATCTTTAGTGGAAAGCAACTGAAAAGTGAATAAGCAAAACAAAATTGTTGTAAATTCCAAGTCTTACTTGAGATTACTGGTATAAAGAGGTTGAGCCTATTTAGTGGTGTAAAGTATGTTGGTAAGTGTCTTGGTCTGTGGTGTTTTGCCTAAATGCAGGCTCAGATGTGAAAAGATGGTGTGTTTTTACCATAAATAAATGCTAATGTATGAAAAAAATATTTTGAAGATGTTTGGTTTTATCTTCTGATATAGGTAATGGACTGTGAGCAGTCATAGGTGTGACCTACATTTCTTCTGAGCTGGGCTGTCACAAGCCAGAAAGCACCGACTGGGTGTTAAGTTCCATTTTTGTTTCACAAGTGTCAATCAAGTGTCTGTCATTATATCAGCAAGTATTGACTTTAGGTCAAAAGATTAACAAGTATCTCTCCCAAAGTAGTGCTTTACCTGTGAATTGAAGAAGTAATACCTTAATTTGACTAAAAGGTTTGTGCAGAATTGGCACAGAGCAAATACTGCACATGGAAAATGGGCTCTATTAAAGACGAGAGGTAAAATAGATGGTCCCTGTGTTGTTTAGGTCATGGGCAAGGTGACTTCTGCCTCTGGGGCTTGTTGTCTCGGTGGTCACCTGAGAGCACAGCTCCTGCAAGAAGCTCTGCGGGAGAGAGGCCTAGGGCAGCACTGAGGATCACTGTGTCTCAGTATCATTGCTATTTAGGTGAGTCTTCTTGAATGTACCTTTAAATGGGCATACAGTGAAATAGAGGAGTTTAAAGGGAGGGAATCTCCCTTCTGGAAGTCCGGATGTGCAGCCAGTTTATCTCTGAGTGCATTATAATCTGTGACTTGCTCATCGTCCAGTGGTACACATACATGGCAAAGGAAAATCTCAGTCTGTGCACAACATGAGGTGTTCAGGAAACACAGTTACTACAACAAGGTTGTGTTTAAAATTGAGCAGCTGGGCAGACATTTGAGTCCTGGCATTGTTCTGCCTGGGAACAGCTGGGGTGCTGGAACACCATGGGGATGTTCCATGGCTCAGGCCTGCCTGAGCCCAGTGTGATCGGCCCTTGATCCAAGGGGGTCTCCAGCTCCAACACCAGTACCAGTCCTTACTGTTCAAACTACAACAAAAATACAGTTTAAGGATTTCTCTTATTTTTTTTGCATCAGTTTAAAAGTAAGTGCAGGGAATAGCTGCTCTCAAGTAGGAGTTTTCTCCAGTGGAATGTGTTGGTCCCATCTGGGATGATAATTCTGTAGTTTTAATGTGTTTAGAGAAGTGCATTTGGATGGAGCTTGAACAGTCATTGTGTCAGAGGCACCAGGCTTTACCTGGCTGACAGTCATCTGGGAACATCTCACTTGGCTTAAAAAAAATACAAAATCCTGGATAATTACAAAAAATGCCGCAGAATTCTTGATGTGCTGAGCTAAAAGGGAATATAGGCAAGGGGGGGAAGGTAACAGCAAAGTGATTTAGATTTTTAAAAATAATTTAAGGGAACGAGTTTGTTTGCAGTACCTGTTTATAACCTTTAATGCAGAATAGGCAGTGTTCTTGACTTTGCAGTGAATTTTGGCTGATAGTTTGGGTTGTGTTCTAGCAGAAGTACTCCAAACCAAAATATGGAAAGTTGTGAATCTGCTTGTGCTATTTAATGCTGTTTTGAGTAATAATATTAGCCATGACACACACAACAGCGTTGAAACTCTGTGGCAGCAATTAAGATGTTTGAGTTCCTAGATATTCAGATTGGACAATACCATTAGGGGCATAAATGCATCTGCGTGGGATTGGTGTCTTGCACAAAGGAGGACTTTAAAAGAAAAATCTTCAGTTTCAATCCAGAACTATTTTGGATGACCTTCTTAGGTCTACAAGGTCCCAAGCAAGTACATGTGGCAGAGTTAGAACACTGGAAATAAAACTGATGTGTTACAGCAGAATGTGACAAAACATGCCCAGAGATGTAAACAGAGCGAGGCTGATTGTGGGATTTAGTTGGAATTGTTTGACTATCTGTCCTGTGACTCGGAATGTTTTGTTGTGTTGAGTCTTTGGGGAAGGTGTGGACATCAGGCTGTTGGGTTCTGTTTTTGAGAAGTTTGCTTGCTTTAAAAGTTGCAGTGATTATGCCAATTGTACCAACGGGGAAAGGGATGACTGCCAAACGCCTAATTAAACAATATTTGTTAAATAGAGCTTGGTGTCAGCTTCATAACTTGCCTGTAGGATTGCAACAAAAATACACCTTTATTGCGTTAGATTTCTTTTCCCAGCAAAGCTCACTGGCATCGCAGTGTGTTTCAGGGAGTTGTGTCTCGGGGTGCTGCTTCTGCAGTGCCCCAGCATTCCGGACTGCTGCGTTCCCAGACGCTGCTGTGCTCGCTCGGGAGCAGGTGTTCCCTTCTCCCGGCTGTGTGGCTGTGCCTGCTCCAGCAGCCAAGCTCAGTGAGTGTTGGCTCTGCCTGCGCAGTTCTCTGCCGGCTGGAATATTCTGCGTGCCCGGCTGTGGGGATGGGGGGGCAGTGTCCCGTGGAGCTGGTCCGTGGTGGGATAATGCCCCCTGCCGCTGCCGGGAATCAGCCTCCTGCTGGAGCTCCCAGGCTGCCCGGGCACCAGGCAGGTACTGCTCCTGCCAAAGTCACCACCGAGCTGAGCCCTGGCCATGCACCAGGGTCACAAGGTTCTCTTCTCTACAACGGAGGGCACTTTCAGTTTTTGACAAGGAGAAATGAGCTGCACCTATTTTTAGGAAACCCAGTTCCCAGTGTGGCATTTATTCTGTAGATACAAATATAGTGTTGGAACTGAAGTGATTGATGTTTTCCTGAGGTGGTACCAGGGTCATGGAAAGTTCCAGAATGAGTGTTGCCTGTTCCCTCCCTGTTGCTGCTCCTCCTCCTCCTCTTCTCCCCTCCCCGAAAAATCCTTGCATAAAGAGCCCACCAGCATGTGGATTCCCAGCAAAGCCACCCTGGTCTGCACTGCCGGTGCAGAGCTCAACCAGAACCCAACAGATTCTGTTCCCAGCGTGGCAGAGAGAGTTTTTACCAAGGAAGGCTGTCATACAGATAGTGATTCCTGACTTTATACATCTTTCTGGAAGTAGCGGAGACTGGAGACATGCCCAGTCATTTCAGACATGTCCTTAATCCATCTTCAGACAATTTTAGGCATTCGGTAGAAGAAGGCTATAAGTAGATGAGCACAAGAAGAGCCAAAGGTAGGAGGCTTGTGGATTGTGTGCTTTTAGAAACTGGAGTCATTTTTGTTGGCGTTACATGCAAGTTACCTACTTGTGCAGGCAGTAATGATAATAGGACGTGCTGAAGGGCAGAGTAGGTAAGGGATTGGCTAAAAATGGGATTCAGCTCTTCCAGCTTTTTCTGTAAGTACTAGTTTAGCCCTTTTCTTGTCTCCGGGGGTATAATGGTGATGTGGTTGATCTCTTATTAGGCATGAGGACATATTGGTGTCAATATGGAATTTTTCAGGCTGTTTGCTTTTTGTGGAAAAAAACCCACCTTTTTTTGTGAAGAAAAACTTGTTTATTTGGGTCAGGAACATGCATCGAGTTTTATATGAAATACGTGGTGGCACTGTTTTCCTTACTTGATACCTTCTCCTTTATTGCAGGTTATGATGCATGATTATCACAGAAGAAATTCATGTCTATAGCTCATAAGGACTTTATTACATCATCTTCAAGCCTGATAGTTTTGGAATCCATATTGCAGCTGCAAACACACGTCTGCTTTTGCATTTCCACAAACATCTTCCTTGTCAGGACATCCCGAAACTCAAGTGCTCTGTTCTAACACAGTGATACCATTGGGCTATTTTAAATTTACAGTCATATATTTGCTGGTAAGTTGTACCATTAATTGTGTATATAGTAGTCAGTACTTCTGCTGAAATTATGCAGATTTAAAATCTTGGTGTCCTTTCTTTAATAAAACATGACAAATGGATATTTGTAAGTAAGATTATTGTTGCCAGTTTAGGGTTGAATACTCACAGTAGTAAGTGAACTTAAAATAGGTGGATTAACACTAGAAGTATTTTATGGGAGCCTTGCTATTTTCATGACTGATTTTTGCAATCCACTTTTTCTGGTTTGGAGTTTTCTTATTTAGTGTGATCTTCAGAATTTTCTTAAACTTGAGATGGAAAAACAAATTGTTGTTGGTAACATTAATAGAATTCCACATATGCTTTCCTTTAAAATCTTTAAGGTAACTGTACTTCTGTGTATGTTAGCAGCTCAAACTTACAAATCTGATTTTTTTTTTAACATTACTATTTCAAATTCATTAGGTCACCTCAGGGTAATAGTTTAGTATTCTTAATTAGCTTCCTATTTAGAAAGTGGTTAACTAAAAAAGAATCAATTAAAGGAGCTATAAAATAGCTTCCAGATAAAAAAGTTAAGTTTCCTGAAGTTATTTTTCCGGTCTTGGACTGGTTTCCCTGAGGTGGTATGTTTGTATATGGCCAAGGTCTTCAGAGGAAGATGTTCTAGCTTTGCAATGGCTTAAAATACATTATTGTTTTTCAGAATTTATTAAATTCTGTCTGTTTTGTTGGTCATAATATTCTTTCATGACTCCCAGCTGCTCTAAAATACTGAATCATTACTCATAAAATTAAACAGAAAATGTTTCTTTATCTATTCTACTTCACTAGCTACTTTAAATTCTCAGTTCTTATTTTTCAGTGTAGCTGGGTTTTGCGTCTGCAAAAAATGCAGCTGGACCAAGGGTGATAGGGAGCAGAAAGTGGTGATGAATAATGATAGCTGGGGATGGATCTACCAAAAAAGATCTTTAGAGAAGGGGATCCGTGTAATCCAGTGGCTCCCAGCTTGCTCCCACAGAGCTGGCACAGGTTCTGCCTGTGGTTTGAACCCAGTACCTGCTGAAGTGATGTGGATGCATTAAAAGTTGTAGCCTCAATCCTGGAAAATCACTAATCCATTAATTCCCCTGCATGTTTGTTTGCAAACAGTGTGTTGCCAGTACTGCTGTACTGAAGCAAGATGCTGTGTGTGTAACCTTTACCCATTGTGTGTGCAGCCACACCAACACCAAAATGATTCCCAACGGATATTTGATGTTTGAGGATGAGAACTTCATCGAGTCGTCTGTTGCCAAACTCAACGCCTTACGGAAGAGCGGTCAGTTCTGCGACGTCCGCCTCCAGGTAGCTGTGCCCTGCCCCGGTGGGGTGCCTGGGGGGGTGTGGGGGTTGCACCACATGAAGCTGTTTCTTCAGTGACTGGGAGATGTGAGATTTTAGAAGCCCGTTTTTCTGAAAAATGCATACTAAAAACCACCAAAATGGGGAGTGCTTTGAGAGAAGTGATGCTTACTTTTAGCTGGAGACTGTTGATTGGAAAAATGGGTTTGAACTATGGCACTCACTTGAGTAGGCCTTCATACTGTGAAAATACAAAGGTAATTACAAAAAATCCTCACCAGCACATGGGCTTCTTGTTTGTGTTTGACATAAAGGTGTGTGGACACGAGATGCTGGCGCACCGAGCTGTGCTGGCGTGCTGCAGTCCCTACCTGTTTGAAATCTTCAACACTGACAGTGACTGTCATGGGGTTTCCCATGTGAAATTCGATGATCTCAACCCAGAAGCTGTTGAAGTTCTGTTGAATTATGCCTATACTGCTCAGTAAGTAGTTCTCACAGTAACTAGAGAGAGGGTAGACTTCTATTTGAAAAATCAGAATAATAGAGGCAAATTCTATCTTTAATAGGTTAAAAGCTGATAAAGAACTGGTGAAAGATGTATACTCTGCAGCAAAGAAGTTGAAGATGGAGAGGGTTAAGCAGGTATGGTTCTCAGCTCTTCTGGAAGTCCATTCTGCCTTCTCAGGCTGACAGCATCGCACCTTTTGGTGTTAGTGAGCCAAAACCTGATGATTCTGTGGAAGAAGAGCTCAGCACAAAGCTCCTGTAGATGTTCCTTAGCACGGTATTGATTTGGCGCCAGCTGGATGTGTTGTTTCAACTTGAGCTGTCTTGGTGCCAGAGTGTTCTCTGAAGTTACATTTTGTATTTGTGCACCTGTGTAAAAAAATCAGCTTTGAATCTTGGCTCATTCCTTACCTTCAGGTCTGTGGCAGCAGTGCCATGTGTGGTTGTGTTGGGAGCATGAACAAACCTGTAAATCTGTCAGAAAAAGAATAATCCACACACTCCTGAACATAAATTTGGTAGTGCTTGACTTTGGAAATACCCTTGGCTGCAGATAGGGGTACTCTTTACTAGGGAATTGGGATTATTAGCTCACCTGACTGAGAAATAGTTTTGGATAGGTGTTCAGTAGAAAAGCGTGGGGTCAATGTAGATGTCCGTAGCTTCCAAATCTGTCTGACTTTTTCATTTAAGATGTGCGTATTCCTGTGGAAGGCAACATTCCCTCTACAGCACTGGCATGGGGATGACAGCAGACAGTCACTGCACTGCAGTTAGAAAACAGCTGCTGCTGTATGTTGGGGTAGATAATTTAAATGTATAAAAACTTCTGTGCTTGTACGCTAAGCCGCAGCTCTTTCCTTGCCAGGTTTGTGGTGACTATTTGCTCTCCAAGATGGACGTGCAGAGCTGCATCTCGTACCGGAACTTTGCCAGCTGCATGGGAGACTCTCGGTTGTTGAACAAGATCGATGGCTACATTCAGGAACACCTTGTAGAGATTTCAGAACAGGAGGAATTTCTCAAGCTCCCACGGTTAAAGGTTAGCTTAAGTTTGTAGAATTCCTTCTGGTACAGGATTTCCAAAATGCAACCTGAGAAGCAACTAGGATTTCCTTTCCCTTTTGGGGGAAGGAAAGCTTGGTCTACTCACTGCTGCCAACAGTGTGACAGTTCTGGATCTGTGTCCTGTTCTTACTGCTGTGAACCTTAACTGTAGAGAACACATGCTGTCACCCTTTCCAGGTGTAAAAGGTGATTGTGTTTAAATGTGCTTCCTAGTTCCATAGGCTGAAAGCATCCTGTGGTGTTTTCTGGCTCTGTGGTAAAGTGAGAGTTGTGCTCACTGTGTAAAGTACAGCATGCTACAGGGTAATTCCTAGAGAGTAAATCATCTTTTCTCCTCTCCCTCAAGCTTGAAATAATGCTGGAAGACAATGTTGGCCTACCCAGCAATGGCAAATTGTACACAAAGGTAATCAACTGGGTACAGCGCAGCATCTGGGAGAATGGAGGCAGCCTGGAAGATCTAATGGAAGAGGTTAGTCTTTAAGAAAATGGGATTATGGGATTAAACATTAAAAAAACCCAAAAAAAACCCAAGGAAAAAACCAATATGAAGGATGATCCCATTTTACTTTTTATTTTTTTTATTTTTTCACTTTTTTAACTATGACCCTAAAGAATTTAAATTTTGCTGTAGGTACCCTTAAGCTGAGAAACTGGGGGGGTGTTCAGGTGAGCTGAATGCACTGTTCAGTCTGGTCTTCACTTTCCTTTTTGCTCCCTGTTGCTGTATAGTAGCCTCAGAGTGGCCTGTATCTGCTTTAGTTTGGGGAGGTGGTACTGAGACTTGCCATAGATTGGTGTTTTCCTTTGCAGGTTTTGCTTGTAAATGCACAGTAGGTAAAAGCTTCTAATGGTTGTTCCTCCCCGTTGGTTTATCTCCCCATAGGTTTATTAACAAAACTAGGATACCAAGGCTGAAGAACCAAGAAGAGCCTCAAGTGTATTGACACGTACAGAAGCAGCAGTCCTGCCCCAGTGCTCCTAAGAAAATCCGCTGTGGGCAGAGAACGATCATGATGATTTAATGGTGTTTACTTACTCCTTTACAGGATGCATTATTATGAAACTTGTGTGTTGTTAAATGGCTTTATTCATGAATACTAATGGTAGATGTCGCCTGGGCAGTGTTTAATGGCAAAATTAGCGGGCAGATAAAATTCTCAATTGGCTCCAACAAATGGACTTTACCAAATCTCATGAAACATCGGAATTTTCCAAGTCTGTTATTACAAGCACGAAAGATCCCCAGAAACACTTGTCTAGGCAAAAGTATATGTTGATGCTGTCATATTATCTCAAGTGTGTATTTCCTCTTGGAGAAACTCATTTAAAAGCTTGATCATGTTGAAATTAAGATGCATTTCATTGAAACAGCTGCATCTGATTTCAGTGGTGGACAACAGTTTCTTCCAGAACTTAAATTTGTGTTGTCTTCCCTCATTCCCATACCTTTCTTTTAGAGCCCACTGTTGGCTTCTCTTGGCCTTTTTTGATGGAGATAAATATGTATATTTTTCAGAGCAGAAAACTTGTGTGCAGGGATAAGGAAAATGCTTGCATGAGACTGTGAATTTGTGTAACTTTGCAAATTAATGTGCCTTTTGCTTGTCTAATGTTTCTGTGCTGGGAAAACAGTAGAAGCCCATGGAAAATGAAGATTTCTCTCAAGCTGAGAAAGGAAGGAACCTTCACCCCCTGTTTGAAGATTGCCACCATGACATCTGCTTCCTTTTAGTTTTGCCACTGTGCAAGCTTGAGATGAGCTGACGAGCATTGTGGTGTCTGGGGTAATGTGCCTGTAGCTGAGGAGCATGGAGACAGCAGCCACATGGGTGTTCTGTTGTTGTTTTTGCAGGTGCAAACGCTGTACTACTCAGCTGATCACAAGCTGCTTGATGGAAATCTGCTAGATGGACAGGCTGAGGTGTATGGCAGTGATGATGACCACATTCAGTTTGTGCAGGTACAAATTGCAGACAGTCTCAGGTAACCCCAGGTAGACTGGAGCAGTTTACAGCACACCTGAAGTCCTGTGTTCTGCTGGCAGAGAAGGCAGCAGGTGCTGTAGTGGAGAAGTGCACCATGAGAAGGTGTCTGGCAGGAAGCTGCTGCAGGCCATGATGTGCTCTCAGCTTCTGTCTCTTTGGCAGGCTGGGCTGACTCTCGGCCCTTGCAAAACAGTGCTCTAATTCTGACTTCAAAATCAATCCTGGCTGTTAGAAGAAAGAAGAGGCAGACAAGCACTCAGCGGTAGGAAGTCAGCTGAGACCTTGTAGAGTTCCCAGAGACTGTAGAGAAACACAGACTGCTTGGCTTGCAGTGGGGAATGTGTCTGTTAAATTTGGCCCAGAAAAAGATTCCAGATCCAAGTTCTAATCCTTGAGCTGCCAGCGTCCGCTTCTTTTGTTCAGCTGCACTGGTGGTGTAGCTGCCAGATCTCTCTGATGCTTTGACTGAGTGCAAATCACTCCTGTGCTTTTTGAGAGGTCTTTCTAAATGGCTTTTTTTTTTTTATTTCTAACCAGGTGTAATCCTTGAACTCCAGAAAACCACATGGCTTAGTACAACGCAGGCTAAGATAGAGAATGAAAAAGGACTAGCAGTTGTAAATTATCAGTTGCTTTATACAAATGAACTTGGTTTAAACTTATGATTTTGAAGCAAATACATTGTGATATTTTATAACAGTGAAACATGTTCACACAAAAAGTTTCCTTCTTGAAATTTTTAGCTATTGTGTATGTAAAACACTGTCGATCCCAGAATGTGGATTTTAGAAATGAAATGAGAGGAAAAGGAAAAGCCAGCTAATTTTCCAGTTTCTTAATTGTTTTTAGGAAGCCTTCACAGAGTTCTCCACCTCTGCATACCACTTGTAATGCTTAGAAGCAGAGAGGTGAATGTTCAGAAAGTTCATTTTCAGAAATAAGACCAGGACTTCTCAACGTTTTTCTACAAATCCTTTCTGATAAGAAAAATCACCAACTTCAGACATCCTAAACAATTGAGAGATTGTTTATTGATATTGATTTTTGTATCAATTGATTATTAGTAGTATCAATTATTATTATTATTATTATTACTATATTAGTATCAATTGATTATTGATACTAAGAAAACCCTGGATGCCAATTCTGGAAAAAGCGTAACTTTTACATTTTTAAATTACAAAACTTTGTATTTTCTGTTGCCATCGAGCCAATTGTAAGATAAGAGCATAAGTGGTTAATTGGATGAAGGTTCAGAAATAACAAAAATGTTCTCCACAAGCACACTGGTTGGCACGGTGAGCTGAGCTTAGCAATCCAGCTCCTCAGTGTGAGGTTATCTGAGTTAGGTGATGTGTTTCAGAAGTCTTGTGACAGTTTCCATGGAGATCAGGCTCCAGGGAACTGTGCAAGCATCGCAAACTTGGGACTGTGGTCATAAACTCTGCTGCTTAAACAGAATAGACAGCATGGTAACTTCCTGTGCTTCAGGAAGAGCCTCAACAACCCAGCCAACTGTGCTGAAACTGGAAATTTTGTGGTTTTTCTTAATTGAGCAAAATCATGTAAGCTACAGTATAAATTTAATTGGAGATGAAACGAAAGCAGAAATCTGTTAATGGAAAGTATCAAGGGAGTAAAATTCAAGAAACAGCTTATCTGAGCGCAGAGGGGAACTGAGGCGAAATTAATTTGTCTTCAGGGAATGAAGAGAATAGTTAATTCACTTCCAAATAGCATTATATAATTAACTCAAGTTCCAGAAGCAGAGCTTGGGAGTGAGGCTCCTAGGTGGTAGCTCACTTCTCTGCAGCTGCCTGTAGCTCTTTCATTACATTTGTAAATCCTGCTAGGAATGCACACTCACTTTCAGGGATTTGCAGTCCAGCACCAGCAGTAGAAAGCTGCAGTCACAGGATGAAGTGAGTCCCAGGAGAAAAGTGTAGGGTGGTTTTTGGCCACTGTTGCTGGGCAGGCAAGATGTTCTGCTGAAAATATAGGTGTGCTATAAATGCTGCTCTGCGGAGGTGGTAGACAAGTCTGCTCTGGAGTGGCTACGTAGTATCTCAGAGAAGCACAGGTAGAAGGAGCTGTAGTCTCTGGCTAGGTTTCTGTAGCTGCCTTTTGATTTTGCAGAAGAGGCCACCACGTGAGAATGATCACAAGCAGATCAGTAGCAGCTCCTCTGGAAGTCTTTCTCCAAATGCTACTGTTCAGAGTCCTAAACACGAGTGGAAAATCATTGCTTCAGAGAAGACTTCGAGTGAGTAACAGGGGCAGGGGTTGTCTAACAGATGTGTCTGGTCTCGGGTACCTGCCACCTCCTGCTCCCTGGGGATTTCCTTCACATCTCTGAGGAATGCTGAGGTGTCTTTTCTTACTGATTATACAAGTCAAGTAATTTGTAGGGTGCTTCTGATGTACCTGGGCTAAACTGGGATTACATACATCTCAGTTCTTTATCAACCAAATCCATGGTGTGTATCATTTTCCTAGAAAATCCTAAGGAGATAGGCAGTCCACAGTTAATTAACAGAGCTGTTTGGTCTGTGTGTGTGAGGAGACTCCCAGCAAATCTTGAAGTTGCTGTCGTATGTCCTTTGAGCACTCTTTTAGTATCTAAAGCATAGTTGTTGATAACTAACACTTTTTCTAACGCTTGGAACCAGTAACCTGAAAAAATGAAGTTTCCATGCTGCCAAGGGGAGCGGCACAGCCAGCAGAGCCCACTTGGCACCCAGCTCAGTCCCCCTTCACGTGGCGCCCTGCTGACGGTGGCGGTGTGCTGTCCCCGCAGGTAACACGTACCTGTGCCTGGCTGTGCTGGACGGGGTGCTGTGCGTGATCTTCCTGCACGGCCGCAACAGCCCCCAGAGCTCCCCCTCGAGCACCCCGCGGCTGCTGAAGAGCCTGAGCTTTGAGCTGCAGCCCAGCGACCTCATCGAGAGGCCCATGTGCCCCATGCAGTATGCGCGCTCGGGGCTGGGCACAGCCGAGCTGCATGGCAAGCTCATCGCTGCGGGTGAGCCAGGGTGGGGGCACCAGGCCGGGGGGTGGGCTGGTGCCTCTGAACATGGGGCCAGTAACCTCTCGCTTGCAGGGGGCTACAACAGGGAGGAGTGCCTGCGCACCGTGGAGTGCTACGACCCCGAGAAGGACACCTGGACGTTCATCGCACCCATGAGGACACCGAGGGCCCGGTTCCAGATGGCGGTGCTGATGGTGTGTGGGGTGGGGAGCAGGCCTGTGGGACACTGTCCTGCCTGGGCTGAGCTGAACGGGACACACTGAACAGGATGGCTCTAGAAGTTGTTTCTCTGTAGTTCCACGGTTACCCAAGCGATCAGGAGCTGAATGCGGTGTGCTGAGAGGTGACGGGTGTTGGTTTGTTCCTCTCAGGGGCAGCTGTACGTCGTGGGTGGATCAAACGGCCACTCGGATGACTTGAGCTGTGGAGAGATGTACGAGCCCGAGATTGATGACTGGATGCCTGTCCCAGAGCTGCGGACGAACCGCTGCAATGCAGGTGAGGCCTCTGCAGCACTCGGACCGCGGGGTGGAAACTCAGCCAGTTGTGACTCACTTCCCATGCTTTCCTGTACCAACAGGAGTGTGTGCCCTGAATGGAAAGCTGTACATTGTGGGTGGTTCTGATCCCTATGGCCAGAAGGGACTGAAGAACTGCGATGTGTTTGATCCTGTAACAAAGGCTTGGACGAGCTGTGCTCCCCTTAACATCCGTAAGTTTGTTGGGGAGCTGGGGAAGAAAGACGAGAAAAGGGCAATTGCAGAACTGCACCAAACCAAAATCTACACCAAAGCAAAGCCCCTTGGAGTCGCTGCTGCTGTGGGCTGTTGCTGGTGGCTGACTGCTGGCTTTGGTTCCAGGGAGGCACCAGTCGGCTGTGTGTGAGCTGGGGGGGTACCTGTACATCATCGGTGGGGCTGAGTCGTGGAACTGCCTCAACAGCGTGGAGCGCTACAACCCCGAGAACAACACCTGGACCCTGATGGCGCCCATGAATGTGGCACGGCGCGGCGCTGGCGTGGCTGTCCGTGATGGTAGGACTGGGACTGCTGTTCCTGCTGCCGCCTCAGGGCTCTTCATGTTTGCTCTGATGGGAGTAGAATACAAAGCTGTGCTCCTTTTTGGGCAGGAATCCAGTAGGAGCCTGGCTAGACTGCCAGTTTTAATTAAAAAACAAAAACCACTTGGTTGTGGGGCATTCACCCCACCTCTTCTCAAAGTGTCACTGTGCAGCTTCTAGAGCTGCACCTGTTTGAATTTGGATTTAACCCCTACTCTGACTCAAATTCCTGTCACCTGTCATGGGCAGGAGAACCAAAGCAGGTCCCTCCTGTAATTGCAGACCTTTACCAGGCCAAGGTCTGTGACAGCAGCTGGGGTCCCTTTGGGCTTTGTCCAGCCTTCTGGTGGGAACACAGGGCCAGCTGGTGCTGAGCAGTGAGCGTGGCTCCCTTTCCTCACACAGGAAAGCTCTTTGTGGCCGGAGGCTTTGATGGCACGCACGCGGTGAACTGCGTGGAGATGTACGACCCTGCCAGGAACGAGTGGAAGATGATGGGCAGCATGACCACGCCCAGGAGCAACGCCGGCATCACCACCGTGGCCAACACCATTTATGCAGTGGGGGGCTTTGATGGCAATGAGTTCTTGAACACACTCGAGGTCTACAATCCAGAGTCAAACGAGTGGAGCCCCTACACCAAAATTTACAAGTTTTAAGTGAATTAAATTCCCTTTTCAAACTAACAGGCTTAGTGATGTAATTGTGTTTCAGTAGAGGTACACCTGTGAATAGGGGTGGGGAGGGCATAGACGTTGCCAACAGCAACACAGAGCTTTTGCATATTGCATATTAATGTGCTGTATATATTTGTTTTGGAAAGAATATTGAGATGAAGGGGTTTTTTGTGTATTTTAGAACTTTAAGGTTTTGGGTTTAAGATTTTGATGATAACGCAAGAGAAACTAGACTGGGCATACCACTTCAGGAGCTTCCCCCAGTGTTTGTCACTTTGCACATTGGATGACTTCCTGGAGCTGTGTTCTTGGGGCAGGAAGGGTAACGTTTGTGGGGGATAATGTTTTTTCTTTCATCAGGCCTTGGTTTCCTTCAGTAACTGGAACAATCTGTAACAAGAAGCCTTATTTAAACAGATATAATGGCTATTTTTTTTATTAAAAAAAGCTGACATGCCTCTGCTAATACCTTATCTTTTACAATTGCCTTTTTATAACAGTTTTTATATACTCAGGAGAGTATTTTGTCTGTTGAAATGCAAATGGCAGATAAATGGCTATTGAAACAAAGAGACAACCTTGGAGTTCCTAGAGCCCGAGTGGGACAGTGGATTGCCCCTGCAGGTGAGCTGCTGCCTCTGCTGCAATGGTGTGTTAGTGTGTGCCACCTTCCTTAGAGCTGCACAGGGTTTCTGGACATGACACAGCCAAGACTCTCTAGGGTGGGGAAAGGATTCTGGCTCCAAGTACTTGGAGGAGAATGCAGAGTGCGCTTTCTGTACAGCAGTTTTGTTACTCGGGGTGAGCTGATCTTTGTACAACAACAACTTGGGGAGGGGGGTTCTCATGGGTTTTAAACTCTTGCCAGCTGGCAAAGAAAATGTGTTGTAGTACCTGTCTTAAGTTTATTTTTCTAATATTACCAGCTGGAAGTGTGATAGAACATGAATAACTTGATTTTGTATGTGCTCATAGTGCTGTTTTAGTTCACTTTCTCTATTCCTCTAGATCAAATGTTGGGGTGGGATGACTTGGTGTCTAATGTGTAGTGCTGCACATCTAACTCTGGGTGCCAAAACTAGCACTGACTGCTTGCTGCTGCTGCAAACACATTAAAGGTACCGTTTGGGAAACCCTCGCACCACAGGCGTGCCCTGACCTGGCTCTGTGTCCTTTTCTTCAAGGAGGCGGTGTCCAAAGAGGAGTCTGTGATATTAAAAGTGACATTTCAGATGGGTGTAGGCACAGGACAGGGGTAGGGGCTGGAGTGTCCCTTGTGCCGGCAGGAGAGAGTCAGGCTCACTGCTGGAGGGACCGAGGCTTGGAGCATCACAACCCCTGGGGTGTGTCTGGGCCAGGGAGCTTTCCCTGCTCAGGGGCTGTGTACAGAAACCTCTCTGCAGAATTGGGTAGTGCCCCACAGGGCAGGGGGTGCAAAGCTGCAGCTGGAGCTACTCCTTCACCTGGGCAGCTTTAGGGATCAGCTACACCAGTGATGGCACCAGGCCAGGTCCTGTGCAGTGGGGCAGGAAGGAGCTGGCTGCTCCAGCTTCCCACAGTAGTGGGAAAACACACCAGGCCCAGGAACTTCACTGGCCCCTACAGGCTGTGAAGCTGGTCCAGCTAAGCAGGGAGAGCCAGGAGAGTGAGGAGCACTTCTCCACAACAGCCCTTCCCAGCCAGTTGCCCACAGAGCACGGCCAGCATGTGCTGCAGCTGGGCCAGGGTTGGGACACAAGCTGTCCCCATCAGCACCTTGGAGCCACGGTCCCCACCCCGCTCCTAGGGCTGGAGAACCCTCATGGAAACAGCCCCACACAGCAACTGTGCTTCAACAGAGACTCCTCCCACCCCCCTGGCACTTGCATTCACAGGGACTGGGCAGAGCCACTCAGAATCAAACACTGTTTAATGTAACAATAAATTACATTTTTACAATCACGAGTTTACAAATACATCCAAAAGTTAATATCAAAATAGACACTCTGGAACTTTGCCAGTCAGCTCATCTCTGTACAAATACATACACAGAAAGAGGTAGTGTTAAAGGCCTTAGAAGATGGCTTTTGGAAAGTTTCACAACTTAAAGCAGTTCTGGAAAGCAACCAATAGTGCAGCCAGAGAGGGATGTCACCTGGAGAGCAGGGAGGACCAGGCCCACCTTGCAGGAGGATGGGACAAGAGCAGGATGAGAAGCTCCCCCAAGAGCACTGCCAGCAGGTTTCCACTGTATGAAGATAAAGTGCCTGCTTAAGCAAAGGAGAAACACCTTTTTCCTCTGAAAAGGGGTCTGGGACAAACACCTGCATCAGGGTGGGGGGGTTTGTTTTGTCTTTAAGGAAAAATGAGCATCAGTCTGTTCCTTTGCTCATTCTACGTCCTCTCTTAAGCCCTCACAGACACACGTTGTGCCTGTGGGTCAGTCCTTCATTTCCGGCCTTGCACTGCACTACTTCCTGCCCTCCCCAGCTTCCGGCTGACACAACAGATTCCTTTCTCTCACTTGTCACTTGTAAAGTACCAGCAACACAAAGACAGGGGTTTTCCTGTACCACCATTACCAGCTCAGCTCCTCACAGCAACGCTGGATGCTGAGAGCAGCCCAGCACAGCTGCTGCATCCCAAACCAGCACTGCTTCTCCTGGTTATCCATGGCTATCCAGCGGCACCCTCACTGAAGACAGAACATTCTAGTAGCAAACAGAATTCTCAGCAGCAATCCTGACATTTAATGTCCATGTGGAACTGTGTTTTCCCTTCAACTCCAACCCAAACCAGCACCGCTGAGGAAGAAAACGCGGCAGTTTTGGCTCCTCCAGCACTTCCCTCTCCTCCCCCTGAGGAGGTGGAGCTCACACAGCTTAGCCCAGGTCAGAGCCAGCCCCGGCTCTCGGCCTCCCTGTGCACGGATGCCTGGCACTGCTCCAGTGTCTGCTCCAGCTGTGCCAGCTGGCAGCAGCCCACTTCCAGCCTCTCCCTGGGAGACAGGAGAGAAAGGTTAGCAGGACACAGCAGAATAGAAATCTTTACAAATACTCCCTACATTTTCCAGGACATTTCCATCAAACTCAAGCAGCAGCAGTGACTTTTGTACTACAGCTGCTAAACCTGAGGATTTCACATGAGTTCCTTGCAACACCCAACCCACAGCTGCCACAGGCAGAGCTCCTTTTCCCTTCTGGGGCAGGTAAAGTGGAACAATCGGCAGGAGAGGTCACTGATCCACTTTCTGGAGAGATTTGGGATTCTGGAAGGTTCTGTTCAAACCATCATTCATACACTGACATACCCTGTACTCACGCTCAAAATAAGGATCTGGATACACCCCCTTATGACTTTCAAAAGAGGAATCTCAACCTGATCACATATAAACATGCCCTAACTTTGGTTTCCAAAAGACTCTTTCTCAAAAGACCATTTAAAAGCTGCTCCTCAAAAAAGGAAGAAAACCCCCATCACCGAGTTCCCCAAGCACAGGCTGAGGGCTGCCAGAGCAGTCTGCAAAATACTTGTTTTACTCTGCTGAGCACAAATTTCCACACACAGTTTTCTTTCTGCCTGTATCAATACACATCTAGAGCCATCAACTCATGCGGAGTGAAGCTTTTAAACTGTTTTTTATTGCTGATTAAAATAGTGATTGTCTCCCTCTGCATAACTTTGTGCCCTGATCTTGCAATCTGCACTCTGAACTTCACGGAGGATTCAGGGACCCAGAATCAGTCTAGGCAAAGGGAAGCTTTTTAGAGTAATTCACCACCCAGCCTTTCACTCAGCTGATCCTGGCCAGTGACAGCTCATTCATATCCACACAACAGCAAAAACCAGTTACCTGTCCTTTATTAGGCAGCTCAGAATTATTAAAAACCCACAATAGCATTTTAGAAACCTCCCAGAGCCTGAATTCACAAACCCTCAATGACACAAATTCATAAAGAAATGAGCCAGAAACCACTGGCATAGGAAAGAGGGCCCAACACCTCACCTCCAACAGCTGAAAATCACCATGTAGGCACTGACGCCTCATCTGCAATATAATTCTGTCCTCTCCTGCTCTGTGTTAATTGGGCATTAAAATTAAAAAGGGAATTTAAAAAATCCCCCATTCATTTTCCCTACACTGTTCCTACAAAGGGGGGATTTTTTATTGACCCGGATGATTCCTCTCATAGTACCTTGGTTAATACACGTGAAAAAGCTGCCTCAACCCCCCAGTGGGGTCAGTAACTGGCTCACCTGTACAGCTCCTGTGAAACACACTCATACAGCTCCTCAGCAGTGAATTTCAGACTGTTATTGATCTAACACAAAGAAGAAAGAATTCATGTAGTCATTTATCAAGTATCACGTCTGCTACAATTATACAGTAGGAATAGCAGATACAGCTCATGTATTCCCTAACAGGCTCTCAAGTTGAGACAGTACATTAAAAAAGACATCCTGTATCTTATAATAAAATCTAATATTACAAATTCCAGCTCTGTTTTCTAACCACTTCTGCACAAATCTAAAAGACTTTCAATAATTCTTCCTCCACTCTCAAGTTACCCAATAGTTTTATTTATATATACACATATATAAGTATATATAGATGTGTGTGTGTGTATGTACCTCAAATGAAATAGGCTCTGACTTGCATCAATTCCAAAAATGTATGTGAAGGCCCAAACCCCAAATATATTTCCCTGCATAGCAGAGCACTGCAAGCCTGAAATATGTAATGTATTAAATAGAGAAATATTCTACTAAAACCATTCATTTCAAGGCTTTTTACTCTCCACAGAAAATCATTCACACCAAGTGAGCACTCAGCAAATGATACAGGCAACTCAAATACCTGCTGAAATCCAACCAAAAATCTATCTGTATGTTCAACAGCTAATAAATAAGAGCAAAGAATCTAAATTCTTAGTGGAAATACACTGATGAGACATGACCTCAGAGCTACTTGAAATAAAAGCTGTAAGTGAAGTGACCAAACACCAAAGAAAATATCATACCTCATGTCTTCTGAGGAAGTTATAGAGGGTCCAAATATCTTGGAAACTGCTGGTTGGGGTCAAAATTCTGAAAAAGAAAAGTTTGGGGATGCTTTAAAGCAAGTAGAAAAGGAGTCTATGAAAGAGTTTAAAAAATAAGCCAGAAATCCTCAAGGGAAAAAAAAATTACTTGAACAAAAAGGAAATTATGAAGTTTGAAGAATTCTCCCTTCCACTCCTCTAATAGAATTAAAGAGCTTATTATTTCTGTGAGGACTTTTCTGGAGGCTTTTCCTAATTAAAAATTCCCTCCGTGTTTTTGTGACCCACTTCTGTATGAGGAGGGAGGAAGCCCAGCAGAAAGCCCTTTGGTGCCCACCAGCAAGGCCCATGGGCTCACGTGGAACCTCAGCAAAGCTTCCCAGGATACACAACATTCCCACCCCAGCTTTAACTCGCTCCCTCCAGATTCCCATGTGCAGCCCAAATGCTGCAATTCACTTCCCGTCTTTGCTACTTCTAATAACCACCAATTCCCACCTAAAGTGCCAAGGGCCAGCGGGATGTGGCAGCTGAAGAGAGGTGGCTTTAATGAAGCACCTCGACGGACACCCTTTTCCACAAGGCTCCAAACCAGATCCAGTAAGGAAGTTGGTTTTTAACAAAATTAAATATCCTCATCTATTTAGGCAGATACAATTCAGTTCCACCTCAGTGCAACTTTATTTGCATTCACCAGGAAAAGCAGAACCCTCCTAAATGCTGTATAATGTACCTTAAAATCAACATTAAAACACAAGTAACACCTTATAAATATTAAGAAATATTGATAAAATTCTGGTTGTTAAGTCTTACATAGTTAAATAATGATTAAAATAATGACTGGACTTGGAAAAAGAAAAAGTCTTTTGGGGAAAGCTCTATTTACTTTCCCATGGGAAAGTGCCCAAATTCTCCTCTCCCTCCTCTTGCAAGCTCTAAGCTTCATTTATAAATGAATTAATTAGGAATTGAAAAAATCGGGAAAGTAACAGAATAAGCTAAAAAATCCCAGTGTTTGAAGCAGGCTGAAGGACCACGACACAGCACAGGATTTACTGTGACTGGAGTGTCCACTGCTTTCTCTCATCATTTTTCGTAGGAATTATCACCAAAAATTAGTCACACATTCTTCCCCCCCTTCCTAAGAAGCAGTACCCAAAATGTTTGCCTTAAACCTGCCAACTATGAGTCAGGAAGGGAACCAACTGGCTGCTCTGCCTAAAAACACCTCGGAGCCTTCCCCGGGCACCTCAGCGACAATCGGCTTTGACAGCGGAAAACCCCAGAAGGGAGAAGCTGCCAGCAACCCTCCTTGGAAACGCTGGGAATCCTGGCAGCTGGAACTGCACAGCAGCTCCCACTCCCCCACCAGCTCCCATTGCCCCCCAGCAGCTCTCATTGCCCCCCAGCAGCTCCCACTGCCCCCCACCAGCTCCCACGCCCACCTGGCAGCTCCCATTCCCCCACCAGCTCCCATGCCCCCCTGGCAGCTCCCATGCCCCCCCGGCAGCTTCAGGCAGTGCCAGCTCTGCCTATCACACCCAGCACCTGCAGCAGTGGCAGCAAAGCATCCTGAGCCTGGGAGAGGCTGATTCCTCATGGAATCACTCCCTCCAGTCCAGTCAGAAACTGCCCGACTGCTGCCATCAGCCTGGATGCACAAGTGGCCACAACACAAAAGGTGTTATGAACAACCTCACCCCAAGGCCATCACAAAATGCTGGGGCAAGGTCTGTCCATCAATATTTTTCCTGCTGTGCCAAGGACACACATGGATAAGTGACAGAGCTGCAATGGGACCTCTCCAGAGGAAGGATGGAGGGAACATAATCAGGTGTATCCCTGCAAGACCTCAGGTAGATGGACAAACCCACTGTGCCTCCAGTTCTTCGGGAAAAAAAACCAAATTGTGTAAATAATAATCCAAGTAACTTAATGTTAAATCCTGTACCTCATTTTATGGCCTTTGTTTGGATGATGCCAATGGTTTCTGGGTTTGTACCACGGAATGAGAAGTCTGACATTTGGCTCCAACTTTTACAGCAGCTCCAAATAAAAGAGATTTGTTGTTTTGAGGGGAGAGCCCTCGCTCCACACAGAGCTCTGGGAAGCTGCTGAGGAAGAGCCTGCACCGTAACTTCCCCCACAGATTCCCAACAGGTCAGCATTCATGAAACAGCCTGGTGGTGTCTGCAGCTAAATAGGGGCTGCAATACCAGCTCCAGTCTGGGAATATATTCTTCTGTACAAAACTGACACATTCCTGTCTGCAGAGCAATGATTTCACAGCACCACTGCTCTCTACTGCTTTCAATCACTTCATGCTCCTTTCATCTCCTGTAGCCACCACCTTGTGCTATGGAAAATGGACATTTTAAGGGAAGGTGTACACTGGGAAATCTGGACTTGTATGAGCAGACTCTGCCTCTATTACTTCATTAAATCAAGTTGCCCTCATTTCCATGGAAGTTTCTCAGTGATAAAAAGTCTGCCTCAACTACAGAAATATGTCTAGAGAACGTCCTCTAAATCTGTAATCCATGAAGCAAAGGGCTTTTACATCAAACTGTTCTAAGGAGCCATGTGAACCTCAGTACTGTGACCATTACAACATTAACCACTGCTGCTGCTTCTCTCTCCACACTGGTTCAAAAGCAGAGGGTGGAAATCCATGGCATCACTTGGCCTTGCAGAACCACACTACAACACCCCCCATTCTGTACTTGAGCTTCAGCCTAAGAACTCCAGTGTGGTTCTACAGTTTTCTGGAAATATTGAGCATGTGAGGTAGAGAAGAGAATGTCATGGAAAGACCCGAGAAATGACTACGGATACCTGCCACCAGTCGGAGGTTAAATGCTGTCCTGGGGGCAGAAGGGAGAAAGGAGACAGTCAGACTTGGTGATTTTATCTCAAGAGCTTCCCAAACCACTCCCAACTTTCTTTATCTCCCATTTTGTCACTCATCTGATGCCAAACACAAGGTGTAAGATACAATAATAAACAGAAATGGATAGGAAATAGCTCAGGATGTGGTTCCTCACTTGTGCACAGAGAAGATCTGGGAGAAAGCAAAGCCTATTTGGAAAGAACCAGAAAATGAACTTATCAAACAGAAGTGAAAAAGCCCAACCCACAACCCAAATGGCAGTGAAAGCAGCTCAGCCTTCCAGCTGCTCCAAGACCCCACGAGGGCAGAGACAAGGGAGGTCTGGTGGGACTGTGTGGAATCCCCTGTCACACCCAGGGGAAGTTCTGCCCCCAAGGCCTGTCCCACTCAGCTGTCCCTCTGTCACTGCTCAGGCTGGCAGGGCTGGCACAGAGCACTAACCAGTTAACAAATCCAGGGCTCCATCTAAAAGGCTGGGATCTGATGGGAGAAAAGGCAGCCTCACGCATTAACAGCCCCTTTTAACCTCACAGCCCAAATATCAAGGAAGCAAAGGAGATGGGAAATGGAAACACCAAAGTTCCCTGTGGCTCATTACCAATTCCTCACTGCACTGCACCGAGGGGCTCCAGTGGAGTTACAGCCACCAACATAGGCCAGGGTTGCTTCCACAGCAGCCAACTGGGAAATTCAGGGGACTTCTCCCTGCACCGAAGCCAAGCTCGTGATTTCCGTCGCTGTGGAAGTGTCTCAGCTGTCACCCCCTGCTGGCACTTCTGGCTCAAGGCACCATGTCTTTTACAACCCTGTGTTTGAAACCCTTCTGCTTTTCAGAGTGCTCTAAAGGCACCACGGTGTGAGCAGCTGCACAGCACCACCTCTGCCCTGCCCCTTGGGGAGCACTGCCCAGTTCCAGCTCTAGCTGAGCTTTATTTCGTAGAGTTGTCATTAAAATGGACACAACAGAACATTTCAGTGGGTAAAGGACAAATTTGGGCCTGGCAGCAGAGAAGGCTGCAGGTAAGTTCAGTTTCAGGTTTCACCTAAATGTATAAAACCATAAAGATCCAACAAGTAGTGATTGGAATGTCTGATATTTTGAACTGGGAGCTAATCTCCATTTTACTTCCAGAAGGAGACTGTGTGCAGAGCAAGATCAAAGGCAGAGCTCTTCATCTAGAGACTTTATTGGAACTTCATGGCAGAAAATATTAACTGCCACAGGAGCCTGAGGGAATGAAGAAAATTCTCTAATGAGACACCAAGGAAAAGAAATCTCAGTTCCTCCAGTGACCAGCTGAAAAAATAAAAAGGGCACAATTTCTCTACATCTGTGGAATTCTGTACTAAAATTAGTAAAACTGCAGAATTGTTTTTAAATTATTTTGATTCAGCGATAAGTTCTGAAATGGTAATGCTCTCCTGCACTACTAAAATCTTAAGAAATTACACTTTTAATTTAGAAATGTTTATTAAGCCCTTGACTAAACCACATTTTTCCAAACCACTGGGAGTGTGAGAGAAATTCCATTTAGATAAAAGATTAGAAAAGCAGAATTCAGGCTCCTTATGCAGTCAGTAACAGACAAATATTTTTACAGGTGACAGCATATTAGTACAAATATTTAGGAGGCCTGTATCTAAGTGTATATGCTATAAACTGTTAGTGATTTTAAAGTTGGCGTATGAACAAAAAAATTCTTTCTTAGCCAACAGATGAAAAGAAAAAAATCCAACTAGAAATAACTGTTATCAATTCACCAAAGACTCAATTTTCTTTCTTTTCTATGAACAAGGATTTCTTATCTAAGAGAAACTTGGCAGGAAACATGAAGACAATGTCCAGTTCTCTAGGGGTGCATATAAAAGCTTGGAATCACAAGTTCTATTCAGCTGAGGGCAAACATCAGCTCATCTAAACCCCTACTTTATTTTAAAGAGTTCATTTAAGAGACCTTACATGAGGTGCCCCATAATAATAGCCAACCCAAATACAAATATAAATCACCAGCGAGAACACTCAGAAAAGTTCAATCCAAAATTATTTAAAATCATGTCATGGGTTCACAATTTTACTGGATGCTTGAATTTCAGAGGTTTAACTACTCTTGCTCATTACCAGTAGTAATATAGTTAGAATATGCTAACCATAATGATTATTCTTAATTCCAGAGCTGAAGGCTGTAACCCATCTCTGGCACACAGAATTGTGCAATATAAACACCACTCTGCTACCAATGCTGCTAGAGGAAAAAGCCAAGATAAAATGAAAAACCTGCATGGTGTGACAAAAGCTACCAGGACAGGGTAAGGTGCCAAAAGCTGGTACTGAGACATCTTCAATGAAACAGCTTTTTTTTTTTTTTTTTTTTTTCCACATCTGCATTTGTCATTAACATGTTCTGGCCATCAAGCCTGAATAGCTGGGGTAGTGCCACCGGGGCAGTATTTTTTTTATGATTAAGGGTATCACTACATTTATCTCAGAAAGTATCATCATGTTTTCTAATTGCTTTTAACAATCTGAAAATCCAAACTTTTAATGCAGTTGAACTTTCAATATGATTTATTGGTAAAGCTTCCAAACTTTCACAAGATGTTTTTTCTCTTCTTTGTTCTGAACAGCAGGGACCAGAGGGTACCACAGAACCAGTTGTGTTTGATCACTAAAGCTGTGTTACCTCCAAATATTCAAGACAGAACTTCCTCACTATTTTTTCTCCAGTGCCTCCTTTTCTGCACTCATGCCATTAGATTAAGTCACTGAAAGATATTTTTTCAAAAATCAAGAAAAACAAATACACTGCAAGGTCAGTTTTAGAGCAAAATGAAAGTGAGGTGTCCCTGCCCATGGCAGGGGGTGGAACAACATGAGCTTTAAGGTCCCTTCCAACCCCAGCCATTCTGATTCTAAGAAAACTTCTGAATTTTTGCTTTGATACCCTGAAATATTCATAAAACTGCAATGAGACATCAACCTGGCTCCTGACTCTTGGGAAAAGTTCCTCAGAAGTCTCAAACTCCCTTAAATCCCTCCACTCGAGGCCAAAGCAGCAAAAGCGTGGTGCAAATTCTCCCCATCTCCTGCTCCACGATGCCACCTACTGCACATCAGAGCAGGCATTTCCAAAGTGTCCAGGAAAACTACTCCATTCCAACAATCAGCCTGTGTATTTCAGGATTTCTTATTTTTACAGAGCTGTCCCATATGAAGAAAAACAGCAGTTTTTAATGAAACACCTCTGCAACACAAAAATAACCATCCTGAATATTCCATATTCCCATTAAATCTCACCCACCACATCTATAAACTGATACCACAGGATCTGTTGCAAAAACGTTAGGACTGGAATGAAGAGAGCAAAGTTTAGCAGTAACCTGCTTTATTGAAACAACTTCCTTAGAGGGAAAAAACCCACCAGCAATAAATTGAATCCATCAGCACTCAGCTACTCAAGCTCACATTTCTACCCATATTTTTATGCTTCTAATTTTATAATATTTTGATCATTAATCTTTGAAAGAAAGACTGCAATTCTTTGAATGGATCTGTATTTCACTGCCATGAAAAAAAGACTAAGCCAAGTCTACACAGGAGATTCCTTATTCTTCCTGAAACTTCCAATTTTTTGTGCTGTATGAAAAAGGGGGGAGGGATGGGGCTCCCCCTGCCAGAGGGCAGGGTTAGATGGGATACTGGGAAAGAATTGTTCCCTGGGAGGGTGGGGAGGCCCTGGTACAGGTTGCCCAGAGAAGCTGTGGCTGCCCCTGGATCCCTGGAAGTGTCCAAGGCCAGGCTTGGACAGGGCTTGGAGCAACCTGGGATAGTGGAAAGTGTCCCTGCCCACAGCAGGGGGTGGCACTGGATGGGCTTTAAGGTCCTCTCCAACCCAAACCATTCTGGGATTCTGTGATTCTATGAAGACAGAGGGAACATTATCCTACCTAAAGAGAGAATCCAGCTGATTGTCGTCGTCATGGCTGTCATGAAGAACACTCTAAAACTGGGAACAGCAAAGCCCCAAAACTTTATATCCTTCACTCTACTGGAACTTTGCCCCCATCCGAGTGGGCCTCACAGTTGAAACACAAATGCCCTGAATTATTCAAAGTTCCTGCCATCAGAACTGATGTATTAATCATAACCATCAATCATTAATAGCTCCAGTTACACCTGAGCAGAGGAAACTCACTGGTCAAACACTGGAAAACAAATCCCAGACATAAAAAACAATTCCCTACAAGAGATCTCCATGTCTGCAACATTTTCATGACCTTTTGCTACCAAGAAATGGTTCAAGGTAGCCTTGACAGCAGGATTTTTACTGCAAGTCATGTCACTAAGCACACAGAATAAAGAGTGGTTTGGTGCTGAAATATTTCAGACTTTTGTGACTTCAGGTGCCTGTCACACATTTTGTGCCCAGCTGCAGTGCTCACCTGCCAATGCCCTCACGGATGTCCTTCACAGCTGCCAACAGCTTCTGCAGGCCCAAAAAAGCCTCCTCAAACGAGGCCTTGGCAGCCATGGTCACTGCAGTGGGGTCCAGCTTCTGGAATAGCTCAATACTGAAATTCAAAAGAAATAAAGAAGAGACAGAAAAGCAGTTAATAAAAAAGCTCAGAATTCAGAGAAACTCAGTGTGTGTTGTGTGCTTGTATTTTGTCTATTAAAACAAAAAGGTAAAATATAAATCACACTATCTAAAACAGTCTCAGAATAAATGGCAGTGCAGAAATGGAGTTATCACTGCTGATTAGCCGAGTCCTCACAGACCACCAGAAATGGAGTTCCTTTGTGCTTGGCTGGCTCAGAGCCCCTCCTTGGAAGAGATTCCAGACTAAGACAACAAAGAGAAAACACAGTACCTATTCTGATTTTATCAAAAGATATGGCATCCCAGTGAGTTTCCAGCAGATTTTTCAAAAATAACCAAAATAAAAGCAATGGTAAAACATCTAGATGGAAGAGGAGTTAATTTCCTGCAATTCTGAGTTTACATGAGAAAGGAAATACACTAGATTCTGCATTTTGTAAAGTGTAGGATTTTGCTTAACAACAACATGTTTTCTATTTCAAATTGATTTTCAAGTTTTAAAATAGGGTATAGAATTTTGCATAAGCTGGATAACCTCCACTGGGTTTGGAAAGAAAATAACCACAGGAAAATTAAGATCTCAGATGCTATTTTATGGATAAATACAAGATTTTCATGGATGTCCCAGACTTGTGGGGTTTTCAACTCTATTTTTCAGGGCAACTTATTTCAGCTGCTGCGCAGAAAAAGAGCAGCAGACTGACATAACAATTTGCATGCTCCCAACTTTTGTGTGCAATTCTTTTTTGGGGTCAATTTAGATTAATTACAGGGTAAAAAGCACCGTTTCTAAAGTGTGCTTGTTTGAAAGTTATCTAAGGTTATGTGTTAGTTCTGAGCCCCTTTAGCAAGCTGTACCTGTACAAGTTCATGGTGTTCCAAACACCTTCCAGGACAGACCAGATTTCCTGGTGCCTGTTTTCCTGAGCTGCATGAAAGCTGGGATGTAGCTCTTTTTCCTCAGTGCTTTGCAGATTGGGTGTCGTGGCTTCCATTTTTTCACATGCAGCATTTTCTGAAAGAACCATGATGTCTTCTGATAAATCCTGCTCACTGTCTGCCCTCACCTTATAAAACAGTTCAGCAAACAAATAATCAATGTATTTGGTTCCTAGCTTCAGAAAACCAGAATCTACACACTTCTACATATTTTTTTTAAGCAATGCTCAAGAAATCAAGACTGAACTCTCTGAGTTACCTTGGTTACAGTCTCTGCATCCAAAGCCTCTCTCGATGGTTGGGGTTGGAAGGGACTTTAAAGCCCATCCTGTGCCACCCCCTGCCAAGGGCAGGGACACCTTCCCCTAGCCCAGGTTGCTCCAAGCCCTGTCCAACATGGTCTTGGACACTTCCAGGGATCCAGGGGCAGCCACAGCTTCTCTGGGCAACCTGTGCCAAGGCCTCAGCACCCTCACAGGGAGGAATTCCTTCCTGACAAGTTTTCAGACAGAGCCTGATTCTTGTGGCAGCAGAATGTCAGGTTCAGGGCTGACTGCATCGCACAGAGGTCCCAGCACAGGTCAACTCCGGACCTTCCTCCTTTCCCCTTCAGCCTTTTCCAAAGACACTAAGAATTCTTTACAGCTGTTCTGACCTAGCTTCTTTCCCATAAATCCAAGTATTTCATCCATGCTCATGACTCCAGTTTTTATGCCATTACATACAGAATTGACAGTAACCATAACGAAGACAGATGAAATTTCCTCCACAGCAACTCAGAGCTGAGCTGTGAGTGAAGATCAACTTCTGAGAACACTAAAGGTGTCAGGACAATCCCCAGTAACCATCCCAAACCACGTGATACAAGGGAGTCCCATCTTCAGCTACCAAGACAATGAAAGCTGAAATAACACACCTAAGAACAGCAGTATGGGACCCATGTCAGAAGGTGAAACAGCAAGTTTCATCTCTAAAGCCCATCAGCTATAAATGCAATAGAAACTAACACAAAATAATGGTTTTCAGTCACCTTTCCAATACTAACACATTTACATTAGGGAAAAAATGTATCAGCATATATTCACTGCATGAAAGTAAAAGTTAAAGTCAGGGTCTCTTCATCTAAAAAACACCCCAGCAACATTTCCTGGAGTAATCAGTGGAAATGATGGGAATAATTAAGAAATCTAAGCCAGGTTTGGAATGTGGAACAACTCGAGGATGGGGTGAGGTGGCTGCCCCAAAGCTGCCCTTACCTCCCTTAAAGTCTCACACAGCTTTGTCACTTCAGCATAAGCTTGGGGCAGGATACCGTTGTAGTCTGACCTGGTGCTGAAAGCATGGAGCAATTTTTTGGATTCCTGGAGCAGGATACGCACTGTTGAGGAGTCAAATGGTTTATCTGATATTTAGACATTAATGTGAGAGGGAGAAAAAAAAAAAGTTAGGAGCTATCAGTCTTGGCATGCAAATTTAATACTCAAATACCTGGATTAACAGAAGCACGTGAAAAGCCTAGGAAAATGGTTCAGAAGCATCAGGTACAACAATCTCAGAGAAACATGCATGAGACTGCTCACTCCTTAACCAAGCCTTCCAAATTTATCCTGGGATCTTGCATGAGGATCAACTGGCATATCTAAAATAATTCTGCAGAACAGCAATATCCCAGAGAGGTAAAACCATGAAATCACAGGATATCCTGAGTGGGAAAAGACCCACCAGGATCAGGGATCCAGCCCCTGGCCCTGCACAGACACCCCAACAATCCCACCCTGTGCATCCCTGGGAGCGGTGTCCAAACGCTCCTGGAGCTCTGGCAGCCTTGGGGCCGTGCCCATTCCCTGGAGAGCCTGGGAACCCTCTGGGGGAGTTCACCAGGTCTGTCTGTCAAAATCAAGTGCTCAAAGACATTTTTAAAAAAATTGATGGTTTGTGGGTCTTTTGTTGTTGACTTCTTTTTAAAACAAACCTCCCTGCACTTACATACCATATTCAATATCCTTTGCTCCTCCCTAATTTATTTGGCAAATGCAGATCATTTGGTCACACGTAACATGGGGGCAAAGGAAGGAAAAGGATTATCTGCTTTTTAAAAATAATTCAGAGACTTTGGTGACCATTAATACACACAGTCAGTTCTGTAACTCAAACCAGAACAGGGAGGTTTTTTACAAGTTTACAATTAATGTTCTCAGGGACAGTTACCTGCACAAAGGTGTTTAGAAAGACATTCAATGGTTGAAAGTAAACTCCTTGGCACCACATAACCAAAAACAGCCATCCAGTGTTTTTTATAACACTTCAGCAGGTTTGCTAAGGTCCATGGTGGCTTCAGATACAGGATCTGGAAGAGAGTATGTAATAAATTCAAAGGCTGGCTTTCATTTAGACATATTCCTATACATTCCACAACTGCTCTATTCTTCAAGAACGTGATGATTTGTGACTGCTGAAGGAGAATTTCAGTGATTCCTCAGAAATAAGACTACATCCAGATTTAACAAGTTTAATCTATTAATAAAGATTTGATCCAGCAGCATCATGGCTTAAACAGTGATGCTCATTCAGAAGGAATGCACAGTCAATCAGTCTCATAATTTTTGGTTCCCCATTCCTCAAAAATAATACTTTCAATTTATCTCAAAACTGATCTAATGAGTTACTTGTACACAAAAGCAACAGTAACAAGAACAAAAAGACCAACAATAAATATGCCTTTGATTTTCTAGTACAGTTACAAAGTAAAAATAAACACTGTGACTATTTATACATGAAGTAAATTATGTCTATTGCAAAAAACCTGAAATTAACTACTATCAAGCGAAACCAGTGTTTGAAGAGATGTTAAAAGAAATTAACTAAGTGAATCAAGACATGATTAAAAGCTTAGCAGCTAATCAGGGCAGTTTGGGAAACAACAGTCACCCCATGATTTGGGGGATTTGTCAAGCCACAGAGGCTTATCTGCAATAAATTTAAACTTCTAACAGCCTCCCAGCTGGTAGAAGCTATGAAATGGAATCTAAAGTAAAGCATGAACAATTTGAAAGTGCCTTGTACATGGGTATTTATCTTCTGCAAACAATACTTTTGCAAGAATGTTTAGAGGTTCTCATTAGTACCCTTGTCATTCTGTATCTGCACTGGAATCAATTTAGCTGTGAACAGTTTTATCCACATCTGTTCTGGTGGGGAAGAAATGCCTGCAACAAATGCCTCAATATTATACAGAACGTGATGGAATGATTTCTTGAAGGATGTATTTACAGGGAGGGGATTTACTTGACTAGAGAAGCTGAAATAGAATTTTAATGCCACTAATAAAAAGAATCCTGAAACTTCACACTGAGAAATCAGCACTCCTGTTACCCTGTCATTAAAATTCTATTAAAATAATGCACATGTTGCACACTACTGGTCAAACAGGATAATCTTGCTATAAAATGAAGTATTAGAAGTGAACATTGAGCTGCTCCCTGTCAGTGAACTGTTATATCAGGGACCTGGATGACTTGGGTTTGTCTTGGCACAGATATTAATAGCAATAAAATACTAAGGACATTCAAACCTCTCAATAATCAAAATATCAAGCAAGATGATGTAAGAAACCACCTCCATCCACAGGTTTCCAAATGCAAGTTTCATTTCAGTCTCCAAAATAGAAGACAAAGCTTCTCCTAAGTTCCTTTCGAGGTCTGGAAGCACATTTGGGAATTGTGCAGTAAAACCAGCATCGCCTCTTGTTTTCCCAAATTCTGTATCTGTCAAACCAACGACACAAAAGGTATTCATTGAAACTGGGTTTATATCTAAGTCATGTTGATGGTGCACAAAGAACTTGTGTCTATAAAGACAGACTGCACTTTAGTTTATAAAGCAGATGGGCTATACCTAATTAGGTTTCAAGTATTTCAAGTTATACCCACTTGTACTTTGTGTATTTTTAATTAAGAGCTACTAACCAAGAAGGTTAATTTCTCCAGAGTATTACTCATTAGTGATCTTACTAGACATTTCTTTTTCCTTAAATAATTTAGATCATATACAGCCAGCAGGGTTACCAGCAAGCACAAGATGATCACTTCTGAGCTCTGTAAGCTATACCTGTACCTTTGGACAAATGAAAAAACCTCTTTCAGTCCCAAAAAGTTCAGGACACCTTTTAAATTACTCTAAACACAGAAAATTCATGCAGTGTTTTTTCTATAAAATAGAAAGACATCACATTTGAATTTCCTAGAACTCTGAGACAGATGGTTTAATTAAAGTCTCAAACTTTCAGAAACCCTTGAAAAAACCTTCCCCAAACAAAAAGCATTCCTAAGGATTCAAAGCATAGGAAAACTGAAGGTATAGTAGGAACTGTTCTCCCTTTGCCCCACTGATTCTTACACACTCACAAACCAGCATATTCCACAGACTCACCCTGCTTTGGCTGCTGCAGCTCCTCACAGCTCTGGGGCCTGTTTGCATTCACATTCTGCAGAGCAGTGACCAGATCAGCTTTGCAGAATGCCTTCACCTCACTCACAATGGCTTTACTACACAAATTTTTATCATCCCTAGAAGAGAATTAATTGTTGTCAAAAAAGGAATAAAAGCAGCACACTGAAAAAACTTGTATTTGGAAAACTTACTTTGTGAACTTCATTATATAGACAGTTTTCTTTCTCAAGCAATTAGAAGCAGTTCAAAAAATCAAACGAGAGAATTAAGTAAAAATCAGAAACATCCTGGAAAGTGTTTCAGGGTCTAGGTTTGCTTTCAGAAAACAACAGATATAATTACTACAGGAGTGATGCTTAGTTGCTATGATCTCAGAAAGCAAACCAGGCAATAATTCTGAGACAGTAATATCTTATTTGATGGTTACAGTTAATTCTCCTTGTTGAGACCCTTTAGTACTATTCTACTGGCCAAATCATTATCCCAGATGCCATTATGAGGTCCTGCTCCAGCAGAACTACTTTAAAAATCCAGGACAAAATTGCATCCCAGTACTTTCTCAAAAATTCCCATTGCTTATATTGGTAGAGGATAAAGGGATTTTTTGGATGAAAAGCAGTTCTGAAGTCACCTTCTGTTCTTTGATCAGTGAAACGTAAAACCACCATCACTACCCTATGAATACTGTGACTGAAATGGCATTTTCAGCAGCCACCTGTGTCAACTTGAAAAAACCAAATGGTGCCCAGACTTTTAACCCCACTCACTGAACTATGCAGGAACTGGTTCTAGCCAAGACCAGAGTAAGTAGAGCCAAGGAGTATTAGTCCTTCAAACTGGCTTCACCTGCTCGTATCAAACTCAGAATCACTACTCAGAGGTCAGCTGTTATCTTCACAAACAGGAAGAGCAGCAAATCCATCTCCAGGTTCCCTCTTTCTAAGATTAACCCCGTTTGCTTCTGCTTGCCTGGCTGGGAACAGGGATGAAGTCTCTAACTGGATCTCAATCACTAATTCACATATTTTTTCCTATTTTGTAACTTCAGTAGAATTTTTTATGAGAAACCAGAATAAAATCTGAGAAACCTATGCTTAAACAAGTTTTAAAATTGAATATTGAGTAATCTGAATTCTATTTCAGGCCTCAAGCTCATGAAGGTGATTCCATCTCCAATTTCAGTGGTTTATTATATCCTTCTACGCTAGCTTTCAAGAGGGTGATTGCCCTTCCAAGAGCTTACTTCAGAAACTGCTCTTCCTTTAAGGCCTGATTTGAAAGCAGTGTGGCAGGAGAGCTAAAGGCACCCAGGAACTCACGTGCAGAGGACGACAAGAGCTTGTGGGAAGAGGTTCTGGTACTGCAGGCAGCACTGCAGGACGCGGTCATCGTTGTTCTCATCGCTCAGCCCATCTGCAAAGGCAGTGCAGACACAGCTGAAGGATGTGGGCACAACTCAGCCTCACAAACACCTCCCTGCACTCATGGTGCTCTTTGTACGTTTAATACTCCCCACAAAAGAGACAAGTTCAAGGTGAAATTAAGAAACAACTGATAAAACAACAGATAGTGAACACAGCACTAGCACTAATAAGGCATTTGCACACCACAGCCTGGATACACTGTGAAAGCTGCTGTAAGACATTAGCTCATTTTAATTAGCAAACTGCAGAGTGAAGTCTCCATTAAACTCAAAATTCTAAGGTTGCCACTAGGTGAAGTGCAAGGATGAAGTACCCAGCACAAATGGATTGCACATGTATTACACATTTTTTGAGAAGCCAGCTGCATGGATTGCCCCCACAGTTTGGAATCCTGGTTCTTGAGACACTTGTAGATAAACTGCACTGCAGGGATGGCTTTGTCCCGAACATGCTGCAACATTTTCCCCTTCTTCAAGTTGTCCAGCTCTTGTAGGACGACCCAGGGAATTATTAATGCAAGTCTATCAACTCCTGGAAGGAAAAAAACCACCACCAATAAACAAAGGTATTTGCAGAAGTAACACAAACTGCTACAGAGAACTTTCAATACAAGCATCATATTTATGCAAGTTCACACCTTATTGCCAATAGTTCTCATACTCCTTGCTCGAGAGAATCTAGCATTCGAAAAAGAACCAAAAAAGGCTGAGTTCCCTCTTTCTAATCTAACCTCAATCTGGCACTACACTGATTACATGGAAAAGTGACAACATGAGGCAAACAAAAGGGAGACACAATTTTGATCAGCAGAATGCACTGACAACATCGTAACACGTATTTGCAGCAATTATCTTGGCACAGACTCGCTGTAAGATGTTGCAGCAAGGTGACACAGCAGCTGGAACACCAGGCTGCACACACCTGAGTGACCAGGGCAGTCACTGTGCCAAAACAAGCAGCGAAAAAAGCTTGTGTTCATTGCCAACCAGCACTCCTGAACCAGGAACAGGAAGTGTGGATACTGGACCATGGTTTTATTTGTAGGTAAGTATGGGCTGAACTTTAAAGCTTTTACAGGAAATACAGGATAAATCAGAAGTTTAATGACTGTTCTGTTGGTCTACCCATGACAAATACTTCAACCATTTTCTTTCTCATTCACATTATGAGAACAGAATTTTGAAAAAATTTATTAATAACCATCTGTTTTGTAATAAACAGGCCAGAGATCACCAGCATGGTGGGTCTGGTGCAGGACCATAAACTGGGAGTTGCAGTATTCTAAAAAAGGCATCTCAGTGTACATAAGACAACAGCATTCCTAACCTGGGAGGAGAAATACAGTCTGACACACTCCTGAAAATCACTCAGGCCCTTAGGACAGGTATTTTCCAGATGACTGGAATAAGTGTATTTCTTAGCTGAAAGCATCAAAGCACCCTAAGCATTCTGACAGATTCCAGATATGCTTACCAAGAACTGACATGCATGATCCTAACCCAGCAAACATCAAATAACCAACAGCTTCCCAGCATATTAGAGCCAGACATTAAATCCAGGGTCTCATTCTGAATTCCTGAGAAATTGCTCAGTTCTGTCACCTTTACCAAGACAGAAACAAAGCACTGGCTGACTGCTCAACACATTTTAAATTCTCTTTCTAGAAAAATAAATGCTAAAAGGAGACTAGAAAATAAGAGTTATCACTAGTAATGGGTTAAATGATTAAACTATGTTATTAGAAAGGGTTAAAACTTATTTACGTCTAGGAATTCAAGCATTTTCCTGGGAATATCTGCCATGATTCTCTGCAGGTACATGGGCTTATTATAAGCACAGTAGGTTTTGCTTCCACAGCTGAGGTCTCCCTAGGATGCAGCTTGTTTGGGTTCACAGAACCAGGCTCTCAAGTGTGAGCCTTCTGCCTCTGCATGAAACCTGCTGCCTTTTTAAGGAATGCAGGCTTGGTTTCCTTCAGGCAGCCTGAAGCTCTTACAGCATCTGTTCTTCTTACAATGTCTTACTCATCAGAACATATTCACATACCTGGTATATCCTCAGATTTCAGGGATCTCACAAACTCAAGGTGACTAATCATTATATTTGTGTCAATCACCACTAGGATGCTCAAACCAGAACTAAAAGCCCCTAGGGGAAAAGAAGAGAAAAGAAGAGAAAAAAAGAGAAAAAAAGAGAAAACAGCAACAATAATCAGTTGTGTGCTCCCTACTCAGACCATCAGTAACTGTAATTACTGGTTGCATCTAGAGAGCAAAGCAGATCCAATCATGGCATACCAGCAGAAATATTTAAATCCTGTTCTGGAAGATCTATCTCCATGCTTGTAAGTTCTCCACAGGTCTGTACTACAGACAGGGCCATCCTCTTCTCCACACGAGCGACGTGCAAGTCTTCAACTATCTGCATCTACAGCGAGAAAATGTGCATGTGTGCAATCCATTGGAAGGAATCACTTAATAATTCTTCCCCAAAAAGATACCTTTGCATTAATGCTGTTAAAACTGCCTCAAAATGAGGTCCAAAAAATTTTAAGTCTGCACAGGAAATGTAAAGCCATGAGAACTTCTGCATATGCTCCACTAAAGACATCCAAAATATGGCCTAGAAAGATTTATGACCTTTCTACCTGGTATTCCAAAATTTTGTTGCATTTTTTGTTACACAAACTGCAAGTTTCCTAACAGGCACTTCTTAAAAAAATATGTCTCTCTTCCAACTAAAAAGTTACAGGATGGAAAATTAGACAGCTGGAGCATGCGAGCAACTACGAAGGCCCCTTTGTTGCACATGGTAACAGAAAGACACTCTTTATCTCAGACAGTTCCTGATTAGCAGCAATTTAGCAAGTTTGCTTACTTTTTTAAATAAATGCTCTACATTTTTGGAGTGTAGATCATGAGTCAACAATGCCAAATACTAGGAAAGGTCATGGAATTCTCCAGTTACACAACCTGGGTGCCCTTGGTCTTTTACGACAACTCAGAAGTGCTAAATGAAAGCATTACCAACCTCTTGGTCTGTTTCTGTGTTCTGACTGTCTTGAAGGGCTGGGAAGTCTTCAGAGCTCTGTAAGAACAATTAAAAAAACCCTACCAACACCACAAAATACCAAGGAATACTGAGGAACAAGGGATCCCCACATAAGGAGTTTTGAAATACAGCCCTACGGTGTTAAACAAGTTCCTCACTCACCTTTGGCACAGGCACAAGCTTTCTGACCTCACCTCCCTGGTAGGAGTCAGACGTGCATGGGACCTCAACATTCTAGAAACAAGCAGGAACAGAAGTACACCACATATCTTAGAAGGCTTTTTAGAGAACACTGGGTATTCCCAAGTGAATAGGGAACATAAACCACAGTTATTAGCATCTACAGTATCATTTCAATGGGGCTTAGATGCATGGCTTTCTTTTATATAAATAACTGTGAATTACACAGCAAATTCCATCTGGACATTAACCTCTCACTTTTGCACATTGAAGGTGCTTGACCAGGCTGCCTGAGAGGTTGTGGAGTCTCCATCCTTTGTTCTGGGCAACCAGCTCTGGCTGACCCTGCTTGAGCAAGGGGGCTGGACTGGATGATCTCCAGAGGTGCCTTCCAACCTCAATGACCCCCTGGCTTTGTACATAATAACTCTCTTTGCATACAAATTTGCATACAAATGCTCACACCACCATAACACAAACTGGAATCTCCAAAGATGCTGGGGATTTACACAAGAACAACAGCAAAAAAGCCGCGTGCTCAAGATCTGGCTTGTGTGTGGCTCTGCATCTCAACCTGAGCTTAGAAACAAACCCGTCACACATAAAAGGGAATTTCTGCAGCACACATACCAATTTAGTCCCAGATCCACCCCAAGGTCTCCTGGCATCACTCTGCCAGCAATGCTCTGTCTGCCAGCAAGTTTTCATTGGTTCAGTTTATTCATTCAAAGAATGAAATAACCGTATCAGCTCAAAACAAAAAATCAGCTGATTTATACCTAAACTGAAGTATTCCACACCCCCAGCAGCAAAGCAAAGCTGTGGAAGCATCTGTGCAGACACAGTCCCAACATACAAGACCTTTACTCTTCTGATCTGTTTAACATTTAGCTGAGGAAGATGGTAACAAGGTTTACATTGGGATCAGAAAAATCCACCTAGTTAGCTATGAAACCTGGCTGGATTCTGTAAGACAGTCTGCTTGTATAAATCTGTCTGCCATTGAGAAACCAGCCTGAAACATCTACATAAAGAACTGGGTTCTCATTACCTGCTTAAAGCACAGTGCTGTGGCTTCCAAGTCCCGTTCTTTAGTCCCTGAATGCCCAGGAGCTTTAGGAGAACCAGCACCATGTTTTCTGCGCTTCCGAGAGTCCCATCGTGGTGGAGTTTCTGATGAGGAGTGTGATGATCTGTGTTTACTCACGTGCCTCTTCTTCACAGTAAAGTCCTTATATTCTTCTTCCTCCTCTTCTTCCCAGAAGCTAGGTAATGCTCTTGGCTCCCTTGTGGCAGGTCTATCACCATGCCCAGTCCCTGCATAGCTGTCAGGTGGCTTTTTGGGAATTCTGACATCTTCACTCCGCTTTTTTGAGCCCTCTGCCTTTTTATGTGGTACCTCATACACAGAGGACTTAAACTTTTCTAACATAGTTTGTTCTACTTTTAGCTTGAGTTTGCAGAGTTCAGCTTTCTCTCTCTTTTTCTTCAGTGCCTTGTCCCTCTGAAGTTCAAAGCTGTGCCAGAGCTTTTTCCCTTCTGTTCCATCAGAGCGACTTCTTTCCTTGCTGGCAGTCACCACATCAGGAGTGCGGGTGGTTTTGCCATGTTTGATTTCTTTGGCTTTAAACTGGATCACTATTTTCTTTTGCTTCTCAGTTTGAATTGAAGAACCATCCAGGGTTTTGCTTCTGTTTGGAGATTTTTCCTGGGACCTTCCATCAGCATTGTGGGAAACACTAGAACTTCGGTGTCGCTTCTTCTCTTGCCCATCTTTCTCTGGTTTGGACCTACAGAAACATGAAGAAAGTAATGTAATTTAGCTCAGTTAATGGAAAAGAGCAACAAAAAAGGCACCTGCATTTGATTTAGACAGAGCTAAGTATTTTTGAGCATCATGCTCTTAAACATGACTTGGAGCAACATCTGTCCTTCAAATAGTTTGATATGGCATTTATTTGATTTACCTTTCTCCACTGTACAGCCATTTTAGCTTTAAGAAAATGAAGAAAAAGCTTTTTCTGCACTTACTGTTGGTTTGAGAGACACCCTACACAGTCGAGCTTCTTCTTATCACACAGATAAGTTTTAACAGCAGTTCAGTGATAAAGGAGGTGTGTTATCCTAAAAGGTCAGCTTGGTCACACAGTGCCAAAACACACACAGCTTTCAAACTGTTTATCCTGTACTGACTGGAGAACTTGGAAAGGGAACAATGGATGGGAATATAGTAGCATTCTACAGAAATTGTGAATTATATGAAAAATTTTTAGGAAACTTTCTTATAAGAGCACAGAAAATACTCAGTAATTATATTGATTGTACCCTAGGTTTAAAATATCCAAAGAAAGACCAGTAAAAACACTGTATTTTATTTGGTAAACAGGTTGAAAACAGTCTTCAGTTCAGCATTAAAGGGTCCATAATTGTTATACTTTTAAGTAGTTCTATTTAATGACAGATTGAGAATTTACCTCTGAAGTTCTGTTTCTCCTTTCACAGTGTGCTTGTAAGATCTTGTGTCTTCAGAGTTCTGAAAGAAAAATAAAAATTCAGAGGCTTATAGAGGAAACTGCAGTTAAAAAAAAGACCTTTGTAAGACAGTGTCACAACTGAGTGATTTGGCTCCTTAGAGAAACACTGTCAAAGGGTGCCAAGGATGTGCATGCAAAGATAAGGGTGCAAAGGGTTTAGCAGCACTTCATGATTTAATCATGGAGCACTTAAATGCTTAAAAAATGATTCAACACGGCCCACTACAACACTGACAACTACAGATCTGAGACAGTAATATTCCTACCATGATCAATTCACAGGCACTCAGGTAAAACCATGTGTCCCACAAGGCAGGTACTTTTTACACACCTCACATTAGATGACTCAGTTTTCCCAAAACCACAGCAGGGTGTAGGAAGTTACAACAGAGAATGGTAACATATGGATTATTTTGGATAAGGAAGCTCCAGTCAGTTCATCCTTTCACAAATAATTCGCTCCTTCAATAACAGGGGCATGCTGACTCAGTGAGGCCATTAGGTCACTGCAGCAGAGATTCTTCCTACCTAGAGAGGCCTTAGCCGGTTTATTTCCACACTAGAGAGCATTTAATGCAAAAATCAGATGCTTGCAGAAACCAGGGGAGTCCTAAATTAAGGCAGTTTTGAGAACTTCTGCCTGTGGTTGGTTCTGGAGCTGCAATGCAACAGAAAAAGCAGAAGGACAGACAATTCCAAAGGCTCCCCCCGGGGTCACATCCACCTCCCTGCTGTCCCCACCGGCTGGAAGGCAGTGAAGGAGCTCCCTTGGGGTAGGTGGAGCTCATGATGCTGCTGGGACAACTTCTGGTGGTAACAAACCCATTTCCAGCTGCTCAGTTATTCATTTCTCTCTTCAAGGCCTATTCCCCATGAGTTTCCATGACATTTTTAATATTTCTTTTCAACCTATCTCCTCCTTTTCTCGAAAATTTTCACTTAATTTAGTAATCACAAGCAGATTTTCTTACTGTTCCTCTCCTCCCAGCACTATCAGTTTGGGGTATAAGACACCTCCCACCCATACTGGGATCACACTGGAGGGCACTTGCTACTTTTAGAAGTTTCCTTATCTTTTTGCTGTTAAAGCTGTATTCTTCAAACTGGTAGAAGCATTAGCAATGGAAATAAGCTACAGTATGAGGTTTTAAGCCAAGTGTTTACCCTTTGTATTACAGAAGTAAAAAAAACCAACAAAACAAACAATAAAGCACCTTAGGATAAGTCAATTTTAAAAGACAAATTGAATAACAGTAAGGAATTCAGTGGAAGAAAAAATAGTTATAAATATTTGACTTTGAACAACATTTTCTCTATGATCAAAAAGCATCTAACGCGAATAATTCAGTTTATAAGGCCATAATATCATGCTCATTTATTAACACTTGCAAAAAAATTTTGAAAACACAGATAAAAGCTCTCTTACTTTATATATATATTCTCTGCAAAATCCAGTGGAAAAAAAATCTAGCAAATTTAAGTGTGGATTTATTAAACTACTGCTTTATCAACTATGTATTGCACTTCTGAGAGTAAACACCTTGTCAGAAGCGGACATAAACAATAAAAAATAATAGGAAGCTACCCACATGTGTGACCAGAAAGATGACAACTCCTGTAGTACCTGCATTTTACAAGTGATTCAGTGAAGACTGACTCACTAGACACAAGGATGTACTAGAATATGCTGAGAATTTTGGTCATTAATTTAAGTCTCAGTGGCTAGAAGGAAATATTTGAAAGTCGCTCACCAAAATGCTGTGAAGGACAACTTGTGGTTAATCAGAAAATTAAGATATATGATCCAAGATACAGAACAGTCCAAGAAAACAGCACTGGTTTCAGTACCAGTATTAAACCCAACTTTCCTCAAAGAGAAAGATACACTAAAATAAAAAAAGTATCCTATTTTCTGATTCCCACACTACTCACAGCCTCTGGAGAAAACCACCATTAATTATCTGACCAACTCAACCCTCCTGCTGCTCTTTATGACCCTGTCTTTAAATTGGATTCATCCTTCTACCACAAGGCCACTAAACAATTCATGTTTTCTTGAATTTAGGAGACTGAATTAAGATAATAAAAGTAGTAATATTTCTGCTCCTACTTTGTCATCCTGGCCATCCAAACAGTCTTCCTTTCCAGCTAGTTTCTTCAGCTTCTTTTTAGACATCTTCAAATCCTACGACAAAAAGTGTGCTGTCTTTATTACTTGTGTCAAGTTTTTAGGTCCAGGTGAGATAAAAATAAATTTTAACTGCATAGAAAAAAATACTTTAATAATCTTTTGTTTTCTCATTACAGAGCCACAGCAGATCTCAACAGGGTTAATTACTTACATCTAAGGGAACGCCTGAGTAGAAAGCACAGCGATTACACCTCCCCAGAGACACTTATTTTGTACCAGCAAACAAGCAGAAACAAGCATCCTTTAACACTGAGTCGTATAACCAAGTTTTAAGACCACCGAACATTGGAAGGGGCTGCCCAGGGAGGTGTTGGAGTCCCCATCCGTGACGGTGTCCAAGGAAGGCCTGGACGCGGCACTCAGTGCTCTGAGCTGGCGACAGGGTGGGGATCGGGCATAGCTTGGACTCGATGGGCTTGGAGGGCTTTTCCAACCCAAATGAAGCTGTGCCTCTCGAAGGCAGTCCCGACTATGTGACTGTCGCATTCGCTCCCTCCCGAGGATGGAGGAATTACAGTGACATCCCGCAGCAGCCCCACCACCCTCCACACAAACCAGCACACACCAACAGGAAGTTCAGGAGAGCTGTGGAAGGCTTTACCCGGAGCTCCCGAGGCGATTCCCCAGATCCCAAGCAGGGGAGCCCGGGAGCGGTTCCGCCCTGAGGCGCGGGCAGCACCGGGCTCTGAGGGAGCCTCTCCACGGAGGGCTGAGGGGCGGCAGCCTCTTCCCTCACTCCCTCCAAGGGGAGAGCCCGGGGGCCGCGGGCCCCCGGGGCGCTGCCAGCATAGCTTCCCTTCCCTTCCTCCCTGCCCACAGGGCACCGTGCGGCGCCGCCTCACCCCGCTCGGCTGCTACCCCGCGGACCCCGCGGCGGCTGTTGGGGCCGGTTGGGCGGCTCGGGCCGTGCCGGCTCCTCCTCCGCCGCAGTGCGCGCCGGGCCGGCCCGGGCGCGGCTGGGAAGTGTAGGCGGAGCGGGCGGAGCGGGCCGGTCAGCGTGCGGGCTTCCGCGGCGGGAACATGGCAGCGGCAGAGGCGGCGGAGGCCGTTCTGGGGCGGCAGCAGGAGCAGCAGGAGGAAGAGGAGGAGAACCACGGCCATGAAGGCAGCGGCGAGCCGGCGGCGCTCAGTGAGAGCGGGCGGGGATCGGACGGGCGGGGGAGCCGGGCCCGCCGTGCCAGGGCTGAGGGCGGGCGGGCGCCATGCGGAGCCCGGGCGGGTTTGAATTTACACCCCGGGCAGGTTTGAATTCGCACCCCGGGGCCGCTTCTCACCTGGGCCGCGGAGCCCTGGGAGGCGCAGGCTCCCGGTTCTCCCGTTTTCCCGGCGCGGTGCGGGACCACACGTGTTCCCGCGGGGCCTCGCGCCGCTCGAACCCGCGCTCCTGGCGCGTCTTTCTTCCCCAGAGCTAACGATACTCTGTCTTTGGTGATCGTTTGTTATTCTGTGGGGTCCTGTGAGGAGCCCGGGGTGCGGCGTGGGCGCAGTATTTTAAACCAAAACGTGTTTGCGCCATGTGCTCAAGGATAATCCTGCTGAAGCAGGGAGGTTGGACCACCGTGGTCCTTCCGACCTGACCCGCTCTGGGATTCTGTAAACTGGTTTTGCTGAATTTCCAGCCCCCCAAGTGAGCCCTTGCTGCCGCAGCCTTACGGTTCGAGTGAGCTGACTCTTCTAATTAATTCTTTTTCCCGTTTAAGTATACTTTAGGCTCTCTGAAGCGTTATTCTGTTTGTGTGCAATCAGTGATTCCTGGTGGGCATTTAAAAAGTCCTGAGGTCTTGGTTCGGTAGGAGCCTGCTTTTCTTCATCATTCAGTGTGAAAGTTTACCTCTCTCCATGTGCATTTACACATTAACTGGTTTTTTACATATATGCGAATTATCCTTTTCAAACATTTTTATCTCTCCAGGTGCTCTGAAGGTGCAGCCTGTCCAGCTCTGCTGTTTTTTTGTCACTGCTGTGCTCTCACTGCATTTTTATAACTGTTTCCACTTTTCTCGCAGCCAACCAACAGCTATTAGGGATTTCTTACCAAACATCTTTTTACTTACTCGTTTTCTTTCTACCATTATATTAATAAAGCATGTAGAAACTATCACCAGGAATCTTACAACATCTTAATGGAGCACTAGGCTTCATGCAAGTCTCTCTTAGGCGAGTTGTCAGCTTGAAACAGGTCTGTGAGAAACACAGCAACAATCTCTGCGTAGCAATGCACCTCCTGATACATTGTAAGGTAGGTAGAATAGTTTTACTCTGTGCTTCTGTTTCATCAGTTTCTTGAGCCCCTGTCTTGAGGTATTCCTTCCATTTCCTCTTTCTGTTTTGTTTTCATAATAACAGATATTTGTGCCCAACAGCGATGTTTAAAAGAAAACAAAAAAAATGTAGCCCAGGAGAACCTGAAGAACTCCTGTAAGATCCTTCCAGCCTGTCTTAAGTTCTGGTCAGGAGTAGGTGGGCAGGGAAGAGCAGCAAAATCAGAAAATCATTGAATGGCTTTGGTTGGAAGGGACCTTAATGTCCATCCCGTTCCAGACCCTGCCATGAGCAGGGACACCTTCCACTATCCCAGGCGGCTCCATGCCCCATCCAAAGAGCAGCCATACATTCCTGGATCCTCTAAAAATAACTTCTGACACAAACCAGTTTGTAGCTCCGTATTTTCTCCATGTGGTGCATCCCAGTTTCTGTGTTAGGATAGAGAGCACGTGGTTGCCTTCTGTGCTCTCTCTGCACTTCTTGATCTTGGCAACGTCTGTCCCATCCTTGGCCTGCTCTGTTGCTTCTCAGTAGTTGCAAAGCAATGTCAGGGCTTTGTTATTTCTTGTTACCCGTGGTTGAAACTTCCCTAGTCCAACCTGTCCCTTGGAATCTTGCTGGGAGCAGAGCAGTATTGATAGATACACGTGGCTTCCTGAATCCTTTCCTAGTGCTTCCTAGTATCCCTTGGAGGGGGTCGGACCACACCTTCTGGGGATTTCTTCCTCTTCAGTTGTTTTCCCCGGGTTTGACTTGGGCACTTGACTATTCTCATCATTTTATTGCCCCATCTCTCAGCCTTTTTAAGTGCTTGAAATTCTTCACCAGGCTCATCTGGAACTGCCCCAGGAAGTCATTCATTTGCAAATGCTGATGGCACCAGCACTTAATCTCATCACTGCCTCTGCTGATAGCAAATTCCTGCCTTAGTCTCTTCTTCTTTCATACTGCTTGAATCATGAACTGTTCTAAACTTTCCTAGCTGATAGAAAATTGTCAGGAGAATTTGGACCTCCTCCTTGCCTGCTTTGCCTTGCTTCACTGCATCCTGCCAGAAAATAACATGTAAATGTTATTTTATTAAAATAAATATTAAAATAACATGTAATCTGATACTGATACGTGAATATTCGTTTCAGCTGTCCAGGATGGCATTATTCCATAGTGGTTTCCAAGGACGATTGGAGTGATAATTCATCTCCTACTATTCTCCTACATAATTTGTTTTTCCTCCTTCACACTTGTAGTCAGCACTGGATTATTGGAAACAAATGAACGTCTTTGTACAGTTCAATTACATCAACAGCACTTTCACTGGGTTTTTGTTGGTTTTAAGATGGTGTGGTGGTCTCTGAAAAACTGAAAAGCAACAACCTGGATGTGAAAATTACCGAGTCAGAATTGGAAGCTGAAGTAAAAGGAGCAGAGGAAGAACGCCCAAGGGAATCTGATAGCAACATTTTGGATGTATCATCTGATTATCCAAGAGGTTTGCTAATAAACGCCTAATATTTGTGTCATGTTCTTGAGGAAAGGTAGAAATAGTAGGGAGGAAAGGTAAAGGGAATGTGTGAAATCTCATTTTAAAACTCACCTCTGTATCCTGAGCATGTGGATCAGTTGCTTTGTCTTGCATAAGAAAACCTGAAGATTTATCCTGTAAAAACATTGTAAAGGTTAAAGCTGCTACAGAATCTGTGTTACAGTGAAGTGGGATGTACTGTGTGCTGGAATCAGTAAAGCAGATTTGAACCTAAATTTTTTGGTCTTGGCAAATTCTGACTGGTAAGTTGAAAAATCAGATGGTAGATTTGAAGGTTAAACTGTTTACTAAGGGAAAGAAAAAAATATGGTAGAACTTAATGTATCCTGGCTCCACAGTGAATAATTGTTCTTAAATTTGGTCCACTTTTAGTTGATATTTAGTTTTGCCAGTCAGTTCATAGGATGTTTTTGTACTGCTTTCTTGCATGATTTGCATTCACTATAAATGCTGAGCAGTAAAACCAGTTGTAAAGGGAATGTGACTTGATCTTTTCAGCTGTTTTTTTTCGAATGAGGGCCTTTCCAATCTGAGAAAGTTTGTCAGTATTAAAGTGTGTCAGTATTAAAAAGAAGTAGGAATATATGAAAATGTATGGATCTTATTAAACAGCCATTCTGGGGGTAATTTTTGCAGTCATTCCTGCTGCCATGGAAGTAAAAGGACAAAAACAAGTATTCCAATTGTTACTACAGTAATTCTCTAACAGTGCTAGATTTGAAATGATGCATAGAAAAGTAGCAGTAAACTAAAAGCAACTTTTAAGCTAAGAATGTCTAACTTCTAAATATTTCTGGGATTTTTTTTAGACAAACATATTTCAATTCAGAGACACCTTGCTGATCTAGAGAAACTGGCTGACCTGAGAGAAGGTGAGTTTTCCACAGCAGTGTCGCAGAACACAGATCTTCATGTTAGATTTTCCTTTAGATTTTATCTTTAACACACTACATATATTTAGGATATTTAAAGACTAGAGGTTTTGTAAAAAAAGGGCTTTATGATTTATTCTCTTATTCTGCTAATTTCTGCCTGAGAGGTTGGTTGATATTCAGCTAGTTTTTATTTAAGTTAGTACTTAAAGGGCTTCAAGACCTTTGTTACACAACCTTGCCTTTGCTTTTTGTGTCTCACGTGCAGGATTTTCAAGAATTACTTTTTATATTTTTCAAAATTATTTGATATAGGGTATATTGTCTTTTTTGCAGCTTAAAGAGATATCAGCTGCTTGTTTTATCCAGAAGATCCAGGAGTTGGAACAACAAAGTCTTTTTCTAACCACCTAATTTGTGGGGGTTTTGGTTTGCTGGTTTTTTTTTTAACATTTCAAGTCTCTGCATGTCATCTGTAAAGTACTGTTGTTCCTCAGTACTTTTCAGAAGTTTCATTAGCCACATGTTTGCTGGAGTAAAAAATACTAGAAACCAAAACCCAAAGGTAGTAGAAGTTAATGATTTTTAAAGTTGTAGTGATTTTGGTCTACATTCTATGGAGCTGAAAGAGGCAACCCATAAATTTTAAATTTGTACATGAAACAAATGAATGTTCCCTGAGGATTTAATTGCTAACTCATGTTGATTTTACCTTCAGCCTTTTTTATCTTGGCCTGCATCTCAGCTAACACGAGTGGTAACTGCATTTCATGTTTCTCATAGTTTTTAATTGTATTTTCAGATGAAAAGAAGCCTTGTCCGTTGTGTCCTGAGGAGAAATTCAAAGCTTGCTATAGCCACAAACTCCATCGTCACCTGCAGAATTTGCACTGGAAAGTTTCTGTTGAATTTGAAGGTAATAGCAATTGCATTTGAATAGTAAATACTAGAAGAAATTGTAGGCATGTTCTGTGTTTCATCTTTCGAAATTCCTCTTGATTTAAGTATTTTGTTACCAGCTCTGAATTAGAACCATATTTTGACAGAATGAATTTTGAGGTGAGATGTAAAATGTAAATGTGAAATAACTGTATTCTTCTCCAGCCAAAATGGTTACAATTGTGCGTTCTCTCTTTAGAAAAACACCAACAATTCCTTGGCATGTCATGAAAATTACCATAAAATTTAAAGTATGTGTGTAATGACAACTGCTTCAATAAAAGTTTTAGTTATATATTAATAATAATCAGACACACACGTGGTCAATTTTGGTGCATCATAAAGATTCCATGGGTTCCGATAAACATTTGAAGTATTTATGTACTATCAGTATTTAGTAGTTTTAATTGTTTTTTAATAAACTCTGTGATATGCTTATAAGATGCATTAAAATCCCTGCAAGAAGTTTAGGAAGGAAAAGAAAGCAGTGTGTGTTTTTTAAAAATCCAAGTGTATGGGTTTGTGGGAAATAAAGTGACTGTTCAGAGGATAGGGAAGATAAAGTTAAACTATAAATGTTCCAACTGGAGTCAGGTATCTCATTTTGGTTTCCTTTAACTGGAACATATGTTTTATAGGAGTCCTCACACAAGTCTTTTAGCCAGGTAACAATATTTTTGTGAAAGACTCACAAGTACTCTTGAACTGGAGACTTGGTGTAGCTTTGTAGGATGTTGAGAGACTTATTTTAGGAAATTGTAGATTCTGTGCATTTTAAAATTTAAAATGTATAATTGGCTGATAAATTACCCTGTGAAGAGAGAATGTACCAGATAATTGGTGATGTTCTCTTATTGCTGTTTTGTGAAATCTGAAGTGAGAGCACGTGGTGCAGGCCGCAGCCAGGCCATTCATTTACTGTTCTGAAATGGGATTTGTTTTCCAGGGTACAGAATGTGCATCTGTCACTTATCCTGTCGGCCAGTAAAACCCAACCTTGTTGGAGACCAGGTAAAAATGCTGAACCACAGAAATTCTTGTTACTGTACAAAGTGGGGGAACTGGGTGACTGAGGGGAGCTTTTGAGATCTGCTTAGTCACCAAATACATCTTGCTCCTCTGCATGTGATGCCAAAAGCTTGTTAGTCCAGGGTGTGTGATAGAACCCTTGGGTAGCTGAATGTGGTTGTACCTCTCTTGTTGTGGGGGGCAGCTGCCTAGATTAGCTCTGACTGTAGATTCCAGATATTTTGAGTGCTCTAGATGTAACAGACTTCTCATCTCCCTGTGTTCAGTTCTACTTTAACCATGTTTTATGTATTGCGAAACTACGTAAAAGACTCTATTTTACAGACATTGGCAAAGTTGGGAGCTCATTACCACTGTATCATCTGCTCGGCAACTATCATACGAAGAACTGACATGATAGGTCACATCAATCGTCACGTGAATAAAGGAGAGACTGAGTCAAGGTTTATCACAGGTGGGCTCTGACTGACAGGAAACATTCAGTCTTTTTCTGTCATGTACCACGTGCAGTAACTGTGATAAGGGGTAGGAGACATGGGAAAAATTCAGAAACAGAGTTAGCTTTTCTAATGACAAATCTGCCCTTAGTATTTCAGGACTTTTGTTTTATCAGAGGTGTAGCAGAGTTGTGATTTAGTTTTGCATTGACCAGTTCCTGTGTTCTTATTGATAGCTAGTACTCCCCTCACCCTTAGTGTTGTAAGTACCAGCTTGTGTGTCTCCAAAAGATTGAGGGACGTGGCATCCACAGAACAAAAAGTCTGAAGTACATCTTTCTGCAGTGTAAAAATCCTCTGCTCTTTATCCAGAATTACAACCCTACCTGACTCTCCAGAATGTGACTTTGATTTCTAAACTTGCAAAAACTAGGTTAAAAACATTTTAAATAATGGGAATGCCAGTAGTTGATGCCTGGGCATCAAACATTCAGTTTGCATGTCTGAAAAGGGATAGTAGTACCATGTTCCATATCTCTGTAGAGTTTGTGTTGTGAAATACATTGCTCTCTGTGTGCTTCCCTTCAGAGCTGTGAGTAAAGAATGGCTCAATTAGCATTTTTTAACAAAATGCATGAGGCAGTTTTTCCTCATGAGAAGAGAGAGGAGAAATCCAGAGGTTTTGTGCTCTGTAGGCACTTGGCAGCTCTTGGGGCCCCTGAAGGTGGAGCAGATACACCCATGTATGCATTTGAAAGCCCTGAGAGAGAGGCAGGGTGAGCACTGGAAGATACCCAGTTGATACAAATTTTTCCTGGTTGTTCCTAGGTACATTTTAGAATGGGGATGAATTGCTCAGAGGAATGGCAGCCTGTGTTTACAGCTGTCAGATCTGAAAGCTTGTTTTGCCACAGAAATTCAGGTTTACACAGAAACTTTGTTTACACAGAACTCAGGTGCTGGAATTGTCCATGTACTTGTGCTGTTGATACACATCTCATGGGACTGTTTGATAACTTAGATTAGATCAATGATTTTTGCAGTTCATGGATACACATTCAGGACTATGTTAACGGGGTTTTAATTAACTAGCAATGTATTATGTTTAAACATGCGAAACAAATGTTCTAAGCCTCAGGCACAGGGGCTGGCTTTCTTAAACTGGAGGGGATACATAAGAGCCCAACTGAGAAACAAATCTGATGTTTTATTAGAAGAAAATTGTGGTAGAGCATGATCCTTATCTGCCACTTTTGAGATTAGAAGATAAATTGTTGCCTGCTTCCCCCCTCATCCTTGTTAACTGGTCCATGTGCTGGCTGGATTGCAGCATAACCCAGACTTCTTGCTTTGTGGGAGCAGTTTTTCAGCGTAATTTACCAAATGTGTTAATATTAATTTCAGTTCTCACCAATTCTTTCCTTCCACCTCAATGACTTGTTTCAGTTCGTGCTCCCAAGTCGTCTTACGAAGTGGTGAAAGAGTCAGCCACAGATGTGCAGGTTCTTCCCAACCACTCCACGCCCCAGAAAACAGATTCCTATTTTAATCCTAAAATGAAACTCAACAGGTGAGAGAGCAGGGAGTGGGAGGATGCATCAGAGGGGTAGGGAGTTTGTAGTGAAAAATACGTGTTCTGAAAAGCAACCCTGCGAAACTTCTGTTCAGAGGGCAGGAGAAAGGAGTTTCTCATCAGAAAACTCTTCTTGACAAATAATATTTATACCAAAGAATGCTATATGTGAAATACTGTCATTTCTAAAGCAATTAAGTATTTTTCTGTAATTAGTAGATTTTACCTTAAGAATATGCTGCTGCAGAATGCAACTTTTCAGCATAGCTGAGGTTTTTGATTTACAGTTCTTCCCTGTAAAAGGTGGAATTTACTGAAAATATTCCACTGTTACGTTAAAGGGAAATAAATAAGGAAAATGAAGTAAAAATGTTCTCTCGACTTACAGACTGTGGCCATTCTTTTTTATCTTCCAGGCAGTTGATATTCTGTGCACTGGCTGTGCTTGCTGGGGAGCGCAAACCCATTGAATGTTTGGATGCTTTTGGTGCCACTGGTAAAGTCCATTTCTTTAATATTTTACTTAATATCCTATAGGAGGAAGCTGCAGAAATTCATAACTGACATCATATACTCAAAAATAACTTGAGGTACACAATACTTTTCTTCCTTAGGCAGGGAGTTGTGAGCTTCTGTACAAAAAAACAGCTGTCCAAAGCTGTATTAAGGTTTTTAAAAAGGCTGTAAATAATATTAAAGTTCGGGGGTCTTCTTAAAATCAGTTGTCTTCATGTCCATGAATTCTGTTTTCCCTCAGGTATCATGGGATTGCAGTGGGCAAAGCACCTCAGAAGTTCTGTGAAAGTTACAATTAATGATTGTAATGAAAATTCTGTGACAATGATTAAGGAGAATTGTCATTTAAACAAAATGAAGGTGAAACTGAACATTAAGGAAGAAGACAATGATGAAACTGTGGGAGATCGAGAAGAAAATAGTGACACCATTGAGGTGACAAAAATGGATGCCAATGTTATCATGCATTTGAGATCATTTGATTTTATGTAAGTGTTTATGTTTCTGTCAAAATTTTCTGGTGTGGTAATGACACACCCCACCCCACTTCCCCAGGATATGATTATACGGAGAAATTGGAATGATAAAAGAATCAACCAACAGTCACTTGAAATGTAATTTTCTTGTCCCAGAATTGGTGTGGGGACAGAACTTTAGCCTTAAATGTTTTAGAAAGTGCTGGAAAAATACTGGTCTTTCTGACATCCAGAATGGATTATAAATATACATAAAAATTTTAAGAGAGGCTGGGGTTTTTTTATAACTTCATTGTCTGTTTGCTGAAGGGAAATACCAAATCAGTTTTGGGTTATTTTAAAACTTCTTTTAGTTTAAAATTTGTACCTTTGCCTGCTGTTTATTGCACCTCTTGTTTTTATCCACTCTACAGCATATTAACTTTGAATTAAATCAGGCTGATTCTTCCAGGTTGGGTATATAGATGCATACATTCAAACCCTATACAGATATCAAAATAAGGAATGGGATTTTTTTGTATTGTACATGATTAACATCCAGATCAAAGCAGTGCTGGAAGTTTTAGTCCTGTTCCTTCTTTCTAAGTGTGATCACAGGTGAAGATTATAAAACAGTGTTTTCCTCAGCGTAAAGCTAGACTCTGGAGCATTTATGCACACTCAGTGGTACTTCCTTTCTTTTCAGCCACTTGGACCCCTTTGGAACTTCTGTGAATTACCTGGACTCTGCCTTTAGAAATGTGAGGAACCTTGGGATTGTGTCGTTGACATCCACAGACATCAGCTCCCTGTATGCCAAGGCTCAACACGTGGCCCTGCGTCACTATGGCTGCAATATTGTCAGAACAGAGTACTACAAGGAGCTGGCAGCCAGGACTGTAATTGCTGCTGTGACAAGGTACTGCTAAACCAGCTCCAATTAGGGTAAAAAATTATTAGGTAATTATTAGAAATAATTAGTGACTGGATGAGGTAAAAATGCATCAGTGGGGGGAGGGGGGGATGGTAACATGAAAAAAAAAGAATACCCAGACTTGCAAACTCTTCTATTTCTCTATCAATTTTGCCATTTTAGAGCTCCATGGGACTTTATAAATACAAATTAAACTGCTTGAATGGCTTCTAGCTAAGCATTTCAGACTTGCTTCAGTGGAACTTGATGTTCCCCGCAGATCCTCATACTTGAGGTTCAAAAGATGGATGTGATTACTGACTTGTGAAATTAATTATTTGCATGTGGATACTCTCAGTAAACTCAGTCTGTGAAATAAATGAAGACAGAAAACCTAATGGGAGAAAAAAGGTACAGGCCAAGAGGATGGGACCACTGCTTGGAAAAGATGAGGAGGAAATGAAATCACCAGGTTTTGAGAATGCCAGAGCACAAATGCTGACCTGAACATGTGTAGATTTCCCTTGTCTTCTTCCTGCACGTGTGATGCTGCAGGTGGGAGACCAGTATTTCTAGCTGTGATAAAAAGAAGTAAAATTAGATTTGCTTGGCCTATCAGGAAGGACACAAAATGAGGCACTTCAGAAAGAACACTTCCTCCTGATCTCTCAAATCTTCAGTACCTCTCTGTAGGAAGTGGATGAACTCAAGAACCGTGCTGCAGGTTCAGGTGTCCATGGCAGTGTTTTCCTGCTGAATTCAGTACAATTTTAGTTTTGTGTGTGTTTCTTCCCCCAGAGCTGCAGCTCGCTGTAACAAAGGCATTGAAGTGCTGCTGGCAGTAGCTCTGGAACACTTTGTTCTGGTGGTGGTCAGAGTTTTACGGGGCCCGACCCCTGCGGATGATTCGGCAAAGAAGGTCCGATACCTCATCCACTGCCAGTGGTGTGAAGAGAGGGTTTTCCAGAAAGAGGGCAATATGGTGGAAGGTAAACGGCTTTTCTTTTGCACTTTGTCTGTCTGTTCTGTGCCTTGTTTATATTTACATCCCATTAGTAACAATTCCCTTGTATGTAACAATGAGTAGTTTGTGTGAGGTAGAGAGGGCACTGTGCTTCATGGCCCTGGGCTAGATCAGTTGTCTGCATGGATTTTCCTGTAAATGGACTGGATTTGTGGCACAGATTGCTCAGGTTGTGGCTGCCCCTGGATCCCTGGAGGTGTCCAAGGCCAGGTTGGATGGGGCTTGGAGCAAGCTGGGCTAGTGGAAGGTGTTCCTGCCCATGGCAGGGGATGGCGCTGGATGAGCTTTAAGGTCCCTTCCAACCCAAACCATTCTGAGATTTGCTTCTACACAGGACATGCTCCCAGCCAGTTCTAGCTGCTGGAGCTGCCAGGATGCCTGGCATGTCCATGGATCTGCCACTTCAGGAAAAGCCCTAGGAGTGGGGTAGCCTTTGATACCATTGGATTCCTCCAGATAGCAGCAGCTTGATAGCTTTTGGTGTCAGACTGCTTTTCTGCTGTTCAGTTCAGTTCTGAAATGCAGACTGAACAGTCTGGCTTTCCTGTGCTGTTGTTACTGGGCTGTCTCCACACGCAGGTTAGCAGAGGCAGGAGACAAAAATTGCACTCCTGAAGATGGTTTGAATGAATGGTAGTTTGAATGAATATAAACCCTAAAACCTTGTTTCCAAGTTAGAGGCTCTTGGATAGCTCACTGCCAACTCATGGTGTCTTTGCCCTGCTCAGAGTCAGGTGCACAAGCACACAATGAGCCTGGTATTAAAAGTTGTTAAAAATCAGATAAAAGTTTTAACGATGGGAAAGAGTAGCTGAGTACAGTGTTATGGTAGAGATCTTAATTAGTAAATTAATTTTGCTTAATGCCTTAATTGCACAGGGCTTACAAGACTCATAGGTGGACTGTGTTTTGCAGATGTAACTGGCTGATGTTTCAGATTTTTTTGTTGGTACTTACTGTTAACCTGGACAGCTGCTTATGTAAGGGTAGGAAGGCAAATATTTTCCTTGTTACTTGAAAGAAACATTGAGAAGTTCCGTTGCTTTTTTTTTCTTCTGTGTTTTCACACTGATTAAAGATCAAGTCATCAATCACTAAATCTCACCATGAGCTGCTTGGTAGAAGTTCAAATGGTGTCACACTTCTGCTGTTGCCCTTCCAAATACCTCACTGAAGTGAGCTCCCACTGCATCTCTGTCTCTGCATTAACACAGGCATGGCTGTCTATTTTCAATCAATTTAAATGCTGTTTTTCTGCTGCAGAAAACCCTTACCAGCAGCTGCCCTGTGACTGCCATGGCAGCATGCCTGGGAAGACAGCAGTGCTTCTTGGTCCTCTCTGGTAAGTCCACATCACAGGACACATTGGGAGGGTCACTCTGGGTCCAGGAGCTCTGAAGCTCATCTGTTCATACCATAACAACTTCTATTTTAGCACTACAGAAGGAGGTACAGCAATCAGGAGCAGTTCAGGAAACTTGAGTGTGGATTTGAATGTAGTGGGGTATTCAGTTTTTCCTTTCATTCAAACCAGTTAATAAGTAGTAACACGTTTTAAATTTCACCTTCAGTGCACTTAAGGAATATGTCCTGCACAGGAGAACCTGCCTCTGTGTTCCTCTATTCCTCAAATATTAAGTAACTCTTGTTACTACATACTTGTGGAGAATTTATTAAATAAATCGTTACATGTGCTGATGGTAATAAATACTATACTGCTTGTTAATTAATATTTGTAGAAACAAGAATAAATATTTTTTAAGTCTTTCAGCCATTTCAGATCAGTATTAAAAATGGTTGGCAATCAACAGTACCTTTCTTGTGGGGGTTGAATGACTTTCTCAACATCTTAGGGCAGAAATAAAATGACTGTTCTTGAGATCTTGACTTTTGTTTTTTTTAAACATGACCAGTGTTGCTGTCATTGAAAAAAAAATCATTTCAGTGTAACATAATTGCTAATCAATTTGGACAAGAGAATTCTGGAGCAGCTTTCACTCAGAAGCCTTAACTTTTGACTTCTCTTGCATTTCATAGGTCAGGAGTGCTCTTCAACACTGGATTCCTCAGGAGGATGCTGCTGGAGGCTGTGCAGTACGGCTTGGATGAAGCTCAGCCACTTCTGAAGACATTAGTTTGTGAAGCAGAGTGCACAACTCTCAAACATTTTTCTACCCACAGTCCTGGTGATGAGAACAAACAAGGTAAGAAAACAGGCAGCCTGTTCACACAGACTGGCTTTGTGGTGATTTTTAGAGATGCTGATCTGTGATAACTTAATTAACAGCAGTGTATCCCTAGAGGTGAATGCATTATTGAATAATTGAATTATTTCCTTCTGTGTAATTAAAGCATTTTGCCACTTTACGGTAGAAATAATTTTGCCTTTTAATTGTATTCTAGAAGAGTGTGGCGTATATATTAAAACACCAAATACTTCTGCAGAATCCTACTTGGTACATGGTAAGTGGAGCATTTAGGTGTAACTTGTTTTATATTTAACAATATTGCACTCAGGAGTTTTTTCCCACCCAGTACTGGTTTTATTTCATCTTTATCCAGAATCATATTTATTGGTAAAAGCAGAATGCCAAATACTCCATGAAGGCCACTTTAATTTACTTCTTACTACTGAAAATGGCCTGTTGATTTAGTTCAGGCCAGATTTTACCTCTGCAAACACCAGCTTACAAAAGCAGGCACACAGCTGAAGTTGCTCTGTGGCTTTGTTTTCGTGCATGCTGTCTGAGGCTTTGCTGGCATTTTTGGGGTGCTCCTGAGTACTGAGTGGTTTCTGTGGCCTCGTTGTGATGCAGGGAAGAGGAAAAGCGAGGAGGTGCTGCGCGGCGCGGCGAAGCGGCAGCGGGCCGAGCACAGTGCCGAGCACCCCCCGTTCTACTACAACATCCACCGGCACAGCATCAAGGGCATGAACATGCCAAAGTAAGTGTGGGCTCACCCTCCAGCCTGGTCTGACACTGACTCTCAGATCGTACTGAGTCAGCCCTGTCAGCACCAAGTCTGTTCTAAATGCAGGGGTTTGGTTTTGCTGCATTTCTTCCCAGGTTAAATAAGTTCCTGAACTATCTGTCGGAGGCTGGATACCGTGTGAGCCGAACCCACTTCGACCCCATGGGAGTCCGCACCAATGCGCCCCTGGTGCAGTTCAAGACTGTTCTCATGAAGTACAGCACTCCCACCTACGTGGGGGCACAGGCAGAAGGCCCTGTGCACCTCCCTGGAGAGATCCAGGTGGAAGAGGTTCCGGCTGCTGCAGAGATCAAGGTGGAGGAGGCTGAGTTAGCGGAAGATGGTAAATCCGGAGTCGCTGCCGCCGTGTTCACACAGTCCTACCCCACTCACCGTGCTGCTGATTAATGCAGATGGGTTTGTTCATCAGGATGTTACAGACTTTCAGCACGCCCTGTTCCAGTAAGCCACTCCTTCCTCCCAAGCTGGCGTTTGGCCATTTGAGCTGCCTGTTGTACTTTGAAGGGATGGTTTAGACTTAGCTAGCAGAACTTAGCCCTGATCCTGGCATGGCTGTGGTCACGGAACTGGCACTGTGGGAAGGCTGTGGAGTTAACTGCTTTTTATGCTCACCCCCCTTTCACACTGAGGCATGGAGGCTGCTTCCTAGTCTGTCCAAGCCTTACTGCCAGCACAGCATCCAGGAGGGGGGACAGGGCCAAAAGTGCTCAGTGTTTTGAAATATGAGATTATTGTGAAACATCATATTCCTAAAATGCATCATTCCTAAAACCTGGCCAGCTATGATCCAGAGAGAGGGCATGTTAAGGTAAGAAAATAGTACAGGATAAAATGCCTTGAGTTGAAGCCAGGCAGTCCTGCCTGGGTGCAGCTGTAGCTCCAGGTTGCACGTGTAACTCTGCATTCAGGTCTGTTTCCCGGGTTCTCCCTCCAGGCAGGAGCTGATCCTGGGAGAACAGGAAGGAGTGGTGACACGGCTGCTACCGACCTTCAGTTTGTAACCAAACCTTAGTGAGTTGTGTAGTCACTCTAGGTAGTTGTTTGCTCAGAGCTTACAGTGGTTGTGTGCTGCAGAAAGATACAGGGACAAGGGACCACAATGGATGTTCAGGTGAAGTTAGGTGGTAAGTTGACAATAGTAACTCTGAGCTAAGACCTCTTCTGTGAACGAGCAAAGCTGCCAGGTGTTGGCAGTTCTGGTTTCCTTAAATACATGGCAGCATTCCAGCCAAACAAGCTTGCCTTTGTCATTTTTTCCCCCCACACTTAGTTCTGGTATCTCTGTGTATTCCACTTAAAGAGCTGTCACAGTGGTGGCCGTTTCTCACAGGTTTGGTGTTCAGCCTGGCCCCCAGTGTTAGGTTTATCTAAGAGCAGAATATGAGGGGTTATTATCCTTACCCATCTCTGAAACTTTACAATAAAAGTAACGTGATTGATACACTCCTGATGATGCAAAATGTCCTATGCTCCTGTCAGGCCAGAAGTTGCTGCCTCTTTCTTCCACCCTCTTCAACTCCAGATATCTTTGGTGGTCAGTTATTCTCTTCCCTAATTTCAAAAAGAAAGAACCCACTGAAGGGACCTTGGATCAGTGATACAGCAACAAAGTGTCCTTCAAAAATGTAGTGTTGACAGTTCTTTTCCAACGATCACCTTGGGATCACATTGGAAAGACAAATGGAAGGAGAGAATTTCCCATTCCCTAGTGGCATTTTTGGGTTTTGAAGTGGATAGAGTGTGGCAGACGTTGCTTGCAGGCAACACACTTCACTGTCAATAGGATAAAATCAGTCCTAAGGTCAGTTACCTGGAGCAAAAAATTATTCTGATTACAGTAAAGTAGGTTAAAAAGAAAGTTTAACTGAAGCCCCTTGTGGGAAATGCTTTTGATTACTCTGAGCTCCTTTTAAGGAGCTGAAGGTATTGAATACCTTTCCTAAGCCAGGGCAACTATTCCCAGGTGTCTGGAGGGGCAGAAAAAGTGAAGTTCAGGCTTGTCTATACAATCTGGGCTCTTCCTCTACCAGACTGGCAGAAGCTGCTGTGATCTGAGGTGGGGTGTGGCAGTGCAAGGGGCTGTAACCCCCCTGACCCCTGAGGACAACACTGATAACAAACCGTGGTGGTCAGGCCCCAAAGTTAAATGCCTCCCTCTTAGTTAGGGTGAGAGCCCACAATCCCCCAGTTCTACGATTTACATGTTTCCCTACACTTGGTTCATGTTTTCCCCTCCCAGTTTTGTGTATAAGTCTATGTATATTCATTTCCCTTAGTTAATATGTATAAGCTCTAGAAAGTTCTGTAGTACTCCACACCCCCACTGGTTCCTTCCCCAAATCCCTCCTATGTTATTCCCATTGGTTCCCTCACTGCTAACCTCGCCTACTTGCCCTTATCTCATTGGCTGTAATCCCTTTCCCCCCCTTCCCTATCCCCACTATCGAATCCCTGAACCCTGTCAAAAATTCGGCTTTTCGTGGCTGTCCCTTCACGTGAATAAACCTCAGCATGGAATCCATTCGGAGAGTCCCCTCTCCTCTTCTTCTTCGCCTGCATGCCCTCACACCTGCCTCAGAGGAGATTGCTCCCTCGGGTGAGGAGCTCTTCCCCTCCTTTTTATGTGCCACCTTCCAGAGGGGCTGCAGCCTAGACCTCCGGGCTCCTCTTTGTTGGCACGCTGGGTGCAAACCCCCTCTGGGGTTTTGCCTGTTGTAAGGAACCAGTGGAAGGGATGTTTGTAACTCAGGCCTCTGGGAATTCTCTTCCTCTTCAGCAGTTGTCTCTGTTGACTAGGTACAGTCAGTCCTGCCATAATCAGCTGACAGAACATTAGTGTTGGTTTGGGGCTGGAGCTTGGGGCATCATGTTCCTCCTTGCACTGATCCACTGGCCATGTTGGCTGTTCCAGTGGGAGATGGGAGTGGGAAATAGGTGAGGATAATGCAGGAGGTGGTGGCAAGGTCACAGCTCAGTCCCTGTCACTTCTTGGAGCAGCCAGTACCCAGTGCTGTGCCAGGCACCATTGACAGACGTTCAACAGATCTTTGTGGGACCAACGTGTTGCTGCAAGTGGCTTGTCCTGAACAGGAAATCACAACTGATCAACTCCTGGAAGCCTGAGGGCTGGAAATCAGTGCAAGGCCATCAGCTGAAGAATAAATGCCAGAAGACAAAGGAAAATTATGCTGTAGGGTATGATCCAGTTACCAGTATGGGCAGTACAGTGTCACCTCTACTGCTCTGTACCTGAGGGACATGTCCTCCTACCTACAGGCTGTTTCCTGTTTAGGTGTGATTAAAGGAAGCTTTCAGGGAGTTGAAGCTGTTCACAGGCAACTCAGGTAATTAGTGGTGGCCCAGACAGCAGCAGGATCTCCGTCATAGAGTGCTCATGTTCAGTGCATCTCAAGAAACTCCTCTCTAGGCATACACAAGCATTGGCCCTTAATTCAAGGTGCATCCTCTGGTTAAAAGTTGTGGTAAATGTAGAAAGAAAACAAGGAAAGGAACAAAACTTCTCTAAATAATGCACCTCAGCTGAAGGGGTTCAGTACAGCTGCTCTCTGCTGCTTTTGACTGAAGCTGCTCAATAGTTAAATGAACCCAAAGGTGCTGGGTTTAACCTGAGTGCTGTGAAAATCCTTCATCCCCTTCCTCAGGTTGCAGGATCTGGTTGGAACAGCATCACCTGTGACAGGTCAGTGGAAGAGCTGATAGCTGCTGTGTGCCCCTATTTCTCACTCAAGGCTCAGGAGTTGAGCTGCTCTCAGGGGACTGTAGCAGCCACCACTGGTGGAGCTGAACAGCACCTGCACAGCCCCAGGCATGTCTGCCCAAAGGGGGTCCTTTATCAACCACAAGAGGAAGCAGCACTGCAATTCCCAACAGATTGTTGATAACATTTTTGCTTTTATTGTCAATTTGAGCATTTCAGTGGGACTTTAGTTGGATAGGAAATACTTTAGTTAGATATTAGGCTTACCCGTACGTAACACACATTATGTACTTACAAAAGAACATGGCTTTAGAAGGGGGAAGAGTAATGGCATTTTGAAAATAAAATAGTTTATAGCACTAAAGAGTCACAGTGCAATCAATGGTTTAATCAAACAACTACATTATATATATAATATTTAAAGAACATAAATATTCAGGAAATTCACTACAACATGAAAATAAAGGCTTCACATTCTCCCACGCTTTTTAAAAGAACTGGGGACAAAGTGACAGCTCCTAGACAGACTGCTCAGCTTCACAACACCTCTCTTGCTTAAGGGACTGTCCCTCCCCTCAGCTCCCCCCAAGAGGGATGCTGGCACTAATCTAGAAGTTTCCCCAATAACTTTAAAGCATTTAGCACAGCCACTCCCCCACCCCCCATTATATTCCGTGGACATGCACTACAGTCTATACAGCAACGCTTCACAAAGTCAGCAAAAACAGGTCCCTAACAGCTGCCCCTCTGTGCTCTGGGGCCTGAACACTTCCATTTCATGTCACAAAAGCTCAAGGCTCTCCAGTCAGAGGAAATAATTAAGTTACTCAAAGAAGCCTGTGCAGTTTTCACAGCGGGATAAAGCTGATCTGAACAGCAGCCAGAAGGGACACTATTTACAAGTGCTAGGAAAGCCCAGAGCCAGGGAAGTGCAAATCCTTCCCTGGAGAATCCCCGAGCAGCAGAATACTTTTGTACCACGTGTCAAAGCCAGTGGGACTCCAGGCAGGACACAGGAGGAGTGTAAACCACACCGTGTGGGGTAAAGCCTGGTGCTTCCCACCTACCACCAACTTTTTGCTTTGAGCCTCAGGGGCAAATGGGAGGGTTCATCAGCAAGTCAGAGAGCAAAGGAAACCTCATGGTGACAGCTTCCCTTCAGACAGGACATGGGACAGGTCAAGCGGCCCCCTCAGAGCCACAGCAAGCTCCAGAGCTGGGGCACAGGGGCTGAATGCAAATGACCAGCAGCTACCAGGCCTTACAGCACAGCCCATTGCCACGTTGGGAAACTTGAGCCTAAATGTAAGACACTAAATGGTAAACTTTGTCAAGTACTAAAGTTGTCTTCCAAAGTGCTAAGCCATGTTTGTTAAAGCTATGGCAAAGTAACAAAAGTAGAATCTTGGAGCAGCTTACAGTCGAAGTCTTCCCTACTCACACTGATGCCAGGAAAAGGTTCCTGCTGGAGTGGTACAGTTCCCCAAAGCAAAGCATTTTGATGGCTGTGTGCTGAAGTTGGGGGATTTGCTTTAATAAAGAAGTTTTCTGGACAGTGCTCTACAGCACATTCACAACAGAGATCCTACTCTAGGGAACCGGGCAGGGCTGTGAAACATCCAGATTTCCTTCAGTAAAGATGGAGGACAGGACAACATTGCAGGAGGGGCCAGGCAGGAAGCATCAAGACTGGCATGTCCTGCATGGGGAAGAGTTACAGTTTGGGGTGTTTGAGTGTTTTTTCACTGAAATATTCATTAAAAACCAAACCAATCTGATGAACCACCTTGCACTGAAGTATTAAATTAAGCCCAGTAAACAGCAAGGTTTTAAAGTGTCAGTTTTCTCACTGCAGCTCTCTTTGGAATCCCAGAATCCCAGGATGGCTGGACTTTGAAGGGACCTTAAAACACCATCTCGGTCCAAGCCCCTGCCATGGGCAGCAATACCTCTCACAAGATGCAAAATTCACTTTTGTTCACAAGAAGATGTCTTAATGAACCTTTCCTAGGGAATCAGATTACTTCTAGTTGCAAGACTATCCCAAATCCATTCTCTCCCGATCAATCCATCAGATGTGTAACAGTCACCAAATTCCAACATCTAACACGTTCCTTGGCATATGCTACTATTGAACAGACTTCCGTGGCCACCCAACACTCCACACTTCACAGAGGCTCCTATAACTGTGTCCAATGGAGCAGAAATCCAGATTTACCTGGACAAAACAAAGCCATTCCAAACTGGAACGCTGGATCAGGTATCATGCATTAGGAACAAAAAAGCATCTCAAACACTGGAATGCACTGGAGAAGGTCATTTAGTCTCCTAGGGAAAAACCAAAAAACCCAACCCAAAGACTAAATTAAATACAGCCCAGAATACTGTCTAGTCATATTACTGAGTATACTGAGAGTGCCTGAAGGCACCACGTGTGTTGTCCATGAAGATACTGGTGGTGCCTTATTTTAATATTAAAGAAGTCATAGCTATAAAAAGAATTAGTCCCATCCCAGTTTCCCAGCACTTATTTGTGCTCCTTGGTGGGGGCATAGTACAGTTCCATGGGTTTGTTCACTTTCCAGTACTTCTCACTGACCAGTTCCAGGGAAAAGGACCCATTTAGCACCTAGAAGAGAACAGCAGAATGGGAACGAATGAGGTAAATCTGATGTGGTGCTGTAAAACTGGCTACTTTAATCAGTACTCACACGTGTTGACTTGAAGGAGTCACCAATAGTGTGGCACAAGTTACAAGCCAAAAAACCCAAACATTCTCAAGTGAAGTAATATTTTTCCCCTCTTCAATTTTAATTGGAAAAGAATGGTGTAAGCCAGGTCATGGTTGGTGCCATCACTGCGTCTTCCCCAAGTAATTTCTATGCCTCCTTTTCTACCAACCAAGCTTTTGCCAAAAAGCAACCGATCTGCTTCCAAATAACCTGGTGCCATGAATTTTACTCTGAGCCAGCTTGGGAAGAGCCCAGCTGAGTGGATTTTGAGCAGATGTGCATGCAGAGCCATGGCTGGCCTGCTGACTGGGGCGGGGCAGGGGGGTGCTTACGGTGAACTGGCCGGCGGCGGTGGCGATGTAGATGGTGTACTGCTTCTCACTGGCCGTGTCCAGGTTCATCTGGTTGGACTCGCCTTTGCTCCGCAGCTCCTCCAGGGCCAATCTCACTGCCAGGTACTTGGACAAGTGATCAACCGTGGCATTGCCCGAGGTCTTGATGTACCTGCGACAGCAGCCACACAAATCATCAATAATGATTGAACAGCAGCTGTGGGAAAAGCTGGAAAGCCCCAAATATTAAATGTCAGCTGTGAGAAGGCCTTTAGAGACAGTTCCCAGCTGAAGCTTTGCAAGATTTGCACACATCACAGAGAGGTGTCTCATCAGCAGAGAAAGCCAAGGAAAGACCTGAGGAAACACCACAAAACTACTCTCTGCTGTGAGCCTGTAGATACAAATATTGCTGCTAGCAAGAATTTTTCTTATTTCTTTCTAAGCCCATGAGATACTTTTCTCTCTCATGAAGACAGTAGCAGAGTTCTCTAAACTATGAACACCTGCAACCTTGTAGAACCATGTTTATGGTACAGTATAAAAATATGTTGACAATGGATGTTTTAGGATTTTAGCCAATCACCCCCAAGGGGTGGCTGATCCTTGTCCAATTAGACTATGAAGAAAAAAGTCTATAAAAGAGTTTGTAAAATAATTAAATAGATCAATCTTGCTGCACAATTCCTGCTTGCTGGATCTCTCTCCTCTCCTCCCTATGGCTGCGGGATACAGTAATGTGAGCCAAAACTTGCAATCTGTGCTTGGACTGGATTATGAACAAAAAAATGGGAGGAAAAGCTTCCAGCATGCAAATCCTGCTGACAGAAAGCTTCTCTGAAAACTGCTGACACTTATACAAGGTTTGTTTATTACCAAAGAATCCTAGAGTTAAGTACAAAGGGGCTGATATAACACCATCATCCCACTAGTGAACTGCAATGCTAGGAAACTTTAAAAACATCTTTATTTGTGAGGCTTAAAACAGCTTATGAAGTGTATTTTTTATAATAGTCTAGCACTACCATCTACCTGACTTGGAACAGAAAGAAGGAAGAGTGCTTATTTGCATCTGGCTTTGGCACAGGTTGTTCAGAGAAGCTGTGGCTGCCCCTGGATCCCTGGAAGTGTCAGGGATGGCCAGGCTGGACAGGGCTTGGAGGAACCTGGGACAGTGGAAGGTGTCTCTGCCCATGGCAGGGGCTGCAACTGGATGGCTTTAAGGTTCCTTCCAACTCAAACCATCCTGTGATACGGTTAAACAGGATGTGGTACGTCTGAAGTAAATTGGTGTCTAGAAGCCCCAAGAAGTGATGGAAAACCAAAGCAGCAGGAAATAGCAGCAGAATACCCAGAGATGGCCAGGGGCCACTGACCTCGTCTGCGCGCTGTCGTCATTCTCCATGAGGGTGGGGTGAGGCCTGAACACCAGCTCGATCTCACTGGCCCCATCCATCACGGGGTCTATGGCCACAGTGGTGTTGTTGTTGTCCAGCTCCAGCCCAGAGTCATCCGAGGTTTTGGTCCTCTTGTTGCTGGGCCCCGCTTCCTGGTTGCTGTGTGTGGAGGCATTGCTGCAGTGGGAGCTGTCACCATTGTCCTCGGCCCCGCTGCCGTTCTCGATCTGCTGCTTCTTGCCCCGCTGCAACCTGGCCACAAACAGGCAGAGATACACCCTGACCCATCCAGAATCACAACACACCCAGGTCACAACACACCTCCTCCCCAAGTGAGGCATGTGCACACACAAGCACTGAATGTTTCAGAGAGACTTTAAGTTTAAAAAATTGCTAATATTAATTATTTTTTAGAAAAAGATACTCATAGACAGAACTATTCATTTTTTCCTGTTGCTCAAACACCTTTTAGGCATGTTTTAAGACTATTTTAACTTCACACAGTTCTTTTTCAGGCAATTGCAGACCATTATTTTCATTCAAACACGGATCCACATGTGATTAGGATTATTAAATCACACCATGTTTTATCATGCAAAGTTTGGGGCCTCCCTTCCAGCTGTCTCTCTTAGGTTTAAATGCACACCTAGAATTGCACCACAGTGTATACACCATATATTCCAGCCTGTGAATTAAGTCACAACTAAGCCCCAAGTCCTGGTATTTTGTGTGTTTATTGGCATGTAAGGGTAGCATTTTGGTACCAGATTCATGGTGTTATGGTTTCTTATCCAAGACATGACAGCCATAATTTGGTAAAGCTACGCTGAAGTCTCTGTCAGGCTGCCACAGAAGTCGCAGGCAGTGACATGGAGGTTTCTGGTAGTAGACAAAAGGTTAAAAATTGTTTTGGCAGATATCAGAGGAGAGGATTCTCAAGCTCCACAGGGCATGAGGACAGGCAGTGTATTTTTAGCCCGAAGGCAAACGAGGTGATTATGTACCTGTTCATAGCCTGAATCTTTAATCCCTCCTCGATGCTGTGGCTCAGGGCTTGCTGGTTGTTGTGCTTGCTGATCCTCGCCAGCACCCTCTCCTGATGAGCTTCGTACTCATCCCGGCTCGGGTAAATCTTACTGATGAGAGCGTCGAAATTGGGGTCTGGCCGCAGGGATCTTTTTGAAACGAGCTTTTTGCGACACGTGGGACATTCCTTGTTGCTGGACGTGGACAAGAAGGAAGCAAACAACACTTAACTCTCCAGCAGTAACAAAACTCTGCCCTGTTGCTTCCATTCTTGGTCAAGTGCTCACTAAGACTCAGTATGTATAGTAAATCTGGAAAGGGGCTTCTCTCTCTCGACAGATCAGGTAGTTGCAGATATTTAAACAAAAATCCCAAACATATCTCTCCCTGCTGCTCTTTTATTTTAAAGTATGTTTGACCAGACGATTTAGACTGAAGGGATCAGAAGGCCCACATTCCCTTCTTCCCTTCATTTTCTGGCTGGATTTTTACCTAGAAAAAATGGACGTCTAGTGGAAATTATACTGAAGCACAGTCTTAGGAGGAAATTCCTCCTGTGAGGGTGGTGAGGGCCTAGCACAGGTCACCCAGAGAAGCTGTGACTGCTGCTGGATCCCTGAAGTGTCCAAGGCCAGGTTGGATGGGGCTTCGAGCCACCTGGGATAGTGGAAGGTGTCCCTTCCCCTTGGCAGGGGGTGGAATGGGATGGACTTTAAGGTTCCTTCCAAGACAAACAATTCTGGGATTCAATGATTCCATGATTTCTAACACTCATAGTACACATAATTTCAAATGGCTGAAGGCCACGTAATTTGAAATGTATTATTAGGAAAAGGAAGAATAAGTGAAATTAAACCCATTTTTGTCAGTAATGTGTATTTTTGTTTTACTGTTACTGGATCTATGAGAAGAAAAGAATACAAAAGAGAACTTCAACTCCTTGCAAGAAAGAGAATTATGAGATGATTTTTCATGAGGAAGGAATTTGATCTGTCTTCCATAAATGGCTAAAGATGGAAAAATAATACTGGAAAGGTGTGCTGACCATTCAGAAACTCCCAGCGCACAGTGACTGCCCCACGACCCCCAACGACACTTCCACCTCAAGTGCAATTCCTCTTCCTTCTGGAGTGTCCAGGCCCTCTTTCCTCCATGGTGCTCATCCCTGCGTCCCCTGGCAGCATCCCTTTCTTGTCCTCTGGCAGTGTCCCATCCCTGTTCCCTGGCAGTGTCCTATCCTTGGCAGTGTTCCCTCCCTGTTCCCTGGCAGTGTCCGTCCCCCCCATCCCTTGGCAGTGTCCCCCCCGACCCCCTGGCAGCGTCCCCTGGCAGCGCTCAGGTACCCGCTCCTGAGGGCGGTGATGATGCAGTCGGCGCAGAAGCGATGCAGACACTCCTTGGTGGTCATGGTGTTCTTGAGCATGTCCAGGCAGATGGGACACATGAGCTCGCTGTGCAGGCTCCGGGGGGACACCACGATCTCCAGGCCATCTGTGATGGCTTCCTGGCAGCAAAGAAAGAAAAGGTTCTTTCATGGGATTGAGTCCCTTCCTCATGGAGACAGCATATTTTACCCAAGGAAAACACAGCAAAGAGACACGACACACACAAACACATTGAGCACACAAAACCCTAGTGCTGCCAGCCCTGCAGCACACAATTAAAACAAGGAGCTGCTGGAGAGGGTCCAGTGGAGGCCACGAAGCTGATGAGAGGTGGAGCATCTCTCTGACAAGGAGAGACTGCAGGAGTTGGGCCAGGTCAGTCTGGAGAAGAGAGGACTGAGAGGGGAATCTCATTAATATATATAAATATCTCCAGGGGGTGTCAGAGGATGGTCCCAGACTCTGCTCAGTGGTGCCACTGACAGGATGAGGAGCAATGGCCATAAACTAAAACACAACAAGTTCCACCTCAACACGAGGAAGAACTTGTGTTCCTTGGAGGGTGCAGAGCCCTGGGACAGCTGCCTGGGGAGGGCCTGGAGCCTCCCTCTCTGGAGCCATCCCAAACCCCCAGGACGTGTCCCTGTGTCACCTGTTCTGGGTGACCCTGCCTGGGCAGGGAGTTGGACTGGGTGATCTCCAGAGGTCCCTCCCAAGCCCAGCAGTCCCTGGTTCTGTGATTACCTGGGGTGTTCTCTGCAGCTCGTACAGACTGAGCTCCCAGGTCTTGCTCAGAGGCTGCGTCCCGTTGGTCTGCACGGCCTGAGACATGGCTGGGGAAGGAAGGGACATGGGCTGAGCACTCAGGTGTGTCTGGCTCGGGATCCTCTCCCCTCCCGAGCCGCAGCAGTGTCTGTCCAGCCAAGCAGAGTCTCCAGGGAACACCCGTCCCCCCACGTACCAGGCTCTGCTATGTCACACACAGATAATCCCCTGCTTGTACCACTCCAGGAGAACTGGGGGAGCCGCTCAGCCGTGAACACTTGGCAAAAATCAATTCAGTTGTTAAACAAAAGTGACACAGAACTGAAGGCCAGAGAACCTGGGCCACAAATGCCACCTGATGCGGAAAATATTCCTAAAACATTCACTTCCAAATGTGCACACAGGTCAAGCAGGGTCTGCTTCCTAACCAAGGGGAAGGGCAAAATAAGACAGGACACAGCAACCAAACGTGCTCACTGGAGCACACCACGAGGGCTTTTTCTTCCTGCTCAAAACACATCCTGTAAGGTTTCCCATCAGAAGTTTGAATGCTACTAAAAGATAAGTGAAATCCAGTCACTGTATAATTTTAATAATAATAATAATAATAATAATAATAATAATAATAATAATAATAATAATAATAAACAACACAGAGAAACTGCATTGCTGTCCCATCAAAATTTTAGTATTATTGTATGAGATGAGGCAAAATTACCACACATAGTCACTGCAGATGTGAAAAAGTCTGGTCAAAGTGACAGAAGAAAATGGTGTTTCTGAACAGAAAATACTTTTATGCTGGGGGAGAGGAGGCACTGCTTCCCATGTCTCCAAAAAGGCCTGTCTTGAGCAGGCAAACTAATCCCAGATAGTGGTATGTTTAAAAAAATAATTGTAGCTATATAAGTGGCAAGACAGCAGTTGCAGACCTTTTTCTACATGGAAGAAGTGCTTTTTTTATTCCTTTTTCAAATCTGGGTTTCTAGACCCTTCAATTCAGCAGCCAAATGCATTTTCTGTTGGCATCTACCACATACATTATAATCCATTTTCCAACTCATTAAGATCTATATGAAAAGGCCCAAACTCTCTGGAGAACAAGGTTACTCTATAAGCTTTAATTAATTGTGAAGGGAAAAGCAAGAGAAGGAGTGCAGAGTTTTAGATCTACTTTCATCCAGGCACAGAAATCAGAGTTTTCTCACTTGGTATTTTTTCTTCTTTTTGAGGAAGGAGAGAAAAAAGTCCTGACATAAAGTAGCCACATCCACTATTATGTCTATTAAGTGGAATCACAGAATCTTGGAACAGTTTGGGTTTGACGGGAGCTTTAAGCTCATCTAGTTCCAACCCCCTGCCATGGGCAGGGACACTTTCCACTATCCCAGGCTGCTCCAAGCCCTGTCCAAGCCTGGCCTTGGACAATCCCAGGGATCCAGGGGCAGCCACAGCTTCTCTGGGCAACCTGTGCCAGGGCCTCACCACCTTCACAGGGAACAAACTTCTTCCCAATATCCAATGCAAACCTACCCTCTGTCAGTCTGAAGCCCTTCCCCCTTTTTCTGTCACTCCAGTTCCCCTTAAAGAGTGCATCTCCAACTCCAATTTTACTGTGTAAATATCGTGCCCTAAAAACACAGTTTACTTATCATAAGAGACACGTTCCTCTGAGTGGATCAGAGAAGTCCCATGTCCAGTTAAGACCTCACCAGCCCAGTAGAGGTGAGAAGTCACCACATCGTAGCTGCAGACTGAAACACTATGCTGTCAGGACTCTGAGTGTTTTATTTCAGTTAATCAGTGGTATGAATTTAATGATGGTATTAAGTGACACATCTCAGCAAAGAAAGGAAACACTGTTTCTCTGTGTTCTAATTTCCACTAATATTTAAGGCAATTGCAGGTGTACAGGAAGCCAAGTCCTCCAGGGTAAGGATTTCTGTATGTGTTGTTCTAACAGAAGCCAAACATCATTCTGTGTCTGCACTGGATACCACTCTTGTGTGCTTTTAAAGCTTACACATTCAATTAACTATCATTTCAACTGCTGCAAGAAATTCATGAAGCTGCTAATCACAACCCTTCCCAAAACCTGCTGGAGCATATTTACCAAGACAGCAGAGTCCCGGAGGATCCAGGCTGTCCTAGCCAAGAGCCTCCTGCTCTCTATGCCTGAGTGAAGAGCTCACCCTGGCAGCCCCTGCATGCACAGGTAATTCCTCACCTGAACTCGTGTGCTGGCACCTGCTAACACAGAACAGCAGCTCTGGGGGCCAGGTCATCACCAAACCCATCCATCTGTGCAACAACCACATTAACACCAACATTTCTTCCTGGAAAGGGTGGTCAGGCCTTGGTGGGGTTGCTCAGGGAAGTCTGGAGTCCCCATCCCTGGAGGTGTCCAAGGAAGGCCTGGATGTGGCACTCAGTGCTCTGGGCTGGGGACATGGTGGGCATCGGGCTCAGGTTGGACTTGATGATCTCAGAGGTCTCTTTCAGCCTCAGTGAGTCTGGAATTTATCCTGCAGCCACACCTACAAGCCCGAGGCTACAGTGCACAGGATACTGTATAGCTGTCATGATAAATAACTGAGCAGCTTTACTCAAAAGCCTTCTCATCTGAGATGGCTGCAGTGATAGTACTTTCAAATTTTAACAGGAAAAACGGTGGCCTTAAAGCCAGGTGAAAGCTGGAGAGATCCACACAGTCCATTCTGTCACTACCAAACACCTCTCTTCCTCTGGCAAGGGAAATCTGAGGAGCAGTGGAAACGTGGTCAATTCAAGCATGCAGGATCGACAACAAAAACAATCAAATTATGCTCCATGGAGTCTCTAATCTTCTTGATGATCAATAAATAAGCCTGCTTAGCTTTTCCCCTGATGCCCTACAACTTCAAAATCTATATTGGTCCTGAAAAATGCATGTGAACAAGGCCTGATTTCTCTTCCCTCTGGCACTGTGGCTCTCAGATTGGGTTGTGTCTCCTCACACTGCTGAAATCTAACCCAGCAACATCCACAGCTGGCACCAGGATCAAACATCCAACTCCACAGTCAGGAGAGGCATTTTGACCCAGAATTGCACCGACCATGTAACAGCCACCAAGTACCGACCAACAGTCACAAAACCATAACCAGTGAAACATCTTCAGATGTTCCATCAATGAATGACCTTCTCCATTTGTCTGAGGAAATGAGGTGGGAAACACCTCTACATTGAGCTGACTTTTCAGTTTCCTTTTAGGACAGTCCACTGCTACTAGATTTGAAGCAGGCATCTGCTGAAAGAAATCCTACATGGCTCAGGTCACACTGGCTGATTCTTTCTAGAGCTACAGAAGTAGGAAGTTTTTCATGAGCTGAAGGAAGATTATCTTCCTGTTCTTGACACTGTGTTCAGAGGGAAAAATATGAAGTGCAAAGTTTCTAGACTGAAGGTACAACAGACTTTTTACTAACTACTACTAGCAAAGGGACAGAAGATACAGAAAAAATGCTGAACCTCACATTTGTTCTTCAGTCTGGAAATTTATTCCAGTAAAATCTCACATTCCTAAAATCACTGGCATACTTCACTGTTCCTCTGCATCCCTTTTGGTATTGTTTTTCAAAAAAGTCTTACATGACCAGTTTCTCACGCTCATTTTCCCAGCTCACAGTACGACACAGATTTCACCTCAACAATAACCACTTTTCACCTGTTCAACATTTCACATCTTTCCCACTTTATAGTAAAGGTGGGATCTCTTCTTCACAGGTCACATGTGAGAGCACCAGGAACAACATGCAGTCAGACACCCCTGTGAGCCTCTGCTGAAAAAAATTCTAGAGCACCACCTTATACTTTTACTTACACCACCTTATAACCTTATACTTTTTATCATCTTTTTACCTTTATGACTTGTCGGTTCCCTCTGGATGTAAGAGGAAAGCAACCAGTCACACAAAAACAGGCTGGTATCAAGGGGAGAAACCACATTCATAGAATCACAAAATAATTTGGATTGGAAGGGACCTTAAAGCCCATCCAGTCCCACTCCTGCCATGGGCAGGGACACGTTCCACTATCCCAGGTTGCTCCAACCCCTGTCCAACCTGGCCTTGGGCACTTCCAGGGATCCAGGGGCAGCCACAGCTTCTCTGAGCACCCTCACAGAGAACAATTTCTTCCCAATATCCCATCTGACCCTGTCTTCTGGCAGATCAAATATCTTTCTCTCAGAGCCACCAACAAGTAGTCGTGGTTGGGATTAATCCTGTGGGCAGAGAGCCATTCTTGTCAATCATTAAAAAAACCACTTTAACCAAAATTGTATGGACCCCTGCACCCCTTCAGACTGACTCAGTCTTCAGGCACAGCAAAACCCCAAAGCACAAACTCCGTAATTACAGGGTACACACATCTGTCACTATCAAAGCCAGAGCCGACTGATAAACCAGCATATTACACCTCAACAAATGTGATGAAAACCTGTTGGTATTTAAAAACTTAAGAAAGTAAGTTTTGTTTCTGAAGCACTGGAAAACAGGCAGTTATAGGAAAAAATATCAGTAAGGAACACCCTTTCTGAAAGGCCCTCAGATCTCCTGCCTGCTCACTGACTGAGGAATTTATGCTGGGATGTCCTTCTTCCAAATGTGCTTGGACAAAAAATTCTAGCAGATTAATATTGTCACACACCACATCCACTTTACAACCTCTTGCACTGAAATACACTTAATTATTTACTCCAATGTAGTCATGACTGAAGTAGGGTGGGCATTTGGATATCCCACTCCTGAAATTGCCAGTAAAAATAAAATCCAGCTGGAAGCACTTAGAGCAGGCCAGTCAGAGCTGTGGGCAGCCAATGGAGGAGCTCTGCACCAGCATTTCTCTGCTCCTGCCCTTCCCAGCTTACCTTTCACAGCTTTCTACTCTCAGATCCACCAACGAGTAACAGCTCCTTAGTATTATTGCTGAAAATTCATCAGTTCTGAAAATGTAACATTTCCAAGCACTAACCTTGATGGTGGTCACGCTTCAACCAGGGAGCAGGGGATGCCATCAGGGATCCCTCACACCTGGATTATGCTCCAAAATGCTTTGCAGGGCCTATTTTAGCCCAGGCAAAGGCTAAAGAGCATCTGCAGCATGGTTGTGTGAGCACACCTTGAGATCATAGAAAGGCTGGAATGGTACCAAGCAGCTGGAGAGAGAACCCACAAACCCAGCTCAGGTGTGACCACAACCACACCAGATCCTATTTAACTTTCTGTGATAGTTTAATGAAAAAAACACTTTTGAGAAAAAAAAAATTATTAGGTTCTTTAAAAAAAATATTACACACATTTTTTGAGAGTATTAAAATCTTAGAAATAATTGATTTCTGTTCCAAGTTGTAAAAGGTAAATATTTAGACTTAAAACAGTAAGAGAGTTAGACCTCTATTTGGTGTGCCAAGTTCAACAGCACCTTCAACAATTTCAGGTTTTTCTTCCTAAGGATTAATTCCTTTAAATACAGGTATCACAGTGCAGCTACTTGGAAGTTTAACAGGATTAGAGATTTAAGTTTTACTCTCTCTCACACTATAACTACTACTGGGAACAGATTGCACGTTTTCAGAATACTCAATTCAATCATTCATTTCAATGTATTCAATTAAAGCATTCTGAATTTTAAGTTTTTTTCTGTTTTTACTTACTGGCTTAGAGCTTGATTTGAAAAAAAAAAAAATCCACACAATCTGGAAGACACTATTTGAAGGAATTAACCTTCCCTGCAGTTCCCTGGCAGCTCAGATAGCTTTACATCCAGTTGAATCTAGGACAACTGGTACTAGACTATAATCTAGTATGTTTAGTATTCACTCTGAAGGTTTTTTCCTCTCTGGATCAAAAAAACCCCAGGAAACAGCCAAATCAGGTTCTGGCCTGGAGTTCTTTTGTTCCCTGTTCTGGAATTCCCTTCTCACTGATCCTGAACAAGGATGTCACCACACCTGGCTGTGCCTGCCCTCCCTCATCACTGTCACCACTCCTCAAACTGTCTCTTGCTGAGTTTATACTGTACTTACTCTAATTATACCCTGATCTCCCAAAGGGGCTAAACTCAAGAGAGGGAGGTCCTACTGAACTAGGTTTAGTTCACTCAGCCATCAGGCCTTGGCCTCCCAATCAACTTCAATGTCACGACATCCCTTACTGGGAAGGTTTTCACTTCTATTTACAAATTGAATTCAACATTCTATGAGCCATGCAGAAAGTCATCTTCTCTTGACACAATCACACCTGATCTAAGCTGACAATAAATCCAGCCTCAGGGACTGATGTTCAGAGTTGCAATCAAAGAACAGTGGCTCTGTAGGGCAGCTCCACATGCAAGGTTCAAGTTGTCAGCCTTGCAGATATCCAAGAGATAAGGTATGACTTGGTATCCATCAGATCATCTGTTACAGGCACCAAAACCCCATTTAAAATCTCGAGGTGCTGTGGGCTCCCACCACAAGCCAGATATAAAGCAACCATTACTTAAGGTACTAAACCCAAAATGAGAAAGTATTTCCCACGACAAAAGGTATGGACAGACAGAATAAACTGCTAAGAAGTGCTGAGCAGCAGAATCCACAGGGGAAACTAATCCTACCTGAAAGCAGAAAGCCACAGCCAAGGGGCCACCAGTAACAGGTCACTTGAGAGGGGCTGTGGGATGCCCACTCTGTGACACAGCCACACTTGACTGGATGTGGTGGTGACCAACCTGACCAACTGGTCCTGCTTTTGCCAGGGGGTTGTATCAGATGGTCACTGGAAGTATCTTCCTATCCTATGGAGTTATCCTATGGGGTTATCTTACTATCCTATGGAGTTATCTCACTACCAGAGATCTTTATCCTTAGTTTTGCTGTGTAGACAGTTACAGACAAAAAAAGCCAACAGCAAGTGACACTAACCAGCCAATAAACCACTGCCACAACAGAGGTGAAGAAAGGTGAACATAGCCTTCTCTTGTCCACACACCTCTTACAATCCAGGTGGCCAAATATCCTGTGAGCATCCTCCTTACCCACAAAAGAAACATTAGAAGGCTTTTTGGGGACAACAGTGACCACCAGATTGTTTGAACTGTACAGAAACAGCAATGAGCTGGGCCCTCAGACACTTGGTATGTTATAAATATTATCCAGCAAGTCTGCTTAAAAGTGGGAGTTTTATAGCCACATACTTAAGAAAAAGAGCACTGAGAATAGAGTTGTAAAGGTGCAGATTAGCTGTCAGCCTGCAAATTCATGAGGATCAGGTAGAGATTAAACATGAGTGTTATCACGTGAACAGTTCCAGCTATTCACAGAACACCTGAAAGCACATTGGTGGGCTAATTTCAAAATGATTACCAAACACTTTATCAGTTAATACTGATGGGAATGTGAGCTCCTTTGTAAATGCCTGCTATGGTTAAAACTGAGTAGTCTGCAGCACTTCCACAGAGCCAGCGTCGCAAATATTTTGTACACGTTAACTAGAAGTCTATCATCTGCAAAGCACAATCACAGCCAATTAAAAGACTATTAAAGATGGCAAATTAATACAAAATATGAAGCTGAAACTTCACATACCAATTACATGCTTCAGAAACCGAAACTGGTAACAATTAACCAGTATTTCCACAGTGCTTTCTACCCATATGATGTATCAGCTTATTAGCAAACACACCCTCAGACTGTGTATGTGGGACAGAAACTCTGAATTAGATAAAAAATGAGGGAGAAGAGACATAGTTCATATCATCATAGAATCATGGAATCGTTTGGATTGGAAAAAAAACCTTAAAGCTCATCCAGTCCCACCCTGCCATGGGCAGGGACATTTCCACTATCCCAGGCTGCTCCAAGCTCCATCCAACCTGGCCTTGGACACTTCCAGGGATCCAGGGGCAGCCACAGCTTCTCTGGGCAACCAGTGCCAGGGCCTCAGCACCCTCACAGGGAGTAATGCCTTCCCAATAGCCCATCTAAACCTACTCTGCCAGTTTTAAAACCACGTGGCCCTTGTCTCTTACGGAGCATGGATCAGTATCTTGTTGATCTGTGCTCTATGAGAGCCATCCCACTAGCCACTCCTGGGCGACAGTGTGGCTGTGAAGTAAGACAAGAATCAGATTCATATCAGGGCATGATCATGTCAGGGAATCCCTGGATCCTAAGCTGGGCTTTGGTAAGCAGTGTTTAAAAGCACCTGCATCATTACAACCCTGTCCACCAGCAATGACTTTGTATCATTCCAACTCCAGTTACAACTGAAGTGACGCCCACTGAAAATTAAACACGTGATAACCACTCTGACAATTTAACAGTGTTTGCACCTGGCTCCCTGCCATCCTAGTTTCCTACTTTATTTACCGAAAAAGATGAAGAGATTAATATTCAAATGTTTTCATCAATTATATTAATATGGTCCCACTATGGCCAAGAAAACAATTTAACTACAATAAAACCAGAAAATTAAGACACAAATTTTACACTCGAGTAGGTAAGCTCTCACTGAGTGTCAAGATACTGGGTGACTGGCACAATGGAGAAGTTACTAATGCAATAAAACTAGGTGTAAATACACGAGTGACAAATGTTCCCCACACTCAAGACTGTACCAAGTTCTACATTTAAAATACTGAGAAATCCAAGGTTTGTCACTCTATAAAGAGCAGTTAGCAAAGAGACACAACCTCACTGCTGCCCCAGAGCACTCCAAGCCAGGAGGGAAAGATGTATAATTAATTCAAGACCACAGACTCAAAAATGTCCCAAAGCAGCCAATAAAACTGAGGAATGTAGAGAAATCCAAGGCACTGGTGCAGTTTAACAGCTCCAGCAGTTGGTAACACTAAAGATTTTTCCCAGCATGACTGTCCCTCTCAGTCATACCCCAGCAGAGGTTTTCATTTGCCTGGTAACTAGTCCCAAATTCCCATTTTCCCATAAACTTAACAGCATTTCTCTTCAACATTAAAAAAAAAATCCTCCCTTGAAAACCAAGTAACAACACCTAATGCTGTGATTATGGAATGTCTGGAAGGCTGCTGGACAGATGACATCTGCCTGAGGGAAAAAATAATACTGGCATTTCTGAAACCCATGGGCTTGGAAGCACATGGTCTTTTACAGCTTCTTGGCTGTATCTATTCTCCTAAGAAAGTCTTTTGCCTTGAGATATGGACTCTTCCAGCTAACAGGCATTCACAATTCCCTGGCCCTGAGATGGATCAATCCATGGAGCTGGGCAGCATTTCCAATCTGGCTGTCAAACTGCTCCTCCTGGCCAGGAGACACTGGAGTGTGACCTCACACAAACCATCTGCTGTGCATCTGGACACCTCTGGAAGGGCTCTGTGAATCCAATGCTGACAGGAGTGTCCAAAGGGAGACAATCCTCCTCATTCAGATGTCAAGGGCATCAGGGAAAAATAAAGTACCAAATTAAACTGTTGATCAAACTCCAGGGTGTTTTATCACAGTGTTGGGAAGAGCCATGTACTTCTGGACATGACAAAAAGATGTGATTTTAGGTTGGTGCTTCTCTGTGTATTTACAGCAGGAAAGTATTGCAGCATATAAGCACCATGAGTCCAGGTACATCCCTCCTATGGAGCTGAGGCTCAAATTTCAGTTTATTCTAACAACGTTTGTACTCTGTGCATCAGTGGCCTTTTCACACCACCTCCCAGATCACTCCATTCCTGTCAATAATCTTCACTCCTCAGTGTCAGCTCCTCATTCCCAGTTCTGTATCCCACCCTCCCAGACATCTCCTCAGCTACAAAAACTGGAATACATAAAAACACCATGACATTTCCAGAGAACTATCTATATCATCAGTTGCCTCCAAGGAGTCCAGAATTCACCGGCTCAAACTCATCACACATCAAACCCAGGCTATTCCTAAATTACAAAGCTTAGGGGTTTTTTAATCTTGAAGGATTAATTAGAAAATGTTCCAGGTTTTGGTATGTACACACACAAAAGCAAACACTGCCCACTGTTCTAATGCATCAGGCAGTAAGATTATTTTAATCATTAAAGCTCAAATCCTGTAACCTAGCCTTTCACACTATCTATATCTCATCCAAAGGAGTATTAAAATATGTTACAACAGTAATGCCTTCTGCCAGGAGTAAAAACAAAACCCAAAACTGTTACAGGAACAGCAACTTTTCACTGTTGATGTGGGTTAATAGATCAGGCAAACACTTGACCTCAAGTGTGCCAACAATTCATATAAAAAACAGCCACTACCAAGCTATAATTTAGCCCTGTGAAGTAACAATATTAACCAGAACTCTGGGCGAGTGAGCAGAATTGTGATTTTATCTGCCACTTGTTAAATTTTATGTCAAGTTTCTCATATTATGAAGCATGCTACTGTATAATATGTGTGTGACTACCCAGGTGAGTTTCAAAAATGAAGTTCTTAATCTCCTAAATTAACCTTGGACTTCAAAATTTATAACCAGCTGTGAAGGAGAAAAGCCAAAGTTCCTTTCTAAAATTCATTTCAGTGCTGTATCGGATCAGAACAAGAGGGATAAAGGACTGAAAACTTTTGGGAGCAAATAAAAGTAAAGCTTCAAACTTCAGAAAAATTGAATCTGTCACAGCAACTAAATTATACAAACAATTCATGATATGTGCTGCCTTAGGATATTTTTAATGAGATTTAATTTTTAATTTTTCCTTGCCCTGCTCTGCTGGCACATTTTTTTGAGGCAAACCACTCTCTTGCTGTGTCCTTGAAGTAATAACAGCTGCCAAAAGCAAGACCTGAGCATTCTGGTCAATTAGGCGAAGTTTAATCATTTAAAACAGTACCTCTGTTGTGGCCTTTAAATCTGCTGTACATTTTAACAAAAATTCTATGAACATCCATGTACAATTCAAAATCTTTTACATCTTCACAAATGCTGTGACTGGTTCTGCCACAGGTCCTTGCAGGATCCCAGGTTCCTTCCAAGACAGTCTAAAACCAAAGGCATGTTGAAATAACCACACCAGACCCTGAACTTCAGCGCCTGAGGAGCCCTCACAGATCTGCTTCCACTTCACTGGGAAACCAACATGGGTTTATTATTTTTCATCCCACCAGCAAAAAAACATGAAAACCTGCTCATCACCTTTTTGGACTGCTGCTTTGGTACAGTGCTAAAAGACGCTTCTAAGCAAATTTTGAGAAACATTGTAAAAGTTGAAGCCAAATACACTGAAATTCAGGTGTACTGCTCTCCTCAGGCTACCAAGATGACATCAAGTGAGCCACCTTCCCTGCTCTTCAGCCCACAGCATACCTACTGCCTATTCCATTCAGTAACAGAAATGGCAATAAGCAGCAGCATTCTATTGCATTTATATTGTAGGAGAAATTCTGAGATGTCAGGCCAGCAAATATGCCTGGGGATCCAGCTTTTCCAGAGCTATGTTAGAGTGCCACAAGGATTTCTCCCCCACTTGGCAGTGAAGCCACAACCAACAGCAATATAATTTTCTTGATGAGAACAAAAAGATAGCTTGGGTATTAATAAACAGAAAATAAACTCCCCCACAACATTTGAGAGACAAAAAGACTCAAGCCATTTTATGTCTGATTGACTTAATAGCTGCAATAAATATAAAAAAGCAAAACTGTGAATTTGGCAAGCAGGCAGCTCTCACCTAAAGCTGGGCAAGAGCAAAGAACAATTTGTGTTTCAAGGACTCCCTCACAAGTAAGACTGTCCATTTTGTAAATAGTACTACAGGAGCAACACTTAACACAGTTTAACCCAAAAATTACACAAAACAGTTCAACGTTATTCCCAAGAGGTGAAGAGTAAAGAATGAATAGGTTTTAATTAGTTAGCAGAACACTACTGCTAACTCCCCACTGTCTGCAAGAGAGCTTCAGGATCCAGAAGTGGGGGGAAAGCAGACAGGGGCAATTCCTAAAATATTTCTCCACCGCAACAAGTCTAAACAGCTCCACAATATCGAATGCTGCTCATTCCTCCAAACATTAAGAATTTAAGGTCAGCTTTGAAGCCCAGTTATTTGCATCAACAGAAAACCAAGCAGAAGCAAGCTGAGGCTCAACAGCACCTCTTCTCCAGTCTCTTTACTCTGTCTGCATCATTATTAAACTGCTGACCAATTCAGAAAAAAAAACAGGTAAAAAGTATTTAGGGGAAAAAAAAAGTGGAAGGAATTCCTTTACTCCCATGTTCCTAGAGCTGGTGCTTCAATAAGAGGAGATCCAGTGCTCCTTCTAAGAAAATACAACTGAGCAGTCACAGACTGAAGTCTCACTTTTAAAGCTCCTTTCCCTCCCCCCATTATATTCTTTTTGTAAGCAAGGGAAAGAGTTAAAAGAGAGATGAAGAAATTCCCTTAGCCCATATTTCACATATAAGACTGATGGCTTTCCTGTAGCCTGTATTTCTATTCAGTGATAGCAGAGCACTGAAAATTACAGAATTCTGCTCCAATCACCCAAGATGCCCAACCAAGTCTTTATACTCAACCCATTACCTTGCATCACTCTTAAAGCATCACTGATCAAGGGAGACCCATGCAATTTACTTTGCTGGCACCTGCGTATTATTTCACCTCTAAGACATGACAGGCAGTGCTTTTCTTGGCAGCTGCAGCAAGGCTGGTGCTTCAAAGCTTTGAAGCCAAAGGTCAACAATTTTAGCCACCGAAGATGTGAAAAAGTACCTTCAATGCAAAGTCTGTGCCCCTCTATTACCACAAAGTTGAATGCAGACAATAATAAGGCAGTTATTAAACACTGTGAGTGACAATTCACTGGGGCAGTGAGGTTTAAAGATGCTGTTGATTTGTCTGTCATTGCTGAAAGACACTGTAACAGAGTCACCAGCCACAAACTTGTACCTGACACTGCAGCTTGTGTTGTCCAGTGAAAATTCCTCCCATCTCCACACAACTGATAAAGTTAATCCTTCCAACAAATACATTTTTATAAGCAAAATATACTGCTTATCCATATCCGCTGCTGTCACAGCCAGCGCCTCTGTCTTTGCTGACAGCTGAATGTCAGCTCTGAGCTTGACATGATATATAAGAAAGGCAAATTATCTCATTACACAAGTTTTTAATGGAAACACAGATGAATACAAATCAGAGCACCTCTGCAGGGAACTCCTATGACAAATTGAGTCTTTGTTACTAAATGAATGACACTCGATTAAAGAATTCTCCCTGAGCAAAAATAATTTCACCCGCACACCAGTCACATTTTTTCAAACGCAAGCAATTCCCTTTAATCCTTATAAGCCCGTGTGCAGTGCACAGTTATCACACAGAGCTACAGCCACTTCCAAAGAGGGCTGGATTATGAATTATCATACTGGAAATCATCTTTCTCCACTAGCAGCCCTCTGGATTTCTGTGGAATTAGGCGCTTGATCCAATTATTTTCCACAGAAGACAGTCTGAAAATCAAACAGCTTACAAAAATCCTGAGAAGAATATTGCTCAGTGCTTGTTTCATACACAGACGGTGCCATAGGGTTGGTGCAAGGAAGGCAACTGATCCAGAAGAGCTACTGCAGAGTGTAAAACTTGGCAAGAAACAGGTGCTCAATTCGTACGGGAAGCAGTGGGAGCGATGCGAAGGGAGGAGGCACATCCTCAGCTCCCGGCACAGCGTCCTTCTGCACCTGCTGCCCTGTGGGAAGCGACATTTTCCCGGGAGCAGCCGGATGGCTCCCAGCCCCAGTTCGTGAGCATCACGCCCCGCCAGCACCGCTCCGCACGGGCTCCGGGATAGACAAAAGACCGGGAACGCCGAGCTATAAATCACACACAGGACCGTATTGTGCAGAGGGGCGATCCGCAGAGCCAGCGAAAGCAGCTCGGGGCCGTGTCGGTGAGCTGTCCCTTGCCGGGGATGGCAGTGGCGGTGCCGCGCTCGCCGGGCTGGTGCTGCGGTACTGCGACTGCGATGGAGCCATGTGTGCTACCTCTGCCTGCAGCTCCCAGGCGTGCAGCTGCACAAACGCACTGACATACAGATCCGTACGTGCATATATAAGGAGATAGCTGCGTAGATATAGGTATGTGTACACAGATGCATACCCCGGCTGCTCCGGGCTCGGCAGCCCCCCGCCGGCCCTAGGGGCGGCTCTGTGCCCCGCGGCCCTGCAGCACGGCCGGGCTGGGGGCAGCCGGGGCTCCGGGCTGCCATGGGGCCGCTGGGCACAGCTCCTACCGGACAGCCCGGCCCCCACCCCGCCGGAACAGCCCGGCAGCCGTCCCGCCGCCTCCCCGCCCGGGGTCAGCCCCGCTCGAGCACCGCGCACAGGCACCCGCGGCTCGGCTCGGCTCGGCTCGGCTCGGCACCCGCCCCGGCCCCAGCCCCACAGGGAGGGAGAGCCCCGGCAGCACCGCCCGCCCCGGCCCCGCGCTCACCGCCCGCCGGTGCCGCCTCTGTCCGTGGCCGGCGGTGCCGCCGCAGCACAATATGGCGAGCGGCGGCTCCGCAATGGAGCTCGGGAAATAGAGGGGAGTTACATATTCATGGCCGGGGCTGGGCAGGGGGAGCGCGGACGGGGCCGCCGCGCCCGGGCCGCCCCGCGCCCTCCTCCGCCTCTTGCACGGCCCGGGCGCGGCGGCCGCTGGGGCCGCTCGCTGTTTTCTCCGCCCTGCCCACACCTCCGGCGTCGCCGCCAGCGCTCCGCATCCCCTTTCCTTTCCCCTTCCCGGGATGCGGCACCGCGCCTTGCGGGGCTCGCTCCGCACCACGGCTCCTCTCCATTGACCGCCCTTCCCGGGCGGGGGCGGCTGAGCTGCGCCAGGCAAGGTTGAGGTCGCACATCAGGAGGAATTCCTTCCCGAAAAGGGTGATTAGGCATTGGAATAGGCTGCCGGAGCTGTTTAAGGAAAGGCTGGCTGTGGTGCGATGGCCTGGTTGACAGGGTGGTGTTGGGCATAGGTTGGCCTCGATGATGCCAGAGGTGTTTTCCAGCCCCGGTGACTCTGTGGTTCCCGCAGCGAGCCCCGCAGCTCGGGGCCGGAGGGCGGGTGTGGCGGTGCCCTGGCCGGAACGGGGCCGGCCCGAGCAGCCCCCGCTGCCCCTGGCAAGGCGAGCCAGGAGTTGGCTCATTCCCTGCTCTGCGGGCAGGAGCGGCTCTGCCACCGGGCAGCCCCCGCTGTCCCTGGCCAGGTGAGCCTGCGGGCTGCAGGAATTGGGTTGTTGCTGCTTCGTTCCCCGCTCTGCGGGCAGGAGCGGATCCGCCACCGCACAGCCCCGTAAGATGAATGTGTGGCATCGGGCCGGCCTCTGCTGGGCTCTGCTCCCTGAACTCCAGGGCTCTTGGACAGCGCTCCAGAGTCCGAAGTCTGACTGCCCGGAGTCCGAAGGCTGTGGGAAGCAGCTGAACCCGGACAGGCAGAGCAGCGTGGCACCAAGCCCAGCGCCATCCCCACACCCCTCAGACAAGGGACGAAGCTGAAGCAAGACTTGTGGCGTTTCTGTTTACGGTACAAAAATACACATTTAGGTGTTCTCGAGCATCTCCAGCCCGCTCTGCAGTCCTAACGTGAAATAAACGTTTGTCATCCCGTGTCTGCGTTTTAACGTTTGGTAAATGAACATTGTTTTTATGAGCTTTGGGTCTTCAGAGGTGTCTTTACTGGTCTTGGCATCAACTGTTTTATAGCGATAGCAAGGCAGTGCACTTAGTGTAATTAAATCTGGTGTGAGTAAAAAGTGAACGGAGATCAGACGTGAGTCTGAATTAATACTTCAGTCTTTAATCATGCAGCAACATAATTAAGGTTATCCGAAATGGAGTATTTAATGCAATTCAATATGGAGTATTTAAGGCAATTCAGTATGAAGTATTGTAAGTTTTCCTAGAGTGTTATAGTTAGTGTTTTCATAATTAGAATATTTTAAAAGTCCTGGTTTGGACTTTAACCTCTCCTTGCAAAACTTCACGTATTTTTGAGAAATTCTAGCCTAAGTCACGTATTTTTGAGAAATTCTAGCCTAAGTTAGGTTATTCCTAGGTAACTATTTTTATGGAGTAGCTTTCACTCCCTCACACTCCGTATGACCTATACTGCAGCCTATACAATTGATCCTTACAAGACATTGATAAGTTAGTCAGGGATAACACCTCTGTTTTCTAAGTGTGATCAAATGGCTCAGATAAATCTCGGAGTCAGCATGGACAGGATTTAACACTCCTTGTCTTGTTCTTGATTGGGTTTCTTAAAGGATTATTTTTCTGAAGTGGGTTGTGTTGAGCTCTTTCAGTGTTAAAATTCGAAGCTGGTACAGAATGGAATAAGAGATTCTGATACATTCCTCTCTTTAGAATGACACTAGCATAACTAATGACTGAAATTTTCCTGAAGTTTCATCAGTGCCAAGGAAAGGAAGATGTTGTCTGTCAAGTTATTGTGGTACCAGAAGTGCCCTTTGGTAAAAATTGCTTCACTTGTTAATTGCCTGCAGCACTGAGGTGAGTGAGGAAGTTCTGACAGTAATGTACCACTGTTAGTGAAATTTGTTCTATGTGAGAAAAGTTTAATGCTACAAAAATAAGATTTGCAAAATGAGAGCACGCAGTTGTCAGGAAGGCAGATCTCCAAAGGCAGATGGAGTGCAAGGTGAGTTGGAATCACAGAATCCCAGATTGGTTTGGGTTGAAAGAGACCTTGAATTCATCTTGTTCCACCCCCTGCCATGGGCAGGGACACCTTCCACTAGCCCAGCTTGCTCCAAGCCCCATCCAGCCTGGCCTTGGACGCTTCCAGGGATCCAGGGGCAGCCACAGCTTCTCTGGGCACCCTGTGCCAGGGCCCCTCCATCCTCACAGGAAAAAATCTGGTAAAATGCAAAACTATACACTGGCATGTAAATTAACAAACTATAAACATTTCTAGGAATCTTTTGCTGAAAGAGACACAAAAAGAAATTGAACACACTTAAGATGCGCTAATGGTGTCCAGCTCACCGTATTTCTAAGAATATTTACTCGATTTTGCTTTATATTTCCTGTATGATTTAATAGTGGCAGCATGGATCTCCTCTGCAATGTGGTGTTGCTGCTTTTAAGGATGTGAGAAAAGGCTACCAAGTACTTTCCAAGTGCAGGCTGTCCTCCTGCCAAGGCGTCAACATGAGGGTTTCATGTCCAGGGGGCAGCTGTGGTGCAGATGCAGGGCTGTGCTCCCCAGCAGGAGCCCTGATCGGCGCAGTGACTCTGCTGTCATGGCCAGGGGGTCGGGGCTGTGTCCCTCATGCTTAGAACTCCCTACATACATCCAGATACTGTGTTCAGTTTGGGGCTCTCACTCCAGGAAAGGCATTGACAGACTGGAGGAAGGGAAGGCAAGGGAGGGCCCCAGGATGGCTGGGACTGGAGAACTTTCCCTGAGAGGAAAGGCCACGGGAGCAGGGCTTGGTCAGCCTGGGGCAGGCAAGGCTTTGGGGACCCTACGCATCCAGCCCCTTCCTGTGAGGTTATTGAGCCAGGCTTCTCTCAGCCAAGGTGAGAAGTGACAAAAAGCCAAAACAAGAAAGGTTTGGATGAATACAGGGAAAACCTATTCCCCATGAGGACAGTCCTCAGCAGCACAATTGCCCAGCAAAGCTGTGCCATCTCCATCCTCGGAGGTTTTCCAAACCCCGGCAGTTCAAGCCCTGAGTGGCCTGGTCTGACCCCAGAGCTGACCTGCTTTGAGCTGGAGCTTGGACAGGGACCTCCTGAGGGCCCCTCCAGCTCAAGTTATCCCATCATCCTGTGATTCTGCACTCCAGTGCAGACAAGAAAGCCTGGGAGATGGATAATACTGTATTTCAATACAATACAATGCTCTGTGTTGGGAGCATTTTTGTTCTCTGCAGCAGGTAGCAGAACCATGCAGCATGAGAGCTGAGAGAGCTTTCATCAGCTCCTGCTTTCCACTGTTCCTGTTGTAATGGAAACGTTTCTTCTGCTCCTTGCAGCAGCACAATAATAGTAAAGAAAATTACTCCAGTCAACTGAGACATGTTGTTTCCATGTCGTCCTTCCAGATAAAATATTTATTACCTGTTAAAGTGATTGAAGGTCACCCATTCACTTCCTTTCAGAAACCAGCATATAGAGGGAAGGAAGAAAAAATACTCACATTTTAAAAATCTGGAGGCAGGGAACTGTAAATAGGAGGTGAAAGGTGGGAAAAATCAGGAGAAAATATCTGTGTTGGTGCATTACTCCACTGTGGTACATTACAGTAAAGAAAGATGAGGGTATAAATAAATGATAGCAAAGGAAAACTAAATGGGCATTGGTAGGATGAGGTAAGGTCTGCCCTAGAAGTAGTAAAATAATCCTTTTCCCATGCTGAGTGTCCCTGTCAGACAGAGCAGGAGGGATGTCTGAGGCATTTACCCTTTGTGCAGGGTACAAAGTGTGTGCAGAGCAGCTTTGCTCAGGATCAACTCAGGTACAATGGGGCAGGAGGAAAAGGCACTGAGGTTGTTCTTCTGAACCAACGCTGGCTCAGGACCGATGGCTTTGCTACAGTTTAAGATTTAGAGTCTTTAAAAATAAAGCAGAGCAAGCAAGCTGTGTGATCTTTAATGAAAAATGTTCGGTATTGTGAATGGGAAAGAAGGGAAATTAAACAAGATTGCTCAGCACAGATTGGTATTGTGGTTGTAACTGTGATGTGTCTCTTCCTCCTGCCAGAGCTGTAGCAGTCTGGTGAGAATGCCCAGTGGCAATCAAGGGGAAAAGATCCTTTTCTGGATCGTAAGAGAGCTGCAAGATAATACCCCAGTGATATATCTGCAGAACTTTGCAGACTGTGGCTTTATTTTGAAGCTTGTAGACAAAATAAGTGAGAGGGAGAGAGTTTGAGCAGATTAACTACTCACAGAGGTAACATGAATAAATGGGATTTGTAACAGAATCCATGTTGCTCGAGGATCAAAATGTACAAATTAGGGATTCTATTGGCTGTAGTCCTCTGAAAAAGAAGTTTGGCATGAGACATTATAGGCTCTTCAGTATTCAGGCCCTGCCATTATTAAGTACTTGCCTTCAAAAAAGTCACTTAAAACCAGTATGTAAGACAGCATTTGGACAGTCAGTGCTGACCCTAGAGGGAAAGATACTGCTAAAAACAGCATTTGGTAAATCCAGAATGAGCTGGGAGTGGCAGAGAAAGGAGCAGGTAGTAAAAGAGTGGATCTCATTTAGGAAGGGTCAAAGACTTATTTTTACCCCTCCAGTGTATCCCAAAAATGTCAATGCACTTGATCCCAATAGAGCATTAATGGAGAAATGGTCTGCTCAGGCAGTGAGCAAGCAGGGGCATCAAATCTTCCACCTTTGATGGGAACAGTGACAGGCAAAGTTCTTTAATGCAAATTGCTTATAAGAAGGCAGGGAAAAAGCATCTCAAATATCTCAACTCTAAACTTGCAATATAGCCCAAAAGCTTTGGCAGCTTCAGGGACAGGAAGCATTCCAGGGTAGGCACAAGCCGAACAATCCCACAACCACAGCTGGGGAACAACAGCAGGACGGTGCTATCAGTGATTGGTAGTAACTCAGGAGTGTTTTCATTCAGCTGCAGGGTTCAGAATGTGATTGTATCAGCAAAGTAAAAACACAGATCAAAACTGGCCAAGAATTTGAGGAGTAGCTGCAAAGATAATATTATCTGCTTCATAAAGTGAAGTTTCAGCCAGTGATCAAAGGGTTTTGCCTGTTTAATAAATGAAGGATAGTTCCAAGTAGCACACCCTCAAATCACAGAAATGGCCATGCAACTGAAAAAGTATCTGAAATTCACAGTCTTCAACATTTCTTGAGGCAAAACACCAAACTAACTTAGACTGAAAAAAAATGTATTTACAAAATCTGTAGTCTTAGGGCTGATGCTCAGAAACTCACAATGTTTTCAGAGTATTGGTTCTTTGAGAAGACATTATGTCTCCTTAGCTTTGGAAATGTCTCCAAGGCACATTAAGACATTTAGACATTTGACTGAAATAGAAGAGGTGGATAATTAGTTGCATCGTTTGTAAATACATGCTTAATTAGTCTTTTGGAGAGGGGTAGCATGCACTTAATGGCTGGAATTAATTCTGCATTTGATATTTATGACAGTGTATTAACAGGTGTAGGTTGACAGAGCATGTAATAATTTAATCAGATAATTAGCTTATTACAAATATTTCCATTTGTTGGGATTTTTATTTTAGGCTTTACCTTTGTCCCTTTAAAGCAGTAAGAGCATTAATTCCACTTATCTAAAACATGTTGTTCAGCCACTACAAAACCAAAGGTAATAATTGTTTCTGCTTGCATGTGCTGCCAGAGAAAACCAGAGCTGAGGAGAGAGCAGCTGTTTGTCTGCCCAAAGTGCCACCTTTGTGCCCGTGTTCAGAGCCACCCACGTACCCCAACACAGGTGGGACTACACAGACATGAAATATGGCCTCTGTTCCATAGGATGGGAGTAGCACACCTAACACGTGGCTGCCTTGTCCCTCTGGGGTGCTATGTGTATGGCCTGTCCCCTGTAGCCAACGGATATTCCAAATTCAGGCTGCAAAAGATAAGCTAACTTCTTCCATTCCCAGAAACCCAGGACCTGGAGATAAAGGCAAAAGAGTGGGAACTCATTATAAGTAACTAGGGGAAAGCAACAAAATGTTGCTTCTGTGCTCTGCAAAGGGGGCAGTGAATAACACAGAACCCAGCTTAGGTGTCAAACTGCAGCTGGTTTTCCTTGTAACTCCTTGTTTACTACTTTTATTATAGTAGGTGAATTGAGGGGAAAGAAATCTTGTTTTTTACCTTGTTTCCTCAAAATATTGTGCACATCCTTTCAGAAGGGCCTAAGAAGTGTCAGGGCAAAGAAAGCAGAATGCTTCAGCTCTGATGCCTAGCAGAGGTGGTTTGAACTGAAATAGGGACACGATTAAACCCTTTTTACAACTTTTTCATTTGTCATTCAGCAAGCAATGTCCTGCTCTCTGTATTAAGGAAACAAGGATGATTAAAGCCTGCCGAATGAAGGGAAGCTCTGTATACAATGTTTTGAAATAGTTTTTGGAGAAATAACTACATAGAAAATGTTGTGAAGATAAAGTCAAAGACTTATGAGGCATGGAAGGTGTTTGTGGGATTAACTACAGGCTGAGACTAACCCACAGCAAAGTTGTCTCTTGCACTGATGAACTTTTCATTCGTGGTGAAAAAATTGTGAGGTGCCCTGGCAAACAAATTTAGCACTGGCTGTTCTCGTGCTAGGGCTGTGGGCAATATTTTAAATATGTGCATATTTTAGGTGTGTGACACAAGACAGCACAGCAGCAAGGAGATAGGAGACTATTGGGGGGGAGAAGCAATACCTGCACACAACTTCTTGGGATCCAACTAGAAGCTGGAGGCTGAGCGTAGATGAAAACAGTGCTACTGAGTGTTCTGTAATGAAGCCTGACTTGTAGCTGATTAATACATATACTGATCTCTAATTAGGTGCCATTAACAGCCTGTACACAACAGCTGCCTGGGTGATATTTAAGATAATTATCTGGTGCCCTCTCGTGGAGCATGAGATAGATACAAGCAGACTTTTTTTTCTGCAAGAACAGATTTATTTTTCTTCCAGTAAACGGCCCAACCAAGAACCTTTGCTGAAATCATTGAAGGTTTATGCTTGCACTGAAAAGCACACAAAAGGTAAATAAGTATGAGGATGACTCGGTCTATTGTGTTGATCTTTAAGAGTAGTGACCAAAATTTTAAAAGCAGTGACCAAAAGCATATTTTTAAAGAGACAAGGATAAGGAGAAGGCAAAAAGAGAAGATGGCAGAAGGAGAAAAAAAAGAGGGAAAAAGTCCTGGAAAAAAATAATCAGGATACATTTTAGTAATTCTTGGCTTAAGCATCAGTTACAGGAACTACTCCTTCCCTCTTTTTATATCTTATTTTAAAAGATTTCCTGCAGCACAGACTTACCTTGTTTTGTAGCTGGTCAAAGTCTGCGATCCCCAACCTGACTGTTTTCCTGAGTGGAGAAGCTCAGTGGATGATTGTGCCACACTTTCCAGAGGCTGCTTAAATTGTGCAAGACTATCCCTGAGCTGTGTGTTTCAAACATAACTTAGGGAGGTTTGCTTTTAACTCATCTGTTTCTTCCATTACTTGAACTTCAGCAGTGACCTCAAGAAATGATGGAAAATAGGTGTTTGCCAGCTGGGTCCTCATTCCAAACCCACATGTGACTCACCAAAGCAGCTGTGCCCATTTCTTCATAACACAGCTCTGTTCTCTAAATGGTGGGAGTTCCCTAACTCTGCTGCTTCAGCCTGGACAGCCCTTGGGTTCTATAGATCTGAGCTCTGATTTATTTGGGAGTGCTGGAGCATATTGCACACACATTTCAGCCTAGCATATTAAGTAGGATTTTGCAGTTGGAATTTTTTTCCAAGATCACAGTCGCCAGCCTTATGAATTTGGGATCTGCAAATCTGGTAGGTGCTGGGGGCAGGCATTATATTAGGGTAGAGGTCTAAAAAACCACGTAATTTCTCTTTTTGGGTTCTATTTCTTCTTTGATTATTTTCAGGCCAAGGGATGGAAAAGTGAGATTGTGGCTCTGTGTTGTTATTTGCTTCTAAAGTCTGTGGTTCTGCGCTTTGGCAAATTGCTGCCTTCCAAACAGCAGCAAGAACACAATTTGAAGAAATACAGCCTACACCTATTCTCTGCAGCCTCACACATCTGCTTCAGATTTGCAGCAGGAGGAGAAATGGGATGTGTAATGCAGGTTTATGGACACAGCAGATGTCCATAGTCCGTACACCAATACACACACACACACACACACACACACACACACAATGCAGAAGACCTTTTGGGATTCACTGAAATGAGGCACAGGGCTAGTGAGAAGTACAGAACCACTTGTAATAATAGTTTCTACAGCACTTGTAAAGAACCTGGATTTGTGAAGTCCTGATTCTCCACAGGGTCTGTAATGAGGAGAGCTGTGTTGCTGAGTGTCTCTGTAGAGTAAGACAAGAAAAGCAGTCCAGCCCTTATTCCTGCACTGTTCTTTGTTCCTCAGAAGAAATCTGTCAGAATATGGATTTAGGAGTTAATGGCCTGGAAGCTAAATCCCAGAGAACTGAGTGTCTATGTTAAAAGTTGTTAAGAATTTACTGCTATCTTTAAAACAATCAGTGGAAAGACTAGAACCTATTTCAGGCAAAGAGGAAAAGATGGAACAAGCCAATCTTTCCAGACAATGATGAGTATGTACAATCATTTTAGATTTCTGGCAGGACCTCTCTCCCCACAATATTTGTCTTGTAAATTTAAAAATGGCAGCATTAATATATTCTGCTTCCATAACCCCCTGCATGGTAGCTGATTGGAAAGATCAATAATGTGCCTCAGGTTGTGAGTCATTAGGAGTTTATTTTTCAGTGTTGATTATTACAATGTATACGAGCAAGTGTGATCAAAGCAGATTATTTACAATACACAGCAGTGTGGTCTGTCGGGGTAGCACATTTCCAAAGCTGTGGAAAGTGGTTTCAGAGAGAGCTGACAGATTACTACAATGTTTATCATTGTTACAGCCTCAGTGGGAGTCTGGTTTAATCTAATTAACATAACAGTGGGAGCACAATGACAATAAAAATTAGAAGCACTGAAGAACTCTATTATGTGGCTGGTGTGACTGGGAATGACAGACATTGCAATGAATGCACAACAGGAGGATGCTCAAGGGTGACTACTGCTCAAAGAAGCCTTTTTTGGACTCATGACATTAAGCTGAGATTTTTTTCACACTGTCTGCTCTGAGCACCCACTTCAGGTGTTCTGCATTGCCTTCTCTGTTCTTACATGCCTCTGAACTGACTAAGCTGGCAAGATAGCTCTGGTCAGAGAATCCCAGGCTGGTTTGGGGTGGAAGGGACCTTAAAGTTAACCCAGTCCCACCCCCTGCCATGGGCAGGGACACCTTCCACTAGCCCAGCTTGCTCCAAGCCCCATCCAGCCTGGCCTTGGACACTTCCAGGGATCCAGGGGCAGCCACAGCTTCTCTGGGCACCCTGTGCCAGGGCCTCAGCACCCCCATTGTAAAACTTTCTTAAATTCAATCTAAATGTCTTAGGTTTCCAGGTGCCACAAAAATCAGGTTTTTTGGTGATAATTTAGCAACAATAGAAAACACTACCATGAAAAAACAAGTTAAAACAAGCCTACTTCAAACCTCAGAAGCAATTAAAATAGTACTGTTTGAAAGGCGTTCCAGGCATCTCTACCGATAAGGTAAGGGGCAGTGGGATGAAACCCATCAATAGATACCAAAGCTTTGACTACCATAAGAAAGCAGGCGTTTTTGGGAGCTTTGTTCCATACTTCTGTGTTCTTTAGAGAACTACCTGTTGTGTCCCAGGAACAGGTATGCTGAAGTAAATCTCACAGGAGGCAGTTTCAATTCATGAAACCTGGTGGGTTCCTTTTCCCACTGCTTTCAGTGGTTGATTTTGCAGAAGTCTGGTGGGTTGGCGTGCATGGGGAGGGGGGACCTAAATCCACAGCACAAGTGGAGGAACAACTTTCACAAACTTCCAGGCCTGGCATGTATCCTGGTCCTGAACACCTCCAGCAGGAACAGAATAAAAAAATCATCTGTATCTAAACAAGTCAGGGATTCAGAGTTGTTGGACAATGAAACTGTAGAGTACACACCCGATTCCACAAAGCAACCAAACCCAAATTTTTAATGTCCTTTCTTGTGAAATAAATGACAGTAGTGTAGTGTAGCCATTGATCAGAGAAGACTCAAACAGGCCACCCTGCAGAAGGATTTGTCAAAGGCATCTACAGACCATGAATAGCCACTATCTATGAAATTTTACAGAAAACAGGCATCTACTCCTCATTCCCAACCTACAATAAAAAGTCTTCTAAAACATATGCATCAAATACCATAAACGTTGCAGCAGAGCATTGGCCAAAAGTCAAAGCACTCTCTGGTGTTCTCTAGGACATAATTTCCCTTAGTTTCTGGCAGTTTTTTGATGATTAACTAGGAAAATATGATAAAGAGAAGTCTTGGAACACAGAGTGGGGATGAGAAAGCCGTGTGAACAACTTGACAGAGTGTAAAAAATACAAGGAGGAAGGAAGCAGGAGAGAAAGTGGTTTGGTAATCAGCCCATGAGAGGAGGATGTAGAAGTGTGATTCAGTGTTAGCCCCTCATTGTTTCCTCTTGTACAAATTCTTAAATTTCTCAGGGTTTGTGCCCCATTCTTTGCCTTTTGTAGGAGCTGGAACTTAGATTTTTTTCTCCAGATGAAAAGGTGGGTTATTCTCTGTCACAGTAGGGCAAGAGGACTCATACCTGGAGCAGATTTCCAGAGCTGCTGTTGGTGATTGTGATAATCTTGGCTGGATGAGCTGAGCTGCTGCTGTCAGGAGGCAAAGGCCACATCCCACCTCTCTGAACTCCCTACTGGCCAAAACACTCAGATTTGGAACTGAGACACCAAAACTCCTGCTTCTTCTTGTCTCTCCAGAGTGCAGGGACAGTCACTGACATAGTTATTGCTGCCTCATTACGGGGAGCAGCAAGAAGGCTGGAAAGGGCATGATGGGGCGTCGTGGTTTGACACTGGTCAAACACCAGGCACCCACGAAAGTCACTCACTCACTCACTCACTCACTCACTCACTCACTCACTCACTCACTCACCCTCCTCTGCCATAGTTGGGCAGAGGAGAGAAAAGAATAACGAAGGGTTAATGAGTTAAGGACCGGGAGAAAACACTCCAAGGGCAAAACAGGCTCAGCTCAGAGGTACAAAGTGAACTTACTACTAACAGAGTCAGAGGAGGATAATGAGAATTAAAACAAGCCCTTAAAAGACCTTTTTCCCCCAAGCCCTCCCTCCTTCCCAGCGACAGCGCAGGGGAAAGGGCCTGGGGGTTTGCTCAGTTTGCCACACGAGGTTTTCTTCCACTGCTCACGGAGAGGAGCCCTTCCCCTGCTGCACCGTGGGGTCCCTGCCACGGGAGACAGTTCTCCGTGACCTTCTCCAGCGTGGGTCCACTCTCACGAGCAGCGGTCCTGCCAAACCTGCTGCGGCGTGGGTCACTCTTCCACGGGGTGCACTCCTCCAAGGCCAGGCTGCTCCAGCCTGGGAGCAGGGCACCCTCTCTCCATCGGGTCTCCCACTGGAGCACAGCCTCCTCCAGGCATCCACCTGCTCTGGCATGGACACCTCCCCCATGGGCTGCGGATGTATGTCTGCATCCCCATGGATCCCCACGGGCTGTGGGTGGATCTCTGCATCCCCCGTGGATCCCCACGGGCTGTGGGTGGATCTGTGCATCCCCCGTGGATTCCCATCGGCTGCAGGGGCACAGCTGCTTCACCACGGTCTTCACCAAAGCCTGCAGAAGAATCCTGGCTCCGGTGCCTGGAGCACCTCCTGCCCTTCCTTCTCCACTGACTCCAGTGCCTCCGTGTTGTTCCCCTCAGGTGTTCTCACCTCCTCCTCTTCTCTGGCCAGGAAAAAACTGTCCGTGCACACTGTTCTGATTTTCTTCTTCAATCTGTTATCACAGAGGTGTTACCAGCCTCTGCAATTGGCCCAGCCTTGGCCAGCAGCTTGTCCATCTTCAGAGCCACCAGGGATTGGTTCTGTCGGACATGGGGAAAGTTTCCAGCAGCTTCTCACAGCAGCCACCTCTGTGGCCCCCCCGCTGCCAAAAACCAGGCCCTGCAAAACCAACACATGGGGCCATGGAGATGAGTAGAGTGGACCTCTCCTATGGAAAGGCTGGGAGAGCTGGGGATGTTCACCTGGAGGAGGCTCCAGGGAGACCTCAGAGTCCCTTCCAGTGCCTAAAGGGGCTCCAGGAGAGCTGGAGAGGGACTGTAGACAAAGGCCTGGAGGGACAGGACAAAGGGGATGCCTTTAAAGTGATGAAGGGCAGGGTTAAATGGAATATTGGGAAGAAATTTTTCCCTGTGAGGGTGGTGAGAAGCTGTGGCTGCCCCATCCTTGGATGTGTTCAAGGATTGGAACAACCTGACTCTAGTGGAAGGTGTCCCTGCCCCTGGCAGAGAGTGGAACGAGATGATCTTTAAGGTCCCCCCCCCAACCTAAACCAGACTGGGATTCTATGATTTTAAGTTGAGGATACTTGGAATGATTTTGCTTTGTAAAGAAAACGAAATGCCTGATAACTCTTCATTAGCAAGCTACGATTGCCTGGCAGCTTTCTGTAGTGTAGTGAGTGGCCACAATTTGGGTATCCGAAAAACAGGGAGGTGTGCGGGGTCAGAAGAGACTTTTGTATGGAAGGATTTTACCGGAGGAGGAGGAAGAGGAGGAGGGATTCTCTGTCACCAGAACAGCTACAGAGGTGAACGTGCAGGAGAGGGCGCCCGACAGCAAGGAGTGTGAAAACATCTCATTAAAACAGGGAGAGAACAGCTGTTTTAAGGTTTTGATTGAGGTTATATTTTGCATAACCTCAGAGACTTAGAGTGGCCAACTGAGCATCGATGGTTTTGGTAGCTAGTGCATTCAACATGAGTGAAAATCTGATTGCTGTCACTCATGTCAGCAACTCCAGCCTTCAATCAGCGAGGAGTATAATCTTTATCAGTCCTCTCTAATTAGATGTGTGAGAGCAAACTGGGTAGGAAGTGTACAGCTTCCCTTTATTTCTCTTGTGTCACACCACTACCTCAATCCCAGCCATGGATACCAGCCTCCACAGTGAACTAGTTCCTTGTTAAACTAGAAAATCCCCTTACAAAGCCTCCACATTGCTACAGTTAGTGTTGGCTGCCTGTGCTCCCAGAATGCGGAATGAGGTTACAACTTGGGCTGTGTTTATTTTCAGGGCTATAGCCATGCAAGGCTTTTGCAGACAGCAGAAACATTCAGGAGCCAGGACACTGCAGCACTGTCAAGATCTACTGACTCTTTTTCCATGGCAAATCCAGCATTTAGGGGAACTGCACTGGCAGCTACTTCTACCCATCCTGTCTTCAAACAGTGTTCTTCCTAAGCACCTTCCCACTTGGTGGGCTGCCCTTCACCTGCTGGTGCAGGTGCTCGCTTGAGGCCAAGCTGCCACTGGGCTCCCTTTAAACTGAAGATTCAAACTCCAATCCCATTTCCTTGCTGTGAGAGTTTACTGGCAAGAAGAGCCCTGTGCACCACCAGTGAGAAGGTTCGTAGCCCCTCTTGGTGTCTTTCCTGCACCGCTGCCTCACCCAGAGGTGCAGTTACAGCCCTGCCAAGTTGCTTCTCCTCACTCTCCTTTGCAGACACATCTAATACAGACACAGCTGTGGTTTGGGCAGCTCATTCTAGTGACAGCTGTCATCAGTGGTGACCACACTTGGGGCTGATGCTTCATGGGCTCCACCTGGAGCACTGCATCCAGCTCTGGGACCGCAGCACAAGGAAGATGTGGGCCTCTTGGAGCCAGAGGAAGCCATGGAGATGCTCCCAGGGCTGGAATCCCTCTGCTCTGGAGCCAGGCTGGGAGAGCTGCGGGTGTTCACCTGGAGAAGAGAAGGCTCCAGGGAGACCTCAGAGCCCCTTCCAGGGCCTAAAGAGGCTCCAAGAGAGCTGGAGAGGGACTTGGGACAAGGGCTTGGAGGGACAGGACACAGGGAATGACTTCCCATTGTCAGAGGTCAGGGATGGATGGGATATTGGGGGGAAATTCTCTCCATCCCTGGAAGGGTTCAAGGCCAGGTTGGATGGGGCTTGGAGCAACCTGGGCTAGTGGAAGGTGTCCCTGCCCATGGCAGGGGGTGAAACTGGATGGGCTTTAAGGTCCCTCCCTGCCCAAACCATCCCATGATTCTGTGATTCCACATGAACTTTGGTTTATTGTTCCTTCTTTTCAGAGGATTTTTGCTTTGCACAAGGCAAAACTCTGGAAAGGCTCAAGCTACCACTAAGCCCCCCACAAGCTTTTTTGTGGTGTATTGTTCTTGTCCATGGACTAACAATGCAGCCAGTGCCTTCGGATGGGGGCCAGCAGCCAAGTGGAGACCAGCGATAAAGGCAAGGAAGGAGGAGCAAGGGAGAGTTTGACCTCACAACTTTTGTTTAAATTGCTGGTTCTTTTTAGTATTTCCTCTTGTTATTCTTTAGGTATTTGGGGAAAGAGAAGGGAACCAAAGCCAGACCATTATGTATGCTTAGTCCATAATCTAAACATTTTTATAATCTCTTTTTTTCCTTTATTTTATTGGTTGTTTAAGTAGCTACAGAAATATACCAGAGAAATGGAGACTAAAATTTTGCAAGATTTTCATTCTGGGCAGTGTGCCAAGTAAAAGGTAATTGTTGGCAGGACTCCAAGGTTTGGTTTGCATACTGCTTTCAGTCCACAGCAGGGATCCTTACAGCTCAATTATTCTATACAGACAAAATGCTCAAAAAGCTTCATTTTAAAATGGGCTGAGTTGGCTGTTAGAGAACATTAACACCCCCGATTTCAGCCTCCTGCCCATTTCTGTGGTCCTGGGCTCACTGGTCTTTGACAGAGTACTGCAAGATCCCTCAGTTCTATGCAGCAGTGGATAGAATTATCCATCCAGAAATACGTGGCAAAAACCAGCCTTAAGGTAGTTCAACTGCTAAACATCCAGCTTGCCATCAGAAATAAGGCCACTGCTGCTTCTTCTGTTGGTTATTTAGACAGGCAAGAGCTAATTTGTGCATCTGAACACATCAAGGGAAAACCCATTAAGGCTAATACAAACAACTTGCCCCAAGGAGAAATTCTGTCTGGGTTTAAGTGGAAGAAAATCACTGTGAGAACAATTAAACATTGCACTAGGTTGCCAGGGAAGTGGTAAAATTTCCCTCACTGGAAATATTCAAGGTTCGGCTTGACAGAGCTCTGGACAGCCTAATTCAAGGGTCCTGCTTCCAGCAGAAGTTTGGAGCAGATGGGCTCCAGAAGTCCCTTCCAAACCGGATTTTTCTGTGATCTATGATAATACTTTTAATCATCATGTTTCAAAGCTGGGATAATAGAAGAATGTTGTTATTTTCTCTCATGTCAGGAAAATGAGGATTCCAGTGCCTACGGAAATACTAATTTTATTATGAAATAGAAAAGGAAGGAAAAGCAATAGTTGCATTTCACTTACAAACATTAGTGCAACTGACTGTGGTCAAAACCAATCTGGTAAAGTTGAACTGCATAGGTAACCAGGAGTATATGGGTTTCTTCTAAAGATCATCAAAAATAGTAATAAAATAATCTCTCTTGATCTGCAGAGGGCTGTTTTAATGCAGTAAATATGCTAGTGTGTTGAATACTGCACAGCAAAACAGCTGGGCCTGCGATGGTGGATGTGTCTGAAAGCAAGCAAGTTTTTAAATAAGTATTATGCTTTCCTGTAACAGCCAAATAAACACTGGCATTTAGATGGCTTTGAAAAAACCCCCAGAATTACTAGTGATTTCACAGAGTTTATCAATTCTAAGTAGATCACTACTACATAATGAAGACCACTGCTGTTTCTTCTGTTGGTTATTTAGAGAGGCAAGAGAGAACCCCAAGGCAGGTACTGTGCTAAAAAAGCAGATTAATTGTTACCCACGTTAGCAACTAGAGAAGCAACACAGTGAGTGTAAGAAAATCAGTAATACACCAGTTAATTACATCTGCACTCCTAAAGGATACTGAAAAACCTTGTGTCCAGGTTTTATCACCCAAATAAGTCATGGTAATAATTAATTGGAAAGATTTTTGCTGGCTGCTCCACCATGAGGATGTGCTGGTGCTGCTGAGGAGGTGATGTCCTCCTTCTGTCCAGGTACACTTTGGGTGAGTGCAGATGGGCTGGAGAGGAGCAGGAGGCTGACAGGATCCCAGGGGTCAGGGGTGCCTTACCCACTGACGGGATTAGTGTGGGATTTCTGTGAGGCTGCTCACTGAGTGGCTTTCCCAGCCCAGGAGCCAGGCTTTGGTGGATGGACTTGTGCTCTCAGCATCTACACTCAGTGAATAGAAAAACTTGTAAACACGTTGTGATCCATCTACTGTAAGTTCAAAGCCTCGGAGGGATAAGGTTTTTATAAAATTATCTGGAAGGAAAATGAAGCAGACAAGACAATCACTTCAGAGAGGGAAAAATTCATCAAAAATCCCAACTATTCAATTTTCCTTTGTGTGTCTCCTTTTGAACTCCTGCAGTCCCTTCACTGTGAAGGATGGTTTAGCAAATCCCACTTCATTTGCTACATATGTCTTCCTGGACAGGCTCCCGAGGAGAAGCTTGTCCATGGAAAATGGAGACTTGGAACAGGAAAGCTGTGTTTAAACCCCATGCTTGGTCCTAACGAATACACTTGGAATAAAAAGCAACCAAAACCATCTGTGGCCAGAAGAAGCAAATCCAGATGTCATGGGGATTTAGCCCTCTCCTTCATTAATCATGTCTGCAGGATCGTTCAGCTTCTGCAGCCTACGCCTGCTGGACTTTTGAGGGGTCATTAATAATACAGGAACAGCAGCTCACTTGGGAAGAAAGTTTCGGTCACATCTTCAATAATCAAATGGAAGTAGAATTTCTTACTCGTCTAAGCAGAGTCGCTATGATTTCCTTAGTTAAGATGGGAAAATGACAGGTTTAATTTCTGGATTTGGTGTCTTGCCTCACAAAACTCTGTTCAGACACAGTGAGACGCCTCAGCCTTCCCCTCTTACCAGGCTGCCTCCTACAAATCCCACCCTATCAACTTATTTCTACCACTTAGGAAGGTTTTGGTCTTCCCAGGCAGATGTGGCTGCCCATTTGAAGCAGTAAAGAACTCACTGGATCACCAACGGATCGATTTTTGTTCTGGATTTTCGTTCTGGATTTTCTGCTGAGATCAGCAGATTGGGCCATGCCTTCTCGTTTGCTGTTCTGTAGCCGTGGGAGCACTGGGCAGTGGGAAGGGCACTCAGCTGTGGTTTATTCACTGGTTTCTGTGCACCACCTCTATTTTCACGTGAGGGAACAAACCCGTGAGTCTTGTTTGACAATGAAGGAACTTCAGCAATGAATTTGTGAGGGCCTGTGCATTAGCTGTTTTGACATGAATGTCCTAACTAATTAAAATACAGCCTCTAATGGCAGCTGAGCAGGAATGATCACCTCATTTGTCATTTAACAGATTTCATAACTAGTTACTAAGCAGAGAAGGAAATGGTGTTTGAATTTACCAAATATGTTTTGTGTATTTAGAAAACAGGAAAGTTCAACACATGTATTTTATTTTAATTTATATCTACACAAAACCATGTAATTTCTTGGCCACTGGGGCAGGCAAATGGAGTGTGCAACAGCTGGAGGTGATTCCCAGCTCTAGGATTCCTTACTTTATAGGAACTAAAACCCAGAACCATGTCTTTAAGACTGAGTTTTGCACCCCTCTTCAGAGTATTTATTCCTGTCCCAGATGCCCTCAGTCCCATGGCATGTCCTCACAATCCATTTCACTCCCTTACCGATTCCCAGTGGTGCTGGGTTTGCTGCGCCTCCTTACTTTCCTGTTCTTCTAGATCCAGCATTGCCCCTCCAGCCTTCCAGAAGGAGACTCCAACTTCAAAGAGCCACAAGGCTCACATCAAAAGAACAAGCTTAAACAGTGTTCCCATCAGGCTCCTGACATGGCAGTGACAGGGCCAGCAGCACTCCCACAGGAAAACCGGGGAGGGGAGGAGACAAGGCCAGGGGAACTTTTCACCACAGGGCTTGAAGAGAAATTACTTCACATTAAGGTAAGGCAGAGTCTCTTGTTCTTTTGGGGTTACTGATTTCAGAGGATTTTTTCACTTAAGTACTCCAGGTGCGCGGTGCTTTCCCTTCTCCACAGCTGCTGCCTGGTGCTGTACTTGGGGGAATCTGTTTATTTGCAGTAAATCAATGTTAGAATCTGTTTTAAAAAGCAGTCTTGACATGCAAGTTGGTAATGTGTCCTAAGTACTAACAGGTTGTGTATTTGGTTGCAAAGAGTATCCCTTGCTCAGAATAGATTTGCAAGTGTTTGGTTGTACTCCATGAGAACTGGGAACCCAAGAGCCACTGAAGGGCCCTTGTGGATAGAAACAAAAAGAACAGAGCTCTCTCGAGTGAGTACCATGAATACTGTGCTGGCCCCTCAGTTTTTGAGAAGAAATTCTAGGGAAGCAGCATTCTTTTGTTGTGCATACCTGGTGTCTTAAAAGGCCCAGCTGCTCAAATCCTCCCACTCCAGAATCTCAGGTGTCAGAAGAGGGAAAAGCTTCTCATCCTCATTACTGGGAAGCTTTAATCACCCCACCCCACTCTTGGACACCGAAGAAAAGAGCGTTTTTTAACCCCAAGTTTTCTACCTTTCCACTCAAAAGTATTTATTTTTTGAGGCCCAAGATGTGTGTTGTTTGGATGTTGAGGATGGAAATTCTCAATTTGTAGCAATGCTGATGTCTAGCTGAGCCCTGCTATGGGCTAGGGCTATGCTTGTGTATATGTATTTACTAAATGCAAGTAGAGAAGTACTGAACTCTGCCATGTCACCAAGAATGCATTATCAGAACATTCTATTGCAGGAGTTTCAAAACCCTCTCAGATTATGTATCACATTAATTCTGTGGGCAAAAGTGATATTTCTAAACAATTTGCAACCACGCAGGGTAGAATGCTGAACATCATCTATAATTTGGTTTTTTATGAGCACTGGTTTTCAATGAGTATTCCAATGAATGTTGTTGACATGTTGAATGTGAGCAACATAATAAAACATAATTGGGAAGAAAATAAGGAGTGAGAGAGGCAACCAGCAAAGCCTCATTCTGCATTGAATTGTGCACTCAGCAGTCTGATATATTTTGATCCACATAACCTCTGAAAGGTAGAACTAGAGATAAAATGATATATTTTGCCACCATCTGCTATTGAAATATTCCTTTCCCTTGCTTTTTCTACTTCCTGAGTTATTCAGACTGCCATCCACACTTTTCAGTTACAAAAATAAGGGGTTTTATCTGATTTCTTCATTTGAATAATGACCATAAACAACATTTTTACCTCTTTCCTGGAACATTCAGTTCATATATGAAGTGGCACTTCATATACTGTCTCCACACCATGTTTTTTCATTTTATCTTGGTATAAGAAAGATACTTTTCATAGCAAGAACAGCCATCCATTGGCACAACCTCCTCAGGGATGTGGCAGAGTCTCCCTTGCTGAAGTTCTCAAGGTGCAATGGCACAGGGTGTTAGATAATCTCCACAGACTCCCTTTCCCAGGAGAGGCTGGATCTTTTTGAGGTCCCTTCCAACTTGGGCTGTTCCATGATTTTGGGATTAGGAACCTGTCAAAATCCACTCTTCTGTTGTGGGTTTTCAGTGCTCCATCCTGGTTGGTCCCAGGGTAGTAGCTAAAGCATAACCAACTCTTAACTTTTTTTTTAAGGCTATTTTATCAAAATGTTATTTTTGGTTCTCCAGCCAGAACAGCTGTGATTCTCTTAGAGTATCTTCTGCAGCTAGATTTTAAGACCTCCTAACCTTTTGAAAATAACTCATAAGAATAACATTTTTGTTTTACTTACATGGAAAGGATTCAGAATATACTTCAACCAGCAGTCTGTCCTGAGAGAAGGGCTGGTTTTATTTTATCACACATCTCTTGGGACTACTGTCTGCAACCTGATTTTGACTTTCAGACAATAATGATTAAGAGTTTCCTCTAGCAATAGGTAATTATTATTTATTCATTACAGTTTCATGACATTTGCATCTTGCTATGTCAACAGCACCTTGTTATCCTGCCTACAAAGTCAGTGGTCTTAAAATGACTCCTTCCCTTGGAGAAATCCTATATATTAGTTTTGGATAATGAATCATCTCTCCCAATGGAATTCACACACCTTTCACTTTAATGCTTCTGTTTGATAACAAACCATGTCGCTGAGGCAACCAGGAGGGCTGTGGGGGAGCACACACAGGGTGAACCTGCACTCCCTCTGGAGCAAAGGGCACAGCCAAGTGCTCTTGTGCAGTGTGTTTAAGAAGCTGTTTCCTTGGCACGTCCCCTTTACAACCACACAAGGAGAAGCAGCCAGCAAGGTGGCCAAGATTTTATCAGTCCCTCTGATGATACCTCTGCAGTTTGTCGGCTCTGTGGTTGTGTTAAGGACTGTGTGTTTGATTAACAGCCACTGGAAGTTCATTCCATGGTGTGCCCATGATGCTGGGAATGGATCTTGTCATGTCTGGGGCACATCAGGGTTCCACCAGAGCGGGAGATCAAATAGATGAGATTGTGGAGACAGCCTCCTTCTCCCTCCCTGCCTCCCTCCCTCCCTTCCTTCCCTCCTTCCCTCCCAAAGCAGAATAGGAGCAGTGACAGAGCACTGCACTTTTTGGGTACCAGAGCTCCCAGTACTTCCACTGGCCACCTCATGAGTCCAGAGCATGAAGAAGCCTGGACTGTGGTGATGTAAGAAACCAGCTCTCTCTCCATGTCACTCTTACACGATTGAAGTCACGGAGGCAGCAGAGGTAGATCTTCATCCTTTTGTTTGGAAAGAAGGGCTTCTCCTGATCCTCTTCACTCAGGAATTCACTTTCATTTTGCCCTTTAGGATATAATACAACCTTTAGGATGTAGTACAAAACAGGTGTTTAGAGAAGGAATTTTGGGGTGTGTAAAGATAAACACAACCCTCAAAGATCATGATTTATAGGAGAAAAAGTGGGAAAATACTTGTTTTGGCTCTGGTGGTATTTTTGTTTTGATTGTATTACTTTATCATCGATACCTGCAACACAGGTGTCACATCAACTTAAACTTTAATATGGCAAATTCCTTATCTTAAAGAGGGTGGGTTTGGTTTTAAGCAGTACAGAAGGAGGATCATTTATCTCTGTTCCTGATTTGGCTCACATTTCTTATGATGTCTTTTTAAGATGCTAAAGACACAAGCTTTGCCATCAAAACACAGCATTTCCCTATCTTAAAAAGGAAATCACAGTCTTTAATTAGCAAGTGTTTCTGAAATGCCTGGGGATCTTCGGGATCAGGCAGTACCAAAGTATAGAATGTTATAACTAAATAAACTCCTCAGTTCTCATTTTGTTTTTACCCTAGCTGTACTTAGGTAGGGAGGTTTCCCATTCAGTGCACATTCTGACATCTGTTCTGGGGTATGAAGCTTCTGGGATTTGGCATATTTTCATCTGCTAAATGATGGGACAGAACTGCAATCCACTTCATGGCCCATGAATTCCCCATGGTTTATCTCTCCAGACTCCTGGAGCTGACTTGCCCATTACAAGTGACTGTACGTTATGCAAAGCTCCTCAGCTACATTTGATAACAGATACGCTATGCTGAGCAGAGCCCGAATTCTCCTCTGAGTTAACGACTTCAAAACACACACGAGTAACCAGTATTTCCTCACTGGTGTCTGCTCACACAGCTCACAGAGGTGCAGTGAGCAAACCAGAGCAGCCACCTCACGGAGAGCTCTCAGGCAGAGCCTGACAACCAAATATATCCAAAACAGAGCCTGGTTCACATTTGACCTCTAGAAGTGCTGCTGATTTAATGTTTAGGTCAACTGAAGTCTCTATAGACTTGTGAGACGCTGGCTCAGTGATGCTCTGGGCAAGCCTGATCTCCTCGAGGTAGTGAAGCAATTGCTCCACCACATTCGGATACAACCAGTGTGTGTCCAGAGAACATGAATTTTGGAAGGAAAGAGGTTGTTTAGCACAATACTGAACTTAATGTCACACATCATCTGCAATATTTCAAATCTGATCAAGTTCAGTGTTGGTTTAAAAAGATTCAACCCCAGAATGTTTCATCATTCTGTGATCAGCTGAGTGGCATAGCATTAAACCTACCAACCCCACAGCCCACATCAGCAAAACTGAACTATGTGAAAGCAATTTCACAGTGAGTGGCAGATGTGTATACAAGCTGAATGAAAAGTATTTAAGGGTAAAATGCGTAACTTCCAGTCACTGTGAACCTCCAGTGTGTCAGCAAAATCCATATTCATTGCAACTCATCAGCTCCATACAAAACATATGAGGCACAATAAGGGATGGCACCCTGCCCATGGCCAGTCAGCTGGATTAATGTTATAAAAACAGCAAAAAAGAAGGAAATACCTTAGAAAGTCACATCTGGGTATGATGTGAAATTATTATTCAGGTGTAGGAGAATTCAGGTATCTGTTCCATACTGCCTTACATTGCTAATGCTAAGGATCTGCAGATTGGTGCTCTGGCCTGTTTTAGGAAGTTGGTTCAATCACTGGACAATATTTACTGAAGGGATGTGTATTTTAGTGCTTGCTCGTGTAGGTTTATTTTTCATCCTGGAATCAAACATGCAATAGCAATATGCCATATTCCTGGGAAGAGTGGGACAATATGGCCCTGAAGACTGAGCCGTAAATCACAGAAGGATGGAATGGGTTGGGTTGGAATGGACCTTGCCATGGGCAGGGACGCCTTCCACTAGCCCAAGTTGCTCCAAGCCCCGTCCAGCCTGGCCTTGGACACTTCCAGGGATGAGGCAACCACAGCTCCTATGGTCATCCTGTGCCAGGGCCTTTAATCACAGAATCATAGAATCATCAAGGTTGGAAAAGACCTCTAAAATCATCGAGTTCAAACGTCACCCCAGCACTGCTACTGTCACTCCTAAGCCACTGCACACATCACCCAGCGCCAGACCCAGCTGCCTTCTGGACACCTCCAGGAGAAGTATTTTGGTCCTGTTTAACTGTGCTTTTACTTTGGCACGGTCTTTAACTCTGGAGGCTGTAACCGTGTCTCCAAGGGGATGTGGATTTTGCGCTGACGAGTGACAGTGAGGCAGAGCAGAGTGGGGGCACAGAGAGCACCGGGCACAGCCGTGCCGGGGGCCGGAGCCGCCGCGGGGCGCGGGGCAGCCGCGGGTCCCTCCCGGGCGGGGCGGGGCAGGGCCAGGGCCGGGGGCGGTGCCTGCGGAGGAAGCGGCGGAGCGGCTCGGGCTCGGCGGGACCGCAGCTCACGGAGCCATGGGTGCCTCTGCCTCCGCGCCGCTGGACGACGGCAAGTGCGCCTACATCCGAGGTACGGGGCTAGGGGACCGGCGCAGCGCTGCGCTCCGGGAGCCCCGGGATTCGGGAAAGCCGCCGGCAGCGCTCCGGGTGGGTACCCGGGGCTCGGGAAAGCCGCCGGCAGCGCTCCGGGTGGGTACCCGGGACTCGGGAAAGCCGCCGGCAGCGCTCCGGGAGCCCCGCGGGTTGCCAGCCGGCGGGACAGCGCGGGTTGGGCTGACTCTCAGCGTCCGATGTAGTTTGGAGCACTTTCTTAAGGGTGATGCTTTAGAAGTTCCCGCTGAGGGAGTGATAAGTAGACGGTGAAACTTGAGAGAGCGTGGAGCGCTGCGGCTGAGTCTGTCTGTGTGACAGATCCCGGTTCTCCAGACCCGGCAGCTTCCGAGGCACCGGGCTTTGCCAGTGTGAATCCAACCGGCACCATATGGGCTGATGCTTTGCCAAGCCCCTTGGAAGCAGTGGCAGCACTGCTAGGTGCGTACTGAGGTAAACCAGTCTGACTGTGTAAGGACAGCTCTTTATCCCATCGAAATGTTAGGAGAGAGAGAGAAACAACAACAAAAAAGGCTTTAAGTTATGTATATTGCTATTAAACTATGAAGGAAAAGAGTGTAATTCTGGCATTTAGGGAGTCTTTTTGTTACTTGAGCAATTCTGTACGAAACACAGCTTACTCTTAGCTGTGCTGCTTATCGCTCAGGCAGCAGGTAAAGTATTTGCAAAGCAAATTTTAAGGCTGGAGATTAATAAGTGGGATAAAAGTTTGCATGAGAAAAGGAAGCCCAGTTCTAGCACCTGATGTATGATGCATGTGGAGCCTGCGAGAGCCCTCTCTGTTGTGGGCTGGGAGATCAAACTCTGTGCTCAGGATTCCGGCCGGAGGGGGACTCCTGGGTGGTGCCCACAGCCCAGCTGGTCCTTGGATTTCTTTGCTTTGGGATTTTTTTTGTGGTGCAGAGGGAGTGCAAACACTTAGCCGTTCCTCTATTAGGACTCTTGAAATCACAGTGGGTCTTTCAAGAGATTCCTGTGTTGGGAAGGATGGCCAGTTATTAAATGGCTGTTACCCAAAAAGCAGTCAGCAGAGCTACTGACCTCACACGCTGAGATTTTTTGACAGTGTCCTATCAGTATTGTCCTTTTTTCCTACCCCACTGAGGGTGGTTTCAAGTCCCATCAGAGACATGAAGGTGCAGTCCCCATGGATTTCTATTTTTCTTAACATTCATCCCCATGCTGCAGCCAAAGTTGCATTTCCACAGTTCAGCATTTCAAGTTTCTGGTCCCTGAGTTGTGAGCACCTGAAAAGGTTGATGTCTATTTACTGAAAAAAAGAAAAAAAAAAAAGAAAAAAAAAAAAGAAAAAAAAAACAGAAAATATTAGGAAATTCAGGAACCTTATATGGGGAAATCATGCAGGTCTTTGCCTTGGACATCATCTGGAAGTATAAATGGGAGCTAATGCCGAAAGGTTGGGAAATCCCTGTGTGTGAAGTAGGGCTGGATGTGTGTGTCTGAGACTTGCCTGCAGCTCACAGAGAGGGTGCCTTGGTCATGCTGAGAGCTCTGCAGCACTCCAGACACAGCTCTTGTTTGCCCATCACATCTTTGCACAGGCAAGAGCCAGAGGGAAATCACTGTGGAAGAAGGAATTAAAATCCTGTGCTCATCCCCTGGCTCACGTCTGCTGTTCGTGCTGTGAGGATCCCCCACTCTAAGCTCCTGCTTGGAAAAATAATTAATGAGGCACTTCATACGGAGGCTGCCTGTGAATTAGCACTTCCGAGGAGGAAAAAGAATTGTGAAGAGCATCTTAAATGGAAACAGTGTGATCCAGCCAACTCACCAAACCTAGTGCTGATGTTAGGCTGGAGACTGTGAGATTCAAGCCTTGCCTCTCTGTCTTACACACCTGGGTGTGATCTATTTGCAGAGGAACTCTGTGATGAGCCCCCCTCATTCCAAGAGGGACCATGTGGAATCACTGAGTCTGTAGCTTGAATAAGCAGTACATTTTTTAGTTGGCTTTGTGAAGCTTAGTTGAGTTTTTCTGGTGGGATGGCAGCTTTTGGGGTTCTTTTCCTCCACAGGTGATGCAGGGGTGTCCTCAGTAAGAAGGAAAGGGAAAGGCTTGCTTTTTGTCAGCAGGATTGTCAGTCTGTAGTGCTGGAATGGGACAGCACTGGTTAGGGAGGGAGATGGGGAGACAGCAAGCCCAAGGAGCCAGCATCACTGTCCAAACTTTGTTCATTTTGGGATGCTCACTCATATTGGTCCAAATACCAGTAGCCTCAAGACAGGAAATCTCGAGTATTACTTCAGGTGAGAGCTTGGTGTAGTTCATAGTTGTTTTCATGATGGTGTAATTTAATTTCTTGTTGCCGTAATGATAATTTAATTTGTCTGAAATTAAATGGGTGGTAAAGCCTTGTAGTTCACTTAGACAACATTTAAGCTAAAGCACAATGTAATGAATGGAAATGAGGGGCTGAGCATTAAAGGCGGTGGATGTCCTGTGCAGGGCAGGAGTTGGACTTGATGATTCTTGTGGGTCTGTTCCAACTCTGGATATTCCACAATTCCATGTTACAGCTTCTACATCAACACAGGTACAGTTCTACAGGTTTTCTGACTTCCAAAAGTCTGTCTACTCATGTTGTTTGTGGGATGAGAGAACCAAACGAGGACAAAAATTACATGAGATGTAAAATTATGTTGAAAATATGCAAACCTAGTCAAACAGGTGCCTCTATAACCTCTCAAGAACCTGCCCTCAGCACAGGCTCCCCTGGATAGAGCCTGGGAGCTGCTTTGCTGTGTGCGGTTCCCTGTGGGTGAATTGGGGTGAGCCTTGTCAGACCAGCTGGAGAAATGAATCCCAGAGCAAACCAGGAAGGCATCCCACGTGGCGTCTCAGTTACTGAATGCCAAGCCTGGGATTTCCACCTAAAACTGCTTCCAGCTCCCATGCTCTTAGGGAGGATGTGGTAGGACTGAACCAGCCAACTTGCAAAGCTGTGTGTGGTTGTACACAGGGCAATACTTGGGCAATATCATGACCTGAAAGTCAGCAAATGTAATTATTGACCTGGTAATGTGCATCCCCTGCAGCAAACAATGCCTAAGAAGAGAATAGATGATGCCAATGTGAGATTTCCAGGTGGTCTTCCCAGGGAAATCGAGGTTGTGTTTGAAACTGCAAGGGCAGGGATCTTCATTGTGAAGTTTGAATCAACTGCCTAAACACTTATTTGGGGGTGAAAATGCTTTGCAAAACAATTTCTACACTCAGAAAATCTCTGTATGTATTTATATCTCATGAAGTTACATTTTGCAAGCCATCGCAACATCTTTTGTCTTTGTCAAGTAGAAATTAATGAAAATTGGTTGTTGTTGGGGGATGAAATTGTGAACAACACGTCAAGACTTGATATTCCTTACTCCTACCTGAAGGAGATGAATGTCATAGTGAAATAATGGAAAAATGAGTCAGCAGGGACTCCTGTGAGCAGTGGGGACAGTTTGTGTCTCTGGAAGAAGGTGTGGGGAGGATATTTAGGGGGAAGTGGGAGAAAGCCTGGCCACAGGCACTGCAGCATTGCTAGTCTGGAAACCATAGCAGTTTCAAAGGTGTCTTCTGTGCTGTGCAGCACAAGCCTGTTTTTCTAACCAGACCTATGGAAAAATAAATTTTTCCACCTATTTAAGATCCATAAGATATTTTAAATACACACACATTGTAAGGAGTAAAATGATTTAAAGCCCTCTGAAATGAAAAGAAAATTTTATAGTAATTCCTCTAGGTTTTGGACTGGGGCCTTGAAAAAGACAACTTGTGGCAGAGATAATCCTGCTTTGTGGGGTTTTGGTGGGACTACATGGGGATTATTCAGGATGTGAGTGAAACGGATTTTAAAACATGGCAGTAATAATTAGGAGACTGGGAGTTGGTCATGTGAAAAGAGTTTATTAAAAAAATTTGTGCTCTCAGTTTGATGAGGCATGGGCTAAACTTATGATGGGAGTTGGTTGTTGGGTGAATTGTCTAATGATGCTTAAGGAGTGCTACACCCAAGAGGGAGCGGTCCAGGGCGGTGGTGGGGACTTACGGGCTGGGAGTGCAGTCGTGAAATTCAGGAATCAGCTGAAAGTGCCTGCTAAAGCAACTTAGTGTATGTCCTGTGAGATTGTGCTGGAGGTGTCATCATTGCTGATGGCAAAGTGTTGCTTAGTGTCTCTACTAGCAGACAGGAAACAATCAAGGATGAGGATCTCACAGTGGGCAAAGATGGAAATGTCCTTAAAGTCTCGATGATTTTCCACTTCTGCAATCTCAGCAGCAGAAGCAGTAGGGGACCAAGCTCTTCTCTTGTCTTGCGTTGGGATTAATTTTTTTTTAATTTGCAGAAGTGGAAAAATTTCAAGCAGCCAACACCAGTAATTTCAACAGGTGCGTCTCCAAAACAGTTCAGCATATGAAAAATTGAACTTCTCTGAAGGTTGTTTTTTCTTAAAGGTGCTTGGTGTGCTTGACCATATCCTGGCTACCCATTTCTGTAAACAGACATCTGTCCAGAGGATGAGTCTTTGTAGTTATTTGCTTTGGATTTGTTTGTTTAAATGCAGTTTCTTCCTTCCCTTCTTTTCCATCTCTTTCCTCCCCCAGGCAGGTGGGACAGCCCAGCTCAGGGCACAGCGGCACTGCTGTCACCCTGCGGCACCCAGGATGCACCCTGTGGATTTCCTCATTGTTTAGGAAGTTTTTCCAGGCAGACCTTCTGCACGTTGTTCTTTTGAGGTGACAGTGAAAGCTGTTACTTAATGTCTGTAAGAAACTTCTTTCTAGCCATTTGTTTTACTTAGGAATTTCACTGTGGTGTTAATTAAGTCAGGATTTTGCACAACATCACACGCTGTCGGTGTGTTCCTGCAAGATGCAGCATACTTGAAAAAGCAGAGAGACTCCTATTCTGTCCCATTTTAGAGGCTGAAGAGGAGCCTTGTTTACCCTTTACTTGAAAGACAAGATAGGAAATGGGTCATTAGCTTTCCAGGAAACCAGCTGAATAAATTCCAGCAGTGATATGGAGATGAGTCCTACTGACTCGGAGGGACAGAACCCAAGCCCCAAGTGCCTGATACACCTCTGGAGTGAAAGTCTCAGCCAGTGTACACAGAGCTGGGAGCAGGAGAGCTGGAGGATGGAAGAATTACTTGGAATTAATTGTGGAAAAGCTGGCCTTTTTTTGGACAGGGACTCAGACTGGATGTTGGATTTTCTGCTTTAAACTGTCACTTATCCTTCTGGTTTTAATTTGGTGTGTGACTGCAAGTACAGCAGGGTTCTCTACAAGTCTGGCTGCACTCCCTGCCTTTGCTCCCAGCCTGTTCCAGGCTGGGTTGTGCTGTGTTCCAGAAGTTCTCTCTTCCATTTTCTGCAGGTGAGCATGGCTGTGGCATCGTACAGAGCAGGAGTGTCCCATCCCTGGAAGTGTCCAAGGCCAGGTTGGACAGGGTGTGGAGCAACTTCCTGGCCTAGTGGAAGGTGTCCCTGCTACTGGCAGGGGGTGGAATGAGGTGGGCACACTCAAATTCTGTGAGTGTGGGGTCTCTCTGGACTTAACTGCATCTAGTTTGTAGTTCTTAGAGGCTGCTGTTCCTTTTCACCTGGTGAGGTTTATGGTAAAAGCTGATTGGATTTACCTGCAACTCCCAAAATCTAAGGAAGAGGCAGAATAATGTTTTCATTCACAAGAATGTATTAAATTCAGAATTCACGGTAGTGCCATCTAGTCCAATCCAAATACGGATAAATACCCAAGGAAGGAAGAAGTGAAGTGCACAGGAAATTCAGATTTCAATAGGCATTCTATTATATGCAACTTGCAAAGTTTCCAAGTTCTTGAAGATTGTAAGAAGTGAGATTTTTCAAGGAAAATCCTTTTGGCTTTACTTGTTTTCTGAGAAGTTTTAGTGCTCAGAGAGATTGTTGCTTTTGGAGCCAGTGGCAGATTTTCATCCCATAGTTTTGATAAATGGTGCCTGCCTGTGCTGGAAAGGAGAGGCAGCTTCTCTTTGGGTTTTATGGCCTTTAATTAAAGGGGCCAAGCTCTGTTTCTTACGTTTCAACTGAATGCAAGCAAAAGGCATCCAGGGATGTGATTGATGGGAAAGGTATTTGCCACCCATGTGAACAGAATTTACTGTTCTTGGTGACTTTCAGATTCAGCTTTGGGAGACTAAAGCAGGATATACCTTCTCTGTTCAATTTCCATTGCTCAAATAGTCCATTATTAACTTCTCTCAAAAGCTCCATGAGCAATTTTGGAAGTTTCTAGTCATGTTATCTTGCAACAGGCATGGTCAAGATTTCCCTAATCAAAGCAGGAGGTGAAATTTTTCAGTTTTCATTCATTAGTTTGTCAGTAGAAGGATTGTCTGTGATCACACCCCATTTACCTTCTGTAAATGGCTTGAGATTTTCCTAAACCCAGAAATCCCAGTTCCCCATTTTGTGTCCCAGAGCTGTGATGGGCTCCATGCCTGTTCAGCAGGATCATCTCAAGCCTCTACACCACAGCAACATACATACAAGAACTACCCTTAAAGATGATGTGCTGCGTCACTGGGCCTGAAAAACGAAAGGTGGCTTTTTTCTGGTCTTTTTTTGGGTAATGTGAGGGAAGGGAAACCACAGCGTTGTAGGGGAAGACACGTGGCATTTTTCATGCTTTTCTTGTCACTTGTAGAAGAAACTACATACAATGTTGAATCAGGCACAGGGATCAATGGAAAGAATATCTCAATAGAAGAAGTGAGAAACGGGCTCATCCTTGCCCCAGTATCTGTAATTGAGAGACACACTGTAAGTGTGCTGTGCCTTTGTACTTAATGTTTCCCCAAAATCTTGAAGATTGGAAGTTCTTAAATTAGTGCAGCTTGGCCACAAATTGTAAGACAGTCTTTGCATCTGATAGACATTTTATTGGTATCAAAGGGAGAAAAGCCAGCTCTGAGATAATGAAAGCAGCTTTGTTGCTGGTGCCTTTGGGCAGTGGCAGCTGCAGAGCCAGTGTCTAGGTGGGGAAGAATGATATTCATAAGGAATATGCTTTTAAAGTACAGCTTTTTCCTTTGCATGGAATAACCATGCTGTTCTCTTCATACTTAGAGAACAATTAAAAGTGGTTTCAAGTTTTTGAACATACTTGCAAGCATTTTACTTGCTTTTGCAGTTAAAGGACTGATGAAACGAGGCCAACTCTTACATCAAAGCAAGATTAAAGCTTGTGCAAATAGCTCAAACTTCTGTGAAGAAAGGATTCACCTGCCTGGGTCTCCTAAAATCTTTATCCTGTGTCTTTCTAGTAGTCTTACGTATATTAAAAAAAGTTTGCTGCTGAGTCTACACTGAAGCTTATCTTGGTATGTATAAACTAAGATTTTAGTGACTTCATTTCTCTAGGTATTTAATTAAGTGTTAAATCTTGAATTTCATAAGCCTTTCATTTTCATGCTTCTGTGATATTTGTTCATAGGTCCGACCAAGTAGTTGCTCTTACACTTTGGGTAGTACAGAAGCTTTACGCCAAAATATTTAGGTCATTGTAGTACTACCAAAGTTGTTACTTAGTTATTGCATCTTTTTTTATTGCATGTTTTTTAAAGCTAGGGAGTTGTCTTAGCTACAGTGCAGGAAGCAGAAAACAAAAGTGAGGCTGACTCTTGGGCTCTTCTGAATACATGAGTAGGAGGTTAAAAGCAGTATAGTTTTCAAAAGTATGTAGATAATTTTTGAATGGTTGATACTCTTTTAGGAAACTAAGTGAGATCAGGAGTAGTTATTTTCTAAGTAAATTTTCTAAGCTGAAACTAGTGATTCAAATGACCTTTTGGGTGCTGTTTGTGATGAGATGGGTCCTAAGCCTGTAGTTGTGCCATGCCCCGCACCCCATGGCTGCCGAGGAGCGGGCAGTGCCGCAGGGACGACACCCGTGTTGTGCACGACACTGTCAGTGCTTTTGTGCATCCCCTGTTTGGTGCCCCACGTCTCCCGGGTGGTTTTTGGGGTGCGAACAGGGGAGGCACCGCTGCAGCTGTCGGAGCGCGGCCGCGGCGCTGGGTGGGTGCTGCTGCAGGTGCTTGGTCACACTCCGGGGCTCTGAGGGGCCTGAGGGGCCGCAGCTGTGCCACCCTTGGGTCAGAGCAGTGTGTGCTGCTGTGGGACCGCCTCAAGCCAAGCTGCTCCAGGGCTGGCACAGCTGCAGCCACGGGCTGCAGCAACTCCACTCCTCAGTGGAAAAGAGCAGCAGGTTTTTGGATTGCTGCCCACTTCCTGTACCTTCCCAGGAGCGAGCCATGATCTGTCCTCCAGAAGGAATTCTGCTTTAGAGCTTTTTGCAAAGTGAGTGTGTCAGCTCATCTCCAGGTTGGGCTTTTTACATGTCACTGCTTAAAGACTGAGTGTGGGGCATGCTCCTGTTAGCGGTTCCTGCCGAGAAAAGCGGCCCGTGGCTGTGCCTGGCAGTTTGTGGGCTCTCCCTGACACCACCAGCACCAGTGATGCCTTTTCAAACCACAGAGAGCTTGTAAGGAGATCTTTGGTAATGCTGTAAGACAGTGTTCATAGCTCCCCTAAATGCTGGTGTTTTTCCAGGTTCATTCCGTGTTGTGCTTCTAGGGTCAGGGCACGCTTTGGGTGTGGCTCTCATGCATCGAAACAGGTAACCTGCAGAAAATGTCATTTACACCTCAGTTCCACTTGGGCTGCCGTGTGGGGGGCATGTTGGTCCTCACAAGGAGTGTGGCCCAGACATCATAAGGTAATCCTTGTTCCTGGTTCTTCATTGTGTAAGCAGGCAAAGCTAAAGCAGAGGTCCAGGGAAGTGATGACACAGGACCTCGGAGCAGGGGCAGCCCCTGCAGCAGCTCCAGCTGCATCCTGCTGATGGATCCCAGCAGGCAGAGCCAACGGCTGACACACGTGCTGGGGACCAGCTGGACACTTAAGCACCCAGGATCATGGAATCATAGAATCATGAAATTGTTTGGGTGGGAAGGGACTTTAAAACCCATCTTCTTCATCCCCTGCCACGGGCAGGGACACCTTCCAGTATCCCAGGTTGCTCCAAGCCCTGTCCAACCTGGCCTTGAACACTTCCAGGGATCCAGAGACAGCCACAACTTCTCTGGGCCACCTGTGTCAGGGCCTCACCACCCTCACAGAGAACAATTTCTGCCCAATATCACATCTAGCCCTGCCCTCTGGCAGTTTAAAACCACTCCTCCTTGTCCTGTCACTATCTGCCCTGTCCTTCATTTTTTATAAGCCCCCTTAAAAGTTCTGAAAGGCTTCAAAAAGCTCTCCCTGAAGCCTTCTCTTCTCCGGTATGAACAATCCCAGCTCTCTCAGCCTGTCACTAAATGCTTTCACATCCAACCTTAGAAAAAAATACCTACAGCTTCTGTATGTTACAAAATCATCCGGGATTTCCCCTGGAGGTTTATGTTCCGTGTGAAGGGAGCTGCAGGTTTTGCAGGGCTCGGAGACCACTTCTAGCCATGCATACCAGATCCCTGCTCACTTCCTGGGATGGCCCATTTACTACTGATTTTTGGTTCATTGTGCTTGGGACCTCAGCTAAAAAAATCACCCTCATGTGCTGTATCTGGAAATTTGCTGCCTGCCAAAGAGCTTTTCCTTGCTCTTTTTGGAGGTACACTTCAAATTTGCTTCTTCAAATTTACAGAAGATGTCAGCACCATCGTGCCACTCAGCATCCATCTTGCTCAGCCTCTCTCATCTGTCTCAGGAAGGCATTTCTAAAGCTTTACATGGTATTTCCCTTTCTCTGCATGAAACCACAGTTGCTGTTTGTGCTGTGATTCTCTGCAGGGCATTGTTGTGACGTTGGTAACTGAAGACACAATCCTTGGAGCAGGATTGGGGATGTTAAATGCCTTGGGTGAATGTCATCTAAAGACCAGCTTGATTTTATTGAGCATGATACAGAGGATCTTTATGTATTTTCATTTGATATTCCAATACTGCCGTGATCACACTAGAGGAAGGGCAAGTTTTCATCATCCCCAGGCAAAGATTTAATGGCGAGGTCTGTGCAAAAGAAAGGAAAAAAAGGCTTTTTTGCTCTTTAAGAGTATTCTGTAAAGTAATATCACTGTGATTTAGTCTGCCAGACTCTTTCCAGTGTTTGCAGTTGCAGATGAGGTTTTGCCAGCCCTCAGTTGTCCACACTGAAGTTTCCATGCTGAGCATCTGCCCCAAATTGCCATTTTGAGAAAACTGCAGCTAAAATGGATAAGGATTTTGGGGTTATGGGGTTTTCTGGGGTTGTTTGCTTGTTTTGGGTTTTTGTTTTGGTTTTTTTTTTGGTGGTTGGTTGGGGTTTTTTTGTGAATTAAGCTAAAGAAAACATGTTTTCCTCTCTTTGGATGTTCTTTTGAGCAGCTCAGGCATGTCCTGCAGGGAAGGGAAGGGTTTGGGGGCCATAGGGGTGGAATAACTGAAACTGGAGGCGAGTGGGAAAGGAAGGTTTCCAACCACTACCCATATTCACCTGCTGGACTAAACCCTGTTGTTTCCATGTTTGCCCTCTGTGCAGGCTAGAAAAAGCTGCAAAGCCCACAGCTAGCAGCAGCTGTTCACCCATGTGGGCAAAGCAAACACAACTTTGTACCTTATAGGTTTAAGTGTGAGTGGAAAAGCTCAGTGGATCTGAAGCCCTGAACACATCGCTGGTGCTTGACGAAGGCCTGGGTGCAAAGGCTTATCTTTGGTGTATTTTTCTACTGCTTAGTTCAGTAGGAAGCCCCAGATTCGTTGTTTGGGTTTTTTTCTTTCCTTCTGAGATTTCTTGTACACCTGCCAAGCTACAAAGTGCCATGCAGGCATTGCTCAGCTGATCTTCCTGCTGAGATCCTGTGCTGCTGTTTGATTTCATGCATGAGGAGTTACGGCTGTTAATTTGGGGCTTGACAGACCTGGTGCTTAATTTTTTTGGGAACTGATGATTTTGATGCTCTCCCCAAACTTCCAGCCAGGTTCTGCCTGTGCTCAGGCACTTAGCACTTCTCTAAATCACGAAAAGAAGGTGACAGAAGCCATGTGGGAGCTTCTCCTATAAGTGACACGTTTTGTCCAGCTTTACATTTTGTAGTAGTCATAGATCTGGTTCTCTGGGGTGGTATTTACCTGCTTTTAAATATAAATCAAGTTCCTGCTATTTCCAGCTCGCTATGCCACAAACTTTCAGAGCTCTGCAATGAATGGGGCAGGTACCATATGAGGTTGATTAGAAGATGGTATTTTTAGGTGTGATTGTGAAGGAAAGTAACTTTAACTACTGCTGCTTGTGCTCCATCAGTCTTTGTTCTGAGCCCAGGAAGTAGCAGCAGATCTACTGACATGAGGAGTGTGTGAGGTGAGTGATGGTTTGTGAGTTTGGCTGAGGGGCGAATGTCAGGGCTGCATCTGATGTGTCTTCAAGGTCCTCCAGATTGTCAGCTGATCAAAGCTGATAGTGGCTTTTATGGTGCTTTTGGAGGAGAAAAGATCAGTCATAGAATGGCTTGGATTGAAAGGGATCCTTAAAACTCATCAGTTCCACCCACTGCCATGGGCAGGGACACCTTCCACTATCCCAGGTTGCTCCAAGCTCTGTCCAACCTGGCCTTGGACACTTCCTCTGGAACAAAGCTGTCCTTTCGACAGGGCAAGAGGAAATGGCCTCAAGCTGTGCCAGGGGAGATTCAGGTTTAGCATCATGGAAAGGGTGGTCAGGCATTGTCAGGCGCTGCCCAGGGAGGTTTTGAATCCCCATCCCTGGAGGTATCCAAGGAAGGAATGGACATGGCACTCAGTGCTCTGGGCTGGTGACAAGGTGGGCATCAGGCACAGCTTGGACTCAGTGATCTGGGAGGGTTTTCCAACCTGAATGATTCTAGTATTCTATGTTTCCATGATGTCCTACGAAACCCAAGGAAAGCAGTGGGGAGGAAGAGTGCCCAAAACAAAATTGAGGCTATATTTGGTGTGACACATACCCGAGATCTGCGACAAAAGAAGCTTCTGGGGAAGACTTTGAAGACTGGGCTTGGTGTGTTCATGGTGATCCCTTAGGAGCTGTGGCCACATAGTGATGACATCAAAAACTGAGGCGGCACTGGGTTTGTTTGAGGAAGAAGCTGAGTTCCGAGTGAATGAAGGAGGAAGGCCCCATCTGAACTCAGCACCAACTTCTCTTACAACTGGAAAAAACACAAAGAGGCTCAGTGCATCTCGTACCAGAATGGGAGTGACTAAAGCTGATACCATACCAGGAGACAAAGGAGTTACCAGCATAAACAAACATCCCACACCAGTGTGTTGCTAAGAGTGTAAAATACTACATGGTAATTTTGAGCAAGAGCTTGTGGTTTGTTAGTTACTCATCTCTTGCTACATGGCTTTTCCTTCGCGTGCCTTAAATACTCAGGCAGCAGGAAGTGTGGTCAACTGAAAAGTTGCTTTGCTCTTTCCATAGCACTTGGCATTGGCAGGTGTTACTTTTGTGGCCAGAAACCGAATTCACGCTTGCCTTGGGGAGTGCTCCTAAACCTGGATCTCACAGGGTGTTGGGACTGAGCAGTGGAGGGAAGCACTGGCTGGATTTGATTGTTACCATCTGCAAAAGAGCTGCTTTTAAAATAAAATCCAGCCTCCCTGACAGCTGAGTATCTGGAGTTCTGCTGTTGGAAGGGACGAGGGGCTGCCCCAAAACTCAGGCTGAGTTTGAGGATGCTGCACAGTATTGAGTTTCTGTGGCCGTTGTGTTCAGTTGCCTTGGCTGAATCGGTGCCAGGGGTGTGAGCGTGCACAGCCCTGGGAGGATGTGAGAGCTGTCTCTCAGATGGGGCCCATCTCTATTCAGAGATTTAACTCTGCTTGAATGAGGAGAATGGAGACATCTGTAAAAAGTAACAGTCCCCCTTCCTTCCAGAATAAGGCTATGAGATTTCCAGCTGTTGGCTAAGACAGGTTTTTCTGTTGAAATAGCTTTTGTCTGAAGTAAGTCTAAAACAATATGGTTATAGTAACCGAAAATATTTCTTTGTCAATTCCAGTTGTAAATCCAAATGTTTTGATTCATTGTTACTTCTTGTAGCAGCCGTTTGATTCAGAAAGCCTTATGGAATCTTCCAGTGAAGTGCATGCTGCTGGTAAAACACAGTTTTGCTTATATTCTGTATTTTCTTTACCATATTGTGTGACTGATTTTCTTTTATCTTCACAGTGAAGTCGCACAATTCCAGAACACACTCTTGCTTTCCTTCAGAAGTCCCATCATCCTGAATAATGCAAAGACAAGCCCATAACATTAATTCATGTGGCTCTTGTTTGCAACCACAATAAAATGAATTGTGCCATGTATCTGTCAGCTGACGCCATCCTATATTCATAAAATATGCTTGGGATCTTCTTTTAGCTCTGCAGAGTTTAAAGATGAGCTTATTAGGCATCTCTCTGATATGTAACTATTCTGGGCTGAATAATGTTAATCAGAATATATGCAACTTATATACAGTAGACAAGCAGAGAAGAGTGTATGTTCAAAAAAATGAGTTAGCCAGAGCAGATTTGCAAAAAAACTGGATCTAATGCACTTAAGAGATTTCTATTTTCATTTAAATACCTTTTTTAAAAAACCAAGCCATGTTTGCTGGCTCAGGAAACAGTTTTACTTCTGTATTGTGGGTATGTCTTGAACACACTTCTGTGTTTTCTTTCAATTTCAAGATACGGTATTTTACAAATCTAAGGAGCCCTTGGAGATTAAGAGTTTAAAAAGCATGTCAGGGTATCTGCTCAGTCTGGAAGCCAGGGCTGCATGATCTCCTCTGACTTTGTTGGTGTTGCTCTGTACTAGTCATTCTTGAATGAGATAAGATCTGATGCTTTCGTGTTTCTCTCAGCAGGTTCTTCTTAAGCACACTAAACATATTTTTAATACACTCAAAAATTGTAATTTTTAGAACGTCAGTTGGCATTTAGAGGTTCAGCTTGGCTTCAGTGGTGCTGAGCACCCACCTAGCACTGGTGGTTGGTACCAGTTGTTCTGGAAACAGGAGGAGTTGCCTCACACTGGTGGCAGCAAAAGTAATTTTGAAAAATGCCTTTGAATTTTCAATGTGTGTATCTTCTTAGGGCCAGAGGTGCTCCTAAAGGGGAAATAATTACAATAAAAGGACCTGACCTCATTACTTGTTCAGAAGGGGTTGTAAGAAGACTGTCATCTCCTGGACTGTGAATTTGTGGCTGTTGGCTAAGGCACATGTCCCTCAGAGGGACCTGCCTGCAAGCACAATTGGAAACCAGGATGTTAAATCTGAGGCCTGTGTTTTGTTGTCCTGACCTCAGCATTTCTGAGACTTGCAGAGAAAAAGTCCTGACTCCATTTAAGCCCAAACCTTTGGAGCCAGAAGGTTCAGCCTGACTGGCTTGTTTTTGAAGGTTTGGTGCACTTTTGCTAGTAAAGCTCAGAGTAGAGCAGAGATCATAAGATGCATTTTTTTCAACACTGTCTTATGTTTTTATTCACTGGAAATTATAAAAACCCCATGAATCATCTTGGTGGGTTTTGTGAACACACTTTTCCAGAATTCCTGGCTCGTTCTTGTCTGTCACCCTTTTCACTGCTCTATTTCCTTAATCAAGGGCCTGCCTGTTTGCGTGGAGCTGCTGGGTTCATGCAAAACCTGTGGTGAAACAGTTGGTGAAACGGTTGGCTCAGAGATGCTTGAAAGGGCAAATAGCAGAGAAACAGTGTCTCAGGATAGCGAAAAGTTCTGCTGTTGCATAAGTAGCACACAGCCTGAGCAGCATGTTGTTGGAAGGGATGATGATTGATTGTATAGTAAAGGTGTTTGGGAGTAGTAATAAGGGGTAGAAAAAGTCTCTGAAAGGTTGTTGTGGATTCAGGAGCTCTTGAGGGTGTTTTGAAGCCACACCGGATGCAGTTAAGTGGGAAAATATTTCATAGAATTCAGGGCTCATCTTTCATCTCATTAGGCTGGTGAAGTCCCATCAGCTCAAATGAAGATAGAACGTGGGTTTATGTGGTTTTCCCTGTATTTGTTTCTCAGAAAGCCACAGCTGCCTTTAAGCCACCCTTGAAAAATTCAAACATGGCTTGAAATGTAGCTCTAGTGAGGAAATGCAGGCAGCCTTTGGAGGAATTCAGGTTTGGATCAGACTCAAAATGAGCATTGTTAAACAGGGGCTAAATATGTTTAAAGTCGCACTACTAGTGATTACTTCTGCATTCACAAAGTGAAAATTTGATGTGATACACATAAATTTGCCAGATAAAACCCTTATCACACAGCTCTTGCACATTGCATTCTTAGGGCTGCTTTTTTCTTGATGCCCTGTATGAAGCATTTTGCAAAACACAGAAAGATGAAGAATTTAAGTTTTGATACAGACAAGTCAAACATACTCTTCTCTAGCAAGAGAGAATGTATCAGCATCCACAGTGGCAGGAGCTCAGACTGGATTGATGGGGAGAATTTCATAGAGACCTTTGATGGAAGAGCTGAGACTTCCAAAACTGGAGCTCCATAACCAGTCGTACAAAGGCAAGAGCGATGAAAGCAAACTGTTAAATGCACTGACTGAAGCATTGCCACCATGCATATAAACCCAAGCCTTGAACATCTGCTGGCTAGGTGTAGCCACAGATCCTGGTGCACAGGCAGAGCCTTTTGGTGTGTCTGCACATGGAGGGCCATGAAGACCTCGAGAGACGCAGGGTCACTGTGAGCCAGCAGGGGAGCTCTCACCGACCCATTTCCCAATAAATTCTCAGGAACAAATTTCCTCTTCTTAATAATAACCTGCCCAGCTGCCTTTCTGAGCCCCGACCTCACGTGGTGCCACTGTATAAACGCAGCACAGGGAGAACGTGGTTTGGATTTGGTTTTTTCCTTTCAAGTCATGTAGTCACAAGCCCTTTTGAACGTGAAAGATAAATGGAGAGGAAATGAGGCAACTTATCTCCTTTTTTTTTTTCAAGAAGGAAGGAGCTTTGAAACGTTGGGGCGGAAGAGCCGAGAGGCCAAGGAGCCTCAAGCACAGGTTTAGTGAGAGGGACAATAGCTGAGGGGAGCTTCTTCCCAGGAAGTCCTCTTAGAAATGGAGAAAACAAACACCAGTGGGTAACCATTGTCTTCCCAGTGATGCTTTCATGAGTGCTTGAGGAACTGAAAGTGGTCCAGGAGGAAGAAGAATAATGCACAGCACTTGGCATACCAGGTGGCTGGATGGAACCCCTCTGAGCTCACTGCACTGAATAAAAGTGGACTTTGTTGAAACCAACCCCATGGAGGAAACAAGGCAACTCGGACCTGCAGAGCTGTGTGTCACCACATTCCCGTCACAGCAAGTGACGCCGTGGCTCTGCCTGTCTGGGAGCTGCAGTCAGACACTCAGTGGGGGTCCGGCCTTTCTTTGAGTTATGGTTAAAAATAGCAGCCTGAAAAAGAAAATAAATACTTTTGAACAGTGTGCTGGGACAAAGAGGCCTTAAACCCTCATATTTTCACAGGAGAGACTGTAAGAGGAATCTTCCTTTGTGTGTGTCCTCTGTGGCATTTACATCAAGTTCTTTCTGAACACACTTCTTTGTTTTCCCTTTTTCCTTAAATTCCCCTAACTTATGCCCTTGTGACCTGGGAGTGTTTCTGCCTCTGATGATGTGGGTTGCTGGCACTGGTGGTTTGTAGGAACAGCAAACCTGGGGAATGTAAAGGTAGTCCTTCATCTTTGATACTGCTGCAGCTGCAGAAAGTTAGGGGTTGTTTGGATTTTTGCTTGACCTCTTTTCAGGATAAAATTTTGGGAATTACTCTCGATTTGCTAGCAGAAGGTGTATTTTATTAGTTAGGTCCCTTTATTAAGGGCCTAAATTAGCTTTAATTTAGAAGGAATCAAAGGCATGAACTCTGCCAAGTAAGGAATGATTAGTAAAGTTTAATGGGTCCTTTTAGCTTTGCCAAAGAAAAACTCCAAAATGTTTAGATCACTAAATTTAGTTTAGATTTAGTTTTGATTTCCCAGTTTGGAAATACTGGTATCTTGATTATGGCCTTGTTCAGCTTTGAATGAGAGAAAAGAGGGAAAAGGAGGCCACTGGCACATCTCCCATGTTGAGAAGCCCTAGGCAGCCAGAGGGCCATCTCCCATTTTCTATTTGTCTTTTCCCATTTGTTCTGTTTTCATTTGCCTCATTTTCTCTGCTTCTTCCCTTGGATTGTCCCTGGACCAGGTTTAGCAGGGGATTTTGGAATTGTTTCGTTGGTTTCACGAGGGAAGAGGCCAATTCTGTTCCTTTTGCACCCACTTCACAGCTGGAAGAGAGCAAAAGGCTGTGACCTATCCTGAAGTGGGACTTTGGGGCAGCAGCAGCAGGAGGAGAATCAGAATAATGTGTGAGCAGGAGAACCAGACCAAGACTGAGGAGTGAGAGGAGATGTGGTCAAGGTCTCCCTTTCCAGCTGCATCAGTGCATCTTCCTCCCTTCATGCCAACCCTTTCTTGAAGGAGCCTCCATCAGGGGGCTGATGCTGTGGTACCACTTCCAAGTGTTTCTGCACTAATCTGAATTATAAGGCTGATCTGTTGCATCACAGAGCTGTAGTTTCCCTTCCCCGTCTGTAATAAGCACAGAAAAAACTGTCTTACACAGGGTTGTGTGTAACCTGTCTTACACAGGGTTACACACTTGTCTTGTAAACTCTGTACCATAATTGACGCTTTTTAGCAGCTGTGTGAAGAAACCTTTCCCACAGGATGAGGCGCCAACGCTTCCGCCTGTCTCTCCTGCAGAGTGAGAACTCCAGTGAACAGTGTGGGTTTCCTGAGGGACATGACCATCCATGGAGAGGTAGAGAAGGGTTTGTTTGTGAAAGGGGAGACCTTCAGTTGCCTGAGTATAGACCCTTTTAATGCTTGGCAGTGTTCCTTACAAAGTGTGAATGCAATCCTTTTTTTAAAATCAATTTACTTCTAAAGAAATTTAGCAAATATTTTTACAGCTATTATGTTATTTTTCTGAACATGAGTACAGAGTACCACCAAGGAGAGTTTGTCTAGTTTGTCTTAGCTAAGGCTTTGAAGGATTAACCACAGTGAAGTGCTGTGGAACATTTTTGTTTTGTAGGTTGTGTCAGCCTTGAACAATTCCTGCTGTAGCATCTGCATGGCCAGCGAGGTCCATGTGACATCAGAAAGTGATCCCATTGTATCACCCTGCTGTGTAACAACAAAATATATAATATATTAAAGAGATTTTATAAGATTCACTTGAACTTCTAAGTTTTATAAAGTAAGTTTCCCATCCTCTGCCTGATGTTTTGCTCTGACAACAATTACATATTCCCTCAGTCATATTCTAGTATTATGACATGAAACTAGTGAGAGCCTGAACAAATGATTAAATATCCACTGCAGAGGAAAAATTTTTCCATTTTTGTTGTTCAAGCTTGATGTAAAGTGGGAGGTCGGGTAAAAAAATTATTTGGAATGTGAATTTTACATACTCCTCTTCCTGTATTACAAAGTTTTATTAGAAGCTTAATATTATATACATATTTTTTGTCCTTTTTAAAATAGGGGGAAGAGTAATAAAATCAATTATTGATTTTCACAAAGAGTTGGCTCTTTGTCCCCCTCAAAATGCCCTTTTGCAGTTGCTTCCCTACAGAGGACCAAGGCAAGGAGGTGTTGGCACAAGCAAAGCAAAACAGGTGAAATTGGAAGGTGACTCCCAAGTGGCACAACTGTGACATGGGTATGGCCTTGGGCCTCAAAAATCAGAATGATGCTTGTTGTTTGGGTTAAAATCCATGTATTTACCCAGTTGGTGTTGTGGGGTTGAGAATGGCAAGAAGGGGCTCTGAGGCCGAAATTATTTCCTGTGATAAAATCGAGTGGCTGGTTGTGTTGGGAGTAAATGTCCTTAAAGTAAGTTAAAGTAAACGTCCTTGCTTTGAGACCTCTGTTTAGTTTAGAGATTAGTCTTGGTTTTACCCTTCTTGCACATAGGCTTAGCTGAAAATCCTTTGCAAGTCATGATATTTACTCATTTTCAGTGTATACAGGAGCCAAAAGAGAAGCAAACACCTTAGAATTGATGAGGAAAATTGCAAGAAAAGTCTCCAATGTTACTGTTATTCTCATTTTGTTACTCCATTTTGTGGGGTTTGTGTGTTTGTTGAAGAGAAATGGAATAATGTAGGCTTCTGCTACTGTGCTTAAAAAGTGATGCCTTTGTGGGAAATATGGTACTCTGAGGAGTCTGTCTGGGCTGGCAGTGAAAGGAGTTGGATTGGTGAGGGAATAAAGGGAGTGTAGGGTAAGGAAACCTCAGCATAAATGAAGCCCCTCATGGAAAGTTGTGTGTGTATTCACAGCTTTGGCCAATGTCATGTACTCCCTGGAGTAATTTTGTGATGGAGCCATGTAGTGTGGCATAATTTGGCAAAGTAATTAAGAAAAAAGAAATTAATAAAAATATCTCCCAGATCTGTAAGAGCACACGCCAAGCACTGCATGGAAATAATCTTTTGAATGTGTATGTATCTGTATAAATATAAATATAAATATATGTATATATATCCAGAAAAAAGCTTCAACTAATGTCATGAAGATGGTTATTTCTGTTATCTGTATCTCTGTGTCTTTTTGTTATTTTGTCTTGTGGATGGTTGGGCGGTGAGGTAACTGTCACCCGAAAGAGAGGGAAGGGGGAATACATCATCCTGATTTAAAGGGTGATGCAGCACTGGCTTACATTTTTGGAAAGCTGTTTAAATGTTCCCAAGAAACGTTTTTGTGTGACCTCCTGTGACGTGTAATGTGGTGCTGAGATCTGGATTGGAGAAAGCTGCTCAAGACATGCCTGGTGTCTGTGTCCCCTGGAGTGGCTCAACTTGTGGCTCAGGGAGTTGAAAAAAAACCCCAAAACTTGAAAACCATTGACCTTCACTAAATTTATTTACCACAGATGATAGTTTAGTTTCATGTGACACCCCCCCGCCCCCCCCCCCCCCCCCCCCCCGGAATTAGATTGGGTTCATTTGGTTATTAAATCCCAAGCCCTTCTGGTGCTGTTAAAGAAGCTTATAAATAAAGTATTGTCAGACCTTGTTCTAGTGAATCTGACCATGAGTAATTGTTTCTAGACAGAGCGTTGCTGCTTCTAACCCCATTACCAAGAAAGGACAGATTTCAGCAGCCTTTGAGATAAGCTTATCTGACACAGTGTTAATCAAACCCTTGGCTTTTTTCAGCCTGATTAACCACAAGCACTGGCCTTTATGTAATTCACAATTATTAGGATTTTTTAACCTGACAGAAGTGCAAAGGCAACTTGTGAAATTTTCCTTCTCCCATAAATAAAGATTGGGCAGTGGGAGCAGGGGAAGGGAAAGCCAGCTGTAGGAATGAGTCTGAGCTTGACCCAAGAGCCACTTGGTGTTTGTGCAGGATCTGTGCTCTGAATTTGTTCTTCATTTTTAATAATCAGAAGCATTCAGAATTAATTTAAACCAGCAAGCTCTGTAGTTAGATCACAAGCTACTCTTCACGAAACAGGTGGTTTTTTATGGAATCCATGATGTCTCACTCAGCTCAATCTGCTCCCTCTGAATACAAGGTGCTCCTGAAGCTGCCTGGGTACAACATAAGTATGTAAACCTATGGAAATCTATGGGATAATTGTCCATCTCAGTATAAAATTCAGCCTCGTGTAGAGGAGTACTTGAGGAAGAGCAAAGTATAGGGGTAAAATTGTAGAAAGGGAGATCTGCAAGGCTGGAATGGAGCCTGTTATTTTTGGCACCTCCTTTGCCACGGGTCACGTCTACATGAACTTACAAACGTGTTTGTTTATCTTGACACATGTGAAACAGAAGCTTCGCTTCTGGTGGAGCACACATTTCACACCCACGGTCTCAGCTGCCAAACTTGCAAAAAAATCTGATTTTTTCACAAGACAGCACCAGATTTTTCCTATAGAGAAGATGGACTAAGCACCTGAGGAGTGCATATATGCTGAGACTTGAGGAGAGGCTGAGCTGGGGTGTGATGGGTGTTCTCCACTCCTCTGCACTGAGTTTTGGGTGACTCACAGGGATTTTGCCAGCATGGCAAACAGGTGATTTGAGGGTGTGTGCACACCACTGGGGTTACAGAATTGTAAGTTTTTATTGAGAGCAGTCTCCATTCATACAAATCAAGGCTGGGATAAATAATTGGTTTCAGTATTTTACCAGGTGCAAACCACATGTCCCTGCATGGGAAAGAGGGGTGGCTGAGTGCAAACAAACCTGTGAGAGGTGATCCAGCCAAATCAGAACCTGGGATTTGTGTCTGCCATCCCTTTTTGCCATAACAGGTACTAAGTCATGGCTCAGAATAATTGAAATACTATTTCTACAAATAAAGATCAAACTGAGTTCTGCTTTCAACAACAGAGAGAGTAGTTTACATTGCCTTCCTGGATAAAGCCTGGGGGCACTTGGACTTAAACACTTCCTGGGTGGTATTGTAAGTACTGCACAAGGAAGAAGACTGTAGGAAAGAGGGAACCACTTGTAAATCCCACTATACTGTCACATGTCCCTGGAGCACTGGAAGGTGGTGGGCACTGTCAGGATATGCCAGCCAGAATCACTCTTACGGGTTTTCTGGTTACCAGATGCATTTAACAACTGATAATGGTGTTTGCCATGAAGGGGTGATCTGACGAGGAGCAGTTTTTATGGTGAGTGGCTGCTTCCCTCTCTTCCTGTTGAGCATCCAGCCCATTTCAGAGCGGACAGTACTGACATCCAGCTTTCAGGGCTTAGGTAGAGCATCTGCGATTTCAGATGTTTACCTCTATGAGAGTTGTCTTTTTCTTGGATTTGGGATGAAGTCGACCCAGGAGCTGAACACTGGAATTATTTTGTTAGCTCATTTTGCTGCTACCTTGATGGGCTATGAGAATAAGACTGTGTTTATGGATGGATGGATGGGTGGACGGACGGATGGACAGTAGTAATTGTAAAGCTCAATTTGCATTAGGGCACAGAGTATATATAGTTTATCTGGTTTCTAGTTTATCATTTAATAGCATGTCCCCAGTTGTGGGTTACATCCTGGCTTGTGAGGCACCATGTGCGTATGATCAGCCGAACATTTTAGATTGTCTTCTGACAGCTTTGCTCATGGCCTGGTAGAGGAAATAAGACAAAGTCATTTGTTCCTGTTCTGTCTGACTGCTTTACTTCATTGAAATGCAGGGTGTACTGACATTCAGCACACACAGTGCTTATTTCTTTTAGCTTTTGTATTGTCCAGGATTTGTTTTAATACAGCAAATCATCTACTACTTTTATGTTCAAGTCCCCTGGGGCTTAAATGGTGTAAGAAGATACATCAGCCCCCAGACTTTCAAAGAGATTCATATCACTGATCGTGATATATTTGGAAAACCCTTTCCAAAAGGTGCTGAGTGCAGGCAATTGTGCTGTGAAGGGGAAAGATTGTGAATATTTTGCTACTCTTGGAAGGGTCATCTTACTGCCAAACACCAGTATTTAAGTGAAATAGCTTTTATGGCGAATCCTTCCCTCTTTCCATTCTTAACTTCCAAATGGCTGAAGTTCTGGGAGTGTGAGCAATCCCTCTCTTGTATGCCAGCCAAGAAGTTACAGTTTCTGACCTTTTTTCCCAAGTTTTCCTGATCTGCACCTGGACTGGCCACGTGGCAACATGTTGTTGAGAGCAGGGAGGTGTGGCAGTGCGAGCTAGATAGGCTGCACTGGGAGCCAGTGGCTGGACCAGCAGGAATTCATTTCTGGGAGAACTTGCTGAACTTTTGTTTGAAAAAGCCATATGTCAGTTACTTCAATAAAAGCAGTGAAACCACCACTATAAATTTGGGTATTTGAGGCCATTCTGTGGGCCCAATGACTTGGAGTTATATACAAGCATCCAACATGGGCAACACAATTAAGAAGGTCAAAGGCAGTGGAAAAGCAAGGAAAAAAAAAAATCTGGGGATGATTACTGATTTCCAGGGGGGCAACAGGTATATGTTTCTTGTTTCTCAGTGCAGTGACGTTTGTTTTTAGTCTTAAAAGAGGTATCGTAACTCATGCTAAAGTTTTGTGGTCATGTGCAAGGGCAGTTCTGCAGAGGGGAGGTGCATCATGAAGCATTAGCAAAGTTTATTCTGGAGCAGGATCTAAACCCTCAGCCAAGGAGGAACAGACCCTTGCCATGTTAATTTGACAGAAATCCTTCCACTTCCATCACAGTTGTCTTTTCCTGTTGGTAATTTCAGTTCATGGAATTACAGAATATCCCAAGTAGGAAGGGACCCACAGGGATCATTGAGTCCAACTCCTGGCCCCGCACAGGACCAGGAGGTTGCATGCTGGCTCGTTCTGGAGCTGATCAGACTCCTCATTCTCCTAGGATAAACATCCCAGCTGCTGGGATTCAGATCCCATTTATATGGGCTGCAGCTGTGCTGTTGCCAGACCAGCCAAGTGAGAAAGTTGGCCATGCTCCATATAAACAGCTCTGACTAAGCCAGCCACACTAAATTTGGAAAAGAATTAGGAGAACTCATTTTTTAACTGCCCTGGAGTATTTTATCTCCAGTTGCCCCAGGTTATCATTTCATGGGAAGAGTTTCTGCTACTCAGGACTGTTTCCATCATGTTTATTTTCAGATAGCATACTTTTATTTTCTGTAAACCAAAAGAGTTTAAAGATCCATTGAGGAACAATGGATCAAGGATCTGTCTGCTTCTCTTCCCACCCTCAGGTAGCATTGCAGTTCCTGTTGAGCCAAGCCCTGCAAGGCCAGGTCCTCATGTGGTGCCACTCAAAATCTCTTTGAATAAACTTTTCTTCTAATTTTAAGAGGGAGGAGTATTTTTAATGCAAAGCTCCTTTGCAACAAGTAGTGTGAAGATTGGAAGAAACAGCCAGAAACATTTGCCTCTTGATTCATGTTTTGGTTTGTCATAAATATAGTCTGCACATAAAAATTACATCATCAATGTCCTATTTCTGATGTATATGTTGTGAATGGCAGTTTCTTTCCCTTCAGTCATCGTGCTTTAAGCTGATCTAAGCAGTACTGACAGTGAAGAATGACACTTCTGAGGCCATTTAGCCTTAATTGAAAGACTTTGCCAAAATTACAGGTATTTCCTGTGATTGTTGCAAGTTTTTTCCCAACACCAGAATTTTATTCTTTGTCCCACTTCCTCTACAAGCTTTTAGTGCAGGATGCAGGCAGTAGTCAAGTGAGGTGCAGTGTCCCAGAGTCCTCTCTAATAGATTAAGAGGCTGATGCGAACTGGAAAAGAAAAAGCCGTGGTGCAAAACAGGGCAAACCCTGAGCAGGAAACTCCACCGGGGCTGGGGCCAACAACATCCTATTGCTGGCTGGGACCAAGAGGAAAAAAAATGCTACAAAGAAGGTTTTGGGAAACTTTGTCCTTATTTGGAGAATAAGTCTATGCCTCTGCCCAAAGCAGGCTAGTTTTTGTAGGGCTGGGATATTCTGCTTTAGCAGCACCATATCCTGCTATTATACCCAAGCACATCCTATAATTAGTATGTCTTCAAAGATCCGTCTTAAAACTGAAGGTTTGGAGGCCAGATTGTCACCGGCTGCTGTCCCACAAGTAACTCTGTGAAAGCCTTACAGAAGTGGTGAATTGACTCTGCTCCTGACATCCTTCCAGCTGACTGGGATGGCTTTGCCAATGTTGAGCTGGCTCCTCTGTGTGCCTGGAAAGGGCTCCAGGGTGGCAGGTTTGTCTGCCAGTGCTGGTGTGGGATTGGAATGGGGCAGCAGTGGGGCAAAAGGGGCTTCCAGTTCAGTGGGAGGCAGCGATCCCATTGGTGCTTATGCAGGAGAAGGCTCTAGCTCACCCCTCTGAGCTGGTTACACGGGAGTGGCTGGAATGAAAGGTGGTGTTACGGAACGGAAGCGTTGGCTTTGCCCCTGAACTTGGGGGATGCATCTAATTCTGCATCACACTGGAAATTCACCTGCAGAAGCAGAGGAGCTTTGTGTTTTCATGCACATCCATGTTAGGAAATTATGGAATGATTCATAGAATCCCACAATGGTTTGGGATGGGAGGGATCTTCAAACCTATCCAGTCCCACGCCCTGCCATGGGCAGTGACATCTTCCACTAAACCAGATTGCTCCAAGCCCCATCCAGCCTGGCCTTGAACTTCCATGGTTTCCATTTCAGGAATGCTGTGTGCCAGTCCTGGGCTAGGAGTCCGTATAAAGGCATTAAGAAATCCTAGTTTGGGAATTACCATTTTTTTCTCATACAGAAAATTTGATGTTTATCCCCCCCAAGCAGAACAAAATGAAATTTTGAAAGCATCAAAGTTGCTTGAGATGTGAAAATACATTTCTGTGTTGTATGCTCAGAAAAAGCCCTTTGGCATGGAGCTCCCATAATACCAAGAAGAAAGGGATCTCTCCAGTATCCAGGATGTTTGGGATGCTCTTGAGATCATAGACCAGGTTCTGGTTTTTGCATTGCTACAGACTCTTTCAGTCACATATATGTACATGCCTTTAATTTTAGCTTCACTTCCCTGTCTGCAGAGCACCATTATTTCTTTGGTAGGGTTAATGAGTTAATTGCTTGTAAATTGTTTTAAGATTCTCAGAAGTGAGGCCTCAGTGTGTTTATTGCTGTTGCTGCTACCCATGAGATCTTGATCACAGCGAGACAATACCAGATTAGTGTTTATTGCAGCATGACTGAGGGTATGTTTACATTAAAACAAAGACGAGACTGCAGTGCCGAAGCCTGTAAAAATCCTTTGTAGAACTTTGAGTCAGCTTTAGAATCTCAGTAGGTGATAAAATTGGCTCCTAGGGCTGAACATCAGTGTCACTGGTTCTCTTTGAAAACCCTTTCACCCCTTGACCACCCTCAGCTCTGGGGCAGCATGCCCCAGGGAGAGGCAGAGAGCATCTTTCTTTAGAGAAATGGATTTGGGGAATTCTTTGCTTGCTCTTAGAAGAAAAAACAGTCCCAAACCCAATGTTTTCCTGGACAAATTCCCTCTGAATGCATCTCCAACGGTTTCCTGATCTGTGCAGCAAGCAGCCCTTGGTACACTCAGGTGGTCTTTTCATGGAGTTATGCAATGGTTCGGGTTAGATGAACCTTAACGCCCATCCAGTCCCACCCCCTGCCATGGGCAGGGACACCTTCCACTAGCCCAGGCTGCTCCAAGCCCCGTCTAAGCTGGCCTTGGACACTTCCAGGGACCCAGGGGCAGCCACAGCTTCTCTGGGCACCCTTTGCCAGGACCTCACCACCCTCACAGGGAACAATTTCTTCCCAATATCCCATCTAAACCTACTCTCTGACAGTGGGAAGCCATTCCCCCTCATCTTGTCACTCCAGGCCCTTGTCCAGAGTCTCTCTCCATCCCTCTTGTGGGCTCCCTTCAGATACTGAAAGGTCACTATTAGGTGATGCTGGAACCACCTCTTCTCCAGAGGGAAGAATTTGGGTCACTGGTGAGAAGTGCCTTGGTTCTGTGTTGCAGGTTGTGAAGCCATGTACATGAAATACATTTAAATCTCTGTTTCACCTCAGGGAAAACAGAGGCCACCATCAAGAACTTCAGCCCCCACTACCGCCGCCAGTACGCCGTGGCTTTCTGCAGGCACGTGCAGGAGGAGCTGGAGCAGCACCGCCACTCCCAGTCCTGCTTCCTGAAAAGCAGGGTAGGAGGACATTGATTTTCCCGTTTGTGACCCAAGTGCACACAGCAGTTTGCATGTGCAGATGTTGGATTTGGGTCAGTTCGGTTTGGGATGGAAAACTTGCATCTAGGTGCAGGTTTGAAGTTTTATTTTTGAAAATTCATCTTTATTTTGGTCTTGTTTAGTTGTTTATCATTGGACAAGGAGAACCATGACACGAGTTTCTGGTACAAAGAGTTGGACATTTGGACAAAACTGTTTCTTTCATGCTGCTTGCAAGGTTCTGCAAAATCTAGGGACAGAGATCATACTTTCAGGGAAGAGATTATGTAGGAAATGTAATTAATCCTGTCGCATGGGGCTCAGGATTCCTTAAAGAAGACAGCAGTAATTCCCTCTGTGGAGTGAACTATGGAAAGCTGGTTTTCATTAGAGGGGAGACAAAAAGAGAGACAAAAGTCTCTTTATTAGAGGAAAATGCAGAGAAGCAGCCTTCAACATTAAGAAGATACAAATGTAAATGTTCTGAACATACTGGAAATCATGGATTTCCAATCCTCTTGAAATGAGTAGGTAAAGCAGTGAGGTGGGATGTAAGAGGTGGGATAACAGAAGAGCTGCATCTTTCAGAAGATGCCTATCAGTTACTACAGCACAGATGCAAAAGCACTACAAAGAAATAGAAAACAATTTACTATTTTATGATAAAACCCTGCTTTTCATATCAATGAAATATTTATATTATGTAGTGGAAAGTGGGAGGTGGTGAACTCCAAGTCATCTTGCAGGAGGTGGAACTAGATGATCTTTAAGGTCCATTCCAACCTAAACCATCGTAGGATTTGTCTGATCTTGCATTCAGCATGCCAGCTGAAAGGTAATTAAATCTGTCTCAGAAATCTGGCAGTGTTTTGGAAGGCAGAGCTCTTCTGCTGCCTCCTCACCTCAGCTGCAAGAATTTGCTTGTGTCCATAGAACTTTCTGAAATTAGAGACATTTATGACTCCAAATTGCATTTGAAGGCTCAAAAGCCCTTGGAGCAGCATTATGGAAATGTAGTAATAAAAGCTTCAAGATGGTCAGTGGTGCAGAGGAGTCTCAAATGTCACCATTGTCCCTGTAGCCCCCGGGGGAAGCTGGGACAGTTCTGTATGAAGCAGAGCTGCTGCACTTCGCTGAGGACCTGAAGAAGTGGAAGGACAGATATGTCGTGATCAAAAATGACTACACTGTGGATTGCTTTGAGACCAAAGAGGTGAGTGCTGCTTCCTTGGATCTGCTTGAATACTCCCAGATAAACCAATAGCATTTTGGAAGGGAGAGCCATGGATTTGCTGCCGCTGCCTTGCCTTCAGCAATACGACGAGAAACCGTGTCCTCGTCAGGGTGGCTCCAGTGGAAGCCCCACAGGGATGGCTGAGGGTACAGCCAAGTGCCCTGCCTTGGACAGATACGTTGGCAAGAACTAACAAATCCTTTTAACAGCATTTGAACCTTCCTGTGCCTGTCCCAGAACGCTTCTCATCTGTACATCCCTGTAATATATCCTTGTGCTCCTGCAGTTGAATCTGAAGTAGCAGGGTTTGGGTGGCTCCGGGCTGACTACAGTGGAGGTTTTTGTCTGGAAGCTGCCATAGTCAAACTAGTCCTGGCTGATAAATCCAACAAATTGGGCTCAGGAGAAAATCCCATTCTTTTTCTCTCCCTTCCATCCCTGACTTCTCACTGCAGCAGATAAGCACCGAGAGGATATTTTCAAACATGTTTTTCACATGTAACCATGTTTTAGATTTGACATGCCAAGGGAATATGTCCAGAATTCAGCCTGACAAAAAGATCCCCCCGCTTTGGGCAATATCGCCATTCATTGGAATCATAGAATATCCTGAGTTGGAAGGGACCCACGAGGATCATGGAGTCAGCTCCTGGCTTTGTCAGTGAATTGTGTATTTTATGTTTTCGCTCTCCTTAAATCTCTATTTGACAATACTTCCTCTCTGTTGTTTTTCCAGGCCTACCAGAAGGGAGCCAGCCCTAAATATCACATTCTTCCTGCAGGAGGCAAAGTCCTGACTTCAGAAGAAGATTACAATTTGCTGTCTGATAAGCATTTTCCAGACCCTGTTGGTAAGTCCTGCTCAAAGCTGAATGGCCAAAGCCCAGGCTCTTTTCCTTACTCTGTTCCAGGAAAGCTTTCAGGCTCCACTTTAAAAAGGGGACAGCAGAAGATGCCCATAGCCCTTTTCCCAAGTCCAAGCACAGCTCCAGAGTGGATGAACACAGCAGATGCTGTAAGCCAACGTTCACAGAAACGCTGGCTCCCTTTCTTCCCAGCATACCGGCACAAAGCTGCTGGAAGCTGTGCAGAAGCAGGACAGGAACCACAGCACCATTGTTCCCGGGCTTTGTTAATATTCCTGGTTTATATGTTTCCATTTTTAGATGCCAGCTGTCTGTGTTGAATCACAGCTGATAATAAGTCCCACAGAGAGGGCAGGAAGGTGGCTGCTTCTGAGTTTGTTGTTTCTGGGCCAGGAACTGCTGTGGTCCTGCCTGCCCCCACTCCATCAAAATGGAGAAAATTCAGGCCTTACGGGAGCAGGTCTCACATTGCAGAGTCAGATTTGGAGAATGGGATGCCACACAATGAAAGGGATAAGGGCAACTTGAAGACAAGGATTTATTTTTTGAGTTCTTTAAATCCTTAAGATTTAAAAGTTAGGTGCCCCATCACACCCTTTCCCAAGGCACAAGGTGGTCAGAGGGGCTTGGAGGCGTCCTGTGTGTGTCACCACAGCTCTGCAGCAGTTGGCGTTGAGTGATGTGGAGCACCCCAAGGGTGCTTGTGGGCTTCCCATGGCTCTCCCTTCCAAAAGAGCATCACTTCATCTTTTTGGCCCTACTCCCTGTCTGTGTGGTGCTGAAGACCCTCTGAGGTGAACCTCTTGTGTCTGGGCTCTCAATGCGTGTCAGTGACTCCAGACTGGGTTTGGTCATCCCTAAATGTGCTGTCCAGCATCCCCTGTGTGCAGGGACTTGGGGCAGGTGGGAGCTGGAGGTACTTGGTGCTTTCTTTACATCACCTGCAAGGGCTTGAAGTGGCAGTTTTTAAGGGCAGTTGTGTGTGTGTAAGTCCTGGGACCAGGGAAAGCACTGGTGTTCCAACGTGGTTTATTTAATGCAGTTTGTTTCTATAAGTCCATATGCTCTTAAATAGTCTCTGTGTGGAACACACCAGAGCTCCCCACTAATTTACTTACTTGCCATGAAAACCATTTCCCTAGCAGCTGCAACCAGTGAAATACTTTCTTTGAAATTTTGCCAAAACTTTAATTTTTTGCCACCTTGAATACAAAGCAAGAGGCCATCAAGTTGCTGTGGTGTAACACAGAGAGGTGGTCGGTGCCAGCTGAGTGTGCCCATCCCAGCCGTGTCCCCCTGCCCTCTGCGCCCAATCTCCTGGACTGGGAAGGAGATTTCCCTGCTGGCAAAGGTCTGGCGCCCAGGAAATCTTAAGCTCTCAAACAGAGGCGTTTTTGTGCAGGCTCGAGTGAGAAGGAGGCAGCTGCAGCCTTCGTGCCACTCCCGAAGGAGTTCCCGGTGTACCTGTGGCAGCCCTTCTCCCGGCACAGCTACTACTGCTTCCCAGAGCCAGCGGCACAGAGACGCTTCAGCGCCGTGCTGGGGGACTGCGTGCGGCATTCCAACCACGGTGAGTGCGGGATGGGACTGTGTGGGACATTGCAGCTATGGTGAGTGTGGGATGGGACTGTGTGGGAAGTTCCAACCACGGTGAGTGCGGGATGGGACGGTGTGGGAAGTTTCAACCACGGTGAGTGCGGGATGGGACTGTGTGGGACGTTCCAGCTATGGTGAGTGCCGGATGGGACTTGAGTGAGGCATTCCAGCCATGGTGAGTGCAGGAGGGGCTCAGCTTGGGACAGCGTCACCCAGCCAGGAATGCTGGAACAGCTGCAGGAGAACACAAGTCACTCACGAAAGGTGCTTGGCTTCAGCATGCTGAGGAATGAATCAACACAGCCCTGCTGCTTGCTGTGCTAGGAGCTCATTTAGGTGGGTTTGGGGTGCAGTGGGGATGAGCTTGGGTAGAACACATGGGAATTGCTTTGGAAGTTGTGTCATGATACAAAACCCCTAAGAAGTGTTTATTACTAAGGCACAGCAAACCCTCACCTGCGTTTGCAAGCTGGCAAATGCATCACAACTATAGAGTCAGGAATCAGGGAATATCCTGAACTGGAAGGGACCCACAAGGATCATGGAGTCCAGCTCATGGTCCTGCACAGACAATCTCAAGAATCCCACCCTGTGCCATACAGGAGACCAGGTGTGTACAACATGGAGGGGGTGTAGTTCCCCAGTACATCCCTGTGTTGTTACACACACAGCACTCCTGATCAAACATTTGGCCTTTCTGCAGGTGTTTCAATGGCAGCTCAAGCCCCAGCCATGGCTAAGCCTTGTAACTGGTCCGTGAATGGTGTGTAGGGCACAGTATTCATTGTCTGCACAAAGATAACCTGGGTACGTTAGACTGGAAAACTTTAAAAAACCCCAGTTTGTAACTTGCTAGGGTTATAAAAACAACTTTGCTCCCATGAAATTGAAAGATCATTTATGAGCTGGATCCTTCAGAAAAAGAAATGCTTTCCTGATTTTCAGATTACTTTTTTTCCACCAAGATGCCCTCAATTCCCCACTGTTCTCTAGGGTCTTCCATGCCTTTAATGTTCCTTTGGAGACCCATCTGCTCCTACTGCCCTTGGTCAGAGATGGGAACACTAAGCAACTTCTCCAGCAATCTCAGCTGCATGGGTTTGAAGCCCAGGCTTGTGGATAAATGAGTTGTGAGTGCAGGGTGTGAACAGTCCCTTTTATTTACAGAAGTGGCTCCCAGTGAATGTTTTTTTAGCTGTCACTTTAGTCTCCTGGTCATCAGCTTCATCCCATTGCCCTCAGACAGCTTTTTACTGGTGTCCTCCCTCGATCATTCTCAACTGCCATCTCTTTTCCCTTGTCTCAACTGCCAAAGGCATTCCTGGTTTCCTTTAGGACTCCATTCCCATGAGGAAAAAACACACACACCTGCATTTCTAGGCAGTTTCCTAAGATGTGCAGTTACTTGTGTGGTGCTCAGTGGTAGTTGCTTTCAGGGGCCTTCTTCACAGTACATGTGGGATTCCCAATCCTGATGTTATCCAGGTGGTGTATACCCGCCATACCTGGTCCCAATGCTGTCCAGGTGGTGTATTCCCAATGCTATCCAGGTGGTGTGCAGTCCCCATTCCCAATGCTATCCAGGTGGTGTACACTGCCCTGACACTCTGGACTTGGTTCCTCACTGAGGTTTGGTAGGGAGATGGGGACACAATCAAGTTTTCCTGGCATTCCATGACTTGAAGCCTGTTCATGATGTTTGGGGATTTTAATTTCTCTTCTGGAACAAGTGTAATGGGTTTGACAAAGCTTTTGGCAGCCTGGTTTTTCCTTAAAGTTCAGAACATCACTCTAGGGGCCAATCCTGAACTGGCAGAAGCTGGGTTTAGATGACCTAAGAGGTCTTTTCCATCTCCAAAGCCTGTGAGTCTGCACTTCATTATATTTCATATGGCTTAGCTCTTGCTCATTTAATGCATCTGTTCCAGGATTTATCCCTCTCAGCTTTTCCTGTGGTCCAGTTTTTATCTGACAGACAATGCCTCGAGGCTCATCCTTACTTCTGCCCAACAGGGTGAGAAGCAGATAAAGACAGTCTGGATTAGGATCTACTGTTGCCAGTAGAAAGCAGGAAAAGCGTTTTAACTGCTATCAGGGAAGCAGGAGCCCCTTTTATGTGGATTTCTTGGAGTTATGTAATCCCCTGGAGACCTAGGTGCTGCAAGTGGAAAAATGATCACTGACAAGCCACCTCAGTAAGCTGAACTCTGCCCTTGGAGAGAATTTTTTTTCCAAGGGCTTCACATTGATTCATATTCATTCTCACATTACTGAAAAATATTATTTATTGATACTTTTAAAAGTCTTTTTTGCAAACACTTCTGCTGACAAAAACAGGTGTCTGAGCAATCTGACAAAGTTACAGCTATGTACTGCAAAACAATGGGTAGTAAGGATTGTGGTAGAAAATTTGACTGTGCTCTTTTACTACAAAATAGTTGAAAAGAGAAAAGAACTGTGAAAAATCCTTCATGTTTGATTGTGAGATATAATTTAGTGGGATAAGGAGCATGGATAAAAGCAATACTCCCTCCACCTCTTCCCAAAGTGCCGAGTTCACGTTTGCCAGGGCAGATTTGGCAAGGGCAGGACAAAGACAAATGGCATGTCTGATCAGAAGTAGCCTTTCTGTCCCTGCTGTGATCTGCCACTCCTGGAAAGGAATGTACTGCACTGGGCTTTAGCCAAGGGCTTGGAGGCGTTCGTGGGTACAGTATGTTTTCTTTCTCCCAGGAAGCAGAGTTAAACACGGAAAGCTGGAGTGAATCAGCGCTGGGAGCCGCCCTGGCATTCAGTTGCTTCCTGTCCCCAGAGTCCCTCTAGTATAAATTCCCAGCCCAGCCTGTGTTTCTGGGATTTCTGGGCAGAGCACTTGGGATTTAGTGAGCACCACTGGGAAATGGCATTCAGATGTTTGGAGCATGGGTTGTTGTGCCGCTCCCCTCTTGACATTCTTCTTCTTTGCCTTTTATACGCATTGATGAGGGCTTGGTGGTTTGAGGAGACAATGATGTCCTTCACCAGCAATGGAACATGAAGATCAAATGCTTTTTGGGTTTTAATTTGTGAGATGGTGTGATTAGGGCTAATTAGTGAGAAGACACGTACCCAGGGAGCAGCAGAGGAACCCCAATAGCCTGGCGGGTGCAGGGGGTCCAACGAGGGGGCTGCTGACTTTCTCTGCTGCTTCCAGGGAGCCTGTTCTTCCCAAGTGTCTCTGCAGGTCAGACCTCCAGCAGTGTAGGATTTTTAAAACTCCTCAGCTTTTAAAGAAGCTGTGCTTGAGTTTAGGTGGAGTGTGGAGGAAGTGGTTTAGCATTTTCCTCCGATTCTCTAAGCTGCTCCTGCCAGATTAGATGGGGGTGGTGGCATGGGATTCGTTGGTTTGCCTTATCTCCATGGTCCACTTTGATCCACAGCCTGGACTTACCTGGTTGCATCTCGCTCCCTGTTTCCGTAGTGGAACACTGAGAAGTGCGCACCTCAAATTTGGGGGAAGTCTGCTGCTGAAGGGGCCACCTAGCCCCCAGTGGGGATGTTCTATCAGTCTCACAGTGGCAACAGTGAGGGAAAGGCTCAAAATACTCACAGGGCTCTAATATTTCCTGTTCCCCAGGTTTTAATCCTTTATGTTTGCATGCCTTGAAAATCAGACTGAGGTATCTTATGAGTACTTCTTGAATTATTTGGGTTTTTAGGAGGTCTTCTTGCTTCCTATATGAATTTCACTCAGTATTTGCTCTTGGAAGTGGAGAACCCCGACCACTTGGTGCTGGGATAGAGGGAAGTCTGCATGATGGGGAGGAAATGACAACTAGGTCATTCTGGGAGACACAGTTTCACTTCATAATTTTATTTTCTTTTTTCTGGTTTGATTTCACATCCACATCTTGACAATCACCCTCCTGACAGAGGAAGCTGAGGGACTTACAAAACCACATCCTGTTGTCTCCAATTCCAACAGAAACAAAACCAAAAATTATTTTGAGCAATAAATATATCAAGGAAGTATAATAAAGAAATACATTAGGCAAGAGAGAAAGAGAAAATGTAGTTTTAAGCTCATGCAGGGCAGATTTTTTTTCTCCATCTCTGACTTTTAGGGTTGCTATTATCGGTGTCTGCATTTCCTTTTTCAGCTCTGAATTTATCTGACAGTTGTTTTCCTCACAGTTATTTCTAACTTTCCTATGTTGCATGTTTATAGTACCTGTATAGGACTTACCAACTCTTGGACTAGAATTCAGAATAATTCCAGGAGCACTGATAAAGGTTGAGAAACTGGCATGAAATCCTTGAGCTGAGGGATGAATGTGTTGATACATCTCTATATACAGAGCAGAGCAGCTGTGAGGAGTCCAGATACTACTTTGGAAGGGTTTCTGAGTCTTCATGCCACAAACAGGGTGGCCTTTCTTCCCTGGAGAGCGAGATGAAGGGAAGGATTTTCTTGTCGCCTGTTTCCAATGGATGTGGAAGGAGCAATTAAAGGAGAACTGAGGAGGAAGTTGCTTTTTATGACATTAAATAAAAATGTCCTTGTGCACTGGGATGAAAGCGACGCCTTTTGGAAGGTTTGTGTGGTAATTTGGGATGAGAAAAAGTACAAATGGAGACAATATTTAGCCCTTCATTTACCAAGACTTGTCTTGGCTCCTCTCAAGCAGCTGCTGCACTTGGGTTAATTAAATTCCTTTTTGGTTAATAAGATCAGACCTCCTGTGATGCACATGAGTGGCTGAGACCGTGGCTGGTCTTTCACCGGACATGTGAGGTCCAAATGGACTTTTTAAACTGATGTGTAAACATCCATAGGAATAATAATGGTGTCATAACAGACAAAGCCATTTCACTAGAAATACCTTTGATCAGGCTTGTGGGATGTTTAAAAAAACTCACTAAAACTTTCAGGACATGATATAGAAAATTCTATATAATTTAGAATATTTTGCTTGAAATGAGACTATTTCTCCTCTTTCTAGAATGTTTTTGCTCTATGGCATGAGTTCATTCAGTCAGTATGGCTTTTGCCTTTCCAGCCAGCCTTGTTTCCTACACTGTGGTGAGGATTTTGAGTCTGTAGGAGTGACATTCATTCTGAAACACCAAGATGATGAATGTGCTAAAATCATAATTGCCATTACATTCTTCCTACCTCTCTCACTTCGGGCTGATTATCTTCTTCTTACATACTACCAAGCATGGGGTGGTGCAGGGGAGCCACTGCCCTGAGCCCACCACCCCAGCCTGTCTTAGCAGCTGTGAAGACTCCTTTGTGCAGAGAAACGTGGTGTTCAGGCTCCACCTTCAAAGTTCTGCAGCAGAGAAATCACAGAATCATGGAATGGTTTGGGTGGGAAGAAACCTCCTACCACGGGCAGGGACACCTTCCACTAGCCCAGCTTGCTCCAAGCCCCATCCATCCTGGCCTTGGACACTTCCAGGGATCCAGGGGCAGCCACAGCTTCTATGGGCACCCTGTGCCAGGACCTCACCACCCTCACAGGGAACAATTCTTCCCAACAGCCCATCAAACCCTGCCCTCTGGCAGTGGGAAGCCATTCCTCCTTGTCCTGTCACTCCAGCCCTTGTCCAGAGTCCCTCTCCAGGTCCCTTGGAGCTCCTGTAGGTACTGAAAGGCCACAATAAAGTCACCCCAGAGCCTTTTCTTCTACAAATTCACAGCTGCTCCAGGAATATTATAGCTGGTTTGGAAAGCACTTGGAAAATGTCATAAGTAAGTGATACTGTGATTCTTTGTGTCTGTTTATGCAGTGTTCATTAATTTTTTAGACTATGAAACCCAAAACTGCTGGTCCCCCCCCGGGGGAGGTTCCTTGTGCCCTGCCTGGTGCTGCTTTGAACAGCTTTAATCTGGGTGCTGTGTGCTGATAACCAAACAGTTAACCCTGCTCAGTGTTCAGTGGCCATAGAGGGAACTTGTGCTGCAAAGCTCTATTTGCTATAAATACAGCGTTTTCTTACAGGGCTGTATCATGTTTGGAAGTGACCTCATCTAGCTTCTCTTGGTGGTTAGCAGCTTCACACCACATGCTCTGTGGATAATGTGACAGCACATTGCTCACAGGAAATCCCCAGAGCTGGGAGGCTGATGCCTCTTTTCACTTTGTTCTCAGTTTGGATGCTAACAACACAGGACAGCATTTTGTGAGGGTAAAATGTGTGTCCTTTTATTTAGAGGGTCATTTTCAGCCGTGCTTGAGCCATGTCCCAAGCCCCAGGTAACCTCCCTTTTCCTGAGGTGCAGTTCCTGAGCTTTCCTCATCTTCCCACGTTCAAAGCATGTTCCTTTTCTTACCTGCCATCCCCGGTGGGTCGGGACCATTGCTTATTTTTTGGAGACAGAAATTTCCACAGTTTAATTTTTCTGGAGTTGATGTCCATGGCCTTTTTACCAGCTGTCTGAGGTATCTAAAAAGCAGCAGCTCTTAAAATGTGCTGGAGCTGACATGAGCTCTTGGAAAGGGAAATCATTTTTTATCATGCTCATTTATTTTTATTTGAAGGGCATCCCCTAATTGTGGTGTTGGTTGGCAGAGTGATTCCTTCCCTGCAGGAATGTCTCTTCTTCCCTGATGGCCTCCAGCTGCCTCCACCCCAAATCCTTGGGGGCTGGTGGAGTGGGAGTGCTGTCTTTGAAGTGCCAGTACAAGAGTTGGCATTACTCTATCTCTTTAGTTGGTTTGTAGTTGTGTATTTTGGTTTTTTTTACCAGTTTTTGTTTTAAAAGAACTAAATTTTTAAAAAATCAGTTAGAAATTGATTTTTTTTTAAATTACAGAGTGTGTATAATGGAAAGCAGGGGAAAAGCAAGAGTCTAAATATATTCAAAAGAAGCAGATGCCAAGGTGAGAGGGGAATGACTTGGAAGGATGAGAAAATTGGGAAAATGTAATTTGCATTTCTTAGCGTGATATCTATTCTCTTGAGGGCAGCAGTGTCTAGTGGAAATAAGAAGGGGTGGAAGCACCAGCTTTTGAGACTGCATTTCAAATTCCAAATATATCTCTATCTGCCTCCTACTATCTATTTGTAACATCACAAGAAGGAAGGCCCTGCACCAGTACCTGTACTGAGATTTTTTGTGTCCCAGGAAAAGGCTCTAAAGTGACCAACAAGAAGGAATTACAAGAGATGCTTTGGCACTGCCTTCACCAGAGCCAGGTCTCCATCAAATAGATGAGGAAGCAAGGAACTAATATTGTGAGATCACCTAAAATCAAATGCAGTTTTTATTCATTTATCATATTCCAAAAATTAATAGTGAGTGACATTCTCCTCCTCAGTGAAAGGCCACCAGACTGGATTCCTTGGTCTTCTTCTCCTTCCAGTGATTGTTCTCCTGCCTTCTCCACTCCTTGTGGCTTTGGATGATTTGAGGGGATATTCATGGGCCCTGCTGTCTTGTAGGAGGGAACTAAAAAGTCCTGAGTTTTTTGTATCGGTTGTGAATGTCTTGTATTGGGAAGAGACATTCCAGAGAGCTGCAGTTCCTGAGGCTGGTGGGCCTGAGCCTGGCAAGGCCTGTGGGCCCTGCCATGATCATCTCCTACAAAAACAGCCATCACTGGGTGCCACATTGCTTTAATATCAATTAGTTACCTGCAGGACGAATTCCAGGATCATATAAATTATATTCCCTGCATGCAGAATCTGGCTGGGATGCTGCAGAAAGCAGATGGAGCCAGGGTGGATTGCTCCCGAGTTTTGGTGGTCAGATGAAGGGCGTTATGTTGGAGTCAGCATTTCTTTAATTAAAACCCGTGCTCTGTGAGCTCAGACTTCTGGATTCTGGTTTAACACTTGTTCAGCTACATCTTTGGGCCTCAGCCTCGTGTGAAATGTCAGCCAAAAGGCTGAGTTTATTCTCCGTGGTGGAGCTCCACAGTCAATGGACCCCTTCACTGTTACTGGATTGCAGCTGAGTCCAACCATTAACCCAGCCATGTTCACCACTAAACCATGTCCCCAAGTGCCATTAGTGACAGTTATTGTTCAGAGGGACACACAGTTTAAATGGGATGTTGAAATAATCACTTTTTAGCAGCTATGTCAATGTTACAAAGGCATCTTCCTTTGCTTGTAATTAAGAAAAATCATCATCTGAGTGATTAAACCTTACCAGCAGCCCCAAGGCAGCAGTGTGCAGTACAGACAGATGCACAGTTTGAACTGGAATGTTCAAATGCAGATTTCATATTATCTGGATTTGCTGGAAATCCAATTTGAGCCAGAGGCAGCTGCAGCACTCAGCCTCTCTGGTAACAAGGCCCATCTGTAGAAGTTCTTGCACAGAGCTCTTCAGTGTTCTGACTGGTGTAAGACCAGTTGATCTGTGGCTGTGGATGAGACCAAATCCACCAGGGCAGTTAATTCCTGCTGCTGTCATTGGACACACGGGAAGTGTTGGTGAGTCACAAATGTCTGGACAATCTGTCCTGAGGGGCTTTAGCCATGTGCATGTCCAAGGGTGCAGCTGTCCTGCCATGGACAGGGCTGGGAGAGCCCACAGGACCTTGGGAGTGAAGATTTGCTCATCACTCCCCAAACATTCACCTGCCAAGGGACAGAAGGAGCAGCTCATAGCCCAGGGCACCCTGTTAGGAGACTGCCAGTCCCAGGGCAGCCCAAGCATGGGAGACAGCTGAGACTGGGAACAGGACCCTCTAAGTTAACTCTTCTGCACCAGGTGCAGGTGCTCTCCGTGGGTGTCCAGTAGCCTGGTCCTCTGGGTATCATTTTGATGAGTTAAAGTTTGACATAATTATGTTTTTTAAAAGAGAAATTATTCACTGCAGGGAAACTCCTTCCTACAGAAAGCTCTCTGCAGTCCTGAACAAACTGAGCCATGCCATTGAGACATGTGCAAGTTTGGGGAGATTTATAAAGTCAGGGTGCTTCCAGTTGACCTTCCATCTCCCAAAATCAAAGGGAGATTTATAGCAGTTACTCTTGCATTTATAAAAGGAATCTGTGGTTAGCAATATCTGTTACTGAAATTGGGCTCTGTTCTTGGATATGTAGAGTCTCTAGGTAGGTTTTCTCTTTCTAAAAAAGAAACAGAACAAACAGAATTTTGTTTTAATCTCCACACATAAGGTATGTTATGTTCATTAGCAGCTGGAAACGTGCTTGGGTGATTTTCCAAATGCAAGGCATCCTGGATTAAGCACACAGTACCAGTCTGTGTACCTGTAAAGCCTCACTGGCCTTTTGCTGGAGGACACTCGGTAACCTTCCTGGCTTTGTGTGGGATTTGGGTAAGGGAGACTGCAGCCAGCACTGCACCAAGCTGCCCTAAGGTGCTCCCCTCGACCAGCAGGACACATGGATCACTCAGGACAGGTGCCAGCATGGCTGAGGGGAAGCCCCTGTGAGGGCTTCAGCAGAGGGCAGTGCCCATTGTGCTCTCCCCTGATGCACACTCATCCCTGGCACTGCTGGGCTTTGCCACCTGCCCCGTTTGCAGCTGCAGCTCCACTGCCATGGCCCAGCCGCTCCCTCACACGCGAGCAGGGCTCCCCAACAGCCGAGCCCTTGTTTCCCTAGCCTTGCTGTGGCTGCCAAGCCACCGCCTTCCTCCAGCCTTTCCATGGACTGCTGGATGGGGTGGGCAGAACCCTGGCTCTGCCCTGCTGAAGTCGTGCAGGATGTGCACCGCAGCTCCTTTCAGCTGGGTACAATTCCCTTCTTTTGAGCCCTGCCCATAAATGTGGTTCTGTCTCGCGTGCCTCGCCAGCAGCTTCTGCACAGCCCGACACTAGATGGATCTACTTGTTCAAAGCCTTATCACTGAGGCAATCTTTTCCTCCTATGGAAGTGAGAATGAAATTGCCTAAATTAAGCAATTGTAGCAGCCTTGAAGGATAAAGCTTCCTTTCTTCTTGGAGCTGTTCTTGTAGCAAGGCTGCCATGATTTTGTTTGTATCCTGTGTTTACTGGCATAGGAAAGAATGTGTGATTGGGATTTTATGGCACTTACAGCTTGATGTTTTTCCCATGAGCTATTCAAATGAATCACTCTTGGATTTTTAGCACCTTCTTCCCACTGCAGTATGGGCTTGGGGACAATCAGAAGAGAGAGAGAATACTCCCTTGAGCATGGATTTAAAACTTGATGATCTTAGAGAGCAGAGTCTTGTCAGTACTGGTGCATCACCATCTCAGCAGGTCCAAGATCCAGCCCCTTGGATGGTCTGTTGTCCCTTTGGGTTAGGAGGGAGCACAGCTGTGAAGGAGGAAAACATGTGAGTCATGGATTGGAGGGCTGTGGGAGCTGCAGTTTTCCCTCCCTGCAGCCAAACCAGGACCTCTGCTCATCAAAATATTTTGAGTTTTATTTTGGGAGGACAAAAGTTTTTGAATGCAATGCTCCACCTCAGTTTCTCAGGTGGAACACTCCATTCTTTCATTAAAGCTGTAGTCAGAGGATGTTCTCTCAGCACTGAACAGCCTGACTTACAACTAATACTGATATTTTAGCACCCTGGTTTGTGACTTGCTATGACAAATGCTGTAACTCCTGAAGGTAGCAGTGAAGGTAGGGTTGGGATTTTACCTGGCTGATATTTTTTTTTTTAATCATAGTATGAGCTTGGAGAATTTGTGTGATGTCTTTGGATCTCCAAATACCTGCAGATGAAGAACATATCAAGAGAGTAGCACTGAGAGAGTGTTTAGTGCCCCTCAGTGTGTTTAACAGACCTTCCTGCAGATATTGCAGCCAGGTGAAACTCTGAAAGGGAAAATTGTGACATTTGGGCTCTAAGCAGATCTGAAGCCATGCAGTTTTCAAGCAGCTGTGTTCAAGCTTCAAGGGTGAAACCCTGATGAAGTTAATTGTAGGTTTCTGTAGCTTTTATTTTTGTTAAAGTGCATGGAGGAGATATTTCAGGTATTACTGCGGTGTTAATCCTCCATGTTTCCCATAATTTCTCTAATCCCTGCATTGCCCTTGGCATTTACACAAGGCTCCTGTAAAGCTTCTCTCTTGAACAGTTTCATGAACAAGCCCAAAGAAGTGTTGCTTGACAAGCAAGGCTTGAGGACTTACTCCTGACTCTTCTAATCACAATTGTTTGTATGTATCAGTACCTTCTAATTCCCTTTGAGAGAATCAGCATTCTTGTTCTTCCCTCCTTTATTCTCAGAGTGTACAACAGGACTTCACCTGCTCAAGGCTGGAGTAGATAATCTTGGAGAGGGGAAAATAAGACTTTGTGGCTTTGTTTTCCCAGAAGATAATAATCCTGACACTGTAATAGTGAAGACACACCACTTCAATCCCTGAAGTGTTTGCAGGTTGTTTTTTCACTCAGGTTTGCCAAGCAGCAGCACTTCTCCACGTTTTGAGGCCAAGGTGTCCCCAGGCCACCACGCTGTTCTCGGGAAGAGCTCCCATATGGCAGCACTGGCCTTGCACAATAACCAGATACTCCAGAGCTCTGGTTGAACATTCCTGAAATATTTAGGGAAATCAGCATGATCTTGTCAGAGGTTTTGTTCTTAACTGGTAGAGCAGGATGCTGTCTTTGTTGAGGTCTGTTTTGTTGTACTTCCATGAAAAACCATCTTGATCACCAGTGTCTTAAGAAACCAAAGGAACAAGAAGGTTATTGGGGAGTGTTAACTCAGGATTTAGCTATTTATCAAGGCACACAACTTTCCACATTGAGCTGCCTGTTGTTACCGTAAACTAAAGAGGAAGAATTCCCAACTGTTGGCCCTGGCACACATTGTCAGAGTCTTCCCATGTGCCACATTCCAATGCTCACAGGTGTAAAGGCAAGGGATGAGCTTTCCTATGTTAATGCACTTCTAAATCTTAGTGGAAGCCCAAGGTCTCCAGGCATTCGGGCTTAGTAAATTAAAGTACTACTGCTAGGTGCATGTGGAGTGGGAAAGGGATCAGAAAAGGATGGTTATTTTTTAAAGGTTATTTCTTGGTAAATCCTTTATGTTACTTTTTGTTTTCTCCAGACTTTCTCAAACAGACCACGTATGAAGTGGAGGCGTTCTTAGAGGCCATTCAGTTCTTCCGGCAGGAGAAAGGCCACTATGGCACATGGGAAATGATAACTGGCAATGAAAAAGAGGTAAAAGAATATATTCTATATTCCTGATGGGGTTTGTTTGGCTTTGGGTATGGCAGTTCTGAGGGTAGTGAAGATTATAAATTCTCATGGCAAAAAATGGCATCTTAAAAAAGAAAATTGAGTAGATTGAAATACCTGAGATTTTAAGTTATCCCTTGCTCATATGTAAGTCATAATTCTTTTTTAGTAAAAACTTCTGAAGGAGAGTCTTGCATAGAAACAGTTACACTTAAACACCAAAAATCTGTGTACTTCAGTTCTGCAGAAATGAAATGCTAAGCCCAGGGTCTGGGTCCATACTTGGGCACCTGGATTTGGAGCACTCGTGGTAATTTAGGTTACCCCACAATCCCTCTGGCATCACTCCACATGTCTTTTAGGGCATTATTTGCACCCTGATGTATAATTTTTTTTCCAAACACTGAGCACTCAGCAAATATTTACTTTAGTGCCAGCTGCTAGGTGTTTTCCTTGATGAAATGTGGCTTCCCTTTGGGAAAATGGAAAAAACCTTAAGGAGGGGAGTTTGTTTTAAGGAACCAGATTATTGTTTTAGAAGAAGCCTACCTTTGAAATGCTGAAAAATGTGGAATCTGGAGAAAAATCTATAAACAGTGTCTTTCCCACTGCCATCAAGTCAGGGATTGAAGTTCCCTGCTAACATCTGATAATAAATTCTCTACTTTAAGGAGTTACATGACGGTTTTTCTTTTCCCCCCTCCTCCCTCATGTTATGGAGCTATTACAGTGCTAGTTTCATTTTATATTCTATTTTTCCTATTGCTTGCCAACAACTTACTCATAACCCATATACCTCAAGAGAGCTGTAATCAGAAGACATCCAGCCTAGTTCCACTATTATCTTCTTAGCAATAACTCATTCTGTAAGTATAGTGTGTTCTCATGGCCTGCTTGGACCAAACATAATAATTATTTTAGGCAAATATCCAACCTAAGTGAGTGGTTTGGAGCAAGCAGGCTGCAATTTGTTGCTGTAAAAGTCCCTGCAGAATGCCAAGAAATGCATTTGCTGACACTCGTTTGTGGTGGCCGAGTCCCTGCAGTGTCAGCGCACACTGGGGCTGCAGCATGGTTGGAGTGGGAGCACAAGCCCAGGCACCTGAGGGAAGATCCACCAATGCCCTAAAAACGTTCCCAGAGAGCTCAAGATTCTGCACAATATAAAATCATGGAATCACAGAATATCCTGAGCTGGAAGGGACCCACAAGAGCATCCAGTCCAACCCCTGGCCTTGCACAGACACCCCAACAATCCCACCCTGTGCATCCCTGGCAGCGGTGTCCAAACACTCCTGGAGCTCTGGCAGCCTCGGGGCCAGGACCATTCCCTGGAGAGCCTGGTCAGTGCCCCAGCACCTTCTGGGGGAAGAACCTTTCCCTGATCTCCAGCCTGACCCTCCCCTGACACAGCTTCATGCCTTTCCCTTGGCTCCTAAATCCATTTGATCTGTTGTCACGTTTATTATTTGTGATAGCTTGGGTTATTCATGAGATCTTTCTTAAGGGAGCCATTAGTTTAGGACCTGAATTAGTGAATTGCTTTTGACAGATACTTGAGTCAGCAGAGCTGAATCTAGAGTGCTGCTGTGGCATTATCTCTAAGTACTTAAATGAAACTACAGTAAAAGTGTATTGCATACTGGAGGTATATTGGAGGTATATTACAGCAGGGTATTGTGTGTTGTATTTCTGTAGGGGCTGTTTATGCTCTGTTTTACACTGGGCTGCAGTCAGAGCCCTTCTTCACTTGTGCTGCTCTAGTTCCTGCCATTTCCCTCTGCTGGTGTTGGTGCGTGCCCGAGATGCCTCTGGCAGCTGTAATACATGAGGTGCAGTGTCTGGAAGCACTGACACAAATGAAAAAGCCCTGGCATGATGAAAATGGAAAGTTGAGGGGTGTTTTTGCACTCTGTATTGGCTCAGCCAGCAGCTGGGTACAGCAGGGATGTAATTGTGGACTGTGCTGGGCTGTTGGTGCAGCTTTCTCAAGCCAGAGACAGTGTCTACAAATAAAAACATGGAGAGGGAGGCCTAGGCTCCCAAAATCAGATGTATATTGAGTCTTGCATATTTATTTGGTGCATTTGAGTGGGACAGGTAAGGAAGGAGTTGCAGATCAAATCTAGGCAGAGAGAGTGCAAAGCCTCCGTGGGTAATTCCTGGCAGCTGGGAGGGACAGCTGAGCCACTGCCTGCACACATCACTCTGTGCTGCAGTGCTCAGCCTTCAGGTGAAGAACAGGGTGTGAACTTGCCATTTTCATCTCCGGACCATACAGATCCTGAGCAACCTGGTGATGGAGGAACTGCTGCCTAACCTCCAGACAATGATCCTGCCTAAAATGAAGGGAAAGAGGAATGACAGGAAACGGGCCTGGTTTGGGGTAAGGACTGACACTTGCAGAGTAGCTGTTGCTCATAGCAGCTCTCTGTGGGTGCTGATTCTGATTTCTGCTTCTCAATCTGATTTGGGTCCAGATCGTAGAGGAAACCTATGGCTTAGTCCAGCAGCAGGTGGCAGAAGGATTAAGTACCTTGAAAGAAGAATGTAGAGAATTTGCAAAAACTCTTGAAGGGACCATTCGTTCAGACATGGATCAGATTCTGAACTCCAAGAACTTCTTAGCTGGAAAAATCAAAGGTTAGTGGAGGAAGAGCTGTGCTTTGGAGCAATTCTCCAATGTTTCCCATTGCTTTGCTCAGATTACCAGATGTGCTTGTTTTGAAATCCTTGTGTGTTTTGAGAAATCCAACTGGAGACACCAATTTTCAGAACACAAAAGAGCCGCTGCTGCCATTGATGGGAACTGATACCTGAGGGCCACTCTGTCTATGAAAATACCAGGTCTTCTCAAATTGGAGCTGACAGGTTTTGAGTATCCTGATCAGAGTTGTTAATTCTGCTTTCGTTTACACTTGCAGAGCCTTAGGTAGTGAAGATAGAGGTCACATGAGCATAATTAAAAGTGGAGTGGTTTTGACCTGATCTCTAGGAATGCCCCACAAAACCAGGTTCTGGTTATGTGACAAGTCCATGGGCTTCCAGAGAATATTTAAGCCAAAGGGCTTCTTGGGTGGTTTTTAATTAATGTGAAGTAATTATAATTTTGTTATGAATTTAAAAAGGAATGTAAAGAGCAGGCAAAATGTTATTGGTGTTGCTTAAACTGGCAAATAAATTAGTAAATAGCTGGTCATCATACTCAGAGCTGCCCTTTCCTTTGCCCTCACGGTGCCCACAGTTGCCAGTGTTTGCTTAGGTGAGGCTTGGAAGAAGGGTTTTCATTGTCACTCATAAAGCTGTGAGCTCCTTTCACACCCTCATCACCTCTGTGGAGGTGTGACTGCAGGGAAAGACATGAAATCATTGTATTAGCTATAAAGAGATAAGTTCCAATTACTTTTTTCACTCTGTCTCTAAATGCAACCATTGTCCTGTGTGACCCTTCAGCCAGTGTTTCTGAGCCTGCCCAGAAGTGCTGCACAGAGAATATCCAGCCATTTCTCACCTCCATCCTGGAAGAGCTCATGGGCCCTGTCAGTTCCGGATTCATGGAAGTGCGCTCACTTTTTGATAAGGAAACGAATGAAATCATCCAGGACTTCCAGAAGACCAATGACATGACCAGGCTAAAGGAGGTAAGACAAAACAGAGTTGGAGCCTTTATATCAGCACAAGGACGTTCTGGCTAGACCTTGGCTGGCAGCAGGATTTGCTTTCCCAGGTGGAAGCACATGAGCACTTGGTTTTGTCGTTTAGAAAGTCTTGTGGTATTTGTGCAACTGGAGTGCAGATACCAGAATTTGGGTTAAGGCCAAATTGTTACATTCTCTATTAAAAATTCACCTCTGGTTGCTTTGTCTCAAAACCTGCACGGGAATGCAGAACATGGATCAGCTCATGACCCTGCCCTTCAACTCGGTGAAAATGGAGCCCTGCTATCTGAAAGTGAACCTGCTCCATGAGCTCCTGCAGGACCTCAAGAATCGCTTCAAGGTCTATCACATTGATTTTGTGATTCAGAGGACACAGAACTTCATGCAAGAGGTACTGTAAGATCCAGTTTTTCCTCCTGGGAGAACAGGTTAGGTTTGTCCTGCTAATCTACTTCAAAGTGAGCTTGATAAAAGCTGCAGAAAGAGCCCCAGAGTGTCTCTCAGGCAAGGTACAGATAACAAAACCTGAGAAAACCAGCTAGAAGCTGCTTGATACTTGTATTTGTGAGTCTCTGTGTGTGTGAGTCGTTCAGCAAGGCATGAAAGTTTTGCATGGATCATCTGTTTCCCTGGACTTTTAGGTTCTGAATTCCCAGTGTCTCAGCACCCGAGAAAGTTGTGTGTGTAACCAGTGGAGTGGCTAAAACTCACCTGATTCCCATTCTCAAGGCTCGATTTTTCAGGAAGGGTCTTAAACGTGTTTTACCAAAATGGAATGTCTCCTCCTTGGTAGTTGATTTTCTCACTAATATAAAGAAAAGCAATTAATGTTAGGGACTTGGATGTCTCAGGGTGTAGGTGCTTTACCCAGCCTCACTTTTCAGGGCACTGGTGGAGATGATGATATCATCATCATGATGAAAACTGAACTCCACCTCTTTGTCCCCTCTTGTGTGTGTTGGTATAGGCTATAACTCTGCCTTGCCTAGATTCCTGCTGGATGCCTGGCCAGAAATCTCTGAGGAGCTGGACAGCAGTCTGATTTCAGTTGCCAGATCACAAGGCACATTTGGCCTTGGAGCTCTAAATTGAACCCTATGATTTTAATCTGTTTTTGGGAAACTTAATAATCTGCTCAGTAATCTTGTGAAATGGAGCTGGTCCAGATCTATGGAGTGGGAGTTATGAATATGGAAAACAAGTGTCTAGGGAAGTGCTGGGATAGGATTTTCCTAAAAGCAGCCAGGACCAGCAGCCAAGGAATTATTCAGAAATAAAATTCTGATTTCATGTCTGGGTCTTTCAGGGGGGAACATTCCAAAATGCTGTCTTTCACACAGTGGAGACCATCAGTCAAGACAAAGAAGTAGACAGAAAATAAATCCCATGTAAACCAAGAGGTCGTTTTTTTTCTGAACAGAACATGAGTCAAAATTAACAGGAAATAAGTTAAATTATAGCATGAGTTTCTAAACATGCTGTTATTGCATCTTCCTCTTTAAAAGGCTGGTATTTTCCTCATAAAAATATTGTGTAGTTTTCCTTTGTGTCCATGGACATTTATTTCATAAATAAGTAAAATCAGACGTGTGTGTTGGTGTAGTATTTGGCTAAAATGTACCTCGGGTGGAGGGTGGAGCAGGATTCCTTGCCTTGGGAGCTTGGCATCCTCTAGTGGCCAATTTCAGGAAATCTGGGAGCACGGTACTCAACTGGCTGAAGGAATGGGCCCCCTCCATATCTCCCAGTACTTCTCCAATAAGAAAATGTTAAATTTTGAATGGGAACAGCTAAAGAAAAGGCAAAGCCTCATTAAATAGACTCATTTACCCCTTGCAAAACTGTTTGTCTGAAATATCTTCAGAGTAAGAGCATAATATATTATCTCTGGATAAGCTGAAAATATGGTAAATTTCAGCTTAGCATAATTCTGTGAGAAACGATTGCACTCTGTGCAATTTTTGCTGATTATTATTATACTGAACTGATATATATATATATCAGTTCAGTATAATAATATATATAATTATATATACTACTGAAAATTATGTGCAGCATTAAATACTATTTATTAATGATTAATGATAGGAGTCAATGGGAGTCTTCTTATTAGGGATAATGAGTTTTGATTGTGGTTTGTATACATAGATAATCAATTCTACATTTTGGCTCTGTCACCATCAGTTTGGATGGTGACATGAGATCAAATCTGTACAAGAAAGCTGTGACAGCATGATAATGATACCATGGCTTTAATTTTAATTAGTTATTGCAGCATTTCAATGCATGTTGCTCTTCAGAGCACCTTCTCAGAAACACAGTTTAAATTAACAATTACACTTACCATGTTTGCAGGAATTTGATGTTGCTGGTCTTTAACAGATTTTTTTAATGACTATTTTTAGCTGATGGAAAATGCAGTTTATACTTTTGAGCAGTTGTTCTCTCCAAGCCACCAGGCAGACTTGGCCAAAGTTGCAACGACCATTGAAAAAGTCAAGCTGAGAGTGCTGAAGGTAAATGTCATGTAGCACATTTGCAGGCTGCCTTTTTGGAAACAGAGAATATATTTTATATGAATATACCTCAGTATTTGAAAGAAGATAACCTTTTACTATCCAGCTGAACATATTGATTTGGTGGCACTTAGCAAAGTTCTCATTTGGGAGATAAAACCTAGTTCTGGGCAGACACAAAAGTATTTGCATGCGCAGTCCCTTTAATTGTAGGCAAATCAGATTATTAATACGCTGTGGATCTAGATAAATAATTTTTAATTAACTTTATAATTAGCCTGCCGCTATAATTTGTTACTCTGAGAAAAGGCAGTGCTGAAACACCTGGGGAGGGCAATCGGGCACTGTTTCTACCTAAGAGTTAAATGAAGGGAAAAAGATCCCAGAACAGTAAATTTTAGAGTGGTTTTGTAAAAGCTGGACTAACCTGCATGGCCCTTCAAACCCCTGTGCACCTGTGATGCAGCAGCGACAGGCTGACAGGCTCCCTGTGGGAGTGGTGAATAACCCCAGGCACGTGTGGGCTTGTTTCTTTCCGGTGTGTTTTGGCAGCAATATGACTACGACAGCAGCACCATCCGCAAGAAGATATTCCAAGAGGCACTGGTGCAGATTACCTTGCCCACAATGCAGAAGACACTGGCTTCAACATGCAAACCAGTAGGTGTTTGTGACTAAAAACCCGAAAAAACAATAATGAAAGGCAGGGGAGGAACAGCACCTTGGCAGTAAGTCCTTAACACTGTCAGGCTGTTTTCTCTCGGAGAACTGTGCAGATTTCCTGCCTGCTTAGTGCTTAGATTTGCCACTTCATGGGTTGGGTTGGTGTGGAGCCCAAGGAAGATTTCAGGAAACAGGGACACTGTGTATACACCTTGCTTTCTCAAAGGCAGTTGCAGTCCTTTGCCCATCCCTAGGTTCGTTCCTTCCCTAGAGATCTGAAGTCCCTGAAACTGAGTTCCTCTGGACAGTTGGGAGGCAGGGATGAGCTGGGCCTTTTGTTCATTCCTCTGCAGCAGCACTTGGAGGTATGGTCAGGACTGTGCCCAGCCTGTGCTTAACTCCTTCAGCAAGAGGGCAGCCCTTGCTGTCAGTGGTGTTCAGTGCAAGGGTTGCATAACAGTTAGGGAATAATCACAGAGACCATCTCTGTTCCTCTAATCACACAGGGCATGTTCAGTCAGCAAACACCTGTCTGGTGGAGGTGTTGGGTGGTATCTGTGTGGCTGCAGCAGAGTTGGTTGGAATGCTGTTCACCTGGGCTCAGAATGAATAGTCTGAACCCTCTGAAAGCCCTGGGCACCCTCCTGCTTTGTCCTGTGCCTGCTGAAAGGGGAGAGCCCCAAGCCATCCTGGCCTCCTGCCCTTCTGTTTCATCTGCTCCTGTTGGCTGTGAGCTCTCACCCCCATTGTGCTGCTCTTGGTTATGCTCTCAGCTTGTTTCAGTTTCAGAAACAAGTTTAAAACCAAGCATTTCGCCAAATTACACTTGCAAGTCTTTGAGTGGGGATTGTTAAAATTTACAACGTTCAAGAATATATTTAAAATCTGTCTCTTTTGTACGTCACTCTCCTTTCCTTAGGATCCCCGAAGTAACAGTCTCTTGTAGAATGTCAGCAGTGCCTTCAAGACAGGATGTTTGTGCACGGGGACAAGCATTTCATCACCTGGAGTATGTGTGCAGACATCTCATGTCTCTGTCACAGAGGAAGCAGTGGTGGAGCAAACTTCCACAAGCCCTTTCTGTTCAGTTTCCCACCAGCCTTTTGTGTTTGTGCCTCTGCAGAAATGGGCAGCCAGCTCTAGAAGCCAAAGTGTGGCACAGCTGCCAGGCCCCACCAAGTCCTGACCTTCCACTTGAAAACCTCCAGGTGTTTTTATGTAGGTGCCTCTTCTAGAAGAGGGCAGAGGTCTCTTAATTTACTTTTTATAGACCACCAAGCAGCTACCTAATAATAATAATTCAGTTATTGTCTAGACAGCCTCTTGGGTATAAATCAGTGAGCTCAAAGTGTTACACACCTTTTAGAAAAACAAAACCAAACCCCACGTCTCCTGTGCACTGTGGATTTGCCTCCTTGGACAAACAAGTTGTGTGAGGCATTTCCTCAGCAGCTGTTTGTTTCAGCAGGCAGTGATCTGTAGTGCTTTTAACTGTGGTTGTACTGCAGGAACACTGTTTGGTAAGGACGTAATTGATTGTAGACACACGTAACTCATGGAGTCATAGTTCAAACAATGCAGCCCAGGAGCTGTCATGGGGTGTTGCAAGACCTGCTCCATGGCATCTCCAAGCCATTTGCTTGCAGTAGGACTCAGAATCCCTCAGTTTTCTCCATCTGTTCCTTTCTTCCCTACCTGCACAGGAGCTGCAGAGATACGAGCAGTACATTTTTGCTGATTACACGAGTGTGATCCAAGTAGAGAATGTGTATGAAGAGATTTTATATCAGACACTGCTTGAAGAGGCCCTGAAAGGTGAGAACATTCTTGAGGTGACAGGAATAACATGTGGCCCATGAGCTGTTCCTTCAGAGCTTCCCAGAATCCTCACCTGGCTGTTACTGTCCCACTTTCCCCAACACTGTTGGTTACATCCCTACAGTGTTTTTTCATTTGGCTCACTGAAGATGTGTTGCAAGCCCTAAAATCTGAGTTATGGGGCAGCTTTACTAAACCCATGGAACTCAGAGTGATGGCTTGGCACAAGCCTTTTTCTAACAAAATGTAATTAAGGCAACTTCACTTGATCTCGATTCCCTGGGCCAAGGAGGGAAATTCTGCCCTTACTTGCAAAGACCTGGTGATGATTAAATGGCAAGACTGCCAATTGCAAGACTAAGAGAATTGCAAAGACTAATGGCAACAGAGATTAATTTCCCCAAATGAAATGAACTACTGGATGCGGTTTCCATTACTCACAGATGCTAGTAGTGGACTCCTTGCAGATCTCTCTGCTTCTGTGTCAGAAAACGGAACTATTCTTAATAAATATTATATATATACAAATACTTATAAAATACTTTTATCTCTCTATATGTACATGTCTGTCTATACCCTGGATAAAAGACAAGCAGATGTACTGCACGGGATGTTTTCCTAGACCATAGGCACTTCTGTTCCAAAACAGCAGTATAATAATTGTAACCAGCACACTTTTATTAGCATATTCAATGTAAATCCTTCTGCACTGCAGCACTACCCTTGTGCATTGTAGGTCCTCTGCTTCAGAAACACTTATAAATACTAAAGTGCCATTATTCAAAAAAAAAAAAAAATCCCCATCCCCAGAAAAGAAATGTGAACTGAAAGGAAGCTGAAAATGAACATTATTGTTGTCTTTAATATGAAAATGTACAACACAAACTTGGGAAAGCACTGTACATTCTTCTCTGTGCCTCTATCAGCCTTCCCAAAACATTCTGGTGTTTCTGTTTTATTCAGTGATCAAAGAAGCCGCCATTCTGAAGAAGCACAACCTGTTTGAGGATAACCTGAACGTGCCCTGTGAGAGCGTGTCCAGCCTGACAGAGCTGAGGACCCCTGTGGGATCAGCACAGGGCACCCCTGCCAAGGTGCCTGCAGCCGCCCGAGCCGAGGGGTCGGACACCGAGAGCCATGGGGACGAAACGCTCATCGTGACAGGGAAAATCGTGTGGGAGAAGGATGCTGATGAGGGAAAGTCACCAGACAAAGAGGCAGGCACCTCTGTTAGTGCAGCTGGTGATCAGGCCAGCAGGAGGGAAGCAGTGGCTGTTACAGACATTGGTGACAAACAGGAGTTCCCTTTGGCTGACTGCACTAAAGAAGGAGTTGCAGAGGGAAAAAGTGCATTGGAGAATGAATCAGAGTGTGTAGCGAGCGCTGAGAGAGAACTCAAGGCACAACAAGAAGCTGTGGAGGAGAAAGTAGCTTCTGGGACTGACGCTGCAGTAAAAAATTTTGGAGCCAGCCCTAAAAAAGAACTTAAGGTACCTGAAGGAGCAGCAGAGGAAGAGGTGACTTCGGAGAGTCAAACAGTAACGGCTGCTGCGTCTGTCAGCGGCACTGAGAAAGCAAGAACAGCACGGGAAAAAGTTTCTGAGATGACGCCCACTTCCCCACCTGAGAGTGTAACAGATACAGAAATTTTAGGGAGTACAGAAAAGAAAAGCAAGGTAAAAAATGAAATGATGGAAAAATTACCTCAGAGTGAAAATTCAGTAGGAACAGGGTTTGAAGGGGATAGTAAAAAAGAAAGCAGTGAGAGTACTGAGACAAAGATTGTTTCCCAGGATGAAAAGACAGGGAAAGCAGGGTTTGGGGATAGTCCTGGAAAAGAAAGCCAGTCAGAAGAAAAGGGTTATAAATCCCCTGATGATGTGAATGAGATAAGGGATTTGCTGATGCTGACAGTTGAGATCCCAGCAGATACTCCAGCTGAGAACATAAAGGAGGTCTTCGAGGATGAGCTGCTGAAATTGCAGGAGCACCATAATGGGAAGTACGAGTTGAGCGAAGTGGCTGTGGCAGAAATTCAGGTGAGCCAGAAGATGAGGAGTGAAGATGCAGCAGATTGTGTGGAGTTAAAGGAGGAGCGACCATACTCAGCCAGCCTGGGGACAGATGGTACGAGTGTAGAGAGCGTGCCCAGGGGGGCACAAGCACCGTGGCTGGTGGAGAGCTCGACTCCACCTCGGGAGGCAAAGGCAGAGGTGGAGAGCAGGCCAAGTGTGTGGTACACTGCAGGAGGTGAGAGGTTGCAGCCAGAGGAACACACGGGAAATGCGGTGGAAGACAAAAGGCTGTATGGCGAGGAAGGGGCAGGGAACAGCCACGCTGTCCTGGGGGAGGCAGGGACACAGAGCTCCTTTCCGAGCCCTGCTGCATTTGCAGCCACGAGGGACGTGCCCATCCTGGATAGAGCAAACCCGAGCCCAGGACTGCTCGAGCCGGTCTCCCTGGTGCCGCAGCAGCGCCTGGGGCAGCCCAGGGCAGAGCGCACGGCACACACAGAGCCTGGGGGGCGAGAGGGGGAGCCAGGAGATCAGTCATCTTCACACGCAGGAATTCAAAGCACAGGAGGAAAAGCGATTCTCCCAGAAGAACACCGAGAAGATGGTTCTGCACAGCAAAACTCTGAGGAGTAAAAAGCAGCTTTCAGCCCAGCCCTGCAGGACCTATTTACTCCAGTAACCCCTGTTCAATTGTTAATACCTATGCGGTCGGGGCTGGAGGAAATGGGCTTTGTTGTGGTGTGTCCAGCTCCTGCAGGTTTCCCACGGATCCCTTCCTGAGGGATGGGTGATGGGTTTCCTTTCAGTTAAAACCAGATTACTGCTGAGGAACCTCATCTGTCACTTCAAATTTGCTCCCTTGTAAAGCTAGAGAAAAAGTCTGAAAATGTGACCACTGAATGCTTCAAACACCCAAATATCATCAACTTATTTTAACAACTTAGCTGTTCTTAGGGATGCTCTTGATTTTTAAATGCATGGTTTTGACAAGTACTGCTCTGATTCTGGTGGTTGGTACATACATACTCGAGGATGCTTTTAGTATTTGCATGCAGTATACAGGAAATAAAAACATTTTTTAGTAGTAAACAAAACCAAATAGTTGATTTAGTAGATTGCTGAAAAGCCACACTGCAAACTCTGCAAACTGATTACTTAATTATTTTCAAGTTTTAGCAGATATCAAAGACCAGCAAATATTCTGATTTTTAAATTTTTTTTCTCTTATTGCTGTATTTAAAAAGGGGAAAGTATGGGAGCAGGTTTCTCAGTCCCACTCTGCACTTCGGGGTTATTTAGCCTTCCAGAGCACTTTATGGCTATTTTGTTTTGTTTTGTTTTATGGAAGGGAAAGATGAGAATGTTTACAATAACTATAACCATTAGGCAGCATTTCTTTGGTTTAAATCCCACCATAAAATAGATTCACTTACAGCTATCGAATACAGAATATCAAGTCCTGCCATTCCCATTCCCACTGAGTTACTCAGGTCTGTAGGCCTTTTTAGGTGTGGAAATCATGTAATAAGTGGCAACAGTTTTGAAATATCAGAATAATTTAATGTAATTTCTAGTGCAGATGTTAACTGAAGTGACAGGCAGCCAGAGGTTGTTACATGTGCTTAGATTTTGGAGGGCAGAATCACATTACAAAAGCAGTTATTAAAAGGAGGCAGCTGCTTTCATACACACGATCTGTATCAAGCCATGATCTCGGCACAGAGATGCTTAAATGTGTTCTTTGCATCTCAGTTTGCACAGAAAAGCTTGGAGATGAAACCCAGTATCTTAGTAAATTGGCCTTTCAAATGCAAGACCTTACTTCAGAGGTCAGTTTAAGGCACCTTGAAATTCTGGCCTGGTGTTTTGAGCCTGTTTCTGAATGTCATACAGGTAGAGGACAGCAAAGATTAATGATAATTGCAGCAAGGACTGCAGGATTTATGCCCATAAAGACATGGGAAGAAATGACAAAGTCGTGGGAGCATAGTATGTGTTAGCATTTAACTTCAGCAAACTGTGCAAAGTCTTTTAATGCTATCAAAATATTCTGTAATACTAACAGAGAATTGACACTAGAGGAACAGGCAAATATTACCGTGTGAGGGAGGAACCTTGTTGAGTAACTGGATTAACTGCTCTGCCCCTGCAGTAAAATAAATGCAGTTCCTATTTAAAACTCGTACTGTGGTATGGAAACGTGAAGGTCATAGATGTTTTCCTTGCAGGAGTACTTTGCCTTGTTTCTTCCTTATATTTCATGCAAAAATACTAATTTGTAAACATAGAAACCACTGCCGGCCAACTTTTTTTAACAAATCATTGCTTATTTCACTGCTGCTGCTTCACTTTTACAAATCATGAACTATTTTTAATTGGTACTGAGTGCTAAGTGACTTCAAATTTATAACACATGCTCTAGAGTTAAGCAGCAGCTGCCTTTCTAAGCTAAAATTAGGGGACATGATGGGTTTTTAATACTTTTTTTGGTGTGAAAGACAACTAGCATGGCAGCAAAACAGACTGCAGCCTCCTGCAAAAGGAAACTAATTCATTCTAATATGAAGTAGATACATCTGTACAGAGAGCATTTTGCATAAGTATTCCCATCATGGTAATTCTGGAGTTATTTCTGTGGCAGGCCTAGATCTGGGTAATATTTTCCTGTGATATGAGTTGCCTTGCTGAATGCAGATGCTCAGATGTTTTTCACCAGTGGGATGGGAAAGGATGGGGAAGATTCAGCCTGTACCTTGCTTGGTTCTGGAATTCAAATTGCAGTTCGTCATGGACAGGGGACTGTTTTCCCGGTTTGGGGCATTTTCTGTCCCTTTGCAAATGGATAGTGTTTTTCTTGTCTTTACCCCAGTTGGTTAGAAGAAAGAGCTTGGCTAGAAGAACTCAGCAATCTGCAAGGTTACATGGGACCACTGATCAGAAATTACAATGCACCCATTCTGTCGGGTTTGTGGCTTTCTTGCAGTTGCCTTCACAAACTGGGAACCGTAATAAATCGCCTCTCGCGGCGCATGGCCAAGGGTCGGGTGCCCTGACGGGAGCGGGCTGGGGTGTGGCATCCATGAGGTTTCCACTGTGTAAGGCCAGGAGATGAAACACATTGTATTTGCCTGGAACTTCGTACAAACGCATGTCATGGAAATAAAGACGTTCTTCCCTTCCATTGCTGGGACGCTGCTTTTCTGAGTGTGTGATAATTTGGTGGATTTTTCTTCAGGCAGCTGGGAGTGACGGAGGTGTTTCCTTGAGTGCCCGAGGGAAGCCTGCGGGCAACACGGAGAGGGAGCTTTTACAGAAGCATGGAATGAAGGGTGAGGGGAAACGGCTTCAAACTGAGTGTTAGGCTGGGTATTTAGGAGGAAGTTCTTCCCCGTGAGGGTGGTGAGGCCCTGGCACAGGGTGTTCAGAGGAGCCGTGGCTGCTCCATCCCTGGGAGTGCGCAGGACCAGGCTGGACATGGCTCTGACCAGTCCGTGCCCAGGACGAGCTGATCTTTACGGTCCCTTCCGTCCCGAGCCATTCCATGATTTCCGCGCACGCTCCGCGCTTGGGGCTCGCTTGGGGCTCGCTCGGAGCCGCTCCGGGCAGCGCCTGAGGGAGCGGGAGGGGCGGGGCGGGGCGGGGCGCGGGGCACGCCGGGAGCTGTGGTTCCCCCCTCCCTTTGGCCACGTCGACCCTCTCGTTACGCGTTCCCTGCCGGCGCACGTGACCCACGCGCCGCGCTCCCCCATTGGCCCGGTGGCGCGCGCCGGGGGGGTGGTGCCGGAAGCGGCGGCGGCGGCGCGGGGCCGTTTCCTTGGCTACGCCCCCGCGGGCGCGCGCGGAGGGGCCGGGTCGGGCCCTTCCTGCGCCGGGAGCCGCGGGAGCGGCCATGGGCCCGCAGCGGGACTAGCGGGCACCCGGCCGGCCGTCATGGCCCTCAGCGGAGCTCCGGGCTGCCGCGCCGGGGAGCGGGGGCCCCGCTGGAGGAGGCCCTGGAAGCTCCTGGCCCTTGGCCTGCTCTCCGCCTCCTCCGTACTGGCGGCCGCCCCGGGAGCCGGGGCCATGAGCAGGGAGGAGAAGCGCCGGCTGGGGTGAGCGCAGGGACGGCAGGAGGGAGGGAGGGAAGGAAGGACGGCGGGCCGGTCCCCGCCGTGCTGGGCAGGGGGTGTGCGCTCCCCCCGGGGTTGGGGTGGGCTGGGCTGGGCTGCTGCGGGCGCAGAGCCTCGGAACCGCGTCCCCTGTGCGCCCCTCTCCCCCCGAACACTCCAGGGGACGCGTGGCATCGGTGCCCAGCCGCGTTGGAGCTGCGTGTGCCGGACCGCGGCGGGTGTTTCGGGCCAGGTCACCCGGCTGCTGGGGACACGCGGCCCCTTCTGCGGTGTGGGGTCAAGCCATGTGCTGTGGGAACTTGTAACTCGCCAGTGCTTGGGAGCTCGTCTTGGAGGTTTCAGCCAGGGCTTGCGTCGAGCTAGGGGTAAAGGTGATTAAACGTAACTCTAAATCCATACTTGGTTTAATTATGGCCGTGCCTCTGTTGAGAGTGCGGGAGTCATAAAAAAGGTAAATGTTTACGTGTGTTCCGCCTAGTTCCTGTATGTAACCTAAACTGCTTCGGTCCCCCGTGCATGTAAGAGGCTGATTCTTTTATTGTAGTTTTTAGTTGAAGGGTAAATATTACAACGTAGGTGGAAATACATTTTCCTGTGTGGAGTGGGATTTTTTTAAACAAATTGGCAGTCAAGCATATTTTGTCTTAGTATGTTACTGGGGCAGTTTCATCGTCCTCTTCCAATCCACTGGTCAGTTGTACAGAATAATAATGCAAAAAGTCTGCTGGAGAAACAGTCTGGATACTCTGATAGTTGTTAATCACAGAGTTGTTAAGGTTGGAAAAGGCCTCCAAGATCACCAAGTCCAGCTGTCGGGTATAAGTTGATATTTAACTCCAGTGTTTACAGTTACTGGGGTTTTCCATCTTGGGTTCTCAGGGTAATTTGTGTGTGTAATCTTTTATATGTTTTCTTCATGAGGCTACGCAAGGAGTTGAAATTTCATTCCCCAATTGGTTTTAACATTTTTGCATTAATAACTTGCACTTAAAATATCATCTGATGCTCCAGGCATGTGCAGGCCATGTCCTGCCATGGTTTGTGTTTGGGGGCACTGAGCTGGCTCACTTCTGAATAATGTGATCTCTGTACTTAATGACAGGATCATGTCAGTCACAGAAAATGCCTATAAATATAAGTTTAAAGCAATTTTCTGTTTTCTGCATCACCCAGCAGCTTTGTGTGCTTATCTGGAATTTTACCTGCTGCAACCTGAGAGGCACCTGGGAAAAGCACCATCCTCTGCTCTTTTGATGCCTTAATGTACTTGATGAGTTAAAACTACTTCTTAAATTTCCAAGTCATTGAACTAAATTGGATATTTACAATATAATTGTGGTGTTCTTGGCTCTTTTATGTTTGGTCTTATCAGCAGAGATTGTGAATTACGTTGATGGTAGAAATTAGCATCCTTTTTTGCTTGCAGGGCTCCCTCATGAAACAGTTAGGAATGATCAGAAGTAGTGCTGTGTCATAAAAAAGCAATGTGTTTTTTGGGAAGTTTTTGTATCTAGAAGCATTTGTGTCCTTCCAAACATATGAAATAAATGTAAGGGTTTTCTTTAGTATTTTCTTGCCAAGAGATCCCCAAATAATTTCATGTTAGGTGAAGAAAGAGTCTTTCCTTTTTGGCGTGGACCAGAGTAGCTGAATCAAGAAAAATTATTATTCTATATTTCATTTACTTGAGTAGAATATGTTAGTAGAGGACCTGTGCCTGATACTCAGATATTAAAGTGTGATGCATGTAAGATGGTGTGTTAAAGACTGTTGGGAGACAGACCACTAATGCTTTTTCTTTTTTCTTTTTTAGAAATCAAGTGCTTGAAATGTTTGATCATGCATATAGCAATTATATGGTAAGTCAAATACTTGTTTGATGTTTTTCAGAGGAGTTGTTGCTGACCTGGGGAAGAAAGCAACCACAGTACATGACATTCTATAGAAATATCCGGGAAGGGGGGGTGAAAACAGAGCTAAAATAAGTAACAGCACCTGTAAAGCCTTTAAAAAGACCATAACAAATACTACTTTCAGGAGGGTTGTGATGGCTTTTAGAGTGGTAACTAAGAATTGCTTGTGGTAACTCTCCTAATCTGTGCCTGATCTTTCCCAAATCAGTTTATCTCATGTCAGGCTATGAGCAGTAAAGTATTTGCTTTGAAATTCTAGGAAAAGGAAGCTCTAGAAGAGCTGTCTGTAGGCATGAGATTCTGGAGAACACAAATAGATCTTATTTATTTTGTAGGTAGAAATTACATCTAATATTTCTTCAGTAGTAAGCCATGTCAGATGCAGTTTGGGGGCTCTTCTACAAACTGTTTGTAGAAGAGAAAGGGGATCTGGTGCCATATCCAGGCATTCCAGTCTGTGCCCAGGATGTGACTGTCATATGACCAAAGGCCACACTGGCTGTGGTTTCTTTTGCTCTGACTTGTGATTCCTGTGCAGATGTCCTTCAGTTCTGGATCTCTGAGCCATTCTACCCACCCTGGGATGGCTCAGTTTAGAAAAGCTTAAGAATAAATAAGTTACTTGGAGTGGACTTCCTCAAGTAATAATTTCTTTGAATATTCTGTAATATACTTCTGAGGAGAAACTGTAGATGTGGCCTAGATAAATATAAAATATTAATTCTTACTGGCTTTATATGGACATTCTTGCACATTCTTTGTGGCTGTTGCAGAAACCCCTCTCAAGTTGCATCAGTTCCTGCAGCACAAACTGCTGTCTCCTGGCAGCATCTTGCCACGTGTCCCACGTTCTGTGTTATAGTATAAACTTAATTATGTAATTCAAGCTTAAAATCTCAGTAGTTACAACTTTATACAGCATGAGAGAGGTACAGAACTGTAGAGTGGACAGAAAACCAGGCAAGAGGATTTTCAAAGGGGTGTAGTTTCTCCAGACCTTTTGACTTAAGCTCTGTACTTTTGAAACCTTTAGCAGTTAAACATCAGGCTTTTTGGTAGTAATTTTTGTAATCTGGTTCCATGAAAAACACTTGGCTTGGGTTTCCCCAAAGGAAAACTTATGCATTTGGCAAAATTGAATAAAATATTACAAGGATCTGTGATGAACTGGCAACTGGTAGGGGTCTTGCCACATCTGAAGCAAGAAAATTCTGTTTGAAGAAGAGTAATAACTTCGGCTATCCTGGAAAGTTTGAAGCCAAAAGGATATTTATTTGCCACGTATGCTGGAGCGCTAAACAAACAGAGAAATGTGACTTGCTTGTTTAAAGTTGAAGAAAAGATTAGAGTATCAGACTTGATTCTGACAGCAGGAGAATGTAGTATTTTTGCAGGTGTTTTTGAAACAGCCAGCTGAAAAGTTTTGATTTTCTGTTTCTATTAATACATATTTTAGACATCCGTATTTAGAAGACTGAAAATTTGTGTTTGATTGCAAGGGAAACTCCCTTGTCTTTTTTTTTTTTTTTGTCTTTTTTTAGTTGTTAACAGCAGCTTTGAGAAAAAGCTGCTGGTTTTTTTCAGTCCTTCAACAATATTTGTAATAATGGGGATATTTTTTCTTCTTGGCTGTCAGAACATGTGAGAATGTCAGTCAGTTGAGGCCAATGACAAGTTGGGAAATAACTCAATCCAGTAGCTGCTTATTCTCTGCTGCAGGCAGAGAATAAGTGAACTTTTATTTTTCAAAATGTTTGTAGTTCTTTATTTGTAAAACTAAAAGTTTATTTTTCCATATTATTTATCACTTCTCTTATCCAAAATTTAAGCCAGAGATCTCAGTTTTGACATTGCTTTTGTTGTGTACTTCTTTAATCTGTTTTCTGAATACTTTGCAGAGATACTCAGAAACATCTGAGCTGTATTAAAATGATCTAGATTGTGTCTTTTGTAGTTAAACTTGAGGAGAACAAAGAGTTGAGCAAAGACCAAAACACTCAGGAGGGTGGTATATGGGGAAACAAACCATCAGTTTCAAAAGAAGTTGCTGTAAGAGCTGGTTATTTATAGAGGAGTGCTCTTTTTTTCCTTTTTATTTCATGTTTGAATATAGATTATTTCTGTACCGTATATTTGGAAAGATTTTGAATGTGTTTACTTGCAGTTTCAGTGCAGCAATTGAAGTTTTTTATCCCGCCCCATGTTAGTTCTCCACTAAAAGTTAAACTGGAGACGTCAGTACTTGATTTCAGCCAGTTTCCTGCTGAAATCAAGAGAAAAGCTCCATCCCAAACCACTTGTGTTGAGCTTCTAAAGGAGGCAATTTCATGTTGGTTGGACTTAGATATATTTAAGATTCATCGCTACTGATGTCAGTGTTATATTTGTCATATTAGTGTCAGTTATGTTTGTAAAAGGCTCAGTCTTGTTAAGGTTTTTTTGGTGAATGTTGTCTTTTATGCCTTATGTAGTAATCCACCAATTTTTTGTTTGAACTCCTGAGTTCTCTTACCTGTTCCTGACTGTCACCCCCAGCCAGCTGAGTTCATTGTGCAGTCCGTGAAGGACCAGCCATCAAGGTGATGGAGAGCCTGGAGCATCTTTCCTGTAAGGAAAGGCTGAGGGAGCTGGGGCTGTTCAGCCTGGAGAAGGGAAAGCTCCAGGGAATGTGACAAGGGAGGCTGTCAAGAAGACAGAGCCAGGCTCTTCTCAGTGGTGCTCAGAGGAAATGGGCACAAACAATGGGAGGTTCCCTCTGAACACAAGGAAACACTTTTTCACTGTGGAGTTGACCAGGTTCTGGCACAGGGTGCCCAGAGAGGCCGTGGAGTCTCCCTCCTTGAAAATGCTCTGGAGTTGTCTGGACGTGGTACTGGGCAGCTGGGTCTGAGTGGCCCTGCTCAAGCAGAGGGCTGGGACAAGATGAACTCTAGAGGTCCCTTCCCACCTGCAGGGTTCTGTGATGTCCATACAGTTTTTCTGAAGAACAGCATGATGAGGATTCCTTTCACAGGCTCCCAAGAGTGGCTGTGTGAGCACTGTAACTGATTCCCCTGTTTTGTTCCCAACAGGAGCATGCGTATCCAGCTGATGAACTCATGCCTTTAACTTGTCGTGGACGAGTGCGGGGTCAGGAGCCAAGTCGAGGGGATGTGGATGATGCCTTGGGAAAGTTAGTGTCTGAAATGGTCACTGTAAACATCTAGGAGTAGAAGTACAATTGGCAGCCCATAAAACTTGTTTGTTCAGTTGATATGGCCAGAAACTTACACTTGTAAGAAGTATTCTTATTATTGTGAAGTTAACTGATGTGAAATTGTACCTTAATCAGAAGAAAAGAATTGACCAGTGGATGAGATCCAAAGATAATTCTTTTAACCATTCTCCAAGTATTTTCCATAGGAAAACCTTCCAGATGTGGGCTGACATTTTTGGTATTAGTAGTAGAGGTTTTAAGGGTTCATGATCAGCTAACAGAGCAATAAACTCTCATCTGTGATGCTGGTCTAATAAGTAGAAAGTTTTCTGAAAACAGGCCAATCTAATGATTATCATGTGTATGATAGCCTGAGGCCTTTGCAGAAGTATAAAACATTATTTCAGACATGTTTTCTATTCTTTCTTTTAAGGGACCTAATAGTACAAAATACTAATCCTTTGGCTAGCAAAATGTAGATTTAAGGACTGTTTTTTTCCATATTAAATGGAATAATCAAAGGCAAAGTTGACTTACTCTAAATTAATTTGTAATTGATTCCTTTGAATATGTGCAGTTTATAGAGCAAATTCTTTAATTGCAAATAGCTGATTTTTTTTTTAATATCACTGATTAATGTCTCTAAGCACAATAGTGGTAATCAAAGCTGAAATCCTTCTCTTGAATACTGCTTATAATTGTCTCTAGGATAATGAGCATGTTATTTTGGTTATGTTTTGTTATGTACAAATGTTCCTTAGTCTAGAGATTTCCATATAATCTTGCTGCCTTGGAGGTATCTAAAGATACAGCAGATGAAAAGTGTCAAGAAAATGTATTTTGAATCCTGGTCATGCATTCTTTTTAACGACCTTTTTTAAACATACTAGCATTTGAGTAAAAATATCTTTCATCCCCTTCGATGTATTAAATTATTGTATATATTTATTGTTTTTCTGTATACGTGCTTTATTTTGTACTTTATAATTAGTTACATTATTATGTAGCAGATTTCTTATCTAATCCTTTTTCGTGCTAGCTGCCTCATCAGTTGTGTTCTCTGCCAGCCTTTGCAGTCCCAAAAGGACAGGGTGAGGCAGCTGGGTCAGTTCTGTTTCCCTGGAGAACTCAGGAGCCTTCCATATAGCTGTGAAATGCATCATTTCCCTCCTTTTGTATGGAAAAAGTTGTGGATTTGTTAGGCAGTTGTGCATAGTCATTAGCTAATCTCTGTCCCTTGTAAACACTCGCAGAATGCCATTATGTCATTACAGATTTAAGAGAATTGTAATATAGGAAGACTTATTAGAATTTTGATTGTTACGTGTTGCCTGCAAGCTCTCAGACATCGGGCACTTGTTGAAATCCTTGGTGCTTGCTCCTCAGTAGGCAATTTTAACTGTTCCAAAGTGTTCAGTTTTATCGCCATCATGTTCTGTAAATTCTGTTCTGTGTTGTGGATGTTTCTTAGCATAGGAGCAGTTGTTGGAATCAGACACATTTAAGGTACAATTATAGATATAATTCCTGGGATGGGGAAGGTACCCTCAGCTTGGGATGCACTAGAACAGCCCTGGAGAAAACCTCTGATCCTCACTGGGATGTTCCTGTTTCAGACAGTGTGGAGCTGACTTGATGCTCTCTTTTCACAGAATAATCACAGAATCCCAACCTGGTTTGGGTTAGAAGGGACCCTAAAGCCCATCTTGTGCCACCCCCTGCCATGGGCAGGGACACCTTCCACTAGTCCAGGTTGCTCCAAGCCCTGTCCAACCTGGCCTTGGACACTGTTAAAATAGTTCTTTATTTTAGAGTAAATAAAGTAGTTCTTTATTTTAAGCCTACCACTTGCTGGTGTTGGAACATTTTCTGGTAGGAGAAATTTAGCTTGGAATGGCTTTTAATTCCAACATTTTTCCCTTCTTTTGAAAAAAAAAAAAAGTAAAACAGAGGTTGGAAAAAGACTTAAACTTTTTAGCTGGGTTTCTTAATAGATTGGATTGGAGACACAGAATAAAAATGAAATTTGCTTACCAGAAGTTAGAAGGCTTTGCAGTAAATAAATGTATCTGTGACCATAGCTTCTTCGTCAGCTCCTATTCTGGTCACTAGCAAAGGGAAGAAACTTAGAAGGAGGTTTTCATATTACACATGTTAAATTTTTTGCAGCTGGTGGTCTGTGAGAATTTAGTTTCTTCCATGGTATCAGTTACTACTAAAAATCACTTAATTTCTACACATACAGATCTGTAGTAAATCTGTTTTAAATTTTCTTTCATAGGTTTTCACTGACCTTAATTGATACCTTGGACACTCTTGTGGTAAGTTTAAGCTGTTGATAAGCTTTGATAAAACAAAGAGATTGTCTTCTGATGCTGAGACTTATTTTTAGATTTCTTTTTCATGATCATTGATCTCTGGCTCTGTTTGAAGTGACTGTTGGTCGTGGGAACTTTGAAGTGCTGTGAGGGTGGAGTTTGGAGTTGGTTGTAATAAGAAAACTACAGCATTTCCTTCACATTTCATTGATACTTCTTAATATTGCCTTTTTTGGCTCTAATTTAACACAAAGAGTGTTGTTGTTTTCCCTTACAGTCTAAAGCAAGAGGCTCAGTCAGTGGTGGGCACCTCTTAATAACCACTGATGTATTTCTGGTTTTAATTGTATGTACGTATTTTGTGGGTGACTGTGTGTGCACTGAAATACCCTGTATACAAATACACTGTGACTGCATTAGTGATACTGGAACTGAACACCTGCTCACTGTTGTATTCCAGGTGTTAAATAAAACCAAAGAGTTTGAAGAGGCTGTAAAAAAAGTAATAAAGGATGTTAATTTAGATAATGACATAGTTGTGTCTGTCTTTGAAACCAACATAAGAGTCCTTGGGTGAGTAAACTTTGTTTTCAAAACTCTTAAAAATGTGGATTTTAGTCAGTGTCTTTAAGACACCTTTCTGTGCTGTTCCACCTATTTGAAACAGTTGTGCCTTCGTCAGTTCACCTGAGAGCAGTTTTAAAATGCAAGGCAGGACTTGCTGCAGTGGTACTGGATCAAGCTGCCCCCCATCTCACTGCTGCAGGCACAGCTTTGCTGATTAAGAGCCCCATATGCATGCTGAGGGAGCAGTGGGTTTGCTTGACAGAGACAGGCTTGGAAATGGCTCTGTTCAATACTTGATTTACCAGATTTTGATACTTGAGGTCATAGATTATTTCAGCTTGGAAAGGACCTCTGGGGCTCAACGCAGGATCAGAGCGTGTAATTTGAAGTTATTCTATGCCATTGTAGAGGTCTTCGTTGCTATTCCTGTCTAATCACTGTCTAATCAGTGATTCCAGTGATAAACAAGAAGAATTGCTTCCAAAATACTGGTAGCTAACCTTGATTATAATGGGGATTGCATCAGCAGTCTAAAAACTCGGGCCAGTTATGTACATGTCATCTAAATTGTAGAGAGTTGTCCTTGCTGTTCAGATGAACATACCTTTTGAGATGTGGATAATTTCTCTTGTGTTTAGAGGTCTCCTAGGTGGGCACTCAGTGGCAATTATGCTGAAAGAAAAAGGTGAATATATGCAGTGGTACAATGGTGAGCTCCTGCACATGGCAAAGGAACTGGGCTACAAGCTTTTACCTGCTTTTAACACCACTAGTGGTCTCCCTTATCCAAGAGTAAGTTCTGTTTCTGTAATGCAGGATTACAGCTGTAATCAAGACTTTTGTTGCTTTGATTTTATATCTGTTTCCAAAATCATGTCTATATTTATTTAGTGGACAGAAAATCAAAAGCTGATAAATTGCAGGTACTCTGAGGAGCCAGGAGTAGTGAGATATTTACAAAACTAAATTTCCAGGAGTACTTGTGATGTTCTGAGTTCCTTATTTGTTGCTAAAAAAAATTGCTAGAATTAGATTTTTAGAGTGTATTCTCTTATTCAAATGTCTAGTGAAGCAGGCAACAAGTCCTTGTTCGGGAGGGTTGAGATTCTGGGTATTTGTAGATACTTCTCTGTGCATGTTTAAGTTGGCAGAGCAAAACCAAAGGGATCTGTTTTTGCTTGTCTTTAGAAAGAGTGTAGATTATATACTTGCTGTACAATTACAGGAATGTAAATTCTTTCACCTAGGAAAAATAAAGATTATAGTCTCTGTTTTTCTCTAGGTTAACTTAAAATTTGGTGTAAGGCATCCAGAAGCACGAACAGGAACAGAAACGGATACCTGTACGGCTTGTGCTGGTACCTTGATCCTTGAGTTTGCAGCATTAAGCAGATTCACAGGAACATCTATATTTGAGGTTTGCTTTTTTTTGGCTTAGGTCTTCAGCATTCTGTTACATTTCTGTAATTTTAGAAAAATAATTCTGAGTTCATGAAATGGATGTTTTAGCTGCGCTGCACAAAAACATTTGCATTTGTTCGGATTTATAGTGTTTGTGGGCTTTCTTCTAAGGTTTGATTATTTTTTTTAAATCATTTTTTAAATCACAGGAAGTAATTTTGGTTGAAAGTAGTTAGAGTAATACAGAAGTAAACAAGATAAATGTTCTGAAGATTAGTAGTTCTGAAATCGTTAGACATGACACATCCTATTCCTTTCCTAGCATCTTAATTGAATTAGCCAAAAGAATGACAGAGTGTAGTGTCTGTGTTTCCCTAATTCCCTGTTGTTGTTGTTGTTGTTGCAGGAGTATGCCCGGAAGGCGCTGGATTTTATCTGGGAGAAGAGACAGCGCAGCAGCAACTTAGTGGGGGTCACCATTAACATCCACACTGGAGACTGGGTCCGCAAAGGTGGGGGGTCTGACCCACAGGCAGGGACCACGGGCACTCTGGGGCAGGGGAGATCTCACACATCCCCAGCACGCTTACCTGGACTGTTTAAAATATTAGTGGGATAGGCAGTGGAGAAACCTGCTGCCCCAAAGCCTGGCTCTGCTCTGAGAGGGCCGAGCCCTCTCTGGTAGAAAAACTGGTTTTATTCACGTCAAAGTGTTCCCTGATCCTCTTTAACACCGAGAGGGAAACACCTTGGGATGAATTTTCAGAGACTTTGTTATAAATACATAGGAAAAATATAAATAGGATGGGAGAAGTGGTGTCCTGTGAGAAAAGATTGAAATAAGTGTCTTCAGTGCATGTCTATCCATATTATTGTGTGCACTGGCATAGACACACAATGTTGTGTCTCTGCTTCAATCTGCGCCCTAATTCCAGTGAAAGGAGGCTTTTCCTTTCACTGGAAGAGCCTTTAAAATCAAAGTGGGAATATACGGTAAACACCCATATCACTACTTAAAGTAAACCCACCTTTTTATTTTCTCCTGTTCCTAGATAGTGGAGTCGGAGCAGGAATAGATTCATACTATGAATATTTATTAAAAGCCTATGTCTTGCTGGGAGATGACAGTTTCCTGGAAAGATTTAACACGGTAAGTTAACACCTTGCTCAGGTTTGTGCCTTCTGCAGTATGAATTTCAGAGTAATTGTGTTGTCAGCTGTTAGCCTGAGAAGGGATCTTCAGCAGAATTTCTGTGACTTCTGCTGTGTTTAGTGCCAGCTCTTTTTACTGAGGGTTTTTGCTAATCTTGGGTGATTAGCTGCCACCTGAGCAGTTATTTTAACCCCATCCAGTAAAAATCAGAACCTTCTAGGCATTTCTCCAGGTTCCCAGTATGGGAGAAGCTGTATTTCCAGATCACCTGGGAGAGTGTAATACTGGGAATGTTTCTGTAAAAGAACTGTACAATAAAGGCCCTTCTGTAAGGGCCTCTTATTCCAAGCCATTGTACAATTTCATTCTGTCCTGGAGCAGCAAAAAAATCAAAATGTGGATCTTGCTTTGCACTGCAGATCCTCAGGCCCAGGATACATTTAAGCATACAAGCTGAAAACCATGCTTAGATTTTTTTTAAATTCATAAATTACTGAGCAGCTTTGTCAGCATTATAATTCTTTCATAAAAGCATTATTTCTTTTGAAAATGGCAATATCTATTAAAAACATTTTAGATCATAATAGGATTTTATATCATATAGCATGATTTTTTATTAGAAGTGGAGTAATTCCATAGTTAAAGGCCTGTTGTAACACTTTAGGTGTAATGATGATTTTATGGTCCTAAAGGGCAGCCCCCAGTGTTACATTTTCCTTGAGTTAAGTGTTTCTTCTGTTAAGTGTTTCCTGTCAGTTTGGCTTGTGTGCTCAGGATTGCACCTTCTGAAAACAAAGTTTAGGATTGGAAGTCAGCAACGTGGCAAATGACCTAATGGGTTTTTTAAAGAAGAGCTTTAAAGTTCTTCTGAACCGTCTGGTCCAGCTGCTTTGTTTGGGTTTTTTAACCTCCTTTTCCTCCTGAGATCCATAGAATTCTGTTGTTCAGAGAAAGCAATTTCAGCTTTCTTTAGAGTGTGCTTTAAAATTCAGCTGAAACAAATGTGCCTTAACTGTGATAGTTCCTGGTTTATCACATGTCTGCTGGATATACTTTTGTGTATGTATATTCCTTGGAAATGTGGTAAGTTTTGCAAGTGTAATACTGTGGAGCTTTTCAGTATTTACTACACTTAATTTTAGTTTGCAAACTAGAGATAGTGGCACTGCCAAATGTAGCAATGATTGGGAGTGTAGTACTGGCTTTTCTATTCAAATACAATGCCAGTCTGGTGATCCATCTCTCTTTTGGGGAATAAATTGATATACAAACTCCTGCTTTTCCTGATGTTTGGCAGCACTATGATGCCATAATGAGATACATCAGCCAGCCACCTCTTCTCCTTGATGTTCACATTCATAAACCAATGCTAAATGCTCGGACCTGGATGGATTCTCTGCTTGCTTTCTTCCCTGGGTTGCAGGTAAGGTGTAAAACCCATGTACAGATGGTTTTAATAACAAGGAAATGATTAACTGGGTTGGATATATGATTTTTCAAGTCAAGCTTAGTAATTTGATTTTCAGAAATACTGAGGGAACATCCCTGGAAGCGTCCAAGGCCAGGTTGGATGGGGCTTGGAGCAGCCTGGACTAGCGGAAGGTGTCCCTGCCCTTGGTAGGGGGTAGCACTGGATGGGCTTTAAGGTCCCTTCGAACCTAAACCATTCTGGGATTCTGTGTTCTCTGTACCTACTTTTCCACTCATTTCAATGCTATGATGCAAGTTAATGTGCTTTTCTGGCTGTGTTGAGTATCAGGAAAGGTATGTCCATGTAATTTGCTTCCTTCACTCCTAGTCATGAAAATACTCCAGTTAACCTGCCTTTTTACTAGTCTAGTGACAAATTTCCTAGTTTGTGTGTTGTTGACATCTTTAAGACAAACTAAATCACATTTTCACCCCAGTTCTCTTAAATGTCAGAGGTCCTTGTTCTACACAGGCAATAATTTTAATGAGTTCACTGTTTTTGCTTAAAAATATCTTAAGGAGTATCTGTGACTTACACTGATAGGGAGTAATAATTACAGTATGTAGTGACTGCTCTGTAGCTTTACATGAACACACTGTGAGTGATTTTAACTTTGAGTATTATTCCTATGCTTGGTGAATTAGTGTTAATTTTATTTTTTAATTTTAGGTGTTGAAGGGTGATATTAGACCTGCTATCGAAACACATGAGATGCTGTATCAGGTTATAAAAAAGCATAACTTTCTTCCAGAGGTAAGGTAGTACATTATTGATTGTGTAAACTGATTCTTACCTCAATTTGAGCAGTCTCAGATGCCCATTTGAAAAACCAGTAGGTATATGTGTTATTAAAATCAAAGGCTCATTTCCACAGCATTCTTACATGATTTGTAGTTCTGCATGTCTGACAGCTGTGTTTGGGATATGAAATATTTTTCCTTCAGTTATGCTGTTATTAACAGCGGGAAGCTGCTGCTATTAACAATTGCTTTAGACTTCGTATTTCAGTCTTTCAGAACTGACCTCAACTCATTTCAGTGTGCAATAGTAATAGTAGCTGCTTGGTAACATAATAGTGTTAGTGCTAAAGATCACAGTCATCCTTATTAACCCAGGGAAGGAACCTAAAGGCTGAATTGACTGAGAGAATGTTCTGAGATTTTGTATCATGTCCTTGAAAGTCAGCACACAAACTTACTGCAGATGCTGCAAGTCTTTGAGCAAGTCCATTGTGCACAGAAAAGCTTGTTTACCTGCTGAAGTGTGTGTCTTTAATCTGTGATGACCCAGATTATATTTGAAAGCTTCTGACTCCAGGTTTAATTTTGACTTTTCTGTGGTGTAAGCTTATTTCTGTTAAAGAACATTTTAATTAACATCACATTCATCTATTGTGGTTACTGAGAGCAAAGAATGCTAAGCACTGGAATGATTTTTTTTTTGAGTCCTTTTAAAATGGTGTGATTTGTCTCTTTATGGGTTTTTTAGTTGGTTTTTTTTGTGTTTTGTATTTATGAAGGAAACTTTAAAAGGTCAGGTAGTTGTATTTAAGCCAACAGACCATCCCTTAAGCAAAGACTTAAATCTTTGTATGAAATACTAGTGAATATATGACAGCAGTGGCTTTTCCCAGTGCACGGTAACAGTGAATAGATAGACTAGGAAATTTTTAGATATCTGACTTCTAGCCTGTGGTATTAATTTAGAAACAGCTGCTTAACCATCTGTCTGTGCAGTGACACTTGATTGCACTGGAGGTGTCAGGTGGTAGGTATGTTTGCAAAAATGGTATTTATCAAAGCTAGGCTGGTTATATAGTTAACACAGAATTCAAATAAACCTGTGTTTGGGTTGCATTCCTGCATTTATTTTTGTTTGTTCTCTTTCATCCTCAGGCATTCACAACAGACTTCAGAGTTCACTGGGCTCAGCATCCTCTGAGGCCTGAATTTGCTGAAAGCACCTACTTTTTGTATAAGGTACAGTCACATTCATTCCTCTGACCTTTGAGCACTTTTTCTAGCACCTAGAATTTTGTTGCTGTTTTATTTCAATATAGAATTGAGTAGCATCTCTCCAGCTTAACTTATCCAGTGGAGCCTAGTTTAGGATATAAACAAGATGTAATGGTTATCAAAAATGGTTTGGTTTTCTTTCATAGGCTACAGGAGACCCTTACTACCTAGAAGTAGGAAAAACCCTCATTGAAAACTTGAACAAGTATGCCAGAGTTCCCTGTGGGTTTGCTGCAATGAAGGATGTTCGTACAGGAAGTCATGAAGACAGGTAAAGTTTGCAAAATGTTTTTTTTTAATATAAAAATATAGAAAAAATCAAATTGCCTTGTTTATGTAATTTAATTAATTGATATTTGAGGAGCTGTCTGTCTTCAGTCTGATAACCAAATCTTAAATTACCTGTTTGTATTGAACTGTAAATGCATTGAAACAGTCTATAAACTGTTTCAGTAGTGTTACAGTGTGCTCCATAAGAATATTTTTAGTTTAATAACTGTTCATTTGTCTCAGAGCAATAGATTAATTACTTTCAAACAAAATATACTTCAAATCTGTAAGTTTGTCAGGAGGTTTATCTGTGTTTTCTGTAATGCTGTTTTGTACTGAATGTGCTGAATCATTTCCCTCCAAACACAGCTTCTTCCAGGTGGAAGGAATGCTAATGGAATTATGTCCAGCAGTAATAGTCATGAAGTCTTCAGAGATGGAGCCATAGGAATATTTATTTTACTGATATTCTAGAAATAAGGAGATCTCTGTAAAGCACATCCCCTTTTTCTCCACAGGATGGACTCATTCTTCCTGGCTGAGATGTTTAAATATCTGTACCTGCTGTTTGCTGATAAGGAGGACATGATTTTCGACATTGAAGATTATATCTTCACTACAGAAGCTCATCTATTGCCACTCTGGCTCTCCACTACAAATCAAACCATCTCTAAAAAAAATACAGTATGTAACAGCTCCAGTCTAAATCAGTTTCTGTGGTACACTTCCTTTTTTTGAGGGGAAATGGAAATAAAATCAGGAAAGATAATAGTTTGAGGAAGCACACCAGTTTGAACATGTTGTCTAATAGGCACTGTTTCATCATATTTACAGTGCCAGTCACAAGAGTAGGAATAATGACTGGATTCTGCACTGCTGAACCTTGAGAAAAAAGATATGAATTAATAGCAAGATTTAAAAAGAAAATCATTCCCCACATCTGTATAAATTGGAAGATAACACAGTAGGATATTTCTGTCCCCATCTTTATTTTTTATTATTTTTTCTAAAACCTAAGTTTTTCTTGTTAGTTTTAGCACATGAACAAATTTTGAGAGGTTTTTTGAGACAGCTGTGGAGTTAATTTGACAAGATAACAGCTGCAGACAGATTTGGGATGTTTAATCACTTTAGTCCATGCAGTAGGCACCTATTGTGTAAATGTGAGAACACTTAGGGGTTTATAAATTACTTAATCTTCCAAAATAACCTGGAGTAGTATAGCTGTGCCATGAAGCATCACAAATCCTCAGATTTTTTGATTTTGTGGTCAGTAAGGTGACATAATTTGTCTGTAAGGCAATAAGAAAAAGGAAGAAGAGAAAGAGAAAATTTTGTCTGAGACATCAAGGACACAAATTCCCGTATTTGTGCCTGTATTTTTAACATTTTCTAAGAGTTTTACAATAATGCCTGCATCAGAGGAAAAGGCTTGTATTGTGTGTCAAGCCACGTATCCTGGAAAAATCACCCTGTTTCATGGACTTTAGCATTAAGCAGTGACAAATTTTTAGTTATTTGATGTTAATATCAAACACTGGTTATGTTTTGAGTCGTGGGTTACGTATTAAATGTTCCTTCATGGTGGAGATCCCACACCCTCTCTGAAATGTTCTGTCCCTGAGATTTTATCTTTTTTCTTTGACTTTTGGAAACAGAAGCTGGTTTTCGAACTAAGTAAGAAGTTTTTTGAAGGGTCTGAAGGAGCATTTTATGTAATTTTTGTTCCCAATATAAGAATTTGATGGGCAGGGTTCCCACAGCTGGTGCTGTGTTAAGTGGTGGCCTAACTTGGGTTGTTCTCTTGAGAACTGCAAATGTTAATGAAAGGCCAGTAGGGAGGATGGAATAAGTTGCTCAAATGCAGTTTTTTAAGCTCTTTGAGTTGAAGCTGCAAATGGGCATAATCCAAGTGTTGAAGATGGTGTCAGGTGGCTGAAGGGCTGTGACGTCAGGTGCTCCTCTGTTATGGAATTTTATCTGAATGAATGGAATGTGTAAATGATTTTTAACATAAATACAGTGCTATTAAAACAAACTGTGAGAGAGATGCTTGGTACTATCAACCCAACATCCTGTTTGTATTTGCTCTCATAAACAGGAAAGGTCATGTCTTACTAACAGCCCTTTAGGTCTTGGGTTTTAGGGAGCCTTTTAATACTTGACTTTTCATTAGCCAGTATTGCAAACAGGAGGGGTGAGTCTTTTCAGGTAGATAAATACTACATTAATTTTTATGAGTTATAAAATGAGCTTGCTGGTTAGCTATAACCAGTTATTTGTTAAGCTGAGGACAGGCTAAATGTGGCTCCAAACCACCAGACATGTTCCACATGGTTTCACATGTTACAAACCAGCAATTTGTGCAGATGTTCACTCTGCCATCTTTCCTAAAAATAGAATTTGTTTGAATTACATAGAGATCCTTGCTCATCCAGACTTGCAAGTCTGTGAGGCTCCTGAGGAGGAGAATCTTTTGTTCACATGAAAAAATGTGACATTTTTAGTAAGAATGACCTAAAGCCTTCAGCTGGTCGCTTGCTGTAAAGCCAGTATCAGGTGAAACCAGAACTACTCCCTTTACTTGTCCAGCACATAAAATACAGGGCACTGGCTTTGTTGTGAGCAGGCTTGGGAAGTAGTCTGCCAGCAGAGGATTAGCTGTTTCTGCAAAAAAAAAAATCTAGAAACTGTATATAAATTTAGTAAATTACAAATTAGAATGGGTGTTGTATTTGTCTGTCCAAGGGCTTGAAGTGCACTTGCTTGCACCCTATTGCACTTGGCTGCTGCATGTCCCCAGTACACAGATTAATTAAGGTAGGCTTATCTGTTGATGTTCTCTATGTAAAAATAAAACCTGCATTTTTTTACTCTGTATCTGTCATTTTAGAGCACAGAGTACACAGAGCTGGATGACAGCAACTTTGACTGGACCTGTCCAAACACCCAGATCCTCTTCCCAAATGACCCCATGTTTGCCCAAAGCATTCGTGAGCCTCTGAAGAACGTGGTGGATAAGAGCTGTCCCCGGGGCATTTCCAGAGCGTAAGATGGATACTTCCTCTCTTTTTGTTAGCGCAGGACTGAGTGGAACAGGGTCTGGGTCTGCTCTGTGGGGAAGGAGAAACATGAGGTGTGCTGGAGCTGCCAGTCCTTTTGGGATGGATAGCCAAAGGGATGATTCCTGGTCACAGGAAAAATCACTTCGGTTTTCTCTGGCATCCTCAGCAAGACTTAGTTTGTTTCCAGCTGGAATTAGTAAGTCTTTCAAAGCAGAAGGAGCTGAATGTGCCATATACCTTGGCTGCAGCTCTCACTTGGAGTATCACAGGAAGTGTGTCTCTCTGATTTGTAAAATCAATTTATTTCTGCAGTCTCCTGAACAATTCTGAAAGTCTTCTTTGTAGTAAGGAAATTATGCTGCCACACATAACTGCACGTGTTTTGAGGAATTTGGGGCAGTGTTAAGGCTGAGGAAGTTTGTCCTCCTGATCGCCTCTTCTATACCTGTATTTCATGAATAAAACTGAATTGCAGCTGTATGGGGAAAACTGGGTTTGGTCAGTCTTGCAATAATGCAGACTATTTACAAATGAGAGAGAATGTGGCAGTTTTGTTATCGATACTGGGGGGAGGTTTTGCACTGTAAAATTATTGATAATAGAAACAACTTTAAAAAAAGATAATTGATTGAGAAGTTGCATTCCACTGAAGCATGCACTCAGTGTACCAAGAATTCCAGTCTTGTGATGGCAGGGATAACACTAGAGTTCTGTTTCAAGGACAGTCTGGTTTTTAAAGCTTTGATCTCTGATATCTTTTGGCAGAGAAGAGAGTTTGGGAAGTGGACCAAAACCACCGCTGAGAGCCAGAGATTTCATGGCCAGTAATCCTGAGCACTTGGAGATCCTGAAGAAGATGGGAGTCAGTTTGATCCATCTGAAAGATGGACGAGTACAATTAGTACAGCACGCAGTGCAAGTAAGACCTGGCAGGATTTTAGTTTTTAGAGCTCTCAGCAAAGTCCTCCTAGCAATGATATTTGACACCTGGAGCTTCAGGAGGGACAGCCACCCTGTGGAAGGAGGCACATGAGCTGGATATGTAGCTATATTTAGCAGGCTGATGCTTTTTAATATTTTGCATCAGCAACACTTTTAACTAATCTTTCACTAATTTAGGTAGAGGCTGCTTATGTTGAAGTGATGTAGCCAGCAGCATCTTGGCTGAAAACACTGCTTTCAGCATGAGATACTTTCATTTCTTTATGAGGTCTATATATTTGTATATTTTCAGTCTCCTCGGTGGTGCAGGTGCTAAACCTTTGTGAAATGATGAATGAGTGGAAGTGAGCATCCATCCTGTGTGTTAAAGGCTTTGTAGCAGTGGTCCAAGCAAATACAACTTCTTTTCCCCCAAGTTCCTCAAACATTTAAGATAAAATTGTTGATTCTTTTCTCTGCAGGCAGCAAGTTCCCTGGATGCTGAGGATGGCTTACGGTTCATGCAGGAAATGATTGAACTCTCCAGCCAGCAGCAGAAAGAGCAGCAGCTCCCTCCTCGTGCTGTCCAGATTGTTTCCCATCCCTTCTTTGGCAGGGTGGTCTTGACTGCTGGGCCAGCACAGTTTGGGATGGACTTATCCAAACACAAAGCAGGGGTATGTGAGATGTGGTGTGATCTGTTCCTTTCCCTGTTGCACAAGCCTCAGCTTTACAGTAGTGCTGCTGTTTGAGGGCATCCAGGTGATCGGTTAATTACAGTGCTTAAACTGACAGGCCCCAGTGGCAACAATGACAGCAGTGACAGTTGTGGGGATGAGTGGCTTATCTGTCTGTGCTCTGCTCCTGAGTCATCAGCCATGGTTTAGGGTTTAACACACATGCACAGCATGAGTTGGGAAGCAAGGATATCCAGTCTGTAGTGCACAGCTAAGGAGACAGTGATTTAGGGAAGTTTTCCTTCCGTGTCAGCCCGGAGCTACCAGAAGCTTTTTTAGAGTTAAGAGTAAGTTGTTCTTATGAAAGCTTTTCTAGAAGGCTCTGTGTAGATGGAAGAGGGCAGTACCACAGAGGCAGTGGTCCCTATGGGAAGCAGGAGGAAAATCCAAAGTTGCAACCCCAAAGAGGAGTTCCAGACTAGCAGTTCACAGGAGAAAAATTTCCAGAGACAACGCTTCCCAGGTGTAGACAAACCACACTGATTATGAGAATTAGGTTTTCACTCAGTCACTCTTTGCTTCTAGAGCTTCAGTTTCAGGGCACAGATTGTCTGCACTGACACAAGACAACACTAAATGCGTTAGAGTGACTGAAGGAACAAAAATACTTGGGAATCTTTCACAAGCATGACTGTAGTGCTCTAATTCTCTTTATTTTTGTTTTTTTCCAAACAGACAAGAGGATTCGTTGCAACCATTAAGCCATATAATGGATGCTCAGAGATCACTAATCCTGAGGCAGTGAAAGAGAAAATTGCTTTGATGCAAAGAGGCCAGTGCATGTTTGCTGAAAAGGCACGAAACATTCAGAAAGCTGGAGCAATAGGAGGCATTGTCATTGGTAAATACAATTCCAAGTTCTTAATTTGTGTAAATGTAACCTGATTTTACAGATTTGAAGATACAGGAAAGCTGACAAGCTTTAAGCTGAGAAGCACAGGAGTTGTGCTTTCAGAAGCTGAAGAGATGTTTGGGGTTTGTCTGGTTCGGTGCAGACACAGATTGGGATGGGTGATTGTCAGTGTTTTTGCAAATTAAAAGTTGCTACTTTAAGGATTGCGGGGTGCTGTCAGTACTAACTGCTGAGGAAAAATGAGGATACAAATGAAAAGTGTGGAGGAAAACACACCAAGTTGGGGTTTGCTCTGAAGTGACTGGGCAGGGGAGGCTGCTCTAAATGCAGGCGATCTAACGGGAAGTTTGCCCTTCCTCTGGTGTGCTCTGCCTAGATGACAATGAGGGCAGCAGCAGTGACACAGCCCCTCTCTTCCAAATGGCTGGGGATGGCAAGAACACAGATGACATCACCATTCCCATGCTCTTCCTCTTCAACAAGGAAGGGAACATCATCCTGGATGCCATCCGGGAGTATGAGGCTGTGGAGGTGCTTCTTTCTGATAAAGCAAAAGACAGAGGTAAGGTTAGAGGTGATTTATGTAAATCCAGCTCTCATCTGTGCTGTGGCACAATGGAAAATGGACAGGAATGATTTGCACTGCTGCCCAGAGGTGCCATGGTTTTCTGTTTGACACTGGAGTTAGTTTTTTATTAAGAAAGCCATTATCTGAGAGATAGCATTATCTACTCCCCCCACAAGGTGACATCCAGAAACTGTTCCTAAGTTAAATGTCACTTTGGCTAATGAGAAAATCCAGCCTTTAGGATTCCTTTTGAATCCTTTTTGTTATCAGCTGCTTTGAAGTAGCATCAGGAACAGTGTGTTTCCAGTGCCCTACATTGTGAACGCCTCTCCCTCACCAAGCTCCCCAGTGACATTCCTGGGACACACAAGGAGGCAGACAAGTGCTAGAACTATTTTGTCTGTCTAAGGAGAAGTGGTTATCATGAGAAATAAGGCTGCTGACCTCAGATGTTTTGTGGGTGTTCTTGTATAATGCAAGAAAATTGCAAGCTAATACATTCCCAGTTGAAATGCTTGAATGCGGCAGAAAATTCCAGATTTTCCTCTTGTAAGCTTCCCCTGTAGCACTGCTGTGTCCAAGCAGAATAGGTAAGAACAAGTATCTCTAGAAAATCAGCCTATTTACAAAGGGGATATGCCAAAATCTCATCTTGTTTCTTCCTACTTACAAATCCGTCCTGTTTATAACTGTGCTTAAGTGCTCTGACAAAATGCTAAATACAAGATAGCTCTGCCTTTGAGAGTTTGTAATCCATATCTGCTTCTTCCCCCTCCTCGTGCTTCCGTTTGGAATCCCAGCAACAATCTTTAAAGGTAAAATGATTCCAAACTACATTATTGATAGCAGTAAGTATCCCATGTCAACAGTGGCATGTGCAGTTAAATTCCCTAGAAATTCTGAAATATCAGTGTCCTGCTTATAGCCATAAACATCAAACCCAGAGAAATCTGCATGACTAAACTGGGCAGCTGTTGGGAGCTAAGCTGGGACGTGGGAGATGTGTGTTACTTGCTTTGAATGGGGAGGCTCTGGCTTTGGCTCTCTCAAATGCACAGTTCAGTAAACTTAGGGAACTCTGTCCAATTCTGACTTGCTCTGATGTGGGATCCTGGTGGATCTGGGAGTGCTTTAAAATCCAGCATTAAAGTTCAGTGCACGCAGTGGGTATTTGCTTAAGGCTGAAGAAGGGTAACTGACACTGACCCACAAGTCATTCCTGAAGTTTGAGGAACCAAAACGGGCCCCACTGCATTGTTTGCCCTCATTTAAAATGTGTTTAAAAGTCTTCCCTCCTATCCCTCTGTAAAATATATTGCTTAGTACCATTAAATTTTCGTATCACTGGTAAGTCTGCACTTCCTTGAAGAAATAAGGCCAAGGGAAGTGACCTTGATTTTGGAATACATAATAAAATGCTGGTTTCCTGTGGTTGTTTTAGTTTTTATTTTATTTTTTCCTTCCCTCTCAAAGACTTGGAAATGGAGAATATGGACCAGAAATCATCTGAAAATGATTCACACAAACCAAATTCCGAGGAAACTCCTTCAGAATCTCAGGATGCTGGAGCAGTCAGTGAGGAGCCCAATGGAGGAGGAGAGAGCTCTGCTGTTGGTGACCCTGATCCTTTGTCTCCTGCCAGCGCAGACAGTGCCAGTGTTTCCAGGGCAGATGAGGACCCCCACACCCCTGGACCTGCAGAGGCCAGTGCTCCGGAGCCAGCATGTACACCAGAGGACAGCCAGCCTCAGGAACAAAACACCCAGACAGAGTCCAGTTCCAAAGCTCACTGGGATAGTAAAGTCCAGCCTATGGAATCCATATTAGCAGACTGGAATGAAGATATAGAAGCATTTGAAATGATGGAAAAGGATGAGCTATGACTTGTAATAATAACTTATTTGTTAATAAACAAATGGAGACCTCTTTGGGTAGAAGTGAGGCCCTGATATCCGAGAAAACATATTCAGTATTGGGATGAGCAACCAGGTGTCACCTGGAAAACACCTTAGAATTCCAGCACGTGCTCTTTGTATGTTTTAATTTTTCTTGTTTAAAAATGGGAACGTGCAATCAAAGCATTTGTGTGGCCCTGTGGCTGGTGCTGTGCCCCAGGTAGGGACGAGCCTGACTCGTGCCTTCCAGGCTCCAGGGGGCTCCTGGGGCTCTGGGAAGCAGTTGAGCAGGGTGGGGTGATAGACCACGGAATGGTTCTTGGTGGGGCACCCACCCCTCCCCAGCTGAAAGCCTTCCTTACAGCAGCAGGGGAATTGTTTCCAGGTGTTTACACAGCTGGAAGCAGTCTGGTTTTGTCTGACATAACACAGTGCAGCTCATCATTCCTGGCACCCCTTACCACGAGGAACCACACGGGGACCTGGGAGTTACCCTCCTGCTCCGCCTCCAGCTGGAGGAATTGTACAAACCAAAGGCAAGCTGTGACAGGTCCTGTCAGGGAGGCTGGGCCAGCCGTGGGGCCACCAGGAAAAGGTGTGGGAATGTCCTGCTGGAGGCTGAGGGGAAGCAGACAAGGCAGGCGTTGCGTCCCAGGTGTTTCCCTTGGCCTCTCAGGTGGAAAAACTCCAATCTGCCCCAAGATATGAAAGTCTCTGAAAGGCCACGGCTCCATCAGCTGTAACAAAACCTCCTTTTTCTACAAGTTTGACTTCCAACAGCTTGACTCCATTGTTCTTTTTATATGCAACTTGTGTATGTGGTGTTTCAGGCAGGGAGGGCAGTGCCTGTTGGGTCGATTGAATGTTCAGAGTCCAGGAGTGTTATTCCAGGCTCTGGAGTTTGTTACAGGTGAGTCCTAATTTTTTATCTCCATTACATTTAAGTAAAAATGGGGAAGTTGAAACAACAGAGGCATTTTGACTGTGTCCAAAGAAACTGCCAAAAACTAATTAACTTGATTTATATAAACAGCTTTTAGTGAATTGTGGTTCATAAAATTGTTTTATATTAAAGACTAATTGAACACTGCCTATATGCTGCACCAGGCTAAAAATGAAGGTTTATATTCATCATTGCAATGGAGTAAATAAACAGGAAGCCCCACTCTGGACTGCACTTTTGATTTAGCTGATGAAATTACATGTGCTGAATATGCAACTGTTAATTAGCACAGCCATACTCTGTATTTTTACTCTGTACAGTGAGCAGAGCAATCCCAGGCAATGTTGGATCCATGTACTCGGCCACACTTGCTTTCAAAAGTCTCAGAATGCACAGGCACCTTTTGAGAGCATGGCAGTCCATCCAAATATCATCCCGAACTTTAAGTCACCAGGGTAGGAAGGAGTTTGGGAGGAATAGTGAATAAGTGTCCTTTGAAAGAAACTAGCTTTTAAATGGAGTTGTCATTCCTTTGCACAAATAATTGTCTGGAGGTTTGGACTTGAAGCAGCTGGGGGTTTTCATTTGGGAATGTTTTTATTTATGGGTTTTGTTACATGAGTTTCTTCATAGAAAGCATTTGACCGTGGGAGCCTTGTAAGTGTCCTTGGTTCCTTGGAGCCCTGGGAGCACCAGGACATGGCCAAGTGCAGGATCAAACCATCAGGTACAGATCAAACGTTTTCACTCAGAGAATTATGTTGATCTGTCAGTGCTCAGTGCCACAAAAGGAGCATCTTTGTTCCCATGCTCTTTGACATGGACATCATCTTCCTTCTTGGTAGCTCTTTTGGTGGAAATAGAGTTATTTTTATATCCTAGAGGCTTCTGGTCATTACTCTCTCAATATAGCAGCTAAGGGTTTTCTTTTTTTTACTTGCAGATTTAGGTGTGGACGTCAAATTTTATTAAAAGGTTAACTTTCTCTGCCATCACCAGCTCATTTTTAGTAACTGCTTTCTCTACACCTGTTAGTAGAGTAGCAGGCATTAATTACCTTTTCATGGATTTCCGGGGATCCCAGAACTCCATATGGATTTAGGGCAGCATTTTGGTGGTGGCCTACCTCAGATAACTGTTGCCTCCTTCCTTTTGGGGTGGTTTTTGTTTCATTTAGTTCTCCTTCACCTTTGAAACCATCACAAGAGCCATAGCTTTGTTTACAGAACTGAATCAGGCAAGGTTGACCTTTTGGGAAAGAGGATTAAATTGGGGGGACAGTTGTATTCAGGTTATTTTCACTCTATTTCCTTACGAGGACATAGGTTTTAGTTTAACCTGTTCATATCATTCTGAAAAGAATTCAGTTTTCTGTTACTGTCATCTTAAAAAACAGAAAGAATGTATTCATCAAAAAGAAAAACCCTTTTGGAAAGGGGAGAGTATGTTCTTCCCAAATGTTTGGAAGTCTGCTCCCTGCATATGGAGTAATGCTTGTAGATCATTAATCAGGAATCATCCTTTGTGTATAGCATTGTACATTTCTTTGTATGGTATTGAACACTGAAGAATTCAGGAATCACAGCTGCAACTAGCACTTATTCCATGCCATGTAATTCAGCCAATTAATTTCTCATTTGATCTTAGAGGAATCTTCTTAATTGTTTACATTTATTGTTTCTTAATGAAGTTTGAGAATGAGCCCAGCTCTGGTTCTCCTCCTCCTGCCAGTGTCCCTGAGTAGGCACCAATGAGTGTGTGTTGAAGGTGGAAAACAGGACATCTTATGCAACAGGCATCAGTCAGAACATAGAAAACAAACCATTCTGTGAATGAAAATTGTATGTTCAGATTTTATAAGATTTTTGGTTTGTTGCTTCTTTTTTTTTTTTTTTTTTTTTTAGCCAGACCAATTTACAGCCGTATATTTTCTTATGGAAGATGTCAAATACCAGGTGCTGTAACACTATTGTTGGGTTTTACTCGCTGGTGATAAGTGAACACAATATTTCTAGGGGCAACTATGTACTGTGATGTAAAAGTCTGGGCTAAAATGTACATAATCTGTGTACAGAATTGTGTACTTGATTATAACTGCTGATTGTAAAGATTTAATAAAATGTAAATATTCTGGTCAAGCTGTGCTGAACTGATGCTCATTTCTGCATTGCTGTTGGCTGTCATTTTCAGCAAGGCAGTCACCAATCCTTCATTGGCAGCTTTGGTGAGGGGATGGAGCAGATTCACGGCTGCCACCCTGGAGAAGCCTGGAATTTTTACCGGGAGATTGGCTGAACCCAGAGGTATTGTAATAACCAAAACACCACCTTTTCAGTCTAGAATTGAAACTGGACAGGCTCTCAGCAACCAGATCTCATTGGACTATTTCAACCTCTCTTCTCTATGACTCAGACATTATTATTTTATTATTAACATTTATTTTTAAAATCCAAAATCCAGACCTGTGGCGCTCTATTTCCCCACTCCTTTTCTTACTAAATTGTCTGCCTTTTCCACATTGTCCCCCCTTCCCTGCCCCTAGTCCTGGCCGCTCCCTCTGGTTCTCCTTACTGGTTCCAGTACCCCAACTCTGCCCATGTACAGCCCCTGCGATCTGAGAAAACCCCTGGCTCCCTGCCCACGTGGGCTCTCTGCCTCTGGGGACCGGCTGGACATGATGTGAATAAAAGTTCCTCTGCGGTCGCCATGCAGGGACCCTTCTGCCTCCTTTACCATCACCGTGTTGCGGAGCCCAGCTGGCCGGAGCAGGGGCACGGGGCCGCCCCAAAGGGCTACGGGAAGCGGGAGAGCCGCTCTGCCCAAGCAGCCCCGCTGCGCGCTCTGGGAAGCTTGCGGCTTGCTGAATCAACGCAGGAAACCAAGCACCGCAACACAGACCCTCAAAAGTTCGACTGCTGTACCTGTTTAATTTAGAATGAAAAAGCCAGGTCTCACTTGGGCCTGATGAGGTGAGTCATGGAGGGGCATATCCCTCATCCTTTCTCTATTACGAGCTCTCCTCCACCACCTCTATTCCTATCAATTTTTCCTCTATGGAAGTTAGGATTAAGAAAATTAGGATTAAGATGCAGGAGCCCTAAATTCGTCCTTGTTCAAGTGCTGAGCAGTGTTTATGAAGTAGAAACCCTTGCCAGCCTTGCTAGGGAAGTGCTAAATTTCTTCAGCCTACTGTTCCTTATGTTCTGGGAACATCAGGACTTAGGGACTGGAGTATTTTGGAGCAAAGGCCCTTTCTGCCTCCTTCGAGGCAGAACACTCTGCAAGTGTCCTGCACCCAGTTCAGGGGTTGTCAGAGGTGCTGCCCGTACGGGCAGAGGGATGTGATTGCTTCAAAGGCAAAGACAAAACAGAATTGACAGCCAGGGTGGGCCCTGCCCCTCCATGTATTTCTTTTATAACAAGAAATCAGGACAATTTAAGTGTTTATTTCTGGGTCTGAACAGGTTCCTGACACTCTCACTCCCCAGGGATGCTCCTTGCATGGATGGATGCCTGAAGGACAAGGGAGGCATGGCGGTACCAGGTCCTCACCCCTCCTATTAAAGCCATTTATTAACTTATGCCAGTGGTTGTATTGAGGGCCTGTTACTCATTCGTCACATTTCCATTTTCCATGCAGGTCACCCAAAGGACTTGAGCTGCTCTGACCAAAATTCAGCCTCAGCTGCTGCTCGTGCCATCAGTCACATCGGCCCAAAGCTGCTGTGGCAGGAGTTCCATCTTCTCCCAAAGCACTCCATGAAAAGATGATGTTAATAAACGTTTCCAGCTGGAATGGAGCCTTATAAACCACTGTTTACCTGGGGAAGCTCACCCAGGCTATTAATCCCCAGCACGGGCAAATTCATCTTTCCTAATCCTTTGGTGGAGAGTGCAGTGTGATGCCAGGGCACCAGGGCTGGGACCCCTGCAGAGGCATTTTAGCCAAAATTGTGCCACAAAGCCTGTGTGGTACTCACTGGTACCCAGAGGTACCAGTTTTTGGGGAGCAGTGGGGCCACCCTGGGATGTCTCAGATGCCCCACTGGCTGCCACTCCAAGACAGACCTGATGGCAGCAGTGCAGGGCAGAGAATGAGAAGCAATCCAGAAAACCAGATTCATCCTTAAAAAACCCAACCCAAACCCTACCCCAGCGTTTCTCTGCCCTTCGCCCAGGGCTGCCATCGGTCGGGAATACTGGGCTGAGAAGGAGCCCGCAGATTCTGGGCACAGGCCTTGGCCCAGGGGATGCTCAGGGGTTCAGGAAGGGACACGGAGCAGCAACGTGGGTGAGACAAAGGATGAGCTGAATTTGATGCATTTCAGGTTTTCCGTATGGACCTCTTCTCCTGGCAGGCAGGCTGATGGTTTGAGGTGTGCTTGAGGCTCCCCTCCGCAGCAAAAAGCCATTTCCTCATCATCCTCTGGCCCAGTGCTCCTCGTGATTGAAGAAAATGAGCAAAGAAGGCTTAGAAAGGCCTAAAGGGGGAAAAATCCAGGCAAAAGATGCACAGGTGAGGACAGAAAAGGCATCTCCGCCCGTGCCGGCTCTCTGGCACTTTTATGTAACAGAGCACATGGCTCAGCACGTTCCTTGTGGGCCTGGACACGGGTTCTCTGAGTGCCAGGCTGGAGCATCTCCCTCAGATGATGTCAATCTTCACTGCACTGGCATTACAGCATCATAAAAAATTACAGAGCTGCTATTTTGGGTAGCAGCTCACTCCGAGTCAGTGAATAAATGCAGCTCCATATGACTCACTCCAGGGGATTATTAATAGACACAAAAGCAGAATGCCAAAACCCCAGGAATATGCTCCATTCCCACACGGAGCTTTCTAGCTTCTCACAGCAACTGCTCTTTAGAACTTTTTGTCTCAAATTTTAACTTTTTTAATATCCATATATAAAGAATTAAATATATAAATTTTCCGTTGAACTCACACCTCTAAGGCTTTAGGGGGGACGTTCGGCAAGGATGAAGGATGGTTGCTTCCAGGCTCCATCCGGGATGGCAGAGCAGCAGGGACAAGAAAGGGAGTCATTCCAAGAGGGGAGAATCACAGGCTGCTCTTTTTGCTGCCATGGGTGCCTGTGAGGCTGGTGTTTGAGTTGGTTTTTATGAAGGAGGTTCACAGTCCCACATGTGTTGATGATGAAGATGATGATCCTGAGGAGGATGATGATGGTGACACTCCCATCTTCAGACTCAAAGTGAGCATTTCCCTGGATGTCATGGCTAGATGTGTGCGGCTAAACTGAAAGAAAATAATATGGTTTTTTTTTTTTTTGAAAAGCAAAGACATGAACATCTTTTGAGTTCTACCAACTTTCACATCTTGCAGTCCCCTTAGCTGGGGCTGCCTTCCCTTTGCCACAACAGCACAGTAACAATAACAGGAATTTCACTCGGTGCTTACCCAACTTTTTGGATGTCAGATCTCTGCAACAACAAAGCAAATAAGGTGCCTCTCCAAAGCCATCCCTGCATTTCCTGTCTCCTCTTCCCCGAACACCTACAGAGTTAAATTAAACAGAGAGGGATTTCAGCCTGAAAAAGGAAAGTTGCCCAGCAGTACCAGGACCCAAAGCAGGGTCTTCCAGTGTTCAACTCTCCCAAAAGCATCTTCCATAAAGCCACATTGGCAGGAAGTGCCATAAATCTCTGCTTTCTCAGTGAACACCCTAAAAATTGCCTGTACCACACAGTGACCTTGGTTGAGGTCAAAGCTTTTGATTTTCCAGAGTGCAAGTGCCGTTACTTCCCCCCTGGGCTGGAGCTGCCCCAGATAGGTAAAAGCTTCTTTGGCACAGGGGATGTTGCTCAGACTCCCCAACACCCCACAAAGGATCTGAGTCAGGGCACTAGTTTTATAGTCATGGAATCCCAGAACGGTTTGATTGGGAAGGGACCTTAAAAGTCATCTTGTTCCACCCCTCCTGCCTTGGGCAGGGACACCTTCCACTATCCCAAGTTGCTCCAAGCCCTGTCCAGCCTGGCCTTGGACACTTCCAGGGATCCAGGGGCAGCCACAGCTTCTCTGGGCACCCTTGTGGCAGTGTCCCACCACCAACAGTGGAACTGGAAACCACCCTTTTTGTGCAAAGCCTGTATGACATTTGCTCTTTGACAGACACACACATCACCCAGCCCTTCCTATCCTGAAGGTCTGGTGTGTCAGCCAGGCTGATCTGGAGTTGAGTCATTGCTAACTCCAAAATGGAAGTGACAGAAAATTACTGTTTTACAGACCTGGTAAAACCGAAATAGCTGGGAACAGAATATTTGTCTCCAGGCCGATTTTCGTGTGATGACAGCGATGTCTTTGGAGTTCAAACACGTCTCCCTGGTGCTTCATCGACCCCTTTGCTCCTGCCTTATCATCCAGAGTTTAAATACCTGTTGTGCTCTGGGACCAGTCATCAGCCTGGGTGTTCTTACAGCAACAAAGAAGAACACTGCAAGAAATCCTGGGATGCTGCTGATTTCTCCCCTACAGCCGTGGCAGCACCGGGCACCATCCAGCTGCTGAGGTCAGAACCCACCCGAATGCACACAGGGACGATGGGATAAAGGCGTTTTGGGATGGAGATCTCCCCTCTTGTTAAAGCACTGCTGCTCCTGTTGTGCACAAGGGCAGCGAGAGGTCAGTGAGGCAGCCTGGAGCTGTGTGGCCCATCCATGGCCACAAAGGGCTTGTGGCAGGGGAGGACACAGAGATGGCTCTGCTGGATCCTGGCAGGGAGACCTAATTCAAAAGAACCAAACCTCTCACTGAATGCAAAGGAGGAAACTAATGTTAATTGGGGGATGGAAGGGGCTGGGAGGGGGCACAGGTGAAGTGGAACTCCCAGTAATTAAACATGAGATACAACATGGCCCAAGGCTGGGCCTGGGGTGGGCAGCAGCTCCCCAGTACCGAGGAGGAAAACCAGCACCACTCAAAGGGCTCTGGACAAAGGAGAAAGCACTTCAACAGAAGAAGGTTGACTGCAAAACCTCTTCACCACAATTTTCTCCAAGATCCCAGAATATGATGTGGAGTTTGGGAAATACTGCATCAGCCTCCTCAAGAGAAGTTTGGGCCTCAAATAACTCCCCTGGCACTTCTTTTGAGAGGAACCATGAAATCCCATTTATAGCCAAGCACAGTGTACCAGATAGGAGCAGTTTTCCTCCTCTTCCCACCTTCCTCTTTTCCATGCCACTGAATGTATTTGAGCTGAGCAAAGCAATGGGGAGGTAGGGCTCCAAGGAAAGATGCATTTTCAGCCAGAGTAATCTGCTTATATTATTACAGGCCCTCATCTGCCACATATGTTCAGACTTTTAACAAAATCTCCCAGGGTTTTGCAAAAGTGGAAGAACGACAGCAGGTTCCAAACCTCCTGCACACCCTGGTGCCTCCCAGCCAGCAGCACAACAGCTGACCCAGGCTGTCACAAACATTGCCATCTACAGGTCCAGCAGGAGGCTGTAATTCATCCAGAAGTCTAAAGCACCTGCTGCTGGTTGGAATACGAGCACAGGTAAGATGGGAATTGCTTTTCCTCGCTCACAAAACGTCCACAGAAGCGCAGGTCTCTAGTGCCATCAGCAGCAGCAAGGAAAACATGAAATAAAAGAATTATTAAAACTAAGAGAAGGCTGAAAGAAAGACCATGATGTGTCTAACAGTGTTTGTGTGGGGACATTTACACACAAGATGTTCAGCACCTGGACAAGGAAATGTTTCAGAAGAACAGACCCAACCCCAGCACTTCTGCACAACTGTGAGAGCTTTCCAAAGCACTTTGCAGAGAAGGGTTTGTGAGATCAAGCCCCAGGACTCTTTATTAATTAAAGTATTTTAAATAATTGAAATGTGCAGTCTCTCGACTCTCCCAAGCGTAGTTACCTGCTTGAGAGCTGGCATAAATTATGGAAAAAATCGTATCCAGGAGCAGAGAGACATCACCTTGAAGAATTCATCACAAACCCAACGGCTCCATAGCACTGAGAGATGCCACAGCCCCAGGAAGGGCGATGTGATGGGAGGGAGGCAGAGAAACTTCAGGGAGGTCAGGATACTTGAGAAGGGCTGCCTGCCCACTGCAGCTGCTCAAATGAGTGAGGATTTAGGGAAATCAGAGCTGGCTGGTGGTTTTTGACCATTAATAGGATAAAGCTGAACATGCCATAAAGCAGCCTGACACAGAGCTTTTATAGGGGAAGCTGCTGAAGCTCTGGAGTTGTTTGAATCCTGGAATACAGCAACCACTGGGCTCAGACTGAGGCTGCCAGGGGACCAGGGACTTGTGGAGCCCAGAGATAGCTTCTGCCTTCAGGAAAGAAGCTGCTGCTTGGAAAGCTGCTCCTGTTGGATGGGCTCACACCCAGCCCTGCAGGAATATGAGCAACTCCCAGGTCTGTCCCCACTGCCTCATCCCCTGCCCAAAGGCCAAAGGTAAATCCAGTGCAGGGATGGCAGCAGGATGGAGCTGGGGGTTTCTGGACGTATTCCAGGTACAGCACAGCAGTGATGGGGAATGAAATCTTCTGATGTGGACTGTCCAGCCCAATCAGAGCAAACATTGAGGGAAACCTCTTTAGTCAAGAAATTCAGCAGTAACTTACAGATTTGCAGAGGTCACAGGTGATCTTTGAGGGACTTAGATTCTTTAACGGGATGTGATTTTCAGAAAGCCCAGTGAAAAATGGCCAATATTTGCGTGGAGTGCCCCACTCAAGTGTCAGCCACATCCTAAGAGATGCTGTTAATGCAACCTCAGTCTGGTCCACACCCATCCCACAAATGAAATCAACACAAGGACAGCAAACTACACTGACAAAGCTTCTCCACAGGATGCAGTGCAAACCCTGCCCTCATATGGCATCAAAGCTGGAAGAAATATCTGCAGAGGTAACAATCTTCTTTGAAATAATAAATACAAAAGCTGTATTTTTTTCGTTTTTTTTTTTTTTTTTTAACTCATGACAGCATTTGTTAAAAATATTACATCTGCTTTTGAGAAGGTAATATCCTCTCCATTTAATATGGAAAAATAAACTCTACAGGACACCCAACAGATCCCCCCAGTTGGCACAGAGCTGCTTTAAGAGATCAGATCCACAGGACACATCAAGGTGGAGGAGAGGTTTGGTCTTCCTTGTCCCCAGACTCTTGAAACATCATGTTGTAGGAATGGTAAAAGACAAGAATACATAAAAACAGTAAAATGTTTATTTTCTTAGAAAAAAAGAGATTCAAAATGATTGTGATCACACTCCCATTCGTGCTCAGCAAAGCCAATACTGCAAGCTTAGTCCTTGATTAAGATACCTGTTAAACGAAACTTTTTTCCTCTTAAAATACAAATTCCTGATCCTGTATCACTTCCAGTATTTCAGTGATAACATACTTTTAATGGATAATAGTTTCTCAGCTTCTTCTCAGCTGAGAAACAAGGCCTGCCAGGGCAAAAACATCCCATCTCCAAAGCTTGGAATCACCAGCACTAGCAAGCACTCCGGCCCCGATGCGGACGGACACACAGCTTAGGGGTGTTTCTTAGATGCTTGGATGTTCACTTATGGAAGCTTGGTATAACACTACCTCATCTGATAGAAAACAGGCCAGAAGCCTCAAGAAAATCAACAACGTCTTTTGGATTAACTTTTAAGGATTTGCTGCGTATCTGGACACAGAAAAAAGTGAGAAGTTGCAACAAGTTTTAACTAGCAGCAACAAAAACAGTTCCTTACGAGTCCTTAGCAATATTCCTCATGTGTTCATTAGGAAACACTGTAACTGAATGGAGCATATAATGTGGAAATGGTCTTCTGTTATGGAGTGCTGTTCGCTCGAGCAGACGTCCCGAAGGTTGTATCCAGAAGGCTGGGTTGGATCTATTTACACTGGAGGTGCTCCTGGGGCGAGCGCGGAGCTGGCACTATGTGACGTCCTCCTCCTCTGAACAGTAGTCACGACCCTGCAGGGACAAAGGCCAGGCAGTTGGTACATGGAGACAGCACACAGGAATAAATCCAGGGAATGCTTACTGAGAGCAGTTCTCTAAACCTGCAGGGTTTAAGTTCAGAGCTGGGTAGAAACCTTAGACACAGGGACTTTGCAGGAAACCAGGGTAGAAGACACTTCTCTTTCTGTCACTATTAATCTCATAAACGTTCCCCATATACTAAATTCCAGGGGAGGTCCAACAAACTGATTTACAAACCTGCTTTTATGTAAAGATTCACTTTGATGGACACAGCCCCGAGATTTGTTGTGAAAGGATAATCTCTGAGGCAAAAGCAACAAAGCACGTAATCCTATGAGCAACACAAGGCAGCTGCTGTGAACAAGAATCGCTCATCTGATAACCCCAGCAAGAGTTTAACCACAGAGCAAAAGATACCATTTGTATTGAAATTACGCTTGTACTACGGGGGATTCAGCCTAAGCTTCACAAAACATGGATTTCTTATCAGACCAGTCATGTTATGCCTTTTATCCCATCCCAAACAGGTGTGGAGCAGCATCTCTCTGGGTATTCCCCTTGGGATGGTCTGGAGAAGGCATATCCTGTCCCTCCCTACCCGTTTTTGCAGAGCAGCAAGAAAGGACCTGCTGGGAGCCACTGTCCTTGTCCCCCTGCACAAAACCAGCTGGAGCTCAGCTGTTTGGTACAAGGCACCCAGGGTATCTTGCATCAAACAAGTGCCTCAAATGCAGGACACAAAATCTCAACCTCTGGACTATTTCCCATTGTTCCCGGGTGCTGGGTGTATCACCTGAGCACCTGGAGAAGGAGAGCAGGAAAGACAAAAGTTTAAAAAAACTGAGAGATCAGTGTTCTTAACAGCAGTCAGTTTATCTGGGACACACAGCTGGGCTGCACACCAGGAACAAAGGCTCCAAAATGTCTCTGCAGTGAAAATCCCAGCGCCGATGGTGGCCAGCAGAGCCTGGCTTTGCTGGAGTCCACACCCAGGAATGTGCAGTGCTCTGACAACTCCCTGTGGCCCAGCACCGAGAGCAGAAGGGTTTTCTAAGTACATTAAAATAACCCCCAAGAGACTTATCAGCCTAAATTCTGGCTCAGAAATTAGTGACCCAGAAAGAAAGGAAAAAAAAAAACCAAAACATTTTTTGAGCTGTGACTCAAAAAGAAGGAACACTGAAATTCTTTGCAGTGAAGCACAAATCTGTTGGTTTTCTCCAGGCCAGGGACCACATTTGGACAAATCCAGGAGACTGACCTGGTGGTGACGAAGGCTTTGCCCAAAATGCTTCAGAGCTGTGAAAGGCAGCAGCAGTGACTGAGGGCTGAGCTCAGGACATTTCCAGGACATCCATTTACCTGCTCAAGAGGGAGCACTCCCCACTGGTGGCCATCACTACTATTAAAGCCTCAAGCAGACCCAAATCTGACAGAAGAAAAGCCATTCTGCACTTTTTCCCTCCTACTCTTCCTACCATTCTTCTGCTTCTGGGTTTGCTCCATGGCTGCCAAGTGCATGAGTTCTCAAATGGATGCCAAGGAACTGCTTCAAATCAACATGCTGAGAAAGGCCTGGCAATGGCACGGACGCACCACCTCCCACCAAAGGCCTGAAGGCCACCATGAGCTGGGCTGAGCCTTCCAGACACGTCATTTCCATCTGCACACTGCTGGGGATGGGGACACATCCGTGTCATCCTTTGGGTGACCCAATGAGCCCAGGTGATGCCCAGACTGTGGTGAATCCCCATGGTGCCCGACAGAGCTTTGGTCTAAAGGTTACTCCCCAAATGCATTTTTGTCAGTAATAACAAGGCCAGCATTGCTCAGGAAGATCAGAGAAGGAATAAAGTGCCCTGTTGGCACAGCCTTTCCTGCTGCATCAGAAATCCAAGACAAGGGTTGTGTCCTCGGTGCTCCTTGGGCAGAGGGCTGCCCCTCCCTGCTGGCAGAAGAAAGGCAACTTCGGCCCCAGTCCAGTAAAACACTTTAAAATGTCCATTTTTGACCTGTTGGTTGTTTCAGAGGATGCTTGACAGATGCTGGAGGAGATGATCTCTTGATCACTGAGAGGCTGCTGTGCTTGAGATGGGCAGTTATCCTGGTAGGCCTGGGAAAACCTCATGGGAAATGGTCAGCTAAGAGCCTGCAGAAACCACACTGCTCTAGTGGAAGTGTCCCTGCTCACTGCAGGGGTTGGACCAGGTGACCTTTAAAGGTCCCTTCCAACCCAAACCACTCTCTGATTCTACGATTCCATGATTTCCAGTCAAATCCTGTCCAGGGGAGCAGGCTCCTGCATCCAGAGGAGCCAGAGGTACAGAGCTGGTGGCTACTAACAGGAATGCATGGGCCCATGGATAAGTAAATTGTGGGCTCAGTCCCTGCATAAGCCATTCACTTGAGTTGGACTCTAAGATTCTTGTGAGTCCCTTCCAATTCTGTGATTTCTGAGATTAATGATTTAATGATTGAAAGTGTGAATGAATTATGTTGAGAAAGATGAGAACTGTAGTACATGCCTCCAAGTCCAGCTAATTCCTGAGGAATCCCATCTCCCACCTCTGCAGTTTCAATATCCAACTGTCAGCTTTTGTAGATGTCCACAGAACACTCTGAGTGTTTCTTAATGAGTGTGTGAATTTAAGGTAAATTAAAAAGCAGCCTGATGTTCTTTTCCTGCTGCCTGCACCCAAACCAAAAGGGCATCTCTCCCCTTGCTGCACCTCCCAAGTGCTCCCCTCCTGATGTCCCTCCAGGGGATGCATCATGGCTCATGATATCCTTTTAGGGAATAAAAAGAGAAAGAAAAAAATCCCAGGGAAAAGGCTTTTTCCCCGTTGTGCGGGTGACAGGCCAATAAACAACACTGCCCGGCTCAATGGCCCCTTGTGCAGGAGGACTGGGCCAGGCAGGGGAGGGACAGGAGGGGCAGAGGATGAGGAAGGAGAGGAAGCAGGGGAGGGAGAGAAGGAAGGGGAGGGAGAGGTGGGAGGGGAGGAAGAGGAGGCAGGGGAGGCAGAGGAGGGAGGGGGCCAGGAGCCACAGCAAGCAGCCCTTTCTCCTGCAGGCTGGCGGGGCTGGGGACACAGTGGCCCCTTTGAGGGGCCCGGCTGGGCAGCCCCCGCCCGGCCCCGCGCTGGGAACCCTTTTCATCAGGTTTTGTTTACAGCCCTCGCAGAAAGGATGGGAAGAAAATGCCAGGAGGCGGCACTAAATCATTGTATACTGTGCTAATTTTTGTCCGTTTCTCATTTTGTTAGGGAAAAATCAATGGAGTCATTAAGAGCAATCCACTTTGCTAATGAGTTTCAGCCTAATCATTGTGCCCTCGCATACATTGGGTTGGCAGCCCATTCTCAAGGGCACTCCCTCCATCCTATACAAGGAGCTGCTTTGTGTCCACTCCCAGCTTCCATGCCCAGCGTTACTAACGAGGGATGCAGTGAGTTGCTGCCAGGCATCTCCCCCATGGGTTGGGTATTCTCCCACCACCTCCTGGGGGCTAGGTGAGTGGACGGGTGGAGAAATCCCTGCACCCCGACACAGCGCTGGTGCTCAATACCAAGTGATCTGCTGACCCACAGTGACATCCCCCATGGGGGTGGCAACACCATGTCCCAGGCTCGGGGTACCCACCAGCCCCACATCTTCACAATTTTTAATCTCATTTTTGTCCATGAGTATGTTTGCATTGTGATTGTTTTTTACAAACCATTGTAGCCATGTAGGAGACAGTTTATGATGATGGGACTGGTGATGGTTTTCCTCTGGTACAGCTGCCCAGGATTGCTTTACCATGGTCCCTTTTGAACCACAAAGCCAGAGGTGCTTCTCTTGTGGGGTTACAATCCCCAGATATAATCCCAGGAATTGCTCGTCAGTTGTTCCATTACCCCTCAGCCTTTTTCCTACAGAGAGACGTTGCCTATACACTCTGCCACAGCCCTCAGTAATAACATATACTTCAAGGAGATAATTGCTCCAGATCACTGTACGGCTCCGTGGAGGATTCAGAGACATTTTTCCCATCATTTTCCAGGACAGCCACCATCAAGATGTGTGTGCTAGCAAGCACTAAATGGGTAAATTTTCCACAGTCAATGCTTCATACGTTATAGCTTTTAATTTTTATTTCTATTTATTTCATGCAAGCCCTGGTGGGACAGGGCCCCTTCAAGGCAATGGACTTGAGCCTGCAGGGCTGTGCCCAGGATCAACTCTGCTCTGAGCCCGTGCAATTCATGGAATCCCAGAACAGTTTGGGCGGGAAGAAACTTCAAAGCCCATCCCGTTCCACCGCCTTCCACTAGCCCAGGTTGCTCCAAGCCCCATCCAACCTGGCCTTGGACACTTCAGGGATCCAGGGGCAGCCACAGCTTCTCTGGGCACCCTTTGCCAGGGCCTCCCCACCCTCACAGTCATGAATTTCTTCCCAATATCCCATCCAACCCTCTGGCAGTGGGAAGCCACTCCCCCTTATCAAATGGTACTCCAGGCTCTTGTCCCAAGTCCCTCTCCAGCAATAGGTCTATGTCCTTCCTGTGCTGGGATTTCTTTTCAAGGAGTAACGTACAATTTGCATGGAGCCCTGTGGAATCACGGTCCAAATAAATCTGCGATGTAGAAAGAAGATAAAAACAACCAAAGGCTTGAGAAAACCTCAGGAGAGACGTGTTAATTCTTCACTGTGTGTTTCACAGCAAATCTTTTTGAGTCCAAATGACTAAATTAGTCCTTGATCTATTAGACTGGAGAGAACCCAGGTCATTCACTTACTTGCCTGAATACCAACACAAATGGCCTGGTACCAGGACATGTTTCTATCTTCTTAATCAGAGCCAATAGTTCAAAACCAGATTTATCCCACCATGGGAGTGCAGTGACTGTCCCAATCCTGGCTGCAGCCAGTAGAGCCCACTTCTCCTCTGCTGGGCACAGCAGATCTCAGATTTATCCAGCAGCTGCACGGTTTCCTTTAGGAGGACTGTTCAGTCTCTGATTCCTTCTCTGATTTCCAAAGCCATATTTCTGTCTTTTTCTGCCTTCATCTCTCAGGTCAAGAAAATCACTTGTACTCCTGACCCACATCTTTCTAATTTACTCCAGGGAATGCTCTCCTCGAGCTTAATTGCTGCTATTACCTGTTGCTCATCCTCCAGTGGAATATGTTTCTGTAATTTCAGGCTAATTTTCAATAAATGATGATAAGACTGACAGCAGATGAGCTGCCTCCTTCCCACTGCCAGTCTCTGCTCCATTTCCCCCTGAACTCTGGAACACAAGTGCTTTTTGTCTCCCAAAGCAAAGCCTGTGACTCCACTCACAATAACCTCAGCCAGCAGGAAGCCCCAAAAAGACTCACTGCAGCCACTGGCAGATGTTGGGCACTTTTCTGAGCCTGCTCTGCCACCGCTCAGGGCCTCGTGTTGCTCACAGGTCCTTGGTCTTCCCCTTTGCTCTCTCTCCATGGTCTGCCACAGGTCAGAAAGTGTTTGGACAACACTTTTAGGCATGTGGTGGGATTCTCGGGGCTGTCCTGTGAGTTGGACTCCATGGTCCTTGTGGGTCTCTGCCAGCTCAGGATATTCTATGATATTTCAAATAACTACAAGCTTCTTGTGCTGTCAACTGCTCAGCTCTCTCCAGCTGCTCCCAGTCTCCCATCTAACCTGTAACTCTGGCTTCTCATCAGGTCTGGGAGTATTTTTACCTCAGACTCTGGTGTTTCTTAAAGGACTGGGTTGACTCCAGCAGAACCAATATCTAAGCCCATGTTCAAGGCTGACTTTCACATTCTCAGTCAGTCCTACCCCAACCCTCATCCCAGTGTTTCTGCCTTCCAGCAAACCCTATGAATGGCACTACCACCATCACAGGCAGTTCTGTACACGCCAGTTCAGCTCCAGCTCTCAGAGCAGGGACAGACAGACTCACTCAGAGACAGAGTAGATGTCCCCCTCTGAACGACTCACAGTGTTTTGACACTGAATTTTGGTAGACAGAAGCTCCATGCTTCATGACATTCTGTTTTTTACCTTTGGGTGACATTTGCAGGAGGCAGTGGGAGCTTTGTAGGAGCAGCCAGGAACGCACTGCTGGGGGCAGGACTTCCAGAGAAACTCTCCAGACTGTTCCAGTAAGGCTTTTTTTGATCTCCAGGACTCATGAATACTTCCTGTTTGCAGCTGATGAAACAACAGCCCGTGTTCTTTCCATTTCACACTTTGGCTGCAGGAGTTTTATTTCAGCTGCCCTCCCTGTCCATGTGATGGCTGTGCCAGGTCCAAGCACCCATGTAATGTTCCTGCCTAACGCTCACACGTCAGAGCTGTTGTTACTCACCTGGGGCTGGTGACCCAGCACCCCTGGGGATCTCAGTGGAGCTGAGGGTGTTTTGCTCCTGACTGCAGTTCCTGCAGCACAGCCCACGGAGCAGCATCTCCATCACAAATCCAACAGCCGTGGTTACACAGGAGCACCACAACGTTTGGGACCTCACCTGCCACAGGCAACATCCCCCACACATCCGCAAACTTTTCCAGCTGCCACTGGTGAGCCGCTCACTGATAAAATTCCTCTAAATGTTTGACTGCTGTCCTCCATCTCTCTGGAGAACCAACTGAAAATGCTATTTAGGGATCAGACAAAACCCCTCATATTTTCCAATCTTTTTGGCATTGGTGGCAACACCTAGAAAAAAAAAAGTGTTGCGGGCAAAGATGAATTTAAAAGCCCAAAACTTCTCTTATGAAGACTATTTCCTCAGGCACAGGAGGTCCTCAGGGAACACAAATCCCATGTTCAGCTGCACATTAACTCCTGCCAATCCCATCAGCTGTCAGCAGCTTGGTCTCTTTGACAGATAAACCGTGGATTTCCTCTAAACAGACAATCTCCTGATGCCAAAGATAAATTATCCCCAAGATAAATTATCCCCAAGATAAATTAGCCCTGGAGATCACCTGGGAACATCTCCAAGCTGATGCAAACAGCTCCAAACAGAGGAGACAGGGTCAGCTGCACCTCAGCGTGGCAGCTGGGGAATGAGGGGTGTTAGCGCCCTGCCACAAACCTTGGGAACAAAAATTAACCAAAATTCATAATTAGATACAGCCTGATGGTGATGTCTGGTCTGTAGATAAGATACATCTCTGGAAAATCCATTTCACTGGAGATTCTGTGCTCAACATTGTGGAAGGTGATGATGTCCAGGAAAAGCATCTGAATATTCATAGGGTGAATGCATTTATTCAAAGGAGAGGTAGCTGTATTATGGATATTTAGAAATTCTACTTTTAAATGCATTAGGTTACATAAAATCTTACCCCTGTGAAATACTGGGTACAGAAATATTCTTCTCAGGAATCTATGAACTCCTCCTCACTTTTCCCCTTTATGTCTTTTTTTGCTTTCCTAATTTTTTATTTTTTTTAAGAGGAAAGTAACAAAAGTAGTGTTACTCGGGACAAGTAAGAGATGCACCCACTATAGCAATGTGACTCCTAAGACCAGGAGTGCTGACAAAAACAGCAGAAATTCAGAGTCATGCGAGTAAAACTTTCCCTTCTACTCTGCAATCCAACATGACAACAGAATAGAATAGAATAGAATAGAATAGAATAGAACAGAACAGAACAGAACAGAACAGAAGAACAGACTACAACAGAATAGACTAGACTAGAATAGTCTAGTTTTCAGCTGGGGGGACCTACAATGATCAACAGCCCTGAGCACTTCAGGGCTGACCAGAAATTACTGTGTGTTGTTAAGGGCATTGTCCACATGTCTCCTGAACACTGGGGCATCCACCAGCTCTCTGGGAAGCCTGTTCCAGTGTCTGATTTCCCTCTCCATAAAGGAATGTTTCCTCATATCCAGTCTGAAATTGGGAGTACAAATTAGTGTACTACAACTAAGGAAGCCAATATTTAATATGAAGTATTAAACAAGACACATGACTCCAAAATAGGCTGTGTAAAGAGTAAATGGGTGTGTGAATATCAACCCCCCCAGCTCCCTCAGCTACTCCTGGCATGAGCTGTGTCCCACAAAAACGCCAAGGGTGTTAATTTAAAAGGTTTCTGAAACACACAAAAGCTGCTCTCAGGACAGCTGAGATATGCAAAGAATTACTCATCCTCTTCTTCGAAATATCTCCAACACCACTATTTCACTGGCACAGCCCTGGAGCAAGGTTATCCACACTTACAGCCACACCATCCCTTGGAGCCAGTGGCTACTTTGAGGAGATTCAGCATGAAATTCCCGGGGTATCCCAGATATTATCAGCATTAAGATTCCAGCTGTCTCCCACAGAGATGAGATGAAAGATCAAATCAGCAATGACATAAAATCCCCCTTTGCTCTTCACCTTTATCCAGGAGGTATACCCTGAACATCTGAGTTAATCTGCCATTAATCCCAGACTGGTGACATTCCCACAATACAAAGGATTCTCTCAGCACCTCCTGCGAACTCTTTGCCTTCCTGGTCTTTGCACTTGAACTATCTAACCAAGGAGCAGGAAGAGAGATCTTGGGCCAGACCCCTCCGAATCACGGAGAACACGGAGAGCTGCAGCAGGCAGGTCACTGTCCTCCCACAGATCTGGGAAAGCTGCGTCCACCCCCGAGGGAGAATAGATATTTACATTACTGTGCCTTACCTTTTCAATTTTTTCATCAAGCATTCTGAAGAATTCTTGTTGGCTTTCGGAGATGTGCATGCTGGAAATCAAAGGAACAGTATCAATACCAACAGGATTTCTTCCATTATAAAACAGCCCAGGGTTGTTGAGGGGGCCCAGCTATCAGCTTCCACCACTGTGAAAAATAAATCACTTTATGCTTTCATCTAAAATGTCACTTTTTAATCTTTTTTCCCCCTATTTTTGGTTTGTCCACAAAAAAATACTGCATTTAATTCTGTGTACATGCATAACACTCAGGGTGTTAACTGGGACCCACATGCATCCAGAGGAGACTGTTCCCTTTTCCAGGCTAACTGCAGGAAGTACCTCTCCCTGGGCCAGTGAGTCCCCTCTCTGTCAGGACAAGAGGTTTTCCAGGACTGCCAACCTCACCACCACAGAATGAGACACCCACAACATGAGGTTAAAGGCTGTGTCCTCTTATCCTGCCACTTGTTACAGGGGAGAAGAGACTGACAACTGCTACAACCTCCTGTCAGGGAGTTGTGCAAAGCCAGAAGGTCCCCTCTGAGCCTCCTTTTCTACAGGCTGAGCCCCCAGAGCTCCCTCAGCCGCTCCTGGTGCTCCAGACCCTTCACTTCAACTAATTCTGCAGCACCAAGAGGCTAAGTGATATGATTTTGCATTAGTAAAAGAGGGCTGGAAAATACTTTTTCCAGTGTCTGTAAAATGCTAATGGTCACACAAGACCACAGGTCCTTCCCCATGGGGAACCTGCAAGCTAAAAACACAGAAAGGACAAGGACATAAGGGTGAGGACGGATGGCAGGTGGTATTTGGGGTGTTTATTTATGTTAGCGGATGGTGAGAGCCTCCTTCCTGCACGAGTAACACCCCTCCAGGAAGGTGAGGCTGGAGCATCCTCTGGACCCGCAGCAGGGAGGAGCACCTGGGCTCACAGGGGGCTGGGGAAACGTGCCAGGGACTCCACATGCAACACAAAAAAAATGCAAAAAAGGGAGGATGAGGACTGGTGCCAGTGGCAACAGTGATGCCAAACAGTCTGAAGGACACACAGCTCTTGGAGATTTTCCCCAGCACAGAAAGCTGGCTTGGCTTGCTGGATTCTCACCCATCCCCTCTTCCTCAGAGTGATCCTTTCAGCTGTGATGAGTTAATGCCCTAAGTGCCCAACAACGGGCTGCACTTCCCCACAAAGCTCAGCATTGAGCCCTCCCTGCTATCGGCTGAACGTATACAAAGATTTGCTTATGTGGGACATAAATGAAGCTCAGTTCACAAGAGAAGGGCTCAGAAATGACATTAAAACCTAAAGCTGGGCATTCAGGAGCAGGAACAATTCACCTTTCAGTGGTTGAGGGAGTTCTTGTCCCCAGCTGTCTGCCTGTTCCTCAGGTTCCCACCTCCACCTCAGATGGGGAAGAGATGCTTATTTGGGACAGCTGACCCCATCACCCGCATATTCAGGTGCCTTGGAGAGGGATTTTAGGGCAGTGTAGCCCTTTATGGATAAGCAAGTGCTTGAAAAAGAGTCTTGCCTTTGCAACGTCATAAATCCAGTTTCTAATAAAATTAGATGATACTGTAGTGACTGAACCACAATTCTTAAGAAAACTAAAAGAAGGCAGGGGAAAAAAAGGTGTATTGTGTAGTCATATCCCTGAAAATTCCCACAGGATAATCCTACAGATCTGGTCTAGTGGAAGGTGCCTTTGCCCATGGCAGGGGGGTTGGGTTAGCTGGTTTTTCATGTGCCAACCCAAACCATTCTGAGAGTCTGATTTGGCAGGGTAAAAGTGGTCTGAAATAACCACTTTCATTTTATGCTTCAGGCTGCTGTCACTCCCTGAGTTATGAACTTGTCCCAGGGTACTTAGTGATCATTAAAAGTGTCAGTGGGGTGAGTTTGGTGACGAACAGACAGAGCAAGTGCCTGTGAGATCAGAGCGGGGTGCAGGGGTAAGCCCTGAAGGTGTGGCAGGTACCAGGACTGGGTGTAAAGAGGAAGGACCAACCCCTCTCCCTCAGTCAAAGACCCCCATAAAGCTACTGCTGGCTCCCTACATCCCCTGGTTTTAGAGTCCAGGGCTCTGGATGGAAAAATCTAAATCCTCCTGCAGGGGGAAGGCCCTCACAATTTTACTTTTCATCTGACATCAAAATATTGTAAAAGAACTTATAATTTGGTACTTAGTCCATGTTTTGTTTAGAAGTAACATCCATTGTACCAGAACAGTATTCTAAGATGCATCTAATGATTTATCTATTCATTTCTGCTCTTCCAGCCGAGTAGCCCTTTTCCACCCAATGCCACCCCACCCTGCAGTCAGAACTGTCACGCTTTTAGAAAATAAACCTTGGAAAAAAAACTGTACATGACAACAGCTATTTGCTGACTTGGCAATTAGCAACTCAAACACAGGTAGCTACTTTATAGACAGAAATGCAGTGGTAGGTTGGGCAAACAGCAGAGCCTTGGGCAAACACTGGAGGATCTACCCAACAACCTCATGTTACGTTCCGCACCTCTCTGGGAAGTCTCTATTTTTGCAGGTCTGTGACAGAAATATTTATCTCTGTCAATGCAATGTAAAAAATAGGCTTTTTGGCCAGTTCTGATTTCTGCAGGGACTTTTCAAATTAGAGTTTTATGAAGGAATGGAAGCCCTGGCCCCATGCAGTTCCTCTGCTGTGGATGTACCAAGAGATGACCCACCAAAAGAACAGCTCTTTTTTATCCCAGAGTAATTAGCGTCATGTTAGAGCATCTTAAATACATCTCTGACCCTGCTAGGAAGGACTGAATCACAGTAATGAAGTACAGCATTGCTGAAGAGTGATTTTACCTCCACCATCCTACCATGAATTTCTTTTCAATTACATCCAAAGCACTCGGCTTTTCCCTTTGAAAAGAGGTTGAATTACACTGTCAGTTGATTAGGAAATAACTGAAGTTTGCAGACTTGAAATCGTGTTCAAGGCACTTGACAGGCAGCAAGTTTAAGTTATTAAGTGCCCCGAGGGCAGGGCACAAGGAACAGCATTTCCACTGGTGTTCAAAATCCAAATCACCAACCTTTATCACTTGTTCTTCACAAACCCGATATGTGGCTCCACATAATCTGTTCTTTCCCAGCCAATTAGTGATTAAAATGTAACACTGAGTTAGATAAGAAATGAGTTACTACTATCAATAACCAGCTCTGCCACAAGAGGCAAATATTTCATGTACCACTGACTGACCCCAGGCAGAGTATGGGCACAGAACTGCCAACCAAGCAGGGAAGAACTCATAGCTACAGAACAACCCTCATTTTAACAACCTGACCATTCCCAGACCCAGGAAGAGCAGCTGCTAATCTAAACCAGGAGCTAGCAAAAACCTCCCTGGGACTGATCCAGTCATATTTAGGAACACTAGTGGATATAGAGAAGTTTGTTCTGTGTAACTTGTATAGAAAGCTGAGAAATAGCACAGGGTCTTCTGTCAGGCATAATAGGATGCGTTTCACCTGTTTTCAAGTCCTGCATCTTTGCTGTGCAAAGGAGAGGATGCTTCCCAGTCTTGGGACACAGGTGATCTTACCTCTTGTACTTAACTCAGCATGACTTTAGGGCTGCTGGAGTCATTATTTGGTCTTTGCTAGGCAGTAACTGTGAACCTCACAGACACTGCTTACCCCCATGTTTATTTTTATTATGATTTAAACAACAGAAATTGAACTTACTTTGCTCTGGGTTGATGTACTAATCCTGGGATCTCTTTATTAGATTTAAGTCTTGCATTTGAACTGGCACTTTTTTCCTGAAACACACAAAAAGCACACAACAGAGTATTTATCAGAGTATTTAATCAGTAGTTTTTAAGCACACAAAGGGTGACGGGCATTTGTCGTCAGGGTGTCACACTCGGCTGGGTCCAGGCTCTTCTACCTGCACAACCGAATGAGAGAAGCTCAGCAAAAATGAAATTAAAGGTAACACAAGAGATGAAATGACCCCAGGTGGGCAATTCTTAAATGCCCTGGGCTCAGTGGCATGCAGAATTGCCTCTGAGTCACTGGGTGAAATCCAGGGATCAAACTCCGTGCTGGCCGGTAACTCTCCAGAAGTCCATGGAAAATGCGGGGTGCTCATATAAATCAGTAACACCACCAGCCTCCACCTTCACCAGAGCAAGGCAACGCACTGGGAAGGCAGTCCCGGTGTCACCCAGCACCCACGGGCTGGCTCAGAACATCAGCATTGAGGATCTGTCTGCAGGAGGAAGCATATGTCAAACGTGCTGGTGAAGAGCAGCAATGGCAGATGTGACCTGCTCAGCCACAAAATTGGGCACAAGAGACCCAAGGAAGCAAATCAGCTCTGGAGATCCCAAAAAGAAGGATGTGGGGCTGCTGGAGAGAGTCCAGAGAAGGCCACAGAGATGCTCCACAGGCTGGAGCTCCTCTGCTCTGGAGCCAGGCTGGGAGAGCTGGGGGTGTTCACGTGGAGAAGAGAGGGCTCCAGAAAGATCTCAGAGCCCCTTCCAGGGCCTAAAGGGGCTCCAGGAGAGCTGGAGAGGGACTGGGGACAAGGGATGGAGGGACAGGACAGAGGGAATGGCCTCCCACTGCCAGAGGGCAGGGTTAGATGGGATACTGGGAAGGAAGTCTTCCCTGTGAGGGTGGTGAGGCCCTGGCACAGGGTGCCCAGAGAAGCTGTGGCTGCCCCTGGATCCCTGGAAGTGTCCAAGGCCTGGCTGGATGCGGCTTGGAGCAGCCTGGGATAGTGGAAGGTGTCCCTGCCCATGGCAGGGGGTGGCACTGGATGGGCTTTAAGGTTCATTCCAAGACAAACCAGTCAGTGTTTATAGACAAGAATACAACTCTGTCCTTTGCAGAGGACCAGAACCATTAAAAACACATTTAAAAAGGCCTGGGAGGGGAAAGAGAGAGTTGAGAGCCAGCACTGCTTGGTAACACCTCATCATCATGTCACAAGCTTCTGTAACCCAAAACTTAGTGCACACACATATCTATTATTTCCAAAATCCTTCAGACGGATATGGCCCCTTCCAGATCTTCCCAGTGCCATGTGTTAGGGAAAGCTGCTGGTACAGATGGGAGAGGTCTGAGTCAAATCTTAGAGCTCACCCGCTCCACAAATCCCTCTGTATTTCTTAGGCATGTCACATCCATGGCAATTTAAGAAACATAAACCAAAGAATCAGTGGTTTTGTGGGTAATTTTGGTGGTTTTATTTAGCCTTATTTAGTCTTTGAATGTCTGAATCACACAAGATTTTGGAGAGGGCTACTAAATCACTGAATAAAAAAAAAAAAGGAGGCTGTCTAGCAGTTAATATTTTAATGAATAATTCTACAAGGGCTGTAAACATCAACTGCCTCAGCATATTTAACACTGTTTAATGCATATCTTTTAATCCTCCTAACCAGGGAACAGTGCCTTGCATGAAAATAGCAGTGAGAGAGAAACAAACCCTTCTTTCAAGCCTTACCAAGGGTGTCTGTTTGCTACATCCCACCAGCCACTGCCTGCCTGCCCAGGATCCCGTGATATCACGCCAGAGCAGCAGAACAAAAGGCAAAATCATTTTTCAAAGCATCTTCTAATTTTAGCAGTGCTAGGAGGGTGTGACATGTACATGTTGCATGTGATGAACACATGCGTACACAGACACACAACCAATGAGCTCATGTCTGACTCACATGGCTGTCAAAGCAAAAAAAAAGAGAGGGATGGGTCTCATGGAGAAGATATTCACAGAGAAGACACCGAAGCCATAAATCAGCTAAACCCTAGCCTCCTGCACCACGTGAGCCTTTACCCTCAGATCTACTCCATGGGATGGGAAGACTGATCTACAGCTCCTGTGTCAGAAGCTGTGATAAATCAAGGCAGCATAAACTCAGCTTTCCACACCTCTGCCTGTGGTTTGGTGTCAGTGCAGCTCTATCAGGAGCTGGAATTAGCCCAAATCCCAGCCTAAAGAATTTCTGGCACTTAGGAACAAATAGAAAGACACAAGAAAAGTATATGTTGCCTTCTCACTGTGGGTCCCAGAGCAATATTCAGAATATTAACTGACACGCATGGGAAAGAAAATGTGAAAAGAGAAATAAAATTCCTGTTTAGTTGACTTCAAGATTCCAGAGTTTACTCTTTCTCTCCAATTGCTCCTGATAATTACCACACCTCAATTATCTATTACAGGTCTCCTATTTAAGCAAAGAGTATGTTACTTTCTCCATCTGTTGCTCAGCAGGAACAGACAGAAAAGGAAGAGTTAAGAGAAAAATAAAACCCAACCAGGTCTCAAATTGGCTCATTGCTTCGTTTATAACTCTTATTTATGGCAGCGATATTTCATTGCACTGATCGAAATATTGGCTTGGATAAAAATAGGTATTCAAAAATAATTCTTCCAAATGCAAACAAATAGAATATTTTTTCCTCATCACTTTGAAGACAAACTGACTCATCAGAAATTAATGGTTTGTCTTCTAATACTAAGCTAACAAAAACACCTTGAAATGCTTTAATGCAGTCAGATTGTTCTTCCAGACTGACTTGACTTTGGCTTAAGGGTCACTTCTTGCAGTCCAACCTCATTTTCTCCCTTATTTAACATTAAATAAGTTACCATGCACCAACAGAACCACAACTGATTTTAGAGACCTAATCTGTTGCAAATCGAAATGAATATGCAGAAGTTTGGTTTTAATCTAGCTCTGCTTATAAGGATTATTTAAAATAAATGCAGTAAATGCTGCCTCACACCACAGGCTTGAAAGGAAATCCCCCAGGATGCTGCATTTGTAGAGCAGCAGTAGCAAAAAAGGAGAATAGTGGACATTTTACTCCACATTATTTTGCAATTAATCATTATCAAGGTAAGACTGTCATCCAATCAAGGTGATTTCATGTGATAAATTTGTTAATTATTGTTAATTCCTCCATAAAGGACGCACTATCTCCAGGATTTCAGGGCACTAACAGATGGCAGTGACTCTGCTGCCAGATGCTATTAACACAGCAACAGCCACTACTGCCATTATAATTAAATATCTGTCAACATTTCCCTTGATGCCTCCCCTCTGACGAACCCATTTCTAGAGACATGTGAACTTCATTTGAAGTATGTTGCTTTTCTTCATAAGGCTGCCACAGATGGACTCAGGTAAGCTGCTAACAGTCCCTTATAAAATAATATTCCTGATTTATATCAAGTTGACACTTTTCTTCAAAGGAGCCAACAGCACCTTTAAACTGTTTTCCAGACCCATGCAATTCATCATTAAAGGCACTTAGGGGAAAAATGAAGTATTTGTTTTCTTTTTATACCATAAACTGTTCTTAAAAATAACTGTACTTGAAAAGGAGGAACCAAATGCATCAGTTAGAAAAAGACTGAACGATGAGATGTAAAATTTCAATATGCCAGCCCAGTGCTTTTTAACCTCGCTTAGTCATGAGCACCAGCCTCAGGTAATAATATCTCACATGGGCTGTCTGGATCCATCAGGATGAACAAGGGAGAAGCACTGACCTATGAGACTCTACTTGAGTTTCCTTGCTTTATGTGTACATAAGGGCTCATTTTTTTGTGCTATCCTTTGGCAGGAAGAGAACCTCTCTTTTTTTTCTCTATCTACCTGGAAGCAAAATCACCTGAACATGTTATTTAGGGTAACTTTATAACAAAGGGGCAAATCAAGCATGGAAAGATCTCAGATACTAGTCAAAGGAGATTATTCTTGGATGTAATTTCATCAGAGGAATCACATTACCCCTGCCAGAATGTGTACAGGCATCCAGTCCAGAAGGGCGTCCTGGGCACAGCATGGATCGCGTACGTTGGGTGGTTCTCCTCCTCTCAGTATCCACACAGGGAATGAGGGATGATGAAAACCATGGATCCATCTGACCACGGGCTTTGGAAGCCAGGCTGGGGAGGAGCTCAGTGTGCACACACCAAGCACCAAGCAGTGCCTCACAGGATCACAGAATATCCCGACTTGGAATGGACCCACAAGGACCAACTCCTAGTCCTGCACACGACACCCCCAGAACCATGTCACGAGCCTGAGCGCTCCAGATGCACATCACCCCCACAGTATACACCAGACAGGTGAGCCAGGGCCCAGCAGTGAATTTAACCTTCACACACACAGGCAGGAATGGATTCTTGTGGTGAGAAGACACCTAAGAAAGACACTGTCACCACAGTCCTTTGGCTGTCCTGCTGCCTGGAGCACCTTGGTCCTCACTTGGGAGGACTTGAAAACATGGCTCTTATTTGTGCATTTGGGTGAAGCTTGAGGTCACACTTCATAACAAAAACCTTGTCTTAAACGGAATGTTTTAATAAATCCTCTTGCTGTGTCAGGTCCGTATCTCCTCAGCCCAGCATGAAGGAGTTGCCCATGATGCCCCACCCCTATCAGTATCTCCATCCTTGGAGATGTCTAAAAGGTGTCTGGACTTGACCCTGGGCAGGAGGTTCTAGATAGCCCTGCTTGATCAGGGGCTGGACCAGATGATATCCAGAGGTCTCCTCCAACCTCATCCAGCCTTTAGTTCTGTGATAAAGTATAATCAGACCCTGGAAAAAAACACTTTGAGTAGGTTTGTTGAGTTTTATCCCCAAGCAGCAGTGGGAGAGACTGAAGCCATTCAGGCATGCAAAGGGAAGGCAGCTGCAGACACAGTGCCTGGCATTTATTTTGGAAAAAAACCTGATTCTGCAAACCCAGCCAGCATCACGCAGTGAGTCTGCACTGATGCAGGGAGTGTAACCCAGGCTTGGCAGGGAAAAATCCTGTGCTTTCATCAGGGATCCAAAATGTGTTCCAGAGGGCAGACCTCATCCTGAAACCAGCCACGTAATGGAGCTCCTCCTTCCCAGGGAAATTACTGGGAAATTCAGCTGTAGCAACTCCAGCTCCTGGAATGCAATATGGAAGAGCAGGATTCGTAGAGCACACACACAAAATTTACTCACAATGGGATAAAAATAGGTTAAAAAAAAGAGAAATGTGTAAATCCTGAGCAGCTTTCTGCAGCCCACCAAAAAGCCTCCATTGCTGTAACCTGAGAAATTAGGGAATGCTGCTTTCAGTGTTCATTTACCAGTCACGCATAGGGGCACACACAGTGGTGCAGTAACACATCTGTAGTTCTTTTTAAATGCTTTTGAGATGCTAAAAACTATGAAGGGATTATTTTCAGAAGAACATCTAACATGCCCTTTACACTCAACTCAAGCTGCAGGAGCTCAAAAACCAGAAAAATCCAGCTGAAAGTATAGAGCCAGGGGAAAAAAAAGAAGAAAAAATAAAGGAAGAGGAAGGAAAAAGCTCCCTCTGGAGTGAGTTGCAGGATTTCTCCTGCAGTACCTAAATATAGCTCACCCTCAGCCCACATCAGTGGCCTTTGAGCTTTGATGGAGGACATCACTGAAGAGCAGGGGAAAAAAAAAGAGGGCAATTCCCACCACTGAAGGGTTTTCACAGAGCATGTATTTACTAAGTCTAATGTCCACAACTTCCTAAACATCCTCATCATCTTTTCTCCCAGTCAATATTAGAAAGCCTGGACTAATTATTTACAGTAATTCCAATTAATTTTGTTGAGTAGCCAAACACCAGGGTTTTGTGTGAAAAGCAGACATGGGAGCAGCTGGCCTGACGACAGGAAATTAAGGCAAGTAAACAGATGAAATTACAAATAAGGCACATAAATGATAAGTAAGTACTACCAATAAATCCTGCAGGGAAACTCTTCCCTGCACCTTGCCATCCTGCTTCCTTTCAGAGCTCTGAGCTTTTATCACCCCACATGTGTGAATCCTTGTGCTTCTTTATAGCTTGGGACCCTTTTCCTTGGATTTCTATCTCAAAGTTCCTTTCTGCAGACAGACTGATAAACCTCAAGGTTTATCAAGGTGTCCCCTACAGATAACAAGAGGTGTGATCACTGGTGAAATGCCTCTGTTGTGAAATATGAGGATTACGCTGCCCTGAAAATCAGGGTTTTCTGGTTCCTTCAGCCTCCATGGCACTCCAAAAGGTCAGCCAGGATAAGAAAATGAGCACAGCAGAGATAAATAAAGCCAGAACACCTGTCTCCAAAGGTGCATGAAGTTTCAGGTCAAATGGGAAATTACCTTGCTCCTGCAGCAGGAGTCCTGCCCATCCGTGTAATAAACCCAGAGAACAAGAGCAGGGAGGAGAGGAAGGGACATGTCTGCAGGAGGGTCAGCAGGAAGAGAGTTGCAAAATGAAGATGAGGAACATCCCCTCTATAAACAACTTGGCAGGAGGCTGAAAACTGTCCCTCACAGCTGTATGCCCCAGAAATCCAGGTGGCAAGGTGCCTTAGAGCATGAAGAACAGTTGCTTACATCAAAAGATATCCAAAATATTGCAAATAAAATGCTATGGGCAGAAAGGCGACCTGCTCTCCAGCTCTCATTAATACAACCAATCTTCAGTGGGCTTTGGTACATCAAAGTGGTTGAAACTTTTATCTAGCAAATAAAAAATAGATGGAGAAAAGTTAAAAACTCCATTACTGATGACTTGGAAGACTAGGCTGACTCTTGAGGAAACTTCAGAGGGCACTTGGCAACAAAAAGCACAACTAACCTTACACTTTTGCAGGTATGCTGCTCTTTTGGATTGTAGAGCCACCCTAGATAACAAAACCTGTCTCAAAAATAATTTTCTGCTTATTAAGCCTGTGTCATCAACTATTCTGTCTCTCTCACTCATCCAGCTTTTACAAAAGTACAGTTATTTATAGTAAATATAGATATTACTCACGCTCCCAATTCTTCACGCGTGTCTCCTGAAGGCAGTTTTCCACCAAGTGCAGTAACACAGAAAGAGCTGGCACTGAGCATGAAAAAACAGGACTGGGTGAAGTCTGTGAAACATTTACAGCCAGGGACAAACGGTGTGAGAGGGAGTCGGGGGGTTACGGTATTCCTGCTCCACAAAGCCACCTTGCTGCAATGGTAGGAGGGTTATAGCCACCACAGTTTTGCAGAGCTTTTTACTGGGATGGTTTTGAAGAGTTTTACACCCTTCAAACATATATGAGAGAACATAGAGAAGGAGGTTTAGATACTTGGGCCTACATTTTCAACATTTTCATTTTCATCAGCTGTAGCGATTCCTTAAACTGCTTTTCTAGTCCCAAAATTGGCCTTTTCCAGCCTGTTTTTGGAACATGCTCTACTTTAACTCTTTGTAAAATCAGCTCACTGAGAAATGCCCTCACATGCAAGCAAAACCTCCTGAGATTTTCCTGTGCTGTCAAAACCAACCAAAACTGACGCTCCCCATGTGCACAGATCCTCCTTTGCTGCCTTAATACAACATCTAGGGTTACATTCTAGGACGGGCTCATGGAAATGATGGCAACCACCAAACAGGCACTTTGAGGAGGTGCTAAAAATAGCAGTTGGTTCCCCCCACCTGCAAACAACACCACAGTGATGGTCCTTCCTCTTGCAGAGTCTGGAGTTAAGCTGGTCACTGGCTTTGATCTGTCAACTGCAGCTTTGGGCAGACCATGCTTATTACATTTTTCTTATTACATCCAAGCAGTTCCATAAAGTGCACCAACATCCTCCTAGATGTCAGGATAATGACAGTGTCCCATTATCCAGGTCTTAACAGGGAATTTAGCAGGATACATGTAAGATGGAGCAGCTCTGCTGTGAGGAAAGGCTGAGAGAATTGGGATTGTTCAGCCTGGAGAAGAGAAGCTTCAGGGTGACCTAATTGTGGCCTTCCAGTGCCTGAAGGGAGCCTACAGGAAACATAGAGAGAGACTATTTACAAGGGATGGAGTGACAGGACTGAGGGGGAATGGCCTCCCACTGCCAGAGGGCAGGGATAGATGGGATATGGGGAAGGAATTGTTCCCTGGGAGGGTGTGGGGGCCCTGGCACAGGGTGCCCAGAGAAGCTGTGGCTGCCCCTGGATCCCTGGAATCATCCAAGGCCAGGTTGGATGGGGCTTGGAGCAAGCTGGGCTAGTGGAAGGTGTCCCTGCCCACTGCAGGGGGTGGGAGCTTTAAGGTTCCTTCAACCCAAACCACTCTATGATTCTATGAAAATAATTTTTCCCCTCTTGTTCCAACCTGGGATTTACAAAGGATGGAACAAGGGAGAACAGTGAAAGACAAAGTCCTTCTCAGTTTGTTGCTTCCAGTCAAGAGGAAAGCCCAAACTAATTAGAAGACGAGGCGCAAATGAAAAGATACAGTTAAGCCATATGCAAGCAGAGTGAAAAGGTAGCAAGAAATTATGAATGAGGCAACCCTGAGAAGTGGGATAACAGAAAACCAAGAGTATTGTTCAGCAATACAAACACATTCGCTTCAGGAACGATTTGTGTGTTCCAAACCAGCAAGAATTCCCTACAATAAGCTCACATTCTCCCAGCACTGTCCAAGGCTCTAATTTTGAGATTTTCAGTAATTGCAATTATGTAAATGCCATTGATGGAATGTATTTTCAATGTCTGTATTTTGCTCCTCTCAATGTCTGTTTTATTTGCATTAATTCTCAAATCTGCACCAGGCATAAGATTTAAGATCTGAGAGAAAGAAGTAACAGCTCTTGCTACATGGCAAATTTCAGCACACATGGGTAAAATGTGCATTTTAAAGGACATAATAGTTGGAATATTATTAAGTATCACATATGTACTATGACACACACGAGAAGCATTTGGGCTGCAGGAGAAGCCTTATATCTGATCTGTGTATTTTGTACCATCTTCTCCTTGTTTTGGTTAGCAGTTACTTTTGAATAGCAGAAAGAATGATTATTGTTTCACACAGACTATAGTGGCCTGCTCGCTTACTGAGTTTCCAATCCTCAGCTGTATAAGCATGGATTTTGTCTGGATTCTCCCAACACATTTATCTGAGAGTAATACTGAGAAGAGAAACCATACACATAAGAATGAAAGACAATCATAAATAGTTTAAAAATTTTATATGCCATTTAAATCAGTAATGGAGGCTGGGTTTTAAGTGTTTATCTCCCCTAAGTTTTCTTGGAAGAAGAGCAGATAAATAAATGTAACTCCTAAGTGCTGGCAAAATGAGGTACCAATATATTCCAGTGAGGATGTACAAATATAGCTCTGATGCTCAGGGTGCTGCAGATTAGAAGATATGCAAACCAATACTGGGAGAAGAACTAGCCTAAAATTCAATTACAGGCCTGGAAATACTCAAGTCCAGCATTTAGGACATTAACGGTTGGATTCAATGATCTTAGAGGTCTTTTTCAACCTTAACAATTCTATGATTCTATCGACCTAAGATGACCAATATTTCAGAGTCCCAAAATGACTGTATGCCTGTTATGGCCTTTCATATCCACTCTGATTTTCCATCCTCTCATCTTCTGCATCTCCTCTTCCCAAAAAACCACTTCTAGTAGGTGGGAGAGGACATGGAAAAGACTCAAAATGAGGTCTGCCCTCCTTTTCCAGATGGCAGCAAATCTTTCCTCCAGGAAAGGGTCAGAACCAGGCTGGGATGGCTGTGTGCATCAGTCCCAGCAGTGCATGGCCATGAGCCCAGCCAGGGTGGGGATACGGTGTCAGCTCCCTTGGGAGCGACCGACCACGGAAAAGGAGATACCACGCTGCGCAAGATCAGGCAAGCAGGGATGGATCCGTCGTTCACCCACAAAATTTCAATGTCTCCTTGATCAGAACATGAAATAGTGTTGTGAATCCCTACAAGATCAGTCTCCTGAGATCTACACCTGGTATCAACCATCATAAAAGGAAGATATTTCAAAATACCACCCAATTGCACCACCCCAGGGCATGTACCCAAACCACTTGACAGATTTCCGTCTAACCTGTTCTCCAAACTCCTACCCCGCAGGTTTTCTCAACAGCCTTTCATTTTCCCACTTCCCTGAAAGTTCAAATATTTATCCTACTACCCAGCTTTAATCCTTGCCTGATGCCCTCCTGCCTCTCTCAGGAGTCATGGAGAAAAAAATGATTGTTGTGCCTTTTAAAGCAACCTTTTCTATATCGGGTCACTCCTTTCCTTCTGTATTTTTAGGCTAAACAAATCAATTCCTTCCATCTTCCATTACAGCTTACGTTTGCTAAGCGTCCTATTCTTGTCACTCCCCTCTGGCTCTTCCCCATCTGCCCACATCTTTCCTACCGAGCACATTTCCAATTTTGGCCACAGTATTTAAAGCCCCTCTGAAGTCAGGATGGATCACGTGCATTGCCATATACAATTTTTTTTATTCCTATTTTTAACTCATTCCCTCAAACAAGCGAGGTTGACCTACCACAGATACAGGGTGCACCTGTAAACTATGCATTCATACTCAAAAAAACATGAGGTAAAAGAATGTTGAAGGAGAAATTAGCTAAGCTCACCTTCTCTACTGGCTACAAAACATTTGTGGTACAGTGCTCGAGATCTCTCTCAAGCCAAAAAAGTTGGTGGGGATGGTCTGGTCTTCCTGCCTCAATGCTTGAAATATTAAACAAAACAATTGGGTGCAAACAGAAATATCAAAAAGTAAAAAATCTACATGTTCTCATGGACGCACAGTCCATCAGGTCTTCTTAAAATTAACACAAATCACATGCAATAAGCAAAACAGGTGTTCTTAAATCATTTCAATTTTGCTATCTAATCAAAACTGGCTTCCAAGTCCCTAAGTTGATTTCCAGCCATTTGCAGACACCAAGTTTTAACACAAGCTCTATTTTCTTTTCAAGTGAGGTGAGTGGAAAGATAAGCACCTCTAAAATTTAACAGGGTTGTCCCACCACAACAATGTTCAAAAATGATGAACTAGAATGTCCCAAACATGAAAGCTCTCTGCCTGAGTCAGAAGTGCACTCCAGTGCACGGTAATAGATACAGTACTTACAACAAGGAGAAAACTAGAGCTTAGTATGAAGATATGGCCTCATTTTTCACTGCAGTGTTGTACTATTAGCATTCAATTACTTCCCTACACCAATTAACTCCTTGCTGAATCTTAATGTGACAGTGAGAACTTTAATTCAAACCATATACCATGTCAATGCTATGATCCTAACAGCAAAAATAGATTTTATTTAAGTCACCCGAGCCCCATAATCCCTCTGCCTTTTTATAACACTGTGAGCCATATAAGTGCAGCAGCTGCATCAGGACAAGAATCTTCCCTGATTGCCATTAAAAACATTAACAAATACAATCTACTTTGAAATAAAAATCAGTTGGCTGTGATTAATAGTTCTCACTTGTTCATCTCTCTGCAAACTGAAGAGCAGCAGAGATAGTGATCGAGGCTCTCTAGAGATCCTGCACCTATGTTCAAGCATAGAACATAGGTTAGATCATTCATTCTGACAAAACTTTCACCTTTTGAACAACCCACAGCAGAGACCCATGATGCAAATCCCTCACTTGGCCTTTCTGTATCTCACACTTCACAAACTCTTAAAACCAGACTAGCGACCTACCAAACCCAGAACATCAAGACCCAGCAAGGAGCACACTTGACCTTCCAGCAGGTTCTTCAACTCTATCAGAAACACCAATAAACAGATCATATAACTTTACAAAGAAAACTGGAAACATCACGCTTGGCACTTAGCAGCCAAGTCTAACAATCTGACAAACCCAAACTTCCCAACCTGAAAGATTGCAAAAGCAGTTTTGAAACAAACTGAGGCACGAAATGTGTGTCAGGATCATGTGTTTCCCCCACCAGTGAAATGGAGAACTGCTCTAATTCCCTGACTCCTCATGAAGAGCACAGCCTTCACATCATCGAGGCTTTGGGATGCGATGGCGTATGCCCATAACAAGACATGTGCCTAAATTCACTGGTAACAGTTTTCCTGATGTGAACTTCAACCTGGGGACACTTTGCTCCTGGATCTGCAAATCACTTAAAGGCCCGTTTCATGTCATGGAGGTGCCTAAATCCCTTTCAAGGACCCATTTTGTGTCACAGAGGTGCCTAAATCCCTTTTAAGGGCCCATTTCATGTCACAGAGGTGCTTAAATCCCCTGCAGTCAATGGTGCACAGGCCCATTCACTGCTCTCCTGAATCACGGCCTGCACAAGTCTTCCAGCATGAGCTGAAGACTTACCTTGCAGCTATTAAACATGATGATAACAGGAATGACTCCATGCTGCAAGGATTCTGTTTAGAACAGCTGGGTAAGGCCTGTGGGGAGGGAAAGCCAAGGGGGAAGATGGGCAAACAACCCACCAAAGGAACAGCATCCTGTGCTATTGGCAAAATTGGTGAAATGACCTTCAGTAGGGGAAGGAAGGGCAAAGAGCAGATCACAAGATGAGGGCACGCACATTTTATGATGTTTAAACTTCACTTAAACAACAGCAATCATCTGAGTGTAATGAGCAGAAGGAAATGTGTTCTTTCAGCCAAGGCTCCTGTACTCCTTTCTTCTAAATGAAGTGTCACACATGGCCTAAACTTATAGCTATAAATAAGCAGGTGGTAACCCCGCACCATCCTAATTAAGTTCTAGGATCATTAAAGCCTTTCTGTTACTATGCACAGGGCTTGCTGCTTCGCCTCAGCCACCGCAAGGCCTTGCCATGCGCTGCTCACCCGAGTTCCTGCCTCAAACATGAGCTCCTGTACCCATGCACTCTCTTCTCCAGCCCTCCCATGGACTTTCCTGCTCCTTGGCAGCACCAAGTGAGCGATCTGTGATCACCCAGCCCCAGCTGGGACTGTTCTCAGCTCTCTCCCCCATCCCCTCACTTCTGAAAGGGCACATCAAGCAGCTCACTCTGCAGCTGGGGTGCGGGGAACGCTCAGGATGTTATCAAGGCTTATTCTGAAAGACAAATGGTTAGATGATTAGGTAGTCTGCTCATAATCCTCAAATTCAGAGTTTGCTTAAGCCCCAAATTCCTGGGGCTTAAAATCGCTTTCAATTAATATTAATATTAGGCGTGTTGGGCCCTGGGGGAACTGCACAGCCACAACCACGGACACTCAGCACATGCTCTCCTGAACTGACCAGAAACTCTGGCCAACATTAACAACACAATACATGTTCTGAGAATATTTTTCAAGATCTAAAGGTATTTTCCTTTCAGCAGGTCCTTCTCTCATTAAGACTGCAACTTCACAGTCAATTTGGAATCATGGAGTCGTTTGGGTCAGAAAGGACCTTAAAGCCGATTCCATCCCACCCTCTGCCATGGGCAGGGACACCTTCCACTAGCCCAGGCTGCTCCACGCCCCATCCAACTTGATCTTGGACACTTCCAGGGGTGGGACAGCCACAATTCATGGCCCTTTGACTCAGGTCTGACACTGAACAAAGAAGACTGCAGAGGAGAAACCACAGATATATCAGGAATAAGTCCTTCATCCCAAACATTCAATAAACTGGACTTCCCAAATGAATTAGGAAAGCAAATTTTGCAGCCTAATTATCTTGCTGAAAGACAAAAAGATCTCTCAAAGTGTTGTTTAAAATTCTTTAACATCAAAGTATTGATTTAAACACTGTAGAGTTGCTATTTATCACAAAAACCAGAGTACAGTGAATAATTTTGAGACAAGAAAAATAATATAATAACTACTACTATGATTTAATTCTACATGCAGCACTCTGCTTCTTGTTATATTTGGTCTCAGCTATCAGCCTACTGGAAAAACCAGCCAAGAATTCTTCAAGCCCTGCCAGAGCTACAAATACTGGCCAGAAATATTTGTCATATCACAGCTCAGTTTCCAAAAAGTAAGATGCTGGACTTCTACAGCCAGAAAAATACAAGGCGCAAAGGACAATAAAAAATGAACTTATTTAATATTGTTGGAATGCATCAGATCAAATGAATCCAAGCACTCTTAATCCTGTAGGACTGCAGCATGACAAATACACTTCATTTAGATACTCAGCCCCTGTGAGTCAAATCCAGTCTGGAAGATTCAGCCTCACAACTGCTGGATGTTACTCAATTAGTGTGAGGCAATGATTTCCAGCCCTCAGCAACCAAGGCAACCTCCTCCTCTGGAGAACCAGACGGCTTTACCTTGGATTAAATTGATCGATTTTTCCACTGTGTGCATAGAACAGCATCGTCAGGCAATTTGAGTTCACTGGCCACATTATTAATGGACTTAGCTAATTTTTTTCAAAGCACTCATAAAATACAAAACAAGGTGTCTTATAATGAGGTGTAATTGCAGCAGCAGCTTCCGCAACACGTGTATCTCCAAGCGAAATGTGTTGACACAGACATGCCTTTAAGAAGTTTGGGGTTTATATTTCTTTACTGTAGGGTACAATATCTTCAACCACAGGCTGTCCTACTCATTTCAGCCAGCCCACCTGTTGCAGTAAGCCCTGCTCCCAGGAGAAGGACACCAGCAGGAATGAGTTTCTTCTCAAGGAAACCTCTTTGCTGTGTAATTCAGAACCCAGACATTCAGTAACACTAGTCGAGGTAAATCCCATGTACAAACCTAACAAATTAGGAAAACATTAGGAACCCTATTTCTTCATCTTGGATCAGGAAAAAATTAGGAGCAAACCCAAATACATCTTGGCTCAGTCACAGGTGTGGAGACGCCCAGCCTCCAAGCCAGGATGGCTGCTCTAAGATCCTGTTTCCACCCACCCTCCTATAAAGCAGCAGCAATACTCAGCTGTCCAACTAGAATATTTACCACCTATTTAAAGTGAAAAAATGCCCTGAAAAGTGTCCATGATTGGAATCAGGAAAGCTCTTCAGATGAGTTCACGTGTAAATATACTGAAGGTACTGACTCTCAAAGAAATGTGAAGCAGGATTTGTGTACTGTTTTAAAGAGGATGAGAAAACCCTTCTCCAACCTCATTTTGACATAATATAATGATGTCAAAAGTTCACTACTTACACATCTGTGCTAATTGATCAGAGTGGCTGAATCTAAGCTTTGACTAATACCAAAGTGCAAAGCTGGCTGAAAAGAAGGCACTTCACAATACAACATTGTTAAAGTGGAGGAATACATCAAGTAGGATTTTGCTGGTATCTGTCCTGGAGCTGGATTTTCACTAAGGACTGGGATGATGAATAGTAATGAATTGGAGACTAAAACTGCTTTCCAAAACCACAGAGAGCACCAAGCCAGGAAAGACTCGGTTTTGCAGGATTCAAAGTTATCTTGACAATTTGGGAAAGATGTCCTGAAAAAGTCCGGAAATCATTCCAACAAGGCCCAAGTCCTAGGTAGTACACTGGCAGGAATAACCAACAGGATACAATAATATATTGATATATCAGTAATAAAACAATCAACATGGAAGCACTAGCTTATGTAGCAGCTCTGCTGGACAGGATCTAGAAGCTTACTGGACACCAGCCATCAGTATCCTCCTCCTGCAACCAAGCCAGGCCTCGTCCTGATGCATTTAGAAGCTGGGATGGCTGCGGAATATGTGACTTGGCTACAGGCACCAGGAAGGTCTCAAAGAACAAGAATGATGACAATGCCACATGAAGGAGAGAAAATACTCCATGAACTAGAGCTCCTCAGCCTCCAAGGTGACAGCAGTGAGACACAATGTTCTCCTGCTCTCCATACCTACAACCATCCCAAGGACCACGAGGACAGGCAAGTGGACCAGTAATGCGGGGATCTGGATGGCAATGTGTTTAACTAACAGTTTGATGGCAGCACTCCAGTCCTTGCACTGTATCCTTCACAATCCCAACATGCCTTCCGTTCTCTACCAGTCCTACTCCCGGCTATCAATCCTATTTCAGCTCTTGATCCTTTTCCTAGTCCACTCCCACAACTTTGTTCCTGACAACTTCTTCATTCATGTAAGGCAATGAGCTTGAGGCAAGAGCAGAATAATTATTTGGTATCTCCCACCCCAGTGCTAAGTTCCTCTAAACTCAATTAATCACGAAGAACCGCTGGCAGCTCCCTATTTGCCAGCAAGATACACCAAAGTAATAAGTGATTCCACATTCTGCTTCTGAAGACAAGCTATTAAATTCATATACTGTACTACTTTAATCAAGAGTAGTTAATTAAGCTGTTCCCCTGATATGAATTTTTATCATTCTGCACCAGCCATACATCACTTTACTAGGACTCAGACTGGGGCTATGATGCATGTTTGCAATCTGTCTTTCCAAATTAATCTGTCACCACTTGTAAACTCAAAGTGGATCCAATACATTTTGTCTCAAAGGTAATTGGGCTGGGATTGGGGACACTGAGGACTGGAGGGCATGTGATGCTGGAGCACCACTTCACAAAAGAATTTCAGTGAATTACAAATCACCCACCATGACACAAAACACTTTGTTAGTATTTTAGTCTGTTTGCCTCATTTTATTTCCTTAAGTGAACTCAGTTTCATGCTCTATGCCACCAGCATAAAATCAATTCAATAACTTATATTCTCATAGTAATCATCAGCATCCATAATGCAGGAGTCGTAAGTGCAGGCCATAAAGCAAGGGAGATCTGGAGTGTCAGGTTATTAAAAACATTAACCTATGATATGAATCTAAGTCTAACTTTATTACAAGCAAAAACCCCCCAACAATTTTCTGTTCCCGGAGCTTAAGGACAGGCTAATGCAATGTTTTTCTAGAAAAAAAAGACTTCAAACACAGCAGCCAAGAAGCCAGATTTGGATCTCTTCTCTTTTAAAGTACTCACAGAAGTAGGATAGTGAAAAAATGACATCACTATTTGGCTATGTGACTTAATCATAAGAAAATAGGTTTATGAAGTAAAAAAGTGAACAAAATGAAAACCTGGACAAGTTTTTCAAACATTAACTGGGAATACTCTGCTATTATGCTGTGAGAATCGGCTGGAATTTATCCCCAGGAAAATAAGGAACCTAGAGAAGATGTGTTATCCCATCTAGCCTTTTGTGAATCTATGCCATCAAGTCAAGCCAAGCCTTCCATAATCCCACCCAACCACTTTTATTTAGGTTTTCTAAAAGGCAAACCTGATGAGGCTGATGTGAACTGGCTCTTTTCACACCTCACAATTTTAGAGACTTTTTTAAGGCAATACAGCCAAAGGAGGTGGTTTAACATGGGACTACTGGATCCCCAGCTCCATCAAGAACCCAGTGAGCTGGCCCTGGCAAAGCCCCTGTCTATGGAGACAAAAGGACAAGCACATCAGGGCACTTAGGTTACTTATTTTTTAATGAAGATAGAAAAAACCACTATAGTTTGTTTATTTAAGTGAGAAATCAAGTAGAGACAGAACAGCTTCCAAAACCCAACCAGGCCCACAAGTAATATGCAAGTCCACTCCATGAGCCCTTGAATCACGTCTTGGCGCACAGGCCTTTTATGTGTTTTTCCCATTTAACAGATTTGTTTAGATACATTCACAAATATGGGTATTTACATAGCTTGACAGAATGGTGTATTTGGAGATTTTAAGCAGAGGAACATTCTTTCATGCTCATCGTAAAATGAAAGCATGCCAAACTTTAGTTAAAGAAACATGTTCTAACACCGAGAAACTTTTATAATTAATCCTTGCCTTAGATCATCTCAGAGAGAGTTATAAGTCTAATTACCGTCAGTTGAGAAATTGCTCATGTTTCTGAAATGGCTGAAACCAGACCCTGGGTAACAGACAATCTGAATCCCTTCCATCCCATGACCAATTTACAGCTAAGCCCTGACTCACTGCATTAAGTCCAAAAATATTTCTCGGCATTAGCAACAGCTCATTGCGGGAGGAACAACGGACATGGGTGTGGGGGGAAAAACCCCCTCCAAACTCCACTGCTTTACAGAAGGGATGAAGATAATACAGTGCTAAAATAGTCTTTTTTTGATGTTGTTTTTTTTTTTTTTTTTTTAAAGAGCACCAGGGCTATTCTTAGAGGAGTTACATGGTGTGCAGGTTGCAGCGAGCGATGGCTTGGCCAGTGGCCAGCCCCGGGATGGGTCTGCTGCGAGGCTGAGAGATGCCTTCAGCTCAGGAAGAGATTTCTGCTTGCTTTTTTAATGAAGAAAAGGAAAAGAGGATGCAGAAAAGTCCATACACAACCAGCTAAGAACGAGCTGTACTCTGGAAAGATGTGCCACCGTCTCCTCGCATCTGCCATCACCCAAGCCCTGTTTCAGTGCTGAATGTTTTCCCCAGGAAGGAAATGAGTGTAAACACTTCAGAGGCAGCGTTCTCATATGGATGTTAATCTTTGGAAAAGCTAGGCAGGACGCAGTGACTTAGAGAGCCAGGAGATCTCCAGAAGCAACAAATCCCACAAATATACAAGCTGCTAAACTTGTGCATGCAGCCAAGCCCTTACAAAAAAAAATAAGGCACATTTTGACCTTGACTCACTCTTAAGACACTATGAAGCAACTTGAAGCTGGTTATTTCAGAGCCCCAGCAGTCACCTGAAAGGGCTGAGACTTCCCATGCCTATCTCAGGTGTTTGCTTGGCTAAGGGTGTGCTCTCCAAGTCTACAAAGAAGTTGCTGATGCTAGAGAAGCTGCCTGAAACCCCATTCCTGGAAGTGTCCAGGCTGGACAGGACTTGGAGAAACCTGGGATAGTGGAAGATGTCCCTGCCCATGGCAGGGGGTGGAACTATACAATCTTTAAGGTCCCTTCTCACCTGAACCAGTCTGTGATTCCATGATTCCATAAAAAGGAAAGGGTGATCTGGCAAACCCACAGCATTTCAGCAGAAGTGCCGCACTACCAGCATTGCTCCAACCAAATCATCCTCTGGGTTCCATCGTACCTGACAGCCAAATCTGTCCCTCCTCTCTCTCACAGCAGCTTTGTTCTTTGAAAGGCTAAAGGAAAGGAGAAAACCAAGGGAAAATGGGCAGGCTGATGGCACTCCCTCCCACTCCCACCCGAACTGCCCCTCCACACCACAGAGCCCAACATCCAAATATCCACAGAATCAAAGCATTTGGGTTGGAAGGCACCTTAAAATCCATCTCATTCCACCTCCTGCCATGGGCAGGGACACCTTCCACTATCCCAGGTTGCTCCAAGGCCCATCCAGCCTGGCCTTAGACACTTCCAGGGATGGGGCAGCCACAGCTTCTCTGGACAACCTGTGCCAGGGAAGAATTTCTTCCCAATATCGAATCTGATGCTGCCCTCTTGCAGTTAAAGGCCATTCCCCCTCAGTTTTCTCACTCCGGACCCTTGTCTCAGGTCCCTCTATCTTATAAGCCCATAGCGGGGGAGGAGGACAGCATTGACCCCTCTGTCACATAACTTCCCCTCACCAGGTTGGGCCTTTTTTTTAACACACTGGGTTTTGGACACTCCCCCCCGAGGTCACTCTCCTGGAAGTACAAGGATTTCAGTATAAAAGTACTTGTTTGGATGAAATTTTGGGGAAGAATTGGTAATATGTGAGCCCATTCTTGCTGTGTTTGCAGGTAGAGCAGCTGCTTCTGAATCCCAACGCTTGCCTTCAGGTGCTGCTGCAATACAAACTACATTTAAATACACACATACACAATTATAATATGATCACCTTATTAAGAAGCACTGGCTTTGTGTTCCCATGCAGAGATTATCTGTTGGCTTGAATCTTTTTTTAAAGCTGACTGTCTTTGATGGAAAGATTACATATTAGATAGAGAAGCACATGGTCCACACAGACCAAGTGTGGGAGATGAAAGCAGAGCATTGAGAGCTCTGTCTGAGCTCCAACGCTGCTTCTTCCAGGAGCAAGGAACAAACAATCTAAAGCAAAAAAAAGGGTTTTCTTCCCAGTTGGAACAAATAGGAAGCTGCATATTAGCTTAGGTCAGTATTACTTTAGTATCTGTATAAACCACTGCTTTCCATTAGAAATTATTCATGAATTATTCAGGAGATTTTTTAACATACCTACATGTAATTCCAAACTCAGTATGCACAAGAGTCTGAATTACAGGCTCAGCTTGTTCAGAATATCGAAGTACTTGCCTTTACTGGCATAAACTTATTTCCATAGGGGTTTTCTTTCTGTCCTCGACTTTTTCTTGCTTAAAAAAATCCTGAACTCTTGAAGGTTATAATCTTACATTGTTTTCCCTTCTCCCAGTCCAATTTCTAACTCTTCTTTCCACCAGCTGAAATGCAGAAATCCCTTCCAACGCACATTTGAGTCTCCCAGCTGCCTGCAGAGCAGCTGGTCTTGGCTAGCCACAAAATCAAAGGGAAACAACCAAAGTCCAAAAGCTAAATTACAGTGAAAAACAGATGAGGCTGAGTCCCTTCCAGCCCTGGTGTAGGAATACACAATGCAGATGGATGAATACACTCACTCTTTTATTCCTGGAGGTGGCTGAAGCACTTCTAGTTCAGCTGGAAGCAGCCCAGCTCCTTTTTCCTGGGTGGGGGGGGGCTGTACAGGGCACCAGCAACACCCCAAGAACACCAGAAATGTCATCAGTCTCCGCACCCACGAGCGGAGGTTACACCCATCCTGCTTTAATCCACCACCAGGGATAAATCCCCCCCTCTCGGCTCACTCACCTGCTCCCTGAGGGTCACTCCATGGCTGCACAGCACCCCAGCAGCACAGAGCCCCTGGGCAGGGCACGGGTGAGGGTGCTGTGCCCTTCTCAGCACTCCCAGGACGCGCACACAGGTGAGGGAGGCCAGCTCCTTGGGAAACCTGGATTTGCCAATTCTGTCACCCTGAGCACACAGCAATTAAGGCTAAAGAGCTAAAGGACCCATCAATGCAGCTAATGAGCCTCCCCAGCAGCTGTCTCCAGCTCTCTTTCCCTTTCTCTGGAGAAGATACCATTAAATCAAGATCTTTCCTGCCCACGTGTGCCCCCACATCCCAAAAAGCCTAGGCCTGGGTAGCCCAGCTCCTGCATTTCCCTGGAAGAATTAAGAAGAAAAGAAATCCACTCAAAAATGTTCACCATAGTTTCAAGTAATTTTGAGCAAAACACCATTTTCTCCACAAGAAATGTGAAACATTTCCCACCTTTGCTCACATCTAGTGGTGAAGCGCAACCAAAATATGGAGCAAGCAAACACAAAATTCTGGCTGCAGTGGTGGGAATGTTCCCGCTCAAGGATGATGTGAGCACAGAATTGCCTAACAGGTGGAAACCTAACCAAAGTAGTGATGACTGAAACAGGAAAGTAACATTTCGTGCTCATTCAGTACAACAGACATTGTCTACTTGAAGCTTAGTTAAATAACCAGTGCTCTCTGCTACCACTTGTGCTCCTGGGAGTACTCCTCACTCTTGGATCTTCTAGTTTATGTTGCCTGTAAAGGTATTTTTTAACATTTCTTACTAAATAACCAGGATGAATGGGGGAAAACACCAAGCTAAAAATAATTTAGGTGATGAAGAAAGCCTTATGTGGATTGGATTCTGGACAAAAATGGCATTTTTGGTGTAAAAAAGGAGACAAAATCCAAGTTATTTCAAAACAAGAATGGTACGAAGTGGACTGGGAGCTTCTGATTTTCTAATCCCAGAACAGAAGAGCAAAAGGGCTTTTAAAGAATTCAAAGCTGAAAAGATTGGTTTGAAAAAATAAGTTAGAAAATCGTTTGTCAAATAATGACAACTCTGGATTACACAACACGCTGCTCTCATGTGCTGTTCATGGCAAGAAGAGAAGTTCAGGGCTGCAGAGAGCCCTCTGAGTCTCTTCTCACCTCTCCTTGTGGTGCTTCTGCTCCTTTTTCCCTTTCCTGTCATGTTTTTCCCTTCCTCCTTTACTCGTCCAACCTCTTCCTGGGATGGTCACTTAACTCCCACTAATGCACATTCCTCCTTGGGCTCTGGACTGCTTTAAGGTGCCTTCCAACCCAAATCTTCTGAGATTTTATGCTTAAATCTCCAAAACTGGATGCTGGAGATCCTCACATTTTTCATCTGACCAGCTTCAAGTTCACCTCCTTTAACTGCTCTTCAAAGACACTGGTTAGGAAAGTTTTGAGAAGAAAACACTTTCTATTGAAAAAAACCCCTGCAGTATAAACAAGTTTCAGCCAAACACATTGATTGTACAAAGGATCTGCCTGAAACCAGCCCTAAAAGTCACACCCCTCCAAGGGGTTCACCTCAGCTCCAATACATCAAAATTAACAAATTCATAGAATCACAAAGGTTGGAAAATCCTTCTAAGATCACTAGTCCAACCAGTGACGCAGCACTGCCAAGGCCGCCACTAACCACCTCCCCAGGCACGACACCTGTATTGGTCTGGGGTCTAAAACGGCACATCCCTCCCCCCTCTTTACCAGATGCAGTACTGTATTCAGACTAAAACTGAGAGATCACAAAGGCTGCACGGGTAAACATCTAATGAAGTACCTATGGATGAATTTGCTGTTATCTCCATATTCTACAACAGTTTGAAATTAGCACCTCACCAGATATGGAAATCCTGGGCCCTACATTTCCTCCACAACCACCTTGACTCAAGGAGTCCCTGAAAAGAAAGTGTGAGCAGACCCACATAATATCTATAATTAAATGTGAACAGATGAAAGGCTGAATTACTTTGCCACTATCACAAGGAGGTCAGGAGATCACAGCTCACCAGTGGTCAAGAGTACTCCAAACTGGAACTCTCAGGCCATAGCAGCTGCCTGGATTTACAGCTTTAGTCTCTATCAGTGACTTCTGATGATTTTAGGTATTTTTATGTGTTCCATTCTGCCTGTATCTTGCCTTATCCTCTGTTCCAAAACAGCAGAGTTAATCATTAACACCTAATAGGCAATTGCTGAAGAGCAACGACCAAAACAGAAGATACAGAGAGCTTCTCTTGATGACAACTTGCAAAATCCTACAGCTCATCTTTCTTAAAGCTTCAGTTCTCCAAGTGTGGAGACACTCAAGTTCTTTAAAAAAAATAACAAAAAGAATAAAAAAGAATCTGAAGATTCCCAGTCCTCACAATCATGGAAGAAACTCTTAAATCAAGAACGTGCCGCCTTGCCATGACTGCTGACTCCTCTGTTTCACCAACAGCTCTGTGTCCATCCTCCTCAGCAGCATCAGCTTTCCCGGGGGGGAGGGGGGAAATCCCAGGCAGAAACTCACCTGTTAAAATTATACAGGCATGGAAACAACACAACCTGTATGGAAAATCACCTGCTTCCACAAGTGACAGTGGGAACGCCTCTGCAGGATTTGCAAGAACTGTTTCCACCAACAACGTGGGCTGGTCCTGAACCGTGTTCCTGAGAGCTGCCCATCACTGGTACATTTTCTCCACATCAAGCCTGCAATTACATGTTGCTTCTGGACACCATTATTTTAACACACTTTGAAAGAAATGTAATTATATATTTTTAAGCTTTCTACTTTAAAATCACATTCACCAAGAGCTTGAAAACTCATATCATTCCACCTCTCCATAGGGCACTGTGCAGATTTATTCAGCAAAGGGGAAAGAAGGAAATAAGGTCTGGTCTGAAGAAATGCACCTGGAGCACAGTAATTTTTATATGATTTTCTGACTTGCTAAAAATATTTATTAATAGTATTCACTTATCTTCTAAATTTTCAAAATTAAATATTGGAGGAAAAATGAATACTTCTTCACCAGAACCATTTTAATGGAATCCAGAAGAAAAAGAATATTAATACCCAGTGCAACCATTTACTTTGATGTCTATATAATACGCAGTGACCCGTAAGTGGAATGAGCTAAAACTGTCATAAATTCATTATGAGAAACCATTCTTTGAAGAATATCAATGCAAATTTGAAACTAAATGGGCAATATGGAAATGAGCTAATTGCACAGCATTTAAAATAACTGGCTCCAGTAATAATGTCATTTCTGTGCACTTCTATTTCAGCTGCAAAAAACACTGGAGAGGCTGGGTTATGAAAATTGAAATGCTGTAGTTACTTAGTACTGATAGGGATAGGGCACCATTCATTTAGGATCTCAGACTTTGGAGGAAAAAAAAAAATCCAAAGGATGATTGTGTAATTCTCATTTCTCTGAGAAAGGGAACCTTGGATGGCATGCCATGTAAAATGTGCTAACCCAGGCCCTGTCAACAAAGACTCGAGGAAAATAATATCTAATCCCAGGGGATTTTCCAGGTATCATCTTATACAAGTAGAGTGCAAAATTCCTCTTAGTATCCTACAAAAGTTTGGGTTGGACAGGACCTTAAAGCCCATCCAGTGCCACTCCCCGCCACAGGCGGGGACACCTTCCACTATCCCAGCTTGCTCCAAGACCCATCCAACCTGGCCTTGGACACTTCCAGGGATGGGATACCAGGCATGCAGAACAATAAAGGTATTTTCCTCCATGGATCTGGAATGCACCTTCCCCAAGTGGTGCCCAGCCCCTGCTTTGCCCTCTCTGTCCCAGTGCTGCTCAGAGAGGCTCTGCCTGGAGGAAGCCCCACCTTTGCCCCTGCAGGTGCCTGGGGCAGGGATTCCCAGCCCACCCACCTCCTTTATCCCAGCGTGAACCCCACCACCTCGGGCAGAAGGAGCTTGGTATTATACCCCTCCCTCCTTCACCTACTTTTGAATTTTAATCCCTGGCTTCCCTTTACTCACTGATTTTGTAGCTGCATTTTTGTAGCAGCAGCTTTTGTTTGTGGGTTGTTTCTTCAAGTGGAGGGAGGAGAGTCCAGATGTGGAGCAGCTCCATGCTGGGCTGAGAGGAACCTGTGGGACCTGTTCCCACAGAGCTGCCGCGGGCCCTGGGGTTTGGCTGACACAGCATCTGGGCAAAGTGGATGCCTGTCCCTGTGGGAAAACCTGTGGGAGAGCAGGCTGGCCTTGGAGCCCTCCGTTCCCTGCTCTCTCTCCCAGCTCTCAGCAGCACTGGAGCTGTATGGATGAACAGCACATTATCTCATCTCCATGCACACCTAGTGATGCTCACTTTGTCCTTTTAGCACTCCTATGGGCCCAGGAGAAAAAGGGCATCTCAATTTCTTTTTCCCCTCCCACAATGACCCAAGCTGGATTTTCCTGTGTGTTTTTGTAGGTTTCGTCCTGCCTGGATTCCAGTACAAGAACCAACAACATCTCCAAGTATTTCATAAAGCTGAGGCTTTACACCAGTACATATATGCTACTAAACGTACTGGGATCCTGTACCTAAACAGGCTCCAAGAGAGCTGGAGAGGGAATTTGGACAAGGGCCTGGAGTGACAGGACAAGGGGGAATGGCTTCAAACTCACAGAGGGAAGGGTTGGGTGAGATACTGAGCAGAATCTCCTCCCCAGGAGGGTGGTGAGGCCCTGGTTGCCCCATCTCTGGAAGTGCCCAAGGCCAGCTTGGACAGGGCTTGGAGCAAGCTGGGATAGTGGAAGGTGTCCCTGCCCATGGCAGGGGGTGGCACTGGATGAGCTTTAAGGTCCTTTCAACCTAAACCAACCTGGGATTCTGTGACCTGAAAGCAGAAGGGAAAATTGGGGGGGGGGGGGGACAAGAGGCAGAGAAATTAATAGCTTCTTCTTTATATAAAGAATATATATATATATAGAGATATCCATCCTTTACAGTGGATAATGAACCAACAGGGTGAAGTTTTCCCAACACTTGTACTGGAGCTGACCCTGTGCTGGTGGAATGGGGCTCCTGGAGAACGTCACACACAGCAAGGAAAGCAAACGAGGGGCCAGCACAGGATTTAACACAACCAAACTCTTCAGGATAGACAAAACCCAGAAAAACCTCTTCTTTCTAAGGGCTTGAAGGCTCTCGGGCATTTCTGGTTTCCTTCCCCTTACAAGCAGAGCGTGAACAAGTTCGATCCTGACACTGTGTGTTCTGAAACACTGCCACGGCACAATGGTTTAAAATAAATAATTAGGACACTAGAGCCAGATATCTTCACACTGGAATATGCATTAATACATGCTAACTTCAGTTTTTACAAAGCTTTTCACCAATGTACTGCACCAGTGCTGAGATAAATATGTAGTTATGCATTTAAAACACTGCAATTCAAAGCTTACCTAGCAATAATAAGCAGCACTGGCTTTAAGTATTTTAAAGTACCAAATTAATTATATTTCCGTGCTTAAATTTACCCTTGTGGTATTTTACATCTGTAGAAAGGAAAACACCACGAATACCCCCAATAAACTTACTGGTGGCTTATTTATTTTTTATTTAGTTTTTTTAGCACCTAGATTGAGCAGGTTGGTAATAGAATTTAAATGTATTTTCCTAAATTGATGTGGAATTCGACATCTTTGCACCGCACATCACAAATATTTATGATTTATGTATCTATAACACACACTTTACATCTTGTGTATAATATATACATTTAAATAGGGGTCTTCCCTTTCACATATTACATATTATATAGTTATTAAGGTGTTTCTTTCTGTATTTTCTGCCAGGCTTTTAATTTCACACACTTCATCTATCAGATATTACTGTCTACTTTAAACATATCACTGCAGAAAATGATAACTGGTGTTGAATACAGAGTCACGGAGGCAGGGGTTTGCAATTCCAAGTTATGTGGAGCTGGTTGATAAATGGAGAACAGCAGCTGCGCTGAGAAGCTCAAGAGAGACAAAAATTACATTTGCAGGTAAGTGGAGTGGAAATTTGTGGAAATTGGGTAAAACAAAAAGCAAAACATTGTTATTAAAGGTGGAGTGAGAGATAGCAAGAGCAACAGAGAGGCAATTTTCTCCCAGCTCCAGCAGGAATTCATCTCAAGCTCTAACATGCAATTTCACTACAGAGCTCCAGGATGAAACACAGGATTATATCTAATTGTTTTGGGGGTTTGGATAACAAACTATAAAAATCCCAGTAAGTGGCCTTTTGTGCCAGTGCAGCCCAGAAAAGGATGAATGAAAGCTATAAGAACATCCAAAACCTGAACTGCAATAAATACCAAGATAACCACCCAACACAAAAGAAATGCAGCTTTAGGGACTTGGTATTTTCAGGGATATCTGTATTATAACAGCCCAAGTCAGAGGAAAATTGATCCAGCTCCTGAAGTTTGCCAAAGCAATGCTAAGCTGCAGGAGTATCACACACCTTCTCATTTTACCTTTTCTGGCAGTAATATTTTGTAAGGGAAAGCCAGGAGTGCTGCAAGAGTATGAAAATGAGGACAATTAAATTTGCCCTATTAAGAATATTAAAAAGGCTGTTATATAATAGTATTCTGTATATTTAACATGATGGTGTACAGCTAAACCGTCCTTTCCAAACAAAAAGTTAATAGATCTTTATTAATGCATTATTTATTTTAGTCATACCTGCTTGTAAAATATTAATACTGCCTGAGTTTTGGCATTTTAGCTTTCCAAAGTGACAAATCTATGTGATTAGCCACCATTACCTTTTACCAAAAAAAACCCATCCAGATCTGCTGAGTGGCAAACTCAATGTTGGCAAAACTCCCTTTGTTATGGAGAAGGCTTATCTTAAAACCTTCCCCCAAGAAGATGGGGAAAGGCAGGAGAGGTTTTGTAGAGCCACTGTGGAGTTATAGGGAGCTGAAATTTAGCTTTAACACATGGTGGACTTCAGCACCACATGTGGCATGTTGGCACCAAGCTGGGCATGGAGACAAAGCCCAGGATCCCAATAAACCATCCCAGCCAGCCTTTCTGCTTCTGAACTCACAAATAACCATCCCAGTTGCTCATTTACCTCCAGGAATAATAGCACACACATGACCTTCTATGCACCATGTCACATGAAAATTAGCACAGCTTCCACGTTTCCTTACATGTGTGCGCATATATATATATGTATGCAAACCAACACTTGTGATTGAAAAACACATATAATACGTAGTACAAATTACTTCCTTCTTTCACCTATCTACTAGTTCTTCATTGATCTGACACCAAACATCCCTGGTTTCGCTGAGCAGCCACCAAAGCACGTGCTGCAGTGACAGCATCCAGTGTAGCCCCAGCTCTCCAGCGCCTAATCCTGCTACATCCCACACCCATCCTGCAGGCTACAAGGATGTAGGACTGTCAGCTCAAGCACAATGACTCTGGCTTCGTTTTGAGGGTGGAGATGCTCAGGAAGGTGTCAGAGGTACTGGAATGAAACCAGGAGCAGAGAGATCACAGTGGCAGGTGGACAACTGGAGAAACAACCTGACTAAAGAAGTGAATGAGGCCTATGGATACAAAGGAACGGCAGGAAAACAAGCTTAGTTTATCTTCTCTTACTTTCTTTTTTCCCCCTACATTTTAATCCAAGGGGGACTTTGATTCCACCAGAAAATGTCTTCCCATGGAGCATCCTGTGTTTCCCCTGGCAGACAGCCCTAGCACAGCCATTCCCTTTGGCACTGCATCTTAGGAGCATTTCTGCTTTACTGTGCCAGACCTGCTCAAGTTTTGAGCCCTGCTTAAGCCTCAGGTTGAAGCTGAGAAGGTGGTGATTCACTGGCAGAGCCTCATCTCTCCCAAAGATACCCACATTTGCACCAGCCCTTCTCTGGCTCTTCCTCAAGCAGAATCAAAGCCTGGGACTCCGGACCACAGCACCCCAGTGTGAAATGACAGTTCCCCTGGTGACTGCCATGTCCTCCCACTCTCTTTATCTATGTGTGACCTTCTTTTCCCCGACTCAGAAATACTGCAGCACCAAAGGCAGAGATGGCAGCACATCAAAGAGCCCAAGCTACAAGGGAAGCAGGTTTATTTTCACTTGAGCTGAGATTTTTTTTTTTTTAAGCAAGACATCAAAATACCTTAAAAAAGTAACAGAGATGATAATGGGATCAAAATATTCAATGGCATCTGAATAACCTAATTCAAGCATCAGTATCAGGGGATAAGATAACCCACCCAGAGCAGTTCCCAGACACTGAGGTTACACATCTCATCTGGGCTGTGTTTCTGAAGGGGATGTGAATTTGCAGCCCCGTGACAATAAAGAAATGTGGGATTAAGAAACAAGAGAGGAGGAAAAAGGGCCAGTTCATTCTCCCACCGCCTTTTCTTGTTCCTAAAATTTCAGTTGCCTGGAAATGGCTGATGAGAAGACGGGATTATGTAAGTCCTTGCCAACTTCTCACATGTTAAGGAAATTAAAGCCTGAGTGATGGGTAGCTTAACCCATCTTCTAAGCACTGAACTAAAACATGTTTACTAAGGAGAACTTGAACAGTGAAACCCCTTTAAAAAACCCAGGAGTGATGAGGACTTGACGATTCCCAGGATTAAAAAGCTGCATATATTACAGACAAGGTAATCTCCTTATAGTAAGATGAGGAAAAGGAAAATAAAGCCTTTTTGGTGTCCAAGACAGTTTTTGTTTTAAAGCATATCCATCCTGTCTGGCTGAAGACTTTCTCGTGTTATTGCCTTTTTTTTTCCCTCCTGATAAACATGACAGAGAAGAGCTACATCAGCCTTCCAAATCCTTATTGTTACATTTTCCAACAAACTCACTGCTCCCTTCAAACATGACCCAGCAGTAATAAAATAAGAAGCACTGTGCTCTTCCTAACATTTAATCAGGTGAACACTTGGGTGCTACAAGACAGCAGGCACCAACCGAAGTGCAAAATAGCTGGAGCTAGTTTTGAATAGAGCTGCAGCAACTGTGTCACCCCAGCAGACCTGAGCTTTCCTGAGCTCTTCCTTGCTGTCCTTCCAGTGACATTGTACCTTCTGCAAATACACTCATTTAACTACAGCTGAAGGCCAGTCGAAAAATCTAATGTAGAATCACAGAATAACCAGAGTTGGAAGGGACTCTCAGGGATCACCAACTCCAACTCCTGGCCCTGCACAGGACACCCCAAGAATCTCTTAAAAACCTCTAAGAAACCCTCTAAATCCCACTTGAAGCTGAAGTTGCACAACCCACTGGAGCATCAGCAATGCAAAATTGCAGGTAGCAAACAGCTGATCTGGAGGTTGAAAAAGAAAACGTGTTGCCTGCTGCTCAGCCACAGGATAGGACAGCAAAATAAACTCCATTTGCTACAGGAGTGCACCTGTAGTTGTGTGATATGTGTGTCTAGGAGAGGGAATATAAAGTAGCCAGGTTGCAGGAGCTCACATCTTCATGAAAATTTAAAAATCCCAAACAGTGGCTTTTTCTACCGCCACCCAGTAATGGCAAAAGGCAAATCCTCAACTAGTGATAATGGTTATGGTTCCACTGGAATCTGCTGCTAATGTTTCCCCTCTGGACCTACACATGGAGGGGGGAAAACCCAACCATTCTACGTGAAGAAAAGCTGCACTGAATGAGTGGAACCAGATGTGAAAACTTGCACCCAACTACAAGAATTGTGGGATGTCTTTGAAAACTTCAACTGGGCAAAGCCCCAGGCAGCCAATAACAAAACCTACGGTCCTTCAGCTTTAGAAGGGAAGAAATAACTTCTCAGAAATGCCAAAAGTGACTCAACTGTGATTTTTAAGCTACTTCAACAGCATCTTAGTTATTTCAAGTAGTCCTAAGAGTTTACCTGTAATTGCCTTCCCTTAAGTGGAACTACGAGCTGGCAAAGTGCTCAAATCAAGGCAAAAGAAACACACATGATTTTTGTGACTGCTGTGTTAGGAATATATTGGATTTTTCTGTTCCAAACTGCCTTCCCTGGGAATTTTAAAACACAGAAAACAAGCAAGTGTAGAGCAAATAATATCTACATAAGTAGGTCATTTTCTTAATGGCAGGGAAGTGCTGTTTTACTCCAGCTCATTTGTAACACAGACACACACATTTCCAAATAAAGCATATTTCTGGATCTGCAAGGGAGGGGAGCGACTTATAATCACGGAGGCACTCACTCCAAGATCAAGTAGAGCCTAATTCAGAAAGACAAGCAGGAAAAAGTCGTATTTTGCACCTTCCATGAGAGCTTTGCAGGGAGTTGTGACATTTTGGAGAAAATCCTCTCGCCGCGCATAAGCCGGAGCTGGAGGGTGCTGCACGCTGCATATTCCGTCACAAAAGCAGAGCCACGTTAGTTCATTAGAGAAGTGATAAGTTCAATCCTTACCAAGTTTTCTTGGTTCCTGGCTGCTATTTTCTGATCATCTTCTCCCCCATTTTTCATGTATTTGACCTCTTCCACTGGTTTGATCCTATACTCATCTGAGCACCAAGAAAAAAAAAAAGAAAAAAAAAAATTTGAACCAGTGTAGTTCAGCAGCTGGGATAAAAACCAAACTAAAACCAAAACAGCTGACTAGAATAGACCCTAGTTAAGCAAAGCAACTAAAAATTACATGTATATCTTTTCAAAGGCTTACATGTGACTAATACAAAGGAAGTTTCTCCTGCCTGAAGCTTCAACAAGAATTTCAGCAGCTCTCTGGTCTAGTATAGCCATGGCACCAGGAAACAGGGATGTTTGGTGTGTACTTTCCCCCAGATCCCTAGTTTTCTGTTTAGTATGTTCAATATAAACAAATTCTTTGCTCCTGCGCCCTCCCTGGATTTTAACTCTCAGTGGACCAACAAGTCATGCATATACAGTGGTACTCCAGAGAGGAGTCTGCTCATGGGTGTTCCTTGCACAACAAAGCTGATGGAGGCTATTGAAAACCTAGGTTAAAAGCTGAAAAAAGCCAACCCACACCATAGCCACTTCGCTTTTTTTTTGGTTTTCCTAATGACACAACGCACAGTCATAGAATGATTTCTGGAGAAAAGGCCCCATGCTGACCATCTTCCGACTTCCCCCGCCAATCACCATTTTTCCTGCACATGAACGTTACCCAGATAGAAATTCAGCCAGAAAAATAAGTAAGAAAAGTAAGATTCTTGGTTTGTCCATAATATTTATCAGCTCTTCAAATACTAGAATTCCCAGCTCTAATGCCAGCATGGAAATGTTATCTAACATACAGGTGCTATACCACAGTAAACCCAAAGCTCCAGTAAAGGGATTTTTTTCCTTGGTAGGACAAGATGGGATTTCAGAAAAATTGATTCATCCCTGCAGCCTGTGAATCCAGTTCTTGCAGGACAAACACTGCCTTTGCTCAGTTGCTTTTTGCTCTGATTATCTTTGTAGCACGTGAATCTATTGGAAAAAACACCTAGAGTGGTACATGCACCCTCCTCCAGTCAGGATAAACAATGCAGAAGAGAAACTTCATCCCACAAAAATGGAAAATATTAATACAAAGTGAAATGAGACACAATACACTTGGAATAAAGGGCAAACCTTGGCAAATTAGAAGACATTGCACAAACTTTCCTCTTTTTTGGGGGGTTTTCAAGCAATTTCTCTCACTTACTAAGGGAAAAACAGAGCACAGAGAGGTTTTTCTGGGTTACTGTGTTTGTTATTTAGACAAAGTTATTTTCAGGAAGCTGTTAACCACATTCTAGAAGTTAAATAAGCCTTGCTTTGGAAAGTAAGGCTTATTTTTAAAATAAAATTGTTTCAAAAAACAGTCTTATTTTAAAAAATATATCATGGGTTTGCATATGGTCTAGCCCATAGTCTATATGTTTTCTTTATTATAGAGTTCAAATAAACTGAATCTATCAAATAGAAGCATCTCAGATGCAGAGCCTCAAATCAGATGGAAGAATTTAAGACAATACAATTAGATTAGTAAATGTGAACAGCTGTGAGGTTTTTTTCTTTTTTTCCAGTGTAATTCAGCGAGTTTGGAGGTGACAATTCATAAACCCAAAAAGGTTGAACACAATAAAGCCTGGGAATTAGAAGTACTTGATTGACTGCAATTATCTAACTTACATTTTCCTCCCTGCCTCAGTGCTCTCTGTTGTGAGAGCAATAAAACCCACACACAGAAAAAGCATCAAACTCCCACAGAGGCACGCAGGGATCTGAATGGGGAAACAGATGAGCAAGAGAAAGCAGCACAAAGGACGTTTCCCAACCCACAGCCAATCAGTCCATGTGCACTGGAGGAGAGAGGATGTTCAGCCCAGCCCTGTGGAAAACCAGGAAGATATGGAGGGGCTGATGTTCCATGGCAAAAATAACCCTGAAATGTGTCTGCTGCTTATTCCAAGAGATTAATTGTGATCAAACACCACAGCCAGGCAGCAGCTGATCCTGTGGGGATGGTATAGAAGGGATGCTTCCTTGGAAGGCATCATCTCTTGGAGCAAGTCAACCAGGGCACTGAGGAGTCCCTGACTGATAGCCAGGATAATCAGGCTGACACGCGAAATTATGATACACCTGGATAGGATGGAGTCTTCTTAGAGGTCAAAAATGAAATTTTAAATTCACAGTGGACACGGGCAAAGATCCTTCAAATGCTGCATTGTCTGCCAGATGCATCAAGTAGCTCTGAACTGGTGGCAAAGAACTTTGCACAGATTTCTTATGGTATTTCCAGAGATATTTCCATCAGTGTTAGTAAACTTCAATACTTTCCTGATAATACAATAAGTATTCAATTATCTCTGGCACAGCTGGTGTTAGTCTCCCCTCCATCCTACCAACTGCAGAAGTGCAGACACCTGGGTAATTTATGCCCAAGGTATGCAGCAGCAAGAAAGTTTCCAAAAATAAACCAGTCATTTTTCATAACATTTTTTGGACAATGTGAATCCACCACAGCAAACAGCAAGTCTTACTTTGGAGAAATCCACCTTCTCCTTAGGAGAATGGCTTCCCACTGCCAGAGGGCAGGATTAGATGGAATACTGGGAAAAAATTCTTCCCTGTGGGGGTGGAGAGGCCCTGGCATGGGGTCTGGCAGGCACAGAAGCTGTGGCTGCCCCTGGATCCCTGGAAGTGTCCAAGGCGGGCTTGGCCGAGGCTTGGAGCAACCTGGGATAGTGGAAGGTGTCCCTGCCCTTGGCAAGGGGTGGCACTGGCGGTGCTTTAAGATCCCTTCCAACCCAAACCATTCTGTGATTCTGTGGATACAGATTAAAAAAAATCAGGAAGTCAAAGCAGAAGCCCCTGCAGATGTTGGCAGATCAGCCTTGTAATAGAAAGTGTCCTACAAAATTAATATAAATGTCCTGACTCTAATAGATGGTATGTGCTCGAGCAGAAGAAATCTCTGCTTGTATCTCAAAAAGCAATAAAGCTTTGACACAATCTAAAGCTGAGAATCTGCCTTAAAGGCCAAGAGATTATCTCCTGGGATGAGGCACACTGGGGAAGGGGCTGAGTGGCCGGCACTCAGGCTCCAGTGCCTCAAGAATGATGAACAGCCCAGAGTGCCTGGCAGTTCCCAGCTCCAGCAATCCCAGGGGCTCTGAGCAAGCCAGGCACGCACCAAGATCAGACTAAAAGGCAAATGCAGCAATGGCCTGTGGAAAGCCAGGGATCAACCTCATTTTGGTTAATAACTGAGCCATCAACAACTGTTTTATCAGCTACACACCGAGACAAAGGGAGCAGATACGAGATTCATTAGGTTTGAAGCAACATCATTACTCGTAAGCTCTCCTAGTTCCCTATCACAGGCAAAACACCTTCCTTAAAACAAGGAACACTGATATAATACATTGGTAACACCTGTTAGTATTGAGTAGTCTCTTGCTGGAAGGAGGTATACATAGGTATGATTCCACTTCCAAAGGGAAAGGAGCAGCTAAGTAATTATACTTACATAAATATAAGAATTATATAGCTAGGGAGGACACTGCTTGCTGGTGTAACAGAGAAGTAACACCTTATTCACAGGTAAGACAACATCCTTTATTTCAAATATACTAAATATAGTAATTAAAATCAAATCATTATTTGCAGAAGATGAGTCTTGCACTGCATTATGTTATTTTTGAGAGGACACAACGATATATAGATTTTTTTTTACTAGGTGAAGACAAAATACAGATACCTTACACATAAGGTAAGGTGTCCAGAAACTACAGATTCTGAGCTATTTATGAGATTGTTCTTGTTCTAAAGTTACTGGCAGCATGAAAGCACTGCAAGTGCAAAAGAAGGGATGTTTAAGCAACAGACAGACCTCGAAGCACATCATGAGGTGTATGGTCATTAATAGTTTTAGGTGAATATGAAAATTACATTAAAGACAGGTTGGATGAATGGGCCCTCAATGCCTTTCCTGTAGGTAGGTACAAAAAACTGCTAACCTGGTTTTGCTCAATAAAGTAAGAGTGACCTGCAGTTGAAGAAGCAAAGGATGATAAAAATCACCTTTTGAGTTTTACCTTCTGATTTCTACAGAAGTAAACACAGCATTTTGAGGTATTTTGGTCTGAGTGATCAGAAACAAATCCAGAGAAATCCTGAGATGTTGATTGAGATCCAGTAGGACCTCATTAAGTCTGGCAGCCAACAAGACCTTTAAAACTGTAAGGAGTTCAGGATAAAGGAAATCTGTACTCTATGCATATTTACCTTGGTCTTTTTCCTAAATACAGTTTTATATCAAAAAGAAAAGTGAAACATATTCATGTTTCTTTCTTGTATAGAACTAAAAATCAACTAGTGATAAAAAAAATTAGGACTCTATCACTCAGAATGTGATATGTCATATATAAAGATAAATACATCCTTATGCTCCTTTCAGGAGTAAAAACAAAATCAAATATCATCTTCTATTGTGTGGTGTATTATACAAAAGGAGAAAATTTCCAGTAACTCACATGGGGGAGGAATGGCTTTATGGGATTGTCACAGCAAATCCTGAGTTGAAGAAAAGCAACTCAATTAAATCAAAAGAAAAACAACATAAATGAACCACAAATAAAAGACAGAAATATTGCTAGCATAACACCCACCACAAAATCACAGGATATAAACCAGAAAGCAGGAACGCCTCTAGATCCAAACTGTGGAAAAGCATGGGGAAGAAAAATTTTGAACTTGAATATGCTGCAAAAATTCTCAGCAGGAAAATCTTATGAATGAAGATCTCCATCTGGAAACAGATAATTCCACTCAAACATGTCACCCGGTTGCCATGGCAATGTGACAAAGAAAAACAGCACTCATTAATAACGATTTCTGTGATAAATGAGCATATCAACTTAGAATATTGAAACAATTATTGGGTGGGGGACACAAAACTGTGGTGGTTCCTATGAGAAAAATGTCTTCAGCACTTCCAGACATGGCTGTAAGTGCCTTTACCACAGGAATATGGGCAATGACACTAATTCTGGCTCAGTTTATAGAAAAGAAAAACACCAGATAAAAGCATAACTTTGTCAAATATATGTGGAGTCACTGTGACTTTCAGAGAAATATCTGGTTAAACAGCAAGCCTTTAAATAAACAAACAAACAAATAAATAAATAAATAGAATGCTGATTTACACTGCACTACCACTTCAGACACCTAAGGACGAACAGATTTGGTTCCACTGTCAAGACGGACGATGGGTGAGCATCTCCTCTATTTTTAGTGAGATATCAAGTATCAGGCAGGAGGTGAGTGGTACTTCAGTCATACCACCCAGAGGGAAGTTTCTAAACACATCTTCATTTTCCTGTGCCACATATTTTTCTGCAGTCTCTCTTGCCTATTGCACGACATGCCAAGATGCATCCTTCATCCAGCCTAAACCACACATTTCTTCTGTAAAACAGGAGCCTTCTGTCTAACAAATTCTTCTGCACTGTACTTATTTCTGCCAGGTGCAGAAAGTGCTCCTACTGCTGTGAATGCCACGGATCAAAGCTTCACGTGCTCCCCTCTCCCAAAGGCTTGAAAGCTCAAAGCTATATTTAGATAAAGGACTGAACTGCTTTTTCTAAAAATATTTGTTAAGAACCATAAGAGATTTTGATGCAATTCTACTGAAACATAGAACAGCAGGTGAGCCACTTAAATGCTGAGAACAGAACCATCCCAGAATGGTTTGGGTGGGAAGGGACCTTAAAAATCATCCAATTCCAAACCCCTGCCATGAGCAGGGACACCTCCCACCATACCAGGTTGCTCCAAGCCCCATCCAACCTGGCCTTGGACACTTCCAGGGATCCAGGGGCAGCCACAGCTTCTCTGGGCAACCTGTGCCAGGGCCTCTCCACCCTCACAGGGAACAATTCCTTCCCAATATCCCATCTAACCCTGCCCTCTGAGAGTGGGAAGCCATTCCCCCTTGTCCTGTCCCTCCATCCCTTGTAAACAGTCTCTGTCGATCTTTTTTGTCTCCCTTCAGGCACTGGAAGGCCACAATTGGATCACTCTGAAACTTTTCTTCTCCAGGCTGAACAATCTCAGTTCTCTCAGCCTTCCCTCATAGCACAGCTGCTCCATCCCTCTGATCATCTTGACGGCCTCCTCTGGACTGGCTCCAACAGCTCCATGTCCTGCCTGTGCTGGGATGCTGGAGCTGGATTCAGCTCTCCCAGAGCGCATCTCCAGTGCCACTGGGAAGGAGGAACACACCGAGACCCACAGCTGCACTGGGAGGACATGAGCAGTGGTGGGCTCACCTCTAGAAAGAGCCAGGCTACAAGGGAAAAAACAAAATCACAGACCACCAGGACAGTCAAGGAGCAGAATTAGATTGCTTGGGTGGCTGCAGTTTCCACCACCTGAATCATCAGCCTTGAGTGCCACTGGTTCACGTCCATCTGGTTTGGAGCACTGGAAAGGTGAGATGAGCTGCTTAGGTTATTCCATCTCTGTTATGTATGTGAGTATCAACTGCCTGGATACCAGAGAAGTTATGTCAAAAATCCCAAAAAAAGGCAACAGTCAGAGAAAGCAGTTCCAAAAATCCTGCAAATTCATGTTTCTTGAACTAAATATCAAGAAATGGAGGATCTGAGTTATCTTCTTAAGTCCAGCTTCAAGCACTTACAGAAAGTAGCAGCTCCATGGTTCATTTGATTCTACAGAGTTGAAGCATTTGTTCAGCTGTGGGGGTGGGTTTCTGATCCACTTGGATGTGGGCTGGGAGTGAAATTTCATTGGAGATCAACCAGCATTGGGTGAGCAGCCTGTTGTCTTCCTCTGTTACCAGCCCTCAAAGCTATCAATTCACAAGCAATTCTTGATCCAAGTGATCATGGTTTTACTAACATGAATAGAATAATAAAAATAGCTTAGGAAATAAGCCAACTCATTTTTCTCAAAGGATTATCTGAAAATGCTCATTCAGATTTCCCAAATTAATTTAGCTTACCTTAATCCAATGTAAAAATACAGCTGAGGCAGTGGACACCACCAGATACTAAACAGAGAAAAGGTGCATGAGCAACACATCAATTCTGCCAACTAAATCTAAATCCTCTGACAGAACAGCTCTTTAAAAATCAACACACCACACAGATTGCAGCACATCTGCAAAGACCACCCTCAAGCATTTTTTCTTCTTCCTACACAACCCTAACATGTACCCAAGGAACGCCAACGACTGCTTCTGCACAAGGCAGATGTGACCGCTAGGGCTGTATTTTTGGAGGAAAAAAAGGGATTGAGACATTCAGTGTAACAAAAGCCAGCCCCTAAATGGAGAATTCCTGCAGAATTGGAAGGACACTGAGCAAGACTGGGGTAGCTCTTTTCTAAGCTAGCCAGCAGCCCCCTGGCATACCCAGTGCTTCATGAAACATTAACTCCCTCAAGGGTGAGGCCTACCTGAAAAAATTTAGCAACTTCCATTCTACTTTATCAAACCTCCCTTCTGCAGGCCCAAGCCATGACATCTTTCAGCAGCAATCCCTGAGGCTGACAGGTCTGACAGAACACAGCTCCATTAACTGTCCTGGACATGATCTTGATCTTTGCTGCTGGAGAAGCACAAACCCTTCAAGTTGCCATATTAACCCACCCCTCACCAGTGCTGTCAGCAGTTTCCAGAGCTGCAAACCACTCACAGCTCCCCATCCCTTGGGTACCTCTGTCCTCTCCCAGCCTGATGTCTGCCTGTGGCAGAGGGCGCCGTCCCAGCCCCTGCGCTGCCGCTGCTCCTCAGGTGCCTCAGTTTGTGTATCCTGGGTTTTCTGGTTCCCTTCACCCCAGTAAAGGCGGCAGGTGATGATGAAGCCATAATTTAGCTCCCTTGTTTCTATAGGTTTAATTTTCAAATTTGGCATGTGACTTGCAGAAACAAACCACTGTACACCAGCTGACACAGCAGGAGATGCGCAGCCTAATCAAGGAGGGAGTTACTCTGTTCCTCTCTTCACTTGGTTTCTTCTTAGTTCTCTCTACTTGTTTTTGCTTCTTGGTTCCTTCCAGTACTTGGTTTCTTCTTGGTCAAAAAGTCCCCAAGGCTACTCTACATTTTGGCTGTCATACAATCCAAGTCTTGTGAAAACTGGAGCTGTACATACAATTTTCTATCACATTACAAATTATGGATTTTTTTTAACTAACCTTACACCAGGGGCACAGGCCCACTGCTCTTTATCTGCCAGGCCTACCTTAGTTGTAGGTAGGTCAGTGGAACCATGGCCTCAGAGGCCATTTCATTATCTCAGGAAAGATTTTAAAATAAAACTTCAACATCCCCAAATCCATTTATTGTTAAACACACAATTTCTGCCTTGCTCATACTGTCTTTGTGTTCAAGATCAGAGGAAACACTATATGTGAGATGGTATTGAAAAAAACTGCCATGTGATCATATAATTAAAGACTTTTGTGCACTCCTCTATAATTACAAAGCCAAAGAACAGTGCTGGTGGTGTGCACTCATACCTAGCTTTCAGCTACCCAGATTTCTGCTTGCTGAAACTATATAATTCATATACACATACATATATAAATATATATATATACACACAGACACTTTTTTTTTTACGTTTTTGTTTTCGTTTAATTAACACATAACTTTGAGGCAGATGCCAAGTTGTTCAAAGGAAACCATTTCTCAGGTGGAGGAGATTACAGCCATGGTGCTTGGCAGGAAGGATACTCAGTAAATGCAATTATCTAGCCCACTAAAAAGATCAAATTGAGAAATGAAAGCAGGAGAGGAAACAAGCAACAGAGAGATTAATTAAAGGAATGGACAGGAGGAAAACAAAGGGTCTGTGCCTTGAAAACATAACTGTTCATATGAAGCCCCAAGGTGGGTGTCTGGATCCAGGCTGCCTTGAACACAGCACAGCATGGCCAGCTCAGAACGGCTCCTTCAACTCCATTTCACTGCTCTGGTTTGAAATTCTCCCTCAGAAAGTTAAAAAACCCACCAAGAACAAAATATTTAATTCTTTTCAGGTTTTTCAATGTCATTAATGAAACTCCCAGTCTCTGCTGACCCTCCCCCAGCTGCCATCTGCCTATGTACTCCATTGAACATTCCTCACTTTGGCACAGAACCTGTCAGGGACTATTCAATTCCAGGAAAAATACCTAACTGACCATTTCTGTGAGCATCCCTCATGCAGCAGTGGAGGCCCTGCCCCTTACAGACCTCCTAAGGTATCCATCCACCCAAAAACTTTCCTGAACAGAACTGCCCCAAGGATTCTCTGGAAAATAAGTCATTACCACTCCACACCCTCGAAATTACACATCTCCTATTATTGCAAATACAGGATGAGGTGCCTTCAGTTTCCTTGTCAATAAAAAAGCCAATTCCTCTTTCCTTAACAAGCAATGCCATTCTCAATCAGTCAACTATTAAATGAGATTGTTGCCTCGCAACATATGACTTGAAATGGATTTTCATACCCTTTCTGGCGCAGTAACTTTTTTCTATTAATATTAGGCTATCAAATTTTCCCTGCTCATGGACCTCAAAGAGTATTTTTAAATCAGCAGCTATTTCATTTTTATTAATTCCAATATGGAAGGGACTGAATAAATACCCAGAACCAGTGTATCTCCCCACTGTCAGTATTTCTTTAAACCAAGAGGGGAGGTCTAACCAAAACTTGATTTATAAAATACAGCACACATTTCCAGATGCAAAAGATACAGAAGTTAATTACATTATTTTCCTTACAGACCATCTAGCAGCTCCAAAAGAAACCTATTGGAAAGATTAATATTTTACTCTGGCTCCAGATTTTCCATGCCTTCTCCCCTTCCCTTTGGGCAACACTTTTTAAAAGAAAGCAAAATACCAATGTCTGAAAAGAAGGAGTTTAGTAATAGCTAAAAAAAAAATCAAAGTAAGAAATACATGCTTAGAGCACTTGTATTAGATGGGTACTTTCACCCTAAAAAGATCTCAAGATGCACGCAGCTCCTACACTTAGAAATACAGTATATCATGGAATCAGAGGATCATAGAATCTGCTGAGATGGAAAGGATCCACCAGGATCATCAGTCCCACCCCTGGCCCTGCACGCCAGCAATTCCACCCTGTGAAGCACCCCAGCATTTCCACCCTGTGAATCCCTAGCATTGTCCAAATGCTCCTGGAGCTCTGGCAGCCTTGGGGGCTGCAACCACTTGACAATAAAATACAGGGGATAAAATGCATGTAATTATAACAAATACAAGCTTTAACACAATTTAGGAGACTTCAGTGGAAAAAAACCAAACCACTACACCCCCTTTTTCCCCTCTGAATAGCTCAAGATCATTCCTGAATCCATAACTCCTGAAACAAAAGTGACTCCGTGCTCTTGCCCAGTACCACAGCACACGAAAAGCTCTGCACCCCAGTTGCCCAAACAGCCCCTGCAGTGCTCCCATGACAAGAACAGAAAAGAAATACAGAATTTAAAAGCACCCTAAACGTGACCCTTTTTGCCAGAGCCCCCACTCGTACAGGTAAGAAGAAATGGCAGGGCATAATCACACCTGCTCAGCAGAAGCCAGGCTTTGTTTTTCACAAGCACATGAGGCAGAAACCTTAACATTTTCCAATTTTTCCCATTTTTTTCTGGTGCTAGCTCAAGACAAAGCACTGTCAGTCTTGGGCCTCTCACCAAGGAGAACATGAGAACATTTGGTTGTAATATTTATTTAAAATACCATGATGGCACAGTGTTTTGGAGAACTACCTACTGGAAAAATGTCTTCTACATTCACTTCTTCTATCCTATAAAGGCACCTTCGACTGTTTATGCCAAAGGTACACAAATACTTCTTGGTCAGGTACATTTTCTTTGTATTTAACAGCTATTTCTACCAGTAGATATTTTCTATAAAATTACAGCCTCAAAAATTTCAGCCTTGTGTTGCTGAAATGAATACACACCCATACAGCTACACAAGGTTTACCTGGGGAATTGGGAATTATTCCCTAGAGTGAGTCTTTTCTGGCCAAATTTCAGGCTTTGGCATTTTCTCTTGGGTTTTTTTTCCCTCCAAATTTGTGGTCCAGTAATAAAACATCTGGAAAACGACTAAAGGAACACTGCAGTAATTGAAAGTATATGGCATTTTTACCATGATTTTTCTTCGTTTGCACATACAGGTAGGCAATGAATGCCAAAGATACTGTCTTTAAAAGGTTAAGTGAAAAACTAAGTGTGTCTGTACCATAAAATAAACGGATTTCCTTGAGCACCAAGGCTGCCAGAAAACACATCCTGGCTCCTTTCTAGCCAGCGCCAAAGGCGGATGTATGGCCCTATTTATAGCCCACTAATGCAATTGTGAAATGCACACCCCTTGCACTTCATCTATATGGGCTGGGATTGGACTCTCCAAGGAGCTAGGCAGCTTGGAGGAAAGGTCACTCCCAAGAATAACACCACGTTCTCTCTGTCCACATTCCAGAGCCTGCAGATATTCGGGGTCCCTCGGAGCCCCCCGCCCTCTGGTTGCTCTCTGGGTGCTCTGATGCCGACAGGGAGCTTGCAAAAGGGGAAAGCTTCAGATGAAAATAAGAAGCAGGGAAGTGATTACCTGCCTGTGATTAATTTCTGCTCCTAAACCAGGGATATCAACTGTTTCTCCACCTTGGCTCACATTCTGTCTCTGTACTGTAAATCCCCACTTGAAGTGCCAAGACCAACTGTGTGTGTATCATTCCAAACCCAGCACTGCAAAGATCTGGACAAAACCAGCTCCCTTCCACTAAGGAGAATGACTCTGCAGAATAATTCCCTCATCTAATACCATGCCAAGGGGTTGTAACAACAGTGCAAGAAGATTAACCACCAGAAGAAGCTCATTATAGAGTGTGAGGGCTGTCTAATTATGGATACCCGTTCTAAGTCCAACTCTCTTTCAGGTAGGAAAACCTCAGCAATCTTTCCATGGCAAAGATCTTCTATCCATTCAGGAAAGTCATCTCTTTTAGGGTCTTTCTGATTTTTTTTTTCAAAGGAAAGAACTGAAACAATAGGAGACAGAACTTCAAATAGGCACAGAGAAATATCTTCAAACACTGTTGCTCTACTGCGTGGACCATTTACAATTAAGCAATTTTCCAGCACCCAGGTATCTAAAAAGCTACTTTCCCATCACTTCTGAACTGGCTTTCTTCTCTGCTGGATGGGTGAAAATAGACACTGAAAACCAATCTTGCCAAAAGAGGCAAGGTACCTTCTTGGAGCCTGCAGGAACCTTTCCACAGACCTGGACCTCACCCCTAAGTATCACCAGATCAAAGTTTTCGCACTTCCAAGGGGAAAAAATGGGGAAAAGAGTAGGAGAAGGGAGAACTATTTCAATCACCATCATTACATACACACCACAATTAATGGATAGCTGTTGTCAGAGTCCTGAGTGCACTAAGAGGCCACAACCAGCCCCTTGAGACCCCACCTGCATCTCCTGCCTGTGCATCCAGGAGGTCTGTTTCTGCTGAGACTTGGGCCTCCAGTCCCTGCCAGAGCAGGTCTGCCTGTCTCTAGTCCTGCCTCTGGTCCCATCTCCTGGAGGGACCTCAGCCCCTTGTAGGTGTCTTCTTTCCCATCTCTCCTCTCCCTGTCTCCAGCCTCATCTCCTGGTGCTCCTCACTGCATTCCCTGGATCTGGCTCATTGCATGCCTGGGACTGCTCTTTTTGTATTCTTTATATATCTATATATCTGTATTTCCTTGCTGGAGAGGGAGGAGGAGCTTGTTTTGCTACTCCTCAGAGCCAACCCATAGACCAGAGCAGCCTCTTCCCTCTTTTGTAAAAGCAGCACCTTCTCCAAGAGCTATAAAGATAAGTCCCTTCTCTACATAAAAGGTGAAAATACAGTTTTAATTCATGTGGAAAACACTTTCTTTCCACATATTGGTCATGAATACATAACTAGACAAAACCTGAGGGTGCAGTTTGGTTTTGTTTTGATTTTCTTTAAACTCTGTTGCTTCCTTATGGTAATAAAATAGTAAATTATTGACTTAGCAAGGGTGTTCTCAGAGTTACACAAATACATCATAAACCTAGCTAACACATGCAATTTTGTTACATTTTCCACATGAACATAACCAAAGTAGGTAGGGTTTGGTTCTATTCGTTTCTCTCACTTCCTGAAGCACTTGTTTAGGACTGCCCTCTGTTTACTTAGCAGGCTATCAACAAATTGCTAAACCAGGCAAGGAAAGAGAGAATCACACAATCATAATGGTTTGGGTTGAAAGGAACCTTAAAGATTATCTCATTCCACCCCCTGCCAAGGGCAGGGACACCTTCCCCTAGCCCAGGTGGCTCCAAGCCTCGGCCAAGCCCGCCTTGGACACTTCCAGGGATCCAGGGACAGCCACAGCTTCTCTGGGCACCCTGTGCCAGGGCCTGCCCACCCTCACAGGGAAGAAATTCTTCACAATCCCTAATCTAAACCTGCCCTCTGGCAGTTAAAAACACAGAGTCCAGTACAATTCTGGAAGATGCTCATGCACTTCAGCCCTCTGCTGCAATGTGCACACTCACTCACTCATCTGCTTTTCTTAAGCTTTCAAGCACTGCAGCAAGACCTATTTTACCACAGGAGCTGCTGAAACCACGAACAACGTTCCCTTTCAGGAGCTCAGCCAGAGTCTCAATTTAAGCAATGAAAATCTCCTCCTTTGAAACTCACTGTGATATTTGGTTTTAGACCCCTGAGATTGAATTTTCAGAGAGTGGGTGCCTACAGGCCACTCACTTCCATAGAGCTTGGATTAAGAACAAGTGCCTGTGATTACACCAGAAATATTTTTATGTTTGAAAATGTCTTTAAAAGAAGTTATAGTCTCAAAGTATGGAATTAGGATACAGCATGGGGCTGGTCCCCTTATGCATCTGTCCCCAGAATGAGTAAGAGATGACACTGCAGAACGTGTCAGGACAGCCACATGAGCTGGAGCAGTTTCTCATGGAGTGTTCACAAGCTGACCACCACAGTCCATCAAATAAAGGCTTCCAGGCAAAGGGAGCTGCGTGTTTGGGTGCAGTGAGACCTTCTGACCCCAACACACATCCACACTTGACATGACAAGTTCAGTTGCTTAAGCTACAGCATTCCAGACAGCTTCAGTTCACTGAGGATGGCCACGCTGTCTTCCAGAATAAGGAACTTCTCATTTTCAATTTTAGCTTTTTTTTCCCCTGACAGTTAGGGGAAGGGAGAGGGGTTATAATGGTGTAACAACAGGAAGGTGTTACTCACTGAAAACATTTCTCAGATACTTTTCTCACCGAAAATTTTAACTGAAAACTTCCCCACTTCAAATGGCCAGATGATCTCCAGAATTCTGTGTACTGGAACAAGATGGGTTTAGGGAGTTACCTCATATTAATTAAGGACATCTGAACAGTCTTGCCAGGCCCAGAGATATTTTGAATTGTCCTGAGCAACATCCCAAGACTGAAGTTTTCAGTAAGATGATACCTCTGGCCTATTAAGGAAAGAGCCTTCAAAGCAAACTAATCTCCACAAAGGTTTGGACACACTGTATTTGGAGATGACAATGCATATTTAGGAAAGGTAAATCATAGTCCCAACTTCCCCTTGTTATGCTTCCTCTGCGCACAATGTGCATGTTTTAAAGGTTTCAATTATTTTAGCAATTTGGCATTTATTTCAAACTAAGTCAGGGCTCTGCTGTCTTTGACAGTGGACTACGACACCACATGGATGAGATATGGCAGAGACAAGGAAGGAAATACCTGTCACAAGACAGGGATGAACAAAAGGGAGACAATCCCATAAAAGACATAGGAAGAAAGAAAACATCAACATGAGAAAGAAAACTGCCCTAGAGCCTGGGAAGCAATCAGATACTACCATAGAATCCCAGAATGGTTTGGGTTGGGAGGGACCTTAGAGCCCATCTCATCGAAGCCCCTGCCACGGGCAGGGACACATTCCACTAGCCCAGATTGCTTCAAGCCCTGTCCAGCCTGCCCTTGTGCATTAATCAGTTTTTCAATTTCATTACAATACCTTACTGCTGAAGATTTCATTTCCCAGCCTTCTCCCCGCTGTTCTGAGATAAACCGGTTTATAAACTACTTTGCATTCAGCTTTATTTAGACAGGTTTAGCAATTGGAACTGCTCTTAACAACAGAAATCCCACCCAGATATTCCCATTTTGTCAGAAAATTCCTACCTGACATGTTCGCTCCCCCTTTTGCAAAGCACCCAGGAGCTCCATGGAAACATCTGCATTAAGCCTCTCAGATTAATGAACAGATTCTAGAATATTTTTTTTTCCAAATCACATTACCACTTACATTCTTACCGAAAGAACTACTTCAATAACCTCCTCCCCAAATAAACATCCCATAATTTTTATAAAGTCACAAATAAAATTAATATACAAGAGATGTTATATTATTAAAACATGCTGAAATAAACAATGCTCAAGGGTCTACCATGGCATTTTGTTCTTCATTGGTATTTACATATTATAGTTCTTATGTATTGCCCTGGAAATCAGCTTTGAAGTGGAATGATGAATAAATGAAGATTTATTATTACTATCCTTATTAGAGGGATTTTAAAGTCATTAGAGACCAACAGACATAATAATCACATTATATTCAATCTTCTCTAGAACATCTCCTTTGATAGGCCTGCTAACTCAATTATTTAAATATATATTACAGCAAAATGCAGCATGACTTCTACAGCTTGGGATAGGGTGGAAATTTTTACGTTTTGGTTTCATTTATCAGGATTTGTCCTTACAGAATTCATGGGTTTCATGATGGGTTTCTCAGTTTTAAACATCAGGATTTCAAATTCACAGTGAGCACCTGGCTCGATGTGTCTGCTCAGCTAAAATAAAAGGTTAAAAGCTGGAGAAGAAATAGGGTACTGGAGATCAATCTTAACCTGCAGTGACTTTTAAAAGTTTAAAAAAAAAAACATCTCTCAGAAGCCATGATCTCTCCAATAGTCAATACACTTGGCTACAACCAATCCCACCAGGAAAGAAGAAAAAAAGATCCAGAGGCTCTGAGGAAGACCACTGCACCACTCTGAGAAGCTCAGAAAATTCTCTCTGGATTCAATCTGACATCTGGAGTCGAGTAAAAACTACTGATGGGGAAAAAAAAATCCAAACACTGCTTAACTGGAAAATACAATCCTTACTATTGACTCTGCCTGCAGCTTGTCTGGGGAAGGTGCTGGAGGAAGGAAGGAGAATTGTTTCCAGTTGGGTGTTGTCATGCAGTGAGGGACAATTCCTGTCAGCCACATCCTTCAGACCCCACCACCTGCCCAGGGAAGGCAGCACCAGCACTCTGCTCTTTTCCTTTAATCCTCTCATTGCTGTACCAAATCCCTCAGGACTTCCTCCCCTTGTGAAACATCTGAGGCAGTGTGGCTACCACAGCCATGAAGCTCATCCCTGCTAGTTCTGCACAGGAACTTGATGTCACGTTAGTCCCCAGCTGCCAACACTGCCCATGTTCACTGTCCATGCACAGCATGGTTTATGCTCACTGATATTCTCAGGGTGTTACTGACACATCAGCCACCTTCCAACCCCACTTGACTTCTGTTTCCCTTACTTTGCAGCCTCCTCCCCAAAAACTAACCTCTAATTCCTTTTCCATCACCTCTTGGCTCCTCATTTCCCTGCCACCCACCTTGGTTTAGCTCTGCCTAAACAACCTGCAGGGAACTTCTAATCCCTACAGGCAGCACAGATACTCTGTTCATGGCCACTGGCTGGGTGAGACACTTCTGTCCCTTCCCAGAAATAAGAAAGAAAGCATCAGGGTGGGGTGGCCCTGGCACAGGTTGCCCAGAGAAGCTGTGGCTGCCCCTGGATCTCTGGAAGTGTCCAAGGCCAGGCTGGATGGGGCTTGGAGCAAGCTGGGCTAGGGGAAGGTGTCCCTGCCCATGGCAGGGGGTGGCACTGGATGATCTGCAGAACTCCAGCTCAACCTCCTCATGCACCCAATTCCTGACCTAGAAGCTGTCTTTCACTAGCAAGGAAAAAATGTGACTTCTATGGTTACCATTCAATAAGTTATTCAAGTCAGACTCCAACTCTGCTAAGAAAGAATCAGTCATGGACTCAGATCTTTAGGAATGACAAATCCTGTACCTAGACTAAAGCATGGGCCAGAAGATGGTTAACAGCAGGTAGAACCTCTGACAGTAAAACAGGGAACGATTAACAACCATGAGACGGATCCCAGAACAGCTAAATGATACTGCTGATACCAGTTCAGCTCTATAAATGGGAGCCTTTCAAAATCCCTTCTATCTTCTTGATCCTCTGACTCCAGAAGCTACTTTAAGTTTCCTGTGCTAAAGTTATGGTCTTTGGCCCACAGCATGTGGTTAAACCACCACACATAAAAAAGACTGAGACTCACATTTTGCCAAAAACTTCTCCCTCACTAAGTATCAGCTAAAATCTACACTCATATTCCTTTGAGCAGCTGATACAATTTTCTGCTCATGGCAGCACTTAAAGCCTATTTTACACAAAAGCAATGTACTGAGCTCACAATTCCAAACCCAGCATCTCCCAGGGAGGAGAAGGAGCACTGAACTGTCCTGAAGTTTGTTGAACAACTACTTTGTCTTCAGGTAACACCTTTGGGAATTCTTACTCTGAGATCCACTGGGAGAGAAAGCTAGCCCTCAGAAAGGCTGGGAAAAACACCGTGGGGGTTTGGTGGACTCAGTACCAAGGCAGCTTATTCACAGCTGACTTAACTTTCAGACAGGTATCTGGGCAGATCCAGAAATTTCATTTCTGAACAGTCTTTCAGATAATTCCTGACACTTCTAAAAACTGTATTTAAAGATTTACCACTTTATCTAAAAACTACTTTGTGTATACTAACAGAATCTGGAGCAGAAAAAATGTGAAGCTGACTACGGTTTTATCTCCTATAACTTTACCTCTCCAGATGGACAAGACCTGGATCATACACCAGTCTTCACAGTGAAACAGATGTTTTCATCCCATGTTCCCAGCTTCCCAGTACCACTAAACCCCTCAGTTTCTAGTTTCACTGTACCTTCAAACCCTGTTTTCTACAGGACTTCAGAACTAATGTTTTATTGCTTTACAGGACAACAGAAGTGAGGAATCACTTTTCTTACTGAACAGATTTTTATTTTTAGGAAATGAGTCAACTATGCTGGTACCCAGTGACAAACATAAAGACACATATATAAATACACGAGGGGGTCGTGCAACTCGTAGTCTTTGAACTATTCCAGGATTTGTGGAGGTAAAGACAGTGCAGTACTGTACATCACTTAAAATGTTATTTTTTCCACTGAGGATTTCACCTCTGTTTCAAGTGTTGTGGTACCATCCCCTGGATGGGCCAACTGCTCTACCACTGTGATATATTTTAACATGCATTTTACTTTCTATTTCGTGAAAGGTTAAGACTCCCACATACACCTTCCAGAGCATTCATGGTGCTGGGAGAAAGACAATCCTGTGACACTCACCCCCAAACACATCTCCGTTCTGGTAGTTCTTGCCCTTCTGAGTTTCCTCTTCGTTTTGAACAGTAGACACATGCTTGGCGGAGGCACAGCCCATAGCTTCATTCAGACAGCTCCAGCTGGACCGAACCACAGATCATCTCTAGTGACATCCGCTCATCCTTGCAGAAATAATCCACCTTCCTGCTCGGCTCCCACGTCCCTTTCACCTAAACATGGCCAAAGAGAGAGGAAAACATTCACACAAGGTACCCTCTGCATGAGGAGCTTCAAGGAGATAAAAAGTGGGGTTTGTGAGGAGGAGCACAAGGGCACAGACTCCATGGCCTGAGGCTGCTAAAAGCATATTCCGTAACATCTGGTACAGGCAGGTCATGATAAAGGTACCTCCACTCTGCCCTGGGACAGAGCACAGCAGTCGAACTCAAAGCCTCTTCCAGCCTGATTCTTTAATCCATGGCTTGAAGAAAGCAACACACAGATCTGTTTCCCACCCAGCCAGCTATTCCCACAGAATGCAGAGGGTTTTGGGAGAGGAGATAAGAAACCATCAATATCTGCTCCTCCTGCTCCTTTTACCAATCTACCCATCAAGCCAGATTTCTTACAAAGCATTTTACTGATTAAGAGCTGCTAATTGCAAGTGTTCAGACAAAATAACCCCTCTAAATCAATTAAAGATCTTATGTTCCCAGATGTGAAAGGCGATAGCCAGCTGTATTATCTTTTCTCTACATGTTCATTATTCTACTCAATCCATAAAACCTCCACCACTCAAAGAGACAACTATCCTCATTTTAAGATGGAATAACACTCCCTGAATTGTCCAGATGTCACATAAAACAAAAGGGAAACACTGTTCTGCACTGTTTGTTCTGCGCTGGAACAAAAACTACCTCAAAGTTTGGTGAGCTGACCTGGTTTGCCTTTGCACCAGCCAAACTTTTCAGAAGAGAGAAAAGCGAGAAACTCCCCTTTTTGCCAAGTTTTTTAGTTCGGCTATAGCATAAGATCATACACACACATTTCTTAATTCATTACTTCTGAACATGTACTTTTTGCTCCATGCTGACCACAAGAATTTTATGTGTAACACAAGACAAGCACTCTTACCTAGGATAGGGAGAGCTGGAGCGAGATGATCTTTAAGGTCCCTTCCATCCCAAAGCATTCTATGACACAGCAGTATCCATCCCAGCAGAAATGTATAATCCCAAGGGAAATCGTGAGGTTCCTTTCCCTGAGCACTCAGCACCGGCAGCACACCTGCCCCATGCCCAGGCAGCTCAGTGACACATGAGGACATAGTCTAGGAGGCCTCTGCTTCTGCCTCCAGAGGGATTTCCCTGCCCATCCCCAAAGCCACGGACATGAGGATGTGGCAGCCAGGCTCAGAGTGATTCCGTTTCTGCTACTGCAACCCATGGCTTTCACCAAGCAAGGGGAAGGACTCTGGATGCAGAACCACCTCTAACTCCTACTCACAGCCAGCTTCCCCCTTCTTTGCACAGAGCAGTGCTTCTCTCCACTTGGCGAGGGCGTTCTAGAACATACAATGTATATCTGCTAATCCCTGTTTGCAGCAGCCACCCCTCCCTGTCACCCCTGTACAGTTTTATGTTCAGTACATCCCCCAACATGCTCTACTCCTTTTTTCCCTCTCCCATATATGCACACCTGAGCCTGAACTTCTCATTGCTCCATTCTTCTCTTCCCCATTAGCTACAGCTAATTATGTAGCCCAAACCACAGGATTTTATAGGATCATAGAAAAGCTTGGGTTGGGAGGGACTTTAAGCTCATCTCATTGCAACCTCTGCCATGGGCAGGGACACCTTCCACTAGCCCAGCTTGCTCCAAGCCCCATCCAACCTGGCCTTGGACACTTCCAGGGATGGGGCAGCCAGTGTTTTGGGAACTTAGACCAGGCATTGATGCTGTTAGTGGAAGGGAGTGAGCACACCCCTCTGGAGCTATTTTTTTAACCCTACATGATCACGTAACTTTTTTCTTTCCCCCCGGGAAAACCTAGATTTTACAGGAAAAATCAGTATAAAGCCAGGGAAGTTCCTCAGTTTTTGCAATTCAGGGAGGGCCACAGCTGACAGTTCATCCTCTCATGTGTCCAAGTGGCAGCCTGCACTAAGATCTTCATCTCACTGCTGAGATCTAAACAAGGATCTAAAGGGATTTAAAGCATCAGCCATGTTGTGCTTGGAGACAAGTAAAGACACACAGGGGTGTGGGAGATGGAGGAGAAACAGGAGACTGGAAAAGGGAACTGCTACCTGGGCTGGAAATGAAATGGGGACTTACCTTCCCAGAGGACACAAATTTGGTTAAAGACAAGAGCTTTTAATGGACCAGCTGAAACAAATGAGGGGGAAGACATGACCAACAAGAGTCCCTGCTTCAGATTTCAGAGAAAAGCAGGAGCCTCCAGGTAGACAGAGCCTGAAAACACTGACTTCTGAGTTAAAATACAACCATTAGTATTATTCCAGGGAAAAGGGTGTGGCCAACTATGGGAAAAGGAGCAAGGGAAGGCTTGATGTAACCCTGGAAAGGACGCGAAGGTGTTTGGGTGAGACCTAGGTAGGAGGCTGTCCCAGGGGGAATCACTGCCAACCACAGCTCAGCACCTCTGAGCAGCAGAACTGCAAGCACAGAAGTACCTGTTGAATGAATTATGCTCCTGCCTTATTCAATTATTTTTCCTGTTTCTTTTTCTGCCTCTTATCAGGGACCATTTACAAAAGGGAAAACAGCTGCTTAGTAATAAAACCCAAATGTATTTCACAAAGGAGCAGTGGGTCAGGTTTTGGGAGGAGATTTTTTTGTGAAGCCTTATACAGCCAACGTGCAGCACAACAAATTGCAAAATATTTAATTACTGATTAATGCCCAGGACAGTGATGGTCCCAGGACCACTGAGGTGCAGGAACAATCAGGAGCAACAAGACACAGAACAGGAATACAGAAGGATAAAGCTCTTTGGGGAAGAAAAGGAAAAAATATCCACAGTCAAATCTCTCCTGTAGCATTTTGGTAGCACATATCAACCTCTAAAAATACGGTCATGTTTGAAAGCACGCTCTGATTAAAGGAAACAGATGGGGATACAAGAACTGGAAGTTTCACCGTTTATATTAAAGAACAGCAATCACAGCAGCACCTGAAAAAGCCATACAATTAATAGTTGGGTTATGGAGGCAACTTCTCCTGGTACCAATAAACTGGGCTGAGAAAGCTACTGCACAATGACCTCCAAGGTGAGTCTAACACACATTTCCAGGCATGTTCCTTGGACTGCTGTTAACTTAGTGCTGTGAGACACTTCGACACGGATACCTAGACACAACCCAGGGATGGCAGAGGATTTAATACAAAGACCAGAGTAGGAGAAAAGCAGCATTAATTTTACAGGGGATGAAATTTGAGGAACAGGGCAGCACCATGTGCTCCAGCCTTGGGAAACCTCACCTGCCTGAGGACCAGATCCCTCAGGGATGAGGTTTGGGAATCACTCAGAAGTGAGGTGCTGGTCCTCACTCAGTGGAATGCCTGGCAAAGCTTTGGGGATGTGAAACACAGCACTTGACACAGCAGCAGAACGACACATCCGTTCCTCCTCCCCCACTTCTGCACCAATGTAATTTTTCCTTTTGTCTTCCACAGCATTTTGGGGGCACACAGATTTCCAGAAGCCAAAAATAAAAAGAAGAAAACCTCAACCATTTGCAGTTCACGTTCACCACCCACCATCACTAATTATCAAGATTTGAGAGGCAATTTGCAGGCTCCAATCTGAAAAATGCTAGTGAGAAAAATCTCTTGGGCAGATCAAAAGTGTCTACACCACCCCCAAATGAAATGCAGCAGGTTGAGGATTAACATCTTACACGCAGGTCAGGAGAAGACTAGAGACACTCTCAAATGCTGCACTTTGTCCCTCAGGTTTCTTCTGAGCTAAAAACAGGGGAACTCAACTCTTAGAATAGAAATTACCTTTTGGAAACCTTAAGCAATTCCTTTTTTCTTTCTTCTGAGCAACGTCTGTGATGTGTTTTTTCTTTTACCAACTCTTTCAACACTTTGTTAATCCACTCATTATGCCTTCACCTCTTATTTCTGACGGTCAAAGGCTGCATCCTTGACAAAACACATTTTGCTTCCACAAACACTTCATACAAATGGAGGACCTCCAGTGTTTTACAACAAGTGCATGTTAATTCTTCTATTATCACAGGTGTATTTGTTTTCATCTTTATTGCATTGAGATAACCAACCTTTCATCATCTTCAGGCTACAAATACAATCTACAATACAAATCTAAAAGTTTCTTCTCGTGTTGACCATACAGGAAATCAGGTTAAAATTTCACAATGCTCAAGAGATCAAAGCAATGAGTTTCATGCAACCATAAAAAAAACCCTAAGCTACAAAGAAAAACCACACTGGCTTTTCCTATGAAACAACCTGTTCCAGGCAGAACTCAAGGATTTAACTTACTGCTGTTAATTACATTTATTTCCTATAAGAAATAGGCCTGTTTGATCTCCATTTCATTTTTTTTTCCTAAAAAGAAGAAAGCAGAAATGAATTCTGAATTTGTCCTGCACAAGGGCTGCTGGTAGTTAGCACCTGGAACTTCTCCATTGCGACATCCCTCTTTCTCAGCTACCCTCCACCACAAAAGACAGTTTTTTGGGTTTTATTTGACAGCCAAAAGACATTTTTAGAGCCAAAAAGATATCACTTTTTGCCTTTGATGCTCACCAATGGCCTAAAGAGGGAAGGAAAAAATGATTTAAAAAGAAGTGTCCTATAAGGTCTCTTTCTCCTTCTTCAAATTATTCAAATTGGCATGAATAGTGCAGCTATATTGAAAATTAACCTGCTGACTTGCTAAATGAGCAGGCTAAATGAACAGCAGAATGAGAGGCGCAAACACTCTGGAGCAACATCTTCCAGTGACATAAGGGGAAGAAGAAAAGTCAAAGTGAGTGGTGATTTCTGTTCCTTGGAAGCCATGGACAGAACACACTCCCCTCACCCACTGGTACAAACAGCCATAAAATGAAGCATTTTCTACCATTCTATGAATTGTTTGTCCCTGTGATGCACAAGTCCTGTGTTTATTACACACTTCAGCCTCCTACTGGAAAGGAGGCTGTCCCAGAGAGCCAGGTGAGCACAGCAGTGACTGCCTGGAAGGGGAGGGAATCAGCTCCATGCTGTAAAACCAGGAGCACAGGGAAACGCACCATGGCTTTACACTAAACCAGCATTGACACTGCACCAGCCCAGCTGCCCAGTCCCACGGGAGAGCTGCCACATGTCCTCTCCTGGGAAGCTGCGCTCAGCACAAACCCCTTTTCCAAGAGAAAACAGGGATTCTGCAACTAGACAGCTAAAAAACCCCAGCATTACAGAGAAGCTCATCTACCTAGTTTTTCCCAACAGGGAGTGCCTGATTTGAATTAATTCTACTGATTCATATCATCAGCTTAATACAGGACAGCCTTTGCTCCTCAGCTTAAGCTGAGTCCTAGATTACCTTTTTCATCAGCAATATTAGCTGATTTTCTTTTCTTTTGTTTGCAATCAGCATTTTGCTGATCCAATACATAGGGGTTTGATATATTAAAGCAGCAAGTGATTTCCAAATAGAAAAGCTCTCAAAAACATGATACTTCCTAGGAGCATCTTCTGCTTCCTCAGATTCTTAAGGAGAAATACCACCACTAAATCCAAGGAAGATTTCACAAACATCACAGAGTAAAATACAAATATGGAAGGGAATGTGAATGGCATTGCAATCATCCTCTTCATTCACACAGGGTGAAGTTAAAGTAAAATCAGTGTGAAAAGCCCAGTAGCACAAGAGATCTCAATCATACAACTTACCATTTTTGCTGTTTCCAAAGAAAATTACATTCTGAATTTTTTTACTCTTAGATATTTTAAGAGTAGTGATACAAAGATTGCCACCATCATTACAGAATGCAGTTCTAATATTTAACAATTTTTCCCCCCTTTCTATGAGAATTAATAGACAAAATATTAAAGATAAATGAGATTTAATTGGCTGGCAACACTGTAGAGTATTTGTTTCTGTTTGCACACAGAGATGGCCTGTTTCAGGTGAGAACCAAAATTTTTCAAACGTATTTCATCTGCACAACCTTTTCCAAACCAGTAGCAGTACTAGAGCTTGTCTTTAACATAGAAGCTGGTGCTACTCAACCAGATTTCCAAAGATTCAGGACATTTATCCTCAATACTTTGCAGAAAAAACAAGCACTTTTCATAAAAAATAAGATTATATGACAATGTGCTTCTACAGCAGAGATTGCTGTGGTTGTTAGGAGGACATGACAGAGAGATGTTCACAGAATCCCAGAATGGTTTGGGTGGGAAAGGACCTTAAAAAGCCCATCCCATCCCATCCCTGCCATGGGCAGGGGCACCTTCCACTAGCCCAGCTTGCTCCAAGCCCCATCCAACCTGGCCTTGGACACTTCCAGGGATCCAGGGGCAGCCACAGCTTCTCTGGGCAACCTGTGCCAGGGCCTCACCACCCTCACAGGGAGGAATTTCTTCCCAGTATTCCATCTAACATTGCCCTCTGGCAGTTTGAAGCCATTACCCTTGCCCCATACTAAAAAAGACTACAGTCAACACCAGATAATTGAAAACCCACCAGCAACTACCATGAGGGATCTGATTAAAAGCAACAAGACCTTTCCACTGACTTTAGGTGGCTTGAGGTCACTTCCTAAACCTCCAGTTTCAGGGAACAAAGATTGTTTTGTGATTTATTTCTGAAGGGATTTTGAAAATGCAGTGCTGGTTGTGGCAGCCCAGGCTGATGTGAGACACTAAACAGGACTACGGAAAAGTCAGGTTCAATTCCCAGTACATGACTTTCTTGTGTATCTAAGAATAATCTCCAGCACTTACTGTAATGGGAAGGTAGCAAGCACCTGTAAAGTATAAAAGAAGCCAGCAATAAGCTCTCCTATTTAATTTTATTTCTGTCTTCATGGTTTAAGAGCAAGATGTGCTTTACTGAGCAGGACAGAGTAAAAGGCCCTGAGGTACAGGAACAGTGATTTATACAGTATTTTGTACACATCTAAGCACAGGTCTGAGCATCATCTCCCTTTTGAAGACTCATTCCCCTGTCTCTGCCTTAATAAAATAGTTTAAAGATGCAACCATTACACCTAGGCATACCCACCATCATGTCAAATCAGACTAAAATAAATGACGTAGAAGCTGCCGCCACATCATCAACAAGACCCACTACTTTGGAGGAAAACCTTGAGGGATAATTCTCACACTGAAAAAACAGCCTTATTCTCCTGAATTCCTCTTCTTCCCACCAGGGCTGGGGATGCATCTCCAAATGTCAACACTGAACTCTGGCCTGGAGCTGAGCTCTTTTTAGGACTGCCCCTCTCCCAGAAAAAGCAGTGGTTTTACAAGTCTCCCCTAAAAATGTGAAGCACATACTTCTTTATTTTAACAGGAAAAGCATCAGTGGTCTAATACCACACACTAGTGCAGTAGTGAAGACCTGGAATTTTAAGACTTGAATGTCTGATCTTCGTTCTTTCACAACTTAGATTTTTTTCCCAAACTACTTCTTAATCTTTCCTGTGTGCCACCATGAAGGTAGAAATAACCACAGCAAGATGGGTCCTAATGCAATTATCTGTAATTGCACATTTGCAGGGTCTCACCTCCCTTTAGACCCACTGATCTATCTTAACAGCTCTACAGCAGATAGCCCCACAGTGCTGACTGGTTATTCCCTAGAAAATCCTTAAAAATATCCACAAATGAGATGACAGACGTCAGTCTCCAGCTCCATCAGTGAATGATGAACACATACACCGCAGCAATTCACCTCTCTGCTCAAAAACCCAGCACAGAATTACCCTGCCTCTCCTCGGGAAACTGCTTTAACTCTGCCTTGAATACACACTCCCCAGTTATGCTGTGAGCTTCCAGCTTCCACCCAGAGACCTGTCCTTGTACCCTGGTAAGCTTGGCCAAGCAGCATGTTTGGGCCAAATTCCTGCCCGCAGAGGATGATGGAAGCAGCTGCAACCTGGAGAGGGGTGGCTGGATGTCCCTGGATGCCTCTGCATCCACACAGCGCCCATGACCCACCCCCCCACCTCACTTCCAAGGCATTTTTCATCCAAAGAGCTGCAGCAGGAGCTACTTTATGTGCCACTGAGGATAAACTTAACACGAACAACTGAGCTATGCAGAAGCCAAGGGGCTGAGATGCAGGGGACCTGCTGCTAATGTGTCAGCAAGGAAACGTTTGCTGTATGCACATCTGCTGCTGCTGTACAATTAGGAGATGGAGCAGTTTCAAGGGGCCTCCTTTTTTTGCAGATGAGCTAGAGAAATAAGAAATCTTTCTTCCCTAACCTGATAACACTTAAATGACAAAATAAGTGCAGAGATGCTGCTCGAAACCACAGGAGGTGACTCATCCAGGCTGCTGAGGAGTGATCCCAGCACAGGCACCCATTCCATGCACGTCTGCCTCCTCCATGGCTGAACCGACAGCTGCAATCTTGCTAAAAATCAGCAGGTAAAATTCAGGATGAGAGCTAACAAAGCGGCTCACTTCACTCTTAGCTCTTCTGAACAACTGCACAGGGTTCAGCATTTCTACTTGGTTTTTCTTTTATGATTTCCCAACTGTAGTCCCATGGAAATGCCACAAGCAGGGATGAAAGGGAAGCACACTGCAATCTGCGTTCCCAAAACGACACTGCTGATTGCTCCCTCCTGCTTTGCAGGGTAACTCCTCAGCATCAAGGAGGAGAACACAGACAGGATTTTTGGTGCTGAAGGCCACACTACTGGAATGTTTGTGCTGCTATGGCTTGATCCAAGAGCCATATCCTATCCAATCTCATACCCTATCCCACAGGCTATCCCTGGGAATCCCCAGCTGGGAGGGGGCCTGAGAAAGCAGGCTGTGCTCTGAGCAGCAGAGCTTCAGAAACCTCAAGCCCAGAACAGGCATCTAGAAAAACACAGGTGAGAGAGGAACTGTAAAACGAGTTGTGATCCATTCCCTACTTTGATCCCACCTCCCCATCCAGCACTCACGCAGGGGAGCGTCTGGACATCCCTGATGGAGGCAAAAACATTTCCTTACTCCACTCCTTCAACACAGATTTAGGAGCTTACTCTAGTCCCAGCTTTGGGCAGGGGCTTTTCCCCTTTTTTTTTAATTTAAAAAAAAGTCTTAGAACATCATCAGTTACAGTTCCATGCTGAGATGTTGAATGCATACATCCATAACCAAGCCTAGATATTCACAAAATAAGATCTAAACCATGTTTCAGCCTATGATATAAATAAATGAGCAGCAGACTAGCCAAAACCAATTGCAATATTTTCAGTTCATGTTAACACAGTCGTAACTCAAACACAACCAGCCAGGGCAGAGCTGGATCAGTGGCACAGGAGCAGCAAGGGCTGCAGATCTCTCCTCCCACTGATGACAATGAGCAGCCAAGTCAGCAACAGACCTCACTAGGATTTAAAACACAGAAACCAGGTTCTGTCTTCTTTCAACTACCTACATCTTATTCCAGCTGGTAGCATCCTGTCTCTGTATTCTGACTTAAGGTTACATTTCCCAAAAGTGACCCCGATAATTTTCTGTGTATAGGGAGCTGGGTCCTATTCTACATTTCTTAGACCTGTATAGTGCTCTTCAGCTTTGAGCCACAGTTTAGGGACCTGTTTAAACTCAAAAACCACCATTTGAAACTGATTGTGTATAAAGCACAACTTTCTGTTTCATGGTGTAAACTTTTCCTGGATACCACTTGAATTTATTTAAACCAAATAGCATGCAGAATAGTGGTGATGAAGCAATTTTTGGTACATAAAGAGGTTTAAGAGAGAGCATTTATACCTCACCCACAAATCCCAGCTTAGCAAAACCTCTGCAGACCTGAAGCAAAGGGACACAGCATCCTTTTGGAAAGGCCTGTTAGATACTGGGTTAAATACTGGGTTAGATTCAGCCCCAGTGCATGCAAACACCAAGTCAGTGCTTTCTGCATGCACAGCATGGACGCAGGGACTGCAGAAAGCATTAAATAATACAAGTTATCCTTGCAAAGAGTGTGTATGCCTTCACATCTCTGCAGGAACAGCAGAAGGTATAAACTAATCTGTGCTGTTCACCACCAAAAACTGAAACTGGAGCTGACCTGGCAACCAGGAACCACCCAAAACTATTTTAAGTCCTGCTTCCAACTCCCTTTAGGCAGCACACAGAATGTAAGCCATCGAAGAAGGAGCAGGGGGTCACACATCAGTCCAGCTGTGGGACTGGGAAGCTTCTGGATGCAGGGAGATGAACTGCTGGCTCACGGTCCTGCAGTTGTGAAAGGTGTATCACTGAGCAGGGGCAGGCTGGAGGAAATAATCCTGAAAGCATAGGGCAAATGGAGCGTTCTCCCATGCTCTCTCACCGCCGCCCAGCCATGCTGCTGAGCCCACACTGGCATTCTTCTGCCAAAGCAACACGTGAATAGAAGGGGGGGAAAAGCCCAGTTGAAAACAGCCTCACAGCAGTCAAAGCAAGGAGAAAAGCCATACAGAGCAGGGAAAAAATACACATTCTGCTCAGCTGTAGGAGCAGAGAAAAAAATGTATTATAAATAATTGAAAAGGCTTCCAAAGACCATTGAATACAATCAGTAGGAATTGAAATGTAATAGGATTTTATTTAAGAATTGTACTGTCAGAACAATACAAATGGCTACAGGATCATAATTCATATGGATTTAAACCCAGGTCAAAATAGGCCAGAGCAGACATCCAAACACGCTAAAGCTCTGCAGATGCTCATGCCGTTTTCTCATGAAGAGAGAACTGATGGGGAGGAGAGTTAATGCAACACTGTTCAATTTGTGAGAGTGGGACAAAATAATACAAGGCCCCTGAAGAAATTAGAAATACAGATTGCAAAAGACTGAGATGACTTCAAAAAGCAAGGAGGACGTGAGTGCACAGTCTGTTTGGCTGGCCTTGAGGAAGGACTGAGGAGGGACTGGCTCCAAGAGTATAAATGCATCACCCAGGCTGGCCCACACTGGGACCCTCACTCACACCTGAGGGCAGAGGACAACATCCACAGGCAAGTGAAAATTTCACCCACCATACCATTTTCATCATCTTGAGGACAACACTGTCTCATAGGTATTTTCCAAGGTCTTCCACTGTATTCCAAGCAGAACTCCTTTCTCTTGGGGACCAACTGAACTGACCCTCTAGGGTCAGTATTTTGAGTCCTTCTCCTGCCCACAAGGATTCTCCTTACAATTACTTTATTATTCAAATGTTCAAATACTGCTCCTTTTCCAATTCAGTGTCCATACATCAGGGCCTTAGTTATTACATAGTGTCACTAGGTAAGGGGCCAAGGAACAACATGTACCTCTGTGAACTACCCACACAGCCACAAAGAATCGCTAACGCCATCTCAACAGCTTTCAAACTTTACATACTTTGGCCGGCTGGTAATTTGGGCAGAATCTACATGAAAACCATCACATTTCAAAGGTGTTTATACTCAAGTGTCCAAGGCCAGGCTGGATGGGCTTCTGAGCAACCTGGTCTAGTGGAAGGTGTCCCTGCCCATGGCAGGGCATGGAATGAAATGAGCTTTAAGGTCCCTTCCAACACAAACTATTCTGGGATTCACTGATTTAACAGCACAGCATCAATTTGGGGTTTTTGATAGCCTCTCTAAAAGGCTGCCAAGGTTTTATGATCTCCCCAGGCACTCGTCTCAAAAGACTTTTTAACCCTGGCACATTTATTACTTTGGGAAGTGATACAGCATTGCTTAAATTCCATTTATATCTTTGTTCCTTCTTTTGTTTTGTTGTTGTTTCCCTCCTTGAGTCCAGCAAGGACTAATTGCAGTAACTCGAGGTCTCCATGTCCAGCTCTGCCAGCCCAGCAGGACCATTCCACTGCCCAGGGTCTGTGATTCCCTGTGACGACAGAGATGCTTGGACACAGCTGCATCCCATGTTAAAAGGCAGCCCCAAACAGCTGGAACTGTCGAGCTCATAGGCCCCTTCACTCCCACATTTAGTTTTCTGCACATGAAAATTGCAGCTGCTTTCCTGAGAGTCAATTGTGCAGTATCTTTATAGGCTTCCTCTCACCCTTTAAGGATCAAGTGTGAGGAGGATTTCTTTTTAAAATTAGAAAAAGAAATAAGTTTATGAAGGCTAAACCAGGCTGGCTCTCTTAGATACACTTTTATTCTGTTAGGAAAGCAATACTGAGACTAAATTCAAAAAACATTGAATTGGATATTAAAAAGAAGAAGAAGGGGGGAAAAAAGGAAAAGGGGAGAACCAATTGCGCAATGTGATTGCACCACACAAACCCAGCTTTGAAACAGTGCAGCTACAGGCCCCCAGGTATAAACCAGTGCTGTGCAAGGTCCTGCAGACTGTGCACCTCCCTCCCAAACCCATGCCCGGGATGGTCATGGCTGTGCACGGAGCCCATAGCTGGAAGCTGATTCAATGTTATTTGTAAGAAAAAAACATTTAATTGAGCCCAGTTCCCTAGAACAGCATTTAACTCAAAACAACACAACTGTAAATGCTGGTGTCGTTTATAGCACCTGTAAATCATCCACTGCCAGACAACTGATAAACCCAGGCTCAGGAAAATCAGCATCCAGAGCAATATGCACCAAAACGCCATAAATCCTTCAGTCACGATTACTGTATTTTTCCATCCCCGTATTACATGCAAATTCTGTGCAACTGAATTACAATACTGTAGCTGAGCACTTGCCAATTATACTTTAAACAGACTATTTAAAGGTGCCTTTATCCCACTGCAAAAAACATCCTCAGGACAGAAACAGCAGAGAAGCATCCACCCCAGAAATTACAACCTGATCCTTCTCTCTTCACTTTGTTTCTCTTCAGTTGCATTTTTTATAATTAACAATTACATGATGGAGAGCCACTATTTTTTCATCTACAGTGAATCATTTAATATATATGTCAGCGCTCATAAAAAACCCTTACTGCATCCAGGTGAAGTTGACAACCTCAAAACTCCAAAGGCTAAATCCAGAACATCAGTGTGAGAGCTTGAAGCTAAAAAACAGCAAGGACAGAAACACTGTGTCTGGTTCATCAAGAGCGACCAGTTTCTGTTCAAGGCCAGGCTGGACGGGGCTTGGAACAACCTGGGCCAGTGGAAGATGTCCCTCCCATGGCAGGGGGTGGAATGAGATGGGGTCCCTCCCAAGCCAAACCATTCCAGGATTCTATTACAGGTTTTAAAAGATGCTGAAATAAAAACTAAAGATCTTATGTTTTCCTTATTTTTTCTTCCCTCACTTGCCCTTGGCTAAAAGGGAAGCAAAATCTAAGTGCTCAGGTTTACCAAAAACGCTGTTAAGTTTAAAACCAAAAAGAAAAAAACTCAGGACATTCTGCCTGGAAATCATTTTACTTTCCTTTCTGATAGGCAGCTTTCTGTAATGCAATACCCCCTCATCTCCTTACTTTGCTGTGTGGTAACACCCAAGTCCTTCCTATTAATGACACCACCATCACCACCCCAGAAGGGCTTTTTCAACACAGCCAGATGCAGTGCTTGGCTTAGGAACTCACATGGAATCCAAGCAGCACAAGAAGCAGTTTTGATGAGGAATTAGGTGAAGTCAGCTTTGTGTTGCACCAATACCATCCTGTCTCCTCGCAGTGAGATTATGCGAAGTAGTGACTGCTTATTGGGATGGAAGAGACCCTCTAAAGTCCACCAAAACACCAGGGAAGGAGAGAAATGCCATGGGAAGAAGGGGAGAAGTTGCCTAGCAACTCTTATTCTGACGGCCAGTTGGGTGAAAGAAGTTGAAAGGATAAAGGTTAAAAGAATTAAACAGAAACTTTGTCTTCTCCAAGGACCTCAGCTGACTGGATGGTTTTTGATGGGCTAAGTCCGCCTGTGCCAGCTACGGATGCAGGGCAAAAGTAACAGGAATGAGCAGCTACCCAGTGAAGAAATAAAGCAGCAGCAACCTTGGGAAGGCAGCCTTGATCACCTTCAGGATCTACACAAAGCAGCCACTTGGATTTCCATACCCAAATGCCAACAACTTCCCCCCAAGCAGCCCAAAAAGTGAGTTTCTGAGGAAGCACCAGAGATCAAACTTTAAATACATCCAAGATGCCAAACCAGGACCAGCAATCCCTGGGGCGTTTGGCAGCCAGCACCAGCTGGAACGGAGGCTGTAACCCCAACAGCCCAGCTACTCCTCTCTTTTTAGGCAATAAGATCTTGTACAGGCCTCTGAATTCAAAGAGCCAATGATAACATTAGGTTAAAATGTGACAGGAGGAATGGTGTGGGTGCTCACAGATCCCACGGCTTAAAGCTGGGCTTTCCACCAGCTTCAGCCTGGGCAACACACAGATCCCCCAGCTGAGATCCAAGAAAACAAGGGACTTACTTGATGCAAATGAGTGTTTCTGTAGGTACAGTGGTTTAAAAAGAAAAATAAAAGTATTGATTTTTGCTATTATTTGACACAGAAGATCAATCTGCATGTGACCAGTACATTTCAGTCCATAACATAACTGATAAAAGTGTAATGGAACATTAATCTTCACTTAGGGTTGTTTAAGTGCCTTATGGGGAAGGGGGGTGGGTAGGATCTGATTTTATATAAGCCAAAGTACAGCCTCAGAGAGGGACATTAAGAGATTTTTTGTCAGTGTAAAAAATACCATGACTGGTACTTCTGAGCATAACAGACTTATTCATAAGGAGAGGAGGAGGTAATCCAATTTTACATCCCAAACTGATAAAATCCAAAACTTTTGTATTTTCAGCATGGCACTTAGTTTCCCTCAATGCTTTGAGAGTGAAAAGCCAGCCCAGGCTGGCAATTTCCCCCTGAGCCCCCAGGACTTCTTTCTCTCCCTGTGAGTGGCCACGCACCCTCACGGAATACCAATGACATGGGATGGCACAACTGGGAACCAAACCAAGGGGCTCAGAATAGGCCAGCACAGTGCAGCAACAAATTCTGTTTATTTTAGCAAATCAAACTAAAGACATGAGGTAAATACATTGCCCTGGTCACTTCTCACCTGCTGCACAGTGAGGAGGAGTTAATGGGTGTATTACAGGCAGAGCTTGAGGTACATGGTGTGCCCCTGATACTTCCCTGCTCTCCACTTAGCAAGAACATGATTGATTGATTGATATAAAGCCATAAATGATTGACTTACTCACAATTTACCAGGGAAAAATATTCCATTTTCCATTCAAGCCAGCTAGAGTGGGAAACACTCTGGAAAGATCTTGAAAATTACAGACTGATCGGCCTTACAAGTTGTTTGAAATCAGAATTAATGATAGTGTTTGAAAGCAACTAGAGGAAGACATTAAAACAAGAAATTTTAAGCTTCAGTCAGGGAAGTCAGTGTGCTTGGTTTTTGGGATAAAGAAAATGTCATGTTACTTGAATGTTCAAAAGCCAGGGACAGTGACTTGAAGGAGCTTTATTGGAGAAGTCTGGGAAGTGGCTTGGAAGGAACCTCAGAATGTCACCTGGCCTGCCAGGGGGAAAGGAAGAGGGAAATCCTCACAAGAGCAAATTCACCCTCAAGAGGCTTCACTGAATGTCAGCATAAGTGAAGAACTCCTCCAGGAACGTTCCAGAGCCAGAGCCTAACCTGCGACTGGAGTGGTCCCTGCCTCCGTTTCGTCCTCATTAATCCCGCTCCAATCACACAGTAATCAACTTCAGTGACAAAAAAGTGCCCCAAAACTCCACACCAGCATTCATCCTTGAATACAGAGATGAGCTAAACCACATTTCCTGCAAGGAGTGGCCAAGGAAGAGCTATACGTGATGGGTGGCACTAAACTGCAAATTCATCAAGACTAGAGAAAAGACTAGGCAAAAGCCCAAGGGGCCAGAGAACAGTCAGACAATTAAGCTGCCTGAACTTGAAATAAACTTATCTTGACAAGCACAAGGTAACACAGATTAGAAGGAATAATATACAGCTGTGACGCAGGCTTTACCAGAGACAACTCAATGACAATGTTTCATTGGGATTCAGAAAACTCAGTGAAACCCTGACAAAAAGTAACACATAAAGCTAGATCAGCACTGTGATATTTTATTTCTTGCCTTCATTTCATTGTTCACCATGATATTCTGAATACCGAGTTTAAATACTTTAAAAAAACTACATCAAAACATTTGTACTAATTTGTATAGCGATGAGCTGTAACAGATACAATCCTGATCACCAGAATAAAATGTATCTCACAATCATCTTCACACGCACTTTGTTTATGCACATCAACAGTCAACTGGTCTCACCAGCGGAAGGCTTCACCCTGATACACTGTAATTCAGTAGATCTCTCACAAATTCTAAAAAGCCCTCTTGAAGGCACAGCACCATTTCACAGCAAGTTCTAGTCACAGAAAACACTCTGGAGAGGTGTCATGATGTAACATCATAACATGCCAGGCAGTTCTTGCAGAATATGCCTGTCTCATACAATCTCTGGTGAAAGCCCCACAAGCCCCTCGCTGCTGGGCACTATTAGCAGACCCATGAGCTGCAGCTCCTCTTCCCTTATTTCTACCGATCGGGGGACGTCGTTTACCCAGATAAAATTTTCATGCTCAGCATGAGAGATTCCATATGCACCCCCCAATGCCTTCCCTAAGAGGGAAGAATTTGTATTCCTGAGCAGCATCACAGTCAGCTTATGCTTCCAGACAGCTCCTTGCCAACAGCCCTTCATTAAGTCTTCAACTCAACCCTAAGCTTCCCATTCCATGAGCTGCCCTGTCAATGGATGTTTTCCCTGTAAAGAAGCATCGTATTTTGTACGAGGAGGCTCAATCAAAATAGCAGAGCAAGGAGAGCTGAAAAACAATCCTGACTGGCACATTTCCTCCCACTTCCCCAGACTGAGGGCAATGCACTCTTCCCACTTGGATCATTTCCTGTTGGTCCCACACACCGAGTCCGTACATTTTTACTCATCTCACAGTAAGAGTTACTCAAATTTCCCTTTTTCAAGGAGTATTCCGGATTGCTTTTTTAGCTTAGAAAAGCTCTGGATCAAAACCCTACATGAGCTTTTTTTTTTTCCTCTCCTTAGACACTTTATTAAAGTTCATTAGATGTTTCAAACAAATTACTGCTGGCTAGAGGGAAAAGCCCAGCCACCTTCATCTCCTGTAGATACCCCTGCTCTTGGTTCAGAGAGTAAAATTCGTATCTTCCAACTCCCCAAGGTAAATGAGGCAAATCTAGGACAAGTCATGAATGAGAAAGTGAGCAGAAGCTGTGGGTACCTCTGAATATGTGTTCCTGTTCTCCTCTACACCTTCCCCTCCGGCATGAAAATGTCACAAAGATGTATCTGCCCATACAGATACATACAAAAAAAATATGTGTACATAGATACATACAAAAAAATATGTGTACACACACACATATAAATAAAATGATATGTATGTATATCCTATAAAGCCAAACAAAGCATCTAGAAGGCACCAATACACATATTTTTGCTTTTCAAAACCAAGATTCCTAAAAATGCCAGTCCTTACCTCCTCCTCCCATGGTGCCAGGCTCTCTCAGCTCAAATAGATTTAACAGCACTCTGTGCTAGAGCTTCTGTCAGCTGGTTTCCAGGACAGAAAACATCTCTCATCCTCTTAAACATCAAAATTGCTTTCCAGTGGGGCTGCAAGGCAAGCTTTAGAACTGCTTTCCTGTTAATTATCCCAACACTGTTTTTTAAAATAATTTCCAAAACTGTTGCAAATACTTCCCATGATTATAAAAGCTGCATTTATTTATTGCCTTTAACCTAAACCTCAAGTGGTCTTGATTAATATTAATCCAAATGAGATCTCCCCCTCTAAATAACAACACTGTATGGAACATCTAAATTAAAGCATTACACACTCCTCCAAGGAGCTGGGAAGAACTGCCTGCAGGAGAGGAAGGATGGGGTGGAGGAGGAAGGGCCCATAACCCTTGGTGACACACGCACATCAAGCTCCCCAAGCCCAGGCACTCACAACGACTCCAGATGAGATTTCAGTAATCCTGGGAAATTTCATTTCTGACAGAAACAGCCCCAGCCTTCAGATTTATGTAATTTCTCCTCAATGCCAAGCAACAGCCAGCAGCCTCTGCTGAGTTGTGTTCTGATGGTTCAGGTTAAGAATAAGCCATGAAATCACAGCATAATTCCAGATGCCAAGCAAAGAAATGGCTGCACCCTACTGGGGCTCTGCTCTCCGTGCGTTTCCAAACATGAGATGACAAATATAAAGGATTGTTCAATGTCTGGCTGAGCAGCAGATTCACGTGTCAAAGAGAAGCATCTTGCAACAGAGCAAACAGCTTTGGGTGCAACAAATAATAATTCAGGTGTTAATTAAAACACAGCTCTCCAGGAGCATCAGCTTGGTATCCACTACGAAAGTGCATCACTTGGAAATTGTTTTGTTTGGGGTTTTTCACTAAAAACAGAGGATTTGTCATACACTGGCAATATTCTTATTATTCAAAACAAAACTTTTCATGCTGTACACTACTAAAAACTTTAAAGCAGAAGACAAGGACAAAGCATAAATGCTGACAAACCTACAGTGAAGAACAGTGTCAGAAACCTTCAGATACTAATAATATCCTTTCTTGATTGTAGGCTTCTATTGTTAGAGCTTCACACTATGGTCATGGGAAACAACACACAGGAAAAATAAAATAAATTTTAAAAACTGCTCATGCCATTTATAAGCATGATCTATCCTATCCCCTGCAGAAGATAAAGTAAGAAACAGATAATTCTATCAAAATAGCAGGAGAATAGTACAACTTTAAGTCATTAAAAAAAAGTATTAAAAGTCTCTTGCTTGTTTGTTTTTACCCCTGCTTTAAATTTTGCTCTCATCTGCTGAGCAGAATCTTCTTTTCTTGCTTTAGGTAACAAAAGCACACTTGGGAGTTTGATGGGAAGCTCTCACATGACATCTCTATACACCCAAAAATATTTGTCTCTGAGTGCACGTATTTTACTACCTTGAATTCCTTTGCTTTAGTCCCTGCCAAAAACAGTCCTTCCGAAAGATGATGACATATTCACCAAGGGCCTCCTCAATCCGTACCTGCAGCTGCTCAGGCTGTAAGGCCCTGGTGGAGGTGAATTATTTACAAAATCGGGTTTTAGCAACCACAGCTGTCAAAGGAACTTGTCTCGTTTCACCAGGTACAGCACCAGTGAATGCCTGACAAAGGACGCTGATTTGGGGGTGAGCAGTGAAGAGTGACTGTACCATTGAATGAGACCAAATTAAAACTCCTGTGTAACCAAAGCTACCTGGCTTATCTCCCGCACAGTCACCCTAGGAGAAGGGAGTCAGCCTGGGATCACACCCCTGCCCCAACTGACCACATCCACACTGCTTCTGAAGCTCTTGAAGGACTTATGACAACCCCACATGGTATTTTTGATAATCCTTTGAGACAGTTCCCATTCTTTGAGCATTTCTTTAGCCTGATGCTATGTTATTGTCAAGGTTTAATTTTGTAATCATTCTGGCCTGAGAGAAGCCACAGCTCACCCAGACAGCTGAACCCTGACTCCACTAAACAGGATTCCTGCATTGCTCAGGATTGTCACCAGAAGAGATGCTACAAGCACATTACAGTATTTATACTGTAAATACTAATTTTAGACTGTAAATGGTTGATACAAATCAGTCCTTCTCTTACATACAGATGTTGCTGGAGTACAGAACATCTATCTTCTAAGTACCACAAATATCTCTTATTGTTTCACCTTTGAGCTTTCTCCTTGCACCTGAAAATCCCCTTCTGGTGTCTCTGCAGCCTTTCTCACCGTAGCTTTCCTCACGATCAGCCTGTTCTAGAAACATCCTCACAGGTGAGACCAACCACACCTATCCCAGCATGAGTTATTATGTGGTTATTATTGCATGGGCAAGAGGATCATTCCACCAGGACTTAAACATTCCCCTTGTGTTGTGTTACATTACCCAAGAAGACTGCAAATGTTTCATCCCAGGTGAAGAAGAACTTTGTCTTCTTCAGAGAGTCTCTGTTCCAACCCTGTGACACGAGGCTGGTGTGGCAATGCCACCTGAATGTGTCTGACTCTCACTGAGCCCATCAACAGCTGCATCATAAAACCTTGGCATTAACAAAGTACAGGTGGAATGTTCAAACCTATCTGGAGCTGCTCTACCAACCACTGGAGGAGGACTGGGAGCAATATTGATCCTACCTGACTCATCTCCCTGGAAAACACAGTTCCTCTGGGCATCCCTAACAGCCCAAAAATTTGCCATGCAAAAGCGGAAATCTCCACTAATCCCTGGGATCAAAGAGAAGCTTAAAGCTTTAGGGATTTGGCTGTCCTTGGAATGGTGTTGTTCCAGAATTGTATGTATGTTAGACCCCTTCACTTATGCCTTTTATTAATGGCATTTGGAAAAATAGTACCCTAGGTTTATCCTTCAAAATGGAGATATGCTGCATTTGAAGTCTGAGGGCTTTATATAAATCATATAATTAGTACTTGGACAAAAAGATCAAGAAAAATTTGTTGCTTTTTTCACTTTAAGTGCAGGTATAATTTTTAAGAAAAAGCTGGCTATCTGCCAAGAAAAAAGCTTGTAATAGGAATTTTCCAGGGTAAAAGCATCACGTCCTATTCAGTTTGTAAAATCGTGAGTATTCCTGAAGGCAAGCAAAGAGTCGGGGAGCATCAGTTAAAGGTTTTAATGCTATTGCAATGCAAACAGTAAACCAAAATAAAAAGAAATTTTAGCAGACTCAGTAAAACGTATTTTAACATACCATCTTAAAAAATTATACCTGCCAGGCATCATGATAGCACAGTTCATTCACTGTGCTTCATGAATAATCTCTCATAAGCCAAAAGGTACGAGATTATGTAGCCTACAACTGCCACAAGTGTAATGACCAAAAGGGTGATCACTGCTGACACGCAAGGGGCACAACCTCTTACTGCAATAGAAAAGCACTTTTACAGGAAATAACAATGATTTCAGAGCTGAGGTAGTAAGCTGTGATTCTGCAAAAACTACTAACCTGCCCTATATACAGATACAATTGCATATGAGGCATACAAGCATTTTTCAGCACATTTATCCACTTTTAAAAATAATTTGTATTTCAGGAAAAAAGCCAAAACAAAACCAACTTTCCCCTCCTTTACCAAGCAACCTTAACTTCAACTACAGAGCCAGAGACACTCAAGCTGTAAAAAGTAAGCGTGTAACAGGAAGGCAGACTAGAGAATAAAAGCTCTGTGCAGACAATGATAAACTGAAATTGCAAATTTAATACCTTCTAAAATTCCTGAAGCCACCTCCAAATCTGGGGCAGGAACCCCTTCAGGATCTGCATTTGGATTCCAGGCACAAGCCCAGAGGTGTCCGCTGCCAGCAGAACAGGGTTTGGTGAACAAAGCATAGGGGCAAAATGCTACTTTCTAACTTGCTTTAAAAAAAGAATAAACCAACATTTTGGTGTTCAGTATTTCCTGTATCCCAAATGCTCAGAGAAATACAAGCCTCAGGTTCACTGGAAAAGTGCCTAAAGGGGCTCCAAGAGAGCTGGAGAGGGGCTTTGGGCCTGACCAAGGATTACCTTCATTTTCTGCCTCATCCAAAACTTTATTGTGACAGCGAATCCATATCCAAAAAATTCAAATACCCACACACCCTGTCCAACATCCCCTCTCAACACGACATCCCACAGGGCTTCCCTTCTGATACAAGTGGTTTAGTTCTTACGAGTCAACCAACACGCTGAAGTGGCATTCCCTCAGGAAAACATTCAAATGAGCTCCTCTATTAAATTACAAAATAGATCTGCCTGCAGTTGTTTAACATGCACTTGAGTTTCTCTTACAACAGGGCATCCTTCACTATTTATTGGGAGCATGTTCCTGTACTATTCAATTATTTTCTTGCTAAAGAAACATCAGACCTCTGAAATGAGGGTTAACCATTTTTGACGTGCAAACACAGTGTATGAAGGATATTTAGGACACCACTTATATCATTAATGACAATACTGCATTCATATGTTGTCTACCTGCGTGAAATTCAGTGAAGAAAATTGGCTACAGGCTGCAAAAGCAGGTTTAAAAATGGGTACCATTATCATTCAGCAACATTAAAATCCTAGAGAGAAGAAAACCCCACCAATCTTAACTTTGTGGTCTGCCTTTTACGAACTTAAAATCTACAGAAGGATTTTATTGCAGGGTATTCCTGTTGATAAATAACAATAATAATCCAGATAATCCTGATGATCTGGATTAGAGGAAGGTTTCTGCATCCTCAGCAGGAATTTTTCTCTAGAAACACAAGATAGCTTTGACCAAGACCATTTCCACAACTGTGGAGATGCCTTCCCTGCAGAGAGGTGGGAAATATCCTGTTGGATCCCTTACCAAGTCCTCACTCCATATATATATATATATATATATATAAAAAACAAATGAGTTCGGTTTCATGAGCTGTGACTCCAGGTGAAGATGCAGAGATGCACATCCAGGTCACAATGACTCATTTATCATTCTGCACTGGCAAGTCTTAATACCAGAATAGCTGGGAACATGGATCCATGCTCCAAGCATCCTGACCCTGGTATAAACAAGAATGGTTACCACAAACTACCTGTACTGCACGGCTGGAACCAGGACCCTCAAAAGCACCAAGGACCTGGGAAACTGCACCCAAGGCTGTGACAGCAAGGCAGGACAGACTGGGGAAAACATCCAACAACAGAGAGATCTGCTCTACCATGGGTCAGCAAGAGAAAGGCCATGTAATGTTCACAGAACATAGTATGAACATAGGGGGGGAAAAAAAAATCATGTTGTTTCTAATCAATTGAAAATAAGTCAGTAAAGCAAATTATCACTGCTTTGGTAAGATTCCAGCCCCAAAAAGCCAATAAAATCTTCCCCTTTCATGTGCATGTGTTTTGTTTATAAGTAAAAGAAGGAAGACAATTCCATTAAAGAAGAAAATAAATTGATATAGTTCTCAATATCAGGCCTCCTTTTCAGCCACTCACAAAAAGCAAATTCTTGTATATTGTACAACTGGAATGCACTGGCAATAAGGGATTTCATGTCAGTCCTACAGACAGGGATCAGAGAAGCCCTGCTAGGCAGGTCAGTGAGACCTGGAATGGAAGGAGCTCCTTCCTTCCCAAGGCTCTCTGCAGATATGCAGGACAAGACGCTCCGGCCCCAGGAGGACCAACACTTGCACAGTTATTCACAAGGAACTCTGCACAGTTCTTCTGCCTTTTAATGCTCTCAAGGCTGCATCCACAAACCTCTGCAGAAACAGGAGCTCCAGTGTTCCCTTAATTCTTGTACTTAAAGTGTTTCAGATGACAGCAGAACAGAAGAGACCGATAAAAAGCAAAAATTTGGTGGGGAATAATTCAAATGTGAAACTGTTAATTAAATATGCAAAATACTTCCAGAAGCAGCAAGGGATAGGAAAAAAAACCAAAACAAAACCAAATGCTGCATCTACTGTAATCAAGTGTGAACAAAGAGAATAAATACATCTACCTTCCAAACTGGGATTTGACTTTCTAATCCCTTGTCTACAGACTTCAGATTTGCTTCTTTTTTAAACACATGCTCTGTGAAGGGTGTCTCCGAAAGATTAAGACAAGAAGTAAATATTTCAGCATTTATAAAAGAAACAGGAAAAACTGTTTGTTGTTCAAGATTTCTTGAATTCCTCAGAACACAGCAAACACCTTCTGCTCCTGTTTAACATAAAGGGTTTACCAGTATGTAAGTAAAGTGTCCCTTGTTACCAAACAGGCAGCAGAGAGCTCTGACAAGCTCAGAACAATTCTAGGCACAATTCACAGGGCTGCAGATAAGAAAGGAGGAGTTGAACAATTTAAAACAGCTTGTGGAGTAGAGGAAAGAGAGATGCATGCAATTTCATTATTACTCCAATTTCTGTAGTACATAGGAGCAGCATGAGAAAGAATCCCACTGTGCTGGACACTGTAAACATGGAGCAAGAGCAGGCTCCCCCAAAAAGCCCATGATTAAAGCATAAAACAGAAGATAAACAATCACTAGCACAAGGTCACACAGAAGACAATTTGCAATTCCTACTCAAACTAATTTTACTTCTATACAACACACAAAAAACTCCAACCAGGTTTAACAATAAACACTGTAACTACTATCATCCAGTCCTTATAAAATGCTGCTCGTTCCAGCCATCAGAACGAGTTTCCAGAACATGGTGGGTACCACACAGAAGATGGAGGATACCACAATGCCTATCTTACATAGGTGCAAAGAGACATCTAAACATAATTGCAGCGGGTTCCAGATTAAAATAGATCAGCCCTCAGCCTGTGAACACAATGAATCACCCTCAGCTTAAAAGATGGTGTCCTGCTTTAGGCTGGGAGAGAGTTAATTTTCTCCCTAGTAGCTGGTACAGTGCTGAGCTTTGGATTCAGCCTGAGAATAACGTTGATGTTTCAGCTGTTGCTGAGCAGAGCTTACCCCCGGCCAAGGACTTTGCAGTATCCCAGGCTCTGCCAGTGAGAAGCTGCACCAGAAGCTGGGATGGAGCATGGCCAGGACAGCTGATCCCCCTGGGCAGAGGGATATTCCACACCATGGGATGTCATGCCCAGTGTGAACTGGGGCAGTTGGCCAGGAGGGCCAACGGCTGCTGGGGGACAGGCTGGGCATCAGTGGGTGAGTGGTGAGGGACTGCACTGGGATCACTCATCTGTCTGGCTTGTACTCCCCTGTTTAACGGCTTCACTTTCCCGTATACTAATAACACTAATAATATCGCTATTGCTTAATTCAAGTATTAAGCTGCTCTTATCTCAACCCACAGGTTTTACCTTTTTCTGATTCTCCTCCCATTCCCCCAACATCTATTAAACCATGACAGATGGTTTCCAGAAGCAGATCCAGTCAGCTGAGGTCTCTGCAGCAAGCCTGGAGCATCAGCTAAAATGTTCCATGCTCATAGACAAAACCAATGCTCAGGACACTGCTGGGCTCCTGACAGGAGCAGTTTTATGGGAAAAGGGGAGTAAGCCTTTGGGGGGGAAGTTTTATGGGGAAAAGGGAGATGCAGATAGACCAGGATGAATGTTATACATACAAACTGACAAGGAGAGACATGCAGTGATTGATGCTGTACATAATAAACACAACTGGGAAGAACCTCAAAAGGCTTTCAGTGTGTAAATATCAAATTATATGAAACACGCTGGAGGGACTTGTAGCAACCTCTAATTTTAAGGTTCTACCTGAAATTTAAAAGAAAGGCAGCAATACCCTCTCTGGCTCCTTGACTAAGCAGATTCAGCTGATTTGCTTAACCAGACAAATCACATAAACCCTGCGGTTTATAAACACCTTCACAAGTTTATTCTCAATGAGTAAATTGAGAAAACCCATGGGTCTGGGGTTTTTTTCCCCTGAAGAAAAAGTGGGTGAGGGAAGGGAGTCCCCTTTCCCTTCATCCTTCCCCTTCATTCTTCTTCATTTTCACAGCAAGCCACAAAACTGCATTGTGCCCAGCACTGTCACTGTCCTGCCCAATGCTCACAGGATGGATTCTATTTTCCCTCTGAGAACAACATGGAAATAGTTTCCCACTGCATTCTTCCCAAAGACTTTTGCCTAAATTATTAAAAGGCAACGTTAACTGCTCCTGCCCCAACCCTTGTGCTCTGTAAACGCTTCCCACAAAGCACATCTGAACCACCAATCCTTTATCATCTCTCCAATTTCAGAAATGTATCAGTCCTGCAGTTAAAACTCCTCATGTCCTTTTGTGATGGGTAGCAAAACCAGAAGTCAGTGGTACACTACACAACATGCTGAGTAAAGTTAAATGAAAGATTTGGGGGGGGTCAGAAAAGGGGGTTTGATCTTTCACTCAATAAATAAATAAATAAGTGACCCACAAAATGAATGCAGCTCACCCTGAACACAGGGAGGAGAACTCCAGAGGAATGACCAGGATTGTATCAAAAAAATTCAAGTTCTAAGAGCAACAGATATTTCCTCTCAAACCATTCCTGTTGGGAACAAAGATATATCACTGGGTTTCTGCTGGATGCGAAGCCATCAGGTGTAACTCGCCTGTCTCACACCAGCTACATCTTTGTGCCTGCACATCTGGGAATCTCCACCACACAGCATCACATAATGTGGAAAAAATAGGATCTTCCCCAGACAGCCTGCTCTTTTTGTTGATTCCCTCTGAAAATTTACATTTTTCTCTCTTCGCTTTACTTTCTGTCCTTCTTAAGAGGAAGGCTGGACAAGGAAGGTTTTAGCAAACCCATCTCAAAATGCTGAAATTGCTTCAAAGGTTCCCTGATGGAGAAATACTAGCACAATAGTGAGTTCTTAAAAGAAAATCTGAATCCCATGAGAAAAGATAGTATTTTAAGCAATGTAATATTTCTCATCTCCTTATCAGAATAGTACTGATTTTCCTTTCAGCCAAAGCACATCAAACACACACATACTTCAAATTATCAAGCAACAAGCTTGAGGGCTCAAAGCTACACACATGCCAAGAGGGTCTGGTGAAAGACAACCAAAACTACCAGCCAAGACTTTTGGTCCAGCAGTGAAGTGACCAGCTTGCCACAAGTACTTCCATGGCCCACGGTGGGCCAAAAGCAGCATCGTGTGTTTATTTTATTAACAGCAAGCTCACTTATCTTAAATATGCCTGACATCACCATTGTTCCACATCAGATGCCATTCTCCAGCTCTGTCTCCTCCTCTCCTCCAGGCTTCCAGTAAAATTAGATCTTGCATTAAACTTCCAGTAGAACAACTACAGTTGGCAGGTATTTTTCAACACTGATTTGGAAGCCAAGAAACCGAAGCAAAACAAAACAAAATCAAGTCAAGCATTACCCAACTTTTCTCAGAAACAACTTGTTCTGTAGATCAAATACTGTCACTGGTGGATGGTTTTGCTCTCCACTATTTCACGTGCTCTATGAACTTCACAAAGGCACTGGCTGGATACCTTACAAAATTTTCCTATGATAAAATAGGGAAAAATGTCTTAAGTCCTTCAAAAGAACAACAAAAAATGATGACAGAGAGAAAAAGACCTCAAAAACAGTGGACATTTTTATTGTGGAGAAAACAATGAAAAGAAAAAGTAAAGCAAAAAGGAGCCAGAGTCCTTCACAAAATTTCTAAGCAGCATCCATCACCAAGATCACTTTCTTCTGCATGCAGATGATATGCTAACAAGCCCTTTAGATAATTTAGTCCATATATATGCTGTGTAGGTGTTTGCTAAAACACTAATGCCAGCATCCAGTCACTACAACGGGTGTGCTTTCTACTTTATTGCATTAAAAAATTGTTAGAAGAAGTCACAGAAAAATTTGACAAGCAAGAGAACTCCATTTTCAGAAGTACTTTACATCAGTTCACCTCCAGTTTATTTTTCACCAGCAGCAAGGCTGTTGTTAGAGCTGTTTCCTCCTGGCACTGCTAACTCAGCACTCCCTCGATTCCCACACTTTATCATTCCCCTTTCCTGTTTTTGTACTCAGTACTGCCTTTTGAGGATGCTGAGTAGGGGCAGGAAGAAAATCAAGGCGAGAGCCCTCGGCTTTCTGAACAGCCACCTCAGGAAGCAAAGCATTTAACGAACACACTGGAATGCTGATCTTTAATCTTCAGGTCATTTAGCCAAAGATGTGATGTACAGAAAGGAAAAAAAAGATGTTCTAATAGCCCTTGAGGTTTCAAAAACAATAATTCTGTCCACTCAGTGAATCATACCTAGCACTTCTCTGTCTATACCTACCACTTTTGTCTCATTCCACACTCTTTAAAAAATTCAGGATGTTTAACAAAAAGTGAATCAAGTTTGACTGCAAACATCTTTTGCCGGGATTACTCTCAAAATTGCCTAAGGGCTTGAGACACTCGGATGCTTTAATTAATAATTGAACAGGACACTGCATTCTGTATGGCTCCGAGATGGCTCTGAGACCTTTGTCAGTGGTTTTTTTTCCCCACATATACATAGTGAAGAGGATGGATCATTCTGGAGATGAGTCACTACTGAAACAACAGAATAAACTCCTGTGAAACGCTGTGGGGTTTGTGCTTAACATTCTCCAGCTCCTTTTTGGAAAATTTGGCACGGGTCTGGCAACTGCTCCGCCCACAGAAATCAAGCAGAGATTTTGTCAGTGAAATTAATCTAGAAGTGCTTAATATTAATTTCAGTCTCCACTTATCTTCTCCTCCTGCTTCAAGTTTGCTTCCTCACAAAGCTAACAAAGGAGAATGGAAAGCCACCAAGAGCAGGGTGACTGCTGACACCAAACTCACAGCCAGGACAGGTTTCCACAGCTCCAGACAAAGCACATTCGCTGCTGTTGTTGTGTTGCATTTCTGAAGATCACCTCAGACAAAGTGCCTGAATATGTACATTGCTACAACGTGGTTTAGATTGGCTTTCACTTGTAACAAGTTCGGCAGCAACATCTTTTGGCTGCAGCCAATTAACACATGTAAAATGGGGGGAGAGTGAAAGGTAGTGGCAAGTGAGGCTTTGGTGCCAAGCAGTCGGCAGAAAACCCAACCTAAACCCAGTGCTTCTTGCTGCCACGGTCTGTCTGCACGACACCCACACGCCCTCCCAAAATCCTGACGGACCTGTACACGTCTCCTTTGGCACAGGCACCGCAGTAATTACTGCCATCCAATTCAATCTGCACACAAATCACTGATTAACTCAGAACATGCAAAAGGTACCAAACCTGGAATCGCAGGTAGTGTCCCTGTCTGTCACCAGTGCTAATCTCAGGGTCATCAGGGGACACTGGGTGCTTACCTGGACAGCTGTCCTATGCTGCAATCTGCCCTATTGTCTCTGCATGCATCCTGCTACTTATTTATCCCTATTACCTTCTTATTTACCCTTATTACTTTCTCATTTATCCTTATTACCTTCTGGCTCTGCACAGCTTCCTGACAGGAGGGGGCAGTCAGGGGGGGTCAGGCTCTGCTCGCAGGGAACAGGGACAGGAGGAGAGGAAACAGCCTCAAGCTGGGCCAGGGGAAGTTTAGATTGGGAATACTGGATTGAATATTGGAGAAAATTTCTTCATTGGAACAGGCTGCCCAGGGCAGGGTTGGAGTCACCATCCCTGAGGGGATTTACAAGACATGCAGATGCGGCATCCGGGGACACAAATTAGTGGGGGGGTTGGCAATGCAGAGGGGGAACAGCAGGACTCGATCTTAGATCTTTTCAAACTTGAATGACTCTATGATTGTACTTAAAAGCTATGATAAAGATTATTATTATCAATGTTACAAATGTACCTCCAGTTATGGGCACTTGCACCTTTGATTACAGTTCCTTTGGAGGAACAGGTGCATTCCTACCATCCCTGCTCCCACATCGGCACAGAGGCATTTCAGGAGACTGGACATGGCAAGCCCTTTGTTCTTAGAGTCGCTGCCCAATCACTTCAGTCATTTTATGCTGTCCTCAGCTAAGGCAGGAATCTGATGCAGAATAGAATAAACTGCTTGTTTACCATACAAGTTATAGTAGGACTAAAAAAATAACATTCTGATTGGCTCTGCATAGTTGAGTAGGAAGAAAACATGAGGAAAAATGCTACTTGCAGGTTTTGGAGGAAAAAAGTGCAATCTTAAAAAAGGTGACCAACTCTAAAAGTAAATTAATTTTTCTACTGGATTCAAAAAGGCTAAAAATAGGGGGGTTTTACCAAAACAAATCATTAAGTGTATAAACATGAAAATGAGTTTTGTCACTAGCAAACATTCATACACCACAGACACTGAGTCTGTGCACTGAACACACAAGGAACAAGTGCACTCACAGCGTGCTCAAAATTCACCATTTCAATTAGACTGTCAGTCCCTTAACCGATGATAATCCATCATTCCTCGGAGACTGCAGGAATACCAGCACTTCCTTCAGCACACATCGGAGAGGAAGATGAAAAAACAATGTAAAAGAAATGAAAGACAGGTAACCCCCCCCTAAACCAAACAGAACGGTTGCTTCTTTCTATGAATGTGGAAAGACTGCAATTTCACTGAGCTTTTACTCCTTCATTCCCCTGTGCTAAGCGGAGGTGGTTGGCATTTTTACATCATTTCACAGACAGGAAAGCGAAGGACAAGTAGCACAGCAGAGGCAAAAGAAAGCTCCACCTTTCCATCCCTCTGCTCTTATATCCATAGAAGAAACAGGCCTTTTTCAAATTTGATGGCAAACTTTCATTATATTCCTCTGCTTTCCCAAACTGTTGTTATCCAAAAAGCTCGGCTGGGGATGTACAGAAACAAAGAAAGAAGCAATTCCCTCTTCAGGAAGTGTTCAGTGGAATCCCCCAATCCCCCCAGCCATCCTACACAGACCCCATAAGCCCACCCAAGACTTTAAAGATGAACTGAAAACACAGTTATTCCCTACACCAGGTCCATGAAGTCCACTTCATCCTGCACCCAAGAGAAACCAAAGGCAGATACATGGGAAACAGTGTAGGAATACAGAAACCACCAGGTAGTAACACTCCTCCTACCCCAACCGAAGTACAGGGGCAACTCTTTTCTCTTCAAAAAGTAACTAAAGTTGCAGAAGTGCAACACAGCAAGTCAGCATGGGCTGATCATTATGGCATAACTTGTTGGGGTCTCCTGTCCATCTCCCTGTTCCTTCCCTCTTGCCCACCTTGTGAGCTTTGGGAAGCCAACCCCCTTGCTGAAAGGCATGACTGCACTTCCCAGAACAACACTTGATCTCATCTGGGGTTTCATTGCACCAACACAACACAACTGGTAATGAATGTGGTGAGGGCAAATATAAGAAGAGGAAATGGGAAATGGCGCTAGTGCTGGTGAGAAGAAACTCCATAATAACATCCTTTTGACTTGGAAGCAAAGTTAACCAAGGAATTTCTTAAGAGCTTTTTAGAAACACCTTAAAATTTTAAGCCAGCAAAGAAGACGCCCATGGAACAACTTTATGTTGCCTAAGACTTTGCAGATACAAATGATCTTCCCTGCCCAAAACCAGCACTGGAGCTCTTTGTCCTGGACACGAAGCCCTGCTGCATCGGCTTCGTGCCTTCCCTCCATTACCTCTGCTAACAAGCCAGCTCCTGCTCCTTGGTGTCCTGCCAGGACCTCTCCTGTCAAACATCCCATGCACCAGCACAAGTGGCAACACGAAACTACACAGAAATTCGTGCTGCTCTGGCTTTTGCAGGTCACTGCAATACCACACAGCTCGGGTGGGTACATAAAACAGAAATACCAACAAGCCTTCATTTATAGAGCAGGGTCTTTAACCAGCCAAAGCTACTGGAATTACAGATCACTGTATCCCCACAGCCAGTGCTCCCTCTTTCCCAACAATGTGTCCATGCCATGATGAGACTGATTTCTTCCATGAAGCCCCATCCCAAGTTTAACAAGTGAAGGCTCATCCATTAAACTTCACCCATAACATCAGTTCTCCCCCAAAACCACACATCCAATTAGCTATAGTTAAGGCGCTGTAGAGAAATGGATTTCAATCAAATACAATTTCTTTCTTTTCTTGTTGCTGTTGCTTTGCCTTTTACATATTTATCTACTTGTCTGTCTTGCAATCAAATCCCAGAATACAAATCAGCACCACTGAGAATCAGGGAACTAACACAAGTGGTGATTATTTTCCTGTAACACCAGTTATCTAAGTGGTTTGTGGTAGAAAGAAAGAAGGTTTAGGGAACAAACAAGGGGTGCAGCCAAAGATCAAAAGAAATACTGCTCCTAAGTGGAATATTAACATTTCCCCCTGGAAGAGATGACAGGAAGATCAGTAATGCACATTAAGCAGAATCACTGCAGCTCACAACTGGAATATTTACAAGCTTTTTGGCTGATCTTTAATATTTCAGAATTGAAGAAAAAACCCTGACTGAATCTTTCCTCTTCTGCCTTGCCCATACCTAGTGGTGCTGTTCAGCATGATTCAAGTGACAAATTTTCTGTCTGGATCCAGCCCAACTGCATGTCACCCATTAGAAGAGAAGGCTGAACAAAAAGGAAAAGCAACACAAGCCATGGCAACCTACAAAAAGCAGCTCTGGCCCTGAGTTCAGAAAGCTTTTATTCATACCACACACTGTATGAAGGACAAGGGAAAGAAACATTTGATCATTTCTGCTCCCGACCACATGCCTTGAGACAGCAATGCAAAGCACATGTGTGCCCTTACACAATTTCCTTTCCAACAGCAATTGCCTCCTTTTAGTTTTGCTAGGCCGTGCCTCAGTTTCTCTTGCTCATGTTTCCAGCCTCGTGCCATCAGCTGTTTAGCTCATCACATCCCATCTCAGCCCTCCACCTTGCCACCTCCTTGTTTGTTACATTTACAAACATTATATTCCCACCCTCCACATCATTTTTTCTGGTTATTGACACCATCTCTGAATGGTGACAATGCAGACACAACATGCTCATGTGCTGCCTTTACCCCAAAATGAAGAGTCAGCCAACATGAAATACCCAAGGCCAGGCTGGATGAGGCTTGGAGGAACCTGGTGTAGTGGAAGGTGTCCCTGCTATTCCAGGGGTTGGAATGATATAGCATGGCCTTCCAACCCAGGCCATGCTATGAACATCTGTGAATACCTCCTTTGTTGGGCTTCATGGAGGCCAACCATGCCTCGGACCATTACTCGGAACTTCTTCCTAGATGTTAACTTTTAACGCATGCTAAGCCCAAGGTACCTGAAGACTAGAGTCTATATAAGGTAGGCAGGGACTGTAGAAAGGTGATAGGGAGCTGAAGTTGGGGGACAACCAAATGCCAGACGTGCAGGGGAGCCATACACCTTCTAAAGAGGGCAACCAGAAAAGACGTGCTAAACCTCATCTGCACTGCTATTTACATAAATTTTCCTATTTGTAAACAAATTAACATAGCCACAATATTTGATTGTACTTCTGTCTTCCATGACTAATGAATCAGAACTGTTGTTTACAGTTATTAGCAATACAACCCTGCAGTCCAGCAGCACCATCTTCACCCTGCAGAGGTGGGTGAAGCTTCAAAATCATCAGGAAATAAGGATGCACACCCCAGTCCCAGGACTGTACTCTGAGCATCAGTACTTGTCATAGGCAGCAAGACGAAATACTCTCCACTGTAATCCTGAACTTAAAAATAGTATTTGACAAGCAAATCTGTTATGAGAACAGAATTAAGCTACTGAGGTTCAAGTTGATCAAAGGATTTTGAAAAATAATCTAGATTTCACTCTGTTAAAAAAAAAAAAGAAAACAAAACCCAAAAAACCTCACTTCAAAGGTGAGAAAAAGAGCCAGTTTTTATTTTTGTGATAGCAAAGCACAGAACAAGCTCAAAGTCTTATCACAAAGACATTGTTGTGGCTGCAGAGAGCCTGGATGGGCAACTCCCATCACAGCAGCTCCACAGCCCCCTGGGAAAAGGAGCTGTGATCTCCCAACTCCCATCCCGGTGCACCATTCCCTACCCCATGTAATTTGTCTCCTATTCCAGCAATATCTGGAAGCACGTACACTTTCTCCTCCTTATCACAGGCTTTGAAGCAGTTTTACCAGTGCATGCTTGTTCTCTTTTTTTCCCCAATATTGCCTAAAACAAAACAGCAAACAGGACAGAAACTAGGGGAACTGCCAAAGACAGATGAACACAGCACTCCTACATTTCCAGGTAAGTACAAACAACTGAAGGTCTAAGGTGCTGCCCCTGAGCCTGCTGTAATTTCCAGCAGTTTTAAACTCAGTCCTAGAGCAGCTCAGATCCTCCAACCTACACAACCTGGTGGCTAATGACCAGGTAGGGATGAAGAACTGGAGACAGCTTCCAACCCCTACCACCAACAAGCACACACCACCTTAAGAGCCAAAGTCACTCCCATCTGCTTTCCATCACTCCTTTGACATTTAAATCAAGGCCCAAAACCAGTCCTGCAGTCTGATGATACAGAAAGGTCCCTGCACTCCTCCAGTGCTGGGGTTTTTCCCCCTCAACACTGGTCAGCGTTCCCACAGTCAGCACCTCAGTTTAGTCTGCACTTGGAAAACACCTTGTGGATATGGATGCTAACTCATGGAGTTTGATTTCACTGGCACTGAAGCAACAGGCTGAAGCTCACATGCTATTTTCATTTTTACACCCAATCACACTCAGTATTTTGAAAGCAATAAAACCATTTCAACGCAAAAATTCAGGTATGTTCATAGCATGTCAGGGGAAATGGCAGCAAGTAAGGAATGGAAAATTATAGACAAGGAAAAAAAAATGGGAAATTGAACACTTAAAAAAATTGAGAGCTCACCAATTTACTCATCAAAAGAATCCATCAGCAAACCAGACAGTGACATTCACCAGGTAGTAAACATGAAAGAAAAATCCAGAAGTCTTCAGGGCTGCCTCCACTCCTACTTGCAGATTTTATTCCTGAGGATATTCAGTCACAACCAAGATCAAAAGCGGAGCTGACCCCACATGCTAGAAGAGCCCTAAGATTTTGGAGCATAATTTCCTTATCCTTATGGCATGGTTAATTCACCTGGGATCTTCACTCCCACCTCTGCCTCTGACCAGGACTGCATCAAAACTTGCCTCCTGCTTGGCGAGATAACACCTTGGGAAGCAGCTGATGCTGATTATGGCCAACACCAGCCTTTTTGTGCCTTTTCAAAGCACAGGATGATGCAAAAATGCCCTAGAAAAGAGTTGTTTCTTCTGCATTTGTCTTAGGGTGCAAAACATACAGGAACACAACAATTATCCTGGTTATTTACTCTCCACTAAAGAGATAAGGGCTGTGACAACAAGAGCGAACAAGTGGGTTCTTCATGTGCTTTTCCAGGACAGCACTGGCTCCTGGGAGAGCAGGGTGGATGAGAGGAGGCACTGCCATCAGTCTCCATCACAGCCAGATCATTCCTGTACCTGAAATGAAGTGTTTTTATTTCAAAATCAGGTCTTTATAGACTGGTGGCGGTTTGCACCTTGGGCTTTCTTTCGGAGGGTGGGCAGGAGGCAAAAGACAGAAGTAAAACAACTACGTGCCTTACTCATCAAAATGGGAGCAAAGAAATCCGTCCTCGTGCACGGAAGGCACTGTAAACCGCAGAGAAACAAGAACCCTCGACTCATCACACTTAATGAACACCTTCAGTGAACTCCCCCTTGTTTTGTGTAGTCTCTCCAGTCCTGTGCTGCTGCCTAACCTGTTCTGCCTACAAAGGAACGCCAGGGCAGGGCCTGGAAGGGTTTGGACCAATTTTTCACTGAGCAGCAACATCACTGTGCTGATTCTGCCACATTTGCTATTGCTTCAACCTCAGCACCTTCAGAAGCCCAGAGCCCTGAGGCTTTGCCCAGCCAATCTTCCCTGACTCGGCAGGAACGCCATCCCGATCCCACGTATCCATAAGAACAGGATCCGTGGCCTGGCTGGCACTCGGACACGGGGCAGGAAGGGCGATGGCCCTGTTTCCACCCTCAGCAGCTGCTGGGTGGGAAGGAGCCGGGAGGGACCCGGGGCACATCCCTAACTCCCAGCTACATTGGGTGGCTGAATCAGCACGAGTGGACGGCGACTTACTGCTGACACAGAGCTGCAATAAATCACCACCTTTCTGGAGCAATGAGGAAGTTGCAGGGGTGACTTAGTCATCCTCCATCCTGACGCCATTCCAGGAGCAGAGCCACATACATCCCCCAGCTTTGGGCTGTGCCTGTGGCCCAAAAATAGCTTTTAAGCCAAATCCTGCAGTCATCATTCAAAGGTGAAACCCTTTTATTTACACTCAGCAAGAACTCATGTATGTTTTTGACAATGCTGAGGGTAAACCAGTGCTTAAATTATTTGCTTAGCAAAGGAGTCTATTTAACTAGAAGAGTTACACCAAGTATGCAATGTTTTCTGACCCACATAGAAACTAATAATTTGCATTTTATGGAACCACTTTGCATAGACAACCCATCTTAATGACCAACAACTTACTGTACAAGAATTAATAATTGAAAAGCAATTCGTCAGCACTGTTATTTGCGTTACAGGTAACTCACAAACCTCATTACACTGTAGTATTAAATTTCCAATGACCTTCTGGAAAGCTGCTCACTCCTAGTCCTTTTTTAAGGCATGAGCTCTCAGAATGCCAAGCAATTGCAGAGAAAGTATGTGACAACTACCCAGAGTCTGTGGGAGAGGCCAGGCAAAACACCCTGTCAGAAATATGTCAGCCTGATCCCCCTTTGGCTGAAGAAATGACTTTGACTTCATGAATCCCCCCTCTCTCCAGCCAGTCACTTGACCGAGCTTCTCTCACAAATTTCTGACTTAATGCCAGATTAATCCTACTTCATCCAGTCCCCAGACATCTAAGAAGCTCCTGCTCTTTTTCTCTCAAATCATTGGCTTTTAAACTATTTCTGTTGCAGCACCCAAGCATTTGCTGTGGATGAAAGAAGGCTCAGAGACTAGCACAGGAGTATAAAGGCAACAAAAATTACACGGTAAAGCCTGGGATTTTCATAGTCTTAGGGAAATTAGGTCCCCTGAATCCCACAGCAACCCTGAGAACAGTCGAGTGCATAATTTTCCATTATGCTTGTAAAAAATCCCCAAATAAATGTACAACTAAACGCAGCTTCACAAGGCTGAGCATTTATTATTCTCCTAAACGCTGTTACTAAACCTGAGGCCTCTTATTCCATGTTTTAATGTTTGATTTTTCAGAAAACAGTCTTTCTTTTGCCAAAACGCCAAAGATGCAGAATGGCAGTTACAAGAAAATCCAGCTCACTGGGGAAGAACAGCAGAGCAGCCCCACATTCCGAGCTGCTCGCCCTGACGTGCCCATCCCACTGATGGAGCCTCTCTGTGCTGGGATCACAGTCACTCCTTGCTGTGACATCTTTGCTCAGGGCTGTGCCTGTACACAACCTGCTCCAGAACATGCTCACTGACTCTTGCCATTCCCAAAGCTTCTCTGGCATATTTCTGTGGACTGAAGCAGGAAGATTTGGGGCAGCCAGGGGGTGATTTATCTCTGTATGAATGCCTGCAGGTGTAATTTGCGCAGCTTTCCCAAACAAAGCATTTTCACTGCCCTAGCAAAGGCAAACTTGCCCAAATCCAATTTGTTTGGTGGTTAATTAGCATCTCTGCTGCAACACTGGAGACAAAAGAAAGAAGCACTCCCCTCCTCCCATGAGCATCAGGACTTTTTAATCTCAAAGATAGACCTTATCCAACATGACCAAAGCAGAACGAATACAGCTCCCTCTTACTATTTTCTTAAACGGAGATCATCTCAGGAACTTGTTCATCGCGAGGTTTTGATTTTCATTTCAGTAGCACTGGCTGATAGACTCCCACACCTGAAAACTAGGGAGTCATTTAAAAACATAAATCATAAGAAAAAACAATTATATCCTTTAGATCTTTGAGTGGTAAAAATAATAGAGATGGGATTAGAAAACCCTGTCTGGCTTTCCTTTCACCCACTAATCAAACAATTCCCTGAAGTACTCGCAGGAATTTCTCCTCTCCACGTTTCTGTGGCAGGCAAAGGGGAGAGCCAGATCTGCTACCCTGGATTCAGTCAGGCTTATTCAGCAGCTTCAGCTCGGCTATTTCAGATTCCTGCAAAAATAAAGGCTCGGAAGGGAAAGCTGAGCCTCTGGGCATCCACCACACCACAGCTACTGCACGCACGTAAGAGGCACGGCTGTGCTGGGAGGAGAGGAGCAGCAGCCTGTCCTTCAGAATCACATGGCTGGCCATGCTCAGCAGCCGAACCACAGCCTGAAACACCCCAGCTCAGAGAACGCCCTGGAGCTGGGCACATCCATCGGCAACAAAAGACCAGCTCCTGCACACTCTGTCGGTGCATTTACTGCACATCAGCTGTGCTCCCTTCAAGATGCAGCTGGGGTGAGCAGGCATGCAGACAAAATTAAGCAGCAGGATCCAAAGTGGGTATTGCCAGAACAGAGAAACATCTTAGTCATCCCTCAAAGCTGAAGCAAAAATGGGCTTACAGCCCATTACCAGCCCTTAGAAAGACAGCATTTGTTTTGGTTTACGAGCCAGTTCTTCCCTCAGACTGTTTTCCACTGGAGATGTGCAAATATCTGATACTCGGAGCTTTACTGAATAGCAATTTAAAAGGAATTCTCCAAACACAAAGGTGAACTGCAACAAGCCTGCTTCCCCAGGAACAGCACACCAACATCATGAACCCACACAGGGCCTGGAAAATGCTGCTGCCACTGCAATAAAGGGAATACAAGCACTGTGTTCCTTCCTCCGTGTCTTCCTGCAAAAACAATCTCCCTGCCCAATATCCAAAATTGCACAGGCTCCACAAATCTAATTAGCCATGACTCCAAAATGCAGAGCTCTGTCTGCCTAACATGCATAAACATTAAATTTGTTTTGCTTGTATGAATAAAATCTTGGGACAAGATGAGATAAAAATCCTAAGGAGGAAAGTCTAAGAGGTAAGGCCCTCCCTCTCCCCAAGCAAAGAGCTGTCTTTGTGTGGATAAACTGGGCAACCTGGACAAACTTTTCCTTGTTTATTATAAAAGCACAAGTTCACCAAGGTCCTTTTATGTCCTGATGTATGAAATTATTCCAGCTACGTATCATTTCACAGAGCCAAAGGGGTGAGGCTACGGTATTTATAGATACATTCAGGGCTGGAATTTTGGTTAGCAGCAATATTTTTATGGCCTCAACACCTAGCATACTTTTGGGAAAATGCCCACCTGTATATATAGATCCTGGAAAATTTTCCCTATTAAATATATATTTCAAGTGAACTTGCTCTTTATCTTTTCCCAAACTTGACGGAAAAAGTCTGTGCTTTTCTGTTAGAGATACAGAGACAGAAGGAGAACAAACTGAGGCCACTTTCATAGCAAGAGGAAAGCCTCTGATTCCATCCTGATGCTTTCAGACATGCTCATTAGTTTTTTTTTTTATTATCCAAAACGGGGCCTCAGATTTCCTAAGCACATGCCACACATTAAGACATGAATCTCAGCAAACAACTGAAAACACCAGGAGACAGACAGTGCTCCACAAAAAAAGAGGAAGAATGGCTTTCTCATATTCAGATAACAAATTAGGAGCTTACAATGGTTTGAAAACGTGTTTCTCCAAATTTCTAACCCAGAGCGCTGCCTAAAATCTGCTCAGGACTGGATCAATACTCCAGTTAAATCACTTGGCACTGCCATCTCTTCACTCCAGAATTACCTTCCTTTGAAACAAGCAACAGCAGACATGCAGGCAAGGGATGCTGTCGGATTAACACTGTTCCAGAGATCCATACACATATACTGTTGTTCTGTACAGCATCGTTATGTAAGCCTCTCTATTTTTAAAACAAAAAGAAAATCTTTGTCTGGTCAGTCTCTACTATTATTCCACCCGTAAACAATCAGGCTGAAATCCCACCCACTTTAATCATAAGTTTACAAGCTTAAGGGTGGAATAACAGTAGAAATGACAAGACGAAAAATTTCTATTTGCTTTAAAAACATGAAAATTCTACCCATTTTTATCAACAGGATTTAGGAAGCTGCCACAGTAAGGGCACTGACCAGGTTCCCCATGGAATGGGCACATTCCCAAGGCTGACAGAGCTCCAGGAGCGTTTGGACAACGCTCTCAGGGATTGTTGGGGTGTCCTGTGCAGGGCCAGGGGATCCTGATGGGATCCAGCTCAGGATACTCTTTGATTGTATAATTCTAATAATAAATTGCCAACCTTTGAAGAGCTTCTTTTAATAAACCAAACACAACTTTACCACCAGCATCCAGAAGTCTGTGACCCAGAGGGCTCCTGCAACCCAGACTCCTGAACCGCCAGCACAAAAGCAAATACTGTAGGTCAATTCACAGCCAAAGGATCCTGCTCCCCTGCCACAAAAAGAAAAGTGGAATTTCAACCACAACTTCATTACCACCCATCTATTCCTGAAATGGTCAAGGATGGCATGGTAGAAGCCAACCTATAGAACAGTTCAGGGACTGAGTCACCACTTTTTCTGCATCATGCTGCACTTATTGGAATCTGTATTACTTAACTTCAAGCTCTTTAATACAACTTTTAAATTCCGTTCTCCACATCCTTCCGCATCCCCTAAAATGTTACACCAGATGCCTTGCAAAGATTTACTTTGGTAAATCTTCCAGCAACATTGCTGAAGTTATTCCTTGGCTTGCAGCAACTCTTTTGTCATCTGAGTGGTTCTGAATCAAGACTTATCCCAATCTAGGTCCAGGATGTACAGCTGCAGAAATCACTTCTCCTATTTGAACATTTTTTTGCATGCAGTCACCTAAATATGACAGCCATAATGGTACCTATGCATGAAAGGTGACTGTAAACAGGGCTGGGATTATACCTCACTGCAAATATAAAACAGTTATCTTGACATACCTTCTAACTACATATAGTTAATTTCTGTGTGAAAATCTAGAAAGAAATATATTCTTCCAGAATTCAGATAAAATCACAAGCACTTCAAATGGCAAACTGAAAAATGAAAAAAAAAGAATCCTTTTCAGACTGGACAATTATACCAGAAGTTCACCAGGACAGGAGGTTGTGAACACTAACACCATGAAGTTTTTCAAAACTAATTAAGACATTTTTTAGAGAAGACAATCCATCAGAAGCTATTAAACACATAAGCCTCCCTGGAACTGCCAGCCCAAAGGTCTCCTAGAGCAGTGACTGCTACAAGGGTTTATAAGGAGGAGAACGTCGCTGTTCCAGTTTTCCCATGCACCTGGAAGTGGTCCCATCAGAAGAGCTACCGAGCTAGACAGACCTCTAGTCTGACACAGAATAACTGCTCTTACTTCATTCACAAGATTAAAGATGACAAGAAACCAACCTGTTAATAAATCAGAGCTGAAGTAAACTTGCAACAGTAAAAGAAATAGTCTTAACATTACTGATTCCACACTGCCTCTTCTGAACATCCTACAACAACACAGCCTTAATAAGATTACCTATTCTCCAAAGTACCTCTTTAGATTCCAGTGTACCCAAAATGTGCTTATGTACACATTTATCACAGATGTTACACAGCACAGAGAGCAGCCAGTAGCACAGTGATAGACATTTGCAAGTGCCTGTGAAATCCCTTTGCCTTTACATGTCTGCTTATATAGAATTAAACACAGCCAGCAAGAAAATAAATAACAATAATAATAAGCTCTTTCCAGAGTATTTTTGAACATGTATTCAAAATGTAGTCCTGTTCCATTCCCTGCTAGAGGATGGAAAAGCAGCATCCTTGAAGGTCCCTTACCTTTCCCTAAATGAGAAGAAGATTGGAAGGGCTCAGGCTCCACACCAATGCGAAGGCCTCTGGAAAACTGACTGCAGAAGTTGGTTATTCCTCCTTTCCCCCAAACCCTGGATGCCATCACATCCTGTATTTTCAGATGCACTACTATAGCAGCAGAGCCCAGGCGAGCCCACCGCAGTGCAGCTGCAGACGGGGGTCCCAGCAAGGCACTGCACACACACACAGAGGTCCATGCTGACCAACACCTCCCTCTCCTGCCCACGCTCTGGATACTTCCTCCGCATCCCAGCTTCCCCTTCCCCTCTCAGCTGCTGTCTCTCCTGGCAGGGTCTCACCTCCAGCACAGCGGTGCCTGAGACAACCTTTGAGGTGCGGCCCACTCGTCATCACCTCCTTGCTGAGCAGATTCAGGGAGACAAGCCTTGAAAACATCTCCTGCAGCAACGCTGCCTCCACAACAACAGGAAATGGCCAACTAATAATGGACCAGTTGAGGAGCTGCCAGCTTCAGCAAATGTGGCTGGAATTGTACTTTTTGTTTAATTTAGGAAGCTTCCGGTTGAGCATTGGTCATCTTGCTTGACCCAACCCCTGGACTGCAGTAGCCCAGAACCCGCACCGCACCCCAGGCACCACCAGCTGTACACAAAGAAGTTCAACAAGGCCTTGGACTGTCAACTAAATGAAGCTGAAAGTAAGTTTGCCCATGCATGCAGGCAGCACCTAAGGCACTGCAGAAGCTCTTGGAGCACAGACAATCGATAGTAAGTACATCATAATCCCAAAGAGATTACTAAAAATTTATTTAGTACACTACTGTGTCCACTCATTCTGTTTCCATCCAATATTTGCAACACACCAACTGCAGCAGATCTGCCCAATGTAAACAGCCACCCTAATGCACGCTGTTCTATCGATCATATTTACCCAAAGCTGAATGATCATTTTAACCTTTGTTAATCTGATTGCGTAACAAACCACAGCATTCTGAAATAACCAGGCTGGTCTCTCCGGCACACATTAGTTGAAATCAGTCATTTCAGCACCCTGCTTCTTCTGAAGAACGGAACATACTAGATCATGGAGAAAGAAGAAAATAAACAAAGCACCTGGCCACTACTTTCACAGCCAACCACCGTGCACATCGCAGTGCGTGGATGTCATGGAGCACCTTCGCACCTGGAGCAGGCTGCAAGCACAAAGCAAAGCGAAATGTTTTCAACCACTGAGCTCCATTGCGCAACTGAAGCACATTCTGCTGGATCTTATTCACATCTCTGGCGCAGGCTAGCGAGCAAACTATACAGCATGGATTTTCAAAACAAGTAATTGCATGTATATAAACAAAGGCCATAATTTACATGGCAGATCCTATGAAAGCTTATCTAGCAGATGACATCACACCCGTAAATTACAACTTAAAGCACCTGTGCCAAACTGCTCCCACCCTCCCACCCCAAAATGAAGATGATTAATATCAAACCCTGCTCATCCATGCCCGCACCTCTTGGGAATAAACACACATGAAGTACCTCCCAAGACAGAGTAGTATTTAAAGATTCTTCAGACAATGAGAAGATTTATAATTATTATTGCATTGCATCATCACGAAGCCTTAAACAAATCAAGCTGCCTTATCATATGACGCCTAAGACAATACAAGGTTAAACAACATCAAGCAGTATCGGTTCACTTCACTTGCACAGAAGGGCAAATACCCCCAGACCATGTGCACGGGGATTTTCAGCCTTTCAGCTATTATCAAACGCGCAAGTTAGACAAGCAAAACCAAAACACACGGATTTCTCTGAACAGGCTCAGTACCAGAATTTTTCCACTGAAATCCAACCAACCAGGGGATAGAGAAAGTGAAGGGCAGGCGAAGGGGGAACTGAGTAAGGTGAGGGACATGTTTCAGCATCTCTCAGCTTTAGTTCACTGGTCCATGATCAGCTTGGGAGAAATCAAGAGGCAGTATCGGGAGCTAACATGACACTGCCTATTGATCACAGCCAGCTTTCCACAGCACACAACAGAATTCCTCCTTTGGACTGATGATACCGGAGGAGGCTGCCTTATGGCACAACTTGCAGACAAGACAGGCATCAGCCGACTCTCTAACCAACACACGCCTGAATACCTTTGTAAGGCAAAACCAGCCAAGTATCTCTGCTCCAGGCACAAATATCTGCTCCTCCGAGTCCGCAGCTACCCACAAATAATGCTAATTATCGCAGTGCCCCCACGCTCCGCCCGCGCCAGGGCACTGCCCCCGCAGCAGGCCCTGCACCGGGGAACAGAGCAGCTCCGCCGGGTCTATCCGCGCCAGCTGGGTCTCTGTGCCGTCTCCATCGCGGTCTGCCCGCACCGAATTCCCATTTCTGCGCGTTATTACCAATCTGACATCACCCCAGAGTAAGCACAGTCTGACATCTACAGTTAACTCGGTGATGGTGTAAGTGCCGCCCGGCGCACGGGCGGTCGGTGCTGCAATACGCTGCTGCCGAACATCAAAAAAGAACATAGATAAATAGATACAGATATCGACATACAGCTATACGTATAAAAACCTGCGGAGAGCCGCTCGCGGGGTTCGTTCCCACCCCGGCCGCGGAGCCGCAGCCGAGCCCCCCGGGCGCGATGGCCCCGGCACTGCCGGGCCGGGGGGGTTCCGAGCCGCCCACCCGCAGCCATTTCCCCGCCGCCGCCGCGGGTCCGGCGCTCCCGGCGAGCCCGCTCCGCACAAAGCCCGCCGGGCCATGAATAAAACATCGGCCGGAGGCGGCGGCGGGGGGGGTCGGGATACGAGAAATAAGGGAATGGAGAGGGGAGCGAGGAAGCGGCGGCGGGAGCGGCCCCGCGCAGGATGGGGGAGCTTGCCCCAGTCCCCGGCCTACGCTGCCCCGGCCCCGGGCGCTCACCTCGGCAGCCCTGCTCGGAGCGGCTCCCCCGGGCCGGAACGGGCGGCGAGCGCAGGCAACGGCGGCTCCCGGGCGGTGTGCGGCGGCGGGGAGCGGAGCTGAGCAGGAGAGCGGAGCCGAGCGGCCTCTCGGGGAGCGAGCGGGCGGGGCGGGGCGGGGCGGGGCGGGCGCGGGGCCGTCACCGCGGGGGAGGAGCCGGGGTGCGGGGGTACGGGCACCTCTCATCCCGCACACGGAGCCTGGCGCCGCAGGCCAGAGGCCATGAGCAGGAAAGCACCAGGCGCCCGGTGAGGTCACAGATGCACGAATATAGACTCATGGAATCGATGGGGTTAAGGGGGACTTCTGGAGATGATCCAGTCCAACCCCTCACCAAGGCAGGATCACCCGGAGCAGGTGACACAGGGACACTTCCAGGTGAGTTTGGGATATTTCAGCGTTGGAGACTCCACACCCTCCCTGGGCAGCTGTTCCAGGGCTCTGCCTCCCCCCACGGAAAGAAGTTCTTCCCCATAGAAGTGGAGGAGCAGCCCTAATCTCTGCTCTCTGTGACCAGGGACAGGACCCAGGGAATGGCTGGAGCTGTGTCAGGGAGGGTCAGGCTGGAGATCAGGGAAAGGCACTGCCCAGGCTCTCCAGGGAATGGGCACGGCCCCAAGGCTGCCAGAGCTCCAGGAGTGTTTGGACACCGCTCCCAGGGATGCACAGGGTGGGATTGTTGGGGTGTCTGTGCAGGGCCAGGGGTTGGATTGATGACCATGTGGGTCCTTCCAACTCTGGCTATTCCATGGTTCCATGTTGTTAAACTTCTTGTGTTTCAGTTTTTGTCCATTGATCCTTGTCCTGTCACTGAGCACCACCGAAAGCAGTCTGGTACCATCCTCTTGGCACCTGCCTTTGAGATATTTCTGTGGATCTCAAACACAGGCCCTTCTGACTTTGGTGTCCTTGTCCTACTCAGCAGGGGGACAGGAGAGTGCTTCTCCTCCTTAGCATGGAAGTTGTTTTCCCACGAATGAAATGCCTATCAGCTCTATGGCACCATGCACCCAAATTTTTGCTGGAAACCCATGTTTTTCTGTTTACAGAGGCAGAGTTTTTAATGAAAACAACTGAAAAACTGGAGATAGAGGTGAGGCCTCTTTGAAGATTGGGTTATAAAAGCTGTCTCAGACTGTTCCTGCCAGGAAATGCTACCATGTGAACTAGAAAGACTCCAGCAAGCTTACATCCTTTTCATCACTTACAGTTTTAGTATCATCCAATAATCCAGGCAGATAAGTTTTCATCTGAGGACATTTTTCCTTCACCATGATGAAAATGTTGAAATAACTAACAGTTTGTTTGCCAAATCCTTGGCAAGATCCCATTTGAAGTAATTTCTACCTTCAACTTTCTAGCAATTAATTATTTTTCGCTGCACTGGAAATCACTATCATAAAGGTACACATAAAGAACATCAAGAGATATTCCAAAAGAGGGAATATTTTCAACTCTAGGTTGATAACGATGAAGTTTGGCCAACTTTGTTTTTTCTGCAGAGAGCCTGATACTCTTTCCAGAGAAATGTGGTGCTTTTACAGTGAAACATATATGATTGCTATGGCTCTATAAACTGTGCTTCCAATAAAAATGACCATAAAAGAACAGTACGAAGCAAACATATTTTGTTTAGCCTCCCCAAACAAACCTCCCTGATGTTTTCCTTGTGATGTGTGCAGCTAGTTAACATTCATAATAATTATTTACATGAAAATCCATTTCCTTATGCACAAATTTGTTGATGGAGTCTTTGTCTGCCACTCTCATGTAGTCAACGATATGTCTAAAAGCAGAAAATAGCTATTTCCCTGATTTCTGGTGTTTGTTTTTCTCATTTCTGTGATGAGACAGTGCATACTGGAGAGTTATTTTTAGAAGCTGAAAAATTATAAACAGTGTAAACAATTTCTGATATCTAGGACATATTTGGTACTAAGAGTAGCTACCCATCAGCTGTGCCTGGTGCTCTGTCCCTGCCTAGTGATGCTTAAAGCAGGTATTAGTTCATTACCCAAGAATAAATTATGGGTTTAATATCAAAACCAAGTACTGGGGGTTGTTCCTGCAAGAAGAGGACAAATTTCATCCTGACTTTTTTGTACATGAGAACAGAAATTGGCTTTCCTGCTTCAGTTCTCCTGCTGCTGTAGGAATGAATTGACTTGGATCTGGGAGAGTCATGGACTAAAAGTAGCCAGAGACAAATATTTGCAAAGACAATATTATCATTATTTTTATAATAATAAGCCCCTCAAAACTCTTGAAAAGAAGAAAGATGATATAATTGAGTATGGAAAGTCAGTGGCTTGTACCTGATTGTTTTCTTTTGAAAGCAGCTCCGCCTCTGTGCCAAAAGAAAAGAACAAGCCTCTTAAGATAGCAGGTAAACCACTGGTGTAGAAACACCAATTTGGCCTATTTATGGGGAAAAAAAATTGGCTTTCATCACAGTACTGCAATGTAATCAGTGTGTGCATGCCTTGCATGTTGCCTCAGTTATATCAATACAGCAATGCTAATGAGGATCTGTCTTTCTTCCCCTAAAAATGGGAATGCAGTTCGCTTGTCAATGCCAAAAGTATTTGTATTGTACCTGTGTCCTACTTGTTATGGGTAAAAAATAGACTATTACTTGAATCAGGTAGCTGCTCTCAGCACAACTGTGTTTCAGGCTGAAAACTGTTTCAAATGCCTAAGTTACCTTGTTTTATTTTCTGAAAGGCACTGATGATTTCCTGATATTTTAATGAAGCTCTTCACTTCATAAAAGGAAGAAATGAGAACAGTCATGGCTCGCCTTATAGAAAAATAGGTGAAATTGCTGCACATTTTTCTCAATTAACAGGAGTTCAGAAGGAGAACTAAAATGCTGCACAAGCTGCTGCCAGTTTAAGGATTTTGATTAATTGCTATCACCTTGATCTTGGCTAAAGTAAACACCACAATGACAAATTCATTTTCCCTTTAAGGATTGTTGTCCCAAAACATTGAATGATTTCCTAACTGTGCTGATATTCAAAGATTTTTGTAAACATAATCCCCAGGGTTGGAAAATATGGTCGCTGTGCGTGGACTCTGACTGCCAGGGTGATGAAGCCATTCTTCCATCCCCAAGGACTGCTGGAAAATTGAAGTCAGGCTCGCATGGACCACATTGCTGATGCTGCTGGAGAAAGAAGAGAGGGCACAGAAAGGCACGAGCCCTGCAGATGCAGTTTCCTCCCATGGATTTTCCATGTCCTATAAAATTTGAAGATTGTCAGGTACCAAAATCTTTTACAGGATGCCAAAATTGTTGAGATGGGTTTGATGCTGCAAACCAACAAGCTGCTCTTTGAGCTGTTCTGCTGCTTGACAAGCGACACAGGAACAGACGTGTGAACTTCCCAGCTCCTTTTTAATGGTGTGTTAACATCAAAGACTAGCTTTACATATTTAAACGACTACAAATTAGTGAATGTTTGTTTTGCGCAGTCTGGCCCTGCTCATTCATTCACCATCATTATTAAAATGGAAATGGATGTTAATCTGCAATAAAGAAAAACATGGATTGCAAATTCTGGGCATATAAGAGAGAATGCATTTTAACCAATAAATAATTATCTCGGAATAAATAATGCCCTCGGAAGTATGAACTGCTCCCATTCACCTCATCCTGCACTACACCTGTTCAGAGGGCAAAAAGGAGAACGAAATATTTAGAAAGAGTCAAAGATTATTCTGTGTCACTTAATGCTGCATAATTCTCCAGAGTTTTGTGTTTCACAACTTCATCATCACAGAACAGGGCCTACATTAAAACCCCAGGACACATAGCAAGCCCAGCTGTAGGAGAAACCTACAGATACACCTGGGAATTTTCAGGCGATCTTTACTGATCCCAGTTCTATGTGCAGTGTTTGTTTATTTACTCTGCAGATTCAATTATTATTCAATTATTCTCTTTATACCTGAGCTTGCAATTAGGGAAGATAAGACAAAATAGTTAGATAAGCCCTCCAATAAGCCACCCTCGTTTGGAAAGCTGTATAAACAAGAAGAAAAGATCCGTGGCAGAGCATCCAATCCTGAGGTCCTAATTCCAGATTAACAGTTTAGCAAAACTGTCTGTTAATTTCAGGCAAGGTCTGAGAGAGGAAAGAATAAGCAGAAACTTTAATTGTCAGCTGTTCAACATTTGGATGCAGAACAGATACTGCCAAAGTTACTACAGTGGGGTTTTAGCCTGAAGTATGCTTTGTGCTGGGACTGGAATCATAGGCCGTATGCCTGTGCTATGATAAGATAAATCAGCGAAGACCACGGAATCACAGAATCATGCAATACCCTGAGTTGGAAGGGGCCCACAAGGATCATCAAATTCAACTCCCAAGATCGACTTTCATTTGTGTGCCTGAAGGTCCAGTTCACTAGAACCCCTCCCCCCTTTATTCTGCCTCTTCTCTAAACAGGCAATATGGTCTGAAAACCCAGGGAAGGAGTGGCAAGTGAGGATTGGGTACTGTGGTCCTGTTCAGGTCATCAGCAGCAGGTTCCTCTGGCTTTCAAGGTGCAGAATTGGATCCAAAGGACAGGCTGAGTTACGCTTGTTACTTACTTAGCACCAAAAGAGCCAAGAACATTTTCTTCTAGGCTGCACATTTGTTTCTCAGTACCAGGTAGGGTTGCACGACTTTCTCTTTAAGCCTCTTATGCTTTAACACAGTTCATTCTGACAATAAATTATACAGAGAACACTTGTGTGAGCAGTTCTACCTCCTCCTGGGGAAAGGTGGGCATCTCCTTTTGGGAGGGACGCTGCTCACTGGTGATTTCTTCTCTGGCACAAGTGTTTGCGAAGCACAGAACCACTCCCACTCCTCACCTCCCTCAGAATACACACAGTTTTAAGTTAAAGCCTAGTTTTAAGTTCGAGTTTTAAGCGAAAAAAGAGAACCTGTCCCACCCAGAAACTCTCTGTGCAGGACTGCTTTGGGCTCTGCACTACCAACCCCTACAGGCTGCTGTTGGTCACAGAGCACATCCATGGGGATGGGCTCCTGTGGCAAATGACTCAAGGGAAGCTGCTAAGGCCTTGGCTCCAATGGGAAGGGTTACTGGGAAGCCATCCTTCACACAGGGATTTGGGGAAGGGTTGGGTTGGTGTGATAGGAGATAAGAGTGGCCATGTAATGGTTCCTTGGCAGGGGGCCAGAATATAATAACAGCAGTTTACTTGTTGTGATAATATCTCAGTTGTATCTCCTACATTAGGAGATAAACACTGTTAAATTTTATGCAAATCAGTCTTTCAGGATCCCATAAAAACACTGCTTGCAAAAACATTAAGCAAAAACTGGTGATTATAACAGTAATGAAGAATTTGGGGATTTTTTCATGTATTTTATGCACAAAAAAAACCCACAAACAAACAAACAAACAAACAACAAACAACATTCTAAGTTCATAACTAGTTGAAGGATGGCTTCGAGCAGTAGAACTGGCATGGGTGAAGTCATCATTTGTGCTCTACCCAGGGTATTTATCAACATCACAGCAAGGGACTGTGTGCCATGTGCAAACTTAAACCTGTACACAGCTTTTATCAGATCAAGTCTCAGGTCTCAACAACTCAGGCAGGCAAACAGGGATTCAATAAGTAGCCTAAAGCCCAGAGTGGGCTGAGAAGAAAAGCTAGAAGCCATGGCTAGGCGTCCATGATCTAACTGCTGGCACAACTTCCTGCTTTTCATGCACTGGAAGTGGGCATTAAAAAGAAATATATAATTGGGTTTTCCTGCATCCCTTTTCATACCAGAAAGGAGAACACACTGACTTGGGAATACTGCTGTCTGTATGGAATTGAAGGTCTGTTTCCTTCTGCGCCAATGTGTGTTATTCCCTTTAAATTTCCAAGCCAAGGAAATAAAGAAAAAGTATTCTTGCCATTATGCTGCTATTATGGCAGAGAATTTAATTGCATTCAAATCAAGGCAAAGTTATAATTCCCTTAGAAACTCTAACTTGGTCCAAAACACTGAGCTCTTCTGGAGCAATTGTTTCTGCGCACCTTTACAGAAAACATTAAGCTGACAGGAAGTGTGTGTTATCGTTCATAAGGGAACTATTACATGGAATTTCACGACTTGTAAGGATACGTGATTAATCACAAATGCATTTTCATTGTAGCTTTTACATATAGCTGATGATGCAGAGCTGTGGGTTAGGATTTGCCTGCCTTCTCCTGACATCTCAGAGTCAGATGTCTGTGCTACAGCAAGTACTCCATGGATACCTTTAGAGTCAGAGAAGGGAAATAAGGACCTCCAAAGGTTGGTTTGTGTTGAAATGAAGTGAATGACCTTCCAGAGGCTTGTGTTTTGCTGGGATAACTGGAACGAGCACAGGCACCTACGTCCTGTTATCTAAGCCATGTGAGGTGAATCCACCCTTGGGGGCAATTTGATGGTGTTGAGGAGGACAAAAATGTCCTCATCATTTTTGGGAGCTTCCTCTCAGTAAACATGTCAAGAATATTGCCTTTCTTGCTCTCCTATGTTTTTAGTGTCTATCTGTCCTTCCTCCTTGTCGTTTTCAACTTGCATATCTGTGGAAATGCTCCCACTTCAGCAGTAACTACTGAAAAAAGGGGTTTCAGTTCGTTATCAGAACAAACTCCCTTGCTCCCTAGGCTGCTCAAAAGGTTCTTTCTGGAAGGAAGAAGCAAAATATTAGTAGAAAGAAGGATGTTCCTTACAAAAAGGCAGGGAAGGTATTGCCAGCAGTTTCGTCTTAATCATCTCTGTAGATTAGACACAGAGAGATGGCAATAGGAGGCATTAAAAGACAAGTCTTCCACAAAGTCATAGTAGACACTCAAGGTGATTACAAGTTGTAAATCACTTAGGAGTTCACTCCAGGTAAGTTAAGTTGGTTTGGGGACAAGTCAGAATTAGTGTTTCCATTGAAACGTGTTAAAATACCACACATTGTTTGGGTGTTATTTATGCATGTTTAAGCAGAATGAAAAAATGCGCTTTCCATCATAATGTCTGGACAATGGAGACTATTATGGACCTAGAAATTCAGATTCAATGTCCTGTTCAAAAATTTATACATCCCAGTGAGAGGCTGTGGAGAGGCTGATGGATAAAAATGGTATGAAAACATTCTGGCCACTCTCAAACAAGTGAAGGGCAGTAGCAAAATGCAGTTCTGTGTTATTTGTTATCGCAAAATTCAACTATATTTCTTTTTTTAAAGTCCAAAGACCTCTGTGAAGTGGGGCCTTCTCACTAGCTTCTTCTGTTGCTGAACAACAAGGAGAGGTGAGGGGAAACCAGAACAGGTCCGCAGGATGATGTGGAGAAGGTTGAACATCTTGCCCAACTCTCCCCGAGTCTGCTTTGGTACAACCTGTCTCTGAAGAACCGCACAGAAAATCTACTGGTGTTCCTTATCCCTGTGCAGGGTCCCAAATGGATTGAGTAGGGTGGCTGTCTCCTGTCACCTCCATCAGAAAACAAACCTCTGCAAGGAGGAGAGATGCAAGTCTGCCTGTGGGTCAAATAGTGCTTTTCATGGTAAAAAGACAATGGATATCCAGAAGAATGTCTGTCACCAGTGACCATGGGGACTGGAAGAGAATCTGACCTTAGGAAAAAAAGAGAGAGACATTTCCTCCATGGTCTGAGCCTGTGATAGTCCATGTTAATTGTAGTTTTACAAAACCAGCTGAGGGTCACTAACAGCTTCCCTAAATTGCTGAGCCACAGCAGAGGCAGGAGTTGGGCACATGACTGTGTATTAATACCCACCCAGGTGATCCAGCTAAACATACAGATAATGCAGCTTTTTTTGGGTGGGGTAAGAGTTGAAAGTCTTACTGACAGTGCTACAGGAGAAGAAAGGAAAGCTGCAACCTTTCTGCATCAGCTCCAACGGCATCTGCAGGCTGCTGCTGGTGGGATGGGGTGCTGCAGGCTTTAGAAAATATGGAGACATACCCCCTAAGGTTTCTCTTGTCCTGGAAGTCTGATGAAACTGTTAGCCAAACTAAATATTAACTTACCTCCAAGGACCAGTGGCAGTGTCATTTTTTATGGTATGCTACGCCTGAGACCATGCAAACATCTGTTACTGGTTTGTTGTTTCTTTTGCGTCTCTGTCTGTGTGTGTGTGTGCTTTTTGATAGGGAAAGAAATGCCAGTCTCTGGAGCTTGCTGTGACTCAGAGGCCCAGGTGCGATGCTAAAAAAAAGTTGGATTGAACCAGATTGGAAGAAAACACTCTGTTAATGTTCAGAGGTGGAACACTTCATCTGGCTTCTAAAAACCCTTGATTTTCATCATCTATGCAATGGTAAAGGAAGATTTCCCACCTTTGCACAGCTATGGTAAGGAAACGCAAAGTGTTATTTCTTCCCTAGGTGGCCTTGGGGCTGTGCTCGCCCCTGTGACCTGCTGTTGGCACTGCAAAGGTGTGGGGCAAACCTGAACCTACAGCTCGTGCTATTTGTGACTTCTGCTCACGACCAAAAAGGGGAAGGCAGTTCTCAGTACCCAATGTCTATCCAGCAAAGCCTTTCACAAATGGAAGAACACTCTCCCATCAGCTTTGTTCAAAACCTCTCTCATGGGGGTGCCTTGTGCATCTCTGCAACTCCTTTCCTCAGATGTGTTTGAACAGTGTGAAAAGCCTGATTAAATCTGAAATGTAAGGACTGGCTGAAAACGGGGGGTCTGAAGGCATCTGTCAGCAGTGGCTGCAGCATTTGGTGTCTCAGTGGATGTCAGTCTGTCCTCAAACACCTTCCCCAGGCTGGTCTACTCCATGTCAGGCTTCGAGGTGTCTGGGTGAGCAGGACCTCACATTTCCTTAGTTCACTTCATGGGCAGAAGGTGGAGGAAAAAGCCTGACCTATTTGTACTCTTTAGCAGATGCCCATGCTTGTGACTTTAGCTGGTGGTGAAGCAGTTAAATGAAGGAAAAAACAGAGTAACTAAGAGATTGAACACATCCTAGTTATCAAAAAGCAGAGGGTGACTGTTTTTCTGGTTTCCTTTCAATGAGGACCAAATCAGGCTCTTAAATATCCTAACACACATCCCAGTAGCTGGGGAACAAGACGACTCATCTCTGCAACCACCTGTGCTCCTATACTTCCTTTTGGAAAACAGTCGCCCCCATTAATCTTATTCCATATCTAAGTGTTATCTATATTTTCTGTACTTGACCAGACGGGAGTCTGCACACTACACATAATCTCATTATGTATTTGTGTGTACAACCAAAGAAGCACTGGAGGAAGTTCAGCCTCGCCCAACTCCATGGTGTTGGACAGGGAGAAAATCAGCCCAATAACTTCTGAGACTGCATGGAAACACACCAAAGGTGATGTTTCTACGGTTCAAAATAGCATTAGGGCTCCTTTGATTGTGACTAACCATTTCCAAAATAAAAGGAGCCTGGTCTTCCTTCGGCCTGGTGGGGGCCAGCACTGATGTCCCACCTGGGCATGTTCTGGGTTCATGGGGACACGTCACTTCAGCCACTCGCGTTCCAGTGAAACAGGAGTAAACTCTTCTTGGTTCCTCACCCCAATGGTGCAAAGCTGTATTTGGCTGTATTTGAAGAGCACTTTGATGATACAAATCCCAAGCATTATGATTTGTTTCAACATGCATGTCCTGCTAGTAGAGTGCTGTGTAAACCCAGTGCTCCTCTCAGCCAAAAGGGTATGAGGAATAATGCAAATGATTCAGAAATGTGAGTGCTGCAGAGCCGATAAAACACAGCAGATGTAAAGGAAGCCAACAAAAGAAAGTCTGCAACCTACAAAGCTGTTTTACAAAAGACTCTCACAACGATAGTTACAGAATATAATTTGTATTGTAGGAGAAGCCCTCAGTATCCTCTCTGGCAAAAAAAATCGTATGATTGTATGTAAATCACAAAATCTTTTCCAAGATTCTCTAAAAATTTTTAAGTCTTGTAGGCTACAAGATGAGCTGGAGACTGGCACTCAGTTTGCCCTGCAGTAGTCCAAGGAAGTCAATCTGCTGCTGAAAGAGAAAAAATTTTCCAAGATTTATAGACTGTAAATACTTTATTTACTCTCCAAAGAAGGAGCCCACACTCATAGCAAAGAATGTATACAGAGAGTGTGCAGGGCTGTGCCCTCTTTGGTTTGGTGAAAATAAATTAAAGCATCCCTGGAAGCCAAAGGAGTTCAGGGGTCCTTTGGTCCCATTCACCACAGGGAGGGAAGGGGAGGTTCCTCAGGCACATCCATCCTGCAATACGCGTCACTGCAGGGAGAGCTGTTCAGACCTCACTCTGAGCTCAGAAAATACAGATGAAACATGAATACAGGACATTCTGGTATCATTTCCAATGCACAAGCTTGTGTCCAGCATAAGCTGGGAGCTCTTTCTGCTTTTAGCTTTCTTCCAGTTGGGTCTAAGTTAGCTGGGACAGAGCACATCCTCTCCATTGCTCTGCACCCTCCAGGCCATGCCTAAGGGTAATGAGCAGGGGTTGGTGTGTGCATTCTCCAAGTCTTATTAGAGGTAGCACTAATATTTACCTGTTTGCATTTCAAATGAAAGGGAGTCTATTTAACACCATCAGTGATTTGGTCAATATTGGCACAGTCCAAGTTCCAGATGGAGAGCTGGATGATGTTTTCATTAACTTCAGCACTCTACAGCTCTGTAGATTTCCCCAGGAGATTGTTTTCTGCCACCATAGTGTGACCAGGGCTGTGGAGGAAGGGCACTTACAGGGCTGTCTACAAAAATCTCAGGTTGGTTCCTGAATGAGGTGCTAAAAGCGCTTCCAAGCTTTATTCTCCATCACTGTTGCTTCCGTCTCAGAAACCAGCTGTCTGTGCTTGGTCCATTTAGCATCTTCTCGTCCTCCTCCTTCTCCATGATCTCAGGTTGAGCCTCACAAATTCTCAGCTCCATGTGGAGACCTCAATTTTTGCCCTTTTCCTGCCACATTGCCTCTGTCTGTGGTACAGTTGATACTTGTCCTTCAGCATCTGTGCTATAATTTTGATGTGACTGTAATTCTCCATTCCTAGGGTGCAGTTAGCTGGGAAGAGGGATACAATGCATTTCTTTATTCATGGATACCCTTGTGAAAGCACACTATGGATTACACTGATTACGCAGTTTTCAGTGGCAGTCATCACAGTATTCTGTAGACAGAAGTGGATTTGTTCTCAAAATTGGTCCAAAGAAGGAAAGTGTCCTGATTCCCATGTTAGAGATGGAAAAGCTGAGGCAGAAAAGCAAGATGACTTTCTTGAGGAGTCTGTGGAGGAAGAGTGGGAGTGGAAATCCCATCTGCCAAAGAAGGAATTAATCCAGACTACAGGAAACACGGGAGATGACTCAGCAGCAGATGATAAGAAGGTTGAAAGGCAAGTGAAAGCTGGCCTGAAATCTGGATCAATGTGAGAGAGAGGAACTGGATTTTTGGAATGAAACAGAAGAAAGCCCCGGTACATGTGCAGCTGAAAGGGAAATCAGTGCCTGGGCTGGGCCTGGGTTTATCTGTCAGAAAACACAGAGACCGTGAACTGCAAGGTCATCTCCACTTGGCTGGAGCCCTGCTGGGCAGCAGGCTTGGAGCAGAGCTGCCTGCACACAGGGAGGCTGAATTCCAGCCTCTGAGCAAAACACCTCCCTGGATCAATAGTTCTGTTCACAGCAGAGGTTGCTAGACAGACTCACAAGAAATAAGTTGTTATTTTACTACTGAAAATTCTCTGTTTCTAGCTAGTAACCATTGCCATTTTCTGTTGTATGTTACTGGGCTTAAGATCATGTAACTTCACATATTTTAATATTTTTTATCTTTAAAAGTGATGGCAAAATAGTCCTCTGTCATGCTCCTGAGCATTTTTATCATTCAGGTATTTTGCATAGTGGCAGAGATTTAGGTGAAATCTAAAATTACAGAAACAAATTATTCATATGAATTTCATAAAGTTAATCTACACTGGACCAAGTCTATCAGTCAGCTATGGTAGTTTTTCACTTGTCAAATATTTCCCAGGCAAACAGTTCCCAAGAAGATGATTTCAACTCTTAACTCCAAACTTTGTATTGAACCACCAAAACACACTTTGACCTCTGCATCATCTGATGTTCCTACTCAGTTCTTTAGATAATATCCACACTGATGTCATGAAAGACATCACAGTGAACAACATAGTGAAAAAAGTATGTCTAAAATAAAGAAAAAAACGTGTCTTAGGGAAAGGATGAAAATTCCCTGTCAGCAGTGAGTTAGTTCAGCAACTGTTATCTCACTGGCATCAGGATTTCACAGTGCTCTTAATGAAGAAATATTGTGCTGTGTGAGTAAAACTCCAGGCTGGGATCACCCAACGCCAGAGGAACCTACCTGTGCCTTCCTTTCAGCTGCTGACAGAGCAAACACGTTGGTGCAGAGCAGTGCCCAAAGGAGCAGTGACTCAACAGGAATGAGTAAAGCCCGGCGAAATGTGAGCAGGCATGTTTTCCCTGCAGACAGTTCTGACAGCTCCTGTTTCCATGTGGGCTACAGAATGTGAGCAGAGATACTTTCACAGCAGCTCTTCTGAGTCGCAGAGGGCAGAACGCGAGGCAAATGTACATCCTCGAGACAGGGCACCTCAGGCAGCTGAGTCTGGAAAGCAGCTATGGCTCATTTGCAGGGCAAGGTTTGCAGGGAAGGTTGGTAGATTGGCTCGAAGAGTTCCCTTGCCAGCCTTGCAATAGATGTACTTCTGGTTGTGTCCGTGTTGTGAGGTGGCTGCCTGTGTTCCCGGAGCTCCTGTTTGTGCACACCTTGGTGCTGCAATGTGCTGTTGCTTCTTTATCTTCAGCTAAAAGGGAAAATGAGGAAGTCTTGCCTCCCATGTCCCCAGGATGCTGCATCTCCTCTGGGCCAGACCAGAAGTGTCCCGAGCACTACCCGTTATTGTCCCCTGGCATCTCTGGTGACCACTGCCCAGGGATTAAAACGTGCTGTCTGAGGAAACAGTATTCCTGTTTGCTGTGAAGCAACTGTTGTTCCTGGAATCCACAGCTTCCTGACAGAGGCATTTGCTGATTTCACTAGCAAAAATAACCCTTCCCTTCTGATAGTTGGTTTTCACTTACCTCATCCCTGCCATGAAATTTCCTCTGCATGCCACTGGGAGGTTAAAGAAACTTCTAGAAATAAAGACCCCATAAAATATAAATAAAATGTACCTCTAAAGGATGTAGTATTTTAGAGGAAAGGCATCCTTCAAAGCAGTCCAGTGGATAGTGAACACGATGCCTTCGAAGCTGGCAAGCGCCCAAACCAGCTTCAGTGTTTAGATAACTGAACATCCTTCTTTGAAATCTGATGGTGGGAGAAATTGATGCGAAGATAAAAATTTCATTTGCAAAGAAGAGAAGAACTGGCAGAGACATACACATTTTGAGACCTGAAGAGAGAATCTCTTCATAAAATTACACATTGAACTGGCTTTATTGCTGCAGCATTCAAAGTTTTGAATGACATTGTTAATGTTCTGGTGTGTTTGCAGTCTCTCACTGGTCGGGCACTAACCAGGCTCCCCAGGGAATGGACATGGCCCCAAGGCTGCCAGAATTCCAGGAGTGTTTGGACAATGCTCCCAGGGATGCACAGGGCGAGATTGTTGGGATGTCTGTGCAGGGCCAGGGGTTGGAGTCTCTGATCCCTATGGGTCCCTTCCAACTGGGGATATTCAATGATTCTATTACTAAACCACCTGTTGGGTTGATGTGAAGTCAGTCACCAAAATTGAATATTTTAATACAATTAAGTTCCTTTAGTTCTTAGGGCCACAATGCCACTTTTATCCTGAGTCATTGCTAAAAGCACCCTGCCCTAGGTTTACAGGCAGTTAAAATAAATTTTTGACCGGATCATGACAAAATCCTGTCCTTTCCTGCAGTGAGCTGAGGTGTAATTCCCACCTCTTTGCAGTGACCAAAGACTGAACAGCCAGCCTGGGATGAGTGCTGGGCAGGTGATGGACAGTCAGAGGGACAGTGCAGGCAGTGATCTCATTGCCTAATTTAAACAGCCACACTAGAAAGCTTTGCCTTGGCTCTGCTTGCAGTCAGTGAAGCCCAATTCACGTTTGGCCCAGCCCAGCCAAGCTGTGCTGTCTGGGGAAGAGGTTTTTTTAGCATCTCCTAAGGCCCTGGAGCTGGATGCATGGAAGCATAAGCATGGATGACCCCCCAGAAGGACACAGTCACTTTGCATCAGGAGAAAAGCTGAAGGCAGCAGCCTCCCTGTGAGGATAGGGCAGGAGCTCTGCTCTCCAGACAGGCACAATCCCACAGGAGTGAGCCATGGAAGGAAGGAGAAGTCAGTGAAAACTGAGGAAGATGTTTCAGCTGCCGCATGCCCAGGAATGAAGTAAGGGAGATGAGAATTAGCTTAATAACTGGGAAACCATTAGTTTTCAAAATAAAAAACCCTGTGGATTCAGTCCTCAGCCCTCACTGGTTGTCCTACTGCATTTCCATACAGAACCAGGAGTTTCTCTGGTGACAGTCTGGGGAAACCTCTACAGAATCACACACATGGAGAGGTGGGCTCCCCAGGGACCCACCAGCTATCACTTTTTCATCAAATGCTGCAGCAATTCCTTACCAGGAAGATAAGAAAATGCCCAGTTGGGTGTGCAAAATTCCCATTTGTTAGTAATTTCATGTTCTGAAGCTCAGCTTACGCATAGAAAGATCATCTGAAGTTTGAAGGGAAAAATACAACTGGTAGTCTGCAATGGCAATGGCACCTCCCTGAAACTCTAGGTGGGATTTTTGCTTTCTGAGAGCAAAACCACACCAGAGTTATGACCTTGTGGGAAGCTGAGTGAATTCAGACCCAGCCATCAACTCTGATCTGAGAAGGAAGTGTGGTGAAGGTCAGAGCAGGAGAACGGTAGACAAATTCAAAATGCACGTAGTCTAACTATAAAGGTAAAGGAGTAAACTCCTCTGGGGCAAATGAGAGGATATTTCTTCTCTAGAAGGAAATCTCTTGAAGGGAATCTTTTCGTCACAGAAAACAGCTGGTATATTAGGGGGAATATATTTAAAGTAGCTTAATGTTACTTAAGGGTGTGCCAGCTTAATCATATTCATTAACATCTCTTCTTAAAAGGCAAAGTCACATAGAAAACCAGGGAAGTGACTGGATTTTATGCTCATCCCTGAAAAAAAATCAAAGAACAATAAAACAACTGTGGAAAGAGAAGGAACAGTTTGCCACGTTGGACATAGGCAGTAGAGCCTTGTACCATGGACACAGGATGTTCATCTTTGGTCCAGTTTATGTGTATTTTATTGTTCCATTTCCAAACTTCCTATCTGATAGCATGGGAAGGAATATGTATTCTAGACAGCTAGCTCATTAAAGTACAGATTTGTTTCGTGGAAAGCCGGATGCTTTCAATGACATGTAGGAATGCTGAAGCTAAAAAGCATTAAAATAGCTACAGCTTGTGGTGCATGTTAACACAGAGGGAGACTGCTTGAGAACACCATGCAAAGAGCTGCACTTCTTCCACTGGGATGGAAATTATTGCCTGGTTTTTCTTGTTAAATGAAAAATGTGCTATGTTAAAGATTTGCTTTAGCATCATATTTTATTTTCCCCATTGAAAAAGTGAAGAATAAAATCTTTCCTTTTCAATGATGATTTCAGATATTTTCATATTTTTGAAGTCTGAATTCTGCTTGTTGCTCCACATCATTTTTGGAAGGTGCCATTGGGGTTTGGAGTGGGGAAGGGATTGTTCAAAGCTCTTCCACAACATCATGAGTAACTAAAACAAAATCTTTTGAAAATCTCATTGAAATAACATGTATTCCTGATTTAAATCTCAAATTTGAAATATCTGTTCATTTACAAATTTCCCAGTGTCTCCCACTGCAGAAATGTAGAAACAGCAGCTCTTTAACATCATGGAGCACCATTTCAGAAGTGTCTCATTTTGCTAGAGGAAGAACCTTTCCAATTATAGGTGCCAAAGATAGTAATTTTCTGATTTATACTGTATAGCTAGATATGTATCACCCAGAGAGTGATACGAGAACAGGGAAGAGGCTAAAGTATCCTTGTTGTAAAGCAAAAATATAACTAACTTGCATTACTTTCTGTTCTCTAAGGATATCAAAGACAACAATATTGTGGCGAAGAGCAGCTCATGGAATGTCTGTGATGATCAGAGCCTTGCCCAGAGCCTCTCGAAGATGTGTTTAGTGTTGTTAATTCTTGTGATCACATTGAGTTATTCATCTCCTATCAGTTCAGATGGCTTTCCTTTGGGGCACACCCATCTCTGCTGACACGGGACATGTGCTCTGCTGGAAGGGGGCAGCAGATTAGATGGAGCATCAGGAAGGTGTTCCTGCAGTGCCATGTGACACAGCGAGTGCCACTCTGGTGATCACAGTCAGGAAAAATCAAAGCCTTGGGAGCACAGGGAGAGACACAAAAGGAAGGCATCGCTCCGATCCAGAGCTCCCTTTCATCCAGCTCTAGGGTGTTGGACCTGCATGGTCCCTCTAAGGAGGAGCTCTGTGTCTCCAGGTGACAGACACACGGGTGATGGGATGTGCCCTGATGTGCAGAGTGTGCTCTGTCACTCCCAGCTCACACGGCACCCACTGAAGTCACGTCCCCCTCCTTTCCAGGGACATGAGCAAATGGGAATGGCAGTGACTTGCCAGGGCCAGCAGCAGGACATGGCCCTGGGAGGGCAGAGCTTTCAGGGTGTAGTGTAGGGCTGGCAGGAGATCCCACTGGGAGTGTTTACATCCCATGCATCAATTTATGTTCTATGCATTGAGCTGTGAGAAGACAGCCCTGTGTGTGCTCCTGCTGCAGTGTTTAACTCCTGCCAAAGGAGCCTTCTGGAAGGCAGCTGGAACTGTATCATTTTCCGTAATTGATTATTTTAAATATACTGGACTTCCATACAATGGCAACTGGCCTTTGAGCAAGGCCATCAAGAAATTGAAATGAGACACAATCTTGGCAGTGTCCAGGACACAAATGGGGCATATGGACAATGGAGATGATTAGAGAAATGTAATTTTGTTAGCAGTGGGAAAATGCTAAGGAGGAAGCAGAAATTTTGAGGGGTTCACAAACCGCACAAGAAATGAGTGTAGCATCTATATGCAGCTAGAGATGATGCTTTTTCCTTTTGTTGTAAGTATCAGATTAAAATTCCAGCTCTATAGAAGAAAAGAATTTTCTACCATGAGGGTAGAGAAAAACTGACATCAGTTGCCCAGAGAGGCTCTAAAAGCTCCATCTTTGGAGATATGCAAAATTTAACTGGACACAGTTCTAAGCAACTCACTGTACCTGCACTGATGAGGAGGAGGGAGTGAGTAGAGGTCCTCTGGAGGCCCTTCCCAGCCCATGTGGTTCTGTGCCAACAGCAACATGGTCTTTTTCATTTGTATATCAAATACCAGTAGAGGTGGATCTGTACAGTGTTCAGTGATATCACCTGTAATTATAAGTTTAAAAGTGCTCAGCAACATCCCTTTCCATATTGTGTTTAATTTAGATTTAAAATAAGAGAAAATGCCACCATTCTGGCTCAGTATCAGCAGGGTGAGCAGGTACGTGAGCAGGTACGTGCCCAGCTGGAAATCTTGGAATGCAACTGCAGCCGAGGAGGATTAATTAGAATGGCAACAGTGACTGCAGTTCCAGTCCCTAGATAAATCCTGGAGCACAGACCTGCCAGGAGATGACATTAATTTTTTGGGGGGGATGTCCTTGCATCACAGAGAGCAAACACATGGAGGCACCGTGTCAGAGGGACCCCAAGGGCACCAGGGATGATGTGCACCTACAGCGTGGGGTGGCCTCACGCTGGAGGAGGGGAAGCTTTCAGCTCTGCTCTGCAATGCCATGCAGGACAGGATGTGAAGAAGGATGTGTCCCTCACTCAAAACAATGTGAGGGTTATTTTCTTAATCTAGTCAAAATACAGAGATTGAAATTTGGGGGCCAGCCTGTCTACAGTGGCAGAGTGAACCAAGTTATTGAACCTTGGTCCTTGGAAATGTCTTTGGATTTTTACACCATGAGATCCTGAGGCTGCCTCCTCCCTTTTTTCAGGGATACATTTACGATTAAGCTGGAAAATTATGTGAATTTCTTCAAGCTTTGTCTACTTATGCCTACATTTCTGTTAAGCTCAAAGTCAAACTGCTTCCATGGGAGTGACAGCTCAGATGGGAGTGAAGGGCCAAATGAAAATTATGTGGAGATCTCATTTGACAAGGCCACTTCAGACAAAAGAAATGCTAAACAAATAGCATTACACAATGGGAAATGGTGAACTTGGGCTGACCCTCGCTGGTGGCTGGGTGCCAAAGGAAAGTTTGAAGCTACCCACATGTTCCCTTTTGGAAAGCTCTCTGGGTTTAATGTCCAGCTTTTGTATACCATTTAAAATGGAAAATGAAGAGTGTTTAATTATCTTCCCAGGATATGACAGCTGATGGAAATTAAAATGTCTGCCCAGAACTACTCTGCTTCACAAAGCAAATCCTGGTAATTACTCAGACAATATAAACCTGGGCCATATTAAGCCATAAACCATAAATAGATGAGACTGGATGATTTTGCAATGCAAACATAGTACCAAAGAGAATGAAAACATTCAGGTGCATCTCCCTGGATGAGTGTTGCTTTTGAGCTGCAATCTGCTGCCACAAGCAGTCACAAAGGTAACTTCAGATTTGTCTGCTTGGGCAGGGAACACAAAATGCTGGGGAGAATATCTTTTCTCAGGGTAGTTAGTAGAAACTTTAGTTAGTAGTAATTAGAAGAAACTTTTCATCTTTCAGAACCAAAAGTCCTTCAGATTTTATAATAAAACTTCAAATTCTCTGCCTAATATAAACCAAATCATGGCCAGGAATATGAACTCTGTCTACCACAAAAAGATCCTAACATCCAACCACCTTGCCATTATCTTCTGGTATTCCAGATTTACTTTTTCTTGGCCATTACGAAAAAGCTGCAGTCTAATATTTTAAATATTCTGATCATTGCTCTCTGCAGTAATGGCAGTAAAGGGATTGATCTCATAAAGCAAAATTAACTATTAGAAATGGAGAGCTGCCACCACGATCTGATGGCACCCATCACAGCTGCAGGAAAATGCAGCTCAGTGTTTGAGGCAAGAAAACACATACCCCCAGGCCAAGCTGTTTGAAGGTTTGTGCTGGGCATTCTCCTTTTAACTCAAGATGAATCTGAGGTACAAATGCAAATGTCCTGAGAGGCGAGAAGGTGATTAGGGGCAGGTTTGGGGGTGTTGGTCTCTTCTCCCAAGTAACAGGCAATAGGACAAGAGAAAATAGTTTCATGTTGCACCAGGGAAGTTTTAGGGTGGATATTGGAAAATTTTCTTTGTCCAAAAGATTGTCAAGCACTGGTACCGTCTGCCCAGGGCAGTGATTGAGTCCCCATCCCCAGAGAGATTTCAAAGCCATGTGGATGTGGCACTTATGGACATGTTTTAGCTGTGGTTGTGGTAGTGCTGGGGCAGCTTCCGGATTCGATGGGCCCAGAAGTCTTTTCCAACCTAAATGATTCTAAGATTTTGTGATTCTACGTACCCCACCCCAGCCCCCATTTTTAGCAAGAACATTTATTCTTCCTGGTAGAAAAAGGAGCGACACCTGCAAATGCTTGGAGCTTTGAGTCAAAGACGCTCCTAACTGTAGTTGACTGGAGAAGTTCATGGACTTGCTGGAATTACAACCTGTTTCTCCCCATCATTTTTCTGTGATGGCTGCAAAGTGCTAGGCCGCAAGAGGAGCCACAGAGCCCTCAGACCAAGGCTTAGTGCACTGGTGAAGTCAGACTCACAGTGCCTGCATGTTCTCACTTCTCCCAAGATTTTGGATGACTGGGTTTCAGAGCGAGTTGTCTGGTGGGGATCCTGAGGAGCTGCCACGAACCCAGCTGCTGACAAACCACTCCCTGGTGAACTTGCTGGGTTGGACATGTTTTGCTGGGAGAAATGTTTCTGCTCTCCCCTCCTGCAACAGGCTCCTGAGGTGGAGAAGGGTGGCTGATGGCTTGGTTGCACTGATGCTGTGACCTTATGGGACAGGGCTGGTTAGTCAGGGAACACAAGTGCCAGGCAAATCCTTCTCTGTGGGAGGCCTTTGAAACCCCCAGGGGTGCCACGGCCATCTCATGGAAATACCCATTATACAAAGTGGGCCTGATGAATGGTTTTTCTTCTGAGCAGAAGACAAGCTGCGTAAAATGTCATTGTCAAATAGCAGGAGGAGCAGGACGGGTCAGTCCTTCTCATTAAATCCTCCTTTGCAGAGATGATTTGACCCCAAGGAGTTGTAAAAATAGACTGCAAACCCGCTGAGCCTTTCACATGGACCAGACTGCAGCAGTGGTGGGTGTTTTAATACCTGAATGCACAGACTCCTTGCAAGATAATTGCCCACCTCCCTTACTTCAGCTGACACCAGCTGAACACTTTCCAGCGTGATGACATACTCAGTGCAGTTTTCAGGGACAAATTACAAATATTAAAACAAATTATAAACATTTTTAGCTACAGGCTAAACACATCTTGGTTTGCCAAGTATGGCTGAATGTGAGATGTATTTCTGCTGATGCAGGAAGACCCATGAACAACTCGCCCAGCTTTCTGATCCTTTTCTCTGCAAAAACATTAATCCATGGCACAAAAGTTACTGTGGGTTACTATCAAAATGATAAAAAAGAATTCATGTAGCCTGGTTTCTTGCAGACAGTCACACATTGCTGCACTTCTTGCACTGCTATAGCCCCAGCTCCAGCAAACCTCCTACAACACACAATCATAGAGCTCTGCTCTCTTCAAAACAGCTTCAGTTCTGCTCTCCTCCTCTCCTCGATCTTTCCTTCCATCAGTTCCTCTCTCATGTCACCCATGACAACCACAGAAAATATGTCTCTCTTCTCTTCCTTCAGTGTCACCCAGCCAGAGGACTGCACAAGCCGTTCCCTGGAGCTTCATTCCTGTGGATTAGCTGGTAAGTACATCCATGGCCAGCAGCAACTGCTGAAGGCAATGTCTAGAAGGAAAGTTCTCCCTGTCTTTCCCTCTGTGCCAGCACCAATAACATCACTTTTCTCTATGTGATTCCCTATTCTTACGAGGTTTAGAGGACTTTATTTTTTTTTTAAGCTCTTTACTGCAGCCTGCTTACTCCCTTGGGTTAAGCTGATCACTGTCTGATGGTAGCAGCCTCATTTCCACAGGAAACCAGGCTAAGTGTCTTCTCCTCACCTGCACATGGAAGCTGCCAGTTTGACAATCTGCCAGAGCCTCCCTGACAAAAGCAGACCTCCTCACGCTTCCTCCTGCTATTACTTTCCCATGGAGCCTAAAGGTGAACCGCAAACAAGGTATCGGCAGGAGATCTCCATGGAGATGAAGTGTCTGGGAATGACACATGCTGGCTGCTCCTTACGTCGGTCTGTTACTAACTGGTTCCTAAATGAAGAGGAGCCACTGAGAGTGAGTCACAGGCCATTGGACTTATTTTCATTAGTAGCTCCAAAAAAAGTCACTCACTCAAAAGTTAGACAAGGGCACGGCTTATCACAACTTTATTTCAGCTTCAGTTCCCTTGCAAGTTCATCCAGTTTTTGAGTGGAATCCTTGCTTTAATCTTTAGAGGAGCACTTAATGCCAAGTCAACACAGTAAGTTGTTTCTTCCTTGTTAGGTGTTTTTAAACCAGGTAATGTCCACAACTGATCTAACAGCCTGGCCCCACAAAGAGTTGTCCTGGCACCACTTGGGGACACAAAACCATGGTCCAGAGGAAGTCCTTGACTAGATGGTGATAGGAGTTTTTGGGCCCATTACCCACTTCTGCAGTGCAAGGCAGTGTCATGTCAAACCACACATTAACCACACATTCCTGAGCTCTGTCTGCTCCGGGGAAAAGCGTCTGTGAGCCAGTGAAAAACAGCTGAGAGAACTGATTTAAGTTGGATATGAAACTTTAATGCTGGCACTTCTGAAGTGCTTGTACTTGCAAATCTAACAGCCCCAGTTTAACACTGATGTTTGCAAGTGTTCAGGCTTTTTAAGAGGAAGCTGAGCTCCTGCCTGTATCCAGAAATTCCACCCTGAGCTCATCAGAACAAAGCTGAACTGCCAAGAAGGCTGAAATCCTTCAATTTGCTGCCCAGACCTCTGCCTTAATGACCTGAGTGATGTATGATGGGGCAGAGAGCCCTCAGCAAGTTTGCAGGTGACACAAAACTGGGAGGAATGGCTCATGGACCCAAATGGATGTGCTGCCATCCATGGGCACCTCAACAGCCTGGAGAAATGGGTTGGCAGGAGCCACACAAACTTCAGCAAGAAGTGCAAGGTCCTGCCCCTCTGCAGCGACAACTCCAGGCACAAGAAGGTGCTAGGGGCCAACCAGTTGGCAAACGGCTTGGCAGAAATCCTTCCCTGGCTTCCCCATATCCCAGCTGGGGTGCCCTTGAGTCCCAGTGAGGGCAGCAGGTGGTACCTGCCTGCCAGCAGCTCTGACTGCCTGGATTTGTGCAGATCACTGTGGAGAGATGTTAAAACAGTCATTTCAAGATCTTGGCATTTCAAGTTTCTTGTGCTGTGAAAGGGACTCAGGCTTCTGCTCAAGGGGTGCAAATGGAAACCAACAGAACTGGTGCATGATCTGATTCACCACCTTCTGCTCTTACCTTGTACCTCCAAGTCTGTTTTAATCCATTAAGAGATGGCATCAGGGACATGCACCATTTTTTCCATGATGTCTGTCTGGGACAGTAAAATCACACAAAGTTTTTAACATTAGAAAGAGAACAAATAATTTACAGTGACCAGAACCCTGGGGAGATCAATTTCTCAATGCCTACAGAAGTCTGAAAAAAGCCCGTGATCCAAAATTTTCTTATTGGAAGCTGGGACAGTGTGTGAGAGCAGGGTGAAATGGCTGAAAAACCTGACTGTTGTCAGGCACCAGTACAAAATGTGACTGAGGATATTTCAGTACATCTTAATATGGTCTTGCAACTCTGTTTGCAGAAAACTTCTTTGTCACAAGAGGTGCTCAAGGAGCAGCATGGAGCAGGAGAGTGTCCCATTAGTGATTTGCATCTGTGGAAATGCACAGATTTTTATAATTTGTCTTGTTAACCACAACCTCATTCAGTAGGAGAGATTTTTAACTGCAGCAATGAATTTATTAAAGCTACACATCGCACTAACCAACAGAGTTTATTCCTAACATGATGAAGAATAGCAGGATTTTCCCTTTTTCATTTATCACATGGAAGTGTCTAACCAATGCAGCAGACAGAAATCTCATTTTTACACAGCAGTGTCCCCCTGCACAGGATAGGCAGTGTCTGCCAGAGGAGCAAAGAGCCAGGGCTGTGCACACTGAAGGGGCTGGAGGTGCTGGCTTCAGCAGTAATTGGCAGGAGAGGGGCTTTCTCCTGAATTATTCAGAGCTGTTAACTAGAAGCCAATCTAGGGTGAGATGAGACCATGGCATTAATTTTGGTTTAGTTTAGACCAAGACAAAATAAATGGCAAACTTATTTTCACTGTCCATACACAAACACAGCTCCTCTGGTGCGTCAAGGCTTTCAACTTTATCATCCAATGATATTCTCTCATCAGAAAACCCCTTGGCAAATCTCATCACACCATAACACGGGTATCACTGGTCGCCAAAGCCTGTGTGCACAAAGATGCTTTGCAATTCACATCCTATTCCCTCCTGCTTCAGTAGGTTTTGAGTCTGTTCAGGGAGGATGAATTACATGGTCAAAAATTACACTTGGTGGGTTTCATGGCTCAGCCAGAAAAGTCTGCACTCCAAACATGCACTTAGTCCCTGTGGCTAAGCCTGGTAAGCAATAATCTTAAAAAAAGCTGTAGGGTAAGCAGCTGGCTTGACTTTTATCTTGGTTTTCTAAATTATGCATCTAAGTCATGTTTCTAAGTTTACCCTCCATAGAAAAAGGCCAAAGTTTAACTGGCTTTTCCCCCTCTAACTGCTTTGGCCACAAAAGTTTCCAGTGGTGGAACAAATTCCTTCCAAATGCCAATAAGCAGCCTCAAACTCAACATCCTCATCTGCAGCCCCATGGGGGAATCTCACCCTACAGCGGGGCCTTTGGATGATGCATTTCAGCCCAGTAGTATCCAGGGGAAGGAATATTTATTCCCCATTCCCCCCGGCGCTTCAGGCTATTTACAGGCTGATGGAGCTTGGCATGACACGGGTATGAATTTCTTGGGTTTTTCCACTGGAGCTGGGTGCCTGAGGCACTGCAGTGGTGTTGTACATCTGCCCAGTGTAGCAAGTACTCCCTGATGAGCAAGAGAAAGGGACAAAAAAGCAGCGTCCTCAAGTTTCTCAGTCCTTGGGACAGATGAGAGTGGTGTGACTGTATCTTCAGCAATTAAAATTGTGCCATGGGTGATCAAAGAATGCAGTTGATGCTTCTTGTTTGTCAGATAATCCTCAGTGTTCTGAGCTTCCCCCTTGCTGTGGTGCTGCTGAGCTCAGCAGGTGAGAGGACCTCACCAATGGCTCATGGCTGAGCTCTCATGGCCCTCACATGGCTGCAGGCAGAGCAGGATGACCACAGGTTCCTGCAGGCAGGAAGACTAACCTGGGATGCTTCTGGAAAAATCCCACCATGCAACTTTCCATCAAGGGATGTGAGACTTGTGTTCAGGGGCCCTGCTGCTCCCTGGCTTCTCTCAGGGATGAGATTGTCAAAGTCATTGTCTTCTATGTTTGCCTTCACTTGTTTTTGCAACTAGTGTCAAAGATTCCTCAGTCCATGTCCATCCTCTCTTTCCCTGTTTTACCAGTGACCCTTATGGCCTGCCACCTTGGATTTGCAACTGAGGTTGAGTCAAAGTTTACAGGTGAAGAATTATTTTAGCACCAAAATCAGGTTTATCAAAACAGAATCCACTTTCTAATTAATTTCTGTCAGTTGCTCTAGAATTTGAGACACTTCAGTGTCCAAAAGTCATAAAATCATGGAATGGTTTGGGTTGGAAGAGACCTTAAAGCCCATCCCACCCCTGCCACAGGTAGAGACACGTTCCACTGTCCCAGGTTGCTCCAAGCCCCGTCCAGCCTGGCTGTGGACACTTCCAGCGATGGGGCAGCCACAGCTTCCCTGGGCAACCTGTGCCAGGGCCTACCCACCCCATTAGAGAGACAAAAATAGCCATTTGTGGAGGCCTAGGTCCATAACTTAGAAATCCAGGATAAACCATTGCCTTGGGATGGCATCTGAGCCACCACCTGTCCTCCAGCTCAGGGTAGGCTCAGCTCAGCAGCCCTATGTTTTGGCAGGTTCTGTGCCAGCTTCCCTATGGAGATGGTTCATCCTCGGCCTGGCTAGAGCCAAGCAGGGCCACAGGAAGAGCAGAGGAGAGCAGAGACACCAAGAGAGCCTAAGGGTCTCTGTTCCCTTCAGCCAAAAGACAGCTTTCATTGTGGCCAAGTACAGCAGTGGTGCCTGCAGAGAGAGGCCAGAAAAGACATCCCAACAGAGCTCAGGGCTGAGGGGATGCCTCGTCCCTTCACCAGCAGCAGCTCCTGGGATCCGTGGAATATCTGGCTGTGTGACAAGGGCCATTTTCTAGGAAAGCCTCTGAGCCACTCCCAGGTTTCACATCTCCGTTCCCCAGGGCTTCTGGAAACAAATGGCAAGTATTTTTCTCCTGATGTTTTTAGCAATCGCGTGTAAGAACTGGCAGGAAAGACTGAGCATACTATTTTTAATTTTTTTCTTTTTAACATGTCATGGATGTAAAATCTCAGGATTTACAGGAGAGTGACTCAGGACACGAGGGGAATATCATTTCCTGCTGGATGCAGCGTGTCGAGCCCAGGGCGCTGCCAGCACATCCATGGTGATGGTCGAGCTGCCAGACTCCCCCAGCCCTGCCCATGCCACTTGTCATCCTGACCTTATGTTCCAGTCTGAGGCCAAAGGGGCCTATTTTTTCCTTTCTGTTAATTTTAAAGAGATAAATATAGAGTGAAGCAACCTCCTACCCCCATGGAAGTCTTTGAGTTTAAAGCCAAACATGTGAAATTTAGCAGTAGCTCTTTTTTATTTATAGGCTGCTCATTGTTTAGCTTAGCATGAGGTTATGCTGTGTGTCTAAAAGTGTGGCTAATTAGCACAAGGTCAGCAAGCTTTGCAGAACAATGACATGGTTTTTTGCTAAAATATTATTTTCTAAGAAAAAAAAATGTTAGCACCAGCAAATAGTGTCCAATATTGCAACATGATTGAATGTAGTCGTGAATAAAATTTCGCAAATACATTTTTTTGTTTGAACAGCCACTTAGGAAGCTCTGGCTCCATTCAATTTACCAGGGCTCAGGTCTGGATTCCACCCTGACTCTGATACAACTCCCTGCAGTTTTATCACCCAGAGCATGAGCTGTAGTCAACAAGAGATGGTCATTTTTAAGGAAGAAATTCTGTTCCCGTAACAGCAGCTCTGAGGAGGACCCAAGTGAGCAGCACTGACCAAAAATAGGCTGTGATATAAAATTGGCTTGAAACTGAGACCCTTCCTAGAACTGTCCAAAGTTTTTTATTTTACCCATGGTGACTGCAGGACTAATAGAACACATGTCCATTAGTCTGCAGGAGATTACTGTAACAAACAATAATGGATTTGACAGCAACCCCGAGGTAACTCAGTGGCTCTGACACTACTTCCCAGTTCTCCCATGTTTGGCTTTCATCCTCCCTGATTTCTGCCTTCTGCCACATGCAGGAAATAAAAAAATTATTGGGATATTACTTTATGAAAAAAAAAAAAAAAAAAAGAAAATTAAACTATGACCTCAATTTCTGTTTAGGGAAGACTTTGCTTAAGGGTCAGGGAAAGGGGCACAGTTATGGTGCCTCCTTGGAGAGCCAAGCTTTTTCCCAAAAGGCTGGGGAAGCATGTCCACATGCTACAGAAAGGTGTTGGCAACTCCTGTCAATAAACTTACAATTATGCTTTTGGCTGAGGTGAACAGATCACAGGACAGTTGAGGCTGGGGATCTCTTAAGTTGTTTCTGGAGGTGTCTAATCCAGCCCTCCACAAAGCTGGACCAGCTGGAGCAGCTTGCCCAAGACTGTCCAGGTGGTGCTTGAATTTCTCCAGGGTTGGATAGTTCACAGCCTCTCATGACAACCTGCTGCCTTGTCCATCCACTTGCACAACAAACAAGTTATTATTATGTTTAGGTGTAATTTCATACATTTCACTTTGTGCCAGTTGCCCCTTGTCCTGGCACCACTGAGAGGATCCTGCTCCAATCCTTACCCCTTTCCATCTATTTTTAGGTAGGACAGAGACAAGCAATGTTTCCTCACAGAAGATGAACATCAAGGTTGAACCTGAGGAGAATTTATGTGGAGAACCAAAGTTAAGTTCACTAAAATAGGAGCTGTAACTGTAGTTAGGATCATCTGTGACTCCAGAAGAACCCCAACCATCATCTTTAATGTCAGAGGGAAGCACCAGAGCTTTCTCCTGATAAAAGCAAGAGCACTTTACCTGGTTTGGATTCACACCAAAGCTGCTGCAGATGGAGGTGATCCCAGGCTGTGGCTGGAGATGAGAAGCTACTGGCACCCCTCCAAGGGCAGGAGGGTGTTCTTTTCAGCCAGGAAAAGGTGATTTGGGGCAGTGGGTGCTCCAGGGCCATGTGGAACTGCCAGCATAACCTCAGGGAGGTGCAGAGGAGGGACAGCAGAAAGCAGAACTCCCAAGGACTCCTGCCAGTATAGATGGAAGCTCTTCCCAGGCTGAGCCCATGGAGGGATAGCACAGCTTGATAAGTGCCTGCAGAGACACCACGAGTGTAAGCAGTGGTGTGAGAGGGGAGCCAGTGTCTTTTTGAGGGTACCAGAGAACTGCAAATATCTGGCCAGGCAGAGCTCAGAGCAAATGCCTGCTTGCAGAGTGTCCTGCTGCCTCCAGAGAGGGCCATTCATCACTTTCTAAGCTCTGCAGGATGAAGGGATATTCCTGGTGAAGGGACTGGACCACCTGGGTGCTGCTAACTGTGCTTTGATGCTTTCGTACAAGGTGAGAAGGAAGAAAGGGACCCAGGAAACCCAAATTGTATTAATTTTGCATGGAGCTCTGTGTTCAGGCTGGCAGTCCTAATCATACTGCATTTTCATTTCACTGGGAAGAAAACCATTTAGTTCTGAGATAGCTCTGAGAAGCACTGTATCTTCTGGGCGGTTGTTTTCTCTTTGACATGGGGGGAAGTGCTGTACTCTGAAGTGACATGCCTTGTTATAAACATAGATTGGAGCTCCGTATGTTATGGAAAACGCTTCCTCAGCTAGGACACACAGAGAGCACAGTGTGCAGCTCCTGCTAGACCGCAGGCAGAAATGCTCATTTGAGTCATCACAACATCCAGCTTTGAGCAAAGGCTGGGGAGGTTGGTCCCCAGCTGAAGCACAGGGACCCTGTCTCCCAGCTGGGTGTAACAAGGGACACCCTCCAAGGGGTAGGGAGCACCTTGTGTCTCCAGATCCACCTTCTTAGCAGGCTTCCCTTTGAAGCCCAACTGGAGCTTAGGGCTCTGGGTCAGGCACCCGGCTTTGAACTGTGTTTCTGTGGGATGAATGAGTGCCACAAGTGTGAGCAAACTGGCTACAGAACCCGGGAATTAAGGGGATTTGAATCACTTTGATTTCCATGATGGGAAAAGATTTCAGAGCTGTACCCATTTTTATGTAGCTTTCAAACCTTATATGAAGAAATAAACTCTTAAGTATAAATTTGGGCTTGTTCAGCTTCTTCATTTGAGTCAAATTCCATGTCAATTGTAGTCTTGAAAAATCTTTCCCCTCCATCTCTATTAAAGGCTGAATGTACAAATAATTTCTAAAAATATTTGGTATTTTCACATAAATTAATTGTTTACCTTTTGCACTCACCCCCTGCCATTTCAATCTGTTTCCTGGAGATGGATACCACAGGTCGTTTGAAAACACCCATGTTGCATGCTGCAACATCCTCAAAGTTCACATAGATTTGAGATGCTCGTTCTTGTCCTCTGGAGACAGAAACAAAGCACGAAATGTACCAGTTGGGATGTACCAGAGTAGATCTGTAACAGAAAATATGTTGCTTGCTTCTATGACAACACTGGAGACATGAGAGAAATAAGACACTGCACATCCCACACATGGAAGAGCTGAAGCTGCCTGCAATCCTGCAGTGACCATAAAGCCCTCCCATCAATTAATATTTGTGCTTATTTGCATGTTTGCATGACACAGGTGTCTTGGTGCAGAGCACCTGAGTCTGACATCTCCCTCCAAGACCCTCAACAGCAAGTCTTGAGCTGACTGTAGCTGTGGTGCCTCTGATTCAAACTTCAGGAGCCCTGAGGTGAAGGGAGCCTGGGAGGAATGAGCTGGTGGCAGCCGTGTCTTCTGCTCTGATTATACAGGGAAGAAGACAACCTCCCACTCTGCAAACAAGATTGTATGTCAATGGTCTGGTACTTCAGAATTTAAGTACTATCTCTACCAAGGGTGGTCCTAAAAGCAAGGTCCAAGTGCTGGACATCCTCACCTGGAATGCAGAGTCAGGAGTCTGGGTGTTTTTCTTTTTCCCCCTCCACCAGCATGCTTGGAAGATAAAATGGCTTGCTTGAACCTCATGTGCTCTAAAAGCAGCACGAAAGTGAGGACAACACATGGTGCCCATGAAAATCTTTCTGGGCCTGGCTTTGTGCAGGGCAGAGAGTTGTGGGGCCCCATGAAGAGAGGCCAGGGCAGTCACAGCCCATTAATGCCCCCAGTCCCACCTGCAGAGGAGTGATGTAATGATAACTCCAGAAGTGACTCCAGGTGTAAACGGAGCCCTAACCTGCACCCCACTCCCAGAATGTGTCAGTAGGTATCAAGAATGGATTCTCACAAATAGGAAACACTGTGCTCTCCTGACTGGGACCTGTCTTGTTAGTTCAAGGGACCAGGAGCTGCCTGCTGCCCTGAAGGAGGCTGCGAGTGAGGGGCTCACTTGGGCTGACTCTTCATCCCCTCTGCTGCTGCACTCCAGGAGCTCCCGAGATGGGGAGGTTTGAAGGTGACATGCTTAACCAGCTTTCTGCTTAGTCAGGGTCACGAGTGGAGGGTTAGTTTGCTGTCATTATGTATCTTCTCCTCAGTTCTCTGCTTCCAACTTCACTTGAGCCAGGGGGAGGAGGGTGAGAATTTTCCTGAATAATGTCAGCTCATAACTGTGAGCTTGGCATCTGGTGGATCAGAGAGGTTGAAATAATTTGTGCTGCTGTCTGCACAAGGCTGGGAGCTATGCAGAGGAGGCAGCTTTAATTAAAACCAGAAGCCATAGATCATGAAGCCTTATCAATTTGCAGGCTCTGGACAGTGCTGGGCAGTTGGGGTGGAGATGGCCCCCAGCAGGACCTGGAATAACGGCTGGGCAAGGAGCAGAGATACCTGGGGCAAAGCAAACCTATCAGCCCTGATTCTGGCCCTCTCTCCCCAGACAGAGACACCTAAACTCAGCCTACTCCACCATGTGGGACAGGGGTGCTCCTGGGAACATGCTGAGAGGCTGCTCTGCCCTGCTGACCATCATGTGTGGTCAAGGCTTTGGGTAGGGGGTAGGGGACATCCTGGGGGCTCAGCCACCCCCACCCAGTGCCTATGTAAGTCTGAAGCTCCTCTAGACTCCTGCTGTTAAAGCACTGAATGGCCTCGAGTATTTGACATGGGGCAGCAGTGGAGATGAAAAATATTTTGTACATGTATAAAAAAAAATTTACATCCCATCCCTGGAAGTGTTCAAAAGCCAGGCTGGATGGGCCTTGGAGAAACCCGATAGTGGAAGGTGTCCCTGCCCATGGCAGGGAGTGGAACAAGATGATCTTTAAGGTCCCTGGTGACCCAAACCAGTCTGTGATCCTATAATTATATGCATAAAAATGCATTAAAAAAATCTTGCTTAAAAAATCTTTATGCAGCAGTGCATACAAAAGACCTTCTGCACTGATTGTGCTGAAGAGAACATCCAATAGTATAAGCCAATATCTATAAATCCCTGTTCTGAAAGGTGAAGCAGCACATTTAAGTGAAGCCTTTGGCTTTGTGCTCCAGGTTAAGGCAGGCTGAAGGTCTGCATTCTTCCCCTGGCCGTGGATTTGCATCACCAGGGTCTGATCTGGTGCTCAGCAGAGCTCAAACTGGGAATATGCCTTTGCTTTTCATTAGAGGTTTGGATTTGCTGAAAACAGCTAAATGTATTATTCATGAGTATCTCCTGTGGAAGTCACAGACCAGTTTTCCTGGACTCCATTCAATGGAACAGATTTCCATGGAGCACGGCAATGGGGTTGAAAGGCTCATGTGAAACTTCTGTCAGCTATGCGCAGAGAAACCCGTGAACGTCCCAATCCACAAGAGACTACGGAATATTGAGCTCGCTGCCTCCGGGAATTTGAAAATTACGAGTCAGGCCTGTCATAACTTTTTTTTTTTTTGCTTCTAAATACAAAGAAACCTCAGGGTCTTTATTTGCTTATTGGCTTGTGAACATTGAGTTCTTGTTCTCAAACACTCAGGCCCTCATAGTTGTGGAAATAAATCTATTTCTAAATGAAAAGCCAGATTCTCTTGCAATAGCAACTCTAGAGAAGCTGACTGCATGCTTCACAACTCTTCTGGGGTGAACTGAACACTCCTGCAGGTTATTGCTACCACCTGAGGTGGATCTTCTCCATCTAGACTTGTGTGTAGTGCAGGCTATCACCCCTGAGCTTAGGAACTAGTAGCTGGTTTTAAAAATCTCCCAAACCAAGCCCTCCCAACCAAGCAAAGCATGTCTGAGGGAAGAGCTTGAAGCTGTGGACTTCATGAAGTGTTCAAGGCCGGGCTGGAAGGGGCTTGGAGCAACCTGGGATAGTGGAAAGTGTCTCTGCCCATGTTGGGGTGGAACTGAAGGAGCTTTAAGGTTCCTTCCAACCCAAACCATTCTGAATTCTCTGATTCTATGAATGTCTCCAAACAATGGCTATGAAAAAGGAACTTTCTTGGCTCCTTCTTGTCCCGGAGGAGCTGGAGCCTGCACAGTCCGTGCTGGCAGCAGGGGCAGAGAAGCTGGCAAAGCACAGAGGTGCCCTCTGCTCTTGCTTTGGGATGACAGAAAGAGATTATTTTAATCTTAGGTCTGAACTGCTGCCAAGCTTTATTTTATGTATATATATATATAAAGGAAGGCAAGCATGGGAAACTTCCGGGTACATTTTAGCCATGTGAATAACGCTGTATCTGTTTCCATTCAATCTTCCCTCCTCAGTTCCCAAATCTGACTCCTCGGACTGATCCCATTGCTCTGCCAGGAGAGTGGTGGCAAGAACAGCAAGCACCCAGGGACGGTGTTTTGTTGGGATGTTGAGGTGCTGGATCAGCTGCAGTAGGGAAAAGCCAGCACACCACAGAGGACTCAAAACTTCAGTAGTAAAGTTTCATAACAGAAACCAACAGCTACCCAGTGTGTGTCCTTCCTCCTTGGGTGACAATATAAGCAAAAGAAGTCTTTCAAAACTCATCCATTTCTGTGAAATTCTGCCCTTATATGTCCTTAGTTGTGGAAATTTGGGGTTGCAAAGTGGCTTCTGAAGAAGGTATGTAGCACTTGTCTAGATGTGATGTTAGATCAAGTTCATCAGCTGCCACAGCTGAATTTAACCATCCAACACTTGGCCTGTTTTAACATGAATCTCACTGTTGAGCGTTTTATTTCAAAGCTGATCTCTTCAAACCAAGTCCCTATTTGTGAGGATATGGTGCATCTCCAAACCAAACTGGGCTGTGCTTCCTCCTGTGCTCACCTGGGCTTGTAGGGCAGTGACTGATGCTCAGGTTGCACTGCAAACATTCAGCGCAGCTTTGCTGACAACCTTTTCACCTCAGCAGTTAATCTCTCCTGCTGGCAACTGTTACTGTTTATCTATCCAAACTGAATGTCCCTTCCTGGAGTGTGTCCCTGCCAGGAGAACCTGGTGGGATGGAGGCAGCTGACTCTGATAAACTGAGTTACAGCTAAAGCTCTGCACCAAGAGACCCGAAACACCCAGTACCACTGTCTTGTCATCAAAGACCAGGAGCTGCCTTTACCTTCTCCCAGAGGGAAAGCTTCCCAGCATTCAGCTGTGATGTTCCTCAGTGTTTTAGGAAGAGGATCAGTGTGTGAGGATCAGCTGTGCCACCTCGTTCAGAGCTGCCCTGGGCTTGTAAAAACTGCAAGCCCTGCAACCCAGGGCTTGTAAAAACTCATGGTGGCAGCAGGTTCCTCCTCTCACAAATTCATGAAGCTTTTGGGGAGGATTGAGCCTTGCTGGGCTGTGAGATTCTAAAGAGTTGGGCCAAGGAGAGTGGAATTAGAGCCTGCGGGAAGCTTTTATCTGGAAAGCCAAGCTCTGATTCAAGCAGCCGTACCGACTTTGTGCAGTGACCTTGCATTGCCGCTGAGTGTGGGTGTTCAACATGGCTGGAAATGCTCCCTGGCATAGGAGGTGTTCCCATCCTGTCAGTGGAGACAGAGAAAGGACATGGAAGGGAGGTAAAATAATGGATGCTCTGTTAGCCTGTCCTAAAGTGTGAAAAAGCTTAGAAGAAAATTGCATGAGCTTTTTGAGAACTCAGGAAATTGTGGAGGGCACATCTGAGTGCACCATCTGGGATGAGAGCTCTCCCAGCTCTCATTTGGTGCTGTGGAGGTTGGACTGATGGATATCAGAGAATTTGGCTGCTGCCATGTCACAGCAGGCTGAGTCATTGGCTGTAGAGTCTTAAAAGTGCTCTGCTTTTCCTCATGCCCTCTGCTCCTGTGCCCTCAGGTGAGCAGGGATGTTTAGACCCTTGGGCTCTTTCCAGCGCAGAGTTACAGGAGATTTCTGACTCGAAGGTGAGGTTTGGCTTTTGTTTTGTGGTTTGGGGGAGTTTTTATTTGTTTTACCTTAGCAAAGGAGTCAAACTTCTTTTTTCTTAAGGAAAACAAACTCTTCAAGAAGATGGCAATCCTTTGGAAAGCTTCAGAGGTGCGGAGGTTCCATGCTCACTTCTGATGGCCCATCTGGCCAAGGTTTGACTCTGGTGTCTGAGACTCCCTGCTCAAGCATCAACAGGACCGGTTTTCATGCAACTTGCCAAAAAGAATAATTTTGGTACTACTCAAGAGGTGGATGGGGTTTTTTCTCTCAACACTTGTACAACACCAAGTCTTGTGGGGACACCTAGGAGGGATCTGTGTTTCCTAAAACACAGGAGCTCTGAGCTCTGATGGTCAACAAGTGAGAGTGCTTTTATTCAGGCTTTTTAAATATCTACATAACTCTTGGTTTGGTGTGCAAAGTTTTCCGTGTACATATATTTTTATTTTCTCCTTGCAACCTCTTTTTGCCTTTGACCTTTGAAGGACGGTAAAATGAATCTGTTTATAAGAGTGCTGAGCCAATGTGGAGACACCTGGGTTTTCTTACCTCTTCTTTTTTTTAGGGACCTTCAGCAAGTTGCTTAGTTTCTTTTGACCTTCCCTTCTTCCCTGGCTTAAACACTTGGGGAACTTAAGAAAAATGTGCTGTAGGAGACTCAATAGTACTGTAACTTGTGGGTGAAAAATGTGAATTACTTAGAGATAAAAGGCTATTAACATAGTGGGAATGTCTCCTGGAATCTTAATGCAGGATATCAAACGTACAGTATATTTAAAATGTTCCTAAAACCAGATTTTTATTCTTGCAGAGCTTTTAAATGGCTCCTAAGATTGATGAGTACTGGCTGGCTGCATACGGGGGTGCGTGGAGACTTGCCTGGAATTTATTTAAATTTCCTTGGAGATCATGTGACTTTCTTGAGGCCAAATATTTCTTGAGGCCGAATCAAATATCTCTCATGACAATCAGCACATTTGCCTTGGTGCATTTGTGACAGATGCAAGCATGCTAAAGAAGAGTAGGTCAAAGCAGTGATATCACCCTCCAATTAAGGACGTGTAAGAGGCTGGGAAGGGCAGAGGACAGCCTGTCCTGCTCTTGCACAGGGCTCGCATAGCCATTATAAATGACACAATTATAAATGGCCCAACAGGTCTGTCTAGGCTGCTGGGTTTGCTCACTGTAAACAAGTCTCCAAACCCATGTCATGTGAGCTTGGGTGTCCTGTAAGCAGATCTCTCACTCTGGGAAATGGAACGTGTCCCAGGACCCACAGTAACACAGCTCTGCTCGCAGGGGGACGCTGAAGGGACAAGGACCCCAGTCCTAATGAGGCCTGTCTGAAGCCAAATTTTAAGGAAAAACAGCAAAGGGTTTTCAGATGCAGTTGCAAAAAGAGTTGTTTCCCATGTTTGTTGTGAGTGGAGGCAGGAGGACACCCTCAGATGATGGGCATTCATTACTGGGGCTTTGCTGGCATAGCAATTGGAGACACCCAGGTGCAACCTTGGCTTTATTTCTACCTGCTGGGCACAGATCACTGCAGGAAGAGCTCAGCCTGTGTTTGTGCAGAGGAATGCTGTCCTGCCCCAGGTGGATGGGAAACCACACTGGGGGTCCCACCTGTACAGCCCCAGGGGGATGCAAAACAGGGGGTGGCCACTTGTCACCTCGGCTGCCAAAATTCAGGGGGAAGAGACAATTACAAGTGCTAAAGATGCCAATTAGACCTCCAAATAAATTGTCTTCTGTGTCTGGGAGCAGCACCACTAATTACCAAAACATGGGAAGCTGTGTGGGTGTCTACAGAGACTTCAAGTAGTCCTTTGAGGCTGACGTTTTATTCCAGGTGGAATTTGTTTATTTATTATTTCCCCAGCAGACATTTGGAGTAAGGTCCCTGCTTGTTCAGAAGCTCCCAGTGAGGTTTTTAATGTCAATATTGATTAGGGACATGGAAGGTAGATTTTATGAAGAGGTGTTCTAATGTGATATCCTCTGAATAATTATTTCTTACCTGTGGTCAAAAAAAACATTAAAGCAACACAATACTAAAATCTTCATATGAACCCAGTGCTTAACTACATTTTCTTCAAATGGATGCTGAATGACAAAGGTATCTTTTCATGGACCAGAATTCACTACTGCCTTATTTTATTCAAACTTATTGATACCTGTCTTGTGGTCTGTTACTTTCTGTGCAAAAATGGTCTCCTCCGGTGCAAAATTCTCTCTTGCAAGGACCATTAACAGCAAATCATCCTATGGGTATTTAGTTAAAGGACATTTGAAATTTTCAGCTGAAAAAAGGAAATGGACTGGAAAGCCCTCTTAAAACTGGATGACTCTACTGGCATCAGTCAGCTCTTGAGTTGATAAATCAAAGCTTTGCCAGCTAAAGTGTCTCATCAGGAGTGCCAGTAAGTAAGGTAGAGGGTGTTCTTTGTCAGAGCCTTGATGTATGTGTGTGGTAGGAATGAAAGGATGGCTTTGGACTTGTTAGGCATCAGAAATCCCCTCTGGAGAGCAAGATCCATCTGTTTTCCCAATCTCTGCCTGGGTTCTGTACTTGGTTACGTGACTTCCCCTTGAGAACATTTCCTCTGAATATTGCTCATAAATATTTCCAAGAAACCAACAAACTATTGTTTGGCTTCTGCCTTTATTTTGTTGGTTTTTTTCTTTTTTTTTTTTTTTTTTTAATTTCTGGATGGCTTTTCAGCAGGGAACATTACTGCTGTGGGTCTCTTCAGCAGGTTGGGGAGGAAGGGGGTTATTGCTCCTGGGTTTGGGCAGTTTGTTTGGATGGCTGTTGACTTTGTTGTTGTTTCCCCTCCATTTCTGGCAGTCTGGGGAAGTGGGTGGTTCCCTGTTTTCTTTTTTTGACCATTTGTGAATTATTTATACAGGCAGGCTTTCCTGGGGGTGAGGTTTTCTTTGGGTTTTGCTGTTTGCTTGTAGGGTTTGTTATATATTGGGGCACTTTGTATTGTTGTTCAGCTTTTGTTACCCTGAAGTTCAGCTTGTTCTTCGTAACTTCCAAGGAGCTCCTGTGGCTGGGAGCTTTTGTAGCTCTTTCTTGACAGTCTGATTTACAACCTAAAAGTGCTTTTCCCTTCACTCCCAGGCTGCCCACTGCTCAGGGAGAGTGCAGGGCTGGGAGCTGGACTTCAATGATCCTTGTGGGTCCCTTCCAACTCTGGATATTCTGTGACTGAATCCGTGGATGAGGGAAAGCCGTGGATGCCATTTGCCTTGTCTTTAGTCAGGCTCTGAGGCAGTGTCCCTCAATTTTCTTGTATCCAGTTTGGCGTGTTATTGCCTGGATGGGTGGACAACTAAAAGTGTAAGAAAACTGCCGGGATCGTTGGGTCAGAGCAGTGGTCAGTGGTTCGTGCTCTGTCTGGAGCATCTTACACGGGGGGTTACTCAGGAATCCTCCCAGGCCCTGTCCTGCTCCTGCTTTGGGAAGGAGGGTGACTGGAGGCATCTGACTTTGAAGAAAGTGGTTTGGGAAGGATGAGCAGTGAGCCCACTGCGAGGTCATCCAGGACTTCCATTGGAGCTATTCCTTGATTTTCAGGCTTAGATAAATTTTTGCATTGCTCCATGGTACCCAAATAGCCCCTCTGAGGTTTATTTCCTCAAGTGCTGATCCTACAAGGCATTAAAAAAAACCAAACCAAACACCCCCTCCCCCAAAACCACAAACAAACAAACAAAACCACACACACACAAAACCCAAAAAAAACAAAAAACCACAGGCACAAAAACCCCAAACACACAACTCTCCCCCTCACATAATCCCAAACACATTTATTCATTTGCTTTACTGTTCTACAGGTCACACTGGGTATTTTATCCACCTGCCTTAGCCAATTCCCAAAAAAGGCCACCCCCAGAATGTGTTTTATCCCTAAAGCATCCCTTCAAATAGATTTCTTCCTTGTCTCTCCACTTGCCCTTCTGAATGTAATTGGGCATCTCCAGTGTAAAAGGTCAACTTTAAAAAGTTCAACAAAATTTACAACTGTTTGCACAAGTGGTGAAAACTTGAATTTTCTGTATTTTCAGTTGAACAAAATTAAAATTTGGAAGCTAAAATATTAGGTTGGGGTTTTTCCTCATTCCTTTTCATAACTCCTGCATTCACTAAGAGTTATGAGATGGAGGGTGCTTCCTCCTGCCTTGCTTTCTTCCCCTCACCTTATCAACCCTGAAGGTTGGTAGGTGAACATGTGGGAGGTGAAGATCTGGACTAGCAACAGAGGAGGGCTCTTGCAAGCCTGAAAGACGCAATACCACCTCTCTTGCCATGTCTTCCTCCTTGAACTTCCAAGTGCAGGAAAACGGGTCCCAGCCTTCTCACCAACCCCCTGACCTGGGAGCACCGGGATTTTTTAAACCCAAGTTGCTCTGAAGCTGTTTCATCAACTCTGTCAAAGGCCACACTTCCCCACTGAACTCTCCTGCCAGGTGGAGCCTGTTTTGGAGAAGTGGCCATGGGCTCACATGCATCAGACCTGGGCCCCCTCCCCCCCTTTTCCTGGGTTCCTTCCCTTCCCCTTCCCAACTGGGAAGAAACTCTGACTTTTCATTCATTTGGCATTTATCAATTCCTTTTCTTGCAGCCCTAAAAAAGTAAAAATGAGCAGGCAGTTACTTCAACACCTTCATGAAAAGATGTAGAAATATTATAAGCTGATTTCACTCCTGTCTTGTTAAAGGGAAAGAAATAGCCTGTGGTATAAATATGCAATTAAAAATAGTAGCAATTAGAGCTTCTCAAGAATGAAACAGGAGCTTGCTGTGAGGTAGAGCTGCTTTCTCTTTTGCCTGTGCTTCTAATTCCAAACTCTTTGACATTGGGATCTAATCTTAACAGCTGATGCTCAACTTCTGGTTTTGCCACGCATGTTAAATGTCATGATGTAAACTCAGCTCTGCCTCAGACCTTCGCTGTCTGTCAGTGGTGCAAGGATAGCCACAGCTGAAAACCCTTGCATGCTTTTGCATGGATCAGCTTCATTTGTTCAGGGACAAAGGAAAAAGATGCCTTCTGGGTTGAACCTGGGGCTCCTGCTCTCTCATGTGCTGCTTGGAAAAGCAATATTTGGTGCAAGCTGAGACCTCAGCATCACTAAAGATTAAACAGTCCCTGCCATGGCCCTATTTCATAGAATCCTGCAATGGCTTGGCTTAAAGATCGTTTAATTCCAACCCCTTGCCATGGGCAGGGACACTTTCCACTAGACCAGGTTGCTCAGAGCTACTTCAGTAGAGCTAATTGGTCTAGGACAGACCAGGAGCCTCTGGAGCCCCAGCTGCAATTCTGCAGCATCCTTGAGGCTGTTATGAACTCTGAGACACTTCAGTGAATGCAAATACTTTTCAAATGAATTCCCCAATCCAGATACCCACCTACTCAAGGCTGGCAGTCATGGATGACCCAGTGTTCGCCCACCACTACCTCCATATTGTGCTTTTCTAGCTGATATTTCAGAGCTTGCCAACACAGAGGTCACCAAAAAGGACATATTTCCATTCGTTCTTCTCATGCCATGCTTCTGGAGCCAGCTGCTCCTCCTGCACCAGTCCATGTCCCAGGGTGCAGACATTAGGATGGGCAGAAGTGGCAGCAAATGGAGATTTCAAGTCCCTGTGTTGCTCAGCATCCAATCCCTTGTGCCCACAGCTGCCTTCAGTCAGAAAAACAGAATACTTAAAAACCAGCCCATTGTCTCCCTGCCCTCCATTATTTTTGGCATATCCTAGTTGTATTTCTAGTCTATTTTTGACATGTTGTTACTAAAACCTAGAAGGTTAAAGGCTGGACAGGGAGGTGGCAGCAGCAAGGCTCTGTTTCAAGGAGTGCTTTCCATTTGGGGATCAAAGCCCTGTGCAAAGCATGGAGGTGCCCTGAATTTTTTAGGCACTGTCTCCCATCTGCAGTATGGAATTACACTGGGCACAAAGCAGCATGTTGTGCGCCTGACACATCGGTTCCCCTCCACAGCCGTTTTGAGCATGACAAAGAACTGCTGTTACCAGACTTGTGTCTAGACACTATTGGCTTCTCATCATTAGTCGTTGTACACTCAGATCCTCTCGAAGAATAACAGCATTCGATGTGTGCCTCAGGTACTTGGCTGTGTATGGATGGCCCTGGACATGTGCATAACTCCTCACACAAGTGGGTGGATGAATAGGACCTGCACAGCCTGGATCCCTCTCCACCTGGGAAAACCCTGCATGGATGCACTCACCTGGGTGCAGAGCAGATGAAGTGGAGTTTAACAGAGATTAGGCACTGGAATGCTGCTGGCCTCACAAAGAACTATTTCAGCATTCCCATCTCCTGCACTGCGGGCCAACGGATGCTGACTCAACCCTCTGAGAAGCCCTTGTGTCCCTGCCTGTTATCATCATCCCTTCCTTTTTGCTGTAACATCTGTGTTTGTCCCCGATGAGATGGCAATTTCCTTGGGGCAGGGAGCACAACTCACCCAGAGCAGTTTAATTACCCCAAACACCCTTTTCATTGCTTTCACGGGGATTTTGGCTTCCACGGCTCCTGTTGGATGAAGCCATGGCTCAGGGGAAAAGCTCTACCAACAGACACCCTGTGCCTGGGTTGGAGACAGTGCTTCCAGCAGCACCAAGCTCCAAGGTTCTCCTCACTAGTGAGAGACCTGCAGGGATATCCTGCACCCTCTTGGAAGAAGGAGTGGATGGTGGATGGGGAGGATGCAGCCAGATGAACCAACAGCAAACAGGCTGCCACAGTGCTCCTGGCTGCCAGCAGAGCTGAGGTGGGCTGTCAGCTCACCTTGGCCATCAGGTCTGTGTGAGTATTGACAATGCCATGTTGCAGCTCCTTCTGTGCGCATGGGGAACAAACACAACCTTAGTGCTCCTGTTCTTCCTGGCTTTCCTTATTTCTAGTCATAGGTGGCCACTCTTTGCAAACAAACACAGGCCACAGGCCCACCAGGCTGGGTCACACAGGGTGACCATGAGCACTAGAGTGACCCTGCGAAGAGACGTCTGTCCTGGCTGCTACAGGCACTGGGAACAAGCTCATGCCCCGAGCTGCATCCTGGAGGGGACAACAGGAGACAGTGCAAAGCCTCTGCCCTGAGCAAACCCCAAGGCACCACACTGACTGATCCTGCTGGCGTGCCGGGACAGACCCAGTTAAACCAGGACTTCTGGGCACATTGTGGATACAAAAATGCTGCTAGCAAGGATTTTTCTTGCTATTTTCTAAGCCCATGAGAGACTTTTCTCTCTCACAGAAGAGGCAGCAGAGTTATGTAAACAACCAAACACCTGCAACCTTGGAAAGTCTTGTTTATAGTACAGTAGAAAAATATTTTGACAATGGATGTTTTAGAATTTTAGCCAATCACCCCCAAGGGGGGGCTGATCCATGTCCAATTATACTATGAAGAAAAAAGTCTATAAAAGAGTTTGTAAAATAATTAAATAAATCAATCTTGCTGCACAATTCCTGCCTGCTGGATCTTCTCTCCTCCTCCCTACGACTGCGGGACATGGTGATATACCCTAGGGCATTCATTTTTATTAATAGCACATCAGTGCTTCCTCCAGCAGATCCTTTCTGAGTTGAGCCCTGGCCCTTCTCCGGCCCTCCTGGCAACTTTGCTCGCAGCCTTGGTGCTATCATAAGATGCAGACTCTTGTCTAAATGCTTAGATGAAGTGTTTACATCTTTTGTTGTCTTGTTGTCTAGACAGTTGTGCTTAACTGGCAATGCAGTGGGACTTTTTCCTGCTGTAGGCCAAAAGACAATTGGGAAGAACTGGATTTTTATTAAGGCAGGGACCTGTCTCCTGAGTGGCATCAGACCAGCAAGTACAGAAAAGCAGCACCGTCTGCAGTGTGAGAGAAGCCCAGAAACAGGGACCCAGCCCTGGGTGCTAACACCCATCTGCTTTTTGCTAGATGCCTCCTTCATCTCCATTCAACCTGGGAAGTGCAGAACTTCCCCAAACACAGCTTTCCCCATGTTGTCACAGTCCCAACTCTACTTGCTCGAAGAGCACTTAGAATGTTTTCCCTAACTCTTTGCAATCCCCACGCTCTGTGTGCGTCTCCTCCAAGCCTTTAGTTGAAAGCACAGCAACATCTCCTGGAACTGGGTGGCTACTGCAAGTTCAGTTATCAAAGTGCCACCCTCAAATCCCCACAAATTCACTCAATTCGACAAACTCTGTATTTGTTCCCTCGTGCAGGTGCCAGGGTTGCCTCTGGGGCAGTGTGTGTCCTGTACATTTCGTCACCTTTGTGAGGAGAAGGAAGGACCAGCTCTTGGAAACTGCCTGTTCATTGTTCAAATGTTTATCAGACCTGATGAGGCAGACACCAGGTTGTATGAAGCATTTAGAGGGAAACCAGGGAGAAGGAACTGGATTGGTGGCACCACACTAAAGGAGACAGGAGGGATTGACCCCATCAACAAGAGGTGCCAAATAGCTGGATTTTACTACCAAACAAATGGTGTCCTGTAAAGAAAAGCAACTGGGGATGTGCACCGTGGGTATCCCTGGCCCAAGGATAAGGAAATTGGAAGAAGGAGACACCAAATGAGGTTCTCTGCATGGAAATAAGGTAAAGTGCTATCCTTGCTGACCTCCTCTATAAGAAAGAGGCAAATGCAGAAGAGCAGTGATTGGCACCTCGGAGGAAACACAGCAGCAGTGGGGCCAGGTAGGATTTGTGTCTCAAGTGCATCTGCCCCGTTTCCAGTGACCCCACATCCTGATGCCACCTCAGGGTACACGAGCTCTGGGCACAGAGCCCAGCTGGATGCCAGCCCAAGCCCTGCTGCAGCTTCCCTCCCTTCTCCTTCTTGCATAAAAAGGTGGAAAATACTGGAAGGGAACAATTGCTCCCATGGCTTAGAGGAAACTGGAAGGAGAGGGAGGGTGGACATGAATGTAGATTTCTTGTCTGGTGCCATGTGAAGGCACTGTTTGTACTACAGCAAGCCCAGCAGCATCAGCAGCCAAATTATTTGTTTAATTATAACTGCTGTCCTCGATGCATCTTGACTTGCTAATTAGTATTTTAAGTGCTTGTGAAATAGTTTGGATGTATTCCTTCAGCTTTCACACACGTCTCTATTACCATTGCTATTCCTTCCTCCTGCCCTGTGCCATCACCTCAGTAACATCATTTCTGCTTCCAGATGGGCTGAATTCTCTAAAGCAGGAGGAAAACGCAACCTTCTTTGCTTATTCATGCACAGAGAGCTCTTATTTGCATGAGAAGAGATGAGGCTGTGGAGCAGCACTCCCTAAAGTCTGGGGAGAAGGGAATCTATGCTCGTAGGCAGGGAGTAATGAGGCACAAACATGGATAAGCTGATTTTTTTTGTTGTTGTTCTGCAGCATTTCTGGGTTTTTACACCCCATTTTCATCACTCAAACCACTCTGCTCAGCTGATCCATGGCAATGGTGGGCTGGGAGCACCACTGGCATTCTCAGTGGGATTGCAGCAGGCAATTGCCTCAGCAATGCATGCAGGAGAGGCAGAGGGGACGTCCTACACGACTGGATTCCAAAAACAGGCAGGGGTTTCTGAATGGACACGATGGCTGCTGTGTCAGGCTGCTAAATCGGGTTCAGCAGGAACGCTGGCAGGTGTGGACAAAGGTGTAGCCATGGGGGAACCTGTTGGATCTGGACATTAGCTGAGGAATTTGTTAGATTTCCCCCACAAGCAGATGAACTTTAAATTACCCTGACAGGGAGCCTCAAACGATGGGGGTTTTTTTGCATCTAGTATCTGGCAGCTGTACAAAGGACCAAAAAAATCCCTTATTTCACAGGTTTCCTCTTCGTTTTTGAAATGTTTCTTTCTGTAAGTATGAAGATAGGAACTATTAAAAACGATTTTCAGTGGGTCTCAAAGCACACAGTCATGCCAGCTGCTATTTATGAAGGATGTTTGGGAGGTTCTGTCAATGGAAGAACAAATAGATTTTTGTACATGCACAATTCTGGATATTTAGCACAGAGAGGCACTTCCCAAATGTTTTGTGAGAACAAAAAAGCCCTTTCCCTGGCTGTTTACAGATGACTTGCAAAGAATAAGTGAGAGGTTTGAGTGTGGCTGAACGGAGCAGCTGCTGAGAATTCAGATAAATGGTTTCCAGCCCTGCTTTGGAGGCTGTAGAAAAGAGACACTTCGCAGGGTAATGCTGTCCATCACATCAGGGGTTAGAAGGAAATCTTGTCTCATTTCCATTCTCCCCACCTGCTCTTTGGAAGCTCATTCTATAAATAAGCATTATCACTGCTGAAAGCTTTTTAGTGTTTAGGTTCCAGCCGTGATCTCATTGGCTTTGATGAGCTTTTTTGGAGCTGAAAGAAGCTTGTGTGAACAAGGAAATGAAGATGATCCCTTGGAAATGAAGATGATCCCTTGCACCTGGATGCCACATGCCCTGGGATGTGTCCATCCTTATGACGAAAATTGCACACATCAACACCTTTGATTTCTCCAGCATTGATTCTGACCTTACGTGGCTTCTGTGGGGCAAAGTCTGGCTTTCCAAATTTCCAAGGCTCTCCAAATGTATCTTTTGTAGTGATAAAGTGCTGAGATGAAGAACACAGGATTTCTTTGAAAGCCAAGTTGGCGTCCAATTTGTGTTGCCAATGTCTGCATCCGAAAAAAGCTGAAAATAAAGTCACCTGTAAGGTATCTTGTGCACCCCCCATCACCAGAGATAATAAGATAATCCCCCATTAGGCCATTCAAGGCCATAAAAATAGGTTTTAAGTCACAGAAACATTTTGCTTCAATATAAGCAGTGGGTTTTTGTAAGCTTGTTTTACTTCTTCGTGTTTGTTCATGAATTGGGAATCTCTCACATCCTATACAGAAGCTGTTTAGGACATTTCTTTCTTTGTAGGTTGGGTTACTGAGCCTGCAGGAGTACTTGGCTCAGACTTTACAGGAGGCAAACTGAGGCCTCAAAGGCTATTCAAATGAAAACAAAATCAAAGTAAAAATGCACCTCTTAGGAAGATGTTTCTGCACAGCTGGTGTAGAGCAGGAAGAAGCCCTCAGTGGTGCAACAGAGCTTTTACAGGGCTCGTTAGACTGGACCTACTTCTCTGTTGTGCTTGAAACTTGTGGAGAGAATGTCTTCCCACCTCTGAAATACAGGCTTCAGCCAGGGCATTCTGAGGGGAGGGTGAACCAGCAGGGACTGCTTTGTCTAACACATTGTCGTGCATCAATCTAGAGCATGGAATAAATATCTTTGCTGTCAGATGTAAGACATCCTTTAATTTTTCACTGTGGCTTGCTCCAGAGTGTCAGAGTTCCTACTGGAATATCCAGTAGAACAAAGAAAGGATGAGTGGTGCTTGTGCTCCACTGCCCTGACACAAGGGAATGCAATAACAAAAATCTTTAAGTTACATCCTTTCTGCAAGGGGCAGTGAGATGGCTCGTTCTGCATCAGCTCCTACCTTCACCCATTAATTTCTTAGGCTACAGAAGTTGATTCAATTTGGTCCAAGCTGATGTCTCTTGGCTGGGAATGGGTGTCACATCAACCTCTGAACCTGCCCTGGCACAGCTTGAGGCCATTTCCTCTCATCCTGTCCCTGTTCCCTGGGAGCAGAGCCCGACCTCCCCTGGCTGCCCCTTCCTGTCAGGGAGTTGTGCAGAACCACAAGGTCATCCCTGAGCCTCCTTTTCTCCAGGCTGAGCCCCCCCAGCTCCCTCATCGGACTTGTGCTCCAGTGGTCAAGTGGTGGTGAAATAGCCCTGCATTTAGCTTGTGGACTTTTCTGTAATTCAGTACCAGTAAAAGGAGGAGTTGTGACCTGGAAACCTGCTACCTGGTTGGTATGGACAGGTCCCTGTTCCATTTTCTTGCAGCAAACCCAGTTTTGTCCTTCCGCCTCTGGGGAGTCGTGCCCCCATGCACAGCGGCTCATGTTGGCTGCCAACGCATGGCCAGGACTGTGGACAGATGTCTGCAAGAAGATATATATTCCATGTGGGATTGTTGAGCTGACAGAGAAAGCCTGGGACAGACTTCACTCAAACCTGCTCACATGCTGGACACTCCTGTCACCCGCTCTTTGGATCAAAAGACTGATGGCCCAAGTGCATAATAATGAATTAATAGAGACCTAGGGGGACTGAGGAGTCAAGTGTTTGACAGCAGTGGCCTGCTTTCCCTGTTGCTCTGAGAGTTTCCCTGTCAGGCCTTATCACGCAGTCACTTCCAAGTCTGAGGGATGACAAAAAGGATTAGCTTATCCGAGCTAGATGACGTTGGAAACAAACATTTTTCATCTGCTAAGTATTCTCTCTTGGAGCTGTTCCCATCCCAATGGCTGACAGAGGCTGTCAGGAGCCATGTGCTTCCTGCTGCTTCCTTCTGCTGAAGGACCAGCACCCAGCAATGGCATCCCAGAGCTGAGACAGGCATGTGCCAGTGGGAGCTCTCATCCCGAGATTGTCACCAGGGCTGGGTTTCTACTCAGGACCTTGGAGCTCACAAATTGTGCAGCTGGAGATGAGCAGCTCCAGTGCATTAATGCACCACAGTACATTGATCAGCAAAGCATGCACAGGCTGTTGGAGCCAGAGAGAAGGTGCTCTATGGGCCTGAAACACTGTTGGATTGCATCCAGGCTCCCTCTGAAGTCAGTAGGAGCTGGCTTGTTATACTATTACCTTTTTCTTCTATTTATTTTGGATGAACTCTAAAAAAATTGGTTTTAGAAATCCATGCTGAGAGCATCAATATTGACATGTGAAAACCCCATCTTGGAAAACAGTCCTGCTCAAAGGCAGTGGATTTATTATGAGATCAGAGCAGATCCACTGCATGTGTCAGAGGTGTCTCCCAGACCTGGGGGGAAAAACATTACAAGGCACCACAGATGCAGCCAGGTTTAAGGAGGAGAATATTGAGGAGCAGATTTCTTCTGCTCTGACAGGGATTTGGGATTAGGACTTTGGTTGAGCACCTGAGAGGTACATGTCAGTGGAAAGAGTAACCCTGCAAGTATTTGTGTTTATTGCCTGCAAAATATCAGCACAACAGAGCAGTGAGTGACCAAGGGAAGGACCAGCACCACCCACATCTGTCAAGGGTTTGCCCCACCCCAAGCTGGTGTACTGACTACATCAGCAATGCTGGACCTTAAATCAGTTTATTGCAAAGCAATCTCCATTCATGAAGATAATTTTAAATGCAGATGAAGACCCAAATCCACCTACAGAGTCCAAAGATGAGCCCCAGTTATAAGACAAGCTTGTCTAAAATTAAATCAATTGTCAGTTGAAGTGCCACCTTTGTGCCAGCAAAGGACACAGGAGATGCATTTCAATCCACTTGAACAATCAGGCTTGTTCCAGCACCAACAGTAATAGTCACTTTTCCAGACAGAGTTGACATTATAAATGAGTTGTTGGTTAATTTGCTGCTTTCTTAACATTATTGATTCTACAGCTATGTCCTTAAGCAGCAGTGCCTGAATATAAACTACCCAGCAGCAAAATTATAACTGCATTTGGATGCAGAACACAACCTTCTTATTGCCAGACTTTCAATCCCATACAGAGTTTCAGGGTTACTCATGCAAAAATAGCTTGTCTGCCTGAGTGTGTGTGCAAGGGCTGTTCCTCAGCAGCGTGAGCCTTTTACCACCAGCAGCTGGGAAGCAGCTCAGGAACATCCACCTCCCAGGGAGCTCCTCGTGGAGCTCAGATCCATGTGAAGGAGCCCAAGTGTTGGCTCATCTCCCATCAGCAGCACTGGCTCAGATGGGTCAGACCCTCACCCTGCTCACATGCTGGACACTCAGAGACAGAACACATCTGGATTTGCTGCTTTGGATAAGGTCATCCATCAGATTTACAGCTGGTCTGGCATTTTAAGGACTTTGAAATAGCATGAGTTTTAGCACTCGTAGGGGCAGGACCACACGTGTGAGCCATGAGGGTGCTGGTCCTCATCTCAGTGGGTGGAATTCCATCTCTTGTGGAAAAGATCTGTGCTGGAAGTCTAGTAGGCAGCATCCCTGCCCATGACAGGGCAGGTGGAACTGGATGATCTTTAAGATCCCTTCCTGCCTAAACCCTCCTGGGATCCTGTGATTCTGTCTTTTCAAAGCTCCCCTCCAAAATTTAGCATTATATTTGATTATAGCTTCTGCCTTTCCCATTCCAGTCTTACGGGAATGCTGCCTGCTCCTAGGCAGGTGTTGTAAGGAGCTACTCTTGGCAAAGCTTCCAGGCAAAAAACTAAGGAAAGTGGGTGAAAAGTGCAGTAATGTCCCTCACAGAGAGAACAGCCATGCAAAAATCAGAGACCATGAGTAGTAAAACTAATGGTGAGGAACAAGCCAGGAGCCCGTGTCATTCAGCTGCTGGAGCAGAAAGCAGAGCCGTAACAGAGCAATGGGATATTTTTCCTTAAAGAGTTTGCCTTGCTCTCCACAGGAGCAAAAAGACCTTTGCTCAACTTGCTGTGACAAGTTACAAATGGAGGTTAAAAGATTATTAAATTTGGCCACTTGTGTCCACCAGAGAAATAAAAAAAACCTTTAAACCCAAATTATTTGAGGTAAGTAGGACAGTGCAACCTTTATTCTTTGCCAGGAGCTTGGTTAAATAAAGGCTTTTCTCTGAGTGAAAAAATGAACTTCTTAGTAAAATCTGTCAGAAAAAACTTCCAGTGGACAAGGCATTGAGAGGCCATAGTTACACATCCCCAGACACTCAAAAATACTTTTTTCATTATCAAATCTGCTTTTGATATAAATAGCCCCCTCTCTCACCTACACCTGTGTGGTTTTGTGCATACCCACACACAGATTTGTATATATGAATACAGAATTATTTATTCCCAAAACTTAAAGCAGCTCTTAAATCATGTGATGAGATGTAAATACTCATCTCACAGGCTCATACCCATGGCTGAAATGTCAGGTGTGCTCCCACCTGGCTTGGAGCTGGCTCTGGACCCATCAGATGGCAAGCGAGGGATATAGATCCTGATCCTATACATCTCCAAGTCACTCTAGCTAAACCATGTTTCCTTGGGAGCTGAGAAGTGGGAGAATAAGATTTCTACTCCAAAGGTACCAGAGCACCAGGCCTTTAATTATGCAAAGAACTGGAGCCAGCTTCCTCCTGCCTTTTCAGATAAGTGGTTTCACCAAGATTACAGCGAGCAGAATTTGGCACCTGGCTCCGCTGGCACGAAGGGGCTTTTGTTCTTTGCCCACACAGTCTCCTGCTATGGAAATTTGTGCTTATCCCAGGATCCACCTGAGTGGATCCAGTTGTCATGTCAGATTAGCGCCTACAAAAGACCAGCAGCCCTGGGCAGACATTTAGCATCTCCCAAAGACTCGGAGCTGAATGGTGCAGATGCTCATTTGTCCTCTTTGTCCCACGTGGGAAAAGCTGGCTCAAGCCCGGTTCTGCTCCAGTCCCTCTGGCCTGAGGAGCTGGAAAGACAATGAGCAAGCCCTGCTCCTGCTAAGCTGGGTGCTGCTGGAGGCTGTTTTACTGTAGAACAAACTGGTTCTGTGTGTGCCAGTGATACCTGGGCCATGGCAAATTGCAGAAACCAGCAGAAATTCAGCAAATCCCTCTAATGCTGGCTTGGCAGCCTTGAAATATATTTCACTGTCTGATAACTAGACACAAAACCAGCCTTGTTTTCCTCTTTTGCAGTCTCGTGGTGGCTGGTTGTAGCAGGACAGCTGGTCACCAAGGCAAGGACACCTTACCCAGGGAGAGGCAGGAGAGGGCTGCCTCCCAACTGGGGCCGCTCCCGCTCTCAAACAGTTTCATATCCAGAAATCAGCTGAAATCAGATCTGTAAAAAGTGTCTTTTAAGTTCCTATGGACACAGTGAATTGCTGCACTAGCATGAAATGTGCAGAATATGTCTTGGGAGCTTTGGGAGAAGCAAACCCTGGTAGTAGAAACTTGGGTGGAGGCTTAGGAAATTGCCTTGGTGTTGGGTTAATGCTTCTAATTGAAGTGAGCACTAAAGCTAATACAGACTTCAAGGGGAAGGGGTACCCCAAGGGTAAATCTTGGAGATAACTGGGATACTGTCTCTATATTTCAATGTTTACACAGAGGAAAGACTTCATAGTTGCATATTTATGGTGACTGTACAGAGTGAGAGTGACATCTGAAGAAACATATGGAGGCTTTCTTCTCCAAAGAGAAAATTGGATCGAGACAAAAATGACCTAAATAAACATTGGAAGATCATAGGAAAGTATTCCTTGGAGGCAGAGAGAAGGAATATATACATACAGATAAGTGTTGGGTATTGCTCTTTGGGGAATTTCAGCGCATCAAAGGAGCCTGGTATCAGTCCTGGAATAACATCAGAAGGAATGTTGTCTGAGGAGAAGCAGAGGGGCTGAAAGAAATTTATCTGGGCAGAGGAAGGTACAATGGACTCTCCAGTTTTAAAAACAGAGGTGGTTTCTGACTTTTCCATGTTTTGCTCACTGGGCTCGACAAAGAACAACTTCTTCCAGCTCAGATGCTTGTGAGTGATGGAGAGGTGGACAAGTAGAGTTTGTGATGGAGCCAGGAAATAACAATAATTTATTGGGTCAGTTTATATAATAAATATTATCATTTATGGGCTCAGGTTTCTATTGAAAGCATAGAATAAGGTAACTACACTTGTATCTGCTCTATCCCCATATTGGAACCATTCATGAGCTCACTGTGTCATAAACCCAGAGTATAATTTAGGAAGGAAAAAAGCATCAAAGCAAATGAATACTTTAAGCACGTGTACACAATGGAGCACTGACCTCAGAGTACAATTGAAAAGGCTATCATAACACATCAGTTTGGAATGAGAACGTACAGTTTATTGCAAAGAAGAAGGAAAAATCCAGGGCAGAATTTGCTCACTCCTCCCCACCTCCATTTTTCACTGCAGGTAAATCAGATTACAAGAGGGAATGTGAAGCTTCTGAAATGTCTGTAAACTCAAGCAAACTTCTGGGCCTCCTGAGCACCTCCCCATGCGAAAACAGCATAAAAACTAAACACAGCCTCAGGAGAGAGCTGGGTTAAATGGCTCATCTCCTGTGTGCTGTCTGTGTGGAAGAACTGACACTGCCAGGTACAAAGAATGAATGAGCTTTTGAAAACAGACCTGTGTGCCCCGATCCAGCTTGGTGGCTTCTGCCCTCTGGTTTGTCTGGGTGATAATGAGCATCAGGTGGCAGCTTGTCATTGTGTGCTGTCCCCAGCAGCCCAAGAGGGCTTGGAGTAGTCACTGAACTGTATTTTTAGCGTCAGGTTCCTCCAGTTCTCAAGCCCCAGCCCAACAGCACCTCTGCATTCCAGACTTTGGGTGAGTTACTCATTGTAAGGCTGAATTACCCTGCCATGCTGAGACCCAGAACTCTGGCTGAAAAAAAAATCCCACAGGCAGTGAGAAAAACCTGCCCTGCATTCAATTTTCTTTCCTTGTGGCAATAACCCCCCTCCAAATTCTGTCCCCGTGCTGATAAACTTGATAGCCTTTTCAATCACAGTCTGAGGTACAGCCTCTTCAGGTATTCAGAAAAAACCAAAATGTTGGGTGATGAGGGGCTTTGGATGGCTCAAAGTGTTTGGGTGACAATGGGCTTTGGGTGGTCCAAAGTGGGTGGTTGGCCTCTTTTCGTGCAATTGCAGGTCTTGGATGACCAGCTCAAGTCAACAACCCAAACTCTCCTCCTCTTTCTTCAATTCCATGGCTTACACTGGCATATCTAATTTTAGCGGGGGGAGTTCCAAGCACAGGGGAGCCGGCCAGAGTCACAATACGAATACCGATACGATTTGAGCATCGTGCTCCCCTTTATTGTTTACTTACACCAACTTGTATCTACTTTACAAAGTTTCACTCCTTATTCCCACGGGACAGCCTCTAAGCAGCAGGGGAGTCGACCAGTGTGTAACTTTGCCAAGGATTTTCAAGGCTGCCTGCTGCCAGGTGTCTTTCAAGCCTGTCTGCAGCCTGAGGCCCCTTCAGGGGTTCTTCCCTAGCAACCTGGGGTTGCCCAGACTGCCCAGACTGTCCTGGGGTATCATATGCCCCTGTTCCACAAGGAATCCCTCTACATCTAATATTTAGGAATATTTAGGAATACCTCTGACTGCAGGGAAATGCTGGCCCAGCCTGGAAGAACAGGTTTAGCCTGAGATGCTCTTTCAGGAAGCTGCTGCCTGTTGAGTGCTGAGAAAGAGAAACCCAGGTTTACCTTCAGCACTAATGAGAGGCTCTCCTGGGTACTCTGCATATCTGGCCAGAGCCCATTGACCACAAGTTCAAAGACATATGAGGTTATTCTCAGGCCAAGGAGATGCTGCACTGGAAAGAAACCCCACAAGGACCCCGTTGGACACCAGAAAGAGTGTTTGTGTTTTGAACATCACTTTTCTCCCTTTCCTCTCTTAGATTTGTGGGAGGCCCGCAGGGTCTGGGTCCACCCTGATACCTCTCACAGTGAAGCCTTTGAAAAGCTTTGCTTGAAAGACATGGGAAGAAATGGGAGATTTAGGTCCCTTTCCCAGCCTGAAGGACCAGCCAAGCATGTTGTGATGTATTTCAGGGCTGTATTGGGCTGATATATCACCTGGTCATGAAAGGGCTCTTCACAATAAAGAAAACCCAGTAAATGTCTGCTGCTGGAGTCACTGCCTGGGGAGGAAGCTGCAAAACTGCTAGCATGGAGAGCTGGGAAGGCAACTGGTGCCTCCATACTTCCCTGGGGAAGTCATCCCAATCCATGTCAATCACACCCATGGTCCCAGGGCCACCATGACCAGTCATGGTCTTTGCAGGGGACACTGCTGCCAGCAGATGGTTTTTAAGGTGTCTAAGGAATAACCCTGTACAGCCTAAAACTCTTGGTCTACCAAGAAAAGAACTCAAAGAGCTTTTTGTACAGACGTTCCCACGCTGGATTTATTTGCTGTCATTTTCCTGTCGCCTTGCTGTGCTTCTTATATACCATCTATCATGCTATTTATATACTATATTTATGCATCTACCTCTGTGCAACCCCATGTGGGCAGAAAGCAACGCAGTGTGACCCAGCCTGAAGCCCTGAAGTGCCCTGGCTGGAGCAGGGATGCAGCAGGAAGGATGCCAAGGAGAAAGAAAACTGTTCCACAGATGACTGCAATGGGGAGATGTAGGCAAGGAGTGGGAAAACCTTTGCAGGCACTCTAATGGAAGGAGGAATGGCTATGGGATGTGCTCTAGGGAAAGGGAGTGGGCTGTGCATCAGATCCCACTGGCAGAGCTGTAGACATTGCCTGGACCAGCTCTGGCACTGGCACAGGTGCAATCACACAGCAGAAATACAGCTCCTGCCCACCAGGGTTCAGTCTCTTTCCTGGGAAATGAGGATTTACAAAAATAGAAAGCTGGAAATGCCACTACACAACAGCTAAATATAGCCTGACCGACTGAGAAGCCACAGCACTCACTCCAAAACCAAAGGTAGGGAAAGAGAACTCCTGGCTCCCTGCCAGGATGAGGTGGGATGGAGGGAGCTGCTGGCCATGGTAGAGGCTGCCCTGGGGAGCCTGTTCAGTGCCCCACCACCCTCTAGGGGAAGAATCTTTTTCTGACAGCCAGCCTGACTCTCCCCTGGCTGAGCTCCAGCCATTCCCTGGGTCCCATCCCTGGTCACAGGGAGCAGAGATCGGAGCTGCCCCTCTGGAGGAGCTGCCCCTCAGGAGGAACTGCAGAATGCACAACTGAACTGCTCTTCTATGGGGCTGCTAATTTTGCCATCCTTGGAGGTACTCAACCTATCCCTCCCATGAAAAACCCTTGGTTAAAGTTGTATGTTTGCCAAATGCTGATTTTGGGGGCTGATTCCCCAAAGGCACAGAAGCAGTGAGTGTGGACGTGGTGCTACCCCACGAAGACACCGGCAGTAGGGCTGGGGCTCAGCATGTGAGAGCAGTGGGTCTCTGTTTTGCTTTTTAATAGCCAGGCCTCCTTGGAAAAGTTGGTCTGGATCCAGTGTGAAGGTAAGCAAATCACTGACATCACAACACACGGATAATTGCAAATTTATTTTGGGATGGGAAAAAACAACAAGAGACTCAGAAACTGAACTTCAGCACTAGCACTAATAATAAACCACGATTCACCGCAGACCTGCTTGGGAAGGGGGCTGGCAGTGAGGACAAAATGAACTAAAAGTGACACTGTTTGGTAAATGGAAAGGCTGAGGCATCCTGATGAGGGCCCAAGTGTGGGAAGTTATCTAAAAATAAACAAACAAATAAAGCCCCAAAGCTCTGAGGATTTCAGCACCATCTGGAGACTCTGAGCAAAGAGGAGCAGCTTGCTGCTGTGGGAGGTATTGAAGAGCAGGGTTTATGTGTGTCTAGATGTGTATCACAGCAGTGCACATCACCAACAGGGGGGAGGCCGGGGCTCAGAACTCAAATCTAATCGGCGATGTATGAAGTTACAGTGGAAGATGTCCCTGCCCATGGCAGGGGTTGGGCTGGGTGACCATCAAAGGTCCCTTCCCACCCAAACCATTCTGTGATCCTGTGATTCTAAAACTGCACACCAATCCCAGAGCAGCCACCCTCTGGGAAATCCAACAGAAAACCCACTAAGATTTGAATATATATGGGTAGAAAAATAATCCAAGGGTATCGCTGTTATCCCCAGAGAGACGGCAAAAATCACAACATAAGTCCAGGTCAGATGATGTGGCCAAAGCAGAGCTAAGGCCACATTTAATGGAAAGCTCATCTTTTATAGTGTGGTTCGCAATGAAGAAATTATATGATTGGCCTATTCACTTATGACCTCTCAAGGTGATAGGTTGAGCAGTAAGACACCCATTTCCAAATATTATTCTTAAAGAAGGAAAATAATTTTCACAGTTCTCACAACAACCTGCAGGTGTAAAAATGATTTACATTCTCTCAAACTGTTGTCCATCCAGTTCGCATGAGAATGAAAGCTTTCACAGAGAAGCTGTGAGAAGCTGTGAGAAGCTGGATTTCTCTAACTGCCCTCTCATGAGAAAGAAAAGTTTCATAGGAAAATTCCTCTGCCAACCCTTGCTAGCATCCACACAAGGGGAAAAAAATACATGTTTTTGCCAGTTTGCTGGGCTCAGGGGCCAAGTGCTGAGAGAGGCAACATTCAGCCAGAGCCCAAATCCCCATCCTAGGAACACTAAGTGTTGGGAGCTGTGCTGAGCCCTGGCCAGGAGACTGGGACTTGTAGCTGTCTTAACATTGCTTAATGCACAAGATTTATCTCTGAGATGAAATTAAAACAAATAAGGAGGTGCAGGGCTTTATCGCTGTGATGAGTTTATTTCCAGGTGGACTTGAGGACCCTCAGGACCATGCCGTATCCCTGACATGGTCCCTTCTCCTCCTTAGATGCCAGTTCAGCCTCCTAAAGCAAAGTTTTCTTCAAGGTGTGAAGACTTTATGGTTTATCTATTGCTTCCACAGCAGGTTGAACCAGTGAAGGGCAGTAGAATTGTGAGGCATGAGCAATTAAATTAAGCCAAATTAAAAAGTTAAGCTCTCATTATCTGAAACTGAACACTGGAAATTAGTAGACACTTACAGTCTTAATCTCTGATCCTCAGATCTCTGGCTGCAAAAGGAAGCAGCATCACCCCTCTCTAATTTCCTCATCTAATTACACAGGATTACAGAGCTGGCAGCTCGCTAATATTTGTGCTTTGTTTGAGATTCTGGTGAAACATCCCAAAGGCAGGACTTCTGTATTCAGTGCCATGTCCAGACACCCTTTGATTAATAACTTATAAAGTAACATGCTGATGGGAAGGAGAAGAAACACTTTGGTGTGACTCCACATTTACAAATGGAAAAATAAGTACTGAAAACTATAACAAAACACTTTTTAACACTTATCCACAAGAAGATCAAGTCCAGGATGACAAGAAGACCAAGTTCAGGATGCACAAGCAGCCTGAATTCTGGGATCTCCTAGTGCCAGGCTTTGCAACCCTGAAACTTCCCATGACAGACCCAAATTCCCTCTTGTACTGTGATACCAAACCCAAGGAGGACTTTGCTTGGGGAGACATCCCTGCTCTCACAGCCACCACAGTTGTACCAGGCAATGTTTAGATTGGATATTAGGAAAAATTTCTTCATCCAAATGGTTGTCCAGCCTGGCACAACTGCTCAGGGCAGGGGTGGAGTCCCCATCCCTGGAGGGATCTAAAAGCCTTGTAGATGTGGCACCTGGGGATGTGGGTTAGTGCTGGCCTTGCCAGTGGTGGGGGATGGTTGATTTCAGTGACCTTAGAGGGATATTCCAATGTAAATGATTCCATGGTTCTGCTATGGGAAGTCTGTGTCTCTGGCAGGATTCCAAGGATGAAAACCAGCACTTCAAAGCTGCCTGGCTGCTCAGGCTGTACCAAACCCTCCCTGGGTGCTGCAGGTAGGGAGAGGCAGCAACAGAGAAGGACTCCACCTACTGCTCCACTCTGCTTTCCTGCTGGATTTGTTCAGTTTCAGGTCTTCTCAGCATTTTTCCTAGAATAACACAATCCCAGAATGGTTTGGGTTGGAAGGGACCTTAAAGCTCACCCCATTCCACCCCTGCCATGGGCAGGGACACCTTCCACTATCCCAGATTGCTCCAAGCCCTGTCCAGCCTTCCAGGGATGGGGCAACCACAGCTCCTCCGGGCAACCTGTGCCAGGGCCTCAGCATCCTCACAGGGAAAAATTCCTTCCTAACATTGCATCTAAATCTGCTCTCCTTCACTTTAAAACCATTTTTCCATTTAAAGCCCAAGCTACCCTACATTAACATCAGGATTTTTCTTTCATAGTTCTAAAAAGCTTTGATTTTGTGGAATTTCTTTGACACGTGCCTGCAAAATTCACATCCCTGAAATACCCTAGAGATATCTGGCACAGCACAACTCCCTTCCTCCATTCCAGCTCTCCATTCTATCAACCCACTACAATAAAATGATTCAACCAAATAACAAATGTTGGAGACACCAGTCCCTGCAGGCTCACAACAACAGCAAGAAAAAAGCTCAGCTAATTATCTTCCTTTCCTCACACAGGCTTTTTGTGAGGCTCCAGCAATTAAAGATGCTGCTGGGGAACAAGATAGGTGGGAATTAGTCTGGGTTGGGGAAATTACCACCCAGAGGTTTTTGACTTTTTTGTGCGGCTATGTAAATTCCCTTTGCTCTGCTAAAACTCTTCTACAGTTAGAAGAGTTCAGCAATGCATTACTTGGACAACACATTTGAATAGCTGAGTTTAAAAAGACACACTTTAAAACTGTTTCTAGCCAGCTCTGATCCCAGCCTGTATTTCTCATGGTAGTCTTGAAACCAAATTCCTGGATGCAGATACTCTCCTGATCCTTTTTCTCAGCTCTCCCAGCAAACCTTTGCTATTCATGTAGAGCTTCAACAGGACATACAAGACGATGGGAAATCACTCACCTGATTATTCATCTAAGCCAGACATTCCCCTTCCTGGGACAACTACCCCATAACCCCAACACAACCTCCACACTGTGTGAGGCAGCCTGCTGTGGTTCTCCCTCACTCCCAGCGTGGTGAAAAGGGTCTGTGTGTGTGTAACCCTCTGACGGCCGAGGGACCGGCTGAGCCTCGGCTGAAATGGTGCTCCTCACTGTGGTGTTATCCCATGCCTGTGCCTCCACTTCCATGAGAACTGAGTTTAACCAGGAGGGGAAGAAACCTTTCAGCATGAGCAGATGCCTGTGTAAAGTCCTGGCCATGCTCTCTGACCCCACAGCAGGTCCTGCACACCTCTCTTCTGGGGGGACCCGCTGCGCCCCAGCCTGGCTGATGGACCCTGGGTGCCCAAGGCTGGCAGGTGCCTTGTTCAGTGCTGGGAGCTGCTGGGCTATTCCCAGCTCTGCTGGGAATGTTTTGCCTGAGAGGTCCTAGAATTGTCCTCTCACAGCCTTGTTATGTGGTGGCCCTTTGCTGAGCGTGGCCAATATGTTCAAAGCCTGGTTTCCATTCGTGCTAATCTGGAACCCAAAGTTTACAACACAGACATTCCATATTTTTCCATATTTTTTGCTGCCTTGCCACTTCGCTGACTTTGTGCTTAGGTTTAGTCCAACGCCATCAATTAGAACACAAACCATACCAGACCCAAAATCAACCCTTGAACAAGTCCATAAGTAACCTCCTGCCACTCTGATGCTTCCCTTGATATCTACGACTCATTATTTCTCTCCTAAGCACTTTCTCATCTATCACACCCTCTCATTTCTAAACCCATTTTGCCCAGAATTAGAATCACTGTTTGAATAATTTAAATTTAGCAATACCTTGGTCAGGGCACCAGCTCAGCCCATCCCTTCCTAAGGATTATTATAAATTCCTGACTAGCACCAACCTGCCTCTCAGGAAAATATACAATGTATTTTAAATGCTGGACACCAAGTGATTTAATACTCTTCTTCTACTTTCAATTTTGATTTTTTTCAGTAAATCAGATTTTCCTGGGAGAATGACCAATTTCTTTTTTGCTCTACAATTTCCTGCAGAATGTAACGTATTTTTAAGCACAGTGAGTATTTCTTCTCTCTCTAGGCCACTTCTTTTGTACAACACTGTATTATTTATGTCATCTTATGTTCTTTTATAGTGAACATGATCTTTTATGGCTAGTTTCAAGCTGTAATTTTCCCTCTGGATATTTACTCTAGGCTTTCAAAATGTGCATATCTGAATCTAAGAGCACTGCAAGGCTCTGGGCAGGAGGTGTGCGGGCAGCTGCCATTACCATCGTGCTGGGGTTAACTCCTAACACAGAGGATATAATTTTAAATTGTATGAGGGGGAATTAAGTGGGAATGGGCGAGGACTGGGGTAGGTCACAAGAAGCCTGCCAAGCTGACTGTTCACTTGGAGGCTACTGCAATGTCTAAGACATGCAGGCAGCAGAGGAGAAGTGCCAGATGGCTAATAGACTCTTTTGTGGCATTTTGCTGTAACTTTTGGCAAGGCTGTCTTTGCTTCACACCCTGCCTCAAGCTCTGGGGTGAAAAAATCTGCTGAGGAGGATCCAGATGGTCAAGAGGGATTGAAACACCCCAAAATCTTGGGTTTCTGCTAATAGATGGAGAAGTGGGCAACAATTGGTCTACCTGTACCCCTGTATGATCTGCATTCCTACAGCTTCCACACAGGCTGCTGCCTCATTGAGTCATCCTCACAGAATCATGGCATGGCTTGGGCTGGAAGGGACATTAAGGTTCATCCAGTGTCACCCTCCACCACAGGTAGGGATGCCTTTCACTATCCCAGGCTGCTCCAAGCCCTGCCCAACCTCGCTTTGGACACTTCCAGGGATGGGGCAGCCACAGTTTCTCTGGGCACCCTGTGCCAGGGCCTCCCCACCCTCCCAGGGAACAATTCCTTCCCAATATCCCTTCTAATCCTGCCCTCTGTCAGCTTGAGGCCATTCCCCTTGTCCTGTCACTACATTCCCTTGTCCAAAGCCCCTCTCCAGGAAGGTTTAAGTAATACCATTTCCTTCAGGCAGGAAGAATTGCCATCGCAGATGTTTCTGCTGACAGGGTTTTCTCCCCTCCTTTTGTTTAGGAGAAGCAGGAGAGGCGTGTAAGGGGAGTTCTGCAAAACTCCAGCATTCCCAGAGGAGGAAGACTCCGGCTTGGCAGTCTTGAAGCGCCCCCTGGTGCAGACACAAGCGGCATCTCCAGCCAGCTCTGCCGGCGGATTTATCCAGTGAACATCCACGCCGGATGTTAATGGAGGTGTTTGGGATTATGGAAAGTGGGGTGACAGCCACCCTGCCCCGTGAAGGCAGCGCTCTCCAGGAGAGAGAGCGTTTTGATCTCTGCTCCCTGTGACAAAGGACAGGACCCATGGAACGGCTGGAGCTGTGTCAGGGGGGTTGGGATGGGTACCAGGGAAAGGTTCTTCTCCCAGAGAGTGCTGGGGCACTGACCAGGCTCTCCAGGGAATGGGCACGGCCCCAGGGCTGCCAGAGCTCCAGGAGTGTTTGGACACCGCTCCCAGGGATGCACAGGGTGGGATTGTTGGGGTGTCTGTCCAGAGCCAGGGGTGGGATTGACGATCCTTGTGGGTCCCTTCCCACTCAGGATATTCTGTGAGTCCATTATTCTATGCTGGCTGGACATTGGCACAGGGCTCACAAAACTTTGCTTCAGAACTTACTCAAATTATTAGTGGTAAATGGGATTGGTCTATTGGAATTGAGAGGATCAGTTAGTACTTGGATTACAGCAGAGAAAGGCATAGATGGCTCTTCACAGATCATCCAGGCACCCCACCAGAAGATGGGAAGCTTAGAAAGAAAGAGGAGTTTCCAGATAGCATGGAAAGATAAATTTGAGGGGAACTAAGGGTATGAAATGTGGGTCAAGAGGGCAGTGAACAATAGTAAGAAATTTGCTGACATGACTAGAGCAGTGAGAAAGAGCAATGAAAAGAGGCAATGAAAAAGATGAGCAGAGCCATTCTAGCTTGGCATTGAGAGGTTGATGGCCAGATGAGGTACATGAGGAGAAACTTGTAGCCAGGTAGGGGTGCAAAGAATGACTAACGAGGCATCAGGCAATGAATTCTGTCTGTCAGGTGCTGCAAACACAATATCCAGCATGGAGCTGAGCAGGAGTCAGAACATCATAAATTCAGTCAGGTCTGCTGCAGGTGGGGATCCGGGGTCTCAGTGGGAGTATCTGAGAAATGAGGGAATGAAATGGAAAAGCCATCAGCTCCCTGGATACTCTGAAATATGAGGTGCAGCTGCAGCTATTTTTAGAAGCATGAAATATCCTGAGTGGGAAGGGATTCACAGGGATCAATCACCTAGTCCAACTCCTGGCTCAGTACACCCCAACAATCCCAGCCTGTGCATCCCTGGGAGCGGTGTCCAAACGCTCCTGGAGCTCTGGCAGCCTTGGGGCTGGGACCATTTGCTGGAGACCCTGGGCAGTGCCCCAGCACCTTCTGGGGGAAGAACCTTTCCTTGATCTCCAGCCTTCCCTCAGGTCCTGTCCCTGGAGGACTAGAGGAGGTTAACAAGTAGCCCATTTACATAGAAAAGGGCTTGCAGGCTAGTTGATAGCATTTACATTCCTAAAAACTACTTGGACAAGCTATTAAACATCTAATTCCTATAGATCTGCAATACTAGTAGGACAATTAATAAAATCATATGGATTCTTTATTAGGAAAAAAATGTTTTAAATTAAACAAAAAAACTTTTGCTGACAGAAAAGAGGAAGAGTAAGATGGCTCAGCTTTAGCAATATTACTGGTATCTCACTATTTTGTCCCAGCAGGAGAACATGTGGAAAACCCTGCATAGCTCAAGCATGGGTTAAAAGAGCCCACATCTTTCTTCCAATGATTTCTAAGAAGCAGAAGTGTTTTGTAGAGATGCTGAGGGCCACTTTGTAGGGAGTAGGACTGTGCTTAGGATGTGAAAGCAACACCCCTTTACCTCGCCTCTGCTGGCATGCCCAGGAAGCAGAGACGGATGCTGAGCCAGAGATCCCTGTGCTGCCACAGAGCACACACAGCCACGGAGGCCTGGGAGACTCCCACAGGAGGAGCCACTGCCCAAACAGCCCCCCGTGCTCAGTGTGGGCTCAGGGAGGGCTGTGGGAGCTCTCTTGGCCACAGCTGGCAACCACAGCTCCTCCTCATGGACCTGACAATGCTCTTCTGCCTCTCCACCAGCATTTCTTCACATAGAATGTTCTGTGTGCACTGCAGACAGGCTGCATCCAGAAGAGGTGGGTGATGGTGCCAGCAGTGCCTCAAGGAGACACAGTTTGCATAAGCAAAGGCTCCTTTACGTAAGCAGGCGCCAAGTCTCACTGTCAAAGCCAGGCCAGAACAGCCCTTTGCTTTTCTATCATTCTTGACTCGGTGGGGAAGCAGCAATGCAAACATCCCTCCGCAGAGAGGAAAGGCTTGGAACAATAATCTACTGCAAAATGATACTCTCCAGATTTTAAAACACTTTCTGTTGGTCAGGGCCATTCAGTAAAATGTATCAAGCTGTGCTTGGCAAATAAAACCTAAAAAAACTCGAAAAGATAGCAGTATGGAGCCTGCAAAATCTTCTGGGCTGAAATAAGTGCTGGATTGGCAGCAGTGTCATGGCTCACGCTTCCATGGATGTCTCACCAACACTTCAAGCAGAGTCATACTTGAAACACTTTGGGCACAGCACCAGGATGCTATGGATGCAGGAATGTTAATGCACTACTGCTCTGAACTGATCTACTTCTACGGCAAGTCTCTTCCCATCTTTATTCAGCGCCTGGAAGACCAGAGGCTTCAGTCTGTGTGTTGCTCACACAGAGAAATACTTCAGTGGAATGTAAAGGAACAGCACAGCTGGCTCCAAGCTTATTTAACATCCCTGTTTACACTGTAATACCTATGGGACCAAGAGTGCTGTGATATTTTTTGTTCTTCTGTGGTTTTTTTCCCTCCAAAATAAAGAACCACCACAATCTAAGGAGGTTGGAAAAAAGCCCATATAATCATTTCTCAGTGGGACACAAGAAGAAACAGAAATCAAAGCCTTAGGACACAGTTTCTCCAACTTGACTTGTGAAGCCTGGGTCAGCAGTTTTCAGTGTATAGAAAAGGAGGCTCAAATTATGCTACTCTTTCTGTGCACAGAAATGATAAAATGAAGGGTAAAGCCAAGCATCTGTCATGCAGCAAAGGGCAAACTGGCAGCATTTCCCAGAAACTGAAGCAAATGCAAAGGAATTTGCTTTTGGGGTTAAGCATATGTCACTTAAATAACAAATCTGCCACATGCTGCATCTGTTACAGCCTCCTTCACACAAACCACCAGCTCTTTTCCTGAGGGGCTAAAGTATTTCCTAGCTTGTAACAAGGACAATTTACGTGGTGGTAGGCAGCCTAGCCAGGTGTAACACTTGCCTTATGGAATAAGCCATGGATCCCATGAAATATCAACGTCAAAGTCACACACAGCATGGCAGGAGTCAGCACAGGGGACCCCTTCAAGGCAGGACAGCATCGGAACAAAGTAAAATGATGGTTTCCTCCATGGAGGGAGCAATGCTGAGGAGGGCAAAGAAAAACTCTCTTTTTCTCCATAACTGAAGCCCACAGATGCCAAGTCTCCCCTGGCTGTATGGAACAAAGGTGTCCTGCAGAGCTCCGGGTGACAGTGACACACCTCCTCTAAGGGTGGGTGAGACTCCCTGTGGTATCATTCTGCCTCCCAGCACATTTGGCCAAACTAGCATCAAGCTCCAGAGCCATAGAAGCACCCATTCTAGTCCCAGGGATAGCAAAGCTTAAATGGTCTTTCATTTCCAGCTTGGTTTCTTGGATTCTCTCCCATTCTTCTACCCATGCAAAAAAAGAGCTCTTGTGCTTCACCTTCTGAATGTGTGATCCTTGGCCACACAGCTGTCACACGGACAATCCCATGCTCAAGAAGCTGCTCTGGGATGTTATTTGACTGCCAAGGAACTCTTAAGTTTAACATAGAGAAAACCTCCATGCAAAAGGCATGGAAAATTTCTGCAGAAGAAACTACAAGTCAAGTTTTTTCCTCTTAACTCCAAGCTGAAGCACTTCCTGGGCAATCACTTTCAATATGCAGAAGCTATGTCCAAAGACATAATAAAAGAAATCCTAGGAATGACAACAGCTTTAGAAACCTAGCTGGTGCCTGAAGCAGATAACTAGTGAGCACTTACAGCATAGGTGGTGACATACTTTGGTGTTTTAGTTGCCCCTGGTGCTGCTATAATCATTTTTCCTCTGCAGGGAAAAAAATAAAATAAGGTATTTCTGTGGAAAAGCCTTTTCTCCAAAAGCAGAGGAAAGAAAGCAACATTCAGAAATGTAACCTGGGGGGCAGCATGAGTGCTTCTGACAGGGCTAAGACAAAGACACTCTGGAAACCACAAAACCCTTCAGTTCTGCCAGAAGCCCTTCAGACTTACCTCTAACCAATATTTACAGTGTGGGTAAGGATGTGTTTATTCTGTTATGCACCTGATCAGATAGAGAGGAAACACAAGCTTTGCAAACACTTCCCAAGCGTATTTATTAGTCAGGACTGATCTGTCTCAAAGTATGACCTACTTCATACCTCAAATGGCATTTCAACACAGGGCAGCTGCACAAGCCTCTGTTCCCCCTGAACACATCCTTGATATGCCAAGGCAGACTTTAGCACACCACTTATTCACATGCATCAGTTCCTGCGTTTGTTTGGGTTTGAGCACAGGTGTCTAAGAAATGTTTTTTTTTCTCTGTCCTAATCATTTGAAAAGTTTCTTTCTTTTCTTCCTCCACTGTTTGCTATCTACATCTTCAGTATCATCAGGAGGATCTGGCATTACAAAGCCATCAGTCATTTTATAGTAGACTATTGTGGAGTCTGTCTCAACTATGGCCAAGGTAACCGACAGCAGGGTGTTGGGATCCTCTGGAGGGAGAGAGGCTTTCTTCAGTATTTCCCTTAACCTAGGAGAGGAAAAAAAAAATCACTTAGAAAGGAGTCCACAACCACCTACAATGGCACAAAGGTAGAATGGCATCATTCCTATTTTTATTCAGCCTGTTCTCACTCTGCAAACTTGTCTTCACTAAAGTGAGCATAATATCTGTTCTGATAAAAATCCAAAGTCATGTAATCAAGCAACAAAAGAAAATAACAGAATCAGTTATACACATCTCTGCTGGAAATGGCTCAACACATGCTTCTAAGCTTTGCTTATGTGTACTCATGTGCATGTGCCTCAGCCACCCCTCATCCACCACAATCTTAGCACGGCAATCTCTACTGGCCCTGTTTTCCGTAGACTTAAATAAGACATCTAATTAAATAACACCTGGTGTTCAATTGGAGAACTGAATAACTAAGACTTGTTCTATTTGCAGAGGTAAGTCTTCCAGTCCCTGTGCCACAGGTCTCTGCCAGACTGTGGAAGGCCCAGGAGCTCAAGCCAGGTTTCTCTACATCCCTGTCTAGACTAGAAGCCACAAAACTAATGTTCTTCTTCAGGACAGTCAGCACAAATAACGTCTTCCTTAAAAGCTCAAGACAAAGTTATGCAATTTTTCCTGTTTAGCTTATTTTAAGAGTCACATGCCAGTTACTTTTCTGTTCAGAGCTCAGGACAACACTGATCCCTGGAGTCCCTGAATTCCTGGTCCAACTGGGGAGCAAGTCCTGAAGGAGTGCGGTGCCCAGGGACAGAACAGCAACACTTCCCACAGAACATTACCACAGGGAGCTTCCTCCTTCCCCCGCAGGTCATGTGCAAGAGGGCTCCTCTGAGATTGCTGGGACAGGTTACATTCCAGGGGGAGTTCAGCTGTGCACCAGGATAAACCAGTCCTGGCTTCATGCACCCTCATGAAGATGCTCACCCAGCAGAGCACAGGCAGCTCTGAGGCCAGGCACTGCAGCTGAAAACAGGGCTCTCTCTAAAGGCAGCAGCTTTCAGACTTCAATCATCATCTTCCCTCAGAACCCCTTTGATCCTCTAATAAAAGCCAAATGGAATGCAGCAGAGAATGAGCAGCATCCTGGAAAGCCTCGCTGCTAAGCCCATGCATGACCTTCTTAAGGATCCATGTGTGTTCTGAGCCGTGCATAATCTAGCCTGGTAAATTCAGGAGGGCCTTTCCTCCTGCCTGCACCACTGGCCCAGACACACAGCAAGGCAACACAACAGTCACTTCATGCAACAGAGATACCACAGCTGGGAAAAGCCCCATCCTAGCCCTTCCACATCAGCACATTTCCTAACAACACAACAAATAAGGTGAGAGAGACTGTGCTGGCCACTGGCAGAGGAGAAACACTGCAAGAGACTCCTTCAGGCAATGGGACACCTACTCCTGTGCTCATCACCACCTCAATAGGCTCTGTCTGCAGGTAACTTACTCTGTGCTCGGCACCTCCAGCTCCTGTCACTTCCAGCCCCTCTGCAGGGGTACCCCCAGCACCACAGTGTCCTGCCAAAACCCTGGCAGGGAACAAGAGCTTGGGAAAAGACTACAGATGTCCTTCCTGACACATGCAGAGAGCAAGAATCCAATTGTCACATGCAGAATCATGAAATGATCAGTGTTGCAGGGGACCTTAAAGCTCATCCAGTTCCATCCAAGGGCAGGGATATTTCCACTATCTCAGGTTGCTCCAAGCCCTGTCCAAGCTGGCCTTGGACATTTCCAGGGATAGCCACTGCTTCTCTGGGCACCCTGTGCCAGGGCCTCACCACCCTCAGCAGCCAAGTGTCTGGAGAAAGCTCTAAGTTGGTGAGGCCAGACTGCTGGCAGAGACCCCAAGGAAAGAACAACCCATGAAGCAGTGGACATTAATCTCTCTTTCTCCTGGGAATGCAACATAGAATTAATGATAAAGTGCCAAATTAAAGGGCACAGCTACCCAGAAGAGATATTTTGGGACCCAAAGAAACCAAACTTGTGTTGAGTGTGGACATTGCTGTATGTGGGACTAGAGTCAGGCAGAGGCCTGGATTCACCTGTCAGCCAGGGCAGAAGCTCCTTCCTATTTTCTTTAATACCTGTCACTGGTTTTCCTCATAGTCTATTAGGAGCAGGGATGGAACACTGAGGCCTTAGATCTGCATTTCTGGTACTCATGTTTTCTTCTTATACTGCCAAGCACAGACACCTGAAACTTTATTTCCCCCTATTTAGCAACTAGGACTTCAAAGATGCCCCATGATCCCAAAAGCAGCCAGGTCCTGACAACAGATTAATGATATTTCTTTGCATTTCTTCTTCCTTTTCAGGAGACAAGAGTTCCAGGATTTATGTAAGGAGCACAAAGACATGCCATTGCATCAGGATGATCTGCTAAATCTGTTGTCCACAGATGAAGAATGACAACTGCAAATGCACCCTTTTCCTCTTCCCCCTTCCCTCCACATAGGCAGCCCCAAGACAAGGGCTCTCATTCATGCATACCACAGGAGCCACAGTGCACTGCAGCACATCTGCAAAGTGGTGAGAGGCTATCTTTTAGAGGGATAAGCTTTGGAATTCAGGAAGTCTGTGTCAGATGCCAATCCCTTGCCCTCCTCCCCTGAAGGCATGCCCAGCAGCCTCTGTGTCCAGCCTGCTCACAACATCCCTCTGCACCAGCAGACATTGCAAAGGAGCCTCAGAACCTCTGATTTCACTGCACTTGCTGCCTGCCATGAGCAGGAAGAAATACTGCAGGAAACATATAGCTTTTGTAATCCTTCTAATGCATCTAACGCTGTCTATAGAAAAATAAAGAAAGCATGAAGTGTTGTTGGCCTTCTCAAATTCAAAGAATGCACATTTGACATCCTAAACAAGGCAAGAAGCCTTTATTTCAAGGGAAACAGCCCTTAAGCCTGCCCATCCCACACAACAGCTGCAGTCAATGATGGAAATGAAGTCCATGTGGTAACACCCCCCCAACAGATCCATCTGATTCAAAGTACCCAGTTAATGGCTATCAATAAGCTCCTTAATGACCAGTACAATCTGCTACACCATACAGAGGATAACAACTATAAAAGATGAATTTGCTTTAAAAAAAGTGGATTTAATGGTTTTGAAAGTGTCAAACATCAGTGGAACAGAGGAATTCAGTGCATCCAGTAGCCTGGCAGATGCCAAGAGCCTTGACTGCCTTCATTCCCCTGCACCCTGAGCAGCCTTTCCCCCTGGGTCACAGGTGTGTGTCAGGACACACTCTGGAACCACTGATAACTGATGGAACACTGACACGAAGGGGCCCATGACCACTCTGGGCTTGCTTCCCCAGCTGTGCTCCAACAGTGTGAGCCCCACAGAAGCTGTGGGGTTAAGCCTTTGGCATGGACTGGCTCTCTCTGGGTCCTCCTTTTCCACAGGAATTCCAGCATGCCCACTCCACTGCACACACACCCAGTTTTCAGCAGAATGGAGAGACTTGACACGAGAAAAGGTACAGCTGTGCAATAGTTCCTGCTGTTCTTCAGGGTCTGAGTACAAGCTCAGCACGTTTTCACTACAGTCTCAAGTAAAGCCTGTGCTGGAAGAATGCACTGTGTCACCTCCTCAAGGACAGCAGACAAAACACTCTATCACCTGAGCAGATGTTCACCCATAGGCTCAGCCTGGCAATGGACATCAGAGGCAGACAACCCTACCCACGCCACCTACTTGGGATTTATGCCAATGACTGCCTGGTAAAAAAAAAACATCCACAGCCCCAGGGGGGTGCACAGAACAATCAAATGTGCTGCTGCATGCACAGTGAGAAATCAAAGCTAAAATACCCTGCAACTACTCCTTCCAATCCTCTCCCTCTCCACAGGATGAAAAGCCAGGGAATGTTAAAACAGGCAGCACAGAAGCTTTAGGCATCCCACACAAAAAAGGTACCTCTTGAACAAAGGCATTGTGAAAGAAAAATAACTGAAGTTAGGAGAATACAGACACCACAAGAAACACTCTAAAGTTTTATGGAACGTACACAAGTAGAATAAGACTAAGTATTTTTGTAAGAATTCTCATTTGTTGGAGATCATGCAGCGCAAAGGTTCCAGTGTAATTTGAAAGCCCAGCTCTAAAACCTGGTGGTGCCTGCATGTTCACTCAAACCCAGATCTGCTCCCACGAGGCCAACCAAATGCAAGCAGGACAAAGCCCTCATTTTCCACCCAGGAAGCAAACTCACATTCACCTCATGCTCTAGGAGATGCAAAGGACTTCACCTCAAACACTCTGTTATCCAAAGAGCTGGCATTTCTAAAACACTTTGCATTAGAAAAACAGCTTAGAAACGGCTTTCTAGTTATCTACAGACTAGAGTCAGTAGGGATTGCTTTTTTCTACCAAAGAATTAGTCATAGGAGCAGGTTTAGCTTACTTAACATTGTGCAAGGAGCACTGCAGCTAAGGGAACAGCACTAGCAATGTCATCCTGCATCTGTCCTTACTGCTGCATTCGAACTTAATGATGGCAGTGAATTGACCTGGTCCTCTATTACTGTGGCAATTAATATCTTTAAAATAAAATAAATCCCAAAACAAGAAAATCCATACAAATCCATCAAAAGAGCAGAGGGAAATGTTGCATCCTTCCCCCATCTTGATTTTGCACTAAGTAGGCCCTCAACACCCATCAGAAATCTGTGCTGTGTTTACCAATATCTGCTCCCAAGAAAATAACACTGCCCTTTTCTCTGGAAGAAAGAACCAGGTGTACAGCTGGTGACCCTGAGGTTTCAACTGACTCTGCAGAAACCAACAAAGGGCAGAATCATATAGGAAAGAATTCAAGCAGCAAGTTCTGTGATAAACAAAAGAGCATTTCAGAGACAAATCCCACGAAATGCCTGTGAGAAGCAGCATCATTCTGCAAGCTCAGAGCAGTTTTATGGAGGTTGCATAGAGCTCCATTGAACTGAAATGGAACTACTGCCTTCCATCCCATAAAAGCCAAAGGCTTTCAATCTGCCCTTTATACTTGGATGAATAATTCCTTGCAGGCTTGGCCAGCCCTAACAGCTCCCTCCCCTGCTCGCCAGGCAGGGCTGCAGAGTGCACACAAGTTGGTCTCTGTGCCACTGCAGAGATCATTACCCCGGGCACTGGAGCATGCCATTGTCCCAGCCTGGGTCAGCACCATGGCACAGGAACCTCCCAGAGAGCACAGTTCCTTGGATTTAGCCAGCAGTGCAAACTTTAGCACAGTTCACCATCAGGAATGCTGCTCCAGACCCTGCTGCAGGGCAGGCAGCAGCATTAACCCAGTGCCTTGAAATATGTGGGAAGGAGCACATGGGGCTGGGAGAACGTGTAAATGCACACCACTAGTCCTTGGGACTTGTTCCCAAAACACATGGACAGGGAATGCTAGAAGAAACTCAGTTTTTGTAATGGAAAGAAAAAAATAAATGCAAATAAAACACCACATGCCACACTGGTCAGGAGAAGGAATTGAAACCCCGAGGAACATAAATATCTTTTTCCATGGAAGTTCAAGAAGAAAACAAGACAAACCATGCAAAAGGGAGGTATCAAAGTTCAGCAAAGTTCTACAGGACACACTTACTACTGGATGTTCAGTCACAGTACTGCATAACTAGCTCTGCTGTGGGAGCTGCATCAGTCTCATTTAAAATACTAAATTAAAATAATTTAGTTAAAAATACTAATAAAGAGCTTGCATTTAGGAGCCACTAACTACATTTTCAATGTGTAGTTTACTGAATGAGTAAATTATGCCTATAGCAAGGGAGTTACTGACAAAATTGTGAAGAGGATGCAAGACGCACGTCACACTTCCAGTGCTTTGAAATAACAGGGTTTTTCAGTTTATAGCAAGATTTATTTCACCATCTACAGACTTTGAAGACAGTAAATTCCAGTCCTCAGATTTCCTTCTCAGGACACTTGTCAGCTTTAAAACAAAACATTCACGTATTGCTTTTTTGTAAAGTAAGTTAGCATTTTAATGGAATAAGCCTTTCCCAAACTTAACAGGTCTCCATTACCTCAGGCAACTTCATCCCTCATTTCCAACACTTGCATGCAAAATACAAACAGAGCAGTGACGTGTCATTTAATCTGACATCTTATCTGAAACATTTTGCTTAGACAAGGTTATTTGTCTAGGACAGACAGTGCCCAATTCTATTAGATCTGGGACCTAACTCCCTGGTCCTTGAAGGATCAAGGCTTTCCAGGCTATCTAAAAAATCCAGCTGTCAACACTGTGAGCTCTCCTAACTTGCTGAGCTTGGTTTATGCAAGTCATTTCTGCCAGCTCTGAAGCAACACTCCCAGGATTCGACTGCTTCCTCCACTCTGGGGAGCCACATTTCTGGAATGTACTGACGAGGTACTTGGTGTGCACTAAGGTGTTGTAGTGAGCAGCAAACACACCCCAGCCAATGCACCTACAAACTCCTCCTGCAAGCATGAGTCCCTGCTGAATTCAGAGGCTCTCCAAGCCTCAGCCAGCTGTGTGTGAATCAGAGCAGGCCAAGACAGACAGAAATTGCATCATACTCCCCAGGGCTTCGCTCACAGAAGATTCAGCAATCTTCATCTGAAGAACACACAGAGCACAAAGCCACTTCTCAAGACTGTGTAAGATCATTTACTCTCTGCTTCAGAGCCCATAATTCTGTAGTTTGGTGGGTTCCTGTGTAGCCCTACCCTGCCAGGGCTGGATGAGCAGCTTCCACCCAGCTCTGCAGAAGTGGACAGTGAGCTTAGGAAGCAGAACAGCTTTTGCCTTCAGCAGTTAATTGTCATGCTCAAACTGGACATGATGAAATCTTGTAATAGGCTAAAAAACATTGACTAGACTTTTTGTAGGGCACTCATATTTGTCATTTGCCTAGGTATCCTGCTGGTAATTTCCACAGCAACTTTCCTGTGGCCTTTTAAGGACACACTTCTCGGTGGCAGCCAACTAGGGAACTTCATGAGACACCTGGAAGGCAGAGCTTGGCTGATGTGGATTTGAAGAAGAGAACCACCCCTATATTTCTCTGGAAGACCAAGCCCACAAGAGTGACTGACTAGTATTTGCAAATATGAGATCTTTTTTAGCACATCCATAGTACTAAAATCCATTACTTTCTGTGAATCACTTTCTTCCTTCCACCAGTAAGAAAAACACAGAGAGGAATGAAGATGGAAGTCTGATTTCAAGATGTCACCTCCAAACCCCACCCAGGCCTTACTGGTTAAACAAGGAAGTGCTGCTGGTGTTACTGGCTTCTTTTGCAGTTAGCACAATTCCACGTCCAGAAATACAGACAGAACATTTTCACCTTCCCAAATCCCTCCAAGGGCTTATTTTCAACACAAAGTGAGCTGCATTCACTTGTACTCATACTTCCTCCCCTGCTTTTAGCAAGTAACATAAAACCCCAAAGTGCTGCTTTGAACAAAATGCAGATGCACGTTCAATACCACAAATTCAAGTGTTGTACGCAAATACAACCTCCCAGCCTGACAACATCCATGGATACTGAACACATACAGGCTTTTATGGACGGACCTGGCACTGCAGCCTGGGATTCAGCTCATTTTAGTGACAGCACACCCTATGTAGTTGCTCTGCAGCAAACCCTAGTCAGAAACTGTACTTTTAATCAATGTGATGCATTCACACTCTGCCTCTCCACCACACATCCTTCCAGTACTAGATTCCAGACACTCCAGTGCCAGAGGCAGAGCAAACAGCATCACCACAGAACAAACAAGTGCAGAGGCTCCCCATGAAAAGCTCCAATGACACAGTAAAAGATAGGACATGCATGCAGTGGAATATCTGTCATCAAAAGTCAACCAGAACATACTCCTGGCCTTGACCCAATGCCAGGAATCCAAGTTTTCAGCCCAGGTGGAAATACACTAAATTAACCAAGCACAACAGCTCAGCACATAGGTGGAATTCCTCAAAGAGCCCACATCCTCACTGGCTGCCTTCTTATTACCACCTAAAACCCTGTCTCAGTGTGTCCCTTTCACACACACACACCTACACCCCCCTCCCACTTGCTGTGGAGATCACATCACATTTCTCTGCAGCACCAAGCCCATAGGAGTGGTTGACCAACACTTGCAAATATAATACTTTTTTCAGCACAAAAACAGTACTAAACCACATCAATACCTAGTAAATCATTTTCTTCCCCCTCACTCAACAAACAGCAAAATGATGATAAAAGTCTGTCAGCAAGACATTGATCTCTCACTTCTAAAACCCAAAATAAAAAGCAAAAACATCACTCCTAAAGTGCACACGTACATCTAATAAGTGCAATTAACTAGCTACCTACCACTGTGTCAGGCTGCTGCCCACAGAGCAAGAGGAAGCAGCAAAAACCAGTAAGATTTGTAAAGTCAGCTCTGAGGCAGCTCCTAGCAGGAGTGGGAACAGAAGAAACTGAAAAACGTACAACCATATGATGCAGCTGAAATAGTCCAGGTCTTCAGAGTCATCATGGCAAATACCAGTCAGAGAAGGCAGTCTTTATCAGAGAGTAAATCAAACTGTGTGTCCGAGGCCGCTCTAGAGGCCAGTTAAAATAGACTGTAAAACTACTGTAGTGGAAATTTTCTAGGCCGCAAATATCTGTAATGTAACAAATTCATGGCTGTGCTGTCTTCTGCTTGAAGAATCACTCTTGTTTATGTGAGGAAATTAAGTTGAAAATCACAGGCATGTGAGACTCTACATCTAAAGTAAAAGGAGTTTCCTGTTCAAAGTAGCCAAATTATAGTTTCAAAGCAAAAGCAAACCAAACCACACAAGGCTTATCCACAAATTTGACAATAAAAAAAGCTGATTCTTAGGCAGCTCTGAGAAGATTTCTTTCCTCTTAGGTCCTTTCAAGTCCAGCAACTCAGGAAGCATCGCTACATTTCCCACACTACAAAATCAGCACAAGAATGTTCAAAACATAAGCTGTGTCTAACCTTGTCCCTCAAACACATACTTTGGTGTCCACTGTTATCTCCTAGAACATACACAACTCCAGACAACAGGAAGTGTTTATCAGTGGGCATCAGTTGCTGCGGGAAGCTGACCTCCAAGAACCACTTCCATCCAGACAGGGAGAGACAGAGACTGATGCAAAGTTGAGATTTCCTTAATGTTCCAAGCTGCCTGTATGTCTGCAGCACCCAAAATAACTCTGCTTTCCTCCAATATTCCTCTATTTCCTCCTCCTTTCCCTCTTGACCAAGCCATCACCAGCCTGTAAAATGTATCTGTGCTCCCTTTTCTGTCAGTGGAAACCCGAGACAAGCAGTGAGCACACCCTCACCTCTCGTGGCTGATCAGGATGTGTGCAGGCACCGGCACCATCACCTGGAGCCCCTCCTGCTCCCTGGCACGGGCATGCAAACACACCAGCTGCAGCTCTGCCACTCCCACGGGCTGCACCTCATGCCAGTTCCTCCCTAGAAACGTTCGTCGGGGATAAGAGGGGCAGAACACAAAACACAAGTTTTAATCAGTCAAATAACAAATGCAGTATTTAAATTAACATCTAAGGTTTTGTTTTCCCTCTCCCTCCCCACAGGAAAACTCCACTCATCTGCCAAATTCCCCTCCTGAGAAGCAATCCTGCTGAAGAAACCCACAGAGCAGGACCAGACTGCTTGCTCCAGAGCTGCACTGATAGATGGTAAGCAGGGATCTGTCTGACAAAGCTCCCCTTCAAAAGGCAAAAAGAAGACAAAACCATGCAGCTTCAGTCATCTGTAGCACTGTAACCCAAATGTGGACTTCATCAGCACCCTGAACTGTGAAGAACAGGTGCTAAAAGCATGGTTAATGATAACACAAAGTTCTAACCTCCTGCTGAAGTTTTTGCCCCAGAACTAGAGAAATCTTCTTTTAAAGACTATTAAGGCATTTTCTTCAGAAGTGTAACAGCAACAGACACAGTAATTTCTGGACTGTAAAATCCCTCCCTTCCCTGACCTTGAGAAGCACCAGGCTCCAAGCAAACCTGAAATATTTTTCTTAGGCTGGCTGGCTGCCTACTCACCGTCCCTTTTCAATAAAGCCAACCTAGAAGAATCCAGGCAGAACTTTATATATCACATAACTCTGCCTCACTCTGAGCAGACACCAGAAGACTACACTAGATTTCACAGGATCATTTTGGCGGTAAAAGCCCTCTAAGATCATTGAGTCCCATCACTGACCTGATACTGCCAGGTCCTCCACCAAGCCATGACCCTAAGCACAACACCTACAGTTTGTTATAAATTACTATATTGTTATGTTATATTATATTACTACAATGGTTATGAATTACTGCTACCACACTTGACTTAGGTGAAACACTGTTATGTGAGTAACTTCACATTAATCTACAAGTGAAGACTATCACAAGCTCAATCACTGAACTTGTCACTTCACCTTCCTACATTCCTTTTCCTTCCCCTACTCCTCTTTTGCTCTTTTTTCCGTGCTGACTGCCTTTGCCCTGGAACACCTGCACCTAGAGCTGCTGGATGAAATGGGTCCTCATCTTTGCACAGGCTCCAGGGAGACAGAGGATAGAAACTTTCAGCACAACAAGTCTCAAAATGGGCACCAAGGACTTTGTAGGAAAGGTCTGTCCCAGTGCAAACAATTAATTTAACAGGTCCTAAGAGCAAAGACATTTGTTGGGATACAGTCACTTCCTTGATTTACCTTCTAAGAGGTCCAGGTACACCAGAAAGGCAGCATAGACTTGAGTGCTGTCAGATACATCAAGTGACATCATTTCTGTGAACTGAGACCCAAAGAGGAACGTCAGTGAAGGAAAGCACAGGTTATACTAAGAATGCACACACCATCTCTACAGCCAGCAGAGACACTGGAATCTCACACCAGCTTTAAGGTAATCAAAAAGCAGGACTTGTTTTCTGACAGTATCTCAAAAGCTCTTTTTTCTCCTGCATTCCCCATATTTTAGCACTTTAAAAAAGCAAGCAAAACGAACAAATACAAGAGGAATCACAACTATTTCTGGGACAGCTCTAGCTTTGTGGAATTTTACCTATTTTGGGGTAAATACTTTTACCTATTTTTGCTGCAGCACATGAACATAAGACGATGGCCAAATTAAACACCTCCATGTTTTCGGTGTGGTAAAAATTAAGATGGAGTCGAAGTTTAAAGCATTTACATTTCCCAGCCGGGATTCCATGATTTATAACCTCCACCCCTGCCAGCAGTGGCATTCCCCAACTACCCCACGGGCCGGAGTCCCCCTCGATACACCCAATATAATAGATTATATTAGCATCTCCCCCCAGAACCCTCCGGGGGGGACCCACGTGCACCTCGAGAGCCGCGAGGGAGGAATCCTGCGGGGTCCTGGCGGGAGAGCGGGACCCCCGAGAGACCAAGAGACCCCCGGCCCGGCCTACCGTGGGGTGAGTCGCGATCCAGTTGCCGCCAGCCGCCCCCGACCAGCTGCCCTGTGCCCCCGGGGCCCGCCCGGCCACGGAGGAGCCCTGGCCCGGGTCGGTGCCCCGCTCGCCCCCCGGGGCCAGGTAAATGTTCCCCCGGCCCGCCCCGGCCGCCGGCTCCATGCTCTCCCGCCTGTGTGCAACGCGGCTTCACTCCGGGCGGCGCCGCGCACCCCAGCGCTTCCCGGAAACTGCCGCGCCGCCCCGACCGTTCCGCCTCCGCTCCGTTCCTACCCCCTATCCCAGCCATGGCCTTTCACGGTCCCTTCTTCTAAAGGCTCCAAAGCAACGAATACGTTATCAATCTGCAGTGTCCAGAGCTTTTATAGATTGCATGTTAGGGACATGAATTCAAGGTACTGCTATTAAAAGCACTTTGGACTGTTTCACTAGAAATAGCTCTGACTTCCAATGAGAATATGCTTTACCTAATGCCAAATGTCCCAGGTCTGGCTTACCAGCTGCATCTGTCTCAGTGTCTCTTCTGATACATTTCAAACACTGGCTATTCTATTATAAAAGCATCAATGCAAATTGGTCTATATGTATGTAACCCATATGTGGTTTGTAGCCACAGGAAGTCGTATTTGGGCCAATCTAATTCAAGGAATTTTGAGGTAGCTGGCTGCTTAAAAAGCATAGTGTTAGCCAGCACTCCAATTCCCTGGGCACAGAATAGATAGCTAGATAGCTAGATGGGATAAAAAAATCAAGTCTCCAAGACTTCCATGGAAGAGTTGGCAACAGTGGTTCACTCATCTGTTGGGAAATAATTGGATGGATTTGAGTTCTTAGAGGTGAAGAAGCAAGTAGAAGGAGATGGATCCACATCAATCTATAGATGAGACAATTTACATCAGCAGGATGGAACCTGTTTTCTACAATGTGGGAAACAAGTCTAATTTAGAAGAAATCTGCCTCAGAGAGAATTTGTCACCTGCCAAACGGAGGGATTATCCCTCTGCCAGAGACAGTTGTCGCAGCTGGAATCTTCTTGTTTGGTGTAGATATGTAGAGGAGGCTGAAACAAATGACTTAAATTGTTTTCTGCAGGACTTAACATCTGCAAAAAGCCATTTCTTCCTCAAAGCTAAAATATTTCACCACAGAGTGGCTCATTGTCCTGTCACAGCAGGATGGAGTCTGGGCTTAAAAAAAAAAAAAAACCACAGGATATACTTTTGGCCACTAATAAAGAAGTCAAAATGCATACAGATTTCTTTGGACGTGCACATAAAGTCACACACATTGATAGGTGTTGGAATGACACGAATTGTCAGGGCAACTGTTCACCTGAGCTCTCCAAACTTTGCCCCACACTGTGTGTAACTGGGAGTGAGAGATCAAGCTGCACTGACTCCTTTCTCTTCTGTGTGGAAGAACATCTCATGTTGCAGGCATCTGCTGCTCTCCCTTTTTTGTGTTCCACAGCAGCCAGCCAGCACAGGGAGTTGTGTGAGTGAGGGAACGTCACTTTGGAGAACAAATTACTGGCTTTGGGATGCTGCTGGAGGCATTCCATTTGCCCCCAGCAAACCATTATGGCTCTGACGCTGCTCACAAAATAAAAAGAAGGGAGGAGTCTGAAAAGAGCTGAAGGTAGTTCAGATTTCACTGAGGGCATCGAGAGCTGCACAGGCTAAAAACACACTCGGAGTTCTGGCAAAGGCAGGCACAGGAGGGGCGTATTTCTGCTGAAATATCGTAAAATCAGAAGGACTGTGACCCAGCTTGAGTGTTCAGTGGATGGAAAAAGCTGGCTTCCAGCCCCACACCAAATATAATTCAGCAGCATTAGTCCCCACCCTCCAAATGTGAGCGGTCCTGTGGGCGGCAGTGGAATTCCGTGCGTGTGGATTGGGCTGGCTCCTGCAAAACTCTAGTCACCTCGCACAAGCTGCAAAGCTGCTCCTTCTATTTGGTTAATGAATCCAAGCATAAAAGCAACATGTGGCAAACTAACCATGAAAGAAAAGCCTCATTAATGTATCTAGAAGGACAATTATAAAGGCATCGTGAAGGGCAAACAGGAGGAACATATTTGCACTAATTGTTCAGGAAGATGCATACAAATTGAGAGAGCTTCTCAAATTTTAGTACAGATGATTCTATGACCCCTGGAGATTCTTTATCAAAGTTCCTAGGATGATCCTTTTTGTGATAGCTTTTGGGAAGTCATCTGATTGGGAAACTGAAACAATATAATTTGGTGTGGGTGACAAATTAAGTTCTATAAGCAAAGAAGAGCAAACATTAACTCTCTCTCTATACGTGTGTGTGTATATATTTTTATATATATACTACCTGGATGCAAGCAATTCACAATGAGATTATGGATAATTAAACAATTGTTTGCTTGCTAAAGGTTTCCTCCATTTTAAGTGTTGCAAGCACATAGCCAACAGTAGCACCTGCTCTAAGTGGGTCTGTCCACCTTGGAAAAACTTCCTACCCACAGTAAAACCCAAATACGCTGTGATGTGGCCCTTAGAGTTAATTAGAGATTTCATCTTTAAAAGGGTTTAGCCTGCCTAAATCCTATTAACTTCTAAGAGAGCTGTGTACTATGCCCCTTTTAAGATCGTAACCCAATAATTTTAATTGGTGGAACATGTTTTATGTATTTTTATGCTAAATTGCTATCGGTCTATTCATGGGAACATTTCCGTGGTGGGTGAGTCAATGAAGTACAGGGAAAATCTTCCCTGTATTCCCCGTCTTCCAACAAGAGGTGCTGATAAAGCTGTGGTTGTTCAGCCAGGAGAGGAGAAGGCTCCAGGGAGACCTTAGAGCCCCTTCCAGTACTTGAGAGGGGCTTATAAAAAAGAGAGAGTGACTTTTTAAATGGGCAGATGTGATAAGACAAGGGGAACATCTTTAAACTGACAGAGAGTACATTTCGATCAGATATCAGGAAGAATTTCTTCCCCGTGAGGGTGGGGAGGCCCTGGCACAGGGTGCCCAGAGAAGCTGTGGCTGCCCCATCCCTGGGAGTGTCCGAGGCCAGGTTGGACGGGGCTTGGAGCAACCTGGGCTAGTGGAATGCGTCCCTGCCCACAGCAGGGGGTTGGAATGAGATTATTCTTAAGGTCCCTTCCCACCCAAGCCTTTCTATGACTCTACGATATTAATCTTTCAGCTGTGTTCCAGCTGGGACAGTGCATCCCTCCTGCAGCGTGGGATGGGTGTGGGGTGTGCGGCTGCTTCGTGCGGACATCCCGCGGATGTTTGCCAAAAGCTTTCTAATATAAAAGCCTCAAAGTTACTTTAATTCCCGATCTATGTGAGAAAGATGAGGGCGATGGATTCAAAGACGTATTCAGAAATCGCAGCATGGGGGCAACTGTGGCGGTTCGTAAGCATCGAAACTAAGGGACATCTTAGCGTTAGCAGCAACACTCCCAAAGCCTCCTTAAAGCCCAAAACTCGGGTGGAAAAACGTGGGGTTTGCAGCTTTTACCACGGGTGCTGAGCAGCTGCGCTGATCGCAGCCTCCCGGGGGCCTGGGGAATCGCAGCTGGGGTCGCGGTGGCAGCGAGGGGTCGGGGTAGTGCCGGGGGGACTGCTGCCCGAGCGGGGCTCGGCGGGCGGGCGGCGGCGCTGCTCCGCTCCTCCTTCCCCCCTCCCTCCTCCTCCCGCCTCTTCCCTGTCCCTCCTCCTCCCGCGTCCCCCGGGCCGGAGCCGGACTGCCGGCGGCTGCGGGGCCGCCCCGCGCCCATCATGGCTGCGAGCGCGCCGCTGGTGCTGCTGCTGCTGCTGCTGCTGCTGCGCGGCTGCGGGGCCGCCCCTGAGCCCCCCGAGCCCCCCGAGCCGCCCGAACCGCCGGGCCCCGAGCCGCCCGCGCTGCCCGAGTCGGCGCTGCTGCAGCCCACCGTGCTGCTCGCCATCCTCGCCCGCAACGCCGCGCACACGCTGCCATACGTCCTGGGCTGCATCGAGAGGCTCAGCTACCCTAAGAGCCGCATCGCGCTCTGGTAAGGGCCGGGGGCGGGGCGGGGAGAGGGGGCTTTGCAGGCAGCCTGGACCGCGGCACTCTGCCCGGGGAGCGCGGAGGGGCAGCGGCAGCTCCCACCCGAGGAGCTGGGACTGGGGCACTCCGCCCCGGGAGTGCGGAAGGGCAGCGGCAGCGCCCACCCGAGGAGCCGGGGCTGGGCTGTGGTGGCCGGGAAGAGCTCGCTCCCCGTTCCGGAGTCCCCCCGCATGTCGGGAGCGCGGCGGCTCTGCCGGGAGCCTCAGGGAGATGAGTTATCCCAGCAAAGCTGGCCTGGAGCCTGGGAACATTCACCGCCGGAGCATGTGTCCAAATCCACTGGCACGGAGAACTCCGGCTGGGAGCGTGGGGCCGGCTCCCGGCTGGTAAATCCCGGGCTTTGTGGGAGCCGGTCGGGATGTGCCGGGGCTGGAGAGCGGGCGGGTTGGGTAGGTGCTGGTGGGTATTGAAAGGAGCATTGTTGCCAGGCTGGAAGCTGGAAGATGGATTCAAAGATGTATTCAGAGATCGCAGCATGGGGGCAGCTGTGGCGGCCAAACGGGGGTCGGGATGGATGAAGGAATTAGAGCAATTTGGGAACTGGTCAATCTGCCTTTGCAAGGGGACAAAGAAAAAAAGTAATCTTTCAACCTGACATAAGTGTTGGGAGGAACAGGATTGCTTGGAAGGACCCCAAACAGATTTTCTTTTAAAGTGCGGTGGTGTAAAATAAGAAATGGTGCTGTAGGGCCTGATCAAAAGTTTGCTGAAGTCCGTGGTGAGACTCCTGTTAACTTAAAAAGTCAATAGAGTTTAGTTTTACTTTGAAGGGGCATGGGGAGGACCTTGTCCCCAGTCACATCACTGAAGTGTCATTAAAAAGATGTTTCTGTATGTGCTTCAGGAACAGGGCTGTAATTTGTCTGCAAGTACAGGGCTCTGCAGAACATCAGTGCCTGGTATAGGCAGTGCATGGATCTTCTTTGCCTTTTTTTGTCCTTCCTTTCGTGTTGCAGGTATACAAAGCAGGTTGTGCTATCAGGCCAAATTTGGGGTGCCACACAAGTGTAATGTGGAATCACAAGCTGGTGTGTGGCAGTGGGTAAGTCCACATTCCTCTGTATGTAGATCTGTGACCCCTCATTCATTTGTATCAGTAGGAATTTTGCCAGCTGAGATTTCCTCATAGTAGATGTGTATAAAAACAGATATTATCAGACCCCACATGGCCTGTGATTCAGCTAAGCTCGGTGTTTATAAAAACTTGTGGGAGTTGTAAGTGCATTCCTGATCACCAAAGCAGAGTGCAGCCTGAAATGTCTCTTGCTGTACAAGTGCAAAATAAGTTGGGGGGGGGGGGAGGTGGTTTAAGTCCTGCAGATAATTGGTTGGCTCTACAACTTTTTCAGTACATTACTGGCCTCTGCAATATTGTGTGAAAGTATTTGTGGGGACTTACTTTAACATAACTTAAAATATGCTAAGGTTTCTATAAGAAATCACTCCCTTTTTAAGAGGATTGCACACAGACACAAGGCATGCCTAAACTGGAAAATGTGCTGATGAAAATGTCAAGATTTATAAAATGAGAATGACTAAAATGTCACAGCCACTGGAAAAGAAGTTCTGAGGATGCTCTGAGTTGCCACAGAGTGAGAGGTACCTGTGGGGTGGCAGTGGTTCCTTGAAGAGGTTTAGTTCTGCTTCCCAATAAGACTTGAGCTTTTCCAGCGCTGGGAGTGTTCAGGACACAAAGTACCCACTCAGAGCAAGCTCACATACGATATCTATCAAGTTTCTTGAGAACAAGTGAAACCATTCAGTCAATTTCTGGAAGCATCTTGTGTTTCAGACAGAGTCCTTTCAACAGATGAATTCCAAGGTTTACCTGTGTCCCTGTGTTACTGGGATAGCTTGGGGAGGAGGGCAGGGGAGTGGTGTTTGTCAAGGACTTGCATTCCTCCTCCATTGCCATTTATATTCTACTTCAGCATTTTCTTGAGTAAGTCAGCATTTTAAAATGCCCAACCATAGATCTTGAGAATGAAAACTGAAAACATATATCATTTCTCAAGCTCCTATATGCTCTTTCTGCATAGCTGGAGGGCTGAAATTCAACAGGGGATTCCTCTGACGGATTTCTAGGCGGGAAGCTTTATGAGTGACGGTAAAGCTGGGTTAAGAGATAAATGAGTTTGAAGCAGGCACGGAATTTCCTTTGTGTAGTCTATATCGATTAATCTCAAACTTTGTTATCCTGATACTGAGCAAAACATGTGCACTGGACAGCCTTATGTTCCCTTCTTCCCTTTGGTCTTAATTATGACTTAATTCTGAAGGTGGTTGTGAGCAGCCTCAGAAGGACTTGCTGGCTACTAATGAGCCGAGCAGGCCATTTGGTCTGGGGCCAGCTGGCAAAGGAACCGTGGCCTTGCAGTTAAACCCTCCCTTTCCTTCTTACTTCCCTCCCTGAGAATGGGAAATTTGCATCGGAACTGCCTCCTGGGCCGGTCCCTGGCCTGTGTTAACCCCGGCTGTCCTCGCCTGGGAGAGCAGGCCAGGTCACCCCAGGATTGTGCTGATGACTTCATGTTGGGAATTTCTGTGGGACAGCTCAGGTTTCTGTCGTGGCCCTGCTGAGCTTCCCGGGACAGACTTGGCTTTAGGCAGTCTGGGGGCCTTTGGACCCGGCCATCCCAGTGGGAATGGCAGTCTCCCTGCTTTAGCCACAGAACCCGAGCTGGGTCTCCTGTCACCATGGAGGAGCAATGCTGGATGGAGCAGTTGTCCCTTCTTGTGGAGGAGGAAGGGTCACAGCCATCTCCTCCGAGCGCCCAAATACCCAGTGCTGTGGAAAATGGGCTGGGGCTTCCAGCACAGGGAAACTTGCAGGGAAGGTGTACGGCATTGTTTGTGCTGGGCTTGGAGAACTGCAAAGGGAGGGAAAGAGATCTTCTATCTTGGACAAAAATGAGCCAGAAGTTACGCACTGAGCATGCCCCAACCCTTTTTTTTTTAGCAGGCTGAGGTTGTGTTTTATTTTGAGCTTTATCAGTGCTGACTTTATTTGAGATTGGTCGATTACTGGTACAGAGTGTTTGCTTGTCAGGCAGGTTCATCTTGGCTGCAATAGAACAGCCTAAAAGTGTGTGTATTCAGTTTATCACATTGCCTTACACTTTCCTTAGTCTCAGATTAAGTGATGGTATAGCAAAGAAAGTTGCCTGTAATTTCATCTGCTTCATCCTAGTGGGCCATCTGCTCTTTCATCTCTTAGTAACCTGGGGACTGAATGCCTGCATAAATGAGTTGGTGCTTGGGAGCAATAATTAGGTCCTTTTGTGCTTGAAAATCTATGCCTGCTTTGGGGATCAGAGTATTTATGTATACTTACATTTCAGAAATGATAATGTGAACGATAGTGAGACAGGTGGAAAGCTGGAATAAATCCCAGCTGAGAGATGAGTGGATATACTGTAACACAGCTCCCATGAGGGAATGGTTTCAACTTAAAAGAACTCGTTGTAGCTGAAAATAGAAGCTGATGAGATCAGTATAATAATTACATTTCATAATTATATATTATTAGTCTGGAACTAGCTGATGATATCTGAACATTTTCCTATTCTTTAATGGTTTAGTTTTCAAATGTGAAAAATTCCACATAGAGGGCAAACTCCAATGAGATGCAGGGATCATTTAAAACTTTAATGGCTGTTATTACTCACAGGGAAGTGTTGGCTTTCAAACACCCTGTGTTTTCTGTCCTTGTCTCCATTTGAGCAATGAGGTCACTTTAATCTTCATGGTCACTATTAATCACTTAGGAATGCTGAAGTTCCAATCTGCTGGCTCTGTCTCTCCTGCTTCTGTCCACTGGTGTTTTGCATCCATTTCAGGTGTGCTCACCTGTGCTGTGACTTCCAGGTGGCAATATTAAAACAGAGGTTTTAGAAATTAACTGACTTTTCCCTTGGCTTGTCATTTAAATTTTAGTGGGATTTAGTTTCCTGTTTGTATTTGTAGATATTTTAAATTAATTTAATATGTAGTTTTAATAACAGTCATAGACTAAGTGGGGTCAAGAGTGAGATGGGATTTACACAGCTTTGAAATTGCAATTAAGGTGACGTTGCTGTTGTGCAAGATGTTGCAGACAGTCTTTCTGCCAGAGAACTTGCATTTAGATGACTGCATCAAAAGAAAGAATAGGAGTAAATATTTCCAATTTCTAGCTGGGGAAGTTGGGGTAGAAGGGTAAAGTAGCCTACATGAGATTCTTGAATTTATCAAGACTGGAGATAGAAGAATCAAGAAATGTCAGTTATGAATGCTTCCTTGCTGAGGTCATTTTTACCCCAAGGTGTAGTAAAATTACATAAAAATGGAAAACCAGGGAAGGCTAAAGAACTGTTCCCATCCCAATATCCATAATATCCACTTTTTGGGTTTTTTTTGTCCTTTGGGTTTCTCTCCCTCATCTCAGTCTTGGCAAACTGAAGCAAATGACATCATGAAATTGTTCAGTAGAAACGTTTGAAGGGAAGTCGAAAATTACTGCTGTGCCTTGCTGAGTTCTGCATGTCAAGACATAAACCACTCTTCAGCTAAAAACTGTGCAGTTCTGCAGAGAAACCATAAAAGAGGCGTGAGCTGTGTGATGGCAATGTGCAGGGTAGCAGGAGTTTTTTTATTTTTCTCTGCTGTGGTCACAAAGTGCCAGATTCTGATGCTTTTTTGATGTCATTAAAGAGCACCTTGTCCTATACTTTATGTTAGGGTCTAGTAGACAGCAGTGTGGATATTGGGATAAAAGAAGAAAGGCATCACCATAAAATGAATAAATAGCCCTCCAGAGGTACAGGGATAATACCATAAAACTGATATCTTAAAATGTGTAGGAGTTCTGTGACACTAGTGAGCATAGTACACTGTGTTTGTTTAATTATTTTTTAATATCTGAATCCTGCATACTTTGTATCTCTGAAAATACAACCATTTATTTTGGCTATTGTCTTTTGGCACCCACCTTTTGAAACAGGGGTCTACCCTGTTATCTGTGTGTCTGTCCCTTGTGTCATAGGCTGCCTGGTGCCTTGTAGTGATGCCTGAAGTGGCCACCTAAAAACAGAGGCTAGACAAAAAAAAAGAGAATAAAAGGAGGTATTTATTTGAAGGACCTTCAAAGGTACACTCTGGGCAGTCAAAAGGCTACACCCAAGATGGACGTTGGGTCACGAGTTCTTCACACTTTTATAAGTTTGGTCCATTCGCACATCAGGGTTAATTCTCCAATTATAACTTCAGTTAATTATGTAATTACCCAAGTTTGCCCCCCCTCCTTTAGTTTACACAAGGTGTCCTTGAAAAGCAAACCTAGAGAGGCTTTGTTATGTCTAACCAGCATGAGAGAACAGCAGCTAACAGGCTACAAGAAACTTCAGAGTTATACACTAGGCAGTGCAGGACTTGAAAAATAGAAAAGTTAAAACCTAAGGCATCAGTAGTGCAGGTGGTGGGTTTAGAGACTGGAATCCAATAAAATAATGTGTTGCCCAGAGAAACAGTGGGACAGAGTTCAAAAGCAGAGGCTGTTGTTTATGATAAGCCTTTGGATGTTTTCAAAGGTCAGGGAGATCTAGTTTTCAAGATGTTTTGTCTTTTTTAATGTGTACAAAGTAGGGATAAAAAGACCTCAAGGAGTCATCTGGTTCACTCCTGCCCAGGGCAGGATCCCACTTCATCCCTGATGTGTCTTTCCTGCAGGGTTGGGATTCCTCATCCAGTCCAGGCTGCCCAGGTTGTGCTCTGGCCTGCCTTCTGAACCATCTTCAGGTATGGGGAAGGTGGGAGGCAGCTGTGGGAAGGTGTCCAAGGACCAGCTGGAACCTATATTGGCTGTTAAGTGCTCCTGTTAATTTGCCCCTAAAAAAAAGGGGGGGGGAGGGGGCAATTTCACTTGTACTTGGCACACCAGCTATTTCAGCTCCTTATTTCTGGTGAACCTGGAAGTAGGGATCAGTTAGGTCTGATCCAGGGGGAAGCCTGCCCAATTCCTGCTGTCATCTTCATATTACAGGGACAAAGCCTTCTCCCCTTCCCCAGTGCTTCTCCAGCTGAACTAATGCATGGATCTCCTAGGATGGTTAGTGCTGGAAGGCACCTCCAAAGGCTGGCTCATTCCTGCTCAAAGCCAGCTCTGGTGAAGGCTGCCTAGCACTGTTTCAGTTCAGGTTTTTAACGTCTCTAGGGATGGAGACTCTACAATCCCCAGGCAGCTTGTCACTGTCAAGGACTGTCTTGGAAATTCACGTGGGCTGAGGGTGGCAGACCTATGGGACAAAGGCTGCTGTTACAGCCGCTTTTTCTTCTTTCTCTTTTGCATTTCCTGTTAAGTGGAACACATCATCTTTTCAGAAAGCTGCCTGGTCACTGCCCATCAAATTCCTGAGGAAGAGACCCCAGGTGTTTGAATGCAGCTGGAGAGGGGTCAGTCCCTGGGAGGTTTGGCAGGGCCCTTCCTGAGGAGAGCAAAACAGGGATTTGTGCTGAATCAGAGACTGAAGGGCTTTTTTGATCTCTTATGTAAATTATCACACACCTGCAATTCTTTATCTGAGTCCCCTGGGACTGAAACTCTTCATGCACTGAGTCAGGATTCTCTAAAAACAGGTCTGTGATGCACATGGTGTGCAGAACGTTGCCCAGCACTGCTGCCACCTCTCGTCCCAGAAGGCTCCCTGGAGCACAATCTGGGCTACAGGGTCAAGAGAGGACTGAGGTGATGTGGGGCGCTGTGTTGGAACCTGGAATTTCCTTCCTGTGGGATGATGTCTCAGACTTCATATTATTGCAGTCTATTTCTGTGCATCTCATTTCCTTTATTCTGGTGGTATTCATCGTGCATGTTGATGGTGCTCATGGCCAAGGGTGGATTACAGCTAAATGGGGCCCACATGCACCAAAATTTCAGGGTAAAGAAAGACAGGAATAAGAAAATGTTTGGTGTTCTCTATGAGGTGGATTTTTTTCACTTCTGTAAAATGACCAGCTCCTTCATAAAGGCATGTGGCACTGCTGATAGGCTCAACAGTGAAGAAAAACACAATTCTCTTTTCCTTTTTTTGTGTATAATTTGCCTCATACAGTGCCTGAATCCAGTTTTTAAGCATGAAATGATTCATTTGGGTTGTGTGTGCAGGCACATACATTTGTCTATATATCTATGTCTGTGTCCTTGGGCCAGAGCATGTTTGTTGCTGTAAAATGACTCCAGTTTTCTTTCTGGAAAAGTTGACAGGCAGCCTAATAATATGTTGATTTTAAACTTCTTCCATCTGACTATGGATCTGGTATATGCTTTCAAATGGAGTTCAGTCACCAAAGTTTTACGTAAACCACTTTTGGTTGTGATAAATTTTTGCAACAACACATTGTTCCTCTACTTGACATGATGTGGCTCTGCTAAAAAAAGGCTAAATTTTGTACTAGAGACTGAATTCACTGCAGAGGACTGAAATTATGTTAATGGCCTATAAAGCAGAATTTCTTTGGGAGAAGTGGTTGCTTATTTGAGGTAGCTGTTACACATTTCGGGAAGTGAAATCTCCTTACTCAGGAGTGAAGGCTGGTATGTCTTCTGCTTTCATTCTGACCAACTATTTAAGTATGTTTTTTCCCCCCTTTTTAACATGTAACTGACTGTAGAATCAGGTAAAACAGCATGAAAGCTGATAGTGTTGTTTTGGGGTGGGAATATGTCTTCACCAAAGTCTGTCCTTGCTCTTCTTCATTTCTTAAAACATGAATGTTGATGAGATCTTTGTATCATCCATGCTGCCTGAGTGGTTGTAATACATGGAATGAATAAATTTCCAGTTATTTACCTTTCATTCTGTCTGGATGGACTGATAGGAATGACGCACCTCTTCTAAAGATAAGCAGATCTTGATCTGGACCAGGATTTTGAGGCTATCCCCCCTGGAGCTCATGAGAATCTAAATTCATGCTGAAGCAGAAGACAGTGGAAGTCCCTGTGAACTACAGTGCTGTGGTAGGGTTCATTTAAGTATTTTCACATTAGTTTTGTAAGGCTTCAGCTCCAAAAGGGAATTGTTTGTTGTTGATTTTTTTTGTTTTGTTTTTTTTGAAACCTTTTTCCTGTGAGGAAGAAAAACATGATTTATATTTATGCTTCTTTTTCTCCTTTCCCCACACAGGGTACAGGCTTCCCTTGATTCTAAAAGGATTGTTTGCTTAGTTTTGCACTTTGATCTCTCTGCAGAGGGAAGGTTATGTGTGGCTGCTGCCTGGCTTGAATTTTGCCCAGTGGCAACAGTGAGGTTGCATTAACTCTGAAGGGTTAGTTTATAGCCTGAAGCTGATAGCAGGTGCTTTATCTCTTCAGTTAGCAGGTCAGAACCTTGGTTTTGCTGCTGGCTCAACAGCTGCTCTTAAAATGGGTGCTGTGTTGTACCTTTGGGGGTAGAATGAGAATTTAAGGTTGTTTGAGTTATTTCCTTAGTACATTCAATCATTCTTCTTCTTACAAGGTACTTGGGAAAATTCAAGGTCAGGTTGGATGGGGCTCTGAGCAACCTGGTCCGGTTGAAGATGTCTCTATTCATTGCAGGGAGGTTGGACTGGGTGACATTTAAAGGACCCTTCTCACCCAAACCAAATCAAGATTGGAGGAAAAGGCTGTTTTCCAGCATTCCTACTTTGAACTGCTAATTGTGACAAGGAAGGTAAATGTTAAAACTATGACAAATGCAAACCCTTTGTTGGTTTTTTTTCAGTTGGTTGGTTGGTTTTTTCCTCTGTTTTTTAGCTCAAATACGTGAATTATTCCCTATCAGACTTCAGCCAGGTGAACTTAAGCAAGTTCCTGTAGTTGGACTGCTGTATCATTAGATAACCAAAGCCTGCTTCAGGCAAGCTGTAAAAAGATGTTAGCTAGGAAGTGTGATTTTAGAAGGAAGAGCTGTGAGAAACCTGTTCTGTTCCCACAGTTTATGTCTAGGAAGCAAAGAGGAACCTGACCTGTAAAGCTTTGCAGCAAGACTCCTCTCTCTGTCAATCATCAGCCCTCCCCATTTCATGTGAGGAAGCAGGAATGTTACATCCTCTTTGCAATAAAAAGAAAACCAGAAAAACAAATTAAGTGAGATTGAAATGTGGTTCGGTGTGTGCTGCAGGAGCAGAGCAGGTGCTGAGCTCTGTCCTTCACTGCACTGCTCCAGGGAACTGTTTTCCCTTTTTTTTGGGGTGTTCCACAGTGTGTCCTTAGCCACTGCACATTAATGCTGTGAGCCCCCCTTGAGGTTCATTGAGGATGTGTTTTTACTCTTGCAAATTCTTCTTCTTAAATGAAGACAACAAATACATTCCTGCTGTCTAACCATAACTTGTAGTTAACACCATGACCCATAAAGACAATGACAAAAATATTTACAATTCAGTGAAAAGCACAGCAGTTACATGCAAAAGTCACTACACTAGGCTAACAAAAATCCTTATTTAATAAAAGACATTGAAAGATATGTGGGCATAGGAACTGCGTGATTAAGGTAAAGATTTGTGTTTTCATTTTGGAAAAACAGTAAAAGGCAAGCTATTTCTCTTTTCTGTAAACTGAAGAATTAAAAGGAATTCAGGTGTCTTCAGGAACTGCTGGCCTGCATTTTATTTGTCCTTAATTCTTGGCTAGAATTGGCTAGAATTACCAGCAGGAGAAATAGCTGTAATAGCTTGAGGTTAGCTTTCAGGCTTGGAAATCTAAATATTCAAGGATCTGTTTTACTGATGCTTTGTACAGGCTTAAAAAGTCAGGAGGAGGAGTGGTGTCAGTAGGGAGCAAGGTTGTATAATCTCCTGTGTTATGGACGTGATCCCTTGCTGTCCGAGGGATTAAACTGAAGTTAGGTCTTGGGAGTGGGAAGACTTTGAGAACTTCAGTTACTTCTGCAGATCCTACAGATGGAGAAAAGGGACGATGATAGTGGAGCGTCTGATATGGCCTTGTGATGCTCCTGGATTGAACTGGAGTTCCTTAGAAGGTTGTGGTGAGGAGTCAGATTTGGAGATCTGAATTTTCTGCAGGATCCTGCATGCTGGCAGAGTTGGGAAGCAGATTGGTGTTGACTTGGCTGGATGGCATTTTTTCTCTGTTAGTGTGTTCAGAGGGTTTCTGGAAGTACTTCAGCTAGAGTTCTGTACTTATAGTGCCAGGAACTCGATAGCTTCTCTAGTTTGGCTTGGCTCCAACTCCTTCACTTTCAGGCGGAGGTGTGATGTTGGTAGAGGTGAATCCTTTCCGTTCACAGGACAGCTTAGGTGAGGGTTGGGGTTGGGAGTTCCAAGCTGCTGCAGACTGAGATATAAGCAGGTTATTTAGGCCCTGGAGGTTTAGAAAAGCCGGCTGCTGGTAGGGACCAAGCATTCCATGTACCCTGTGCTGTTTGTATCTGGTTTAGCATAACCAGTTCTTGGAACAACAGAGCAGTAGTCCAGTACTGTGCTCAGTTTTCCCAGTCTTACTCCCTTAGCGTTACTTGACTCACTCGCATAAATCAGTGTCTGGATGCTGCTGGTGTTTGCTCCAGATTATATGTGCTCCTTCAGTATGAAGCTCTGGATTGGGTTCCCATTTATTTGTCTCTGAGATGGGCTCCAGGGTTTTGGAGAAGCCTACCCAGACTCTTCTAAATTGGTTAGTAGAGAATAATAATTGCTTTTGGATCTTTTGCCTCCTCAAATATTTTCTTCCTCCAGCTTGTCAGAGACTTTGGTTGCACTCATTTTTCAAAACACCACTCTGAAGTAAGTTCAGTGTGTGTGACTGGAATATGAGAATGTCACTGCTGCCAAATACTGTCTCTTAATTTATGATTTCTTTTTAATTCAATTTTTTTACTTGAAGCAGGATTTAAATGGAAATTATCATTAAGTAACTGAGTGTGTTTGTGGTACATGTTTTATCACTCTTAACATACACTCGCTCCCCCTTCTCCCTTTATTTCTCACACAAACAAGTTACTGCTTCCACAAAAACTTTTGTCAATGAGATGTTATTTCAGACTAGTGAGCTCATGGCTGTCTGCTGGCAGAACTCTGCTCTGACTTCATACAAATGAAGGCTGCTGCCAGGATTTTTTGCCTAATACCTGAGCCTTGAAGGAAGCTGTGTTTCACAGAGCAAGAATTAAGCTGCTGTCAGTGGTGCTTCCAACAGTTTTGCCTACAAACTTCCCATCGGCTTTTTGGATGAGCCCGCTTTCATATACGTGGTGCAGATTTAAGGGGGGAGGAATATGTGTTCAGGGCTAGGCTGGGGCTAAGCAGGGTTTCTTTTCTACACTCACCAATTCATTGTGCAGTGGTGTTGGTTGATTCTACCTGTGGAGAGCTTCAGCCACCTTCAGGTTTGCTCTGTTGCTCTATTGCAAGGTGGAGAACTTGTTGCTGCACGTGGATCAGAATCACAGATTACAGCCAGAATAAAGTCAGTGTCCCTCAGAGATCTGCTTCCAGTCTTTTACATCTTAAGTAGACTGAGATCTCCAAGAAGAAATGACGGTGTGTTACATTTGCCAGCAGTAATCACCCACCTGACAAAGCTGACCAGGCTCCTGTTGCTCCTGCAGATGTGTGGCTTGTTGGGTACTACAAAGACATCTTTGGGACAACCCAGAGGTTAAGGAAAACATCTGGTTCTAATAGTTCGGACACATAGCTGGACCAAACCTCCAGCCTTTCCTGCTCAGGAGGATGTATTTCTTCCAGGTCTCCTGACCCAACAAAGGTATATTTCTTCCAGTTCTGTGCTAGCATAGAAGTTAAGAATATACTTAGAAGAAACCAAAATAAAGAGCCCAAACCCCTGGATTTCAGCTCATTAGATCTTGTATTGGGTTACATGATCTGAAGAGGTTAATGAAACTCCTCAAAACAAAGGTTCTACCCAACTGCAGCCACTGATAAACTGGCAGAAGTTTAAGAGCAGAATGATTTCTTGAAGGAGACAGAACAGTTTTTCCATGAACTATCTTTATTTTGTGTATTTAAGAAATCCCTCTAGTGGCTTGGTGCTTCTATGGCATATCAGCTGTTCCCTAGCAGTTGATGTTGCACATCAGTTGCTGCTATTGTGTGGATTTGAGATGGAGCTGTTGAGGGATTATTTGAAAGCCTTCAGAAGAAGGATCCGAGATGGTTTCAGATGAAAATCATTTAAAAAAAAAAAAGGTACTGGTGTTTTGGTTATTTGGGTTTTGGGGTTTTTTTTTGATTCTGAATGGGATTTGGTGGGGGTTTTTTTGGTGGGTTTTTGGTTTGGGTTTTTTTTGTTTGGTTGATTGGTTTTTTGGTGAGTTTTTGTTTTGATGGGTTTTTTTTGAGTCAAACAGGTGATGCTAAATCTCTGAATTCCATATGGGGCCATTAGGTGATGCTTTGCCTGCACTGTACAGTAGGTAATATTAAATGATCTATCCTAAGAAACTTAATAGCTTCAGCAAATAAGCTATTAGATTTCAATTTGTCTGCTGATACATCACATCTCTGTGTAAACTCCAAAGTCTTCAAAGACAGTCTATGTTATTTTGTATGGGGCGGGTGCATATTTTGTAATATATAAGAAGTTGTGGCATATTATCTGCTATTCCCTGTGAAGTGCAGGGATTGGGGTTAGGATGGCATTTATCCCTGTCAGAGGGAGAGCCTGGAACTAGATTCCTGCATGCTCAGCAGAGGGGCTCTGGGTTCCTTGAGGCTGGATGTTTGCACTTTCAGCCCTGCCACAGCAATGTCTTGTGCTGAGATATTCCAAAAACCCAGTTTTCCAGCCTTTGAAATTGCCTCAGAGCCCCAGGGAACTGAAATGTCCGGGCCTGGGAATGCTGCTGGACGAGCATGGTGATGCGTGCGAGGGCTCCTGGGCCAGAACATGTCCCTGACTTGTCCTTGTCCCCTGAGGGGATGGTCGAGTTCAACACCTGCAGATGTGCTGGGGATGGAACACACTTTCTCTCGTGCACTTCATCCCCTGGAATGGAGATAGCTAAAATGGGAATCTTTCCCATTGGAAAAAGGCATGGTTAGGAACCTGCTCTGCAGAATACAGGCACATGTGTGTTTTGTGGGGCTTCCAGTTACCCAGTTTCCTGGGAACTGGCTACTGAAAGACCCAAGTGCCCATTTCCTCTCTTTATTTAGATCAGTGATGTAAATTTACAGGCAGTGATGGGGGAAAAAACTACCTATCCTCAAACTGTGTATTTGTGGTCAGGATTAAACCTTAGAGAGATAAAATAAATTGTGCATTTGCATTCTTCTCCACACCACACTTGCTGATGCAGCCTTCAGTGCTTAGCTCTCCCAGAGATTTGCCTGTCTTCAGTGGGTGCTCCCTGAGATTTTTCCCTCTCCAGTGATTGCTCCCTGAAATCCACACAAAGAGAACAGACCAGCAGAAGGGAGAATTGTGATGTTGTGTACTGCAGTGGAAGCAATCTCATCCTCTAAGTGTCCCTCTGTTTTCATGATCCCATTTCCTTAGCTGGGAAATGTACAGCATTACTTACAGAGGGCTGCAGAGCCTTTAGCTTACAAGGTTAGAGTTAAGACCTCACTGTTTGTCTTCTCTTCAGAGTTAACTCAGCCATCAGCACAGCACCAGTTTTCCATCAATTTGAGTCCAGAGTCAGTCTTTTCCAAGAGAGGATGTGTTCTGACTCTGGCATCCATAGTATGTCTTGTGTGTTGACCCCACAGCAGCCATGTGTCCAGCACATGTGTGTCCATAGGAGAAGCCATGTGGATTTCTGTATCCCTGAGTGAAACATGAGATCACAAATGGAAGAGGTTCAGATCCAGAAATTTTAGCTAGCCCAAAGTATTTGGAATTTAAAGTAGAAATACTTTGCTTTTAAATTTTTTTCTTCTCTCCAATGCTAGTACTTCACTGCTTTAAAACCCTAAACCCTAAAAATCAAGAACCCCATATCCAAAAGCCCAGAGTGGATTGTTTTTCAATGCTGAAGGCAAAATGCTTGGATGGGAAGAGAGAGATTTTGCCTGTGAGCTTGTGAGAGTTTCTTAAAAGCAACACAGAGGAAAAGTTGTTCTTGTGATTGCCATGGCCACAAATTTACCACTACTCTGACAAGTACTCTATGAATGCACTAAGTAAACTGCTCTACAAAAGCTGGATATCTGTAGTTTATTTCAGTGTGTATTTTGGAAGGAGTGCGAGCTTATTTTATCATTCCCAGCCCTGATACCCACTCCTTTTTTTGTGACTTGGGAAAATCCATTAATCTCTTTGGTTTTGTTTCCCATTCTGTAAAATGAAGCTATAGTGCTGACTCAGGGCAAGGTTGAGACCCTTGCTGTGGGTTTTGGGGGCCTTCTGGGCATGGCCTCTAACCTCTGTGATTCACATCACCTCATTCCCAGAGGTATGTTGCAGATGAATACACTTAGCCATTCAAAGCAGGAACACTGTAAAATCTGTCTGGAAAAACTTGAGATAGATTCATTATTTCATTCTAGCAGCATGGTGTTTGTTGTGTTTTCCCTCCCCCCTTATTCAGAATCCTGTCAGCATGTGAGGTTGTCACCTTTTCAGCTGTTTCTTCATCTGAAATGGGATGGGCAAAGTTACATCCAGGAAAACTGTCTACTTCGTCTGTAAATGCTGAATATATTTTTTCCTGCTTGGCTGCAGTGGTTGTTTTTCTATTCTCTTAATTATGTATAAAATATTTTCAGCCATTTGCCAGCAAATATGACATAACCCATTTATTTTCAAGTAATGTACCATCCATGCAATTCAGAGAACCTCTGTTTTCCAGGGTAACTGGCTACTTGAGGAAAATTAAGCCAGAATTATGAAGTCTCAAGTTCCATGCTGGCTTCAGCAAAGTCTAACTCTAAAATAACTCACTGATGACTCTAAGTGTTGGTTTAGTGTTGGTGAAAGCAAAGTTTGGCATAAACTCCTTTATGCCAAGTGAAACCTGTGCCTGGGAGAGGGTAATGAAACCTGCTGTGTTTGTGTGCTGTGAATTTGCAGTGGAGCAGGGGAAATGTCTGGTCTGATGTTGTTAAATACTCTGTGTTGTAGGTGTGTCTTGTAAATTCACTGGGATTATGCTTTGGTCGGGTTATTAAACTGCTGATTCTGAGAGGGAAGAGCTGGTTGGATCTCCAGTGTTGATACTTTAGTTCTGCTTTTTTGATGCTGATTCCTTGATCCCAGGATATGGGAGGTTAAATGAGTTATTTCTGGCTGGGTTACTTTTCAAGGGTATTGTCTGAAGCTCTGAAAAGGCAAAAATCTGATATTCTGGAGTCTGTGACTAACTTGGATGCTTTATCTTCTGGCTGTGCCACTTGGTGGACTGTGGGTGGAACAAACTGCACCCTGGGCATCACTCTGGCTGGTGCCTCGCACAGCCTCTGTGTGCTTGGGTGGTGGGGGGGACCAGGCTTTGTGCAGGTGGTGAAGAGGAGGGTCTGAAAATTGCTTGGAAGATGGACACAGGGGGAAAGTCAGGCCTCAAGCATCAAACTCAGTTTAACAGTGCAGTGAAGATATGATGTGCTGAAGAGACTGAGCTTCCTGGAGGCATTGAAGTGCTTGGAAACAGGGTCTGAATTAATTAAATCCATGAAGGGGACATGAGTAAGTCCCTAAAGCCTGGGTGATGAGTGCAGTGTTAGGCAAGATCACAGAAAGTGACCTTAAAGCTCATCCAGTCCCACCCCCTGCCATGGGCAGGGACACCTTCCACTGTCCCAGGTTGCTCCAAGCCACATCCAGCCTGGCTTTGGACACTTCAGGGATCCAGAGGCAGCCACAGCTTCTCTGGGAACCCTGTGCCAGGGCCTCCCCATCCTCACAGGGAAAAATTCTTTCCCAATATCCCACCTAACCCTTCCTTCTGTCAGCATGAAGCCATTCCCCTTGTTCTGTCACTCCAGGCCCTTGTCCAAAGTCCTTCTCCAGCTCTTCTGTAGGTGTTCTCCACTAGAATGACAGCCTGGCTCCCAAACTGTCTCCTTCTATGGTTATCCTGTGGATTGGGAATACCTCTTCCCTGCTGTAGAGGTGAAAGCTCTGCAGCCATTTGCCATGTTATCATTCAGAGACAGGGGCAAACCAGTTGGGACCATGCTGAGCATTTGATTTATTTATTTTTAGTTTTCTTGCATTACCTTTTCTGTATGGTTCTTTTTAATGTTAGTGCCAACTGTAAAGCTGGTGCATGTGCCTTGACTTAAAGACAGATTGTCTTGATCTGCGCCTTCCGGATCATATGGCAGGCAGCAGCATCCTGGGATATGTGTTTTGTGGACAATACTAGCTTGCTTCAGGTGGCTCCCACCAGCCAACTTGGATATCTTTGGATGAACCTGGAGGGAGCATGGATGGATTTCATGCCTCTGTCTTTCCAGGAGCATCTGGTACATGGCTAACTTTTGCTACTGTGTTTTGAAGTTTCTTTACTTGTTTTTGAGAATGTGTGTCAGATTGAAAAGTGTTTTTAAAGTAGAAATTCTTCTCCTTTGCTGGAGAGAGGTGTTAGCCCTGTGAATTCTTGGAAAGCCAGGTTGGCCAGGGCTTGGAGCAACCTGGTCTAGTGGAAGGTGTCCCTGCCCATGGCAAGGGGTGGCAGTGACTGGGCTTTAAGATCCCTTCCAACCCAGGCCATTTAGGATTCTCTGGCTTCCCATCAGCCACACGCCTGAGTGACTTAAGAACATGCCTCAGCAGGTGGCAGTGTTCAGTGGGATCAGTAATGCAAATCTCTTATTGGCTGTGATGTGACTTGCCTGTGAGATGGCACCTGGAGCCTGCATTGGAGGTTAGGATCCGTGTCTGAGCTGTGGAGCTGTGCTGTCCCCAGCATTCACCTGGAGCTCTTGGACCAGGATTTTTCCTGGTTTCTACCAGCATGTTCTTGTTTCCTTGCTCTTGGCCCAGAGGCTGGCTGGGGTGCCCAGGACTGCTGGGCTACATGGTGAGGGGCCAGGCTGGCTGTGGACAGATCAGTCCCACTCCTTGCCTCATCTCATGCTGTGCTCTAGGCAAAACCTTGAATCATAGAATCATTAAGGTTGGAAAAGACTTAATGGATGCAGTGGTCTGGCTGTAAAAGTGAGGATAACCTTTCCCTTCCCTGCAGACTTGATTGATCCCTGCAGAAATACAATTACAGAATAGAATTAAAGAACACCTTGAGTTGGAGGGACCCATAAGGGTCATGGAGTCCCACTCCCTGCTCTTCACAGTGCTGCCTAAAACTAAACTGTGTGTCAGAGAGCTTCACTGAGAATCTCCTTGAACTCAGACAGGGTTGGTGACATGACTTCCCTGGGGAGCCTGTTCCAGTGACACCCCTCTCAGTGAACTTTTTCCTAATAGTCCAACCATGACCAGTCCAGGGGTTCATGTTAGAAAGCCCCTGTACAGTAGTTGGGTTGGCTGCCCCTTGGGACAGCCCTGGAGCTCAGAAGAGGACGTGCTCCAGCAGCAGGAGGAAGGCCAGCCCGCCTGCAGGCTTGCTGTGGTCTGGGGCAGTGCCTGGGTCCCTTGTGATATACAAGATGTAAAACATGGCAGCTCTCCTCCTCAAGAGGAATTTGTTACAGATCCTTGGTTGACTTTTCTTGCTGTACCTCCTGACTGTATTTTGAAAGCAGATTCTGTGCTAACGTTTTTAATCTCAAAGGTAACTGACTTGCTTGTACAGAGGCTGTAGAAGAAGCAGTCAAGAAATTTACTTCTGTTTCTATTCCTCTGTGTCTGTACTACATGTTATAAACACCTGGGATTTTATCATCCTTAAAGTTGCCCGGTTTTCCTGCAAGCAGCCAGTAATTCACAGCCTGCCGAGGAGAGCAGGAGTGTTTATGATGTGCCTGTGCCAGCCTTGGCCCTGTTATCTTGCTGTGTAAGAATAAACTGAAGTTATTCTTAGTGTCTAAAGCTCCATGAGTTTCTGGGTGCACAGACAGCTCATTGTGCTGCCTGCTGAGACAGTGCTGGGGATCACACTGAGGTTTTAGCAGGTGGTGTTGATCCTGGGGAGGGTGTTGGCTCTGACTCTTCCAGCAGCAGTGAAAGGGGAATGGTATTCCATTGGCTGAGCGTAAACCAAACATGTTTTTCCTGTGCTGCATCGCAAACATTGACAGGGTATGATAGATTTTTTTATTACCTTTCACAAGCAAACTAGAAATAGTTCACAGACATCTGCTGATCACAGTTTGAAAACTACTGTTCTCAAGCTATCCTGAAGTTGAATTACTTTGGAAAAAGTCTCGTTGACTTTGTCTGCTTCTGTAATCACAGAATCACAGAAAGGTTTGGGTTTAAACAGACCTTAAAGCCCATCCAGTCCTACACCCTGCCATGGGCAAGGACACCTTCCACTGTCTCAGGTTGCTCCAAGCCTCGTCCAGCCTGGCCTTGGACACTTCCAGGGATCCAGGGCCAGCCACAGCTTCTCATTGGTAAGTGGTACCTGGTACAATACACCCTGAGGGTAATCAGCTCTAGGGGCAGGGATGGAATTGCCCTTCCTGACTGGGCTTAGGTTGGTCTGTGTTCTGTATCATCCGCTCCTGGTGGGGGCATTGCAGGTCCTTGGGGTGGAAAGTTTCACTGCATAAGCAGTTGGGGAAAAACTTAATTAAATTGTTGTAACTGCTTTTGCCTGTGCAAGGCAAGCCTGGAACTCTCTCTCGGGGTCCAAATCTTTAAACTTGGCACAGCTACCTCTGTGAGAGCATGGCAGAAAGAGCTGTTGGTTTGACAACAACCCTGTGCGCGTTGACAGCGACACTGGTATTTCTCCGTGTGTCTGTAACAATCCATTCATCTGGCACATGCTGCTGCTGCAGCCCTCTCCATGCCCAGACAGTGAGCCCTTTCATGGAGAAGTGCAGAGTCATATTTCTGAGTGCAAATTAGCTGGGGGATTGTTTGTAGTGTGGGCTCAGCCAAGCTCATTTCTGTGAGCAGCTCCAGTGCTGGAGCAGGGAAGATGTGGGCAGACACCCTGTGTGTGTACTGCCAGCAGATGGGGGAGCCCAGGGCTGGTCCCCACTGCTCTCTTGGGGGACAGCTTACCAGACCAGGAGTCCTTCAGCCAAATGTCCTCCAATTTGTTCTTGCTGTCTCTTGCATTTAGACTTTTCCATAGGGTGGTGCATCAGGAATATAACACTTCCCACTGGGATCATCATCCCAGGAGTGCTAAGGAACTGTCCCAGCCTGCTGGGACTTGCTGGGATGCTCCTGGGATGCATTGCTGGTATTGTACTGGGTGATTCTGTGGTGAGGCTGCTGCACTAGGGCAGCCCCAAGCTTGGGACAATGTCTTGAGTCCAGACTTTCTTCCTGCCTCTAACTCCCTTTTTCCAGGCCTTTGTGGGCATGGGCCAATCATTACTCTGGTGGAATGGACATGTGTCAGTGGGGCACATGTGGGCCTCAGCCTTCTCTGACTGTATAGCTCACAAGGGGCAGGGGAGAAGCAAGTACTGGTCTCTTCACTCTCTGTGACCAGTGACAGGAGCTGAGGAAATGGCTGGAGCTGTGTCAGGGGAGGGTCAAGCTGGAGATCAGGGAAAGGTTCTTCCCCCAGAGGGTGCTGGGGCACTGACCAGGCTCTCCAGGGAATGGGCATGGCCCCAAGGCTGCCAGAGCTCCAGGAGCATTTGGACACCGCTCCCAGGAATGCACAGGGTGGGATTGTTGGGATGTCTGTGCAGGGCCAGGGGCTGGACTGGATGGTCCCTGTGGGTCCCTTCCAACTCAGCATATTCTGTGTGTTGGTCAAAGGAGCCTTCTTGGAGATGGGCACAGAAAAGCACGAGGTGCCACAGTCAGCTCTGCAGGTCTAGCATGGACCCCTGCAATGTAACTGCAAAGCCTGCGAAGGTGGCATTTTTCAATGCAATTTAGTGCTATTCAATGCTATTCCAATTTTTCAATGTTATTTAGTGAGCGTTTCCCTGGATGCACACATCCAGCCCTGCTGAGCTGGAAGGTGTCTCCCAGCTTTTGTGCCACATTTTTTCAGGAATTGTCACACATACACCGAATGCTTTACTGTTGAGGTTTTCTTCAGGATATCTCTGTGCACCTGAGTATGGAGGCAGGTAGCAGCCTGCCGGAGACAGCTGTGGAGGGCTTGCTGCTCTTGTCCTGTTGACAGTCCTATTCAGCCTGCAGCAACAACAAAGGAATTCCTGGTCCACTGGAGAGGCACAGGGTGTGGATGGAGATCAGCCCTGAGTGCAGAGCTGACCTCAAACAGACCTGTTGGGGTGGCAGTCCTGTTGCAGGGTCTGCAAAGGTGTTGTTGAAAGCCTTCTAACAAAAACTGTAAATTACTGAACAGAGTGCAGGGCTTCCCTCAGCCCTCAGGAGGCTGGTGAGCTGTGTTTTGAAGGGCACTGCAGGGGAAAGAAATCTGTGTTTTGGTGACCTTTGCATCAAGCTGTGGATAAAGTTTGAAAGTTCAAGGGACTCTGATGTGAAAATATGGAATACTGTTGGTCTTCATTAACTATTTAACTTTGAGCATTTCCTGCCCTTCTAAACATAGCTGGTTTTCCCTCTCCAGAGGCAAAATCCTTCTGGATAGCCAATTATCCTTTGCCACTTTGTTTGTAGGAAGAGCAGTTTATGACCTGTTCTTACATTTCCCTACTCCAAATGCTTTTGGACCTTTTCTACAAATGCTAAATTTGGAGTTCATCTCAGAGAACACTGTTGTTGTCACTCATTGAGCTCTTCCTCTTGTTCTGTTATTCTGTTATTTTAGGTTTGTGATGGCCTCAAAGAAAAGCTGGCTGAAAACCTTTATGAAGAATGGCTTTATTGTTGCCTATCAGCAAAGTTTTCACGTGAAAGGGTCAGTTACTGTGTAAAGCTCTCCAGTGCCACACGAAACATCCTGCCAGTTTCCACATCACAGAGCAGATTCTCAGTTGGTAAAAGAAGTTGTCCTTTGCTCCAGAATTAGCTTGGTGTGTTTCTCATTGCCGCTTGAACTCCAAATTAATGACGTGAATTAAAATAATTCCGTTTTCGTTCCCTAATTTCTTACATTGTTTCTGTCAGCCAGCACTGGACAAGAGATGAAAAATGACTTGTTTGTAGTCATTTAATTATACAGTATTCCAGCAAGAATGTGTTTCTCTGTGTATTGAAATTACTTCAAGTGTTGTAGGATGTTTAGAATGAAAACTGATTTGTAATGAAATCATATTTCATATTTTTAGTCAAGAGTTCTTAAAAATGTCTTACCTGGAAGGGTGCATTCTTAAACAGTTGGGAAGAATGGAACATACCAGCCTCACCCACATAACTTGGTTATGTTCAGCTAATCCTGTTCATCTCTGGACAGGGCTTAGAGCAACCTGGACTAATGGAAGGTGTCCCTTCCCATGGCGGGAGGGGAGGATGGGATGAGTTCAAAGTCTCTTCCAACCCAAGCAATTCAATGGTTCTGTGATTCTATGATTCTGTGTAGAGCTGGTGAAAGCTCTTGTTGGCTGGTGTGGGACAGGGAGTCAGGCACTGGGTGCTTACTGGTACTTGTAGGACAAGCTTCTGACTTTTTCCGGGGGGAAAAAAGAAGCCCATAAATTTAAAAAGTAAGCTACTAAAGGACTTGGGTCTGTGTTTCCCTCCCTGCTGGGTGTCTGGTGGTCCATGGTGTGTGTTCCCACCAGGGGTGAGGCAGGCTTTGGTACCTTTGCACTGCTCTGTCTGCAGGCTTGGTGCAGAGACCCAGAGCTTTTCAGGTGTTTCTGTTTTGGGGGACCCTTGGCAATGTGGTACAGGCCCATATATCAGTGTGACTGTGGAAAAATCAGTGGTACTGAGCACCTAAATGTGAAACCCATCCATTTTTTTTGTTAGCAGCGCCAAGAATATTTCTAAATCTCAGTGTTCCTGCCCAGTGGCTTACACACTTGCATTAATCTCAAGCAGCTGCATCAGCTGGTGTCTGAGTTAGCTGCTGGGAACAAGCTATCCTTTCAGAAATTACTCAACTGTTGCAATTAATTCCTCCTTTGAACAATTGATTTCAGATGCCAGTCACCACCCTGATCCTGCATATATGGGATTTCCTGGGCTTCCCTTAGGGGACTTGTTCCCTTGAAGCCAAATCTGCTTGGAAATACTCACAAGATGCAGCTGGTTTTTAGTTTCTTTTAAAGCTTTGCAGCAGGGTGAGAAGGGGGGGAACTAAAACAAGACAGAGAGAGGACTTGGGATTGAAGCAGCAGGAACCTCCTTTGCACTGTGGGAGAATTCCTATTGCATGGATGCCAGGGAAGCTGTTACACAGGAATTTTTGACTTTTAGCATGAGGGAGCCATAAGGGTTGATTTAGATTAGCTATAAGGAAGAATTTTTTTACAATGAGCGTGGGGAGGCCCTGGCACAGGTTACCCAGAGAAGCTGTGGCTGCCTCATCCCTGGAAGTGTCCAAGGCCAGGCTGGACAGGGCTTGAGCAACTTGGGATCATGGAAGGTGTCCCTGCCTATGGCAGGGGATGGGATGGGCTTTAAGGTCTGTTCCAACCAAATCATTCTGGGATTCCGTGATTTGTCATGGGGAGTGAGGGACAAGAAAGTGAGGTATTTCTTGAGGTAGCATGGAAAGAGCAAAGATCCTGGTGTGTACAGAAGTATGTACACACTTACATACATCTGTGAGTCATTCACTTGGACTTGGAAGACCACTGAAGGTTTTAAAATCAGTGCTGCTGCCAGCAAAATCCATTATCCACAGCTGCTGAAGGGCACGGGGAAAGAGTTAGAGGGGAGCCCTGTGTGCTGCATTCCTGTGCTGTGAGGTCCTGTTCTTGTACAGCTGCCCAGCCCAGGGAGCAGCGCTGCTTATGTTGCTGGTTCAAGCTCCCACGCAGCTCCCTGACACGCATCTGGGCCCAGGTGGCTTGGGGACCAAGTTAAAATAAAAAACAAAAGAAGGTACTTCCAAAAATCTGTCCTTAATTAAGGAAACCCTAGATAAATGCAAAGTCCCTATGAAGCCAAAAAGTCTTATACATACATTAGAATTTTGGCAACTTATTTAAATGCTTAAACAGTTCTTTGAAGTGGGGCTGAATGTTCAGGCCCTGTTAATGAAGTGTGCAAGCATAACTGTGCCAAAATAAGTGATTTAGACGGTTTGGATCTGTCCAGAGTCTCTGGACTGCATTATTGGGAGCTGTCTCATGGCATGTTATCCCTGATCCCACTGGTACCTGGGAGATTCGAGATACTGAGTCTCAAATTCACAGATGTGAGGTAGGGCTGGCAGACCAGAAAAAGAAAATCATGTATTACCTGAGTCTTGTCTCTGCTGGATGAGCAAGAGCCATATCTGCCTGTTGGTGAGGGAGTGTTTGGAAAGATACAGGGAGCCTTGCTTGGTTTGTTGCTTTTTGGGAAGATCCTGAACAGGAGAACACGGAGTAGTTGACAGTAACTCCATTTAAAATCATGCAATAGACTATCAAATGGTTTGGGTTGGAAGGGACCTTAAAGCTCATCTTGTTCTACCCGCTTCCATGGGCAGGACACCTTCCACTAGCCCAGGTTGCTCCAAGCCCCATCCAGCCCGGCCTTGGACACTTTCAGGGTCTTGATCTGTGGTAAAAACAGACATTTTCACAGCTGAAATTAAATCCCTCTTACTGTGCTTCAGAAGTGTTTTGCTTCTGTCTTGTTTTGAGTTTTTTTCCTTCCTCTTTAGGATCCATCCCTTCTCTTCCAGTCTCTTCTAGCTGCACTGTTTTCTAGTCAAGGTAATTCATCCCTGGCTCACAGTGGAAACTGCCACTTTGGGGGGGGTTGTATTTTGACTTGGTTTTCTAAGCCTGGCAGCTTTCAGACAAAAAGAGCAGGGAGAAATGACTCGTCTGTTACTTTATTTACCGTTTGTTTTGAGAAATCCAAATCCGAATTTATGTTTGACTCATTGGGGCTCCGTGGCTGGACTCTGCTTTTTCAGTTATTTTTGGCTGGGCTGATCTTACACCCAGCATGAGCAGCCTGGGTGACAGGAGCTCAGCTCTGCTCAGACCAGGAGCTCTTGGGGCTGCCTCAAGGGACTGAAAGCCAAAGGCTTTTATGCAGGATCTAAACAATTCGGAGGTTAAAACTCCTATCCTGTGCCCTGTTCATTGTGTGTCATAAGTGCTGTGGTAAGAAACACGGGACTGCTAGAGTAAATTATTAATAGTGGCTGGGGCTAGATGAAATGGTGTGGATTTTCCAATGCTCTGGGGCCTGAAATCCTTGGAGCCTGCCCAGAGCACTGGGGGAACCCCCTGTGCAGTGCCTGTTGCTGCTGGCTCAGCTCAGAAGGTGCTCAGGAAGATGCTGAGTCCTGCTCTGAGGGCTGAGCTTTGTCCTTGAATATTTGAGCACCTCTGTTAGCACAAGTTCTGGAACAGAGCACACAGAAATGTGCTTCCTCCATCACTTTGGTTTGAGCTGTAACCTCTCTCTGAATGTTTTACTGCTTCCCAGCTTTGTGGAAAATGGCCAAGAGGAGGTACTGGTGCTTTTGTCACCAGTTTCTGTGTTACAGTTGTTAGGGATGATCTACTAACAGGCTTTCCATTGACTTTGGGCTTTGCTTTGGAGGAGACCCTGTGGGTTATGGGCACGTGGCCAACCTATGGCTCTTGCTTCAATTGAACTCAGTATTGGACCACATCCTATAACAAGCCTTGTGGGTGAACTGAATCCCTGCAGGCAGAGAGGAACCAAGGGAGACAGTTAAAATGGATATCTCTGGGGTTTCCTGGGACTTGGTTGCGTTCACAACTTAGTTCTGCAGTGTGTGGAAGCATCAGGAGCCCTGGAAAGCCATGTACGTCCTCTTCCTGTGAACCACTTTCAATGCAACCCTGGCATCAGGAGAATCCTGACCACTGTCATCCTTTGCATGTTCTCAGTGGAGTGACAGGAAGGACCCACTCGAACCTGGGTGTCCAGGTTTGGCCCTCACAGCCATAATGGGTGAACCCAATACCCTCCTCAAGCCCAGCAGTGTTCAAAACACTGACAGAAAGGGAAAGGAGCCTCCTTACTGCTTTTGGTTTTGAAAGCTGGCTGCCTCCAGTCCTGACTCAGCTCTGCCCTGCTTGAAGGTGAAGCACGGACCCCTGTTCGAAGCCGTCCCTCCCACCTTGTTTGCCAAAGGGAAAAGGTGGTAAATGTTAAATTCAGTAGAAAATTACTGCAGGGCCCTGGCTGTGGAGTTTGCCTCAGGTTGTGTCACAGCATGACCCCTACTCTGACAAGCCAGCGGTGCACAGGGTGCATTTTGTCCTCTAGTATTTTTCCTATACAGATGGTGAAGGTGAAAATTTTCTCCTCTGACCCAGTGCATGAGGTAAATAAACTAAATAGCTTGGGAGAACGGGCCAGAGTGTGAAGACGTGAAAAAGGGGGATTGTTATTTTTGATTCCCTTTTTGGGGAGAAAAAGAGGAGAACAACCACCAAAGCCTAAATTAACTCCTCCTTGCAAACATAATTTTGAGGAGACATTATCAAGCTAAAAATATGAGCAGTTTGTAAAAGGAGCCATTTTCCTCATATACTGCTACTCACATTACTTAATTTAAACAGGAGGTGCTTAGTGTCGTGCTTGGATTTTCCACTGTGCACTATCCATGAGTTTTTTTGGGAGGGGGTATTTCGCTGAGCGTGAACAATGAGGGCTTGTGTCCATGGTATGACTCCTGGTCAGAGCCACAGTAAATACTGAAGTGAATATGTCGACAGAAGCCCCTATATGAACATGAACATTGTGTTCTCACTCCAACTTTTCAAAAATTTAACTTCTGTTTATTGGAAATGGGTTTAAATCTGAGGGGAAAAAGCTGCCATGTTACTGGAATAGAGGTGTCCATCTGGAGTCATGTTCTGGTCTGTTTATTAAACTTTTTCTGAAAAGAGTGGGAGGAATTAGAATTTTTTCCTCCATTTTTTTCCTTGTTCTGTTGCACAGGCTTTAGGTTATAAATCTTGTAGTGGACCTTTTTTCTTTAAATTCTAGATGTTTTTAATCAACTCTTGAAAATGGTGTTGCTGATTCACTCAAAAACCAGGATTTGAACCTAATGCCTGGTCAACAATATTGCTGATAGCCTCTCACACATAATGGTGCTGTGCTCACCAGCCTGCTTTCAGAAAATACACCCAAAAATCCAGGCACTGCCTTAGTCTAAGAGCCATGTGGCCAAGCCATGCTCCTGGTGAGCTGAGTGGAGTTGGGTTGCAGTGATCCACTCTCTTCGTCCTGTCAAGTGCAGATCATGCACCAGTAAGGATAAGAGGATTTAGTAAAAACACTTTTCCAGGACAGGCAAGTGGGCAGAGGTGATAGCATCTCTTGTGGCTGTGTTCTTACCACCAAACTGAAGTCTTAGCTGTGTACTTGGCTTCTTGAAGTGCTAGAGTGCTACAGAAGAAGTGTTTATAATGTGGAGTGTCCTGATGTGCCTCTCAGGGCTTGAGGAGCTCTTGCTCCCAGCGAGAAGTCCTGCTCACATTTTAATTAGCTTGTTTTTCTTGTGCAGGGGTTGTCATTTCAGAAAAAAAAAAAATAGAGGAAAAATAAAGTATGGGCCTGTTTTTCCACACAGTGCTATTACAAACACCAGAGCTGCTATTTTTTTCTGGAGGGAAGGTGGATTGGTTCACATACTACAGTAGGAGTCAGTGCTGATACTGTTTGATCTTAAATTAATTATTCTGGTACTAATAATGATAATTGCTTTTGTAATGGCTTGGTTGTTTGGGTTTTGCGGGGGAGGTTGTTTGGTTTGCTTTGGGGTGTTTTTTGGTTGGGTTTTTTGAGCTCAAAGCTGGAAAAACAAAGGTTTGCCAAACTGCTAGTCATAGGGCATGTTTCATCCAGGATGGAACAAATTTTATTGCCTTTGAGGACTTTTGGGCTTAGAAATGCTGCTGGGTGGACAGTCCTGGAGACAGCTGTCCCTCCTTTGTGCCAGAGCCTTGGCTCATCCATGTCTTCAAGAGGTCTGCTGGGATGTGAATTTACCTTCCTTGTATCACCATGACAGCCTGGGCAGTGAAGTCATAGAATCATGGAATGGTTTGGGTTGGAAAATGCCATTTTCTTCCAGCAGATTCCTTGTAGGTAGATCTAGAGATCCCTTCAGCTCCCATTTGCGCGTCTCACTTCTGGCTGGAGGATGTTGGCTGGTTGTGTCTTCCAGGGTGAATTTTTTCAAGGGTCTGCTGCCCTACCAGGATGGAGTACTCCAGGTGTGATAAGGAGGAGCATCCTTCAACACCCTTGTTGTGCTTGGGGAGGCAGAGGTCTTGCTCTAACTCTCCCAATCGCTGTCATTCAACTTCAGGGTTTCTTCTGCTAGTCAGAGATTTGGGCTTAATGAAGCAATTCTGAGCAATTGAGGAAACAGCTTTCCATCATGGTAATCCTTTTCTCTGAGGTTGAATGACTTTACATTTCCACGTTGTCCAGAAAATTCGTGTTTCATTTGGGAGCTCTTGGTTTCTGCTGCACATCCCTGCAAACAGCTCCCCATCTAAAACATTTTGGCCTTGTGTGTGCACAAAGTTGAATGGAGAAGGATCTCCTGGCTGAGATGGGAGCAGCCAACATAAAACTGAGATTAATTTGACATGTATGCAGCTGAAGTTTCCCCTTTCCCTGCCCAGACTGTAGCCCTTCATATGTCCCCACTGATATTATGTGAGGTTAGAAAGAATGGGATAAGGCTTGCTGAAGGAAAGAGGCACGTGGACCTGACTCTGTGGGAGCTGTGTGCTTACTTTAAGGGTCTCCATGGTCCTTAAGGCTGGTCAGTACCTGGAAAAGAGGATGTTGTGGGTTGACCTTTGGCATTCCCCGGGTGGCCGCGGTCGTCTTGGCCTCATTTGTGTGATGCCCAATTGCAGTGTGGCCCCAGTACCACCTTCTTGGTGCCACTACAGCTCCAGTGATGACCATGAACATGAAGCCGTTTTCCCAGTTCTCTGGTATTTTAGGAATTGTGGAGCTGTTGTTCATTGACTGTGCAGCGGGATCATGGGAGGAAGGCAGAGTGAGACGTGAAATGCCTTGGTGGCTGTGGGAGCCCAAGGAAGTGCGTGAAAATGGGCTCCAGGGAATGAGCTTCATCCATAAAACACATGGAGCAAGTTGGACTTACACCAAGTCAACGCTTTGACTGTTTTAGTCCAGTTTGAACATTGTTGCAAACTACATCTGCAGTGCAGCATGAGCCACAGTCTTGGTCGAAAGCAAACCCTGAAGCCATGACTTAGCCCATCCTTGCTCTGTCACAGGAGAGAAGTTAATGACACAGGAACCAGCCTCTCTTCACTTGCTGAACTTTCACTATTTATTGTTTCAACAGACAGGAATAAATATTCAACAAATAAGCCTCCTGGCCTTAAGTGATTGTGGTGTTCTGATTATAAATAAACTGAAAATCCAAGTTCTTGGTTCTTTTTTAATTTAAAGCGGGCTAGACTGCATGGGAATGGTATGTTCCTGTTGCACAAGCTGAAAAGAGCCCTGGTTTTCATCTGTAGGGTCATACGGTGACTTGGAGTGGAGGTATTTTCCTGAAATAGTTTTGGAGTAGCTGTAGGGTTTGAGATGTGGCTCCTTCCTGCATGTCCTCCCCTGGCTACAGGGAGCTCTGGCTTTAAGTAAGATGGAGGATTGTCTGGGAAGTGCCTTTGGGTCTCTCGAGCTGGAGGATGAAACAAGAAATGTACAGCAGTTGAGGGGGGCTTCCAGCAACCTCCCCTCAGTGATGTGTTTCACACTGTCTTTACTGTCTGCACCGGACCTTGTGGGACTATTTATACTCCCAGAGGAATATGAAGGGATTATAAATTCCCAGTGGAGCTTGCTGAGCTGTGTTCTGCCATGGGACTGTGCTTTCCTGCCCATTCCAGGTAGGAAAAATGAGCAGCCCTTTCAGTGACAGGAGTTTGTCGTGGGATCTGCCACAGCCCCATGCTGGGTATGCAAAGCCCTGGTCCCAGGGAAGGCAGCTGGGGAGGAGCAGCTGGGATGGGACTTGGCTCACTTGTCCTGTGAACTGAAGGCTTGAGCTTCCCAGGCAGAGAGCAGCGTGTGGCCCCTGTGGGAGCATTTCCATGGGATTGCTGTCAGGGATGTGAATCTGTGCCTCCTGTTCCAGTCTGTTCAGCTTAACCCTGAGGGAAAAAACCATTCTTCAGAGAGCACTGTGTCCCTTCCCTCCACTAACAGCACATTTCAGTTACTTGTTTCAGTTTTTCAATGGTTCTTCTCTCAACCCACAGGCTTTGTTCCCCTCCCCATCCCACAGTGGTGGTACTCAGTTGCCAGCTGGGGTTAAACCCCGACTGCATGTCGTCTTTTCCGGTGGCTGGACTGGACAGAGCACTCCATGGTAAAGCAAAGGCACAAACCTAGTGCTAACATGCTCCCTTTGCTCTTGCTTTGCCAGGGCAGCCACTGACCACAACATTGACAACACCACAGCAATCCTCAGGGAGTGGCTGAAGAATGTGCAGCACCTGTACCACGATGTGGAGTGGAGGCCCATGGAGGAACCCCTGTGAGTACTTGGGAGGGGCTCTTGGTTGCACAGCCTGAATTCCCGAGGTTTTCACTTTCCAAACTGGGAGTTGTACTAAATGTCCAAGCTTTAAAATGTGGTTTATTTGCTTTCTGGGATCTGTCCCATTAAAACTGTGTTCTTCTGGAAAAAGGTAAGATAAGGTCTCTGTAGAAAGGTCTCTGACTTCAATGAAGCACCTCATGCAGAATTTTGTGGAAGAAAGTATTTTCCATTCAGTTATTTAGCATCTGTAGCTGCTCTCTTTGCATGGTAAACAAATTACATCAAGAGCTACAGGGAATTAAAACTATCATTCTTTATTTGCAAGGAAGCATAGAAATTATAGCCCATTCCATAGCATCTATGAAAGCTCTGAGACATCAAGTATTCAGTAAGTGCTGAGCCAGAGAACTAGATTTAATTCCACATGTTATGCCTTTGCATGACTTGCAGGACCATTGCTTTGAAATATGGTGTGTTGGATTTTTATTACTTTAATTTTTATTTATTTTTAGGATCAGCTGTTCCTGGGTTTGTTCTGTTTTCAGTTTCTTCCATCAAGGAAAATTACATCAGTTTCCCTTTCCTTTAGGCTTGCTTTTATATTCGAGTTCCTCGCTGCAGTGATGGGGAGTTTGTGGTACAAACCCCCAGGGAATGCAGGTTTTATTGACATTTTTAATCCTTTCATTTGAATTGAGTTTTCTTCATCCTCCCAAACTTGGTGCTTTTTAAGGTCTGCAAAAAGCTTTTGAAATTCTTAGTTCCTTCCCTGACTTATGCTGGCACTGTTTCAGACTCCTGGATTTTTATTCCTCATTGGGATCTGCTCATGAGTTCTCTTCCATCTTTGTTAAAAAACCTTTGCTTTTGGGGCTGATCCTGAAGGCAGAGCCATGCACATGACTTTGCTGTCGTGCTGGGGCCTGTGGGGCCAGGTGTTGGGAGATTTAGGAGCTGTTCCCGGGATGTGTTAACAGTTCCTAATAATGCCCAGAGCCCAGGGGAGTCCCGGCTGTCTTCATCTTCACATCCCAGCTCTACTGGTTCTGCTGGGCCGAGGGGAGCTGGATTTGCAGCCTAGCAGAGGGCAGATGAGTTTGTACCTGAGGTCGGGTGGGGTCAGTGAGCTGCAGGTCAGTTTGGAGGGGTCCCCTCTCTGCCGCCGCAGCAACTCCTGGTTTGGATGGTGCTGCTTTGCTGGGTCGTCAGAAAACTGTGGCACTGCTTGTTCTCTGGTGCCCTCTGTGCTCATGCCAGCACAGAACTTGGAATTATTCTCCCTCAAAACCTCTCCTGGGTTACCTGAGGTGACTCTAATGCTGTTTTGCTTTCATAATGAAGGCAGCAAGGGAACTATTTTTTTCTTTTTCCCTTTTTCCTTTTTTTCTTTTTTCTTTTTTTTCTTTTTCTCTTTTTTCTTTTTCTCTTTTTTCTTTTTCTCTTTTTTCTTTTTCTCTCTTTTCTCTTTTCTCTTTTCTCTTTTCTCTTTTCTCTTTTCTCTTTTCTCTTTTCTCTTTTCTCTTTTCTCTTTTCTCTTTTCTCTTTTCTCTTTTCTCTTTTCTCTTTTCTCTTTTTCTTTTTTCTTTTTTCTTTTTTCTTTTTTCTTTTTTTTTTTTTCTTTTTTCTTTTTTCTTTTTTCTTTTTTCTTTTTTCTTTTTTTTTCTTTTTTCTTTTTTCTTTTTTTTTCTTTTTTCTTTTTTCTTTTTTTTTCTTTTTTCTTTCTTCTTTTCTTTTTTCTTTTTTTCTGGTGTAATAAAGCCCAGACATGGATTACAGTCACTTCTTTTTTCTTGTCTAGGTCTTACCCAGAAGAAATTGGGCCAAAACATTGGCCAAGCTCCCGATTCACTCATGTGATGAAGCTGCGACAGGCTGCCCTGCGTGCTGCCCGGGAGAAGTGGTCAGACTATATCCTGGTAAATACAAAGTTTGATTTATTAGCTGGCCTCAGGCAAAAGCTTTCCAGGTGCTTACTTGGATACTGGGGGCTGTCAAAAAGTTTTCTCTCCATCTAAAGACAAATTGAGATGTCGTGGGTCATTTCTTGGTCTGGTGAGCCAGCGACTTTGCAGTGAGGGAGGTGAGTCCTTGGGTAAGCTTGAAGCTTTTTCCACAGGCATCAGGATTGAACACAGTCCTGGTGGTGGGAGGTACCTACAAGGTACTCAGATTGAAACCCTACTGTTTGGGGTGAAATGGTGAAATGTAAAGGAAATAGTTATGCAGAACAGTTGGGGGAAGATGCTGCCTTGGTCACTGTGAGGGGGGTTGTTCCCAAGGCCTCCAAGCAAGGTGAGGTGTGAGGGCAGTTTAGGAGTTGTCCTTGATGCTCTTCACAGAATGAACTCATCCTGAATTTTCAGTGATGTTATTTTCCCTTGCAGCTCCCTGGTGCCTGCGCTGGTATGAGGTTGTGTCCAGTCAGGGAAGCTCTCTGCTCATCTCATTGCTGTGCCCAGGGGCAGCTGCCCCCAGGTTTCCCTGTGGCAGCCCTGTGCCCTATGGAGTCAAACCCACCAGCTCACTGCTTTTAGGGTGTTTTTTTGCCAACCTCATGGATTCATAAAATTGTTATGGTTGGAAAATACCTGAGATCTCTGAGTCCAGTTGTTGACCTGCCATGTTCACCATTAAGCCACATTCCCAAGTACCAGATGCACACATTTTTTGAACACTTTCCAGGGATGGTGACTCCACCCCTGCCCTGGACAGCCTATTTCAGTGCTTGGCCACTCTTTTAGAAGAAATTTTATCTAATATTCAATCTAAACTTCCCATGGTGCAGAGCCCAACGCCCCCCAGCTGCCCCCTCCTGTCAGGGAGTTGTGCAGAGCCACAAGGTCCCTCCTGAGCCCTCCAGCTCCCTCAGCTGCTCCTGGTGCTCTAGCCCCTTCCCCAGCTCCATTCCCTTCCCTGGATGTGCTCCAGCCCCTCAAGGTCTTTTCTCATTGTGAGGGGCCAGAGGTGCCCTAGCAGTGGCAGCACAGGGGACAGGCACTGCCTTGGGCCTGTGGCCACACCAGGGCTGGTCATGTGCCTCTGGCTGTCTCATTCCCAAGAAAGCGTCAGGGGAATCGTACTGTTTCATCTATTAACAAATTTTTTTCCTTCTTCCTTCTCTCTGTAGTTTATTGATGCAGATAACTTACTGACCAACCCCCAGACTCTGAACCTGCTGATAGCAGAAAACAAGACACTGGTGGCACCGATGCTTGAGTCCCGCTCCCTCTACTCCAACTTCTGGTGTGGCATCACTCCCCAGGCAGGTGACCTCGTGGAGGGTGCTGGGGAGCTGTGTGAGTGTGTCCTCCAGGGGCTCCTGCCCCTGCCTCTGGAGCAGCAGGCATCCTTCCTGTTCTTCCCATCCTTCCTGTGGGCTTTCCCATCTGCTGCTGTAGTCTTTTTCTTTTGACCAGAAGCTGCTGTAGCTCTGAGGTGGTGTTAACACATGATACAATCCCACTAACCACACAAAAATTACTGATAAACAGATGAGATTTTTTTTAAGGTGGTTCCATGTTTGTATAATGGCCTTAAAACCCCCTTTTAGACCAGTTTTTCTGTATAGTGATGCTAATCCAAGAGGAATTTGCTTTTCTTTCCACAGCTCTCCATTGTGTCTAAGTTATCTTTCTCATCTATGAACAAGATTTTTGAAATGGGGCAACATCCTTTGCCTTGTAGGGACTGTGTGTGCTGAAGTAGGCATGTAATGGGTACTGGTGCTGAGCCTAAAAATCAGAGTTTCATGTTACCTTTTCAATGTTACCTTTTCATGTTACTTCTGACCCACATAACAACTGCATTGGGTCAGAGCACAGGTTCATCTGCAGTTATCCAGGGAATAGTATAAGGATAGGGCAAAAAAGGATTACTTCCCCAAAATACTTTTCTATCCTCTGGCAATCCCCTTCCAGGTTTTTGAGGAATATATTTGTCTTCAAACCTCGCAGTGATTTTTTTTATTCTACAGAAATCCCTGTCTTAATCTATTTTTTTGGCACCCACACCATCTTCTGGCAAGGAGTTGCACAGTTCAGACTAAGTAATTGGATAAAAAAAAATAGTAGGAAAGGGTCCTGAACTTTCCAAATTCTTGGGAAGTAAATACAGAGATAAGAAAAGGGGTGTGGTGAGGTGTGTTTACTTGTTTCACTTGGGTTTGTTTACTCTGTTCAAAAATAAACTTCATAGCAAAGGTACTGATTGTGCTCTAAGTTCTTAAGGCTAAGTTGTGAGTCAGCTGGGTTTTCCACTGGGGTACATCAGCCCTGCTCCACAGGCTGAAGGGCATCTCTGCCCATGTGCACCAGCCCCAGCCCTACCTCTCCAGTAGGAAGTTTCCACCATCACCAGCACTAGCCGAGGAAAGGAGAGAGGAAAACCAGCAAATGCATCTTGCAAAATTTGGTTAAAAAGAAATCCTGCTGAAGTGAACAGGAAAGTTCTCCCTTTATTTTTCCTTTACTTTTGTTTCTGCACCGGTCCCAGGGCTTGATGTGCTCAGCATTGCTCTCCCAGGGGACTCAGGGAGGGAATAACAGCTGGAGCATGCCCTGAAACACAGCCTCCCCCCGGCACCGAGCCACGGCGAGCCAAGCCCAGCTCCAGACAGGCTGACATTTATCTGTCACACAGCAAACCCTGGGAGATGCAGCACGGCAGCAGCGTGGGGGGGTTGGAGCCCTCCTTGCCTACACATGATTCACAAGCAGGGAACAGCCCCAAGGACATGGAGTGAACCACTGGAGGAGGAAAGATGAGTGTCCAGCATCTTCACCTGCAGGCATTCTCAGGTGTCTGTTAAAGGCTGGGCATGTTAACGCTTCCTTTGGTGGGAATGCCAGTCACATCTCTTCCCACGTGCTCCTTCCTGTGGCAGTTGGGATGGCTGTCTGGGATAGCCCATCCTCGCAGTATGGTCACAGTGTATCTGAAGGGCAGAGGGAGATGGCCGATCCATAACCAGGCACGTGCGCCACACCATGGCCCTGCATAGCCCAGGGCAGAGCAGTTCTGCCAGCATTTGCTCAGCCAGTACCTGAATGCTCATGGAAAACAGAACATTAATGGAGCTATAACTTCTTTTAGTGACTCATTGTTTCCGTAAAGCCCAGAATCTGCTCTGGATTCAACCATCCAGATGTCAATTTGGTGTTCTAGGATTTTCTTCCTGAAGGAATTCAGTGTATTTATTTCCACATGAGCCACACACAGGGTGTTGCACCCAGACTGCTGGAAGACTGGCAGAGTTCCTGGGTACAGGGAATTATCCAGCAACTGACTGAAGTGCCTCCCTAGGCAGAGTCAGGAGTGAGTGTCAAACCTGCTTGCCCCAGGATGGAGGAAGCAGGGATTCTTACACAGCTGGTGGAGACTGAGATGTTGCCTTCACTGCAGTGTCAACAAATGGTTTTTTTAAAAGTCAGGGATAGAATTAATTTGCAGGTCCTACTTTCTGAGATACTAAATGGACTTTGTGCCTGTTGAATGTGGAGGATGTCATGAATGCTCAGCAGCTTCCAGGATCAGGCTGGAGAGTCTAAGTGCAAAAAGGGTTTTGAAGAACCAGGAGAAAACAGTCTGATGTTTGAAGCTCCATTGCAGGGGAATTTTGCAGTGGACAGGCTTGGATCTCCAAGAGCTCCTAAAAAGGAGGGAGAGCTCCTAAAAAGGAGGGAGAAGGTCAATCTTTAACTTTTGAAATGAAGACTGTTTCTAAATACTTGACTGAGCCCTTTCCAAATGGGAGACACTGAAGAAGCTGAGAGTCGAGCCCTGGTGAACCTCTGCTGGAGAGGTCAGGGCATGAGCTTTTGCTAAGGAACAGCTTTGAAACAGGGATCTCTTGTAACAACAGCCCCCTCTTTGTGGTTTCAGGGCTATTACAAGAGGACCTTGGAGTATCCCCTCATTCGGGAATGGAAGAGGATGGGCTGTTTTGCTGTCCCCATGATCCATTCCACATTCCTTATTGACCTGAGGAAGGAGGCCTCCACCAAGCTGATGTTCTACCCCCCACACCAGGACTACACCTGGAGCTTCGATGATATCATGGTCTTTGCCTTCTCCAGTCGCCAAGCAGGTGTGTCCAGGGCCTCTGCTGGGGAGGGGTCACTCCTAGAGAGACACAGACCTCCTCTGCAGGTTCACAGCCCAAAAGTCCTGGATGGTCTTCTGTGGGGAGTTCAGACCCTATTCCCTTTCCTCTCTGGGATCCGGTCAGGGATAACCAGCTGCAAGTGACTGGAAAGGCAGTTTTGGATTGCTGCTAGCTTCAAAGGATTTGGGGGCTGTTCTTGGGATGGGGCCATAATTCAGAGACAAAACATGTGACTCCGCCTTTGGTTTGTGTCATGGCAGCTGAACACAGGTGGGTGCGGGGGGAGTGGAAGGTGGTCTGCTGGTGAGGTATCTAAAGTCACCACTTCCAAAAGATCCATGAGGAAAGGGGTGGGGGCACGAGACTCTTCTTAAACCATAGAATCCTAGAACAGTTCAGGTTGGGAGGGACCTTAAAGCTCATCTCATTCTAACCCCCTGCCATGGGCACAGACACCTTCCATGAGACCAGGTTGCACCAAGCCCCATCCAGCCTGGCCTTGGGTACTTCCACAGAGAGGAAATCTCTGGCTGTTCATGTTTGAAGAGAGCTCCCGGTGTCGCTGAGACATCACTGTCTCTTAAATGCCTGATGCTTCTGCTGTTCATGCCTGTGGTGAGGATGTTTAGTCCCGTTTATTTCTGGAGAACACTCTTGTGAGTGTTCTGTCTCCAGCAGAGTCCAGGCTGGAAGACCTGTGTGTAGCAGTGTCAGAGCTGAAGGGGGCTCCCAGGACTGTAATGGCTATCTGTGTTGTTCTTTGCATGCTATGTTGAAAAGGGAAGAGTTTGAGGCATTATAAGGAAAAAGGGATTGGTGAAACCTCAGCGGCACCCGTAAGTGCCTTCTGTTCAGAGATCGTGAGTGGGTTGGTGACTTTCTGGGGTGAATTAGCAGGGAAAAGTTGTTCATGGGTCCTCTGAGTGATGTGCAGTTGGTGCTTCCTGTCCTCTGCAGAAGATGTAAAGTTAAGGAGAGCAGGAAGGGCTGCTCTTGGGAACAGACAGGCAGGGAGAAAGCCAAGGGAAGAAGGGTGGTTGTTGTTGTTCTGCAGGCTGAGCCTGCCTCCCCACTGTTCCCAGACCAGCACAGCAGCCATAAGCTGCCTGTAGCTTCCCTTTTAGTGGTGGGTCTGGTTGGCAGGTCTTGACAGCACCAAAAATGATGTTGTTTTCTTGGCAGACTGAGCAGGGCGTTCTCAAAATCAGCTGTGAGAGGATGAGGAGTGTCAGATAAGATGAATGATGGAGGAGAGGCAGCAAGAGCTGAAACTGGGGACAGAGGTGAGAAGTGAATTGCAGAGCAGATTCAGGGTCCTGACTTTCAGTCAGGACACCAGAGCAGAATCACAGAGTCAAGACCCCCAAGACCATTGAGTCCAGCATTTCCCCAGCGCTGCCAAATCCATCACTGAACCATGTCCCCAGGTGCCACGTCTTGGCTCCAGAGGAGACTTGAGGTTTAAGTTTGGAGAGCAAAGCAGGCTGCTTCGAATCTACCCCCCCACACCCCCTACTTCTTCCCTCTGACAGCTTTCCCAGAAGTGCAGCCTCCAATCCATGTGGTAACTGGAGTGCATTAGCTCCAGCTGCTTCAGAAATATTTCAGGGATTCAAACCCATCATTTTTTCCTTCCATCCTAGAACACTAGCTTTTTCCAGGACTGACCCATGACATGAAAGACTTTGCTTCAGCTGTCTGGCCTGTTGATCTGCTCAGAATGTTGGCTTGTGTCCTGGGCTGAGTTTTGTCACCCAGGATAAAAGGATAACATCCAAGTTCAGAAATGTGAAAAATGTGTGAGCTTCGAGGTAAACTTCTCTTTGGAGTAATTTCATTTACTTTCCCTGAAGTCAGAAATTATGTTGGCTTTTATCCCAGCCAAGTGCTGTGCTTAACACCTCAGATCAAACCATCGATTTCCAACAGGGAATCTCTTTCTGGAAGCAGCTGTTCTGTGATACTCCAAAGAGGTGGTCCTACCTCTGTGAGAGGACGTGGCCTGTGTGGGAGTCCTGACTCTGAACAAAGCTCAGAGCGGGTATGTTACTGCCAACACTGGACTCTGCAGAGCCCCTTGCACTCAGGAGAGCTTTTAGCCATCCAGGTCAGCCTGGAGAAAAGGAGCCTTGGGTAAGACTTTAGAGCCCCTTCCAGTGCCTGAAGGGGCTCCCAGAGAGCTAGAGAGGGACTTGGACAAGGGATGGAGTGACAGGATAGAGGGAATGGCTTCTGACTGCAAGAGGGCAGGGTTAGATGGGATATTGGGAAGGAATTGTTCCCTGGGAGGGTGGGGAGGCCCTGGCACAGGGTGCCCAGAGAAGCTGTGGCTGCCCCATCCCTGGAAGTGTCCAAAGCCAGTTTGGACAGGGCTTGGAGCAACCTGGGCTAGTGGAATGTGTCCCTGCCCATGGCAGGGGTGGAATGAGGTGAGTTTTATTGTCCCTTCTAGCCCAAACCATTCCATGATTCCATGATCTCCTGAGCTGCCTTTCAGCCTGGGTCTCTGAAGCCCTTGAGCCAGCCAGCAGGAAGGTCTGGTCACAGGGAAGTGGGGGCAATTTTGGTTCCTTAACTATAGCTGTAGTTTTTGGACATGACTGTAAATTTATGACTGTAAATTTATGACTGTATCTATGTCCTAAGTTTATGACTGTAAATACTGGACACTGCCTTTAAAGCCTGTTAATAATAATACAAATACCTTAGTTTTTCTATCCCTTGTAGCAATCATTTAACTTTATTATAAAAACAGAGTTGGAGAGTGAATCCCCATCCCCACTTTATGGGAGCTATACAATTTTCAAGTACCTTTTATCCCAGACAGAACAGGAACACTGGTGTGAATCTGTGCAGATTAAGTGTGTTCAAGACAGTGGAAGATAAGAACAGAGATCAGTGAGCCAGATAAGATTTGTTGATTAGATCAGTGCCAAATCCATTCATGTCAGCAGGTAGTATTTTTTTATTCTGCCATTTAACTAAATTGCAGCTGACAGCTGAATGTGTTTTGGCAAGTAGCATAGCCAGCAATTTACTTGTAGAACTTAAAATGAGAGAAACACCAGGGTCATTAGTGCTGACAGTTCTGCCCTGCTAAAAATACCAGGGATTAGGGGCACTAATAGATGAAAGCATCAGCACACCAGGTAGTGTCTGCTTTTAATTTATTTTCTCGAGGGAGGGGGCTGGTTAAGCTTGTTTCATTAAAAAAAAAAAAAAGATAAAGGCAGTTGTTGGCCTTGAGTTCTAGCAGCTTTGATTTGGGTTAGTTAATAAAGGACCTTACCAGAACTCAATGAAAAACAACAGAAATACTTCCCTTAGCTTCTCTGGATGTGGCTTTTGAGCATGTTGCCTGATGTGACAAGACAGAGTTACAGCCAGTGGTGAGCAAATCCTTGTCATCCCAGGGGGAAAAGTGTTTTGCTGATGCTGGGATGTTCCCACGGGGTGAGTCTGTGCCCTGCAAATGCATCTGTTCCAAGGACAGGCTTTGCACCTTCTCTCTGTTTCCCACCTTCAACAAGCAGTTGCTAAAGCTTTTGAGTAGAAGGGTGTTACATTATCACATCTGTTCTCCTCACTGGTGTTTCGCTCTGGGATTTTCCTTTAATCTTCAGGGCACAGTAAAAATTAGTCCTGGAGAGGAAAGGACTGTGTTTGGTGGTGACCTGGCATTTTGAAGGTTGTTGTCATATGTATTCCTCAAAGTCCTTTGCCAGCACAGGTGAAAATGTATCACATTTCCTAGCCAGAGCAAAAGGAAGCAGTGATAAAGAATAGAACAGGTTGGGTTAGAAGGGACCTTGAAGCTCATCTCGTTCCGTTTCAGGAACACCTTCCACTATCCCAGGCTGCTCCAAGCTCTGTTCAACCTGGCCTTGGACTCTGCCAAGGATGCAGCAGCCCCAGCTTCTCTGGGCAACCTGTGCAAGGGCCTCAGCACCCTCACAGGGAACAATTTCTTCCCAATATCCAATCAAAACACACTCTGTTTCAGTGGGAAGCCATTCTCCCTCGTCCTGTCGCCCCAGGCCCTTGGGGTTAGTTAGGCAACCTGTAGGGATTGGTTTTATGAGAGAGGCCACTTGCTGCCAGCCATGCAAAACAGAAAGTGGAACTGGAATGATTTTGAATTGTTTGCTTATGAAGCAGAACTTTTTGGGACTGAGGTCCTGGCACAAGGGTGTTTGTAGCTATGTAGCCACAGAGCAGTGAAATGCCCTGGTAGCAGGCCTGATAGTAGTTTCTACTTTTCTGTGATTCCCAGGAGTACAGATGTTCCTCTGCAACCGTGAGCACTACGGGTTCCTTCCCATGCCCCTGAAACCGCAGCAGTCACTGCAGGAGGAAGCTGAGAACTTTGTGCACACCCTGATTGAGGCCATGAGTGAGTTGCTGTGTCTTTGCCATGATGGACCCCCCAGGTTAATGCCTACAGAGCTCTCCTGCCAGCGGCCCAGCTCTCATTCTCCTGGAAGTCTGCATCCTGACCTGACCACTCTCATAGTGTTTTGATACACAGTTTTCTGAAATTTTCCACCACTTCTCTACCTAGGGATATAATTGCTTCACAGTCAGGTCAACCCCATCCACGAAATCCTGCAACTTCCCCAGATAAAATGCATCTTTCAGGTGGAATGGGTGCTGCATGTCCATGTTTTCTTCCTGATGTCTGTGGCACATGGCTGCTGGCTCTGGCTTTGCCATGTGATGCTTGCTGCTGTTCCCATTCTGCAAGTGGCTTCTCATCCCGGCTCCCACGGGCCGTGAGGGAGACACCTGTAGACACATTTTGTCCATTGCAGGGTGTGCACAAGGGTAACGTTTGGGGTCTCTCCTCTCTTGCAGTCGATCGCCCTCCTGTGGAGCCCTCTCAGTACATCTCTGTCCCTCCGAAGCACCCTGACAAGATGGGGTTTGATGAAGTAAGGAGCCTGTTCTGGTGTTCATTGTCTTGTCTTCTCGCTCATCACCTGATCCTTAACGTCCCTTCCAGCTCAAACCATGCCGTGATTCTATGTTGTATTCCAGCCAGCAAGAGAAGGCAGAAGTGAGGCTTGTCTTAGGGTGACTTTGTGATGTGTATCCCATATCGCTGCCCTATGCCCAGAAATAAATTATTTTTACCAAACCTGGTGGGGAAGGGGTGGTTGTGCCTTCTCTCAGAGGATATATTCTGAATTTCAAAACAGGCTGAAAAGCAGGTTAACTCCCCAGTTCTTCTGCTGTTTGTTCTGCATCTGATTCTGCAGAGCAGCTTGGCCTCCCTTCCATCTGTGACGGAAATTGGGCCTTTGGGAAAGCTCTCCAGCTTTCCAGTGGCAGGAGGGAAAGATTTCTCTCACCTGAGAGAGACATTGGAGAGCTGGGAGCAGGTGGGGCATCCAAGCCCCAGCTTGGGTACCCCCAGGGGTGCAAACCATGCCTGGGGAGAAGGACCCGCCAGGCTTTGATTGCTTGGTGTCTGTTATTCCCAGAGCCAGCAGCCCCTGTGTGTGCAGCTGCCAGGGTGGCTCTGGGACCGAGGGAATTGTGGGGATCAGGGGAGCCTTTGCCTTTTTGGTGTGCTCTGCTCCGTCTGTTTGTGGGGCTTCTGAAGCTGAACCTGATCCAGCTGTGTGTCTTTGAGCATCTGTGTTTAGAGCACAGCTGGTCCAGGTTTTTTCTGTTGTCCTTTGTGTCTGCGCTTTATTTATCCAGTTTATTATTCTTTCATTTGTACTGAGCTGGAATTCTTACTGCTTCTTACTGGGATGAGGATTTGCTCCACAGGCTACAAGGCTATGCTTGTATCAGTCTGCTTGGGACTGAAAAATATCCCTAAGCCCTTGAGAGTTACCTGCAATGAGGGCTTCAGCCCTCAGGCTTCCACCAGTCTCCTCGAGGCTTTGGACAGAGTCCTGCCCAGACATCTCTGCTCCTAGCCTTGACTCTCTGCTCTAGCAGGGATCACAGTGGATTTTCAGTGCCTGAAGTAATCACAAAAATCCTCTCTTTACCACGGCTTTCTACTTGGATGGTGGCCCTGCTGAAAATCCTAAATCCAGGCAGTGGCAGTGTTGTGGGTCAGTGTTCCTCTAGGACTGATGCTGCAGACTCATGTTACTCTGTTTGATGCAGGATATTTAGGTTTGATATAAACCTAAATATCCTGTATCTTTGGAAATTATAGACCAGGCTTTCCTAGGTGCCATAGGTTTCTGGAGGATGCACATTCCTGAGTACAGCCAGATCGTGAGTCCTCTCTACCTGGTTACCCGCAAGAAGAACGATTTCCACTGGGGCCCTGAACAGCAGCAAGCCTTCGCCCAGATCAAGCAGGAAATCGCTCACTCCATAGCCCTTGGCCCAGTCAGGACAGGACCAGAGGTGAAGAACTCTACTCTGCAGCCAGGAACAATGGCCTGTCCTGGAGCCTCTGGCAGAAGGTGCCTGGTTAGACTCGGGGCCGACCACTGGGATTCTGGAGCCGAAGCTACAGAGGGTCTGAAGCCAACTACACTCCCACAGAGAAAGAAATCTTGGCAGCTTATGAAGGAGTCCAAGCTGCCTCAGAAGTAGTCGGCACAGAGGCACAACTCCTCCTGGCACCCCGACTACTGGCTGGAAGGTGAGACTTTTGGGTTATCTTCTGAAGAAGAAGAGGAGCAGGTGACGTGTGACGAAGAAGCCCCTCCATATAATGAGCTACCAGAGAGTGAAAGACAATACGCCCTCTTCACTGATGGTTCCTGCTGAATTGTAGGCGCTAGCCGGAAATGGAAAGCTGCTGTATGGAGCCCCACATGACAAGTTGCACAGGCTACTGAAGGAGAAGGTGGATCGAGCCAATTTGCTAAACTCAGAGCCATCCAATTAGGTCTGGACATAGCTGAAAGAGAGAAGCGGCCAAAGCTCTACCTCTACACTGATTCATGGATGGTAGCCAATGCTCTGTGGGGTTGGCTGGAAAGGTGGAATAAAGCAAACTGGCAGCGCAGAGGAAAACCAATCTGGGCTGCTGAGGAGTGGAAAGACATTGCCACTCGGGTAGAGAAGCTATCTGTGAAGGTCCGTTTGTAGATGCTCACATCCCCAAGAGCCAGGCTAACAAAGAACATCGTAACAATAAACAGGTAGATCAGGCTGTGAAAATAGAGGTGTCCCAGATAGACTTGGATTGGCAACATAAAGGGGAGTTGTTCCTAGCTCGATGGGCCCATGATGCCTCAGGCCATCAGGGCAGAGATGCCACCTATAAGTGGGCACGAGATCGAGGGGTGGATCTAACCATGGACAGTATCTCCCAGGTTACCCGTAACTGTGAGACATGCGCTGCGATCAGGCAGGCCAAGCGGGTGAAGCCCCTGTGGTATGGTGGGCGGTGGTCCAAATACAAGTATGGGGAGGCCTGGCAGATTGATTACAACGCACTGCCTCAAACCCGCCAAGGCAAGCGCTATGTGCTCACAATGGTAGAAGCCACCACAGGATGGCTGGAGACGTACCCTGTGCCTCATGCTACTGCCTGTAACATCATCCTGGGCCTTGAAAAGCAAGTCCTTTGGAGGCATGGTACCCCTGAGAGAATTGAATCTGACAATGGGACTCATTTCAAGAACAGCCTTATAAACACCTGGGCTAGAGAACATGGCATTGAGTGGGTGTACCACATCCCTTACCATGCACCAGCAGCTGGGAAGGTTGAGCGGTGTAATGGACTGCTTAAAACCACCTTGAAGGCACTGGGTGGGGGGACTTTCAAAAACTGGGAGGTGCATTTAGCAAGAGCCACCTGGTTAGTTAACACCCGAGGCTCCACCAGCCAAGCAGGCCCTGCCCAATCCAAACCCCTACAAACAACAGATGGGGATAAGGTTCCAGTGGTGCACATGAGAACTATGCTTGGAAAAACTGTTTGGGTAAAGTCTGCCTTGAGCAAAGACAAACTCATCCGTGGGGTTGTTTTTGCTCAGGGACCAGGTTGCATCTGGTGGGTGATGCAAAGGGATGGAGAGACCCAATGCATACCTCAAGGGGACCTTGTTTTAGGGTGAACTACCCATGGCTCTGTACTTGTATCAGTATCAGCATGTATATATGTATATAATTCAGGTGATGCATGTATTTATATGGTTAAAAGGGTTAAGTTTCATGTAACATGTTAGTATGGGAAAAATTCGGGGTGGATAATGTTGGCGTTTTTGTTTAGTCCTAGTTTTTTTTCCTGTTAAAGGAATTTTTTCCCATATGCATGTTGCTGGGGGACAAATCGCTGGGTGCTTAAGAGAAGACAAAAGACCGGGCTACTCTTTGTTTCACCTGGGTGTGGGGTCAGTTCACTCTTGGCGTTCGGAGAGAGAAGCTGCAGAGAAAGGAGCTGCTGGTTATTTTTCTTCGGCCGTTTTTCTTTTCTGCTGGAAACAATGCTGGGATCCCAAAGCTGGTTTTCCCTGCCCTGCTGGAGGCTGGGCTGTGGCTGCCCTGCCCCTCCGCTGCTTTGAGCCTTCGCTACACTGTAGCCGTGCTTGCCCTGCCTGCCCGATCTCCGGGGGGTTCCCCGTTTGGATACATCCCATCTGTCCTCTGGGATCTGTGCTCATCTCTACTGCTCCAGCCCGCCGCTCCAGCCTGCTGTTCCCAAAGCCCCAGCCAGACACTGGGGCCAGCCGTCCGGGGTTTGTGAAGCCCTTGTTCCACCCTTCCCCGGGATCCCAGGCCACCGGTGCTGCGTGCTCCCCGAGCTCGCTCCGGAGCGCCCCCTGCAGCCACGGGGGAACCATCGCACCTGCCCTGCTCACCGGGAGCCGCCAGCGCCCCTGCCGGCTGCGAGCGGAACTGCACCCAAGGGGAAAGGGCCTGACAGCCGAGAAGGCTGGGACTGGGTTTGTGATTGTTTGCTGTTACTGCCACAGTTATTTTTGTTTGTTTGACTGGTTATACACATATAGATACATAATAGTAAAGAACTGTTATTCCTATTTCCCACATCTTTGCCTAAAAGCTCCTTGATTTCAAAATTATAATAACTCAGAGGGAAGGGGGGTTGCATCTGCCATTCCAAGGGAGGCTTCTGCCTTCCTTAGCAGACACCTGTCTTTCAAACCAAGACACAGGCTCTCTTTGGAAATTATAGACCAGGCTCTTACTGGTCTCCCCTCACTTTTCTTCATCCTCAAAGAGCAAGTTTCCTTCATGAACATCCATAAAAAATAGTTGTTAGAGAAAAAGCCTCTACAGTTTCAACTCAAAACCAACTCCAGCTTTTTGACAAATTCTGAACAACGTGGAATGAACACACATATGGTATTTTCCAATGGGGCTGCTGGAGAAAGGTGGACCAGGACTTCTCCTCTCCCTCCCCCCCTACTGGGAGTCTGATGTCCTGATATCTTTCTCTTCCATCCAGATTTTCATGATCAACCTGAAGCGTCGCAAGGACCGGCGAGATCGGATGCTGCGGACACTTTACGAGCAGGAGATTGCAGTGAAGGTAGTGGAGGCTGTGGATGGAAAGTGAGTTTTGGTTGGGCTTGAGGATGTTTTCAGATTGGAATGTGCTTTACTGCTTCACAGCATCTCCTTGGATGCCCTGGCCTCCTTCCAGCAGGGCAGGGTTGGCTGGTGGGGAGTTGAACACCACTTGGATCTCCCTGACCATCTGTTTGGGGCAGTTCTGCTCCGTTTCTTCCTTTGCAATTAGTCAGTCTCTGTGAGAGAACCAGTGCACTGGGGTTCAGATTAAGGTCAAAATCAGGTTAGAATCTTATAGGTTTCTGTGAATGGAGCAATTAACTCCTGGGAATATTGTCCATCCTAGTGCTGCAGAGCTGTGGTGCTACAGCATTAACCCTGACACAGTCCTTTCCAAGCTTACTCTTAAGTCTGGAGCACAAGTCTTTTGAAGAGCAGCTGGGGGCACTCAGCCTGGAGAAAAGGAGGCTCAAGGGGGACCTTTTGGCTCTTCACAACTCCCTGACAAGAGGGGGCATCCAGGCAGGGGTCAGGTTCTGCTCCCAGGGAACAAGGGAGAGGACAAGAGGAAAAAGCCTCAAGCCGTGCTGAGGAACGTTCAGGCTGGACAACTGGGAAAAATTTCTTCATGGAAAGGGTGGTCTGGCACAGGCTGCCCAGGGCAGTGGTGGAGGCCCCATCCCTGGGAGAAGGCTGGGTTAATGCTTAGATTCGAGGGTATTAGAGGTCTTTTCCAATCTTAATGATTCTATGGTTCTAAGGTATTTTAAGGCCATTTTATAATGAGAAATCAAGGCAGAAATTTTGAGTTCGTGAGTTGCAAAAAGGCCTCAAGGAGACGGGACTTGGGATCCCATCAAGGCTTCAGAAAATTAATCAAAGCCAAGCACCTGGCAAGTGGATGGTCCCACAGGAAGTTTTTGGCAGAGTTAAAGATAATTGATGGTCCCATGAGAAGTCTTTGGCAGAGTTAAGGATATGATGTATCAGCTTGATTTAGAGATGTAAATCAAGAAGGTAATTTTCCTCTGTGTTTTTGAGCAAAACAAGTGTAGGAATTTCTCAAGGTGTGGCTTTTCCCTGAACATCAGCAGCATTCCCCATGCTGTGCCGTGTCTGGCTTGAATTGATTTATTCTTTTGCAATGGTGATAGATACTCTCTGTTTCCCAGAGCACTGAACACGAGTCAGCTCAAAGCTCTCAGCATCGAAATGCTGCCGGGATACCGGGACCCATATTCCTCCAGGCCCCTGACCAGAGGAGAGATTGGCTGCTTCCTGAGCCACTACTACATTTGGAAGGAGGTGAGGATTTTGGGGTGCCTTGGGGGTCCTGCAGAAAGGTGCTGTCTCCTGGTGCATAGCCAGTCCTGGTGCAGAGCATCGGATCCAGCCCAGGTTTCTGGAAGCGTAGGATGGAACTGATTTCCTTGGATTGCAGGGGTCTTCTTGAATGCAGTGTTGACCTTTCACATCTCCCCTTTCCCCTTCCAGTAGCTAAAAGGGCTCCAAGAGAGCTGGAGAGGGACTTTGGACAAGGGATGGAGGGACAGGACAAGGGGGAATGGCTTCCCACTGACATTGGGGGCAGGGTTAGATGGAGTATTGGGAAGAAGTTCTTCCCTGCGAGGGTGGTGAGGCCCTGGCACAGGGTGCCCAGAGAAGCTGTGGCTGCCTCATCCCTGGAAGTGTCCAAGGCCAGGTTGGATGGTGCTTGGAGCAACCTGGGATAGTGGAAGGTGTCCTTGCCCATGGCAGAGCTGGATGGGCTTTGAAGTCCCTTCCAACCCAAACCATTCTGGGATTCTGTGATTCATTTGCCCTCAGCTCTAAGTGGTTTTTATCAGAACATTTTCATGACTGTTTTTGCAATCCATCCAATATCCTGCCTGGGGCCTTAGAAGAAAGGCAGGAAGGTTTTGAAAAGCACACGGGGTTAAAAAAACACTCCTGGCTTTTTTCCCCTAATTCTGCATCTGGACTGGAGCAAATTCTAGTGACTTGACATATCATGTATATGTCACAGAGTGGTTTTCCACCCTCCCTGCCTGCATGGTCTGGGAGGCAGTGCCAAGTCAGGGTGGCCTCGGTGACAGCAAGGCATCCGTGGGGGCCACTGTGCTCATGTTGGAGCCCTCATGTTTCAGGTGGTGAGCAGAGGCCTGGAGAAGACACTCATCATTGAGGATGATGTGCGCTTTGAGCACCAGTTCAAGAGGAAGCTCATGAAGCTGATGGACGACATCGAGCAAGCCCAGTTAGACTGGGAGCTGATGTAAGTTCCTGCTCCTCTTGGAGCTCCTGGGTGCATGAGGAGGTTGGCAGCACTTCTGGGGCGTGGCAGGGGTGCAGTTGGTGCTGCAGTGCAGGGGACAGTGGCACAGACTTCTGGGTGGCTCTTCCCATCGGGACTGATCTGCCCTCTGGGGCAGCTGATGCCGGGAGGCCCCTTAGGCACCATCCCTGCCTGTGGTGGACCGTGTTATTTGACCTCAGCTGTGTTGGAGATGCTGCTGTGACAGAGAAACCAGCAGACCTTAGTCCTGAGCCTCAGACTGTCACATTAGGTCCCTTAGGAAGCCTTTCACAGCTGTACCACCCACTGGGTTAGACTTGGATGTCTGGGAGTGGGGCAGGATAGAAATCTGTGAGCTGGGTCAGGGATTGCTTCTGGGATTGAACCTTGGCCCTGCCCTGGCTGACATGAATAGCCTTGTCCTGGTTGCTACGGATTCACTTTGGTTCCCATCTCCTTGATCTTTTTACCCCTGAAGCTACATTGGCCGGAAAAGGATGCAGGTGCAGGAGCCCGAGAGAGCTGTTCCCAATGTCCGGAACCTGGTGGAAGCTGATTACTCCTACTGGACCCTGGGGTATGCGATCTCCTTCCATGGGGCTCAGAAGCTCATCAGGGCTGAGCCCTTCAGCAAGATGCTGCCTGTGGATGAATTCCTGCCCATCATGTACAACAAGCACCCTGTGTAAGTCCCTCTATGGCTCAGGGGAACACAGGCTGGGTTTTGCTGACTGATCTTAAGCCAGATCTTGTTGGTAGCATGGTTGGTGGGGACTCCTTGTGGTGCTTGGTTGTGTCCTCCTGGCACAAGTCAAAGGAGGTGATGGGGGAATTGTCCCTGCCTGGGGCAGGGCTTGTGGGCTGGTTCTAAGGCACTTGGTTGTCTCTGGGTACAGGCTTTGGTTGTACAGGTGTGTGTGGTTGTAAGGATGTGTTTCCGGCTGTACCCCAGCACCTACTCCCACTCCCAGACCAGTCTGCTCCTGGGATTTACCATGTCTCCCAGGGACAAGCTTGGCACCAGTGAAGGTTCTGCTCTTGCTGATGGTGTTTCTCTCTTCCTTAGCACAAAGTATATGGAGTACTATGAGTCCAGAGACTTGAAGGCCTTTTCAGCAGAACCCCTTCTTGTTTACCCCACACACTACACGGGGCAGCCGGGCTACCTCAGTGACACAGAGACCTCCACCATCTGGGACAACGAGACAGTATCAACGGACTGGGACAGAACACACTCCTGGAAGTCCCGGCAGCAGGGCAAGATCCACAGCGACGCCCAGAACAAGGATGCCCTGCCCTCCCAGTCATCCTTTAACGCCCCGTCATCCAGGGATGAGCTATGACTGCCTGCCTCCTTGGGACTCTGTTGACAGCTGAACCTGCCTCACACTTTAGCTTTTCACCCTTGAAAGTTGTAGAGCAGCTCTTCATGTGGTCTCCTTCCCACTGCTCCCAAGAGCCATGTGTGGGATTGGGCCAGACACCTGCCCAGGCCACCGTGGACAGGGTGGGACACCAAGGAGGAAGAAGAAATGTGTTCCAGATCTGAGCAAAAGCCCTGGCAAGCTTTTGTTAAAAGAAACCAGTCTGGAATGACATCGTTCCACACTTCCTCATGTAGAACACTGTATTTATAAAGATTAATATATAGAGGTGTACAAATGTCAGTACCTTTCGGGATGGCTGTACCTGGGCTGCTCCCTCACTGTTGCTCCTTGTAGGTCTGTAGGCTTTTACCTCCCTGTTTGCTGAGCATCTGGGGGATTTGGGTTTGTTTTCCAAAGGGATCCCTATCAGAATCAAGATGTTTCCCCAAAATGTTCAATGCGGGGGAGCAGTGCTCCTCTGTTGTGTCTTCTCCCTGTCACGCTCCTGTAAAAAACCAGTGCTGGCTTCCCCTCAGCTCATTTTTAATCTTGCTGCATCCCATCTAAACAGGCCTTGGGATTCAGAACAGATGTCTTGGCATGTCTGAAGTCATGGAAGCTGTGCAAGTGGAGGTAGCTGGATTTATTTGTGTTTGCACTGCCTAAAGGGAATGCGGGCAGAGTTGGTCCATGTCGCATCCTGCTTCACCCACACCTCAACTTAGTCCTTCAGGAAAACAAAACCCCACAGCCTATTGGCAGGCCTGATTGTTTATGCCATAAAAGCAGGTGTAGGAGTTTTGGGAACTTCAAATGTAAGAAGTTAGGTTACAAACTCTCCTTATAAAACCGAAAGAACCTACAGCAATGTTACTGTCTCAACAGCCCGATACAATTGTGTGTTACAGGACGGAAAGGCGACTTGCCTGGATATTTTTTCATGTGAGGAGCAAACTTGTCTGTTTTTTGGATGAGTTCTGATGTTTTTGCTGTTGGCTCATATGCCAGCAGGATATGGTGTTTATTTTTTTTAAAAAAACCTTTCTCAGAGGCCAGGTGATCATGGACTACACTGCTTAGGGCAGCTGGCACAGACCCTGAGCTGCTGGGCAGTGGGAGGATTCCCTCCTGGAATTGCCATCTGGGGACTCACCTGCTGGCAGATCTGTGCATTGAGTATGTGTGGCTGGTGTTTTGGTTTTAATTTTTGTTTGTTTTGAATAATTACTGATCAATGTTGTGCTTTCTGCTACAGAAGACATGTTATTACCTGTCAGCCGGTCTGATAATACATAGAACCTGGTGCAAGATGAGTAGCTGTGTGTGTTCTTATTGTGTGGGTGAGTCCTGGAATGGTTTGGGTTGGAAGGCACCTCTAAAGGTCATTCAGTCCAAGCCCCTGCCATGGGCAGGGACACCTTTCACTTGACCAGGTTGCTCCAAGTCCCCTGCAGCCTGACCCTGAATGTTAACTGGAGATTAATGGAAGTCCAGCTCAAGGGATTCTTGGCTGTGTCCCTCTCCTATGGAGTCACTGGCTGTATAAAGGTGCCCATTCTGCAGTTCCCACCTGGAAGCCAAGTTCCTGCTGGTGTCCATGTGGGAGCAGGTGCCCACATGACGTGGTGAGTATGGAGGTTGCACTGTGGGCCCACACATGGCCTGAGTCATTCCTTGCTCACAATCCCTCTTGCTTCCTCTGCAGGTCTCTTGCTTCATGAGCCCACATGGCCTGTGTGAAGGACAGTGGAAATCCCAAAGGTGTTGGTGAGAAGCTCCTGCAGGAGCAGGGCTCCATAACCAGGTGAGCATCCAGCACTCAGGTGTCACTGTGGATACAAGAGTCACGTCTCTTCCACCCTCATGTTTTTTGTTCCATGACAGACCCACTTCAGTGCTTACAAGCTGCCTCTCCTTCCTTTCCCCTTGCCGGGGGATTTCCCTGTGTGTTGACGCATCATTTCCCTGCGTGCACAGGGTGCACAGGGAGTACAGGGTGCTCCTCACCAGCAAACAGAGGATTTAAAAAAGTACAAGATATTTGAGTTGTCCCTGTTTCGGTTTTTTAACTTTTTTCAAATCATGAAAGATGGAAAAGGTCTCTGCATCACTTGCACAACCTTGAACTGGAGCTTCTGGGCTCCTTGGCCTCACTGCCAGCCCCGCAGCGGAAGGCAGGGACGTGCATGTGAGGATGTGTCAGCCTGGAATAGAACTGCTGAGAAGTGGAGCTGGTTCGGGTGCTCAGGGACCCTGAGTTCACTTTAACTGATTTCCTTAAGCAGAGTGGTAGTTTATGAAAAACAGGTTTACAGCAGGGCTGGGGTTTTTAGCTTGGGGATTCAGTGCATGTTTTTCCTTTTAGTTGACTCGGGAAATAAGTGGCACTGGGGGCTTGATGGTGGTTTCAGGGGAGGGGAACAGATAAAGGATATAGGAATTAAATGCCTGTGTCCATTTCAGAGCAGACAAGGCCTCAGTCTTGCTGATCGGTCCTTTACTCTGTGTGTGTGTTTATACATCCAAAATTCTCCATCTTTTGACATAGGCAAGACCTGGCTGATGCCAGTGGTTCTACCCATGTGACAAATGCTGTTCCCTGCCTGTGTTTCCAGTTCTTTGGCAGGTGCTGCCCAAGCTTTGCTCTCTCCAGAATCAAATGTGTTTTGGAAAAGTAGGAGCCACTTGAAACACCTCTGGATTTTTCTGGTATTTTTCCACTTTACAGATACTTGTTTTTGTTACAGGTTGCGGAGGATGCCTGTGCACAAAAAACTTGAGACACAATTGTGATTGCAAAGCAAATTTCTTTTATTTTATTAGTTGCTGCAGCAAATAATACACACCAACCCCTGGATTCGTGAAGAGCTGCTGAGAAGGAGATGGAGCATGGTGCTCAGGCGGGAGGGGCAGGCAGGGCACCTTCAGGCCATCCCCTGGATGGAAACGGTGTGCATCTTGTCCTTCTCTCCCCTTCCTCCCCAGAACCACACCTTAGACCTCCTCCTCTGCACTGGAATTTTTTCAGTTACAACGGCATCTCACAGGTGGCCAGCGTGTGAGAAGAGGCCACAATGGCTCATGATACCCCCTCCATGCCAATATCAGCTCCACTGTGCATTGTTCCTCTTTCACAGGTTAAGTTCCTATAGATTGACCAATACATTGTTTCTCTTTAAGGGTCAAGGTCCCACCATTAAACTGTAAACTGTTCTTCATTATCTTGTTGACATGCACAACCATGGGCCAAATATGGCAGGGCCTTAGACACAACTTGGGTCCCTGAGACAACTTGGTTTTTTTTTTTGACTCAGCTAATTGGTTTCAAAACTGAGCAGGAGTACCAGCTTTGAACCAGCCTTCTGGCAACTTCTTCACAAGGCAGGCTGTGGTGGCAGGCCCTAAAAAGGATTAATTGCAGTAAGACTGCTTGGAGCCCACCAGCTTGGTCTTTGCTTTGGGTTAAGGATGGAAAAGTGCTGTTGTGCTCTCAATATGGCATATGGAATTCCAAGTTCACCAATGGATTGTATTGATCCTGAAGGAAATAGAGTAAGATTGTAGTGTTGGGTTTTGTGGCCTGAAGCAGTTTAAGAATCAGATTCAGGTACTCTTTGTTTTGTCTTCCTTGGTATGAGAGGCCTTTAAGTAGCCATGGCAGCTGTAGTTCAGGGAGTGAGTATGAGGCTTTTGGGCAGCTTTAAGAGCCTCATGCTGAAGTAATTTGTGAAATGGCAGAAGGGGCTGTAGTGTGTAAACTGTTTGTCTCAATGTTTGTATTTTATGCAGGGAGGGAAAAACACAAGGTAATGATTGGGAGAGCAGGAGGAAAAAACGCCATGATTGAGAAAATGGGGAGAAAGCACTTCTCTTGTATTATCTAGCCTCAGAAGTCATTCAGTGGCCCAAGAGAGAATGATTTCATGCAGAAGCTGTAAAATTGGTGTGCAATCTAAATTACCCAGTTATGGAAATCTTTAAGCTGAAACCTCATGAAATAGCACAAAATATCCCTATCTCTCACAGGCTCTGTGCATGGCTGATGCACTGGGAGGGCTTTGGCTTTGCTGTTGAGAAGTTAAACAGTAAAAGTGGGGAAGTTGAAGAAAGTGACAGCAAGGGAAGTGGAGTGAGGTGCTTTTACATATCTGACATACACTAATAAAAGGAAATTGACCAATTCCAGGCAAATATTAATGAAAAACAATTTATATACTTATCATATAAAGATTACAGGTAAGCAGTTAAAAATGTAACATATATAAACATTTCGAAAGTGTAATTTTAAAATCCAGAACATTCACGTTTCAGCTTAACACTGCTATACACCCTCTGAGTGAGCAGTACTATATACATTAGAAGCTATGCTATGTACACAAGGAACTGCACTGTACAGACACCAAAAGCAGAGAAAACTGAATTTCTAGTCTTGCCCTAACTCTGGGCAAAGGTTAAGGCTCAGTAACAACTCCCCCTCTGTCACCCTCCAAACAAACATACAACAGGAATTCATTAATTGTTCAGATTACAACCTACACCAGGCTTGTGGGACCTACTGTAGGTCTCTTGGATGTACAATATACCTACAGTCAGTCTGTTTTACCTACCTGTAAACAGAAGTGATACATCCAATCACAGTGTAAAATTTACCTGAGCCCAGTTTTGCAAATTAGTGGCACAGAACTGGGGGGGAAAGGCCCAGGCATGGATAATGAATCCATTTTAATGAATGATCATTAACAATCCTAAGCTATCTCTTTGGATAATAACTCCTAGATCTGCATAGGGGTGCACAGTGCTACCACCAGAACCAGAAATACTGTATCTATTTCATGTGTCTCAAATCAGGGCTGCTTACAATCCAACGTCTTACTTATGGCTTTTAAAAAGGTTCAAAGTTCACCTCCTGCAGAGGAATTGCACATTGGGAGGAGGTCCATCTGTCACATGGGAGTGCACACAAAAGACATCGAGTTCTGGTCCATGGCTTAACCAAGTCCAACAGAAACCACCCTGTCGTGACATTAAGATCTCCATCCAACACAAAGTAGTGTTTGTGTGTCTCATTCATGATGTTCATGCAAAGGCAAGTGCAGTTCATTCATTTTAAAGTTCTTTGGAAAAGATCCAAAATGGGTCATTCTCTGGTGCAGAAGAAGTCCAAAAAGTTTCCAGCTGGTTTAGGCAGACATGTACTCAGAACTTGCTTCAGTTCTATAAAAATAAATTCAGATGATCTTCTTCTGTATAATACTGGCACGAAGGAGACTCTTTTCTCACAAGAGTTGGCTCGTCAGGTGTCCTCAAGACAAATGTGGAAGTCCGGAGCCTTTGCACCAGGGACTGCCCATTGCTCCAACTGCACATTTTCAACAGGAAATTCTGACAGATTCCCCATAACGCAGGAGGGCAGTGCAGGTGCAGCCTCAGCCAACCAGCTCTACCTTCTTCCGCAGGATGAAGTCGAAGTTCACGTGGCTGTTCATGCCATAGAAGACGTTGGCATCGCGAGGGAACACCAGCTCTGCAGAACAGGGCCAGAGCAGCATTAGTGGGGAGGGCTGCACGGCTGCAGGAAAGCTGGGAGAGGACAGGGAGCAGGATGGCATGGGCAGGGCCCTCTCCCTGTTCTGCCAGAGTGGCATCGGGAGCAGCTTCCTGCAGGAAAGGGAGCAGGGCAGGACGGGGAGGCCGGGCCCAGGCCATGCTCACCCTGGCAAGAGGCTGTGGCAGCCTCTCCCAGAGAAGGCTGATGATGGTTGGGATCCAAGGGCCTAGTCCCAGGGAGGCAGGACATCCCCCCCACCCCCAATCCTGTGGTCACTCTATGGCTGCACGGCACACATGAGGTCTGCCTGGCAGCCCAGGAGCTTGCTCTGCCTGTGGGCAGGGGGCTGTGCTGACAGAAACCACCTCTGAGTGGCCAGGGGGATCTCACTGGCAGCTGTGACCTGTCCATGGCATTTCTAATGCTTCCCATTTTACTCTTTCCTTTGAAATCCAACAGAACTTACCAGGCAGCAGCAGAGTTCTGCTTCCCTACCTTTGTCCTCAGAGATGACCTGCACAAGCTCGTAATCTTCAACTGCATCAGGCTCGAGGTTGTGCTTCAGCAAGGCTCGCTGTGTGACATCAGGGATTCTGTCTTGGTTGGTTATCTGGAAAGATAAGTTGCAATGAGAGATTCTTCTCATTCACTCTTGTGATTTAATAATTAGTGAAAACCTGATTGCTTGGTCTTAGAAGAGAGGTCAGAGAACTGAAAAAACCACAGTGGGTCAGTAACAAAGGGGCAGGCGCTGACAGATACTAAACTTAGTATTTATGACATTTGAAGGTGGTGGCTTTTTAGTTCAAGCTGACAGATACGGTACTAGAGGAGACAGCAGTAAATCCCAGTCAGTGTCTGTTCCCTTTGAGAGACCTCATTCTCACCAGCCACAAAAGGCCCTTGAATAGCTGCCCTAACTGCTGTTTGCAGGCTCCTGTGCAAAGCACTTCCTTGGACATCCTGCAGAGCTTTGTGGCCTTGTAGCTGGGTTTGCTGTGTGCTGTGGAAGTGCATCTGGAGCAGACACAGGGCTCCTCCAGAGCCTCCTGCAGTCTCCCCAGGAGCCAAATCTGTCAGGCTCTCAGGGAACAACTGGCTGGATTTGGGGAGGTGAGACCATTAAAATCAGGAACTAAAGGTGCTGAGAACCATGTTTGTTCTCCCCGGCAGGCCCTGAGGGTCCCTAGCTGAGCTGAGCCACATCACCCATGGTCCAGCACCAGTGGCAGTGTCGGGATGTCTGGAATAAGCAGAGAGGGAAATGCCTGAATTCTGGAGCTGCTGTCTGGCGAGAGGAGGGAGATTCTCTCTTCTTCACAGGGAAAAGCTGCAGAATTAAAGGGTGTGTCAGCTCCTGCCCCTGCAGCTCCCTGTTTCCAGAAACTAGCTCCTGGGGAAAGCTGCTCCAGGAAAAACATGGCATCTTATGTCAAAACCTGAATGTGCTCACAGTGCTTCACCTGGAGCTTTTTGATAAAACACAGACTTCAATTTCCAGACCAGATACTTCCCCAAAGCTGTTTTCAAACATCTCATTCCTACTAGGCTCCACACCTGCAGTAGGTATGCTGCATTGGCATCATGTGCCATTTTCCCTTTCCAGCCAGGTTTGATGAGCCAGCTCAGTGAAGGGGTGTTCTCAATGCAGTGATAGGTTCAGTCACCCGCCATGGACACATCTGCCAAGCCCAGGGCTGTGCCACTCACCAGGATGCTCTTGTAGACACTGGCGTGGAGCCCATCCATGCTGACCCGGATGATGCATGAGCCACCGCTCTGCCGGTTGTACACGGGCAGCTCTTTGGGGGTGCTGCTCAGCACCGAGCCCAAGTCCCTGGTGGGGATGGAGCCACTGTCCGAGCCTGAGCCAGGGTCAAAGATGGAGCCCTTGCTGGAGTCCAAGGCTTTGCTGGAGTCTGAGCCCTTGTTGGAGATCGAGCCCTTGTCAGAGCTGATGGAGCCCTTGTCGGAGTCATAGCCCTTGTCAGAGCCCACAGAGCTCTTGTCGTCATTGGAGGCCAGCAGGAATGAGGGTAAAGATGACACCCCTGAGGAAGTTGTGCTCGTGGAAGAGTCAGGAGAACAGGAGGATAAGGGGTATCCAGAGATCTGCACAACAGAAAGGAAAGTGCTGTCACAAAGGAGACATTTGGTATGTCTGGGTGTGTCATTGTGCCAGAGGAACGGGAGAAAGCAGAAGGCACAGACAAAACCTCAGTCACCCACACTCTGCCCAACCTGCTGGCAGGAGGATTCCTTGCCTCCAGGAAAACTGAACTTCCCTTGATTGATTTCAGCATTTTAATGGCAGTTTCTGTGCTGCTGGGGTTGCTCTGGCCTCGCAGTAAGAGCTGTCCAGGAGGTGGCAGCAGATCCAAGGAACAGCACGAGGTCCCAGGAGCTGGGACCGGCTGGGAAGGAGCACACGGTGTCACAGGCACTCCTGCTTCCAACAAGTGGAAATACACACACCACTCCCTTGCAGCCATTCTCCTTGAAACTGCCCCCTTCCTTCCCCTGCTCAGCGTCTTCCTTTCTCTCTCTCTGCCTTGCTCAAAAGCTTCCTGACAGGAACAAACCCACTGTAAGGGGCAACACAGAACATTGTTCAAGAGTCCTGACTGGATTACTTCCATTTTTTCACATTTCTCTCCCCATTCCACTAAAACCAATGCTCTAGTCAAGGCCAAGAGCCTTGGGCAAGTATCTTGGGGCTGCCTGCAGCATACAGAGGCCTCAGCTGTACCTTTTTCAGAGGGTCCTCAGGGCTAGAGATGGGAGTCACACACACATCCTCAGTTTCAGAGTGATTAAACTCACACGATGAAACGCTGGCTGAATCCGTGCATTCCCCAGAGCTCCCTCCTACAGGAGAGCTCTTCGGGGGTTGCTCTTTGGGTGGGGTGAACACATCAGTGCCCAGAAAAAGTCTAGTATAGAAAGAAAGCATAAAAGCCAGTAAGCGAGAGCTGGGCTGAGCAAAGTTGTCCCTTGGTTCAGAACTCTTACATTCTGGAGTTTTTTCCTCTCTGGAGTGGCCTATTGTTTTAATTTCCTCTGTGGTATTTATACAGGCTTTGTTACAGGCTAACACTACACCTTCCTGACCCAGAGTGCCCACAGCTGCAAGGCCACAACCAACTCATGCTTCACTAGAGGAACACTCCCCTTCGGTCTCTTCACATTTTCAGGCTCATTTAATAAAAAAAACTACTTCAAAGGGCAAATTCACCCTGCTGCCAATTCCTGCCCTCTATCAGGGTGCCACAGGTACCAGGTTCTCTCTAGAAGGCTGGAGATGCACACAATAAAGAGATCATAAAGTGTAAATTAAAGGCTCTCTCTCTCCGACACTCATTTCTAAATGCAGGTCAAGTGACTTGAAAGGAGTGCCAAAGGAAACAAGCTGGTCTGACCCACCAAGTGGAGGAGCAGGGAGCATCAGCATGCAGTTAATAATTTCGTACAGCTTAGAGAGGTGTCACTCACTGCTTTTCTACAGTATTCATTTGTAAAACACATTCAGAGTGCAGATATTTTTACTTCAGTCTTTGAACTCTGCTTTATTCCATGCAGCTTTCCCTGCATTCCTGCTAGCCTCTTGTTTCTCATGTCTAGCTGTATGGCCTTGTCCTCTACCCACCTCCTGTTTGAATCTTTGTGGTAATACATCAAATTAGACCACATCCCCATGATTTTTTTTCCTTCTCCAGCTGGAAGGCAGATTGTTTCCACTATCAAATGCCTTTTTGCTAACCTCAATTTTCATACTAAAATCCTGCAAGGAATTTTTGCATGTCTATAGCAATTTAGACTAATAATAGACGAGACTCATTTATTCTGTTTTGCTGCTGCATTCAGGGAAGCTGTTACACAATAGGTACTGAATTATAATCCAGCACTAAAATGATTCCTTTTTTTGACACCATAGGAAGGATTCTGTACTCTAGTCTCTTTTATCATTAACAATCCTCATGACTGCTTCTAACAACACAAAGGAACAGCTTCAGCCACAAGGCTGCATTGCTCCTTAAAAGCAATGCAGGGGTGTGGATCCCCAGCCAGGTTTTGCAGCTGATGAAATGAGCGCTGCTTGTTTGAGTTATCCAGGTCCATATTCCCACTCCAAACCCCCTCTGCCCCATCATACTCACGTGCTGATCCTCTTCACCATGCTTTTCTGGGATTTTGGAGACAGGATGTTGGTATCAGCAGCTGCTTCAGCCTCACGTGAGAGTTTGTAACTGCAGGGCAGAGGGCAGCAGGCAAATATTTGCAAACAATATTATTTAGTTGTACATCTCACAGCAGCAACATTCAAGAAATCCAAGAACCCTTCAGTTATTCCCTCCTCATAGAAGGTTGCAGCCCCACAAAGAGGAACACTGTCCTGCCCGCATTTTACCAGGGCCAAGGGGATATTTCACCTCTTTATAATTGTTTTTAAAACTATTGCTCTCCAGTGTTTGTATGTCCCTGCCATGACCTGCCCAGGTGTGGGGGGGGGGGCGAGAACAGAGGTTTGCCAGCTGCATTGAGGACCTACCTCTCCTCCTCTGTTAAGTGTCGCTGCCTCCTGAACCACTGGATGAATTTCTGGTCTGGTATCAAGCAATAGCTGTTGCATGAAGATTGCAGGAGCTTGATTTGGGCAATGACTTCAAATTCCTAAGACAAGAAATAATCAAATAGAAAGTCTAATTAGAAAACAAGATGATATTCATTCGTACTCTAAAAACATACAACAAGGGACCCAGGACAAACTTAGCTTGATGTGAAGTTCGGTTTCAGCTGAGTAACTATTTCATGAACCAGTTTTCTAACAATAAAGGTGGGGTTTTTTTCCTATGATTCATAATGTGCACTCACACTTGCTCCAGAGGAACATAAAATGCTACCCCCTTAACACACCTGACGAGCGTGCTGCTCTTCTGTAACTGCATTTGTACACACACTTTGCCAGAATAACCCTGGATTGTGTAGGACAGGTTATTGAGCAGTTAAAGGCAGGAAATTGCTCATCACAGCCAAGTTCAGGTCTGCTTTCAAGCCCCAGGATGGAGATGTGGCCTGACTTCATTCAGCCCAAGGTAACCCCAGCACCTTTACTCCTACAGGACATTACTTATCTCTGACCAACGAGGATGAGACTGAAAGGAGATACTGACAGCATTTATTTCTCAGTCCTCTGTACTTCGTTTGTTCTCTGCAGCCTTTTACCTACAAAGAGTTTCCTGCAGGAGAAGGAAGATATTTACTAACTGCGTGTTCTGGAAAGCAAAGGTCTCCTGCCACCAGGTCTGGTTCAGCTGCTAAAGATAAATGGCCTTGCCCAAAGGATATCAATAAACCAAAAATCACAGAACATTCAACTTACCCTTCGTCTTTTCTCAAAATTGATCAGGCCACCCTGTTGAAAGGAAAGAGAAGGGATCAGAGAAGACCCAGACTCGTACCTTGAGATAAATGCACTCAAATTCACACAAGTTCTGGTTAATAACACTGCACATTGCTTCCTTTTTCTCTTTGAAAACAGATATTTTAAGAGCTGCAGAAGGAGAAGATATAGAAACAGATAAACTCATTTGGGGAGGCAGGGAGGGTATTTAGCGTTCCAAAATTCCCCCAAGTTACCTCAACATAGTCCTGAAGGGCTGTGTCAAGCATGATGAGATCGGTCAGGAAGGTGCCAAGGTATGGGACCGTGCCTTGCATCACTCCCTGCAAGTGAGCAGAGTAATGCTGGATTAATTAACTGAAAAATGAGAATAATTAGAATTCCAGAACACTCCTGTGTAAGAAAATGAAATTAAAGTAGTCTGCTTAACCAAGCAGCAGTCTTATAATGATGTTTTCTTTCATTACATCATTCTCATTAGATAATCTAGAATTTAAATCCAATTCCAGTGAGACCAGGATGCTCTAACAGGTATCACCCAGTGGTTTTGTATCACAGTATTGCCCCATTGATTCCCAACAGTGGGTCCCCCAGGAAACCCTGCCTGTGGGAGAAGCACTGAGGACCAGGAACAGGGTCCCTCTGTCACCTGCTGCAAGAGGTGAAGCTGAGGAATGGTCCTGACCAGCCTGAATGAGCAGTTTCTGCTTCATCCCTGTGGATTTTTACTTAATGATGTCTGATTATACCTTGTGATAGTGAAGTCAAATCAAGCCACAGTTTTTTTCTCTCTCCAAGAAGTGACCATCTTCCCCAGCCATCCACTGCATTTTAATGCTAATTATTCACACTTTAAACTTCTAGACTGCCAGCACTTGCAGAGTTCAGGCTGGCTCTAAGCTTGTGAAGGAAACACTTGTTTCTACCATCCAAAAGGATCTGTATTTTTTCCAGTCAAACAAATACACAGACAAAAATCATATTCAGCACTTTTGCCTCCCTATCCCAGATTTCTCTCCTCCCATCCTTTTAGATCTTTGCCAGCTTTGAGACAAAAACTATTTTCGCCAACAGACTGGAACCCAGACACATTTTACAAAGCAATCTCTGTAGAAGCCTGTGCAATTTTCAAGCTGGTATGTCAGAAGCTTCATGAGCTTGTTTGAAAGTAAATGAGACTTCTGCTCTGCCAGAGCTAATTTTTTTTTATCACAAGAACTCCAGTATTGACAGCAGCACATATTTTACTACATGGAAATTGTGTTTCTCTCTAAAGTGTAACAAGAGTAGATAATGGAACTCTTTCTTGTAGGACAGAAACAAGACAGCTGGAAGTGATGACCACATGTTTATATCCATCAATCATCTCCTGCCTACTCACTCTGGTGAAGACCTTTCTAGATTTTGCTTCTTATAGAATTGACCAATTAGGGTTAATCATGATACCAGTTCAAAAAGGGGAGAAAAACCCCCAAACACACCTTGTTTTTTTGAAGTTGCAGTCGCTTCTGTGACTTTTTCTGATTTTCTTTCTCACTGCTGTCCAGATTCGCAAATTTGGATGTTGCTTCCTGTGAGGTAGAACAGAATTAAAGGCAGTTAATGGAGGATCCAAGTGGTAAACTAGCAACTACATGCATGTAAAATAATAAGTACATTTAACCAGACAAGTTAAGCCAGCAAAAAATATTTGCTGCGTAGACACACATGTGTCTACATACATGTGTTGATTTCCTGGGACTCGGATGCTGATTGGGAATTTCAGACAAAAATCACACAAGATGACTATGAGGGAATTTTTCTCAGAACAGCTTTGGCCAAAGCCAAGGCTGCTGAAAATCTCCTGGGAGTTTAAATCAGAGAAGCTCAGACATAGTTCAGGTGTCCCAAGACTCCTGACCTCAGGATTGCTGGTTAATTCCCTAATCAGGCCTGCTACGAGTAAACATCTCCATCTTATGTAACACTTTGCTGTTTTTCTTATGCTGCAACACCAAGATCCAGTGACTGTGGCTTATTGACTCATCCAAAACCACGCAGGAAATTAAAGGAGTAGGTTTCCATCCCCACAACTCCAGCTTTTCTATGAATGGATGAGATATTTCAGCATAGTTCTTTAAGCCTTTATTTCCCTGGATGCACAGGGGATGTTGGAGTTACATGTTTCTTCCAGTGGTTGCATAGATGTGTCACAAATCATTATTAATGTCTGTTCAGGAGGAGAGAACACTACTCCCTCTCTGTGCCACCCCATCTGTTTCTGATGGCATTTTGTTTGCTCCACACTTTGATTTGCAGGATGGACAGGCAAGGTCAAACATGGCTTCCCTACAGGGCTATTTATAGTGAAGGAAAACAAAGTCTTTGAGCACTCAGTGGATATTAATCCTCCAAATGGTCCAAGATGAAAAGTAGGGGAGAGGTTCTAGCTATTCTGTGGAATTTTTCTCCTCTCACTGCTTCCGAAATGTTTTTCAAATCTACTTAGGGCAGCTGGAGGGTGATTTACTTGGAGCCAGAGGTCTGGGCTCAGTCTGTGTTGTTTTGTCTTTTAATACTTAAATAGGCTGTTCTGAACACACATTTTCCCTCTATGCTTATTATGGTCTCACCTGCTTTAAAATTTACCTACAGATGTTGATAAATGGATGATAAACAAAACAGACTGACAGATGTGAATGTGTTCACCCACCATTCCTGAGCAAAACACAGTGTTTCAGATCCCAAGGCAAGGGGCTGAAGGACAAATGCCAGGCTGGACAAAACTACCAAAGAATGAACTGGTTAGCAAGTTTATAGGAACTTTTTTATGTAAATGGAAAAAACTTTCCACAAACATTCCTTAGTTTTTGCAGAACATAACCTTTCCCTGCTATTCTTCCTCACCCCTTTCAGGCTCCTGAGCTTACTGGGGTTCACCCAGGCGAGTGCACAAGTCAAACTGCTCCAGACAGAGCCCTCTTTGTTGTCCATCTGGCCACACACAGAGTAGGAAGCCTGTTCCTTTGGAATTCCCAGCCCTGCTTCCTAGTTCTAAGAAAGGTACAGCATAGTGGGATAAACATCTTGGATTGATTCCTCAACTGAAGCTGTGGCATGGTGCCAGTGACCTCATGGGTTGAGGGGCTGCAGGACCTGCTGTCCACCCAGATCACGCTGCCAAAGCCTGCTGGTTGTGGCTATCCACATTCTACAGGCTAAAGCTACTGATTCTTCCAGGAACAAGGAAATCAGCTCTCAGCCCAGCAAAAGGTTTTACAGCCTGCTCTTCCCCAAAGCACCAAGGTCCTTGAGGAGGAGATGAGCTTTGGCAGCTGGTTTCAAAAAGGGTTAAACCTCAGATTTCATTGAGATCACAAGATTTGAACTCACACTGGTTCTCACCTTCATCAGCAGCTCCCTACTTGTCAGATAATTGTCATGGTCTGAGAAGATCTCAGATAGCTCTTCATACATCAGCAGGATATCCCTGCACAGGAAAAGATTAAATAATTTACATAATTAGCAAGCACTCTAAATCCAATCAAGTTTCTGGGTTTTTTTCATCAATCGTTAACAGTTTGACTTATAAAAGATAACAGCACCAAAATGCAGCCAGTGAGATGCTGCACATCTCTTGGGAGCCTTGGTGGGATATTCTGGTGCTCCCCGGGCCTTATTTGACAGCAAAGAAACACCATCAGCAGCCCCTGGGCAGGGCTTTGAACTGTCTGCATGGTGTGAGAATGGGTCAGGGCATACAAGGGAACAGAAAAACAGCTGAGAGGGAACCAAAGTATTTGATTTTTGCCCTGTTCCATGCATTCTGGAAAGCTGGAAGCATTTAAGTGTAGGAGTAGTTTTTTGCCCAACACTATAAACACAAGATTAGCAGTATTTTGATCAGAAACATGGGACAGCAGAAGGGAAATTCCACCTCCACCTGTGGAGAGGAAATACAGAGGGATACTGCCTAGCAGAGTAGTATTTTAATTTGTTTATCGAAAGCAAAGAAATCTGGTTGATTTTTGCCAAAACTGAATGAGCAGAACACCGTATTTTCTAGACAGCAACTTCTGGCATCTGTGGGGCAGGCAGTAAATATTGTTAACACAATAAATTGTTCCCCTGGAAGAAATATTACCTTCAAAACTGGATTTTGTAGTTTGAGAATATATTTTATGTAAATATCAGCACTGGGAGAGGACTAGGGAGGATTTGTAACAAGCTGGAACTCCTCAAACTTCATGGGAGAGAAGACAATAGGCAAAGATCATGGTGACGTGGGAGCGGTGAGGTGGGTGAGAAGCCAGTGCCATAGTTTTTCGAGAGAGGTTGTGGAAGACCCAGTATGCAAAAAAGGACAGAATCCAGTGTCCCCAAGGGCAGATTGTCCCCGCAATAGGGAAGACGAGTTCACAGGAGGGGTCTGAGCCTCCCCGGAATAGGAGGTTCTTCTGACAGAACCCATGTCAGTGAAGGAACAGAACAGGAAGAGTGAGGAGAAGATGAAAAGAAGGAGCGTGGAGCCCTGTGGCCCTTGGGAACTGAGGGAGAGGCTTACTTTGAAACACACATCCAGGTGGTCTTCAGCCGATAGATGGAGTTGGACTGCAGAGCTGAAATGATAGCCCTCAAGGAGGAAAAGTTCTTCAGGATCCTACATTCCTGTGAAAGGAGCGGTTGGAAACACAGGAGCATTAAATGTCAGCATTACACAGACCTTAGTGCTCCTCTGTCTGAGCCCTGTCATGCCTGCTACACATTCTCACTGCTGAGCAGCAGCTGTGCAAACTGTGAGCATCAAAAGTATCACTCCCCACTCCAGCCACCAAACACTTCACAAGCTTTGGCATTTAGATCTTGTTTTCCTCACTTTCATATATTTGTGGTATCACAGCTTCCAGTTCTCCCAGTAAAAATAAAAGCGGAACTGAGTCCATGAAGCCATGGTGAAAGGCACAAAGGTTATACTTCTTAAAAAGCTCTTTATAGTTACCAATCCCTTTTACCCCTTGGGGAGAAAACCAGGCTTTGCCTCTTTATGTGTGGTATTTGAAATATAACCCTTCAATCATCTCAGTGTCAATTAAAAATAAAGACATGCAAAGGAATAACCTGTTATTCAAGTATGTGCACACTGTTAAAGAGAAAAAGCTTCCCAGCTTTTCCAGAGTTGGAATCAAATCTGAACAGAGAGACTGCTTCATAGACGTTTCTTATGCAGCTACTCTGGCAAAAGCTTGGGTCGAAAAGGATAACCAAAACCTCAAAAAAGTAGCACAGACTCCTCATAAAGCAGAGGGAAACAAGAAGGAAAGTCTGGTCTGTAACTCCTGGAATCTGTTGGTGGCTCAAGAACAAGAGCTTGGACACCACAGACTTCAGCACAGGTGTCTGTACATGCAAATCCAGCGGACAAAACACCTGCCAATTTGACTGCTGCATGGAGATGAGAATGTATTCAAACTCCAATTCTGCTTATCAACATTTTTATGAATCTGATTCTTACCCTAGTAATGCTTGTTATGTAAAGGATCCTTACAGTGAAAACAGACATGATTTATTTCCTTTGTAGGACTGAACAAATGTACAGCAACCTCAAGCATAAGCAAAACTCAGACCTTAATATATCAGCAGCTCTGTTCACAAGTTGCATTAAAAGCGACTGAACAGCTAAGGAGAGTACAGGCTCCTCCAGTTATTGACCTACAAAAAATTCTCTGTGCTAATTAGGAGGCTACGTTTAACAAAGTATGGCTTAAGCAGAGAGCCTGGGCTGACAGCACCTGAAGCAAGTGGACACTTGGGTCAGTTAAAGACCAACTTCAAGAACATGTGGCAGGACTCACCAGACCAGAAAGCTATTTTTGCGTGGTTTGGGGCCAAACAAACCCACATAACAGCTCTTCTCCCGAGAAGAATGAGACCTTTCTTTTTGTTCAACCTGAAATTCAGGTTGGGGAGAACACAAATTTAGAGGCACAAATTATCAGCTTTTTTTCTTTCTTCCCAGTACAACAGGAGTTTGGACTGGAAGATCCAATTGGAACCATCTTGACTTAATTGCATGCTGTATAACTTAGAGCACAGTAAGAATTTAATATTGGATTTAGTGTTCTCAGTGATTCAACCGACTGGAGACTAAACTTGAGCAAGCTTTCATTTGCATGTAAGAAGAATTTCTAAGACTGGTTTGAATAATTTTGTTTCATGCTGTGTCCTTTACAGAGGGAAAACCAGAAAGAATCCTGTGCAAAACAGCTTTGATATAAAAAATGTTAAGCGAAACGTAATGATTTCATTTTTACTTTTTATTTGTAAAGAAAATATTGTTTGAGTGAAATTGGTGGCTCCTGCTCAGGAACCTTAGATCTAGGTGGAGCAGAGAGGCCTGGCAGTTACAGAAAGTATTCAGTTTATCTTTTGAACCAAGAAAAAGGATCCAAAAGTCACAAAGGGATAACAAACATGGAACTCTGTGCTGCTAAGTTTAGTTGTCAGTGAATAACTGTACTTTAATGAGTGGATTATTTTCTAGTTCAGGCACCTAACTATTCAAAACACTCATTTGCATGCACAAAGCAAGCAGCTGCCTTCAGAAGTGGGCAGCTAAGTATATGTGTACCCAGCTCCTGTGCATGTGCCATTATTCTGCAGAGTGTGTGCATACATTTTTCATGTGTTTCATGCTACAACTGGAGCATTTAATTATGGGCATGAATTAAGTAAAGGGAGAATCACCGAATCAACAGGGATGTAGAAAAAAGTTCTCCACCCAGAGAGTGAGTGGGATGAGGGCAGTGCCTGTCCTGGCTTCCCCAGGCCTCCCTCCTGCCTTGGGATGATGACAAAGTTCTTTACAGCCTGCCCCAGGAAGAAGGCCCTTTTAGCTGGTGCCCTCTGCAACTCAGATCTGCATGTAGAAATTGGAAGGCAAACTTCCTAATCCCTTCACACCGGCAATGAAGCATCCATCAGATGATGATAAAAACAAGCAGACATAAGTGCCACAGGAGAGGTCCAAGACCTTCCCCATACCAGCTTCTTGAACCATGCAGTTGCCACAGCTCAGGTGCCAGGACTGAATGCTGCCTCTGGAAGCACAGAAGCACTGCCAAGGTTGGAAAGCCTCTGGCTTCAGCTTTTTCTGACTGTTCTGTATAGCTCAAAAAGAATCCATGTGATTCTTAGAAGTCAACACAAATCCACATGGAAGTGCTTGAAATGGTCTCTTCCAGAGAGGTCTCATTTACTGCCAGCTGCCCAGTGCTCTGAGGGGAATTAGGAAGCTTACAGTAAAATATTAAAACCTAGGAAATTAGCAAACTAGAGTTATGTAAAGCAGGCATGTAAAAACCACCTTCATGCAAAGATTAAGAAACATGGAACCTGCTACAAGATCCTCTTGGAAGCTCTGCTGAGGCACATGGAGGACAGGGAGGTGATTCCACATGCTGAGGAAGTCCTGCCTGCCCAGCCCAGTGGCCTCCCTCGATGGAGTTACTCCATCAGTGGACAAGGGAAGAGCTACTGATATCAGCTATCTGGACTTCTCTAAAGCTTTGGCATGGCCAAGTATCAACCCCATTTCCATGGTGGGGAAAAACTGAGGAGAGGAAGGGCAATATTCATTTGGTATCACAAAAAAATCAGTTAAAAATAGAAAGAATTAGAGCTAAGATGGCTTGGGACCAATGTGTACAACCCCTTTCTCCTCTCCCAACTCCTTCACTCCAAGGCACCCACCCAAAAAACATTAAACAGAATAAATGTTTTACATGTGCAATATGAATCCACTTCTCAATGATCTTGGCTCTCTGCTGGATTTTGAGCTCCCTGGTCCCCAGGATAGTGCTGATGACACATTTGGTGACTGCATTGAACTGAGTGATGGTGGCTCTGACAGTTGGAGCCAGGTTCTTGTTTTCCTTCTTATCCCTTTGAGACCAGATGGATCCCAAACAGTGGTAGGGCACAACTCTTCTGAAGAGCATCTAGAGGGAAACAGAGGTAGGGTAAGCCAGCAAGTTTCTCCTAAATTTCTTTTATCCACATGAAGAAATACAGGTTTCAAGGACAAATTTTATCTAAATCTAATATGGTACTTAAAGGTAAGTATTGGTTCTCTCTTAGTTTAAAATATACTTTGGCACACTCTTTATAGGCTTGATACCCTAAAAGAGCTGTCAGCTAAACAATACTGGGAAAATAAGGGACACCTTTATATCAGCTGCATAACTGAGATAAATTTTTTTTCATATAATGGTATTTGGAAGGAGATTGATACAGACAAAGGAAAATCAGAGCATTACAGTCCAGAGTACCTAGACATCTTTAAGCCAGGTAGCAATATAGTCAAAACATGCTATTTCTCAGTGCCAAGTAATAACTTCTGCAAAAGAGGCTACACATTAAAAAAAAAACAAACAACAAAACAAAAAAAACCTTCAGAATGACAGGAGGAGAAGCCCAATGACTGAAGCAGCTGGGATAACCAGGGATAACCACAGAGTTGTGTTCTGTCTCCCAGCAGCAGTCCCGCTCTGGAACCCTGCACTTATAGCAATATAACTGAAAAAACCCCCATATATTATTTTGTTTAAAGTTATATTATATGCAATACTCTACATACAACATCCATGTATGTTAGCTGTTCGGCCACAACGTGGTCTTGAAAAGAGGAAAATTCTTCTGGATTGCTGATCTCCAGTTCCTCTCCATCAACCAGGTCACTGGAAGAAGTACTACAAAACCCATCTGGCCAGAATGGAAAACAACACTCAGTAAATTTATACAGCAAACAATGAATCAAAGCAGGTGCTTGTTTATTTTGCAACATCACTGTATTACAGCAGAACGCCCCAAAGGCCCTGGCTGATGTAATGGCCCCACTGTGCCATTTGAGTGAGAAAAATGACCAGAAGATTAAATTGGCAAAGCAAAGGTGGAATAAAAAGAAATAGAGAGAACAAATCTTAGCAGAGAAGTGGCTTGACCCATTTGCTAACTATTCTTCTGAAAGAAAAAACATCACCACCACCCCCAAAAAAATTCCTTACTGACATTGCACAATTTTTTAAATCTACTTTTCAATATTTATAATCTGAAAAAAAATTATCAAACTACAAAGGCATGAGGCTGCAGTTATACCCCCAAAATACTGCATTAGGAATGCTCTTCTATCCAGAAATAAAAGGAGATACCAGATTTATTGGCACCCTTTGTGGCTACATGGGCTATATTGAAGAGAGTTTATTCCAGCAGCCTTCACCTTTCCTCTCAGGGAATTTTTCCCAGGAAATGGAATACAGTGAGCACCTACAGTATTCTGCTGAATGGTTCTTTCAAATCTGCACTGGGCAGCAGAGACAAGGTAGGAGAGCAGAACTTTCCTCACTGAGGGACCTGAGCCATTGCAGAAGGGAAAGGGTTCCACAGCTGCTGCCATGTCACCTTTTGGCTCCCAGAAGCTGGGAACAAAAATTCAAACACCAAGAAATATACACTTGTTTCCCATGGTAGAGAAGGAAGTCAAACAGAAGCTCCCTGAAAATAAATCCTAATCCCTTTTTACTGTAAGGCAACAGTAACTCCATAAGAGGGAGAAAAAAATAGGGACTTGTCAAAGACTAACAACCAAAGTACTAAGTTTACTACTGGTGAGATTTCATTTACAAAAACAAAGAATGTTATGCAAGACTTCATATCCAGTTAAAGTAGAGCATTAAAGCAAAAACGTGATAGCAGAGACGTTAAAGCAGATAACGTGATAGAGAATCATTGTTTTTCAAAGTACTTCATTGTTCCTTCCTCCAGTAATTAACAAAACATAATCACCAATGTAAATTCCTACAGTTCTGATGTAACAAGTTATGTCTACAGGCTGATTTCCATCTGTACATTTGAATTGCACAATTTATTAGCAGAGCTCAGTGTGGTAAATGGAGACCTCTGTTCCAGCACTACTTTTCCGTGGCCATTTTGTAAAAATTTTCATAATTAAATGGACTTGGACTGAACTGCTACAAGAATCTCACTCCTTTTGGCTTTGTAAAAACTCCTTTTCCTTTCGGCTCTCGAAATTCAACTGAAAATCCTCACCACTGAGCTGCAGCGCTACACAAAACCTCACAGCATGCTTAAAATGAAGTCCTGAAGCGCAGTGTAAATTTTCATTTTCTTTTTTTGTCCCTCTTTTTCTCCCTCATAGATGTGTAACCAGTCTTTTCCCTACTCTCCAACAAGCTGGAATCCTCTTGTATTCAAGTATCTCATCATCTTAGGACCCTTCTGGTCCATTCAGCCCTCTCAAAGTCTGACTGCCTCTTGACTGCACTGAGAGCAAGCACATGTCCCTCCTGACCCTGCAACCTCTGCTTCTTCTTGGTTTGCTTGCTCAACCTGCAAGAATTGAGGCCAGAAGCAGCTTTAATCTTCCTATCTGGTACTGCAATCTAATCTACTGGCATGGCTGATGGCAGCAGGGAACAGAAGTTTGATTACCCAAATCAAGCCGTAGGATTAGAGCCCAAATTTCAAAATTCAGAACACAGCAGGAATGCTTTGGGACAGTAATTATCAACAACAATTGCAGACAATGTATCAGGAATTTTGAAAGAAAATGTATGAAGATGGAGCTCTGATAAATGTAAGGCAATCCTAAAAGTCTTTTCTGCAGACCCCACAGCTTAATTTCATTGCCCTCCTCTTATTTTACTCTAATAACTAGCCTCTATTCTTCCACAATTTGGAAAATGGTATCATTCCTATTGGCCTACCTATGACTCAAAAAAGAACGTTTCCAGCTGTCCCTTGAGGAAACAAATACAGAAGCAGGGCTGCTGGGAACTTCTGTTCACTCTGAAGAGCAGATGAACCCAAATATAGTTCTTATGAGTTTTCCTTGTCTGAGCTGGGGGAACCAAGCCAGGAAAGATCAGCACTAGGGACATCTTAGCCATCCTGTTCCCATACCTGTGCTCAATAAAGGCCTGGGCTCTGGGCATTACTCCTTTTTCTGTTCATGACTAATTTGGCATTTCACAATATTAGGCATTGACATGGTATTTCTGGAGCATCCGGCGGACATGACTTTTATGGAATGAAAGTGGGTTTTTTGGCATTTCCTTTATCATTTGTGGCATGAATTATTCCCTCTCACCCCTCTACCAAAGCTGGAAGTTGATTCCAGTTCTCATTCATACCTTACGTGAGCTCTCCCCACTTCCCAGCTCTGCCACAGGAAGCTTTCTGACCAGGATACGGGGATGTGTCAGGTTTGTGTGACTACAGTTCTCCATTGTTCCAGCAGACTGTGACCCCCAATAACATAAGATTTTCCGCTGTCCTTGGATACCAGCAGCCAGCCACTCCAATAGGAAAAAACACCCACAGACACTTCCTTTGACAAGATGGTAACTAGGAAGAAAAGCTGCAGGATAAAGCCTGTGACTCAAGCTGTATTTTGTCTCAGCTCTGTATTCAGTTTTTTGTTTGTTTGGGTTTTCTTGGGGGGGAGGGGGGGGCGTTAAGTGAGAAGCCCAGCTAGAGAGCAGCTGTGTGTTTTAACTCAGTGATAGTGGAAGTGTGCTGACAATTAGCCACTTGGCTGCTGCAGCAGTCTCAAAGCTTTGGCTAAATATTAGAGAGGTGTTGGATTTCCCAAGCCACCCAAGGATGAACAGACATAGGCACCTCACACTGTAACACTATTTCATCCGTCACAGAACCTGCAGCCTCACACAGATGTTGGGTTTCCTTTTAAAAAACAAAAAAGGAAGACAAAAGTCACCAGTGAGCCTCACAATACTATTGATAAGCATGAGAGGTGGTGAAACATACTGCACATAAATCCCTGGGGCACCTTACAGTCTGGAAGGACAGAAAGAGAGAATGAACAGTAACTCACCAACAGCTTCTACTTCTTGGTTCTGAAACTGCTTCAAGAGGTTCTGCACCCTGCTCTCCATGTCAGAATTGGGCATATTACTCTTCAGATATTCCAGCAACTTCAGCAAACACATGTAGTCAGGGGGCTCCCTGAAATCCTCCGAGCACTGATCGAGCCAGGCCCGTAAGACTGATGCTATTTCACTACAAGCAAACAGAGAGAACACAGTGTTTGCATCCAGACGGAACTGAGTGTACCTGTATCCAACAGAACAACAAACATATTCACAGCCCACTTGAAGTATCTGTGCTGAGCTGTACTACAGGCACATTTAGCAACCACCAGACATTACACACACCATCAACAGCACAACATAATTTCTTCATTCCATCTTGGGCCACTGGGAAAAGCTCAATGTTTGCTCCATAACCACTCCCTGGGATGTTGTGGGAAAATAGCAGGGAGGAAACAAGGTATTCATGGCTCCTTCCCAGTGGAAATGCTAAATCAAATGCTTCCTCTGGGGCCTTTCATCAGCTGCAGAGCCTGGGGACCATACTGCAGCTGCATATCCCTCCATGCCATGTTCCTTCTTATCTGCAGTCTTGGTACAAAACCTGCCTGCTCATGAAACTGTGGCTTTCATGGAGGAAAAAGGAGACAATCCTGAAGCTAACCCCCACAGGCACACACAGTGAGAGGGATTGCCTCATCTGGGAGGATAAAACCCTCGCTGCAGCCTGAGGCTGCCCATGCCAGGGTCAGCCTGGGAGTGCCAAGAGAGCTGAGTCTAGGAGACACAGTGATCCTGCTAATCTTAGTGATTAAAAATGTATCAGCAGAGTCTTGATTTCATCTTCAGCCCAAACCAAGGAGGGGCTGTCAAATTACACCATGTAAAAAGGGTGTCCTGCTCATGCTGGCAGAGCAGGAAAAGGATGCTTAAGGAATTGTAGGACCACTGGATCTTGTTCAGGGAAGTTATCCTAGACTTTCTTAGACACATGCAGCTAAAAAGGACACCAGCCCATTGACAATCCTTCTACAGACTGAGGGGGATGAGGGGAAAGCAGAGCTGATGACTCAGCATGGTTTCCACCCCTGCCTGAAGCAGGGGGAAGTGATCTGTTTGTTTGCTTTTCCTGGTTTATGTAGGTTTTCATCCACACCCATCTATTAGTTTGGTACTTAGATACTGCACAATATATGCTTGTGGGAATGCCCTTAGATCCTGTATTTGCAAGGATTTATCATCATTTCAACTTGATTTTGTAAGAAAATAAGACAATTTAAGCTATGTTTTTCCAGAAATAATTTGCAATGTTGTTGACAATTTTCAACTCAGTGTAGAAAAACTAGAAAAATACTAAAAAATAAACACTTTTCTTAAAACTTTAAGCTCCTTATTTCAGAATAAAAGGCATGATAAACACCTAAACTTCCTGAGAAAAAGGCCCTGAACTTTCCAGGTCTCCAATACCACTCCTGTATCTCAAGTCTCTTCCAGCCCAAGGAACTCGCTACTGGAGCTGTGTACAAATACTGGCACATTCCTGCTCCAAGCTGGGAAACCACAGCAGTCTCTGGTTAACTCAGCTGCTCAGCAGCATCCAAAATAAACCAATAGTTAAGAAACAATATAGAGAGTTTCTCCCACTCTCTGTGTCTCATCTGAACGGTGTTGGTTTTTCCTCAAAACTCAATTAACTTTTAATACCAGACAGATTTCATTTTAGAAATCACATCCATTTAAGTCTGATGTTTCTGTCCCTTCTTGTTCTGATAATGTGGATACTTTGAATTTTCAATGAAAGTATTTGGAAACCTGTTGGTAATATTCTTTGGTTAGGCTTGCTGACAGGAGAAATGCTGGAGTTACAGTTTCAGAGCTATGAAAAGTATTTACAATCAAGAATTAACATACAAACACGTTCTGGATTTCAGGTTTCATTGCAAGCTGTGGCACAGCCAACAGTGCCACACCAGCTCCACATCCCAAGGCCAGGAAAGGCCACAACAGGTAGATGCTCCCAGGCTCTCCCACAACCCTCCCAGTTTCAGTTGTCCTCTCTAGCCCCTCACATACCCAGAATGCTGTCACAGCAGCACCAACAGTCACAAACACCACTGTCCTATGCCCACAGCATTTCCTTCTCATTCCCACCACAGGCAGGGAGCACTGTGCTTCGCTCCATGCCCAAATAGTGCATTTCCTCCTGCTCCATGCTCCTTTTTCCCCACCCACATCACAACCATCATTCCCCTGGTCGCAGCACCAAAAGCCAGGCTAGGTATTCTATTCCTACAACCATTTACCAATTCAGCCATGATTTGGAAGGAAAAGCCTCTCCATAGGGCAAGTTCTTGTACTAATATTGTTCACACACTCTCTACACTAAGCTCAGTTTCCAGAGGCTTGGTTGGTGGCCACTTTTTTAAGCTGAAGAATAAACAGAGTTTAAGACACACAGTCTCCCAGAGCAGGGTGAAGAGTTCACAGCTGTTACAGACACTGATTTTTGCCAGCAAAATCATTTCAGTCAAGAGGGGAAATAGGAAAGAGAGAAGAGGTACACTGTGCCATAATGACCTCCTGCTGCCCGTCTGTTTTACTGGAGTGCCAGGGAATAATGCAGCTTTCCAGAGCTGGAAATGGGCTGGACACTCGCCCATATCTTGCAGTACCTTTACATTTGCTGCCCTTGCAAAGAAACTCTCTGTACTCGACAGACCCAGATAGGAACAGGGGCCTTCCAAGAGCTCAGACATGAAAGAAACACCACAGACTATATTTTTCATGGGTTGATTATGAGCTATAAATTTTTCCTTTCCTGCCTATACAAAAAACCCTCACTGCTTAACACCTCTGCTGCTTGGCCACAGACTCCAGGCTTTGCTAAGCAATGCTGTCAAGTTTCATACCTATCCAGAAAGCCTTCTGATTTCCACACCAGCTTTGCTTGGAACACATCTCCAAAGGTTTCAGTCTCCAAAACCTACCCAGGTAGGTGGAGAAGTATATCCGAGCCTGTTGTTCACAAACTGGGACCAAGAACTCACACACCCCCATCTGCCCATGAGCTGCACAGAAGGTGATGGGACTGTGGCAGCTCCAAGTCCAACAGCTCTGTCAACTCAGCAGGGCACAGCGGAGGTGGGAAATGAGACCCTCCCACCACATGGGAATTCTGTGTGGCCTTGTCTCTTCTGGGAAGACAACTTTAGCAGTCCTGACAGGATCTGACAGGAATTAAAGACAGCATTTCAGAGAATCACAGAATTAACTACGTTGGAAACAACCTTTGAGATCAAGTGCAACCTATGACCTAACACCTCCTCATCAACTAAACCATGGCACTGAGTGCCACGTCCAGTCTTTTTTTAAACACCTCCAGGGACAGTTACTCCATCACCTCGCTGGACAGACTATTCCAGTGCCCAATCACTATCAGTGAAGAATTTTTTTCTCATGTCTAACCTAAACTTCCCCTGGTGCAGCTTAAGACTGTATCCTCTTGTTCTGTCAGTGGTTACCTGGGAGAAGAGACTGACCCCCACCTGGCTACAGGGAGTTGTAGAGAGTGATAAGGTCTCCCCTGAGCCTCCTTTCTTCCAGGTTCCCTCAGCCGCTCCTCACAGGACTTGTGTTCCAAGCCCTTCACCAGCCTTGTTGCCCTCCTCTGGATGCGTTCGAGCATCTCAGCATCCTTCCTAAACTGAGGGGCCCAAAACTAGACACAACACTCAAGGTATGGCCTCACCAGTGCCAAGTACAGGGGGACAATCCCTGCCCTGGCCCTGCTGGCCGCACTATTCCTGATCCAGGCCAGGTGCCATTGGCCTTCTTGACCACCTGGGCACACTGCTGGTTCATGTACAGCTGGCTGTCAACCAGTACCGCCAGGTCCCTTTCTGCCTGGCCACTGTCCAGCCACTCTGTCCCCAGCCTGTAGCACTGCAGGGGGTTGTTGAGGCCAAACTGCAGGACTCGGCACTCAGACTTGTTAAACCTCAATTTCTGACCAAAAAGGCAAAAGCAGTGTTTTCTTCTAAAGAATAAGAAGGGAATCTCAATACTTAATAAGAGGAACCTCAGCTGCAAAAAGAGGTTAAATTATTGATTTTTTATGAAATTCTGTAAGAATGTGCACAAAACTATCTGTAATCTGCCAAATGCAGACTTAAGTCCATCAAGAAAATACTCATTACAGATGGCTATTCCCTTTCCTCCAATGTCCAGGCAGTAACTCTCAGGCTTGCTCACACAGAATAAATTAAGTCATCTGTGTTTTCTCAGTTTTGCTTGTTAAATCAGGGGTAAAATGTGAGAAAACCACAAGGAAAGGTTGCTGCAAAGGTGGCTTCTCACACCCAGTTTGTTTATAAATACCGTCCTGATGACTTCCAGCAAATTATCAGCTCCTTCTGATTTGGAAATACTTGTTCAATAACATATAGGAGACTTTTGCCAGGATGCACGTGAAGCCACTAAGGGAAGAACTCTGCTAGCTGCTCTTTGTTTTAATTGAGATGCCAATCATTATTTTTCTTTCTAATTATTCTTTTCTGCTTGGTTCTGGTTGTTTTCATAACTCTCCCACTCTTCCACTGCCCTGTGTTTGACTCTGCTTCTCATGTAACCACGCTGGTTTCTGATGTTGTTTTAGCTTAATTTGCTTTACTGGCATGACTGATTGTTGCTCTCCCAAATGCATCTTAACTGCTCCCCACCATGGATTTCCCAGGCATCAGAAGCTTCCAGCCAATTTTCTTCCATTTGTCTCACATTCTTTTGGTGTCTATTGTCTTGGAGTACAATGTTTCAGGCCCAGTTTTATTTCTGCGATGCTGTAACTGTGTACATTGTTTTCCAGTGGGACTGTTTGGTTCAGAAGGAACCAAAAGACAAGGTTTTGGTCAGGAAGGTCTGAATGTACAAAAAGCCATGGGAGAATGTTTGTTTGTCACTATGAAAAACTCCAAATGCTGTGGTACTGCATTGAAGGTTTTGGTATTTGCTATTTTAATGCAGAAGAGGAGAGATGAACATGCAAGACATGCCACGTGGGCGCTGAATAGTTCCTTAATTCTCTCTATTTGAGCTATTTCCCTCAAGTGCTATGGAAAGAAACAAGGTTTCAGTTTAGTTTCAAGCTGCTTTGTCTGTGGATTTCAATTGTGCCACATTCCAAGTTTTAATAACAAATAAATTCCACACTTTGATAATAAAGCAGATGCAACTACGGGCTGACATTCAAGACAAGCGAAAAAGCCCTAAGTATTTTGAGTCATTTCTGTGGCCTGTCGTTCATCTGAGGGAAAGCACCACCAATGGACTCCAAACCAGCAAGCCAAACCCAGTAGCAGAAGGAAACCACAGCCTTGTAGTCCAAGAGGCAGCTTGAAAGGACTTTTTGCTGTTACTCATGGATTCAAAAACCATGGTAGTACTAAAGTTAGACTGGAAGGCATACAAACAAAAAATCATGGTCCAAGTCCACAGATCATTATGGGAACATTGTCTGCCTCTTGAAAAACCTTTCCTGCAGGTAATCCCAGGTTTTTACTCCTGTATTTTTGAGTAAGGTCTCCAAGGAACTAGATTCAGTTAACATTAAATTAGGCTTCCCCCAAATGCAAACATCACAGGCAAGCCTGGACTGCCAGCCTGGATAGCTTTTTGTGTGTCTGGACAGGAATGAATTGCTTCTGGGAACTGCGCTGACACAAATCTTTAAAACTGCTGGCAGCCAGCTCAGCTCTCATTGATGTGCTGCCTCAGCTCCCCAGGTGTCACAGGCTTAGAAAGACATCCCAGTGCCATGGCCTGGCTTGGGACCCTTATGCTACCCAGAGACACCTCAGGATCCTGCAGAGCCACTGACTCCCAGAAGGTACAAGAAGCTACAATATTTTAGATTGTGGAGGCTTTATGTTCCTTTCTCAGTTCCAGTCGTCAGCCTGGTCTTCAATGTCAACCTCCAGGGAAAGCAGTGTCTGCTCTTTTAGCACATCACCTCTTTAAATTCATGGAGCCTGTGCTTTGGGACCAGCTGTCTGCCAGAAGTGGACTAATTGCCCAGAAATCAAAATCCCAGAAATCAAAATTAACACTGTCCTTCACTAAAGGAGGAAAATGGCACGAGTTGTTCCACAGATCACCCTGCATAGAAAACCCAACCTTTTAACAGAGTTAACAGTTAACTGAGGAACTGGTCTGCTCCAAAGTGAGATCAGGGGATAGGTCCTATCACCAAAAGCATTGTTTCTATCTCCTAGGCAGTACACTTGGACATTTGGGGAGGACTGAAGGCCCCACACAGCATCAGTTGCTTGGCTTGCTGACCCCCTTCCCAGAATACATAAAGGTGCTGAAAGATCTTGAGGAGGTGACTATACCATTCAGGTTTTCCATGACTCTGCCTGATAAGGTGCAAAGAGCCTTCACATCAGACATGAGCAAGAGAAAGAACTACTTTTTGCTTTACTTTATTTCCTCATTTTCTTTTTGTCAGGTGACACATACCAAACAACACATTTCAACTTTACAACCTCATTTAAAAGCCAAGAACATAACTGAATTATAGTAGAAATTGTATGGACCTCTCTTTACATTTTAGTGCTATTCATCATGCTGATAATTTGTGTTTAATGTATATATGATTTTATTCTGAATTGTCACACACCTTGGCATATTACACATTTTTTTGAATGTGAACAGAAGTCCTAAGCAAAAAGCCATGCAGAGAACACAGAAGACTCCAAAGATAGCAACAACCTACAACGAGGAGGGAAGTCAGTCACCCCTCAAGACAAAAACATCCAGAATGAGACACAGCACAAGGCAATCTTGTTGATATGAAAACAGGAAGAACAAAAAAATTACTTATAGGAGGTAGAGGGTCAAATAAGCTACTCCTTTCAATTCTCTTATCAGAAAATTAAGAGACACGGAGTCATATTTCTGGAAACACAGGCTGAAGTCCATCTAACTCAGACGTTTAGCCGGAATATATGACCTTTTCTGGAGTTTATTCTTCTGTTACTTGTGATCATGAACTTTCTGACGGACTGAAAGTAGTGAGAAGTGTGGAAAGCAAGCTACTGAACATGAAAAGCTAAGGTGGGTCCTGACAGGGAAAGAAAAAGGCAGGTTGTTTGAAGCTTACAAATTTTTTGATGGTTTTGATGAGTTTACTCACAACTCTAAGATCTAAGGTATTTTGAGAACTACAGTACCTTTGTTTAAACCACATATTAGATGTAATTAAGTCAGATCCCTGTTGAAAAATACAATTTTTTTGACCACCTGTCTTGGTTTGAAAGACAGGTGTCTGCTAAGGAAGGCAGAAGCCTCCCTTGGAATGGCAGATGCAACCCCCCTTCCCTCCGAGTTATTATAATTTTGAAATCAAGGGGGCTTTTAGGCAAAGATGTGGGAAATAGGAATAACAGTTCTTTACTATTATATATCTATATGTGTATAACCAGTCAAACAAACAACAGTAACTATGGCAGTAACAGCAAACAATCACAAACCCAGTCCCAGCCTTCTCGGCTGTCAGGCCCTTTCCCCTCGGGTGCAGTTCCGCTCGCAGCCGGCAGGGGCGCTGGCGGCTCCCGGTGAGCAGGGCAGGTGCGATGGTTCCCCCGCGGCTGCAGGGGGCGCTCCGGAGCGAGCTCGGGGAGCACGCGGCACCGGTGGCCTGGGATCCCGGGAAGGGATGGAACAAGGGCTTCACAAACCCCTGGGCAGCTGGCCCCGGTGACGGCCGGGCCCTCGGGAACAGCAGGCTGGAGCGGCAGGGAGGAGCACAAATCCCGGACAGACGGGATGTATCCAAACAGAGAACCCCCCCAGAGGTCTGGGCAGGCAGGGCGAGCACGGCTACAGTGTAGCAAAGCCTCAAAGCAGCGGCGGGGCAGGGCGGCCACAGCCCGGCCTCCAGCGGGGCAAGGAAGGTGGGCCGGGGATCCTGGCATCTTTCTCCGCAGAAAGAAAAAACAGCCGAAAGAACCAGCAGCTTCTCTCTCTCTGAACACCGATACCGACTGCCCACACACTCAGGTGAAACAAAAAGAGCAGCCAGGTCCTTTGTTTTTCTTAAGTACTTGGCCATTTGCTCCCCTAGCAACATGTATAGGGGGAAAATTCCTTTAGCAGAAAAAAAACCCCCTAGGACTAAACTAAAACCCCAACACCACCTCAGCAGCCCAAAATATGATAGGAATGATGTTCAAGTGAAGAGGAGAAAATCCCCTTGGCGGAAGGGGTCCCAGGAAGGCATGTTTTTAAACACAGCTCAAGGGATCTTGGGTCAGTAACAACTACACATCATAGCAGCAGTCCAGAATCACTGCAAGATCTGGGAACAGAAGGGCAGGTTTAAAGCTCCCACAAGCCCCTCTAACAAGGCTTCACCACAAATGTGCTCAAGCCCTTGTTTCAGATCTGCAGGTTCTGAGTTACATAAACACTGTGTGGAATATTCACATAATTTTGCCAAAAATTTAGATAGTTTACATCAGACATTCTCCTCAAAATACATCACAGCTCTATACTACAAGTGCAAAATGGACAGAGAATTTCGACATAGAAAGCAGTAACCTGTGGGCTTACAGTGCACCACACAGGACAATGTTCCTTCCACACATATCCTCAGTTTTTGCTACCCCTCCCTCTTTCAGGCTCTGTGAGGTACTTAAGGAGTCATAAACTCTCCTTCTGCAGTTGTTCTTAACTTTTTTGTGTGTCAAACCAGTGGAAATGCTTTAAATTGCATCCCCAACTCTAATGGCCCAACTGGCTTTTTAAAGCCTCTGAGCTGTCACAACAGGAGTCTGATGAATGCAGAAGGTCTCTGGCCACAGACCACAGGCTTCCCCATGAGATATTTTTTCCTTTGAGAAATACAGAGTTAATTGCAAGAAATAACAAGGCTCTACTGCTTCTTCCTCCTATTTCTGCAAGTCATATAAAACCAAGAGCACAACTATATTATGTTTCTGTTCTATGAGAAAAGAGGGCAAATGCAATTATATTGGAATTATCCCAGACAAGAAAACACCTGAACTACCAGAAGTACATGTTTCACAACAGGACTACAAAGCCAAACACTTTCCAGATACCATTAATCATTTCTAAGAGACAAGTAGCCAGAGCAACTGAGAGCAATGGAAATTTTTAACGAAGGAAAGTGAATTCATATTTATATGGGATCTGTTAAAACATGTATACCTGACGAATAACTTTGATGACAACTTCATTGTTGAGCTTTTTATAGACATGGATTTGAGTAAAGATATCAAATTTACACATAAAAGGTAACTTATGAAGGCCAAAGGATTAAAATCAGCTGTTCTGAACTACATTAATGAAAAATCTGTCAGAAAACTCATCCAAAGTTGAGCTAGCACAGGAATAGGACCACAGGCTCCATCCATTTGTCCATCCCTGGCTGTGCAAAGGTGTTATGTGCCAAGAGGGAAGAAAGCATTGATGCAGCAGGAAGCAACTGACAAGGCTGGTAAACTGTATTTATGTCAGTAGGAAAATAATTCCACTAAAAACAAACAAACCGACCAACCAACCAACACACTCTCCTACTAAATGTTACTTTATTCGCTTGCACACTCACCTGCAGGTATAACTAAAAATTGATGCATTTCACCCAAAGCCCAAGTGACACAAGTAACATCAAGATTACTTTTCCCCCTTTTCTCTTCATCTCATCATCAAAGTCCTCTGGGTCCATGAAAAGGCCGTTGGGGGATCAATCCCACCATGGTTTATACTGGTGAAATTAATTCCTCACCCCCAGCATAAATCCTTCAGCTATTCTGCAGGAAGGGTACAGCTTTAGCTCATGTTTTATGACTGAGATAGGGGGAGGTCAAATGGTTTGCCCAAAGTTGGAAGAGACCCTAGAGCTCAGTCTGCATGGAAGTGTGGGAACCACTAGCTGCTTGTTGTTGCTTCTATCCATGACAGAATGCTGCCTCCTTGGTGCCTGTGACCAAATTTTAACTACCAGCTGTTCTTTGAGGAGTTCTCATAGCAAAATGAGAGCAAAATATTTTACCAGCCAGGAAAGACTGAGAGTTGAGCTCCTATGTCAAGTCCCAGGGGGCAAGAGGAACAGAAAACCAGTAATGCTGACAAGAATCAAGCATCTTCATTCTGTAATCAAATATAACCACGCATGCCATAGTGAATGCAAACTACAGATGTCAAAGTACAAATGCTGATGACCTAAGGCACATTGTACACCCAATGTCTAAAGATAAAACCCCAGGAGGATAGCCAAACCACCTTTTTCTCATTTAAACTGCAGTTCAAAACAGCTTTGCTATTTCTTTTGCAAATGAGGATGACCTCAGAATTTAAATTTCAGTCTAAAAGCAGCACTGTAAATCACAGGGCACTAATGGAAAAGATCCATGCACACACACATTGCCTGAGTCACCCTCAGCTTTGCTCTGCAGGCACTGCTGTAAGGACAATAAAATCAGTCCTAACCACTTACTGCCACAGATAAGGCAGAGGAAACAAACACGCCTTGCTTGCTTAATCAACAAAATGTTGGCCTAGATGTGTTCATCTCATGTTTAATTCCAAAACAATTTCCCTGCAAAAGATGTCTGTATTGTATTATTGGATATGTTACAAGACAATCGGTATTTGGCCTTTGCACGAGCTTGTTTAAGCATGCTAACAGTGCTGTGAATTTTCAATAGAAACAACAGCTCTGCTGCCCACATCCTCCTACAAGACCAAATCCTGCTTGGGGCTTGCTCCACAGTGCAAATCCATACTTACACCCTGAGTACCATCTCAGATTCTAAGGAATTCAGGTTTGCCACTTCTCCATCGCTTGAGGTCTCCAGGTTTCCAAACCTGAAAAAGGAGATGGATGTTTAGAAGAAACTCTAGTGAATAAAAGCAAAATCCCAAATAGCATCATTCATATACCATAAACAACTACAAAGTGCTTCCAGCTCAAACTACAAGGAATCCTAACATGTGGGCAGAATTAAGGAGCTTGAAGATTATTTCATTTAGGAGGGAAAAAATCCTAAAGAAACAGCCAGTATCTTCCAACCTAATTTGTTAATTTATATGAAGCAGCCTGCACACAGGCGGAATCAACCAAAACAGTGTCTTTGCTCACAGCTCCAAAACCCTTCTGCTTGTTTTCACTCCATCCTTTCCCAGGGCAACATTCCAGTGCACAGCAAGACTGTAACACAACCACCTTCTCCAGTACGGCTTCCCGTGTCTCTAGCGCCTGCCACTCGTAACAGCTCCAAGTGTTGCTTCAATGTTTCCCAGGTGGCAAGTGCTCGCTTTGCGCCCAAACTTCTTATATGAGTGGGAAAAGCCCACGATGCTGTAAAAACACCACTGGGAAAGAGGGAACCATAGGCAAACTCCAACAGTGCCAAAGGGAAAATCTCTTACCTACAAGGCACAACCCTGTGCCTTGCAGGCACAATCATGCACTTCATTTTCAGTGGGAGTGCCCATTGTTTCAGATACACAGCTTCATAATTATCCATTAAGAATTCCATGGCTCCTTAAAGGCAGGTTTAATGAAGGTGGACGATTACTCACTGTCCAGAATAAGACAAGCTGATTTTATCCATTTAGGTTTATACACGTGCAATTAATCTGAAGAGTTAAAACAAGTGCATCCTTAAGTGCTTGTGCTACAACAACCTGGTAACATCAGACAGAGAGAACACAATGAGCCGCTTCTGCCCCAAAGGTTTGTGTCAGAACTGTCACAAACTCATCCAAAAAGGTTTCAATGGATGGAAGTGGTGATAGTTTTATGCTCCTCTCAAGCATTGGTCTAAGGCTTCGTATATAAGAATCAGAGATATACTGTTAAAGGGAGAGGATTTCACTCTCCACTGCCATCTACTCTGTAAGATGCCTAAAACACATCTTAGCCAGTAGACAAAAGGCACTTTCCCCCTGCTGGGGGAATTTTTTAAAATAAAAATTAAATTTTTATATTCAGGTTTTAAAACTCGCCATTAATTCTTTGAGAAAAATTTATTGAGTCCCAATGTCATTGTCCTACTATTGCATGAAATATTAAATATGTCTTTGCAGAACATTAGGCACTTGTGTTTAAATCCCACTAGAGACACAAGCTGAGTTTTACAGGAGAAATCTGTAAGACAGCAATAAAGAGTAGACAGTTTTCCGTGCAAAGCTGGAGAAGGATATAAAGCTTCCTTATGTTGCCAGATGCAAATCTCTGCCTCTCATCTCTCCATGAACAACAGGTCATTAAATACGGGTTAGGAGGAGTTAATGACACAACTGATATAAAGAACAGCCTTTCTGCAGGCTTCCAGCACTCTGTTCTCATCAGCTCCCGAACAAAGGGCCTTTCACTGCCCAGCCTGTAGGAATGCTTTGCATACAAAAAGAGACACAAGCAACAAAAGGATCCTGTAGCCCACAGAACTTTTCAGCTTGGCGTTTGGGAAGTTACAGATTGCACTCAAAGGGACTGACTAAGCAAATGAGAGCAGAATGTAATGGTTAATACTGAATGTTTAAATACTGGAAAACAGACTGGAGAATGCACCCCTGCATCTCTGTTAAGAAGAGGGAGGAAAATACTCTGAATAACTCAGAAATAATAAAGAAAGGTGATCTCTGCAACAGCCCCAAACAAAGCCCTAAATAAGCTTGTAAGCATCAAAACAAGCAATTTGGAAGCCCAGATCCTCAGGAAAAATAAGGTGGCTTGAATCCTACACACATGGAGTCATGGAAGTGAAATCACTTCTTGAGTTGAGTAGACAAGCTACCTGATATAAAGGAAGAAGAGAAGAAATAATAGATGCTACAGGAACAGCAGTGAGTCAAACACCACAAAGCTGCTGTCCCAAAACGTGTGGCTCTGCTACTGCAGGACCCATTCCTTCGATGCTCCCCCTCCGCCTCCCCTGTCCTCTCCATTCACCCTTCAGCAAAAGGAACGAGTGGGAAACATGAAACTAACTTGTTCTTTGCTGTCATTACCCAGCTCCAGCTCTCCCACAAAGAGTCTCAATTCCCTCCTCTGTAAACTGCTCCAGACAGGGACTGGTTGCTACTTTATCTGTGCCTGCGCCAAGCACAGCACAGCTCCACTTCTGAGGAACATGGTTATCAGGGCAAAATACAAAATGGAGGAGAGGAATTTGGCCTCCTTCTATCCTCATCTGGATAGCTAACCAACTCTGGCTTCCATCACACTTTGGAATATCCCCCTGGGAATACCAAAGGCACCACACTGTATCCCCACACCCAGGGGCAGGAGGAGCCACTCTTCTTCCCTCCAGGAACTTCCATGGAGGTCTTCCACATCAAAATGCCAACAGATCTTTTTCTTTTAGCTCTCCCTGCCCACTTGTTCCAAACAACTAGAAAATATCAGAATGTACAGTGTTAAAAGCAGATTTCCAAAGCTGTCTGCTGCACTTAGATGCTGAACTCCCATGAATGCTAAAGGGATGTGGATGTTCAATTACTCCTGAATAACTTTGGAAACACAAGTCATCCCATTCACTTCTCAACGTCCCAGCCTATGTTCAAGATTTTATCTAGTGACTTCTAATCTATCTTAAAAAAAAACCTCAATAGGCTGAATCTGGGTAAAAAAATTAATAGGGCTCCAGTCTCAAATTTAATCAAAAGCAAAAGGGTAATGTGAAATCCTGGAGGGAAGAAAATAAAAAAATGCAACAACCAGATTTCTGAAACTGTTTCTAAAACCAAAGTTTCTCTTAAGTACAGCATCAGCTTTTTTATTTGCTTCCCTGACTCAGGGAAGAGCACCTCACCTGCTTTTGGACACCGTAAATGCTTCCTGCCCCAAATTCAGTCAGTACTGCACTGCGTGGACACGATACTCTGCAGACAGCATCAAGTGACCAACAGGTATCCCCACACACTTAGGGTATAGGATATGTACATTTCCCAGGACATTTTCCCAAGAGTCCCAGGACTTTTTGTGTAAGCTGGGTTTGTGTAAGTCTAACACATTAATCAGACAATTCTGCAGCACTGTATCCACAGCAAATCCAGCATAAACTGAATGCACTGGGCTTGAGGGTGATCCAGCTTCCACAAATACACTGTGGAGAAAGTTTTCCAGTGAGTATGTACCTACAAAATGTAATACCCTGCAAATGGGAGATGTGAGTGCCATTCCCTCCTCTCTCCCAAGGAGCTGCTCACCTGTGAAAAGCTGGAGGGGCCCATTTGATCTGGTCACATCACTGTTCTCCCTTGGACCAAACAAGAGCTTAGCACTGCTACTCCTAATTGTTCCCTTACTTCACAACCCTGAACAAGAGACAGGGCTCAAGCTCTTCAGATGAAATTAAAACTGACAACAAATGCCAAAACTGTGCTGCCTTTTTTTTAAAAAAAGAAAAAAAATTGCCTTTTTCATTATTACTTCACTGGCACACAAAACAAAACACGAATTATGCACTGACACCCACTTTAGTCTCCGTACCCTGATTATTAACAAGTATCACTAAAAACAAAGTTGCAAAAATGTAGACGCTTGGCTACTTATTCTCAACTAATCTAGAGATGAAAACCAAGCTGGTTAAAATCAATTACAATCCATCTTTTTTTCAATTATTTTCTTTATAACATCTGCTTTTCTTCACAAGTCCATATTCCTCAGCTACATGTATATCATTCCAACTTTTATATCTTAAGTTTAATCTATATTTTCTCCCAAGCCATAAAATTTGCGATTATCCATGATATACAAAAAGCCAAGAGAAACATCCATGGATTCTTAAGCACTACACTCCTAAGATTTGTGAGAGGGGAAGGAAGTGGTAACCTCCTAGGATTTCCTGTGGATCCTGTTGTGTATTATAAAAGGCTGGGGATGATGCTGACAAGGTCAGGCAGCCCGCTCCTCTGAAGGGGGCGTTTTATGTTGCTCTGAGAGGTACACAAGCCAGCAAGATCAAAACTGGGCTCAGAAAAGAGAGTTCTGTTCTATGGAGACAGTTCTCCTGGGCTTTCCTGCCGTCTCCTGACATTTTCACCTCTTTAAATCAGCGTGAGAGGAGGCGGGCAGGGTCAACTTCCTTAGAGCTTTAATGTTTTTATATTCTTGTATGTTTCCACTGTCAATTTTTATTATTCCTCACATCTGAACCAGAATTGGGATGGACTGAGAGATAGACAGCAGTCAATGTAACTGTAACTAAGTCGGCTCTCCAGGATAGCTGCTCTTTTCTCAGCTGATTGCTTACCTGACTGTCAGGTTATTATTATCTTTTCTAATTGAGCCAGATGGCATTCCTACAAAGCAGACAAGATTGTCCTTTTCAGATAGAAAAGCACAGATAATTTATCCATGCCTTGTTCCTTATCTACCTAGTTGGAGAGCAAAAATTAAACCCTAGGAGTTCTTATGCCACTTCTCTGTTCTAATTACTTCATGCCAGAGCAACCATTTCTGAGAATCACGGATTTTGAAAGTGCAACAAATATGACACTCCCAAAATAAGGACCCAGTCATGTCTCAGTTAGAATTTAGGGTGAGAAACTAATGCTGTGTGTTCCAAGCACTTATGCAGACATAGCAGCCATGATTTAGCAGTCTGACCGTAAAAGCTATTCTTATAACATTTAGCAGTTCCTGGGCTGGCTGCAAAAATTTATGGCTGCATATTCATGTGACGTAATAGAATTTGCTCTCCCATTCTTTCTTGTGTTTGTACAATCCCTGTTCCGAATCAGCAGCCCCCAAATAGAAGAACGAGGTCTGAAAATATTGGTATCCAGCAAAACTTAGGAATCTATTCTAGGTATGACTTTGCAGCCCATGCATTCTGTTGGGTTTTTTGGGGGAAACTTGTATTAATTTTGCTGTGTTGGTCCAGCTGGGTTCTTTAGCAGCCAGACATGGAACAATTTCCTTACCTATGCTTTATGAGGGTTGGGATGTGAGCAGCAATGCATTTATAGACTGGATGTTTATGCTGAAATTCTGGATTTTGCAGTATTCTTGACAACAGGCTATTAAATCCATGCCCACTAAAAGCAAGGGAAGAAGTTCCTGATGACTTTCCCCTGTTCCCCTGTTGTGCACAGCAGTGGCTCTTACCTGTCCAGGAGAAGTTCCAGCACTGCCCTGGGAGAAGCAAAGGCCCTGTATGTTGCAAGGAAGATGCTGATGTAGGAAAAATCCGCATCTCCAAAAGCTGTGAGAAGGTTCTCCACCAGTTTCTCCAAAGTTCCAGCTTTTATAGCCCTGATCTTGGATGTTTCGTACTGTCTGACAGTGTGCTCTGGGGGTAACTGGTCTCCTTCACCCTACAAAAGGAAACAAAAGCAAAGTGCAAAAGTCAGGCAGGAGACAGATCCCTGGCACAGATTCCAATGGATTAAATCCTATCTTTTCACACGAATTGGCCATCACCAGTTACTAAATAATTTTGTCAATATTTGCTGCACTCCAAGCACCAAATGCTGTATCAAATAATGGATTTTTTAAGCAACTTTATTTTAAAACATTTCTCTGACATGATCAAAAAATATTTTACAGTCTGACCACTATCAAGTTAAGTCGTGATTCCACCATAGATTATTAACTAAAAGACAATCCATTATCCCACAAAGAGTAATATTACTGAAGAGAACAAAAGTGCTAATTCAGTGTTTCATTTAACTTCTGAATAAACATGAAAACTGACCATAACTTAAGTACTGGCACCTGTGATTCCCTTGCTGAAAATACCAACTTTGCAGTGTCACACAGGACCCAAGGTCAGAACACATTTGGTGCAAAAACATTTCAAGATACTTTTGCAAGGAGGGTGTCAAACTCATCTTGCAAACAAGGCATTCTAACATTTCAATTTTCTCTTACAGTTTCCACTTGGCACAATATTTGTCCATAAATCTAGGGTTTGGGATTGTGTATGGGTATGTTTTTTAAACAGCATTTGTTTTAAATGCTTACAGCCTGCCTTGAGTCTGAAAGAACATTTCCTTAAATTCTGCCATTATTTAGAGGATAGTTCAGAAAAGTATTTTTTTGACTCGTTTAAATCCTATTTTGTAAAGTATGTGAGATAAAAAGCTTTAAAACTGGGATTATAAATAAAAAATGTCCAATATTTACACAAACACCTTGATACTGAGGGCATGAAGACAGCATGTTAATGATAGTCAATACCAACCCTGGCTCGGGATACTGACAAAACACAAAGGAAAAAATAATCTATTAATAAGATAATTAAGAATTAATCCCACTCTCTTCCTATTTACATCACTACCCTCCACTGCTTTGGAATTGTTTCTAATAGACATCCCTTTTGGTTTTAAACAATATAGATGTCTTTAGTATCATTCTAAGTTTCTGTCTCTAATATTATTACAAAGCTCTGCTATCTCATTTCCCATCTTAATGAGATCCAACGAACCCTTATTGTGACATTAAAACACAACCTACTGCCTGTATTAAAAAAAAAAAACAACCAAAACAGACTAGACAGGGAAAAAATTTGCTACATTTTGTTCCGTGGATCTTACGGCTTTTTTAAAGGCACATAACTTGTCATATATCTGACTTAAAGGTGCATCTGGAAATATATATTAATTATAAAAATGAACTGAAAGTGTATCTGGAATTATGTATGACACTGTCATTACAAAAACATTAACAGGATATGTTGTCACCACTATGTAACTCTCTTACACTCAAATATTCCTTAGGCAAAACTTGGTTCACAAAAAAAAAAAAAATTTACAATTTTCTTGCTAATTCTTCATCTAACAATTGAAATACCCTTTTAAAAATAACTGGTTACACAATACAACCACTTTCAGACAGGGACGAAAATCTGCACCACTGTATTTAACTCTTTATTTTCAATCCAGCAGATTGACCCGCTCACAATGTAATGGTTTATGGACACATTTACTCAGGGCACATAAAACCCTCTCATTCTCTCAGGTGAGTATATTCAAAACAAGGGCAGAATTTGCTTCCAAGACTGATACATGCACAAAATTTTCCATTAATTGCAACACTACAACTTCCCCAAGACATCATGTTGGGAGAATGTTAAAAAGAAACAAAACCCCCAAAAAAATCCCACCAAAGCAAAAACAAAACCAACTTCAAACTCTGAAAAATCAAAAACTTTGTCAGCAAAACATCAAACTGTTAGAAATCATTGTGAGAGTTCTGGGATTGCTTGTATTTGTATTATTTTAGTAATTCTGCCTGTAAGTTTAAAAGGAAAAGGGACTTGGCAGACGAGCTCAATAACAGGCTTTGAGAATAAGACCTTGTGGGCTGGGTTTCACGCTAACAGGAAACTGCTCAGTCTGGATTTAATCAAGAGGCCATCTCTTCACTGACACAACCAGGCTACCCAAAGGCAAAGGAGTTTTCATGTTTGCTTTAGTGCCCTCTGCTCAGAGGAACACTCTACTCACTGCCATGAAAAGATGCTCCTAAAGCTCTTTGCAATTTTTGACAGGAGTGCATGGTGACCACTGTTAGTGGTACCAAAAAATGACACCAGTTTCGCACTGTTTTGTGCACCCAAAGAACTAAAAAAGCTCTCCAGCTCCTGTTTGTCTCCTTCAGCACCATGTCCAGTGGTCTAACAGAGACCTCAACATTTCAGGGCTTCAGTAACATTTTCTTGGTCCTCTAAAACAAACAGATATGACATTTTAGAGTCTAATTTATGTATTTTAAAATCTCACTTTGATTTTTCAGGCAACAGACTATAGCCTTGATTATCTGCAAGTGTAAGTGATGCGCAAGTAGCTTCCTACAAGACGGAGAGCATCTTTTAAAAGCAAATGTAGAAAGATTAAATGGAGGTATCCTTGCAAATCCTTATTTTCTGAGGTTGTGTGCACACTGATGTAGTGTAATTCCAACATCTTTACAAACCCTTGGCAACGCTGTACCTTCTGAGGGGCCCACTCTCTTTAACGTGATCATCTTACATCTCTACAGCGCAAAACATTACCTACGTACACACTTCTTGCTGAAACAGGAGAGCTCCGTGCAGGCCAAAACACATACAGGCTGGAAAACTTCCTCCAAACACTACCTGTTAAGCTTCAGTGGGAATATAAATTAACTATAAATGCCACCATCGCCTAAATTAATGCTACAGCCTAGCAAGAGGGATTAGACACTCCAGACAAAAAGGAGAGTTAAAACTCTGATCAGTACAAAAACAGGATGCTACCCAAAGATATACAGAACTATAGTCATTATCTCAGAAATATCACTGGAAACAATTGCTTTCACCCAAAAAACCCCACTGCTCTGCAGGTTTTTCCCAATGCAAATATTATCTGTTGAGATTCTGGAAGTGAGAATCATGGAATGAAATCGATCTAATTGTTTTTCATTACGCAGACTGGAAAAAAAATACTAAAACAGCTAGGATGAGCAATAAGAAAAGGAGATATCAAATACTCTTCCAGCTCAGTCATTTGAAACATTACCACTCCACTAAAGATTTGTTTTATTCAGAAATTCTGCTGTTATTTTCAGAGCATCTAACACTTTAAATGTAATTTTGACAGATTTTTGAACACTTTTCACTTTCCTTGAAACTTACAGCTTTTCCACATAGAGTTTTCCACTCTTTTTTTTTATTAACTTACTGGACAGGCACTCTATGCTGGAATAAAAGTGCCTGAAGTGCAGTAACTTGTATGTTAATTGAAAATAAAGCACTCTAATCAAGATTGTCACTGTTTGTCTAAATATGAGTCTGCTTTAACCTTCTGAAAGTAGAAAAAAGATGCTCTTTGTGATTTTAACCTTATTTTTTTCCCATTGCGTCCTTACACACAGGTTTCTCCAATACATATCTTTTATATCTACACTCATCCTTGGGGGAAGTTAAAAAAAAGGAAAAAAAATCAAATCATGGAATGATTGAACTTGAAAAGCTCCAGAAATATAAGCATCCATAATGTCAGTCTAAGAGAAGAAAAACCTAAAATAGTCTTCATTTAACACGCAGACACACATCACTAAAAAAACAGCAAGACACATGAAACAGAAATTGTTTAGTTGTCTTAGTCAAGTATTTTGGTAAAGAACAACTGCAAAGACATTAACAACTTTTTTGACAAAGCGTTTCCTTCCAACAAAGACCTTGATGGAGTTTCTAACTGAGTGGAAGGAAGCGGGATTGTGCCGTGGGTGCAGGACAGACAGACCCACAGCAGCTGACATTCATCTGCACCGACTCCCAACTCCACCACATGACCGCTGAACAAAAAAACCCTCTGAGAAGTGGCGATTTTGCCCAAACAATGTCACATAGCTGTGCCTCGGCTAATCTTATCAAATGGAGTCACAAGTATTTCAAGTGCTTTTTGGGCCAGGCCGTTCCCATCCCCGCTGCCTCCCGCCCTCAGTTCTGTGGGCCCGGCGGAGTTAGAGCCCTGCAGATCCCTGTGCCCAGTTGCCAGCATTGAAAACAGCCTGCATGGGGGAAAACTGTGAATTTGGAGCAGAATTTCCAGCCTAGGAAAGCGTGACTGACAGTGCAGGGCTTGGGTGGCCAGCGGTGGACGTCCTGCAGACAAAGACAGCTGCTTTTATCCTACAGCGCACTTGGAAATGAAATGAAATAAAATTACACCAGGGCTCTCCACAGAACTCTCTCCACTTCACTAACTCCCATTTTCTCATTTTGGATACTGTTTAAAAAACCAAACAACAACAAAAAATAAAAACAACCAAAAAAACCCAACCAAACAAAAAACCCCACCAAACCCAAAAAACCACACAAAACCATAACTCTGCATGCTGACTGCACCAAACTCAGAAGCCAAAATAAGTTTATGAGCTCTTTCCTAAGATCCGAGAAGGAGTGTTCCTGAATTTCCAAAGCTCCGCCCTTTTTTTCCTTTCCTTTCTTGTCACATACCCATTCTTGGCAGCGACCCACAGTTTCCAGGACCAATTAATTCCATGATCATGACACAAAAGGCATTCTCGTTTTCTCCTCAAAGCTCACAGCCTGGATGGTATCTGTCTGAAGCGCTGGCAAACAGTCACAAAAGCTGTGGGGCAGATTTAGAGGAAAAAAGAGAAAGGAAAAAAGCCTCTTACACAAATGCTGCTGCTCAGTTAGAACCCTTTCACTCGGGCAACTTGCAGCTACTTAAAGCCACTCTGGGGAAAATAAGAAACAAGAGGCATTCCATGGTGCTGAGCTGTGCATTCTCACACCTTCTGAAGTGATGCAAATTTACACTCATTTGGATATCGGTGAATTTTGTGGGACCAGCTCTAAATGAATCACAGCAAAAGTAAGGAGACCTAATTTACACATCACCTCCCTGCATGCATCTAAAGAAGTTTTAGCAAGTGCATTACTAAACTGGATCTTCAAAGAGGTGTAGGTTAAAATGGCATTGTGCCGCTTCTTACAAATGGTGGAGCCTAACCAGCCATGGGAACATAGAAATTCTGGCTCTGAATTTACCCACTCAGAAGCATCTGTGCAGCGAAGGAATGTCGCCATATTATTCAGTGAGAATCAACTCATCCAAGAGGTTCACTGTGCAGCATACAATGTTTTTAAAGAAAAAAAAAAAATCACCTGAACAGCTCCGAATCTCCATCTCTACCTTGTACAATTTATGCACTTACCGTCTTGTCACTTCCTACCTACGAAAACTTCCCTCTCATCCTGCCTCTCACCTCTCTTGCTAGAATGACTTTTAACAAAACCAATACAAGGCCTCTCACCCTCTTCTCTTGTCTGACTTGGTGTCATCATTGAGTTAACTGAACCTGAAACATCAGATTACCCATGTTTCTTTTTTGTTTGTTGTATTTCACAGATCTGCAGTTCATCACAACCCTGTTCCCTTTTAGGCATACCAGGGATGTATTAATTTTATAATTTGTATTATGAAATACTCCTTGTGGTGGTTTTGATTGGACACCGAAGCTTAGCAAGTTCCTAACTTAAAACTGAAAAGCAAGAAAAAGAAACCAGTAAGTCAGGTAAGATTCTTAGTCATGTGCATCTTACATTGTTGGAGGACTGTCATCAAATGACATTTACTAGAAACACTCTTATAATCCAGTAAATAAATGTGTCCCGTACTAAGTATCTTCCCAAAGCTCTCCTGTATTAGAGGAAAATTATCTGTAAAACTCAGTATCTTCCTCTCTTCAGTGCCCAGAAACACTAAAATGTCCAACCTCCAAACCAAGCAGTAAATAAATACTCAAAATAATGAACAGCTAAGTGAGCAGAACACCAGGATGAAGGCAAGGAAATGGGCTTTAGTGCCATTTTGGCAGTAGAATCAGCTCATTTTCGAAAATATTTTTACTTCTGGAGCCAAAGGAAGTGTTACACAGTGTCTCCGAGAAAGAAGAGCTCTACAAAGTCTGCTGGAACTTGCATAAAGCAGGCAGTGATTAATTGTGAAAACTACTAACAGCCTTTCCAGGTATGAATTACAGAGGGTCCCTAAGGAGGTAAAGGCAGCTGGTGCAGCTCCCCTGTGCCCCAGAAATAGTAATTATTGCTTCTGCTCACAGCCTTTATCTTAACTCCTCTTCCTCCTTCCCCACACTCTCACAGCTTCTAGTCAGCCCTGGAAATCTGGAGGTGCCAAAGCACCCAGGAACCATTACTGGGAACCATAAGGGAGAAAAGAAGAGGTGCTGAGCAGAGAAAACAAGTATAAAAGGTGGCAGACAACTCAAACATTTTACTTCAGTCTGAAACAGCTTCTAGTGCTTCTGCTCATAGATTACAGGGCTAGGTACAGTGCACCTGCCATCTGAGGAATACTTAGAGGTTCAATCTCATAGCACAGCAAATTCTGTATTTATATACAATATTTCTAAGCTGCCTTGATGTTAAAAATGACAACTCTATGCCTATCTGTCACGGGTTGGGTTTGTAACCGGGCAGAAACATCAATTTAGTGTAGTGGTTTGGTCTAAAATACTCATTACTGTTTATCTTCTGTGAGATAAGAACTAGGAGAAATGCAAAGCAGGCACCAAACTTGAAAGAATATAAAGAAGTTTATTAACAGACCTAAAAGAAGAAAAAAAATTATACTGCCTTCAGAACTCTCCTCCTCCCCCCACCTTCCTCCCTTCTCCCACTGACAATGTAAAAAGACAACCCTTGAGACGTTCAGTCTGTTTACCACTTCCATAATAACCTTGTTCAGTCCATTTACGAAGAGAAGTCTCTTCTTGCTCGTGCTATGAAAACATTATCACAACGAGACAGCCGCCCACTTCCAAATATTGTTCAGTCCATTTAGGAAGAGGAGTCTCTCTGCTCGCATGTGAGTCCCTTCCCCTGACTTACAGCTTTTCCTGCAACTGCTTTCGAGGGTCCACTCTTGAACTCTTTTGGGGTACAATTTTAAGGTTGAGCCGTTCAGAAACAAAAAACCAGAGGTCCTTCTCCTTCCCTGGGAGCAAAGGGTCTTCCTCATCTTCATCTTTAAGACTGTCTCAGGGAGCATCTCCAGGAACTGAGGTTTTCTCCTTTCTCGTTTGGAGCAAAAGTCCTCATCTGGTTTATCTCTCCCTGTCCAAACTTCTCATGAAATTACAGCTGCGTCAGCATCTGCCTATTGCTTACGAGTTGAACACTCCACCCCCCATATCTTCATGAAATTACAACGGGATACTCTGATATATCATAGCTTCACAACAGACTTTCAGCTTTAAGCATTTCCTCTCTCTCTTCCCTCAGGTTTTCAGCTCTTCACAGCAATAAAAGGGTTAATCTCACCTCGGCCTTGCAGCTGGAATGTGGCTTATCGCTGTTGGTCACCTGATCTCTGCCAGACAGAGGTGCCGCTTTGCTGAAATCAGTGGAGGGGGGGGTTCCGAGCCACTCCGGCTGTCCACAGCAAGGCAGTGGGGGGGGTTCCATGGCTGGAACAGGCCCATGGCTCCAGGCTGGCCATGGCCCGGCCCGGCCTGGCCCAAGCAGGACCTGGGCCAGGCCCACTGGCCCCCGCACGGGGCCTGCAGCCACCTGTCCCAGCGCCGGAAACGAGAGAGAGCTTGGGGGGGAGTTTGTCTATTCTTAAGTGTGGATCACAGAGGCGGTCACAACTTTAAGTGGCCTAAAGAATTGTCCATATTCAAACTGGCCAGCTGATAGGTTCTGTCAGGTCCCAGAGGAAACTGTAAGCACCCCTTAGCAAGGACATCCCTTCCGGGACTGTGCTTGCTAACCTATAACCTATCCTAAGAAATGCCAGAGGAAAGCTATTAAATGTTGTTTGTGAAACAGTGGTCAGCAAAGCCTTTTGCCATGTTTCTTTCAAGAAAAAATGCTAAAATACTCTGTCATTTTTTAATAAACACCAAGCGTAGCAAAAAGAGGGGGTGACTGATATTACCACTAACACAATCAGACATTTCATATGGTATCATGATTTTTGACTACCAACAAGTATTCACTTGTCCTGTGAAAAGTCACACTATTTTTTATCTCCTTCCAGAAATGTAATTTAAATTAATTGTGGAGCTCATCATCACTTTCTGCTCAGTCAGTAGAAACAAAGAAGGTCCTATATGAGGCAGCAGGCAGCAGTGCTAAATTCAAAATGGATTTAAGGATGCCACAAGTAATAATTCTGTTGCACAATAGTAGCATGAATGCATATTACATAACCCAAAATGCTTTTATTCATCCTAATTGTATTGTTGGCTCTCCTTTCACACTCCTTTCCTTTCTAAAGCTTGCTCAAACAGTACACAGAAATTAAATTTATACTGACTCAGGAAATCAGTGTAAACTGCCCCTGCATCCAGTGAAAACAAGGCGAGAGTGATAAATTATAAATAGTGTGAATAGCTGGAAATTAAACCTGTAGGTGTGGGGAGATGAAATGCCTTCTGACAGAGGAGAAAATACTTAGCAGAAGACTGATTGATATTTTAAAGTAAACTGATCTGGGAACAAGGTATTTCTGTGGAACAACAAATACCCAAGAAATGCTGTTACATGTCTCATAATAATTACTGTGAGCAATCTCTAATGCCAATTTTTTCTAAGCTTTTTAAAAAGAAATAGGCTAGCAGTCAGTAACCACTTTTATGACTACATCATGAAAACATACCTACACTGCATTATAAACTTCATTTCCATGGCTGTGCTTTTTACTACCCTTTGTTTTGAAACTAAGAGGCATCTCCAGGGTGGTGTCTGAGTAGAAAAAAAAGTAATAGGAAGCTAATGTTTCCTAATATTAAGTGTTACCAGCTTGAATACTTATTTACATGCTGAAAGAGTCCAAAAATATTAACTCAGTCATAAATCCAGGCCAAACTGCATTTTTACTATATTATCTAGATATCACAAGGGATGGAGTATGGTATTGCCTGGTGTTCTCCTGCACACACACACCCCTACAGAGCCAGGGAGTGACTGTTTGGCTACATGTGTGTCTGCAAGCGATGGCAACATCCTTGTCCCAGTTGTACAGGCATTTTCTCTATGAGAAATTCTGCATGTCAGCAGATAAACAGAAGCATGTGACAACTAAACTACTGCACACTTACATGAATTACTGCATTCTCCTAACTAAAGCACCAGTCATGAACCCTCCTCTTTTGCCTCAGCACAAATGGTGTGAGCTGTCCCCAAACCCTCTGCAAACATTTGTGTTTTGGTTTAAGAATGCTGCATTGCACTCGGACTGAAATCCTCAGGCAATGGACACAGATCAAAACACATAATTAAGCAGAAGTATTGAGTCAGAATGCAAAGTAAGTATAGCTCACAAGTAAGGGGGAAAAAAGAGCAAAAAATGCCAGATAAATAAGTTGTCCCCGTTTGCTGTCTGTTGTTTTGATTTTTCTTCTTTTTTGAGGAGGCTGTGGTTTAATTACCCACCAGGAGTTAACAGCCTACCTCTGCTCTTCCCTGTCCTGCTCCCTCTGACCACTTGATGTTTTCCCGAATAAAGTGCCTGTTTTTGCAGGAAGAATGCAAGCCTCATGCTTTAAGTAAGTGTGCAAGAGTTCATTCACATTTTCTCTGCTCCAGGGAGCAAGGAGCCTGTAGCACAGCCAGAATCAATCTGAAGCACTCCATGGGAGGAATGCAAAGGCCTAAGATCTGCCTTCCAAGTGAAACACATTGTTGTTACTCATGGGGCATTTCCAACAGCAGCACAATGGCTGCCATCTCCAAACCAAAGACACCGGCCGTGCCCTAAAGGGTTTCTACTCTAAGAAACACAAAATGCATCAGAGGTACAGCCAGAGATTACTACAAACCAAGCAAACAAAAGCAGAGGCATATCTTCATAATAATTTTCTTGCTGTTATTTGCATGTAATATTTAAACCAGGTTCCAAGTGTACCTCAGGAGCATTTAGTTAATTAATCTCTTTTGCACTGCAGACTACAGCTAATCCAGACGGGTGTACTGACTTGTTTGCCATCCCAACATCAACACATCTCTGAAATGTTATGAACCTCATCTGACAAGTTCTATCCACAGGAATACTCTAAACAACTGAAGAACATTCTGCACTTGATTCGAGTCAAAACAGAAACTCAATTTATTGTGTGCAAGCTTGTGTGGGGCATACACTATATTCAGGAGGGAATAAAACCCTTGATAGCTCTAACATGATGTCTATTTCTGCTTTAGGATTTATAGCTACTAACAAGGAGCCATTGGGATCTGGCAGTCTAATGAGATCTACCACAAGTCTTCAGTATGAAACCCAAGGGCTATCTCAAAGCATTCAGTCATTCCATATTGTTCAATCATTCTGAGATCTTTCGTTTCATTACAAAGTGGAAAATGCCACTTTGTAATAAAAACATGTTGTTTTACTTGCACAAAGAGCCCATGGACTCCCCAGAAAGGAAGGAACGGCTATTGACTGGAAGAAAGGTTGAGTCTCCATAGGGAGAAAGGCAACTGTACAAAGCAGCTGAAGGGTGGGAGGGGAAAATAATCCCTTAAACTGCTTTCAGACCAAAAAAGGTGGGATGAATATAAGAGAAAAAATAGACTAAATAAAACACTATAATAACAGGATTACTCCACAAAAGCACATGAAATGCCTATACCTCCTTAGTGCCATTGTAGCCCAAGGGCAGCACTGCTGGCTGGTGTCATAGCCACGTGTGGGACAGCCATAGAGGTGGCACAGAGGAAAAAGTCAGAACTCCATCAGTCTGCAACCCAGCAGAGCAAAAGGTTAGTGAATGCCACCACGCAAAGTGGCACAAAGCTTCACACCTGAGGTGGAGCTGCCAAAATCTCATTTTCATTGCCAAACCTGCTGAAGGTGAGCTCTGATGTGCAAGTAAATGGAGATAAATATGAGAGGCTAGGAACAAAATCTGCTGGAAGTTCTACCCTCAGAGATCCCATGATGGCACATGGATCAGAGAAGACCTGAAGGGTTACAGTAGGCAGAACATTACATCTTTCAGCACAATGATTGGAAGCGACAACAAAAAGCAAACAATTCTGCCAAGTATAAATAAAGGGTACCACAGCAAGTCAAAGGACATTGTTCTTCCACTGCATAAAAGGTCTGAGGAGCCCACATGTAGAGTACCCTGCTCTGCTCAAGCTGCCTCATTTTTAAAGCAGCTATCGTGAAAATGAATGGGGTAAAGCAAAGGGCAACCCACACAATTCCTACTTTTGCAGAGTCTAAAACTGCACAGATGCAAACTTGTGCTTTACACACACAAAAAAGAGCAAGATCTGAGCACTCAGAGTTCTCCTTAACAAGGAGGAGGTTGCAGGGCTGCTGGAAAACCAGCCCACACCAAATTCCTCTACCATGTGGCAATATGGCCCTGACACCTTCTGGGCATTAAAGTCCTCATGATTCTTTTGATAAGTACCTATGTTCAATCTTATTCTGCCTCATTAAACATTTGCTGCAAACAAATTGAAACCAGAAATTTATAAACAGCCACACATAATAATTGTCATTTTAAACTAAACTATAGAGGTTTTCCCCCCTCTAACAATGGCCAGATGCTATAGAGGAAGGTGAAGAAACAACACCCATAACATTCAGAATAACCAGCCTAAAGGAAAAGACTCTTCTCAGCAGCAGGACATGTTCATTTTATACCTAAATCTCAAAAATTGATGTCTTGTGTTTTGAATCGCATGCATTTGTTCTCATTATTTATATAAATGTTCAATCCTTTCTGAATCCTCCTGGACTTGGTTGGACTCAATTACTTCTGCCAGCAGCAAGTCCCTTCAGGTTAATTACATGCAATATAAAATCACTAATTTCTTTCCCCCCTTGCTTTCAAAACCACCCTGGAGATAAAGTGTCCCTTCTCCACTCACTGTTTTGAATGCTTCTCCTATATCCTCCTAATCATTACCAGAATGGAGCCTCAATCCTGTGAGGATTTATTGTTAAACTTGCACATCAACCTCAGCTCCACAAAGACATAAATATAACAGTCCTCACGTTTTTAGTGTCTCCAAATCCCTCTCCACCTGTGGATCCCCTTTCTAGTTCTCCTACCTTTGAGATGAGGGAGCAAGCACCAGAAATGAGTGAGGAGTTGCTGTCATCTCCCTAACAATATTTTCTAAGCTTCATTTCATTCCCCCCTTCCCTGCTGTAAGTTGATATTAGAGCTTCCTTTCACAACAGCTGTTGCATGGGGGGCAAATGCGTCCACAGAACTCTGGACTCTCAGAAGTCCAGCTCTTCTCCCCAGCTGGTTTAAATTAATTCATTTCTGGTCCTAAATTGTTTCCATGTGCTGCTGTGCCTTGCTAAGCAGCTGCTCCTTGCTGCAAGTGTCACCTGTGAAGAAGATATCCATGTGATAACACTATAAAGCCACTAAATAAATATTACCATGCAGCTCTGACAGCCAATCCATCTCACTCAACTTTTTTTAATGCTTCAAACCCTTCAGCAGCCCCAAAACCCCAGCCTTATCAAAGTCATATCGTCCCAGAAACACTTTTCCCCCATCTCTTTCCCACCTCCCCAATGAAAGAGGAATCTCCCAAACCCAGGCCACTGAGGCCGAATTTTAATTCCTACCCAAATCCTACTTTTGTGCTGTGTTACATTACAACATCCAACACAGTCTAGAGAAAATCTGCAGCCATGCTTTGAAGGTTATTTGCGTGAAAGGTGCTGTAAGAGTTCAATTATCAATTCACTTGGATATGTTCCCACTTTCCTTGCAGTCCCTAAATTGTCACCTATTGGTAGCATGGTGCTAAACTGAACTACAGTATTCAGGCATTAGCATGAGTTCAGTTTGGTCCAAGGTAAAAGGATTTCCATAAACAGTAAATGGATTTCCATGTCCAAAACATATAATTCCTCACTATGGCTTTAAAACTTTCTTTATATAAAAGAAAAGAAAAAAAATAAAACACACATCCTCATCCATCAATAAAATTCTTATTCCATAAGGTGTAAAAACTTAACACAGACTAGAGTTGAGCCCTACATGCTAGTGTACTACCCAGGAAGAATTACAAGTCACTTCTGAAGCGCTTGTATGGCCACTGAATATAGAGCTTTTTGGGGTCAATCAAGGGCAAAACTACTTTTGGGAGACTGCAGGAGCAAAATGTGACACCTTCCCAGAGACAAGTGCTGGTGAACTGCTCAACCCTTCAGGAATGAGGTTCCAATTCCCTTTAGGAATCATCTTTTACAATCTCTGATACTATCTTAATGCGCTACTAACACTAAGACATCACACACATTTTGCCTCTGCTTTACAAGACACTATGCAGTGACTACACAAAGACAAGCAAGAGTAGGATCCACACTAAGTTAGCGTTTATTTACCCGTGTTACACAAAATAACCCCGTTTTCTCCAAGAAGCTAAGCATGATCTGACTACTTTGTGCTGGCTTCTTCACACAGCTGACCCCCTTACAGTGCTGGCTAAAGGAAATTATATATTTAAAAAACAGCAGTAGTAAAAGATGCAAGTTAAAGCATGTATTTACACACACATTTTTAATTAGCTTTACTAAGGTTCAATTTAAATCCAAGTGTGACTAACGTGCTTGCAATGCTTCACCCTGTTCCTTAAATGAAGGCATCAAAACCCAAACCGTAAAACTAATGGTTTCTCCAGGGCTGTTCTCCGTACAGCATCTCAGTCCAGTTCATGTGCTGCATCTTCCAGGCTTTCCGATGACACATAGCCACATTCGTTGCCAACTCTTCCTTAACCAACAAGTGACCTAGATCTAGCATTCAGAAAGTGCCAGTGTTCCTTTGCAGAGCAAACAAAATTTGGGGGTTATTCCTTTCACTTACTGCTTCTTAAAAAAGCAAGCAAGATAACATTCAGCAATGTCAGCAACAAGACAGTTAAGGTACTGGAATTCAGGGAGAACCTGTAGCATCCAAGTAGCACAGTTTAAAAAACCAGTCATCCTGGCTGTCAGAGGAATTCCCAGGGGAAAGCAATTATAGCACAGGATGTCATTCTAATCCTGCATGTCACAGGTAAACTGAGAGTATGCCAAGGGCAAGTTTTGTCCATGAGCAGATTGGCTGGGAGATCTATAAAATGCAGGTACAACCAGTGCAGCAACAGAAGTCTCCAGCAGCTTTGCTCAAGAGGCTCCCTTAACTCTTGTTATTCCACTTAATATAAGAATCATTAGCAAGAGGTGCCTCTGCACAGCCCCAGGAAGGGAGGCTGCCCCTCTCTCTCCCTGGTTCCTCATGGCTGTGCTGGGGTATCCCAGCCCTAACTCAGCCTTAGTAACACCACAGAATTAAAGCACTGCCACCCTGTCACACTTTGGCAGCTTGGAGTGAGAGGTCTTACACTCAACTGAGAGCATGTCACTGTGCTACAAAGCCAGTCACCCTTCTAATTATGCATTTTGGATTTGGAACTAGGAAAGTAGTGGACAGTAATCTTTCAGGCTTCCATTTTAAAACACTTAATAGGCTCAGTTTCCATTTTTGAGTGTCTGTTTCACACACAGCCTCTATTAACCAGCTGATGACTGCATCCAAGACTGCTGCTTAGGATATCCCTGGAGCAGAGATCTGTGCCTAAACCAGGAAGTGAGGAGAAAAATATTCCATGAGAAGTCATTAATAAGGGCTGTGAATAGTACCACGGTACTACTACGCTCACAACTGAAGGGAGGACAGGAGGAAGGAGCCTACTCCAAACCAAAAGACAAGCTGAGTTAAATGCCAAAGCTTTCTTTTGGATAACTGTGCACATGTCTATAGGTAAAATCATTCAGTTCCCTCTGAATACATTACTTTGTGGATCTCCAGCAACTAGCAGGCATCTTCCCCCATGCAAAACCAGTGTGAGCACACCCCATCCTTCTTCCTTCTCCAAGATAGTTCCTCAGAGACTTTGGAGTGGACAATAGCACAGCTCAGTTTCCATAGGGAGCCTGTCAGCTCCTTGGGAGCTGCTTTTCTGCTTCTGCCAAACATACGGACAGAGCTACACCCTGGCCTCGGTCTGGGCAGTCAGGACAGGCTGAGGGAACCTGATTAAAAGAGTCTGCTTTAGCTAAAAGCGACCAACACATGCTCTAAATCAAGAAACAAAACAGCAAGCTGCAGCAAGGACAATGATCAGCCAAGCCCTTGCCTGCTGCTTCCATAGGAAACTACACTTGACCAGAACATCTGGGATCTAAGGGTAAGATGAAAAAGAAATCACAGAGCTGGCTCAGGAGGGCACATGGGAGGGCAGGAGCAGGCTCAGGGAAAATATGAGGTTTTGCTTCTTCCTAAATGTTGATGATTCCAGGCACCACTTACATCTCAATCCATAGTTAGGAAGTCTGTGCTGGAAAGAAAGAAATCCAGACTAAAGCTTCTTTTCTGACATATTGATTGAGTCACAGAGAGGTCCCAAGTCCCAACTGGGATACAGATTAGTTAGTCACAAGTTTTTGCAATGCTCTTCTGTCTGAACTCTCCAGCACAAGCTTCATGCCAATGTATGTGACTGTAGAGGTGTTCAGAAACCAAACTTGCGGTCACATGCAGTTTTCAGTGCAAGGCAATCACTTGCATTAAATAAAACAAAATTTTAAAAAAAAAATTAAATTAAAAAAATTATTTTTAAAACACCACAAAATTCCCAGAAAAGGTAATTCTCAAATAATAGCAGTGTTAAGAAAACACACAAATATTAAGTGATAGATTTGCTACTTTTCAGCTTTTTCCTCTTTTAGCATTTTAAGGTATTGAAAAACACCCTTCTAACAGCAGTTCATTTACAATTTTGGAAGAACATGTTCTGCTATACACCAAACATTATAATATTAAAGACACTTTGAGACAAGCTATATTTTGAATCCATCTCTGCCTGAACAAACCCCAGAGCCAGAAGTTCAGCTGTAGCCAAAAAGAGAAAGCAAAAAGTAAAAACCAAGTTTCTAAAATCTCCTCTAGATGTGTAATCCATGCCTAATGAAGCCAGGCAGCCTGGCCATAAATGAGCAGAGTACTTGTTATCTGGATATTTAAGACTCAAAGGAAGAGGAGTCCCTGTCATCCATCAGTAAAGCAAGAAACTTGATGGCAAGGATGGACTCTGAAAGCTCAGCAATCATGTCAGGTGTGGAAGACTCGGCACTGAGGCTTGGGGAACTCCTGTTCCTGGCTACATTTCCTGTGACATGCCTCACTAAATACTCACTGTAGGTCTCTTCCTCACTCCTTCCCAGATGAAGGACTGTGATAGGAAAGACATTTGCAGGTATTCGAGAGCCCCTCCTGTCTGAGCGGCTCATTCCTCACCATTCCCTCCTCTCCCACGGCTGGACAGCAGTGGCCCATCCCTCTCTAACTCCTGGAAGGGGGAGATAAAGCACTCCAGCTGCTCAACGGGGGCTCGACAATAGTCACTTCACAGCATTTTAAAACCTCGTTTGCTTTTACTTTAGTAATCTTGTCCACCTGCCCACACCCCACCCATGCCTCTATTCTTCCTGCACCACTCTTCCCCCTCCCCCAGTTCCCCCCATCTCTCCACTTACTTCTCTACTCGCTGCTTTTTCCCCTTCTCTTTCAACTGTTTACTGTTTCCTATAGATCACTGGCTGGAGTTCACCTCCCCATGCCATTCACACTGTCAGCATATTCCTCCTGGCCCCAGAAATTCAGGTATTTAGTGGCTGGTCTACTTCTACAGCCACTGTTTGGCTGTTTTGATCTCCTTCTGGATACAGTATGACTCAGCTCGTCTCTGGTTCATTTCACGGGTACCTGGCTGTCAGTTCAAGATCAAAACCCCCCAGAACATTTGTCTGATATGCTCTGGTGCCTTTTCTTCAGAGACAATAGCACCATCCTCTGACATCCAGCCTCCCCATGGGCTGCATTCACATCCTCAGAGGGAAGCTGAATCCCATTTTTCAGGTTCTTTCTGAAAACAAAGTTTTAAAACACAACATTCTCTTTCTAACCACATCATTCAAATTCCTTGCTGCACTCCCAAACCTTCCCTTCCAGTTACCAATATGCCTTTTTTTCTAGCCTGATATAATGCCATTCAACTGATTATAATCGTCCACCCCAAATCCTCCTCATCCCTTCTTCTGAGTGTGCCATCCATCTGTACAAATCTCTGTTTCTTCATCCTTTTCTCTCACAAAGATGTCAGGCTGTGTATCTCAGCTTCCACAGCTTTTGTAGCTTGTTCCTCTCTCTCCAGGATCCTCTCAGGAGAGCTCTCAAAATCTATCCTGGAGACACCAAAACGCACTTTGTTTTAAAAAAAAAAAATCATTCATGCTTTCTCTGGTTGAACCCATCGTGTTTGGGAGGGATTCTCTCTCAATAGTTCTAGAAGGCACACTTGACTTTTGAAGCTTTGATACCAATCATCAGCTGTGTGTACAGACAATCCTCTTTAAATATCACGTCTGCACATTCTTCTTAGTCAAAACAGTGCTTTTGTGCGGCATCTCTCACAATACTGAGCTCCCACTAGAGCTTTTAATATTCCCTAATACTCTAGTGCTTAAAGTCTTAAGCTTTACTAAATATTTAGTGACTAAGTATTTGGTGACAAAAGCAGTGGCTATTATTGGCATCCTTTGATGTCTAATATTAAATTTAAAGCTAAGAAATGCAGTGATTATCCAAAAGCTTCACACTTCTGAAAGTTACAGAACTGCTGATGCCTGCTTAAGTCACAGCCTGTTTGTCTTTTACTTCTGTTAGTTGTAGAAGTTTGAAACACAAGAAAGACATTTCTGTATTTCAATAGGCAAGTGTTTATGGTGCTTTAGTTTGAATCTTATGATTCATTCTCTCATAACAGGGCCAACCATTCAGTGACCCGGGACGGGTTCTTAAGACGGAGAATTTTAAGCAAGGTTTATTAGACTTGACCTGCCCCAACAAACCAGGAGAAGCTCAGTGCCTCAGAGAGGGTCAGATTGCTAAGTGGACTTTTACAGGACACAAACCAACACTGAAAAATAATTTTAAAAAAGTAAATCCAGGCTTGCATATGATCCGTAAGAGAGTTACTATGTTTATTACTGTGAAGGCTCAATACTTGCTGATGTACAAATAGGTTGTTGACCTTGAGTCTTCAACCTAAGCCTGAACTTAGGGCACCATCAAAAAAATTAAGACCAATATTGCTAAATCCAACACCTTGTTAATTTAGTGCTAATGAGTTTCAAAACGTAGAAAAAAAAAATCATCAACCCTTATAAACTCCAGATTAAAAAAAAAAAGTCACCTGATGACAGTTCTAAAACAATTTGGCTTTTCAAAGCCAAACTGCTGGGGGCAGGGATAGCTCTTCATAAATAATGCTCTGGGTTAGAGGCTATTTATTGATTTCAGGATGACAAAAAAGCCATTAATAAAACAAGATCACAGGAAGAGTTTAAAACACTTTATATTCTGAAGAGCTTAAGGGAAACAAACAGCCCATATGTTCCAAAATATTTTTAAATAATACACATGAGGGGTTTGGGGTTTTTTTTGCTCATGAAAGAGGCCAGACTGGAAGCCGAAGTCATGGATTTATGCCTCGAACAGGTGCAGATTTCTGACACGTTGCCTCCTTCCCCACAAAAAGGGCTTGATTCTGAGCTGAAAAAACCAACAGCAGCCACAGGAACCTGACAGTCACTGCCCTAACCTTGCAGTCCCTGGTCCTCCTATTGGGAGGGTAGCATCAGCTGTGGGGATGACCTCAGGAACATACACACTCCCTTCCTTTGAGAACAGGACCAAGGCCTGGCAAACTCTTTCTATTACAAAGAACAACACAGCCCATGCAGGAAAAAATTCTACTTTTCTGAACTATGTTTATGGGACACAGGCACGTTCAAAATTATCTTCACCTCTTACATAAAACCATCTGGGAAAGTTGCAGGAGCTCAGATATACTTTGTAATATTTTCCTGGTAAAAACAGGAGGCAGAAATGGGAAATTTGCCACTCAAAGGAAGCAGATTTGAAATTACTGTTCTGATTAGTATTCTATGTACTTCTTGGAAACACGAGAAGGGGAGACTCTAAGCAAGGCAGAATTTGCTTATTTTTCCTGACTCTGGTTTCAGTTCTGCTGTATTGCTTCATGTCACAGGAGCTTCACAAGAAAGTGACTGGATATAAATCTCAGGGCAGTTTTAAAAGCCTTTAAAATACCAACATGGCTACTACATCAAGCCAACTTCTTATATTATTGCCTTTGATCCCACAGAAAAAAAGCAAAGTATTATGAAAGTTATAGGCACCTCCTTCAGATCTGGCCCCAACTGCCACAGCTGCACTGATTCCAATGAAGTGAGGACATTTTTTATCAGCTGTGGACTTGGCCTGATAAAGGTGAAGGGACTCAGTAGCATGTCAAATCAAGTGTGTGCATTCAAGCTCATTTTACTTACCATTAAAGCCTTCGTGCTTTGAAAAACAGTACAGAGCTGTAATTCTTGCAGAAATGCAATTAATTTCTCATCCGGCTAAGAAAGCAATACAGAAGTAAGACCCAAACCAATACTCCCTTAAGTTCAGAGGAAGTTCTGCTGACATTGAGAGACCTTCACCAGTCAAAATAACACAACTACTTGTTTTGAGATTTGAGATTGGTTCCTAACAGCAGAAACGAGCCATAGTCCAGTCTGAAATAACTGTTAAATGTTCAGCCTCTCGAGCCATAAGCTAAAATCCTTATTTCTGTAACAAGAATCACCTGATACATGGCCACAGCTGGTCAAATTGTTTTCACAGGTCAAGAAAAGAGGAGGAGTCAACAAAAGAAGAGCGTTATTTCAGATGACCCAGGCAGACTAGTTCAGTGTTTGGTTTGTTCTTTTTTTTTTATTAAGAATGAGAGCAGTCAGCGCTAAAAGTTAATATTGTAACAATTCCTGTGGAATTCAGCTCCCTGGAGACAGCTCCGAAGTCCATGAGCAGCCCTCCCCAATGCCCCCGAGCCAGCCTCACTTACCCCCAGCCACCTTGCTCCTTTGTTGGCTGCCTGCTGAATCTGCACTTTTTTAAGGGTGACATTGTAGACAGCTCCATCTTCTACCTCTTCACCCCCATCCTGAAATGTGGTCTGCCAGGAAAAGGAGAAAGAAAGAAAGAAAAATAAGATGGAAAGGAACATTTTCCCTCTTCTGCTGATCACAGTCTACCAATGGCCTGGAGTAGCAGAGCAGAGGAGATGGGCAGCACAAAGTAAAGACAATAATCAAAGCAATCCAGGATACCCTTAGGTTGAGGGAACACTGGAGATATTCTTGGCAAGCTGTCCTTTCCTGTGGTATTGAGATTCCCTGACTTTCCATTTAACTGTTTTTCCTAGAGAAGCACATATTTTACATAGTTGCATAAAGTCTTTTTAGGAAAGAGTGGTTTTGATTAGCAGTCGTCTCTTTCCTCCCCTCTTTTCTACAGCAATTAATCTCTTTGGGCTTTTATTTAGGGAAGGATTCACACTTTTAAAACTCGAATTACTTCGGCATACAGCCTTGAAACTTTGAAGCTACAGAGCATTTAAAACACAGCAACATTTTAATTCTCTTGACAAGGAGGGATCTGAAGCTCTTGTGATTTGCTTTTCCAAAAACCTATTATTTCAAGAAGAAAAAAATCCAAGCAGCTTTACAGCGGTGGGGGGGGGGGGGGGGGGGGAGAGGGGGTGGCGGTTAAAACTCGCAAATAAGAAGCCGAGGATAATAAAGCAGAATGCAATGTCACCCGAACTTCCAGCGAACATGTGATGTAGGGACTCTGCTCGGAACCGGGCACGGCATCGCTAGGCACAGCGTATCCCGGTACCAAGCACAGTATCGCTGGGCACGGCATCGCCGGCATCGGATACGACACCCCTGGCACCGGGCACAGCATTGCCGGGACCGGGCACGGCACCGCTGGGCACGGCATCGTTGGGCAGCGGGACCCGCGGCAGGGCAGGATAGGACAGGGGACGGGACAGCCGGTTACCATTTTCGCTCTCCACAGCAGTTTCATCCTCGGTGGCTTTCCGGGTGCCTCGTCGGACGCGCCGCGCTGCGCCCGCCGCGGGCCGGGCCGGGCCGGGCCGGGCTGAGCCGAGCGGCCCCTGGGCTGCGCGGGAGGGACGGGCCGGGGGAGGGACGGACGGACAGGGGGAGGTGGCCGCGCCTGGCGCCGCCTCGGCCCGGCCCGCCCAGGGTTTCCTGTTTATGGCGGCGGCCCCGCTGGGAGCGCCCTGCCTGGCAGTGCTTGTGCTGCCCAGGAGTCCCCCGCTCGGCACCGCGTGCGGCGGGCGCGTCCTGCCCAGCTCCCAGGGAAGCGTCTCCTCCTCCTCTCCCTTTCTTCCCCTCCCTCTCTCCTCTGCCGCTGCCTGAGCTGGGCGGAGGGGAGCAGGGTCAGGTGTTCGGGCCACCGTAAGGAAGGAATTTTAAGTTATGCTTAAGTTTAAAAACGTACTTCTACCAGTTGGGAAGTAAGGAAATGAAAGGTTTTATTAAGCCCTGCCCGGCAATCGCCGACACTTCCCTCACTTTTATTCCATATCGCTCACAAAGAAGCCCCCATGAGCACTTCTGTGGATGCTTCAGCTGCAGGCAGCTGCGTGCTGACGCGACGATCTCAAGACACCCTAAAAATCCCACTAACTTCGTTGCCTCCTAAGCTGTCCTTAGTTACCTGCTTTTGGGGACTTAGAGTAGGGATTATTCAAGTGCACAAATTCCCGTGCAAGGTAACGAAAGTGCTAAGAATTGAAACAGCTCAGACGTCCCGAAGCCCCACACTAACCTCGGGCATATTCCTGTTCCTATTTCCACCAGTGTTAATACCGATGACCTGAGGAGCAGTGCAGGCTCGGGGGCTGTCAGTACTCACACCTCTTAACATAAGGAACCATACGGAAGCAAGGAATATTATTTTCAGCTATGAAACCAAGACTGAGCTGTGTGGTCACAGGTGCCCTGATCTGATCACTTGACAGGCTGTGCATTTAGTTTATGTGTGTGATCCTGAAGTGATCCAGAATATACAGACTTTGATAACCTGACTCATGTGTACTGCACCCTACCAATCAAAGTGTAGATTTCCCAGAGTCCTGTGGCTTCTCCTGTAAAACTGCACAGAGCAGTCTGAATGCTTTAGATTTTGCAAACCATTCTTCCATGTCATAATTTTAATGTGCAGAAAGTGGAGTGTGACATTGAATCCCTCGTGGCCAGCCCAGCAGGTATGTGAGTACCTGCAGAGCAAATTGCCATTGGACAGGACCAACACATCAGCATAAGAAAATGGATATCCAGACACAAGGAATACAACACCAAAGCAAAAAAATTACTCTGAAATAAAAGCTTTTTTGTGCCGTGATGTCCTGCTCCCACAGTACAAGCACTACCATCACTTTGGATGGCAGTCAGAAAGCAGTGGCACTTATTTCTATTTCTTTATTTAAAAGAAAGTGGCAGTGAGTTAATACAGTGGGAAGGAGATCCTGTATTTGATTCAGTTTGGCTTTTGTTGAATCATGTTTCAGACTGGATCCTTACAGAACACCTTGTGGACAGACAAGCTCAGGACTTTTCCATTCAAGGCAGAGCACAAGCCCTCTCAGAAATTATATTCCTGAATCCTCTTGGCCACTGACAAGTGACAGAGAGAACCTCCATCAGGAAGGAGCAGCAGATTACCTCATCCAGTTTAGCAAGCACCAGAAAGCTACCATTTTTATTCATTGGATTTGCCATTAGTCTTGCACAGAGTTAGATTTTCTTCACAGATTGTTTTTAGGGAGATACAGTGCCCACAATTTAGAATCATTGAATTGTTTAAGTTGGAAACAATCTCTAAGATCACCAAGTCCAATGATGTCACAGTGAAAGGTTACAGAAGAGGCAGTAATCAGACATTTCATTGACAACTGTCTGCCTTGGGAAAAGGGTATTTCAAGGCCCCTAAAAAATCTGCCTTATATATGCAAACACTGATTATTTAATACTGGAAAAGATAAAAAGCATATGTAAAATTTAACTACATTTAAAATCCATTATGTAGTGTACAACCACTTATTTGAGACCAAGAGACAGAGTTCGAATGCACAGGAAAACATGAAGACCAAGCAGGCTCTGATTAATCTAAAAGATGTTTTGTAGAGATTTCAAGGACAGAAGGAAGCCTGAAAATGAGTAAGAAGAATCTACAACTCAGTTTAGGAGAACTGCTGGTTTGCTCCTTTAGCAGACTTTAATCACAAAACTGATCTACACCAATGAACCATGTGGTCAACACAGCGTTAAACATTTGGTTCTTTCCAAATCATGTTCAGATGCAATAACTACATTCCTGCCATATTCAAGCCCTGTGCCTGCCCTTTCTACCGAAGCAGAATTATTCGTCTAATACATCTGAGCATGCATTCCCTCCCTCTCGCAACAAGAGAGAAGCACAAATTCCACTTGTGAATGCAACTTTACACTTCTCACAGTGAAATGTTATATAAGAAAATACTTGGAGGTCTTGAAAGATCTCATACTGCAGATCATTGACCACTTACAGCCCAACAAGAACTGACCAACTGTCCACAGAGAAATAAGGTAGTGGCAGAGTGATGATTTTCCCAGGGTTTCAGCTGTTTCTACAGCTGGCACACAGACGCCTGCACAGGAAGACAAAGCACAAGATCTATAAAGCAGCTGGAAATAAAGAACAGCTCGTCTGACTGCCTCTGCTCAGAGCCTGACAGGAGGAGAGGAGGAAACAGAAGTCAGAGATACCTGAATATGGAAAATATTTGGGAGAGCAAAGGAAAAGGACAACGCAACCAGGTGATGTAAGAATGATCTCTGACAGCTTCTCCAGGAGAGAAAGAAATCACACAGCCTAAAAGGACAAAGCCTGAGGTGTGCGTGCAGCTCGCCTTCACTGGGCAAGGATGTTCCCTGGGAGATGGGAAAAAAACTACCCCACTGTCTCCTTTTTTTTTTTTTTTTTAAAGAAAAGAGAGGAAAAACACTCCTTGCATTACAAAAGCCATAAGTTAAGTCGTGGTTTCAAGAAGGTCCTTTCAATGGCAGTGCCAGCTCAAGCCATTTCCACTTCTTGATGCTTCAGTAGGCCAGGAGCCAGAACTGGTTGTGTGTTGGTTATGTAAGACACTTCCTAGTAACCATGCCTTTGTCGTCAACATTTTTATAGTATTACCTTTTTCTGCACAGCAATGCCACTTCAAGGGCATTACCTAACTGTTAATTGAAAAAGAGGATTCCAGGAGACACTCTGTTCATTCCATAGGAAATACAAGAATCCATCATATAGAATAAAGCCTGTCCAAAGAGACACCCCTTCAATGGATGATGCCTTTGAAGTCAGTGCCTACAAAATAAAATAAATAAATAAATGTTTCTATTAAGACTATCTCATTAATTGTTATTCATCTGGTTTCTTTAAACCATACTTAGTTCTTGCTTTCTGTTTATGGCACATGCCCTCAATTTGATAACTAACAGGTGCCGTGGGCTACAGTTCTGGAGATTGAAACTAAAAAGAAAAATCACATGCAGGTGAACCACAAAAGCTACATAATGCAGACACTATAGAAATCCAAACACAAATCAGTTTTATACTGTGTTTCTTTGCCAGCCCACTCTGACACATAGCTTGGCTGCAGAGAGCTCTTCACCACAGACACCACAGGAGATTCACCTGGGAGTGTTCCTTTACATTGTGCACACCTGAGTTCCAGCTTCCCACTCCATTACACAGTTAGTTTGTCATGGGCTGCTTTAGAGCTTCTTAATATTCAGTGTACTGCAATCTCCTGAAGGTCCTTTATGCCACAAAGCACCTCACAGGCTCATATTTCCATCAGCATGGGCAATGCTCTGCACGTGCTGTGAGCTAATGTAGAAGGGAGCAGAGGTGAGCCAGGTCTTCCATCTGCCTCATTTGGGATTAATTAACTTGGTTATATACATTCTTTAAATGACTGAGAAACTAAGAGCCACTAAGAAAAGTTGTTGGAATCAAACATTAAATTTCAATTACAAACTACTAACTAATCAAAACAAACAAAATGCTACATTACACACTGTATGTCTGCTTTTCAACTGTCTGCAACCTTTGCAAGCCTCACTCCTGTGCAAAAGGGTAAACGCTGCTCCCCCCTCACTCTGAAAGATGTGACAATGCAGTTACAGCTCAGTAAAGAACCAGACACACAAGTCCATCATAATCTGTCTTTCTGGACACCAGAACTAAACAGAAGCCTTCAAGTAATTGCAAATATTAACCAGCTTCATTGTAAAATGCCAGAGGAAATGTACCAGAGGTCCCATACATAAAACTAAATTAATGATTCATAAGGCTGCATAATTAACTATACTAAGTCAAAAAATTATGTAGTTAAGGAAGCACATCCAGCTGTCCCTGGCCCTCTGATTTCACATGTGATTGCAATTAGATAGCCATGCACTGTTTCACAGGCTGTGCTGTCCAAAGGGACATAATCTCAGATCTGGGAGGCATATCTCCTTCAGGAACAGCAAGTCCCTGGACTCCCATTGGGAAAGCCTTCAAAGCAATCCTGTGTGTAAAACCAGGGGCATGTTGCTGGGAAAGTGCACCCCTGCTATGTCATGGGGAGAAACAACAGTGGATTGTACTCCCTGAGCCTCTGCCTCCAAGAGGTGTGCAAGTAGTGCCTGTGTGCCTCAGAGTCTGGGCTTAGCCCTATCCCTAGTCACCCACACCTTATCCCTACTCACTCTCTGTGGTCCTTGGAAATGACCTACAGGAGCAGAGACTGCAGGTCCTAGAACTCAAGTTTCAGTTTCACAGATCACAAAGCACCCAGAAACTTCTCTTAAACCATAAGTGCTTTGAGAGGTCTCCTGTTCCATGCCCATGTGTCCCTGCAGCTTCAGAGCAATATCTTCCTCTAATTTCGTGCTGCAGAGCTCCTCAGTTGCTCACAGTAAATCCTCTCTGCTGCACATTTCAGCAGCTTTGAAGGAAGAAACAACACCCTGGAGTGCATGCTGAGAACATGGTTTTCTGAGGCTCACAACTCAGTCAAATCAAAGCCAAAACTAAGGCACTTCATAGCTATGGCTATTTCAATGCCAAATTTTAGCCCACAGGCCTCAGCTACTCACACTGCAGAGCTGTTCAAAAGAAGACAGCAAAAACTCTTTATGGAGGGGAATAATAGTTTTCCACTCTCCTCATATTCACACATGGATGAAATGTTTTTGCTCAAACTTTCCAAAAAATTCACCTTTGAGCAGAAGCCAAGGGCCTTATTTGAACAATTTAAAAACTCTGCAAAGAATAAATACTTTAATCATATAAAAAGGCACTGCTCAATTACAAATTTGACTGTGGGTAACTCTCTTGACATCAATTCCATTGTCATGGGACCAGAATCAACCTCAGTGCTTATGCAGAACTAATAAAAATTATCCCTGCCTTCTCCAACAAAAAGTTATGGAAGACTGAGAACAGAAAGCTAATATATCCAGCAAGCATTTTATCTCTACAGGAAGACAACAGTGCTGTAACAGAAAACACCAAAATGCCTAAGCCAAAATCTTCATGTCACATATAAAATAAATCAAATGGCTCTCATATTGTTACTCAAAAGATTGTCTTCACTGTGTTTCAGATCTCTTTTTCTGCACCTAAGTTAGGTTTAATAATTAAATTGGCCATGGCACAAACATGTGTTGGGTTGATTTAGCACAGCGCTGATTTTCCCTAATTGTTCTCTTGTCTCCCTACACAGGCTGATTCTCCATAGGAAGTTTCTTACTTTCAATACATTTACAAATTTATCATTTATATTATTGGCTAGTTAGTACTCGATTCTCCCCCTCATTCCCAAATTACTTGCCATGGTTCCTGTTCTTTTAGAGCAAGCTTCAGTTTCCAGAATAATTTAACTATTTGATTAAATGAGTTCTCAAAACTTCCCATTTACAAAAATAACTTGCTTTTTCCCTTCTGCCTTGTTTTATTTTGCTTTGGTTATAGATATACTGCACATATGCCTTTTATGGCCCTGTTACAGTATGCTGAAACAGGATAAATCTCTGTTGGCTATAAGGGTTTTCATCTCCTAATTCTGGCACAGAGTCTTTTTCATTTTTCTTCTTAAAAAATAAATATTTCCTCCCCTAGAAGCCTGTATCACTCCAGTATCCTTTAGTCCAAGCACTCCCCAGAGAACTCTGGGCTTAATAATTATATTAGAGTGTCTGTTATTTAGGATACTGGGAGTACTTTCCCTTCTGTCTGGGGCCTCCTGTCCCTCTGAGTAGACCTTTGCCAGTGAGCTCTGTATTTATGTCTAACTAGTTCAAAGCCCAAGGACTTTGTCCCTCCCACCCATTGGGTTATAATCAGATGGCAGATGTCTTAGGTTTGACTCATTCCCTTCACACACACACTTAGTTTCCATAATGGGTAAATGAAGAGTTTGAATTTATGTGCTGTTCCTACAACAAATCCTAGTGCTCATGTTTTCTTTACTTCTAAGATTAAAATAACAGGGATAAATTAATCATAAATCTTTGTATTCTTATCATAGTTTATATTATTTGCTTTTTTAGTCTAAATGATCCATATTAAACTTAAAAACTCTGTCCCCCCTTTAGTGTGGGACATGTTTCAGGATACTCAGAAGTTCCTAGACCCTGATTTAAGAAGCCTGCTGAATGTCTGTCATATCAGAGAGATCTTCTGAATGCTGGAGACTGGTGCACACCATGGACAGTTTTCTCAGCCAGATTTAAAACAAAGTCTTGCAAGGTTTCCACCAACCCAGATTTTTTTCCCAGCACTCAGGCAACAGTAAGCCAGAGCTGTCATCATTTTTTCTCCTCTTCATTGGGCTAAAAGGGAAATAATTGAGGGGAAGCAACAATTCATCTTATCTGCAGGTCTCTTGGTTTTTTTAATGCTACATTCATTCTATCTGACTTCACCAAATCCTACAAAAATTTTATAACCTTTCTGCAGAGCCTAGGAGGCCCTATTAAATCAGACTACTCCTATTAAATCAAAAAGCTTCTCCACAGATTTCTTTTGAGCAGGGAGGAGCCACAAACGACAATTGTAAACAAATATGTAACAGATAACTCTAGAAATAGATATAGTGGACCCTCTGCAACCACATAATGCTTTTTCATCATGCATATTCCTCAAACAATTAAAATTTTGAGGCTTTACTAACTACCACGGCCTTGAACACAGGAATCTCTAAATTAGAAATTATATCTTCTGAGTGCAGTGTAATAAAATCCAGGTTTGGGGAGACTGGGGCTTGGGGGTTTTGAGTTATTTTTCCTTTGATTGGTTTTACCTCCTCCATCTCTAAAATATCCTACAGTCACATACAACAGTCAGTACAACTGTGACTTGCCTTCTTCAGCTCCCATGAATCTTACTCAGAGGAGTTGCTCTTTCATCATCTAAAAACTCTCCAGCAAGTTCCACCCTTGGAGAAGAAATTCTGTAACTGCTGGAAAACAAGACAAAGGCAGTTTGGAACAGCAGACAGCAACACATTTGCTTTTAATGTCCATTATGTTCTCTCTCTCATGAAACACAGCAATTGAGTAAAGTCACGACACAGATAAGGAAGAGGCTCAGTCATGTCCATCAGATGCAGTGCCAGCTACACACACAGTGGTATCATTATATCCACTCTGATTTAATAAATGAGTGCTAAACATGTTTCTTGAAGTGGCCTATTTTGCTTGGGGAGGCAAAAATGCTTTTATCAGCATAAGTCAACTCCAACTTTTTCCCTTTCTGCTGCTAGGACTCTTGTCTTCCACTTACTGCAGACTCTGAGCTTTCCAAAGCCCACATTCCTACCCACCAAATCAGTAAAAATGCAGCATTAAGACTTTCTTTTCCATTCAGTTATTTAATACTCACTTTTAAGATTCCTCAAAACTCAATCTCACTTTTTGACTCTCCTTAGTTTCATTTTAGAAGCTTTTTATCTCTACTGGTGCTTCTTCTCACAGATCAATGCCTACCAGAAGCTCCCTGAGGATAAAGGTCTTGTCTTTTATATACTACCACTATACCCTTGGTAACCCATTTCAAAATGATACACCCAGCTTTGAGATGCACCTTTATCCTGATGCCAGAAATACATCTGTAGTTCATAACAATGGGACAGAAGCAATATTTCCTTTACTAACAGATGCTAAAAAATGCACACCCCTTTTTGAGGCGTAACCCTAGTGAGCTATAAATACTTGCTTTTGTTGGTATTTACCTTCATACTTTGCCCTACATCCTTCCCCTTGTTTGTTCTCCCTCTGTTCTGCCTTTTGATTTTCATGCTGTGCTCTGAGACAGACTCCTGCCCACTTGCAGATGTCCTAGGACAGGGCATAAACCCTTGCTATGACCTTTAGGCACTGTTACAGTGCAAGGACAGATTTTATGATGGATTCCTTGAATCCAACATCCAACACTCCTGGCACTGGTACCACTGGAATGTAGAGTAATAGAGCACAACTCACTTGAACAAATTATCAACACCTATTAAAAATGCTGTGAATTTTTGGGAGCAGCACACTCCAGCTAAAAAGAAATCTCCCTTGCTACTTGGCTGCTGCCGTCATCCATCTGTCACTTCCTTGAAGTGCTGCTGGTGACTTCAGCAGATTCACTTGCAAGGGAAAGGTGACAGGATTAGACCCACAGGCTGTAAACACTTCACTCCCCTCTGGGATCACCTGGCTTTATTATTATTGGCACATTGTGCTCAGACAGCAAAGACATTCATTTAAGGATACTCGTTTCTATTTCCAGCTCTATTACATCTAATTTTGTTTGAACTTATTTAAAGACAACATTATCAACCCAGGAACAAAAGGCAGGAAGGAGATGGAAGCCCACAATGCTCTAGACAATGACAGGAAACAACCTGTGTTTTGACAGTTCCCCCAGTTCTCTTCCAGATGATCTTTACCAAAGAATTAGATAAAGTCCAAAGAGCAAAATAAAAGCCAAAGCCCTGTGAAGAGGAAATCCTCTTGTATAGGTGCTAAAAGAGTGGAAAATTTTAGAGAAAATTCAGGTCTAGCATCTAGCCTACTGACAACTTACTTAGCAGACTCAAACCCTATCCATGGTATTGGGGTGACATACTAAAATGTATTTTCAAGGTTTTACAGAAAGACTTCCTCAACACCACCCAAGACCTTCAAAATTGGCCAAAGTTGAACACTGTTATGCAAAATTGGAACAAAAGTTGGCGCAGAAGCCAATGTTTTATTCTGCGGAGATCAGCTGGAAACACAATAATAAACAGGATGGAAGAGCCTCTTTTCAGGGGCATATTATAAACAGTAAATTAATTGTGCAATGTGTTACTATGCTCAGGGAGATGAGCTAGATTGGAAATCAGAACCTAGAGTAGATAATTATAAAATATGCAGTTGTATTAAAAACCATTACACCACACACCAAAAAGTAAAAGGAGTATTAAATTCGTTCCTTTGCATTATAAGATGAACACTGAGAGATCCATGGAGGAAAAGTTACTCCATACTTGTCCACAACTGAATTTTCAGGACATATATATGCACTAGATAGGCAATTTTTCAATCCTTGTATTGCCACATCTGCCTTCTGCATTACAAGGATTTTGCAACATCCTCAAAAATAATGAGCTTAAACATACAATCCTTCATCCACAAATCAGTTCTGACCTGAAGCCACCTTGCTAGAGAGGCCTATTCAAACTGCAAGGCAAGTCTTTGGTAATACTGTCAGCAAGAACACCAGAAAGAGTCAAATATTACAAAATAATACAAAAATACAAATAAAGTGGTCACCAGTGCACTGAGGAATGCAATAAACTACCCAATGCATTCCCCATCCAGCACCAGACAGCATCAGGTCCCTGTATGCTTCAGTTTTTACAGATTCATCCTGGATTAAACCCTCAACAAGAAGTGAAATGGCTCCATATCTTCCTCTTCCCCCAAATACATGTCAATTATTCTTTATGGATTGTTTTCTAAACTTCTCCTTTGCAAAGCAAAAAGAAAGCAAAGAAGCCACAACCTTTTTTTTTTTTTTTTTTTAAGAAAAAATGGTGAATTTAAGCTCCAGCCATGCAAGCAGCCAGCCGTACATTCATCACCACAACGTGGCATGATGTGTCACTTGAGAATTTGGCGCCCACTTAAGAAAAGGAATTCTGCTTATTTTTTGTTCCACTGGCTAGTCCAAAACCAAGTGCAAAGTTGCATAATCCCTCCAATTCTGTTGGAGAAATAACAGTCAGAACCAAGATCCACGGAAGAAGGAAGGGAAAAAAAATCCCAGCCCTCTTTTCTGGATAAGGTGTTATAAATTAAGAAGCAAGAGTTCTGTAGAGAAGGCACTGCTCTTACTCTCCCAGGCAGGCTTCTTGCTCTTCCAAGTGGACTCCAGACTTCATGTATTTCTTTCCCTCCCTCCCTCCCTCCCTCCCTCCCTCCCCCAACCCTTGATGACAGTACTTGGCAGGAACTTCTAATTTAAAAAAAAAATCCAGACTGCCTTTGTGCTACTCCAGCAAACCTCTCTGGGGAAAGGATGTTCTTTGCTCAGCAATTCCTGTTTGGCACAGAATGCCAGCATGAGGAAAGCAGCTGGAGTGACTTCCTACTCTCCATTCAGGCCTGGCAGCCTCGGAACAAAGCCTTACAAAAAGAAAGAGAGGCTGAAACCAACAGAGAATCACTGACAAAGAAGTGCACAAGGACTCTGGTAAGATGTTATTTCCAGCGCTCTCACAACACAGGACTCAGTAAAAACCTGAGCCACCAGAGGCCTGGAAAAGCCAGTAGATGGTTGTGGATGGTTGTGGATAATTCTGTGGCTGCAATCCCAACAGTTGCCATGAAGATACATAAGGATATTGTCCAGTTTAATCCGAATACCAAGAGATTTACTGCAAATGCCTTTCCACAAGCAATTCTAACAGTGCAGCTATCACCGTATCTCCCCAGCCTTCAAGATTATTTTGATGGACATTACATTTTTTTCCTGAGAAACACAATGTCTATTTACAAGTGCAAGGAAAGCTGAAGTTTAATCCAAGGATTACAGCCATGAAGTCCTCCTAATCTCAATCAGACTGCTCCTAGATCTTTAATTTTAAAATCCATATATTACTTGCTAATTTCCTTACAATTAAATACCAAAATCCAAAGCATTTGAGATCATAGCTGAGTTCTGGAAGAGACCCAAGAGTTAAATCTCCAGGGAAGTCAGGCAAGGCTGGTAATTGGGTTCAGACAGGGACATATATTTGGGGTTTTAAGACAGTGATACTGGATAACACTCCAGCCTTGCATTTTCCCCTCTTTTTCAGCTTTACTCATTTCTTCCTTTTAAGGAAAGGTGACCTTTTTACTTGCCTCTCATCACCAATCACATCTAGATAACACTAACTAAGTCTTTACAGTAGCCTGGCTACTGAACGTTTAGTGAAGGGGGGAAGGACAAGATGAAGGAACAGCGTTGCCCCTCCAAGGCAATTTAACTCCAATTTGAAGGTCTGGCCTTTTCCTGAGGCTGCATCACCACAACACTCACACCGATTGTATCCCCATAACAGGACGGGTCTCCTTCCTCCTCTCCCACCTCCTTTTCTTTAATCGCCATGGATTTCCTTCCCTGTAACCTTGTTGCCAGCTCTCAGCCTACTCAGGGGACAAATGACAAATTCCTCTGGTTCAGTCTGCAGTTGAGGGACGAGGAATGCAGTTCCTCCAACAGTATTTAGACAAGAAGAATGGAAAAGAAATATTCCAAAGGAATATTCAACTCATTAAATGTTGATTAACATAAAAATACATTAAAGGAATGCCCTGCACGTAACGTACAGGACATTAATGAACTTGTTCCTACATGTTTAATCAAAAATCTTAAGAAAATATGTGTATCACGTCCATGTCATGACTAGTTTGAGCAGCAGCCCTCTCCCTGTACAATCCTATGGCAGCAAATCCTCTGCCTGTGCTAACTTGTCCTCCCTAATCTTTGTTGGTCTCTGCTCATACAAGAACAGAATACACCACCCAGATCAAACACAGATATTAAACAGGTATGCTAAAAAAAGAAAATCCACAGCAAAACTTAACTAGTCTCCAGGGGAGGGAGACACCATGGACTATGGAACCCCTTCTCAGGACATTATTGTGCTTATTGTGCTGCTGGAGGTGTATCTTATCTAGGTCACTGTTTTGCCTTTTCCCGCTCAATTATTTGAGGAATTGCTTTACAGTCTCCTTTGATGTAGGTATTCAGGCCAGCAACAGTGCAGAGAGGGGAGAAGGTTATCTTCAAAAATGTTTAATGAAGACCAAAAGGGATTTTTTCCAGTTTATCACGTTTCCACTGCAAACAAGGGTGCCATTACACCTGAGAGAGGGCCTACACAATGACAGCTCAAAAAGGCCATTATGGCTCTCCAGTAATGGATAATGAACATACTTTTGTTTTAATCCTCCATGTTTCAACCATAAACCCAGAGCAGTAAGCCTATGGCAGGCAGTTGGAACTACATGACCTTTAAAGGTCCCTTCCAACCCAAACCATTCTGTGACTCCCTGACAGTCTATTTACCTCCTGCAATTAATTTGTCACCCTGAAGCCAATTTCCAGAAGAAAAATGCCAGCAATCCCCAAGCTACCACCACAGTTACAGCTGGACTGCAGCTTCCCAAGCTGAGACAACTTTGGTGGAACACGTCACATACCATAAATTCCTTCTCTGTCAAGAAGGTGGTCCTGCAGGTAGGGCTGATACAGGAATAAATTTCCCCACCAGCTGTTTTCTTCATAATAAAGGGGGAGGGGGGGGGGTGGTTGGGTGTAATATATGTACATATTTGTGTGTGTCTATTTTTTTTTCCAGGGCTGTTGTTTTCTATTAAGAGGAACCTCACAAAGATGTGTCATTTCCTAATTAATAATAGGATAATTATCTACACAGTCCATGTGTAACTTAAAAAAAATATATATATTTTAGAGCAGTGTTTTCATTTTGTGATTCAATATCATTGTTAATATACAAAAGGTCATGTAGAATGGGGCAAGTGAAGTATAGAACATTGTTGCCCAGCAAACAGGGGTTCTTTCATGAAATCATGAAATGGGTTGGAAGGGACATTAAAGATCATCTCATTCCACCCCTGCAGGGACACCTTCCACTATCCCAGGTTGCTCCAAGCCCCATCCAACCTGGCCTTGGACAATTCCAGGGATGAAAGGGATGCAGGAAGGGGATATAATCACTGAGAGTCACTTGGAAAGGGGAATGTGTGCAGCAAAGAAATACCTGCAAAGCATTGGCCTGTTATTTGGTACATCAGCAGCAAAGCAAAATGAAAACCCCAAAATATTCAAATTTACTAAACTGTCTGAAGAAGCACTTTCATTAAATCAAACACACAGCAAGTACAACATATATATAGGAAAAGAAATATGTCTTGCCTTTACCTGTGCAGTCTGACTCCATTTAGAGACAAAGCTGCCAGAAGCAGCTTAAACCCAAATTCCATATTGATGTAAATAAGGATCATACCTGCATCACCCATAGAACAGCCAGAGAGGCTACAAGACCCTCAGCTCCTGGGCAGGACTTGCCCACCACGGGTGCTGCATAACTCAGGCAGGTCTGGGAGTCTCCAAATGCCTGAAAATGGGCACATAGAGCTGCCCTACACATATCACAGGAGTTGGAGTGAATTCCCCTCCTCTGTACTGGATACATCACTGTATTCAACCATGACATTAAAAAAAAGTTGGCTTTCCTTCCTCTTAAAAAGGGAAATAGCAATACTCTGAAATCACATGGCTTCCAGGCAGGTTCCCAAGCATACTTTGTTTTCGTTGACTAAAGTAATGCCCAACAATGGCAATTGAAAGCAGGTTTTCCTACACTATAAAAAGTCTTATTCTATTATAAAATAGCAGGTCTTAAATTGTGTTATTTAGCGAACACTCATCCCTGCATAGTGAAAGAATATGGGGTATCCAGATAGAGAAGTATGAGTTGTTTGGGATGCCCAGGCTCACAGCCTATGGTTAAAGCATCCCCAGCAACTCTGGGTGTTCCCAAAGAACACCCAACTCTGCCTTCTCTTTTTCCCTGACATACAGCCAGCGTTTTTCAGTTTGATAGGAATTGCCAGGCAGCTGCTTTGGAAGGAGGAGATGGTAGGTGTAATCACTGCACTGGTAATCAGGATTTGCATGGTTTACTCTGTGAACAGAGTCACAACTCCAGTGGGTTTTCTGCCAGCACAGCTCCCCTCATTCCTAGGGAAGGGCCCGAAAGGAGACAGGTGGAAATGAGATCAGATTTGGACTGAACATTGGTGCAATATTCTGCATGTACAAGGCTCATAGATCCTACCAAATTAAAATTACCTTTACTATCTGTCTCATAACCCCCACTTTCCCTGGTCCTGTGCTTCTGGAAACCATCTGAGCTCCACTGATCAACATGGAAGCAAATCTGTGTGCACAGATCATTTAATCGCTTGACCTCAAATCTTAAATTATGTTCTGAACTGATATTTTCTAAGAATGAAATATGTCTCTTTGAGTCCCAAGAATCATCTTCATTTTAAAAGGAAAGAAGATGAAGCAGATTATATATATATAACATATATATATATATGTTATAAATATATATGTGTGTGTGTGAAATACATAATATATGTTATGTGCAATACATGAAAGGTCTCTTCTCCATCCATTGCTAAACTTTAATTTTGTTCCTCTATATTTTCTATCTGTAAACACAGGCTCTTGGCAAGTTCCCTGGCTCTTTCATAGGGCAAGAGGAAATCTGTCCAATTGTTTGACAAAGCATCCCGATAACACTTTATAATTAATATAGAAGAATTTCTCCACCTATAATCTCTGGTGTGGCCACACTCAGTATTTTTTTTAAATAATCAAAATCCTGGGTTATTTCCTGTAATTTTTCCTTATGATTTTTGCTGTCCTAAAATTTAACCTGGTTACCCTGTCTATGGCATGTAAATGTCCTTATTTGTCATTCCCCTTACAGACTGCTTGCTGCTCTGTGGGTTTCAATTCTACTCTTAATAGACAGAAGAGGGAAAAATAATTATTTTTAGGCATAGAGAAAGGGAAACAATCAAGATAATGAAGCCCTGGAAAAATCTCTGGAAGTGAGGTGATAATTCCAATCACTTTGAGACTAAACAAGCCAGATGAGGCAGATTTGGTGGAATAGTTTTGTGAAGGTCAGACTTCACAGGAACTCATGCAGGAAATATTCCCAGCTCAGGACCTAAATCCTGGCTAATCTTTATGGCCCCTTGGCAGAGTGCAGAGCACCAGGGCTCCACTCTGGAGCCAGGAGCAGCGGTCCTGTGGCACGAGATATCCCACAGTCTCATGTTCAATGGAGACTGGGCAGTGTGGAGGCAGGTTATGCCACCACAGCATGGGTTCAAATTGCCTGGATGTGTTTATGAGCAACTGTGGACAGATCTTGCTTCTTTCTTCATATCCTTTGTTTCTTATTTTTAAAACCTTAGGGCTGCACAGGAACGTCGAGTCTCCAGCTGATTATGGTACCATGTGACTGCTCTGGACTTTGAACTCAGATAAACTCCCTACTGAATGAATATGTGTAAAATGCTTTCAGCAGAGATTATTTTGCACCAGGCTGTACTAAGAAATGCAACAGAATTTCAACACTTGCATTTCAGAGGCACAAAAGAGAGGAACCATCCTTGTCCTGAGTGTAGCGTTTCAGGGGAAGCTCCAGAGCCCTTTACCCATACACACAGCAACATTTATACCAGCCTATGGAAGCAGACCATCGTTTCGTTTGAGGAATGAAACATCCTGATTCCATGTAATGATGCATCAATTTCTCTCTAATCAATGCACACAACTTTGCTTCCAAAAGACATCTTCAGAAATCCCAAAATCACATATTTAAATCAGTAAAATCAGGTCCAAACTGGCCACATTGGGATGGATCAGAATTTCTGCATGCTTTTTAGCCTAAAGAGATACCAGGGTTTGTCTAATATTTGGATACAGAAAATCCCAGCCCTGATCATTAGGGTGTTTTTCCCTAGGTGCAGAACATATGGCTTGGACCCTGGCTCACTTCCAGATGGAGTCATTAGGGACTGTTTTCCCTGTGGTTTTCACTGGATAAAGCATTCCTCTCCACTTCCTCCTGTGAACGTCTGTATCTTGTTGTGGGGCACTAATTAGTACCTCCTGCCTGCTGCCCCAGAGAGGCATTTTAGCAAGAAGTGAAATATTTCCTGAAGTTATAATTATATCCCTGTCCCCTCCAAATATAGTTGGGAGGGGCAAAGATAGAATTATAATTTTAAATATAATTTGAGAGAGATAGAGATAGAGATAGAGATAGAGATAGAGATAGAGATAGAGATAGAGACAGAGACAGAGATAAACACGGATCTGTTAACATCATTTTGGGTTCCTAGGGATCCATCAGACACTATCTCCTGTATCAGAATGGTGGCTCATGGAGAGGGACAGCACTGGCAAAGGAGCCAAAGGCCAATGCTGCACGTCCAGAAATGCACTTGGGTAGTGGGAACACTCTTCCAATTAATCCATCCAATAGGGTAGTTTGGGATTTGACTCCCATCCTGTAAGGATATGATGCTGTTGATTGAGGAGATTGAAAATTTGATGGGTTTTGATCAGGGAAAAGCACCAACCAAAGGAAAAGTGCTAAGTTTCAGGGGGAGAGGTAAGATTTCCAGTGCCTCTGGTGGAAAACCTCTAGAGACACTTAAACGGAGCTCGAGAAGCAATCGTCTCCATCCAGCACAAAACGACACACATCCCTGAGGTGCGACATTGCCATCATGTGGCCATCACAACTCTGCAGGAACATCAGCAGGGATGGGAGGAATCGGAACTTTTTAAAAAAAGATTTGCAGCTTTTTCAATTGTCTTTAGCACTGACAGCCTACAGGAGAAGTGGCGAGGGGCTGACACCCTCTCCTGACATCCCTCTATAAAGAAAAACACTCGTTTCTTCAGACCTCCCCTCCTTTATGCCGGGGAGCAGAGGCATCTTCTACTTCCCGAGGCACAGCACTGCCAGGGTGATGTTGCACTGCACAGAATAGAGCACAACTGACCACTCAAAATGTACAGAAACACCAGAAATGACAAATGGAACATTCCTGATGTCAGGAAGCCAATCTTTAGGAGATATCTGAATGAGAACAGCACAATGGTCTGGATCACGAAGGAACTACAGCACATATATATGTGAAAATATATGAGGAAAAAATACAGAAGTTAGTGTAGAGTCAGAAGTGGAAAGCAAAGCAAATTAATGAAATGAGGAATTTAAAAGAAAAATTAAATACTAACAGGGAATGCAGAAGCGAGCTGTGATAAAATATGCAGATGGCAAAGTTTTACAGTGGAGGAGCAACAGAATTAAACAGGATCCAGGAATGATGAGGGGCAATGAGAGCAGCAGTGAAGACAACTTCCTGCTTGAGCCAAAAGCTGTTCAACCCCACAAAATTTGTGTTTACCCTCCTCTGGCACCCTGGCACAAAGCATGATTGAGCTTACTCATAGAATAGCCCACTGCTCCCTGGAATTACAGCCTCAGGGAGGGGGACACAAACTTCCTAAGAAAGGGAAAGCCTTGGTGCAGAAGTACAATATGAGTTTTCTGTTCAGCTGGCACATCAGGCAGATAAACACACAAATCATTTGGAAAGAAACTCAGTTGGACATTGCTGAGAACACCCAGATTTCATCTATAACAATCTTGTAGCAAAACTTCACTACTAAAAAAGGGCAATGGTATCACTTGAGAAATGAAAAAAAAAAATATTGACAGGCACAAAACAGTAGCTCAACTCCCACAATTTGCAAAGGTAAATTCTGTTTGTGTTCCTGTCTCCCAGCACCTGGCACCTGGAAACACCTGCTGTCACCATCTCAACTGGGGCCAAGCCCCTGCACTGGGAAAGATCCTTCTGCACTGAACTGCCCAGACCAGGGAGGAACCTTCTTCTGCATGACAGAACTTGCAAAGAAAGATTGCAAGAGCCCTAAAATGGAAACTTAAAAACCCACTGAAGGAAATCAGATAAATATTTGCTATTACCCTGAGCTGGACCTGCTGACATGGTAATTACACCATTTTAATTTCTTTGTTTGTTGGTATTTGCATGTTTGTTTTGCCAGATTGAATCATGGAATCACCTGTAACAATCTTGAAAAGTGTGGCAGTTTCTATTGTGCAGTTTCTCCTCTCTAGGGTAAAAGAGAAATTTTTACTCTTTTTTTAGCAAAACCGCTGATTTGTGAAAAATACCCCTAGGCTCCAAGACTTTTTTCCTCTGTGTCATCAAGTTACCATATGCTGCTACAAGTTCCAGTAGCTTTTTGAAGAGACTATACACTATTATTTATGTAGTTTAAGTGCAAAACAAATTGAAGGTTTGAATTAAAATATTACTTTTCTTTTTCATTTAGAACTGTCAGCTCTATAGCACATAAACTGGGAGGTTTTTCGATACAACATGAATACAGGAGAGAAAACAGTTTTCCAAGAATTTCTGACACACCAGGGCACTGTGGTAAAGACCTGCTGCTGGCAGAGACAGACCCACGTGTCTGCCAAGTGTCCCTACCACATACGGACAGGGGAAAAAGCCAGAGCCCTATACAAAGAATTCCACAGGGTCTTTGGCTTCCCACACAGACCCCCAGTGACTCCCCAAAAGAGGCACCTTCTCTTCTATGAGCTGAGGAGCTTCTCGGGCAGAGTCCTCCAAAAAGGCCACGCCACAAACTGCAGTGCCCAAGGCAAGCACCCTGAGGCTGTGCTGTTGGAGGCCGGCGCTTACCTGGATGCAGTCACAGCTGCCTGTGCAAGCATCAGCTGCATCACCCTCTATTCCAATTTCTCACCCTGCAACGAGGCTCAGCACTGCTTCGTGAGGAAAATGTTCAGCTTCCTGCTGAGGCACCCCCACATTTCGCTCTGCATCTACTTCTCTCGGCCCTATCCCTGCAGGGACAGTCTTCCCGGGGCTCTGCAGGACCTCTGCAGCCTCTGGCCCCGGGTGACCCTGAAGAGGCTTCCAGGAGGGGCATGGCCATACCTGCTCTGCCACTTTGTGTGTGGCATCACAGGGGCAGCCCTTGTCACCCAGCTCTGCCAGCAGGTACACAAAACCCACATCAAATTAACCTGACAGCAATTAAAACATATTTTAAGACAGCCTTTCCCCAGGGAATGCAGGGGAACCCAGCTGGACAGCAGAATTTAAAGGCCTTTTCCTGTCTCAGCCTGGCCTCCCAGCAGCCTTTCCCAGCCATGAAAGGCAGTCTGCTTCCTCTGATGTCTCCAAGCCAAGGAGGGCTTTTCCCAGGTGTGTTTCTGCCCTCTCAGAGGGAACAGCTATACCCCAGACCCAGAAATGTTGTAAGGCATTTAAAAATGCCAAAGGAGTAATTCAGTGGAAGTCCTCATTCTGAAATGTTTCCCCATGGCACACACCTGCTCTGAGGATAGCATGGATCCATCCACTTTTGGTGTGAAACTGAGATCACAGATAGCAAAAAACATCAATAAAGTGCCCTCCTGCCAAATCTAACCCATGGAATAACTCTGGGTCTCAAATAACTGATTATTAACATATTTTTGTTTTAATCCTCTACCTTAAAAGCCAGAGCAGAAAGCCCCAAACCCCAAGTACTCCCTGCCCATGGCAGGCAGTTGGAACTACATGACCTTTAAAGGTCCCTTCCAACCCAAACCATTCTGTGACTCCCTGACAGTCTATTTACCTCCTGCAATTAATTTGTCACCCTGAAGCCAATTTCCAGAAGAAAAATGCCAGCAATCCCCAAGCTACCACCACAGTTACAGCTGGACTGCAGCTTCCCAAGCTGAGACAACTTTGGTGGAACACGTCACATACCATAAATTCCTTCTCTGTCAAGAAGGTGGTCCTGCAGGTAGGGCTGATACAGGAATAAATTTCCCCACCAGCTGTTTTCTTCATAATAAAGGGGGAGCAATGGGGGGGTAGTGGGTGTAATATATGCATATATATGAAAGGAATGAGAAGGAGGTGTCTTTACAAACTGTGGGCCTGCTGGTAGATAAAGCCAGATACTGAAAGGTGAAAGAAGCAATGGGAGGAACCATAAATTCCATAGGAATTCCACTAATTGACACAGACGGTTACTCACTCAAGGCCTTGCAAAATCCCTGGACTTCTAGAAAAAGAACAGAGACACAAAGAAGAAGGAAAGTGGGGGGGGGGGGGGGAGGGGTACACATTAGGAGGGGGTCTGTATTAGGCGATTTGGGAAGTCTGTACCTCTCAAGTAGCGCAGCCAATGGGGAAAGAGAGTGTCGTGGTTTGATGCTGGCCAAAGACCAGGCACCTACAAAAGCTGCTTGCTCACTTTCTCTCAGCTTGGTAGAGGAGAGGGAAAAAAAATTAATGAAAGGCTCATGAGTTGAGATGAGGATTGGGAGAAAACACTCTAAGGGCAAAACAGATTCAAATTTAAAGGTATAAAGTAAATTTATTATTAACAGAGTCAGAGGAGGACAATGAGAAGTAAAATAAACTTTAAAACACCTTTTCCCCCCCAGGCCCTCCCTCCTTCCCACCGACAGTGCAGGGAGACAGGGCATGGAGGTTTGGTCAGTTCGTTACTTGGGATCTTCTTCTGTTCGCTCAGGGAGAGGACTCTTTCCTCTGCTATGCCATAGGGTCTCTCCCATGGGCAAACAGTCTTCCCAAAATTGCTGTGGTGTGGGTCACTCATCCACAGTGTGCAGTCTTTTAAGGAAAGGCTGCTCTAGTTTGGAAGCAGGGGCTCTCTTTATCTCTGGAAGCAGGGGCCCTCTCTCTCTATTCAGGTCTCCCACTGGATCAGCCTCTGGTATCCATCTGCTCCAGCGTGAGCACTTCTCCCATGGGCTGCGAGTGGATCTCTGCATCCCCCGTGGACTTCCTGGATTACAGGGGGACAGTTTGTTTCACCACCATCCTCACCATGGCTTGCAGAGGAATTTAGATTCTGATGTTTGGAGCACCTCTTCCTCCTCTTTCTTTTCACTGACCTTGATGCCACCATGTTGTTCTCCTTCACATGTCCTCACTTCCTTCTCTTTCTCTGACTAGAAGAAAAATTGCTGCTTGTAGGTATCACTGTCAACAAGTTTCACTAATTCAAAGATTCTTGCAGCATCTCGCAGTGCCGAGAGGTTGATCTCGTCTAGGTTCTGCATCGGGGAACTGCTTGCCGTGTTTCTGCTGCTGGCCACGTGGCCCCGCCGCCACCGCACAGACAGTGGTGGCTGCTGCAGTGCTGGTGCTGTTTAACGCCTCTCTTCATGTGGGGCACTGGGAAGGAGAAGACGTCAATGCTGCCCCTGCCTTTCTGCCCACAGCACGGCTGGCTAGGGACTGCCAGGCAGGCAAGGCTCTCCGTGAGCCATGCTGAGATGGGGGTGGCCACGGTGGCGCATCGCACCACACTGCCCGGGATGGGCCCAACAGCAGCATCTTGCCACCCCTGGCAAAAACTGCATGTGCACTGTTTTGATTTTCTTCTTGAATATGTCATCTCAGAGGCATTATCAACCTCTCTAATTGGACCAGCAGCAAGTCCATCTTCAGAGCCATCAGAGATTGTCTCTGTCGGACATGGTGGGAGCTTCCAGAAGCTTCTCACAGAATCTACTTCTGTGGCCCTCCCCTGCTACCAAAAAATCAGGCCATGCCAAATCAACACAGAGAGAGGGAAATGTGGCCAGGAAATTAGGATAAAAAGGAGGCTGCCTCTTCCAACAACTTGAGAGACCCCATGGGAAATGCCCCATGGCCTCTCCTTTATTCAAATAAAGTTATAGTGCTCCTCTGTCTCCTCTTTGCATATAAACCTCTGGTGTTTGTGGATTAGTTTTCCTAACAAATTTGGGTGCTTTTGTCCGGGATCCTTCCACCACTCAGAGCAGAAGGCAGTGAGCGGAGCTGAAGGCGCCCCTCACCCAGTTTCAGTGATCAGCTCCCCTTGGTGGCAGCTGGCATGGGGCAATTGATTGGGTTCCTGAGACTGTCCAGGAGACAGACGAGTGGTGGAGCAGGGGGGTCCATGAAGAGTCCATAGGGAAGGACCACTGAAAATTTCACCAGTGAGTACAGTGGGATCTTCAGAGAGTAAACCTGAGAGGGCACTCATGGAGGTTAGCACAGGTAAACCTGAGAGAGCACCCATGGAGGGTAGCACAGGTAAACCTGAGAGGGCACCCATGGAGGGTAGCGAAGGTAAAGCTCGGAAGGGGCCCTGGCAAAAGAGGTGATGATCCCAAAATATCTCCAAAGAATCCCTTGAAAGACTGTTGAGTTGGTTTACACATTCTCCCACAGGTAATTAAGGACATGGATGCCCAAAGGGGGCAATAAGGGAAAGTTGAGAAAGGGTCTCAACAATCCATGCCCGGGGGGGCAATAAGGGGAGTCGAGGAAGGGTCTTGACAACAGGGGATGGACGGATGGTGTTGGTATGTTGGGAAGGGATTGGTTGAAGGGTAGTGTGGAGAAATATGGTTGAGGCAAGGAGTGGCAGGACTCGGTGCAGAGGTATGAGACTGGGAGCACAGGCTGGGGGCCTGTGGGGAGGTGTGGGGTTGGGCCGGGGCTGTGGAGCAGCCAGGGCTCAGCGCTGGGTAGCTCCTGACCCTGCTGCTCCCCCCAGGCAGGGCCGGCAGTGGCCCATGGCTTCCATGAGGCTGTGGGCCACCCCAGCCACCAGTGGTGCTGCTGGCCATGCCCGTTGGGTGTGCCGGGGGGGTGGCAGGACGGGGACTGGCTTTACTATACGGTGTATGGTGAGGAGGGTGAGCACAAGGAGGAGGAGGAGGAGGAAGCAGTATCTGGGAAATGCAAATTGTACGTGGAAGGATTTTCTTTTAAGGATTTTGTTTGGTTCACTGGAGAAACGAATGATTTTGAGCTGTGGGAGAATAAGCACCCACAGGCAGTAGCAGGGGGGACTACAGGAAGGGCAGAATAAACCCCTAGATTAACTGGTTAGAAAGATACAGAAAGTGTATGTAAGAAGGGATGAGGAGAAGGTGAAGGCAAAGGTGATGGCAGAGTTTTTACAGCCCCAGAGGGATAAACTGCAGGGCCCAAGGGGTCCCCCAGGACAGAAGGGATGGAGTCGGCCACAAGTGACTGGCAGAAGCATTCTCTCCTCATCAGAGGAGAGCCAACCCAAACAGTGGCTGGGAAGGAATCAGTGTGCTATCTGCAGGGCAGAGGGACATTGGAAGCAGCAATGTCCGTAGAGACAGCTGGATCCTCATGAGGAAGAAACCCAGAGATTAATGGAGATTAATTGCTAGGGGTGTTAGGGGCTCCCATTATACCAGGGACCCACCACACTGGAGGCCTCAATAACTTTTAAGGTGGGTCTGGACTGAGAGGAGCCTGGTAGATACAGGGGCCTCTCGATCCACTTTGAATTTTATCCCTAAGGGGGGAAAATTGTCAAAAAGATCTTTGATTATTCAAGGCGTGAGTGGAAAGGATAAGCAGATGCATTTAATTCAACTACTAGTAGATGTGAGGAATAGGTTTGAAATGCAGGAATTTCTGTTTGTTCTTCATTGTGATTGTAATTTACTGGGAAGAGATTTGATGGCTAAAGTAGGAATGCAAATTAATATTGTGAAAAATGATACAGAAGCTAACACTGTGGTAACTTTGTGTAAAATGTCTGAGAAGGCTTGTGCTGAAATACACCCAGAAGTGTGGGCAGTCCCAGGGAAATAGGGAAAATTAGATATAGAGCATCTCCAAATTCCTTTGAAGCAACCAGGACAAGTGGTGTCTAAAAGCAGTACCCTCTTTCAAGGGAGGGAAGGAAGGGGTTACATCCTGTCATTGAGTCCCTGCTAAAGGCAGGGCTTTTGGACCCAGGTATATTTCCCTATAACACTCCTATATCCTGCCGGTTAAGAAACCAGATGGAGCCTTGTCTTGGTTTGAAAGACAGGTGTCTGCTAAGGAAGGCAGAAGCCTCCCTTGGAATGGCAGATGCAACCCCCCTTCCCTCCGAGTTATTATAATTTTGAAATCAAGGGGGCTTTTAGGCAAAGATGTGGGAAATAGGAATAACAGTTCTTTACTATTATGTATCTATATGTGTATAACCAGTCAAACAAACAACAATAACTATGGCAGTAACAGCAAACAATCACAAACCCAGTCCCAGCCTTCTCGGCTGTCAGGCCCTTTCCCCTCGGGTGCAGTTCCGCTCGCAGCCGGCAGGGGCGCTGGCGGCTCCCGGTGAGCAGGGCAGGTGCGATGGTTCCCCCGCGGCTGCAGGGGGCGCTCCGGAGCGAGCTCGGGGAGCACGCAGCACCGGTGGCCTGGGATCCCGGGAAGGGACGGGACAAAGAAGCTTCACAAAGCCCTGGGCAGCCGATCCCGGTGTCCAGCTGGACCCTCGGGAACAGCAGGCTGGAACAGCAGGGACGAGCACAAATCCTGGGTGGCAGACGCGATGTATCCAAGCGGGGAACCACCCTGAGGTCTGGGCAGGCAGGGTGAGCAGGGCTACAACGTAGCGAAGGCTCGAAGCAACGGCGAGGCAGGGCGGTCACGGCCAGGCCTCCAGCGGGGCAGGAAAGGCGGCTTTGGGATCCCGGTGTTGTTTCCAGCAGAAAGAAAAGCGGCCGAAAAGAACCAGCAGCTCCTCTCACTCCGAACGCTGAGACCGAACTGACCCCACATCCAGGTGAAACAAAAGAGTAGCCAGGCACACCCCACTCAGTGGGTAGCTCTTTGTTTTCTTAAGTAACCAGCAATTTGTTGTCTTAGTAACAGTATGGGGGAAAATTCCTTTAACAGAAAAAAAACCTAGAACTCCTAAAAAGCCCCAACAAACCTACAGAATGGTGCAGGATTTAAGAATAATGAAATAATAAATGAAATTGTCAGACCAAGGCATCTCACAGTTCCAGATCCCTACACCATCCTGAATCAAATCCCTTCTTCACATGAGTATTATTCAGTACTGAACTTGAAGGATGCTTTCTGGGGGTGTCCGAGGACAGCAAACAGTATTTTGCCTTTGAGTGGGAACAGAAGGAAGGAGGGAAAATGGTAAAACAACAATTGACATGGGCAGTCCTACCGCAGTTTTGTTTGGGCAAGCCTTGCAGAAAATATTAAGAGAGTTTACTCCACCCTTGGGAGTTAGGCTGTTGCAGTGGGTGGATGACTTGCTTTTATCAGGGGAACAGGAAAAGGTGGTTGAAGAAGCTACTGTGAAGCTGCTTAATTTTCTTGCTAAAAAGGATCTTAGAGTGTTTGAAAAGAAAGTGCAATTGGTAGAAAAACAAATTAAATGTTGGGGGCACATTTTGACTGCAGGTCTACGGTGTATTGATCCAGAAAGAATACAAGGAATTTTACAAGTACCATTACCCCCGACTAAAAAAAGAGTTACGGCAGTTTTTCAGGGTTGGTAGAGTACTGCAGAGCACAAATTGAGGATTTTTCTGTTTTAGCCAGACCTTTATATGACTTTTAAACCCAAAACAGTCCTAATGTTGTGGCATGGACACTAGAAGGAGAGAAAGCTTTAGAAAATTGAAAGACAAATTGATTAATTCCCCAGTCTTATCTCTTCCAGACTCAGAAAAGGAATTTGAGTTATATGCGGATGTTAAACAGGGCCATGCTAAAGGAATTTTGGTACAACAGCACGGGGGAACACGGCGGCCTGTTGGTTTTTTTTCTAGGTTGTTAGACCCAGTGACCAGAGGCTGGCCTCATTGTCTGCAGAATTGTGCATCCACAACTTTAATGGTAACTGAGGCCCAAAAACTGACAATAGGAGGATATCTGATTGTTAAAGTTTCACATCAAGTTAAAGCTTTGTTAGCTGAAAGTGGATGACCAGCGCTCAGTTATTACAGTATGAATCTTGTTTAATGGAACAAGAGGACTTATAACTGGGAAGCAGTGAAGGGCTTAACCCAGTCTCCTGTCTGAACTGCCCTGAAGAGGGGACCCAAGAAAAAACTCATGACTGCATTCAAGTGATAGATCTCCAGACCCAGACTAGGGAAGACTTAGAAGACACTCCCTGGCCTGAGGGAGAAAATGATGGACCTTCAAGAGTGATAGAAAGAAAGTGAGTTACAGGATACACTATCATTAAGGGAAGGGAATTAGAGGAAAGGAAGAGATTACCCCCACGTGGTCAGCACAGACAGCGGAGCTGTGTGCGCCTGTAAGAGCCTGTGAATTATATCAGGACAAGATAGTGAATATTTTTACTGATTCTAAATATGCATATGGGGTGATACATGCATATAGGAAATCATAAAAAAAAAAGAGGTTTATTAACCTGCACGGAAAAAACATTAGCTCGTGAGAGCTTAATTTCTCACCTATTGGAGGTGGTGAATTTATCAAAAGGCGTAGCAATAATGTACATTAGGGGACACCAGGCAGCATGCTCAGAGGAGGCAATAGGTAACCAGCCTGTTGATGAAGAGGCTCAGAAAGCTGCAATGTTGCCAGAAATCTCTAAGATCCTCCCCTCACTCCTAGTAGCCCCATCGCTGCCAGAGGAACTGTCTTTTCCACCAGAGGAACTTGAGGTAATTAAAAAGAGTGGGGCAGAGGAAAGAGGGGATAATTGGTTTACAAGGGGTGGTAAGCAGTGCATTCCAAAAGCTCTGGTCTTACAAGTATTAAAATAACTCCATGAAGGGAGTCATTGGGGCTCCCAAGGACTGGCAGAAGCCTTCCTCAAAATGTATGCTACTGTGGGTTTTTTTACTCTGGCAAAGCAAGCTATTGAAAATTGCTTGATTTGTGCTAAAACCAATGACAGGGTTACAAAGAAAATTGCCAGGGGAGGGAGGCCTTGGGCTGTACGTCCCTTCCAGAGATGCCAGGTGGATTTTACTGAAATGCCCCGAGTGGGAAGGTTTAAATATCTTCCGGTAATAGTATGTCAGCTAACAGGCTGGCCAGAAGCATTTCCAACTGCTTCAGCAACTACAAGATCAGTTATTAAAGTATTTTTGGAACAAATATTTCCAAGATATGGCATTTTAGAAACAATAGACTCAAACAGGGGAACTCATTTTACAGGAAAAATTCTTCAAGGGGCTATGACTGCTTTAGGAATACAATGGGGCGTCCAAATCCCCTGGCATCCAGAGCTTGGGCTAGGTAGAAAGAAGAATGGAGAAATAAAGAAACACCTTTTGAAGCTGGTCATAGAAACTAAGGTGCCACGGGTACAGCTTTTGCCACTGGCTTTAGCAAAAATAACAGCCAGACCCAGAGGAGATATTCAATTATCTCCTTTGGAATTGATATTTGGAATTCGTTACTGTTGTAATTCTCAGTCTAGTGGGACAGTGAAGATAAGTGATGTATATTTAAAACAATATGTGGCCAGGATACTGTCTCTTGTGAAATCTCTGCAATAGGAAGCTCGGCTGGCACAGACCCTGCCTTTGGACTTTGCTGTTTGTAAGAATCCAACCAGGAGACTGGGTCCTAGTTAATGAGTAGAAAGAAGCACCACTGGTGGTGAAGTGCCATGGTTCATTCCAAGTGTCACGGAACACAGACACGGCCATCAAGACAGCTGAACACAGGTGGACCAATCAGACTCGAGTCAAGGTCTCTGAAGCCCCGGAGATCTGGACATCTCAGCTGGAGGAGAAGGATGGGAGGCTGTGATTGACACTCCGCAGGAGTGGGTCAGAGCAGTAGCCAGTGTGTCCACATTGGGGGAAGCCCTGTGTGCCTACCCACAGACCATCTGCTGAAACAGTCCGTATGGGCATCCCTCCTTTTGGATCTCCAGCCATTGGGGGGCTAATACTTGCTGTCATTGTTTTCTTTATGTTAAGCTGTTTCTGTGCCTTCACTCACCAGAGGTGGTGCAGACGACAACGTGCGAATTAGATTAGGAGATTAGATTACACCATTAGAATGTTTTTCTTAATAATCTTACTTTTTTATTGTCAGTTAGGTTTGGGCCAGAGGTGAGAGAATTGTGTTTTAGTCCTAGGAGAAGAAGTAGCAAAAACCTTTAACCTTAGCAATTGTTGGGTCTGTGGAGGGCCAGGAGGATCTGAAGTTTGGCCATGGGTGGCCAGCCCAGTCGAACCTAAATGGTGAGTCAGCTCCCTGAGTGAGGTCCATAACGGAACAGGATTCTGGGATGAAGAAGGAAGTCCATGGTGACTTCATTCTTCTGAAAGAAGCATCTATTGTCGAAATAGAACAGGAGGCATATACGTGGGAAAAAGTGTTTGTGACTGGACTTTATATTTGAGTTTAGATTGTTGGACCCCCGACTGCCCTCTTTATGATTGTTCCAAATATCGAGGCAGATGGAATCAAGTGCACATTAAACTCACTAATGGTAGCTGAGTAAAGCGTTCCTACCATAATTACTTGTCAGGATTTCTGGGGTTGTCCCGGGATTTGAGTAACAGTGAGATGTCACTGAGAAGATTTATTGCTCAATCAGTCTCATATGTATTGAAGGGTGAGACAGAAGAGTTGTTGCGAACAGCATCTCTCATATCAGAGGCAGTAGTTACAGTAACAATAGCAGAAGTGGTAGGTCTGGTAGCTGCGGCAGGTACAGGCGCCAGATAGCAGGAACTCAGTGAGGTAGCAGCAGCTTGCTGGAATAGCAGCAGCTACAGTCTTTTTCTACAAGGCCTTATATACTTTTTTAAGCCAATAAGCAAATGCCACAAAACTTGCTAACACATTGGTACCAATCAATACTGTATGATTTTGTCGCAATGCATACTTTCTTATCCAATGAACATATTGTTATTGCGGTCTATTGCACAGGCTTATATTAATACATCTTAACTTTCCAAGAAGCTCTATTATAAAGTTTACTGTTAAACTCTAAATTCTTTACTCTTTTACTTATCACTATTATTTCTTGCATAAAATATATTTTTACTTGTTAAAATACATTTCTACTCTTATAAAGCACATTTATTTCAAAACTACAAAACTGCGTTTGCTTTAAATTTGCAAAAGCTCATTACTCTAAGTCAGGCAGTCTTTGCCAAGGCCGCAAATCAAGACATGTATCTATTTCTATCTGTTCAAGTACAATGTCCTTTATGTATTCTGTCAGCACCTGTGGATTCTCTGTGAGTGAGTTCTCTGTAACTTCATTTCCCACAATTACCAAAGGGATTTTGAAGGCTGTCAAGCAGTGGGGAGGGACAGGTTTTTGACCACTTATTTTTAAGCTGCCCACCAGATAATCCCACAAGTAGGACACATGTTGTCCATGACTACCAGTGGAAATGGCAACAGTGGAACAGAACTCAAATCCTTTTTAATAAGTTCTGGTCCAGATCTAACAAAAAAGATCTGGGATGTAACTGTTGGTGGAAATCTCATATGGGAGCTTAGAAATGCAAATATTGTGATTCTTATGGTGGGGCAACTATTGTTGGAGGACCATTAGGCCCAGAAAGCAAGCTGTATTTTGACCCACCAATTGATGACGAAAATTGGGAAGACCCCTTTGCTAACAGAACGTGGGCTTTTAAAGGACATTACTGGATTTGTGGCCAACATTCTTATCTTAGGTTACCTCCAAACTGGTCAGGGTTATGTTATGGGGGGTATATTAGACTGTTGTTCTTTATGCTACCACAAGTTCAGGGAAATCAGTTAGGAATCAAGGTATACAATGATCTAATTAGAGAAAAGCAGTCAATTGATGCATCCCTGGCTGGAGAAGGGGAAAAATGGGGGAAAGATGAATGGCCACCTGAGCAAATCATATAACACTATGGACCAGCCACTTGGAATCCAAATGAATTAATCTCAGGTGCCAGAGAACCCATTTATAATTTCAATCGGATAATTAGGTTACAGGCTGTCTTTGAGATAATAACCAACCAGACAGCCACAGCTCTTGAGCTTCTTGCCCACCAATCCACTCAGATGAAGAATGCGATATTTCAACATCGGATGGTATTAGATTATCTATTAGCAGAAGAAGGGGGAGTGTGTGGAAAATTAAATGACTCAAACTGCTGTTTGCAAATGGATGACAATGGAAAAGTGGTGAAACAAGTAACAAAGGGAATAACAAAGTTAGCACATGTACCGATCCAAACGTGGAAAGGATGGGAATGGGACACATTTTCGTGGTTACCTGGTGGACTATGGGTTAAATGAATGCTTTCTTCCTCTTATGTGCTATAGCAACTCTCATCTTTTTACCATACATGACACCTTGCTGAGCGCAGTTCATTCAGCAAATCAGTGATCAAGGGGATGCAGGCAGAAGCCCTGTCTACTGATCCAGAGATGGCTACAAAAGGACAGAAAATGATGTCACTGCAAATAATTGCAAAACCAAAAAAAGCCCCGGGAACAGAAAATTAAGTCAATGGTAACTAAAGTTTGTAAAGACAATTATTGAGAAAATAAGAAGAGGAGGGATTGAGAGGAATTAGAAGAAGGTATCTTTACAAACAAACTGTGGGCCTGCTGGTAGATAAAGCCAGATACTGAGAGGTGAAAGAAGTAATGGGAGGAACCATAGAAATTCCATAGGAATTCCACTAATTGACACAGACGGTTACTCACTCAAGGCCATGCTAAATCTCTGGACTTATAGAAAAAGAACAGAGACACAAGGAAGAAGAAAAGGGGGGAGGGGATAAACATTAGAAGGGGGTCTATATTAAGCAATTCAGGAAGTCTGTACCTCTCGAGTACCTCAGCCAATGGGGAAAGAGAGAGAGAAATGCGGTCAGGAAATTAGAATAAAAAGGAGGCTTCGTCCTCCAACAACTTGAGAGACCCCATGCGAAATGCCCATGGCCTCTCCCTTTATTTGAATAAAGTTACAGGACTCCTCTGTCTCCTTTTTGGACATAAACATCTGGTGTTTGTGGATTAATTTTCCTGACATATTTGTGTGTGTCTATTTTTTTTTTCCAGGGCTGCTGTCTTCTATTAAGAGGAACCTCACAAAGCTGTGCCATTTCCTAATTATTAATAGGATAAATATTATCTACACAGTCCAAGTGTAACTAAAAAATAATAATCAGGCTGTGGCTATTTTTTAACTCTCAGGGTCACCAGGTGCTGTTGGAGTAGGGGCTCCCTGAGCAGCCTCGCAGGGCACACTGTCCAAGCAGGGCAGCTCTGGACTCACTTGGACCTCACACGGGGTCCTGCGCAGCCTGGAGCTGTCTTGGGGGTGGACAGAGGGACCCAGACAAGCTCGGGAAGTGGCTCATGGGAATCTTATGAGATTTAACAAGACCAAGAAGTGATGGTGCTGCACCTGGGCCAGGGCAACCCCTGGGGTCAATCCAGGCTGGGGATGAGCAGATGGAGCAGGCCTGGGAGAAGGACTTGAAGGTGCTGGTGGGTGAGAGCTGGACCTGCACCATGCCAGAACCCTCCATGGCCTGGGCTGAGCCCCCAGTGTGGGCAGCAGGGAAGGGATGGGGATTCTGCCCCTCTGCCCCGCTCAGGTGAGACCCCACCTGCAGAGCTGCCCCAGACCTGGGGCCCAGCACAGGAAGGACCTGGAGCTGCTGGAAAGAGTCCAGAGGAGGCACCAGGATGATCAGAGGGATGGAGCAGCTCTGCTGAGAGGAAAGTCTGGGAGAGTTGGGGATGTTCAGCTTGGACAAGGGAAGCTTTGGGGTGACCTCATTGTGGCCTTGCAATACCTGAAGGAGCTGACGGGAAACACGGGGACACAGTATTTACAAGGGCCTGGAATGACAGGACAAGCATGAATGGCTTCAAAGTCTATCAGAGCATGGTGACAATAACACCGAGGTTGTGACTTCAATCCCGGTATGGGCCATTTACTTAAGAATTGGACTCGATGATCCTTGTGGGTGCCTTCCAACTCAGAATATACTGTGAATCTGTGAAACTGCAAATTGAAAGAGAGTAGGTTTAGATGGGATATTGGGAAGAAGTTGTTCCCTGTGAGAGAAGGCCCTCGCACAGGCTGCCCAGAGAAGCTGTGGCTGCCCCACCCCTGGAAGTGTCCAAGACAGGCTGGATGAGGCTTGGAGCAACCTGGGATAGTGGAAGGTGTCCCTTCCCGTGGCAAGGGTGGGATGAGATGGGCTCTGACGTCCCTTCCAGCGCACGCCGTTCCAGGATGCACTGACAGCGCTCCCGCTGCGCCGGCGCCACTTGGGGCGGGGCTGGGCCCGGGCCGGCGGCGGCTGCGCGGGGTGAGCACGGCCATGGCGAAGCACACGGTATCCTCGGCGCGGTTCCGTCGGGTGGACGTGGACGAGTACGATGAGAACAAGTTCGTGGATGAGGAGGACGGGGGTGATGGGCAAGCGGGGCCCGATGAAGGCGAGGTGGACTCGTGCCTGCGGCAATATCCTGAAAGGAGCGGCGGGGGCGGAGCGGGCGCGGCCACCGCCGGGGCGGCCTCATAGGGGAACATCCGCGAGCGGGCACCGTGACGGACGGGAAGCGCTGGAAGGGGTTGGAGGGGAAGGGATTGGCGGGGGAAGGGGCTGGCAGGACAAGGGAAGAGGCTGAACGGGGAAGCGGCTGGCAGCAGAAAGGGGCTGAAGGGGGAAGGGGCTGGCAGCAGGAAGAGGCTGAAGGAGGAAGAGGCTGAAGGGGGAAGGGGCTGGCAGCAGGAAGAGGCTGAAGGGGGAAGGGGCTGGCAGCAGGAAGGCGGCCCAGCTTCCTCCCCTGCCTGCAGCAGCAGCAGTCCCCCCGGGCTGCGCTCAGGGAGGTGTCCTGGGGGGATGCAAACAGGGGGTTTCCTGTGCCCAGAGAGCTCTCCGTGTCCGCTTCCAGGGCTGCCTCGACCAGCTGGCCCCTGGCCACTCTTCCCAAGGGCTGCTGCCGGGCTGCTGTCCCGGTGGCTGCTGGGGGTGGATGTGCCAAACTGAGTCCTGTTCTCAAGGGCTGCAGATTACAGAAGTGATGGAGAATGGTTTCTTTTACTTGCATCCTCGTTCAAGGAAGGGCCTAGGAAGTATTCTCCAGTCGTGGAACTATACAGCTGCTTGTTGATGCTGCTCCTGCCTCAAATGGCCTGAAAATTGCAGCCTTAGGCTGTAATCTCTTTTTAGCTGGTGAGGGAATAATTGCATCAGAGTGTTTTCAGTCATGCACAAGCCAGCTACAAGTATGGCTGTCCTAGTACATGATGTCCATGTACTTGGTGTCTGGTCCTTAACCATCTGGCACAGGGAACATGATGGCTGCACTGCAGGCGGCTCTGAAGAACCCTCCCATCAACACAAAGAACCAGGCAGTGAAGGTAAAATAGCAACTGACTCGCTTATGGGTTACTCCCTAAAAATTCTTTCCTGTCTGTTACCTCTGTGCCATCAGTTGTACCTTGAGGAGGCCAGAGAAGCAGGGTTTAGGGTATTCCCTGATGTTGAAACATCTGTGGCCACAAGTGTTTTAATCTTATTCAAAATACTGTAGCTCAGATGTCGCCTGTCCAGGTACCTTTACCTTGGTGCTGGATCATGTGTGGTTCTCCTACCACTGCTGGTTGTGTTTTATGTACCCAGTTGTCACCAGGTGCGCATGTCTGACTCAGACCAGATGTGGCAGCTCAGAGATGTAATTGTTGTGTGCTCAGGGAACCAGGGTTGCAATTGTCACCTCTGACTAATGAAACCACCAGCAGTGAGCCTACAAAAAAGGAAGAATTGGTTTTTATCACATCCAATCAAAATGAAGCTGTTAAAACCTCAGGAAAAGTGAGCCCTCCCCGTGTGACAGAGTGTGGGAGTCTGCTGGGTGCATGCATTTCTGAATCTCCCCAGGATGAGTCCTGAATGGCTCATGATTGCAGTAGTGGGAGGAACAGGCTGATAAGATGTGGCACTGCCCAGCTGGTGAGTGCCTGCAGTCACTTCTCCCTGCCCAAGGAGAGGCCCAGGGGCACAGTTCCCTGCTGCTCCCCTGGCAGAGCTGTTCCTGCAGCCCCAGTCCTTTCCCAAAGGGTTTCACAGGGCTCTGAGAACTAGCTGTTATAAATAGGGCTATATAGCTTTGTCATCACATTAATGACTTGTTTCCATTAGCCCTCTATTGAGGGATTTAAGAATACACTTGGTGGTGGAATTGAAGAGGGCAGAATGACTGAACATTAATATCTGCCTTAATTTTTAGTTATCTTTGGAACTTCTATATTTTTACTTACAGTCATGTGAGAGGTCTTGCTAAGCCAAGTGATTATGGGATAATCAGTGATAATAATAAGTGATTATGGGACTGACATCCGCAGTTTCTGTAGGGGGAAGCTGCCTGAAGTGTTTGTGTGATGGAATTATTCAAAAGTCCAGCAACCCTGAGACTTTTTTTCTCATCCCATCTCAGTTAGTGATGGATGAACAGGAAGAGCTGCTCTTTGCTGATTACATGGCTAATTGCTGCTATAAGCACAGCACACACATTCCCAGGTCTGAAATGACATCCAGATCAATGGTTATTAATGCACAATATTAATACTGCCAGTCTGCATCCAGTGGGTCTGGGACAGCAGTTGACTGCTTGGAAAACACATGGCTTCCAGCAGTCATCTCTTCCAGGCTGCCAATGGCATTTACCTAGATTATAATGGTTGTGTAACATTAAACACTACAGGAAAAGGCTCTGGTGGGAAGGGGGGCCAGACAAGCACTTGATTGTTATAATTATTTTGGAACTTGATAGATCTTGAGCTTCCATAGGAACATTTACTATTTAGCCATAACTTAAGGGGTAGAGAATTGCAAACACTAACAGAGGCAGAAAAACTAAAGCAGGGCAAATGTGTTAAACTCTTTTACATTGTTTATCCTTGGGAGGATGTGTCTGTTATATCTTACTATGACAAGCTCTTCACACACGTCCTCTTCAGAGTTGTTAAAGAGAAAAATGCTCTAATTCAGTTTGTTTGAGAGGGGAGAAGTGTTTGGCTGCACCTCACACAAGGACGGCTGTGTCTATGCTTGCCTGTTGACAGGACCGTGCTGAGAGCATCGTGTTGAAGGTGCTCATCTCCTTCAAAGCCAATGACATTGAGAAGGCAGTGCAGTCCCTGGACAAGAACGGGGTGGACCTGCTCATGAAGTACATCTACAAGGGCTTTGAGAGCCCCTCCGACAACAGCAGTGCTGTGCTGCTGCAGTGGCACGAGAAGGTGCGTGCATGGGGACAGCTCCTGCCCGGGCCCTGAGCCTGGCAAGAACCCCCTTCCTGTCTGATGAGGCTCAAGTGCCATATTCAGGCTGTGACGAGAGTATGGCCCAGAGCTCGCAGCTGAGCTATATCTCCTGCCCACTGCTGCTTCCTTGGGTAAACACCCAACAGTTAAAATTTGGGTTTCCCTTAGACTGAGGCAAACAAAATGGTTTCATCCTGTGATTCAAGTAGGCAGGAGAAGTTCCTTCCTGGAGGGAAGCAAAATTTGTAGCTTGGTTATGCAGGGCAATGAAAGCTTAATTAAAGTTAAATAGCTTTCTTGAAATTGAGTATGATTATCGTACCCTGGCACCCTGGCTACTGGTGTTTTGTGGAGGGCAGGCAGATGCTCATTTGCAATATAAATGTGATCCAGGTAATTTCATAGACTCCCAGAATGGTTTGGGTTGGAAGGGACCTTAGAGCTCATCCCATCCCACTCCTGCCATGGGCAGGGACACCTTCCACTAGCCCAGGTTGCTCCAAGCCCCATCCAACCTGGCCTTGGACACTTCCAGGGATGGGGCAGCCACAGCTTCTCTGGACAACCTGTGCGAGGGCCTGCCCACCCTCACAGGGAAGGATTTCTTCCTGATACCTAACCCTACACCCTGTCAGTTTGAAGCCCTTCCTCCTTGTCCTGTCACTACAGGCCATGTCCAAAGTCCCTCTCCATCATTCTTGTCAGCCTGTTCAGGTCCTGGAAGGGAGCTCCAGGCTGTAGCTGCCCTGGCCTGGTGTTCATTGCCATGTTTCCCTTCCCAGGCGCTGGCTGCCGGAGGAGTTGGGTCCATTGTGCGCGTTCTGACTGCCAGGAAGACAGTGTAACTCCAGCAGGGAGTGACAGTGTAAATCCATCAGGGTGCTGCTGGTACAACCCCATATCCCCTCCCAGCAGGGCCGCCCCTGGGCAGCCCTGTCCCCAAGCTTTGCCTTCGCCCTGCTGCTTCTGTCGTACCCCACCAATGATGCGCATTGTGATCTCTTCTATGGTTAAATTCTGGAAAATTAGGAAGGTGGAATTTTACTTCAAACAGGAATATTTGGTACTCGCCAGCCTTTCAGTGACATGTTCAGTGATGTAAACAATTCGGTGTTTAGGGTGATTCGCATTTGTGTGTAAACATGGCAGATTTGGACCTGACTCTGAGCAAATGCTGAGGGACACAGGACAATGTCTTAATTTTTTTTGCTAGCAAAGCAGTGTTTTGAGCTAAAATCGTGATATTTGAGAAGTGGGGCAGCTATTATTAACACAGGTAACTGGACCATGTTGCCTTTGGTCAACCTCTGACCCTACACCCATGAGTAGGAGAGAAAAAAAAGCTCTTTTCCAACCCCAGTTATCACTCCAGAGAACTGAGTATTTTCCTTAACCTGCTCAGGTTCCTTGCAATCAGTCTGATGCTGGGTCCACAGCAGGAAGGTCACAGTGGGATGCAGTTGTCCATCATGCAGTTTGGAAATTGGAATTTAAAAGGTTAATGGTCCATCTACACTGGAGCCCAGCCTAGTGAACTCTTCTTATTTTCAGGAGCAAAGATCCTGAGGAGAAGAAAAAGCAGCTTTTACACACCAAATCACCTTTCAGCAACTGGAAAGTGATTTGGTTTTGTCAAGCACAACTAAATGGCTCCTTGGGGTAGTCTGAGAAACATATCCTGGTATCCATCCTTGCAGAGCTCCCTTGTTTTGTTTTCTGGTTGTGTAGGGTCTGTAAGGATACCAGACAGCTCACATTGCTGTTGCATTGTGCCTCATCATGTTAACTAGTGGGCCAGTCAGGTTCCCAAATAAACAGGAGTATTTTAAAGAATTAGGAAAGCCCAGGGCATCCCAGACGATGGATCACCATAGAAGGTTTAGAGCCAGGACTGAAATACATGTGTTTTAATTTCACTATTTTACTACAGTTCAGTAGTGTAAAACTGTTGGGGACCTTGTGAAATCTTTGCTGGTTTTTGATACCTGCTTTGTTTTTGTAATAATAATAAAGACAATAAATCATCACTGAATATTTACTCAGTGTCTAACATGCCTTCAATGCAGACAGGAGCCAGCATGGTTACCCCTAAAGCATACGGTGCCTCCCTAATTCTCTTCATAGGATGCTTCTCCTTGTTCACCTCCTCCAGAAGAAAACAGGCACAACCACAGGAAGCACTGAGATCGCCAAGTGGGAGACCCAGCCTTGCTACAGAAGCCACAGAAAGCATCCAGGTTTCACCCATAGATCTGTACAGAAATTCTCCTGGATGTGCAGCAAGGGTTCCATCTTTACAGCTCCACCAGGGACTGTGATTGACTTCTCTGGTTCTTTCCACTTGCCCAGATTTGGGTTAAGACAATGAACCTCATTTAAAATAATATAAACTGTAATCCCAGAGAAGTGGAAAGTATTTTCCAAAGCAGTTGATGCCAAAGCAAATCACCTGCCTCTAGACTGCATTAGATAAATGAAGTGAATAAAAAGAGTGGTCTTAGGGTTCTGCAGATCCCCTTGGGTGAGGCAATGATGGATTTAGGAACATTTACAGAACACGTACATCTGTGTTTCTGTTCAGGGATGTGCTAAAACATGCATTGATGTGGGGATAGGGCAGGATTTGCAGGGGCAGCTCTGCTGGTAATGAGTGACAGGAAGGGAAAAAGTTTTAAAAAACAACCTATTTCCTCCAAATTCTGCCTGACTTGTATTGGTGGATCGTATGGACACCACCACAGGGGGTCAGATTCCTGTTCGGAGAAGGAAGCCTTCAATGGAGAACCACATGCAGGTCAGACTGGGAAGGGTGACAGGGTTTGCAGAGCTCTGCTGCTTCAGCTTTGACTGGAGCATGTGGTAATGGCACCTTATCAGTCACTTCCTGCTTTTGTGCCAGCTGAGAGCCACTGCTGTCCTCACTTCCACCTCACTGTCTGCCACCATGTGGGAAAAGAGCCAAAACCCCTGGGTCCTGTGCAGAGCTCCGACCTGCCTTCTGGGAATGAGGTGGACATGGTCCTCTGCTCCTCCTGCCCAATAAAACTCCTCACAAAAAGGTCTTCCCTTAGGCATAATGGGGTTTTTTTTCTGCCTGAATCAGTCTTTTCTTGACTCTCCAGAAATTATAAACTTGTACATATTGTCACTATACAAACTCAAAACACATGCACTGCACCCCAGCTGGATTTTGGACATTTCTCTGTATTTCTGACGCATCTCTTGGCAATCTGGGTTTGCTGGATTCCAAGGGTCTTTCACAGGAAATGTCACCATCTCTGTTACTTCCTGTTGGATGTTATCGTAGAAGAAACGAGTTTACCTACTGAGTAATCTTTGGGCAGAGAAAGGGGAATGAGAGACTTGCTCTTGCTGAAAGGACTGTGTTTATCACAGCTCTGAAATCTCACTGTTACATTACAAATACCCAGGCAGAAGGAGAGCTGCTGTGAGCATTCCAGCGGGGATGATCTCTCATCCTCATCCAGCTCCCCTAGTACTGGTTTTGGGATAAACCTGATAATTAAATTAATTAATTCAGATAATTAAATGAGCAGAAAATTATGCCTCCAATAAGGTGAACCCTTTGCTGCTCCATGGGGTCTCCCATTCCTCACAGGAATCAGAAAAGGCACCTACAGGGGTGTTCTCACACTCACCATGTTGTTATTCCTACCCTTTTACCTGAGCATCACTTCAGCTGGCTGCATCTCCCTCTGCCTTCCTGGAGGTCAGAGAGTCTTCCATGCTCCCGTGGGAAGCCCATAGGAGCCAGCTGAGATGCTAAGGGCAGACATACAGCTGGAGAACCAGAGAGCCCCAGGCTCAGGGTTGTGTTTGGTCCTACTTTGGATGAAAACACCAGTCTTTGCTGCTCAGGAGCTCAGGTTTCTCCATCAGCAGGACTCAGAAGTCTCCTCCCCAGCCTCCCTCCCACTGCTGGAGTTACGTAATTTGCTGGGGAAGTCTTAGTAAAGGCACAAGGGCTGAGTCTTGCTGGCATCTTTTAAGTTCTTACAAAATACACATCACATTGTTGGTAGATGGGGCAGAGGCAAAGTACTTCCAAAAATGTTTAAAAACCATGTGTAGAGCAGCCAGCTCCAAACCTGTGAGTCAGCAGCAGGTCAGAGTCCTGCTGTCACTGTGTGCCCCATGCTCATCTTGGCCCTGTGCTCCCACCAGTGCTCCAGGGCCAGTTATGCTTCGTTGACCCTAAAATGCCTGGACAGAAGTGATGTTATGCTGAGCCCTCGGGATATGGTGCAGCATGGCCACTGCCCCAGGAACCCCATCCATGGGCAGCTCCACATGCCCTTAGCAGTGGAACTCCACACTGGGACAACACGGTGGGGTCGGGAAGGACCAAGGGTTTCCCAGGCAGTGCCTTGGGCCCTACTTCACCTCCCCACTTGGGCAGACAGGGAAGCCCCAGCCCAGCTGTACCTGCCAGAAGTTGTCTGCAGGAATCGCTTAGCAACGATGGGATTGCGCTTTGCAGGGCACCCAAGGGCTCAGCCCAGCACTCACCCTGGGGTTTTGCAACTTGAAATTTGACCAGATGAACCACCCAGCTGACAAAATCCATGGCCTTTAATGTAAAAAACGGAGGAGCAAAACCCGAGTAGGCAAGGGGTGGCTGCCCGAGAGGAGCAGGGCTGCAACCCATGGAAACCCGCTGTGTCAGAGGCAGCCTCTGCCCCACTTCCCCATCCCGAGGCTGATGCGAGTGAGGCCACTTCCTGCCAGGTTTGTGACGGGGGCGGGGGGAAGGCAGAAGGGCCAGCAGAAGGGAGCCAGAGAGGCCGAGCTGCGCTTCAAGGAAGGAGAGGGAGAGGGGCGAGACCCACGACACAGGGGGATCCCACTCCCACCACACTATGTCCCTGGTGGAGACGATCCGGCTGTGGCAAGAAGGGGTGTGTGCAGCGGACAGGAAGGAGTGGAATGCTGCCCTGGATGCCTTCACGGCCGTCCAGAATCCCCCTGCCAAAATCTGCTTTAACATCGGCTGCGTCCACCTTGTCCTGGGGAAGCTGGTGGAGGCAGAGGAGGTAAGGTACAGCCCCTAGGGCCGCTCATCCTCTCACCTCTGGGGGCTGCCCAGATAGGTGGACATGGTGGGGAAGGAAGGAATTGAGGATCACGGTCTAAGGGATGGATTCAGGGCCTTTTAAAGCTCTGAGGAAGGGGGACAGCACTGGGCTGCCAAACCTGTTCTGCCAGTGAATCAGAGGTGAGGCAGCAGCAGTGATGCACAGCCCACTGTTCACCCTCCCTCTCTCCAGGAGGTGCCCATGCTGGCAGATGGCTCCAGCTCAGAAAAACCCAGGAGCCTGGTACAGGCTCTCCCCACCCAGTGCTGCAGGGAGACACAGCCTGCAGAGCCCAACTCACGCCACTTGGCTAAGGCAGGACAGGTACAACTGCTTTACACCCTCAGGTTTTTAAAGGTGTCCCATTTTTACCCCCTTTTTGCCCCTCTCCTACCTCTGCAGGCATTCACCCGGAGCATCAGCTGTGACAAGCACCTGGCAGTGGCTTATTTCCAGCGGGGGACCGTGTTTTACCAGAGGCAGAAGTGAGTGGAAGGGTTTCGAGTTTCATTTTTGCTGATTACAGAGATGCCAGCCTTCAGCTGAGGATGGCCCCAGGCAGGTTGGTGCCCCAGAGCCCAAACGGAAGCCCCTCGAGGTTAAACAGGCTCCTACTCTTCAGCACTGCAGTCCTGGGATTAACATGAGCCTCAGAACCTCTCTCCTCCCGTGGGGTGTCTGAAACACTGCAAGGATAGAGGGGAGACCCGACTGAACTAAGTCTGAAAACAAGCTTAGAGGCAAGGAGGTTGCCACCATGAACTGGTGACACCTTCATCCTCTGCTCCACAGCCATGGAAAGGCCATTGAGGATTTCAAAGAGGCGCTGGCCCAGCTGCGAGGCAACCAACTCATCGACTACAAGATCCTGGGGCTGCGCTACCGGCTCTTTGCCTGCGAGGTGAGACACACCTGGCCACCAGTCTTGATCCCAAAGGTCTGTTCTCCAGCATGAGAAATCTAAAGAGGAGACAGCCAGCCTCTCTTTGTACCTTGCAAAAACCAAGCAAGAGGGTGCAGTGCCACTGCCCCACTGCCCTTTCCTTTCCTGCCTTCCTGGCAGTGGTCTGGCTGCTCCAAGAACTTGTTCCCTTGCTCCCATCCCTCCAGCAGATTCTCTACAACATTGCACTGGTGTATGCCACAACAGAGAACTGGGAGAAGGCTGAAGAGCACCTGACCCTGGCCATGAGCATGAAGAGCGAGCCCCAGCATAACAAGATCGACAGGGCAATGGAAGCCATCCTGGTATGGAGGAGCAGGTCTCACAGCCCCACAGGGAGAGGGAGGGAAAATCCACCTTTTAGCAGGATTAAAATGCAGTGGCAATGGATATTGTAGTGGGACACAAGTCCATGGGAAGAGCTTTGGGTCACTGGGGAGGCAGGGATGGGAAGACAGGATTCAATGGACTGTACTAGGGCTGGGATTGGGCTGTCATGGTGGTGGTTTGGCTTTATGGAGCAGACCCCAAGCCCAGAGCAGAAAGGACATTCATCAGTCCCTGCTCTCACCTCCAAAAGCTCCATGACTTCTCTGTGCTACAGAAGCAGAAGCTCTGTGAGCTGGTGGCCATTCCTGCAGGAAAGCTGTTCAGGCCAAATGAGAAGCAAGTGGCTCAGCTGGAGAAGAAGGACTACCTGGGAAAGGCAATGGTAAGAAGGCTCTATATTATTAATTCAGGCCAAGCCTGTGGACTGAGAAGAGCTGTTGACTGCCTTCTCATCACCCCTCTGAGCTGCTGCCTGGTAGGCAGCCAGAGACAGGGAGCTGGTCAGGGATCCCCCAGACATGGAAAGAGGGATGGCACACAGGGATCTTGCGGGGAACAGGGAGTCTGCAAGAATACAGGAGCTAAAAGCAGGTTTCTGCTAAGCATGGCCTATTTCTAGTTTGTCTCCTTAGTGAGACATGAGGGACATGAGCTGGAAAGATCTCACTGGAGCTTCAGCTCGTGCCAAGACATTTTCAGGGGTGGGGGAAAGGAGCTATATAACATTTGACACCCACAAACAACCTCCAGTTCTTCCACCACTCTGTTTGAAAAGGGCTTTTCAGCTCAGATAAGCAAACAAGCTTCTCTCCTGTGAATGTGCAAAATTCAGTCACTGGGATACCATCCTTGGGCTCAGGTCTTGGGAGGCAGCACTCCTCCAGAAAAGGAACCAGGCACTGGGGAGTCAGACAGCCGAGAGCCAGGCAGCTCCTTGAGTGCCAGAAACATGCAAAAACATGTATCAACTTTCTAAATTACGTTTAAGGTCACCTGTAGGAAGTATGGGCTTGAGCTGGACACTTGGCTCCCTTCAACATTTGTGATTAAAACAGAAAGGGAAATTTCTAGGTTATAACGCTTCAAGTCACAGAAACAGCCAGGCTAAGAGCAGAAAATTTACCACAGCTGAGAGGGAAGCTTGGGTGCCAGAGGCACTCATTCTGTAGTCCAAGATGCTTAGCCTAAAATCACAGCCCCTCCTGAGCTTGAAGCATCCTGAGGAGCTTGGCTTGGCCAACAGCAAAGGAGGAGGGTGAACATCAGAGGTCTGAGAGAGGTCTACAGGCACCAAGTCACTATCTGTCTTTGGCTGTAGGTGGTGGCATCTGTGGTGGACAAGGACAATTTTTCAGGATTCGCTCCCCTACAGCCACAGGTAAGATTCTGTCAATGACCAGCATGCTCAGTGCAGGATGACGTAGGGTGGCTGTCATCCCACACCTTGCTGAGGGCTCTGACCTGCAGTGGGGACAAAACAGCACCCTTACCATCCTGAGTTCTGTGCCACCTGCTGTGGGGAGGAGGCAGGCACTTCTTCCACGGATCAGCTGCTACTTCCAGCACCAGGAAGTTCATCCCAAACCCACCCACAGCTGTGGCTGAGGTTAAGCTGGTTTCCTGTATGGGGAAGTAGTGGGTGGGGTGATGGCTCTGTGCAGGGAGCTGCCTCTGACCCTCCGCAAAGGATTCATTAGGGATCATCTGCCTAACCCTGAGTGGAGAAACAACGGCAGTTCTGTTCTCACTTTGCATCCTCTTGTCTATTCCTGAACTCCTTTGCATTTCCCATGCCATTTTCCAGATGATGTAGTGGCATCTTCCCATTCCTAAAGGTGGCAAGAGTTTTTCCAGGAGCTTTTTGGGAGGCTATGGGAAAGCACAGCACAGCACCACACCATTGCACAAGATAAATTACCCCCGTCTCAATGCAGACAGGTGTTGACAATCTCAATCACTCTGTGAGCTGAAACTAAAGTCAGGAGTGAAAAGAGGTTTGTGCCTCTGAAAACCAACTGTATGTTGAAGAATTTGGAAACTGTTCCTTAGAAGGAGCAAAGCCAGTGATATTCCTCATGGCACTTAAGGCACCTGCATGTGGAGGAAGGAACAGTGTTGGGGTGAGGGTAGGCATGGTAAAAGGCTGCAGGACATTTCTGCAAAGCAAACAAAATCCTCTGGATTACTGGTATTTTCCTTTTTGTCTTCCTGTTGGCAGGCCTCTGGTCCTCCACCCAGGCCCAAGACCCCAGAAATCCTCAGGTAAGTTGGATGAAGGATGGATAACCCACGCAACCATGCATAACCCCATCCTGCACTCTGGCAGCTGAGCCAGTTGGCCCCCAGAACTCAGGGGGAATGGGGAAGGTAGAAACAAGGAGGCAGAGGTCTGGATTCTCCCTATGATGTAAAACAAAAGCATTGCCAACATTCCTGACCTGTCCACTGCTCCCACACCCAGGGCCCTCAGAGGGCAGCCACACCGTGTCATGTACGAGTTCATTCCTGAGACCGCCGAGGAGCTGCAGGTCCTGCCCGGAAACATTGTCTTTGTCCTGAAGAAAGAAAAGGACAATTGGGCTACAGTGATGTTCAATGGAAAGGTATACCAGGAGTGTGGTGGACAGGAGGGGTAGACAGCAGATTGTGGTTGAGGTTCTGCAGAGGCAGAGCCTTGCCAACAGTAATTAAATAAGTTTCTGACTGAAGTCTCTTATGCCCACCGTAGGTTAGGCCACAGGGTTCAGTGAAATCCATCCAACCTGCAGAAACTAAAATTCAAGCCTCAGGAACCCTCCTGGATGCAGGGGAGGGTGAGGACACATCCAGTTGTGTCCTCCAGTAGTGGGTTGCCTTCTTGCCAAGTAATCACTACTCATCTCTCCTTCCCCTGCAGAAAGGGATCGTCCCCTGCAACTTCCTCGAGCCTGTGGAGCTCCAGAATAAGCTGCATATCCAGGTGAGGAGGCCCATGGTGTCCTGGGGAGGGCAGATCTCTACATATTCACCCAACACCCATCTCCCAGTAGGACCCATGTGTGACTCCCTCCCCCTCATGATGCTGGGGTTGGTTCTTCTGGCTCATGGTCACCTTATCCGCAAAATCTGTGTTGGTGGCACCCTGGTGGGGGTTGGCAATGCTGGGGAGATAATGGATAGCAAAGTCACCCCTCGCCAGTTCAAGACCCCAAACAGACTGGGAAAATAACAGGTTGGAGGGGGGCTGCACAAGGCAGCAGCACCCCAGCCCCTCATGAAGGGTGGGACTGACAGCACTGCCTTCTTCCCATGGCACAGGAGGAAACCCCTGTGGAAGATGAGATTTCTGAGTCACCCACCTTCACTGTGCTGGAGAAGCCACGGCGGCCGGCGCCAGGTCAGTGTGGGGAGCTGAAGGGATGGGGGCACAGGGTGATGCCACCACCAGCAGGTTGAGATGCTGTATTCTCACTCTTTGAGACCAGGGCTAGGGTTCATCTCCATCTCATTCCTGGCCCCATTTGCAGTCAAGGACTGGGAGATATTAGAGCAGGAGGCAGAGACAGCAACTGCAATGCTGAGGATGGAGTATAATAGTGTCTGTGGGGTCCCTGAGGAAAGCAAGTCCCTCTGTGCTATTAATTAGCACAGCGACTAATGAGAAAAAGGGCCTGGAGGTAGGAATGGGGCAAGAACCAGCTTGGAGTAAAAGATTCCTTACAGACTTCTCCTTCCAGCAGGGCATCCATGATAGTTTCAGTGCTGCTGCCAGGCTGGGCTAGGCTTGAAGGAGCTGTATAAAGGGGATTCCTGGCTGGTGCTACCCAGTGTCCCACATCCCAGGCCTGGGGCAGAGATGGTGACACCACGGCCACCACACAGATGGTTCAGGGTGCTGGGAAGCTGAAACAGGGCTCTGCCAATGGTATCCACGCTGCTGCAGAAAAACCTTTTGGGGTAGAAAATATCACTGTGCAGAGACAGTACTGCCCAGGTGTTGATGTGCTGCAGTCTAGTCTGGCTATCAATGACCAACGTGCGAAAAAAAAGGAGTATGTGGAAAAGACATGGCTGAGAGGGGCCCTCATCCCTGTCTGTCCCTGTCTGCAGGGAGGGTTCAGAACAAGGACCAGGCTCTGCTCCCTGGGGCCCAGCAATGGGACAAGAGACCACGGGCAGAAATGGATGCCCAGAAGTTCTACCTGAACATGACAAAGAACTACTTTCCTGTGCAGTGACCAAGCACTGGAACAGATACCAGAGAGGGTGTGGAGTCTCCCTCACTGGGGATATTCCAGACCCATCTGGACACAGTCCTGTGCCTTGTGCTCTCTGATGACCTTGCTTGAGCAGGGAGGTGGGACCCGATGACCCACTGTGGTCTCTTCCAACCTGATCTGCTGTGTGAGAACCAATTGCCTACCCCTGCTCTGGGGAGGGCCTGAGCCAGGTGGTGGGGAAAGGTGGACCAAAGATGATGAACAGCAGGACAGGGAGGGCTCATGTCCCCGTTAGAGCAGCCTCATATGCGTCCGGGGGTAGAGCTGGCTGTGGCTTATGGAATTAAGGACAAACACCTTATGGACACAACAACCCCAGTGACCATCTTTATAGCATCAAAAACCATCTTGGATCTATTAGTGGGACCATGTTCAACACTGTAGCTCGGGATCTTCCTGGAATGAGCACAGTTGTGCCAAAGCACTGCCAAAATGTAAATCAGATTCTCATGAAAAGGCTTCCACAAACCTGTGTGAAATCACCCTGCCTGAAAGCCTGAGTTTAGCTTTACAGCCCCATTGAAAGACAGGGATTGCCTTTGGTTTTCAGGTGGACGTAGGGAGATCAGAAGAGCAAAGACACTAAAACCAGCAGCTACATGTTTACCTTTTTGAATCTACCCATGAAAGACATCCCACCCCTCATGTTCCCATCCCTGCAAGAGGGAAGGCACAGAGCGAAAACCTCTGCTCAGTGGTTGTATATAGATCTTACAGATGAACCTCTGGCAGATGCTGTATCCATTCGAGGGACCACCGCTGGCCCCAGGGTTGGTTGGTGTTGGTGGAGATCATGATGGACTGCAGGAGGTCTGGCTATATGTTTAGATGTTTACCCCGTCCCACCTGCTAAGCCACCTTTTTCCTGCTCCCCAGACTACATTCCTGCTACCGTGGCGCAGCCAAGAGACACAGCAAAGGTAATGTCCTGAGAGCGCAGACCTTGAGGTCCTACAAATCTGCATTTACCAGGTGACTTAAGGCTGCTTTTTGGGAGTTCTCCTCCAGGCCCCAGGTGGACCCAGGGCAGTGACCAGAGCCACTGTATGACTCATCTTAGTCAACCTGAGGCACTTGAGAAGGGAGAAAATAGGAGAGAGCTTGGCTGGAATGCACATGCTCCTGGGAATGGTCAGTGTGTCAGAAGGTCACACTGAGAAGAGAGATGGGAAAATACAGCAATTCCAACTCAAAAAAAAAAGAATGAGGGGCTTGGAGGGTGGACACAGCTCTAATTTGATCACCCTAAAGCCACAATTTGGTGCTAAGTCCCTAACCTCCTGGTTAGGCTCTCTCCTGGGACAAGCCTGGGGCTGCCGACCAGCCAATGTCCAAGCACAGCTTGGGAGGCACAATCTAACTCAAGCAACCACAGTTTCCACATCCCTGTGCTTGCCAAGCCACACACGGTGACATCCCATTTCCTGCCCGCAGGAGGCTGAACCAACTGTCTCCAGCCCCCACATCGTCAAGGTGCATTACAAATTCACAGTTGCCCTGAGAGTCGATCAAGGCCTCTCCTACAGGGAACTCCTGGAGCTGGTTTGCAAGAAGCTGGAGCTGCAGCCTGAGCACACGGAGCTGAGGTGAGGCACTGCCGGCCCCAGCAAGCCAGGGCCATGTTCCAGGGCTCCTCACCTGCATCCCCTGCACACACCAGGTACAAGCCTGTGGAGGGCCAGGAGCTGGTGACTCTGAGTGCAGAGAACGTGGAGGCAGCCTGGAGCCAGAGCAAGGACAACTGCCTGACAGTCTGGTGCAATGGCACAGAGGTCAGTGACAGCTACAGGGGGCAGCCACCTTCTCTTCCCTCCTGCCTTTGCTCTCCTTGCCACAAGCACAGATTTGTGGCCAGCGACCTCATGAAAGGATGGGAGCAAAGAGTGGGTGGAGAGGAGAAGCAGAGCTCGTCTCTGCTGCCCTAGTACAGAGAAGGAAGCCAAGAGGTCATGCCCTCACCAGCTTGTTTCCTGCCCTAGGGAGAGGGGTTTGTACCAGACAGGAAACCAGAGGAGTCACTGCAGGAGGCAATGCCAGGGGAGACAGGACCAACCCATGTTGTAGCTCAATACAGTTATGAAGCCACCCAACCTGAAGATCTGGAGTTTCAGGCAGGAGACATGATCCTTGTTTTATCCAAAGGTAATTGTGCTCCTCCTGGGACAGGAGAGGGGAGGGGAGGGACCCCCCTGCTCTGGTGAGAGGGAGGGTGGTGTGGCAGCAGCAGAGCCCCTCCAGCTCTGCCATGGGATTCCCATCCACATGTCCCTGTTACACACACTTCTTCCAACATGTTTTCATCACTCCCACTTACACCGCACCCCTCCCAAACATTGAAGACAGGAGTTACACTTGGGCTGTGTTTAAGCTTACTGATCACAGTGGATTCTTCCAAGGAGACGCCTCATTTTAGCTGCCATCCCCACAATGGGAGCACACTCTCTCTCCCATTCCTTTCACCTGGAACCTTTCTTCATCTATTTTGTTGTTAATGGTACAATCTTCCATTAGTCGTTCAATATTAGTCCTTAGTGTTTCTGTGGGAATTGAGGCTTAAATACAGACTAAATCTCAGGAAGATCAATGAGGAACTATATACACAGGGCATATTCCCCTCCTCACTTGAGCCTCGGAGTGAAATCAAGACATCAGGAATAAGTTTTAAAGGCAAAACCCCCTTATATTTTGCTATCTGTAGTTCTGTCACTAATCTGTGGTGGCTGGCAGGCTTTAGTAGCAGTACACCATCGGTCTCCCCCCTCTAACCTTTAACTGGTTAGTTTTTGCACCATGCAATACTGATGACCCCCAAAATCCTACCTTCCCCTTCATTGCTAAGTATTTCCCAATTCAAAGCTGGTTCTTGCCTCATTTGGTTCCCCCACAGCAAAATTGTCAGAGCTCGTAGGCTTTACTTAACCCAAGGTACTAGAAATTTTAGCAGTTTGTTTTAGGGTTTTTAGATGAACATGGGAAACAGGTGACAGTATACTTCAGATGTATCCTGAAGAGGACAGACCAAGGTCTCAGATGATTTCCTCACTCTCTACACTCACTTTGAGTGGAAACAAGGCAGTTTCCAAGCCCCCTGGTCTCTATTTTGATCCAATTTCCCACCCCCATTTGACATTCCTTCTTACCTTACCACTTTCCTCTCTTCCTCATTCCTCCCTTTCCTCCACATTCCACTCCCTGCTGGGTCTAGCACTGCTCAAAGGGTTATCAACAGACACACCTTAAAATGGTGATCTCAGGCCTGTCTGCAGCACATGATGCTCCTGTGCATCCCTAGGGTCACAAGAACTGTGTTAATTTTCCCTTCCAGTGAACGAAGACTGGTTCGAAGGCCAGTGCAAGGGGAGGACTGGCATCTTCCCATCTGCATTCGTTCAACAGCCCAACACTGAACACCCAGAAAAGTGATTTCGGAAGAGCTTGAAGTTGTGGAGAGAAATTAAGAATTCAACTGTTGCCATTATGTAGTCTGCATATTAATCCCTGCATCTGAAATGAACTTTAAATGTTATTGCTACTTGTATTAAAAGCTTTATATTTTACCTTTTGCATTGTTCTCTAAAACAGGAACTTGTTAAGAAGTTGCTAATTCCTGTCAGGAATACATTAATTCCTAAATCCTGTGCTTGCCAAGAGACTTGCCCTGTTCCCCTATCCTTAAAAAAGCTTTTATACAGATATGCCAGAAGCTGGGAACACAGAGGGTGGTGCAACCTGCATTTACAGCCCTGCCAGCAGATCCCGAAGGGGAAGTGAGTTCAGGAAGCTACAGACCAGGAAAGCATTTGCTTCCTCAAAGCATTACTGCCAACCCCAAGATCTTAAGAGCCACCACACAGCCTCACCCTGCTCCAACTCACAATTCATTCGCAGGGACTTTAAAATTCCCACCAATAAAAGCAAACACATTTTACATTTTCTTCAGCGTTGGGGGCCATACTTCAAAGATTTCCTGATCAGTCAGAATTCTAAGACAGTACCTTAGAAAGACACAGCCTGGAATCCCAGAGCTTTGCTCCAAAGGTGCTAAGGACATTTATTTTTAAAGGAACTTATTCTGGAGACAATAAACACCTGTCATTTCAAAACCAGAACATCTCTGGAAGCATGGAAACAGTGAACATCCTCATGTGCAGGCAGGTCATTGGCAGAAGGCTCTCTGTCCTCCACCTCCCCTTGCGCATGCTGGACCAGGATGATTCTGCAACTAGGGAGGAGCTTTTCAAGCTGCTCCCATCCTACATTTTTAGTTCAGTATGTAAAACACACTACACAGGCAGCACAAAACCACAACTGAATTATCCATACCAAGCCCAAGCCAGAACCACTGTGATTTATTAAGGTCTCTTCCAAATTAAAAAAAAAAAAAAAAAAAAAAAAAAAAAAAAAAGGGGAAAAAAAAACCAACTTCAAACCTTTTTCTGGCTTCTACAGAAAAGTAATGCATTTTTAACTGCATGAAGCCAAGTCACACAGGAAATAAATGCTACACACAGACACGGATGGAGAGAACATGGTTTAATTAAAGGCAAAGCTGATTTCAGCAGCTGCAGTTCTTGCACGGACAGACAGAAAACACAAAAAAAGCTTACAACACAAACCAGTTTCTGTTGGGGGCCCCTTCCCCTGCTCCCCCCAGGTGCTGGAGGGCAGGTGGGGTCAGATGCATTCCCGAGGCCGGGCGCTCATGCACAAGTGGAACGGTGCAGCGGGGACCTGGCACAGCCGGGAGTGAGATGGTGTTCCTGGTTAGCTCGTCTGGGGTGCAAGAGTCAGTGACGGTGCAAACACGGGAATGTCGCAGCTGCCTGGGCGCACAGCTTGGACACACACCAGGAGGGCTGGAGGGGACACACAGGGTGGGCTGGATTACCATCAGATGAGAACTTCACTTTTTGGACTTGTTAAAGGAAATACAGCTTTGAAATGCAACACAGAACAGTGATGTTGCTAAGGTGGAGCTTGTGGGGAGCTGCTCGTACCCCTGAGGGTACTGGGTCTCCTCCACATTCCCTTTTTGTATTCTCTGGGGCTGCCCAGACTCCAGTGTCACTTCGGCTCCTGCATGTGCTTTGCTCTGCAGCTGAATTCCAGCCCAGAGATCCTGAATCATCACACAAACCCCTACTGCTAAAAACAGCAAATGGACATTGAGACTGCTTCTGTAACTTCCCTGGGAAACCTAACAAAAATGCTGTCCTTTTCTTTAACAAAGCTTCCAGTCTTCAATCCCCCTAATAAATAGCAAATAAAACGTTTTTTCCTTTTCCCTTCTGCACCTTTTCATCTATAAACAGCACTGTGCTGTTTCCGTGTGTCCATGGGTGCCTTAGATTTGTTTCTGGCACTGAAAGCCTGGGGCTGCAGCTGGGACAGGTTTCTGCAGAGCTGACCTGTGCCTCACCGGGCATGCGGATGCCCCACGCTGTCCAGGCTGGCTGTCAGATTCACCCAGCCCTGCTGGACCCCTGATTATTTTCTGCCATGGTAATGAAACTACGAGCGTTCAGCAAAGATGGGAGGATGGAAAGAAAACCAAAAGCAAAACAAAAAAAAAAACCCCATTGAAAGCTTTCTACCTACCTATTAAAATGAGTCAGGCTGTGAATGCACAGACTAGCCTGCCCTTTGTGGGGCTAGCCACTATGCTACAGTAAAATGTACAGGAATCACACGTTAATTTAAAACCCCATAGCAGTTAACTTGCTTTTCAGCAGAGTGCTGCAATGTCCCATATCACCCCTTACAGCTCAAACACCTACGGAGAGAAGGGCATTTCATGCTGGAGTCTCTAGTCCACCCTCTGGGTGAAGTGGTGCTAAGTGCCAGACTCTCTTTCATGAAACTCCTTTGCTAGTCCAGGAGATAAGAGCCCCACCTCGCCACCATCCACTGTGACTGGAGCAGCAACTGGGGCTCTCATTGCTACACGCTGACTATGAAGCACATCTGTGTATGGAAGAATTCAGTGTGATCTTACTACTGAGATAGTAATAAAGATGTTTAGGAGTAATTTCAACTACATTCTCAGTCAGCGAAGCAATCATTAATGGATTCCTATTGTATCTCCCCAAAGAGAGGAAAAGGATTGAGAAGTTCTCATTGGCTTCTCCCATCTGCCCTTTGCTCTCAGCTTTTACTTCCCATGTGGCTGGCGACATGCACGATAGAGAAGGTGAGAGGCGGTGATATCGGGTTACTGAGTGAGCCAAACAGCAGTTCCTCTCTCCCTCCAAAGGGCCCGGGGATGGGAGAGTTCCTGATGTTGTTTGCTTGCACTGCAGACGTTTTGTGCACACTCAGTGGGTTGGTGGAGCTCTTACGCCCTCCTGACAGCAAGGAACAGAAAAGAGGGCTGCCACCTGCACAGGACTGCGTGTGCCAGTCCCGCAGACCCAACATGCCATGGTTTATGGAGCGTCGTAGTAAGGGTTGCCTCCTCTGTCTCAATGCGGCGGGTTCATGGTGCCTTGTCCGCGCTGCTGCTTCTGCTTCTGCTGCATCAACAGCTGCTCCAGAGCCGAGGGGCCAGGGTGCATCATAGAACTGGACCAGATGGACTAAAAACAAACAGCCAACATTAGCACCTCTTTGCATTACATAGCCCCTCTGCCAGATGGGAAAGCAGACACCATATTCTAATATTCTCCCTCTTTATCACTCATACCTGGCTTATCACAAAAGTTAACCAGGCTTCAAAGAAGACCTTCTAAAAATAGACTCCCTGGAAAAAACTTATCCTCCTCCAGAACCTTCATTACCACAAAAATTCATACCACATTACCTATTACTAATTTTAGACTAGTCAAAGCTAATGCTAGAATTTCTTCCAGTTCTGTCAGCCTGGGCTTGTTCCACAAGATACTCAAAACCAGCAAGAACTGGAAATTTGTGACATCTTCCTGCATTGGTGACACCTCCCACACTGCCTGTGTAAGTGAATCTGCAGGAAAAACTTTGGGCTTCTGGCACTGAACTCTGACACTTCCAACAAGCTAACACCCGTCACTTGATCATCCAGCCTGCAGACTCGTCCCTGAGCACGGCCCCAGCCAAACCCACCTTCAGGCTCTCCATAAGCACAGCTGAGGAGTCCTCCATGGCAGGAGGGCCTTGGGCTGTCCAGGTACCACTAGGAGTGCTGGACTGGTGCCAGCTGCTCTCCGAAGAAGACGACGTTGCTGGGAGATAGTCCAGACCAAACCCTCCCATTGCTAAAATGGCAGAAAGACAAATTCAAAGCAACATGGCAAAAGCAGTGCAAAACAAACATCATCAGATGATGGTCTGACACCTCCGTGCTAACCTGGAGCCCAGCACTTGCCTGGCTTATCTGTTTTCCAGCGGTCTGTGACTCTCCGGTCTCTGCTGTCTGGAGTCCCAATGGGTCCAAAGTTGGAGAAAGGAACAGAATTGTGGTTATGGGTTGGAGGGGAGCTTGGCAAGCTGCTGGGGTTGGAGGAGTGAGGAGACTGGCTGGCTGGTGTTGAATGATCTAGAGATTACAAGGCAAGAGGAAAAAAATGTCAGCAGAGACAGCAGGAGCCTCCCAGTTTTGAATTTCTTAGTGCTGCTGTGAATTCTGCCATCACCCAGTTTGCTGCAATGCTGAAGGTCAGTTTTTATTCCCTCCATTACATGAGTGTAATGTGAATGCCTAAATTCTGAGCGAAAAATTTACAAGAACAGAATGACTGTGTTTAATGCTTACCAGAAAAACAAAAACCAGGAAACCTCATGAGGGCTGGCTAGGCAAAGCCAGTTTTCCCCATGTCTCTTGAAGAACTTGTCTCAAACTAAATGAGTAATTGTCTTGAAGCTTGACAAACCAATTGAAAAATTAGATTAGACCTTGAGGAGTTTGCAAGTTTACAACTTCAATTCCCAAATCTGGGAATGTTTCACACTTATGTGAGTCTTAAAGCAATTCAGACCAGAACCCAATGTAAGCAAAAGAGGAGAGGGAGCATGAAGCAGCCTGTCCACAGGTAGGACGAAACAAATGATGAAGTGAAGGGAGAGGAAATTGAAGCCATGTGAGCCAAAAATCCTGCTAGAATAAAAGCACTTTGCAACTCCCTCCATTTCACCCACAACAGCTTTTCCTGGTTGGTTGCAGAAATTCTACCAAACATCTCATCCAGCCCAGATATTACTTAAAATCCACTCATTTCTCAACTAATTCCTCTCTCACACTCTTCTGGATTTTTAGTGAAATTAAAATCACGACATAACAATTATGGTTTATGCCCTTAAGATAATTACTAACGAAGAAGCTGGTTTGCCTTATGGGCTGCTTAACAGTAAAAAACCAAACCCAACAAAACCCACTACTGTTGTATTTTCCTCCACTCTTCACTCACACTGTTTCTTTTTCAAATATCTACATTATGAAGTCCAGTTCCTCCTGCTTTTTCCAAAAAAAGCAACACACAAAGTATACGGACATCTGAGTTAAAGCACTACTCCCAAATGGCTGTCAGGAAACCGAGTTAAAGAGATTTCAGGATTTAACACCTCTTACAATATTTATCCTGCTCAACTACTTAAATTAAAATCCAGGTTCTTACAATATATTAATTACAGAATCCCCTCGTATTTCTGAGGATATATAAAGTAAAACAGAAACCTTCAGAGACCTTGTCAAGCAAGTTTGGGAATTTTATTTAATTTCCAGTTATATACAACTTGCAGTTGGTTTAGAATTAATTCAAATCCTCTTACATCACTAGATACAAGAAATACCATACCAGGATTACCTGAGCTGGCTGGAAGGGATGGAGACCACGGAGTCCCTTCAAAGAGAGAATAGAGTGAAGTCTCCTGATGGGCAGCTGAAGCGGTGACTTCTGTTTTTGTGCTGGTATTCATGTTTTTTCCATATACCTCATTGAACATGCTGTTGTTCGGATATCTTTCCTGAAAGAAACCAAACAATATAAGAGCTTAGGTGTTAGATTTATTTCAAACACTGAGACTGTACAAAGGAAACAACTGTAGTTCAAAATATTTCCTTATTCCTTTTTCACTTCCCAGCCCCATCTTTTCTGACCATTTAACATTAAGTCCACCACATTCTGAATCAGGACAGATTTCTCCTGGCTGGACTGCAAAGTTTTCACAAAATCTTCAGATTCACAGCACTCAGAAAAGTTGTATAAAGACCCTGCTCAATTCTCTGGAAGAGAACAGGTAATTCATTGCTCTGGAAATAAAAACCTACACAGTACCCTGAGATACACCTTTTCAGTCAATTCCATGAAATTCACTGAGAGCAAAGGGCCCGTGAATGCAGCAAGATTCAAGAGTACATCTGTAGTGATATAGCCAAGATTAATTTGGGAAGAAAACTGATAAAGGCAAAGATTAAGGTTGATACAGACTGAAATTATGCATCCATGTGGATTTCTTTCAGGTTTTCTACTGGCTTAACCACAACAAGCTGAAACAGCAAAAGGTGTTGGACTCTGGTTCTCACTTACCTGATTTAGAGAAAAGCCACTGAGGGACAGGAAAGATGATGACTGAGACATCAATTCTGATGGTTTTTCCAGCAGGGACTTCTTCAGAAACCAAAAAGGGGAAAAGAGCAATTAGCACTCAGTGTAGGGACCATGAGGAAAAGTATGTTAACAGAAACTGCCAAAGAGGTTTTGGTCACATTTACAACTTGTCTTGCATTTTAGCTCCAGCATCTTGGAGGACAGGGGAGGCAAGCTAACAAGTGCAAAAAATCAGTAGTTTTCCTACTACCTGTAATTAATAACCTATAAATCAGCAAACATGACAGCTGAGAGTCTCAAGACAAACCCACTGCCAGAACAGGTTTTCAAATGCAAAGTCTAATATTCTGATACATCTAAAGGGGAGACTCCTGCCAAAAATACCTTACGGCTGTGTAAAACCTTGTACAAGTGAGAAAAGCTTGTACAAGTGAGACAGGATCCCTCCCAGTGACCAGAAGACTCCTTCAGACAAGGTTAGACTCTTGTATGTGGCTTCTGACAGAATATTTTTTCAGTTCTGAGAGCATCCCTGCTGTAGAGATGCTCTTAGACAGCAAGAGCAGCTAAGTGCTTTTTAAATTAGGTGTAATAGTCCAAGCGTCATTTAGCACTCTCTCACTTCCATTATAAATTACTTGTAGAGAGGAAGGAAAAAAACCCCAACCCAAACACTTAAAAGAAAGCTTTCAAAACTCCCCATGACTTTTTACTTCCATGTAAAGATATTATGGACCATGACCTTTTTTCCATCACCTATGCCACCTCCCTCTCACACAGCTGTCATTTCCAGCATGAAATATTTCTTGTCTTTCTGTTTGGTTCTTACTATGATTAAGGAGTGAAAAACTATCTCTGAAACGAGCCTATTCAGAGAAGAAATAGCTAACACTGACACAGAAACCAAAGAAAAAATATCAAGCTTGAACATCACCAAATTTAGGATCTGGATCACCAAGCCATAGAATTAGTAAAACCATAAGTAAAAACGTGTGTGAACCAAAATAAAAGCTGTAGTCTTGTTACAAATAAACCCCCTCTTGCACTCTCACCAGCTCAGCATGTCAGGTGTTTTAAAATTTATTTTTCAAACAAGAAAAACCTGAACTAGCATCCCTCTGTTTTTAACAGTCACATTATCTGGAGTATCTCTGCTTTCATCCTGTAAACTTAAGACAAACAGCCTTATTTTCTTGGCAAGTGGTCCCTTAGCTTGTTAGATTTTCAAAGTGACAGCTCATTACTTTGAAAGCATGTTTTAAAACACAGACAAAATTCCCACTCTGCATATTTACATGGCTCGCACAGCAAAGGATTTCCTTCCATTTGTCAGCAGACACAACAGTAGGAGCTTCAAAGGAAGCTGCTGAAGCAGCAGCTATTAATTTCTTAGCAAAGTTATCTAATGAGAGAGAAATGAGTGTCTATTTTGCAACTGGCTCCTTGGGATGGCAGGTAAAATAACTGAGGAAGAGACTTAATCAGAGATTTTGAGTAGTCACAAATAATTCTTTGTTATGGCTACTAATCTGAATGAGTATGATTTAATGACCGTGCTTGTAGCCATAGTAGAAAGGCACGCTGCACTTTCAAAGGCAATTTAAAAATTCAACAGCTCTGAGACCACCCCCCCAGCTAGTGAACTAGGACAGTTTTAATATAAAAAATATAGGAAAAAAAACCCCTCTGTCAAAAATGATTATATTTCTGTACGAGTTACTGTGTATTTATCCAGTTAATTGCTATTTTCTTCCAAAGCCATCTTTCTCTTTTTTCAATCTCCTCTGCATTGAATATCCCCCCTGCCTCTATAGAATTTTTATATGCGGATTATAATCACAGAATCACGTCACAGAACTGTAGAACAGCCTAGGTTGGAAGGGATATTAAAACTCATCTCATTCCACCCCACTGCCCAGGGACACCTTCCACTATCCCAGGTTGCTCCAAGCTCGATTCAACCTGGCCTTGGACACTTCCAGGGATGGGGCAGCCACAGCTTCTCACCATCCTCACAGGGAAGAATTTCTTCCTAGTATCTCATCTAAACCCATTCTCTGTCAGTTTGAAGCCATTCCCCCTTGTCCTGTCACTACACCCTTGTTTTGATGACCCTCACAGCCCAATCAGTGCACCCTCTGCCCTTTAGTACTAAGCCCATAAAACTGCAGAAGAACTAGTGCACTAAAATGATGCATCATGATGCATCAACACCTCTCCTGTGGACTGTACTTACAAAGATCCCAGTTCTTCTGATTCATGAAGAAATTAGCAGGCTTGGATGAGGCCTAAAAGTCGTATCATAGGCCTCAGTGAAAACTAGCTCAAAGGTGAGGCAGGGAAGTGGACAGGAGGGATGGGGGAGAGAAAGGAATTTCACATTTCTTATAATTTCACAGAAGAAAGAGATGCCAGTTAAGAGTGAGAAGCAGCAGTATTACATCAAATACATACAAAGAGGCTTCGTCCAGGAAGAGAGGCGAGAGGCCCCAGCAGAGCTGGGTAAAGATCAGGAGGATTAGAGAAAATCAGCTCTTCCTCCTCCTCCAAGGCAGCCAGACTCTTTAACAGGTCCGGAGGAAGCAGAGGGGAGCTCTTGGGGTCCTAGTGACAGAAATGAGCACAGTGAGACAACCAACAGAAGGCAGAAAGAACAGCCAGAGACAGTGAGGCTAAGCCAGAGCAGGAGAGAGAACACCAAGAGGAAGGCAGAAGGCAGCATGCAGAGGGTGAGGTGAGAATGGTGCTGAGACACACAGAGAGAACTCTGAGCAGAAACGACCACCAGCCACATGGCCAAATGCGCACAGGGAGAGCAGCACGCATCAAAGTGACAGCAGAGAGCTTTAATAAGTGGAGCGTATGCTTCCCCTTGCATCCATGCTACATACTGAACCTGTTTCCACGTGCAAGGACAACAAACAATCTTATAATCATTCTTCTACAGCTGATCTCTGAGTAATTTAGGTTTCAAGTAGAATTATGTTTGCATCTTCTTCTTTTTCCTACTTGTGGAGTTTAAATCCCATGAGACTTATTTCCACTGGTGATGGCTGCTATGCCAATGCACAGCTTACCAGCCCCCTGGGCCAGTAAAATCTGCAAAGTGCTTGTCAGACTGGGCATCTCGACTTACGTGAGGGATGCTTAAAGCACAAGCATCACAGGGCACAGCTTCTTTCTGTAGCTCAGTGTGCTGGCACCTTGGCAAGGTTTCCATTTTAGGAATGAGGATGAGGCTTTGACCCTGTCTCCATCTAAAAACCACAACCTGACGTCAGGGTAGGGGTAGACTCCTGTACATTGCCTGGCTTTTCTCTCGGAAGGATGAGCCAAGTGACCTCAGCTGACCATCGCCATGTCCTGAGTGCATTTACAGAGGCACACCCCACCAAAGGTTTAAAAGGCCTCTGTTTAAGCCTCCTTATAAACATCACCGAAGGCACTCACAGACAACTCCAGGGCTGTTAATAAATAGCAGATGTTGGTGGGTTTATAAACGGCAACACGAAGCACAACCGCATGAATAGAAGTAAAGTATTCCATTACTGCAACTGGGAGCTCCCTCAGTGTCATGGGATTTTCAGGAAGAACAAACAAACAAAAAATCCAAGACAAGACTGCTGCTACCATCCATGATTGCTCAACCTATTGCAGCCTCAGCCATTGAATTCACTATAGTGGTGTTAGGAGTTCACCTAAAGCATAATAATTCAACTGCAATTATTTGGGTGGCTTTTATGGTTTTCATCAGTTGCCAGACAAGAATTTTCTCCAAAACTATCAGCTGCCACGTTTCTTGACCTGGCAGACACAGTGCAGAGATGGATGTCACATCCACACTGAACAAGACATACATCTACTTGAAACCAAATCTTCAAGAGACTGATCCCACACACAGCCTACTGAAATGGGGGATTCATCCCTTTGTGTTGGAGCCCCAGGTACTGACACTCAGGTCTCTTCTAAACAAGCTTACATTGACCTACTTGGGACCACAGGGCATTCTTGAAACAGGGAAACACCAAGAGTTGCTGGGAATACCAGAGCTTTGGTTTTCCCCACTTGTAGCATAGATCTTACCTCAAAGGTCATCCTGGAGACAGCATCCTGCTCAGAGCAGAAGACTCCCTGCCGCTTCCCCCTGCGGTCCATGTTTGACTGCTGGGTCATCACCCTGTTGTCAGTCATGCCATAGGAAGAGTCCCAGTAATACTCTGGCACCTTGACTTCTGAGGGGTTCTGGTTATATGGCTCCATTGGGAAAGGCTTCATTTTTTTCTCCAGCGGTTGCTGTTGCATGACAGGAGGCTGTAATGACTGTTCAAAGAGTTTGAGAGGGTCCTGGGCCTGCAGGTAATAGGGCTGCTTTACAGGCATGATCTTCCCCAGGGAGCCTTGGACTTGAGGGGGGTTCCAGAGCTGCTTCGATGAGTCTGTCTGTGGATACTGAGGCAGAGACACAGGACTTCACCAGTGGGGAGGAACAATTCATGTTACCTGAATGCCTAACTCCATCCAAGCTGTCAGTCTGGCTCATGGGTGATAGCAAATCTGAATGTTTGTGGAATGTCTGTGTTAGTCACAAAAGCAATTTCCATAGGCATCTAATACTCTTTAGTCAAGCTTTAAACCAACAGCCAAGTATAATCCTTACTCTAATCCAGTACCTTACAACCCAAAAGCCTACAAACTAAACCTTTAGTAAGGTACTGAGCCAGCATTTTGCTGCCCAGAACACAAGGAGGGTCTCATCATTGGGTCCAGATTTGCCAGAAGGGAGATTTTCTCCAGCACAAGGTGAGCAAAGAACTAAGAGATGTAAGGGAACTGACACTGCAACCAGTTAGCCAAAAAGAGAGTGCAGGTGGAGGCTCACACTCAGTCCTCATCACTCACACAAGAAAACTGGAAAGACCTGAGACAGACATACCAACTCCATACCTCGTCTGTATCAGAAACACACAGCAAACAGATGACAGAAAAGACATTCCATTCCAGTACATACCTTCCTTTCAGTTACAGCATCATATGTTCACACCCACCAAACTTCAGCTCATTTTCAAATTTGCCCAGAAGTTCACAATCAAAAAATAAAGTCTTTAACAACAATTTTGAAAGGTAATCCAGGAAGACAGTCTTGAATGTTGGCCATTTATTTTTAAATGAAGCCCAGCATGTAGCACAGGCCAAGTTTACCTGCTGGAATCCGGAGTGGTGTGGCGGGCTCTTCCCCAGGCCTTGCACAGCTTTCGTGGGGGACTGGTGCTGCTGCTGCTGGGCCAGAGCTTGGACCTGTAACTGGCTTGTGGACTGTGCTGTTGCCTGAGCTGGTAAAGATGAGAGGGGTTGCTGGGAAGGAGGTGGTGTTTGCTGAGGTCCCTGGGTCATTGGCCCTGGTCCAGAGGGCCGCTGCTGGCTGTAAGGAATGTGGGACTGTTTCCCACCTTGCACCTGGTTTCCTGCAGGCGAGTGAGCTGTGGGCTGGAGGAAGGTTCCTGGGACAGAAACACCACCCGGGAAGGTATACCCCGTGCTCATGGAGAAAGCCACAGGAGGGGGGACAACGTAGGTTGGAGGAGGAAATCCTGGAAAAGATTAAAAAATTCACCTTTAATCACAGTTTGGCAGAGCAGACAGCTCCCTCCAGAAAACTTAAGAGTGGGGTTTCTCTTCCTATGCTGTTCATTTAGAAAGGAGGCACCAGTTTGCACACATGCACCACAACGCCCTTCCTCACCTTGGCATGTGCATGGCTGTGATCACACAGGGATTCAGAGTTTGTTCTGAATCTGGAGTTTTCTTGCAATATTCCAGGCACTGAGAGTGGTCAGTCATGGCAGTATCTGAGGGTCATAAGTTTCCATGTCCCTGTGTCCCCTGCCCCCCAATCTCCCTGCTTTTTTTGACCCCCACTACCTTTTTCCTTCCTTGCTCTGGGGTTTTTGATGCTTTACCCCCAAAGTTTCCTCCCCTTCAAACACATTTTCAGGGACTGAACTTCTGCAAGAACAAACAGAAGCAATCAATACAGTAAGTCTACTGCCTCCTCCCAGAGGACCACCAGTCTCTGGATCAATTTAGAGAGAGACAGATGGTAACCAAACAAATCCTCATATCCGTAAGATCAATTCCTTCCCTGTAATTCACACTGAAAAGCCAGGTTTGGAAGGCAAGCTTTAATTCTGTGTCTCACAGGCCAGATTTTATGCTGACTTTGAGACAGAGAAGATGCCCCTCTGTCTTATATTGAGAGCTCCATGCAACAGGTGCAGGGAAGATACAGCTTCCAGTTATTCCATGAGCAAACATGGATAGCAAGGTATGACAGGCAGACTCCACAGCAAAATGGGACATGCAGTGCAGCAACAGAAGCAAGTAAGACCACACAAATTACAGCTTCAAACATGAGCACCACTACAAAAAGTGAGTTTTAAAGCAAGCATTGTGATTGATCTTTTGCAATGGAGTCTGAAGCACCGGGAGTGCTTCAGAAGCAGTGCTAGCAGAAAGCTTTGTTATGTTCAGACTACCTACAGGAAGAGCCTAGTGTGAAGTTCCTTGATCTCACAACCACTAAACCAGAAGGCGGGTGGCAGATTTCATGACAGACCTCAATTCCAAAGCATAAGGAATCTTATTTATCTCGTTTCAGTTCTGCTATACCCCTTCTTTACTACTTGATAATATGTTCAACAGGAAAATCCATGTTCATTAACAGAGCCCCTGCCTTCAGAGGCTGCACCAACCACTATTACAGGATTTTCTTCACAGTCAACAATAAATGACACTTCAAATGAATGATGCAAATTACCTGGCCGGCTAGGAAGGGGAGGGAAGGCTCCTGGGTGATGAATAGGGATGAACTGGGAACTGCTGGCCTGACTTGGAGTCTGAGTTACAGGTGTTTTCCTGGCTTCTGACACCGGAGTCTTCCTCATCTCCGTCTGGGATTTCACCTGATGCAAAAGAAAGCATGAAGAAATTAAATAACTTTTCCTAAATTTCCATATTAACCATATCATGTCTCAAGCCAAAAATTAAGCTCTCAGATTGTCTGAGTGGTTATTTTCTTTTTCCTAAGTAACTGGGAGAAGTTTGGAACACAGGAACCCTCCTCAGTGACCTCAGGCAGGTTACCCTGCATGTCCTCAGGCACTTCTCACCTCACAAAAGCACTCAAGGATATTTACTCAGAGATGCAAGAAGCCCCTTCTCTAGCATGAGAGTGAGAAGCAAACATAATATCTCACACCATTCAAGGAACTTACCATGCCGCTCACCTGTGGTGTTTAAAAACAGAAAGTGCAGATGCTACTATGCTTCTCCTAGGGCACTGCTTCAACCTAAGTCATGCTACTTACCTGCAGCACCTTAAAAAACAAACACTGCCACGTTCTTCCTGGGGAGTTCTCTCATCCTAATCCATATGGTGATGTATATGCACAAACTCCTCCACACTAGGGAATTCTTTTGACCCAGAGCATATAAGACAAACAGCAGAAGTGCTTCACCTCATTCAGTTTACTGTGTAACTGCGGGGTGTTCTGTTAAAAGAGCTGCACCAGTTAAAGGCAGAGAGAAGAATGTAATGTAATGTTTACCTGATTCTGAGTCTGCCGCGGTCTGGGTCTTCCTGGGGAGGAAGACAGAGGGGAAGACTACTTTCCCTTTCTGTTCAGCTCGGCAGAACTGCCTGGAATGCAAGATGGAGCAGGCAGGAAAAAGACAGCAAGCAAGGAACCTGGGCAATACAGAAAGGGCCTAGGAGCAGACCTGACACCAAGCCTCAAAGGTGAGTGAAAGAAAGGGTTGTATTAGGGACCAAATTAAAAAAAAAATCCAAACCAAACAAACCAAAACAGTGGGGGGTTTATTTAGACATTTAGTGCTGCTGAGTTGAAAGGAGTTACAGGGCAGTTGTTTTCTGCCAAATTACAACAGTAAAGGGATAGATGCATTCAAATCCTTTCTTAAGTTCTTTTTCAAATTGAATTTCCCCATTTAGAAATTATGGGAGGGTAGGGTTCTTTCTGCATTTGTAAACTGGGAGGTTTGGGTGGATTTTTCATTTCCCACTAGAAAAAGCCTGAAGGGAACTCCACCTCAAGGTTCTGGCTGATGCTAAACACCACGAATAATGGGGGCCCTTGCTCATGCCACATCTTTTTGCCCTCCATCACATTCAGCAAATTTAACTTACATTGTGCTGTCCCTTTTTCCTCCACAATAAGCCAAACATTTTTATAACCCATACCAAGAACTATGCATTCTTTTACAGAAATTCTGGAGGATTGAAAGACACTCTTCCTGCCACGGTATTTTAAAACTTCAGCTCTGTTCATCAGAAAACTAAGGATGCTATAACACATTTCCAGAGGACGGCTTCCAAAGGCACCCTGCATGATTTACAGTTAACTTTGTAAAAACCTAAATCACTGAAACTGATTAATCAAGACAAATTTCAGTTTCTTCCTTGCTTCTACTTGATATCACCTCAGAAGTGTCAATGCTACCAAATATTTACCTCCACAATAGCCCTAAGTGTTCCTACGCACTACTTGAGAGAGGCACCATTTTATCACAGGGACCTTGTAAGAGTACACTACACTTTGAGTGAGTCTTCATTGAACTTCCTTGGCAGGTAACATTATCTTCCCTGGAGAGCAGAACTTCAACCCAGATCACATCCTGCCTGAGCATGCAAGTTTCCCATGCAAAGCAGGACTTATCACTTCTTTACCACATTCTTCACATTTTTGTCAAGTAGGAACTATAGTATTTAAGCTTTTGAAGGCAATGAACTATGTAGGAGGTAAAGCCTGAAACTGCCAGGAGTGCCAAAGCAGAACACAGTCCACCAACTTGTATGAAACCTACACTGGTTTCTCAGTGCGGGGGGAAGCAAGCCCTCCCTCTATTCTGGAGCAGGTCTGGATAAGCAAGTCCACCAAATTATACAAAACAAAAGGCATTTCACTGGACTTGTTGCCATAAATACAGCTGATAGAGTTAAAAAGTCAAAATTAATTTCTATTCAAGAAGAGACAAACAATGAGCAACATCATCAGAGAAGATTCCGCTACAGCTGGGTTTGTTGTATCTTAAGACTAAGTCAAGCAAATTTCTGATAAATAAGCTATCGTCCCTATTCAAAAAGCTACACATAATACTCAGATCTGCTAGGTTTTTATCTGCCTGAAGTCCTTATTTTGCAAGACAGGGGCACAAAGATCAAACGCTCAGTTATGCTCAGACCCGCAACCACGTTCCAGATGTATTTGATAAATAAATAAGAAACTTGCTATTCTAACTCACCTATGCTGGTTTTCAGATACCAGAACCGTGTTCTACAACTCACAAATGATTGTCCCCTGGTGTCTGTAGCCTTTACAGAAACCCTTTGTATCCCATGGTATGGCTCCCCTGCAAAACTAACTGAATAATGCTGCCAGTTCAGACATTCCATTTCATAACCATGATGTTTAACAACAAGTCATCAGGAAGAAAACAAGAACAATCCAAGGCTCCTAAATAACACAAGCTGGAAAGACTGAAAGAGATAGTTAGTCTAGCCTAAGGAAAGGACCTCAATTGCACAGGCCTTTGGAGCAGCTGCAAAGAGGAAGAGTTATTCTGCAGACCTGTCCTGGACAGCAGTAATGGGCTTATACAGAGGCAAGGGACATAGAGTGTATTAGGAAATAATTTCCACTTGCAAGACCAGTGAAGAACTAACACACTTTCTCTAGGGAAATAATAGAAATCTCCATCACTACCATTGAACGGTTCCAGTCATCATTGGGGAAGAACTGAGATTGTCTAGCTACAGATCAGATCAGCCCTGAAACTCTACCCCTCATTTACTATGACTCAGCGGAAGTCAGACCAGCAAATTCATTGTTTACTTGATATATTTTGTATATAATGCTCAAAGAAAAAGATAAAAAAGCATGCCCCTAAAAAATAAAACCAATAAAAGAGAAGCTGATGTGAAAACAAACCATTTTGAGCAAGTGCCTGAGCACATATCAACGATTTAAGAGCAGAGTGGCTTTCCTTACTTTGACAAAGAGACACCTGACTGCACCCACAGTACAGAGGATCTTACTCCACATATATACAATCTGATGCTTTTGTGACATGTTCAGTTTGTTGAATGTGCACGAGTCAACTGAACTGAAAATGCAGAGTTCTTTCACAACAGACCCCAGAATGGCGAGAGCATGACTACGACTTGGCTACATCAACTGCCTTGGTGGCCTGAATAATTTGTGAAATTGGTAGAGATCTGTTTTTTAAGACAGTTACAGCAAAATCACCTTTCATTGCACTCTCTTTTCCCCTCTCTCTCTTTTTGGGATAGCATCAAGGAAAAGCAGAGATCCAAAGATCACCATCGCCTGGTCTTTGAGGTAGAATTGTTTTATATTTTTGAGCATTAGCTGTAGGGCCCACAGTGAGACCTCAGCTCTGCCATACTCTACACAAGCAGTGACTGCCCTGACACAACATGGCACAGTCTCAGACAGTGTCCCTCTGAGCTAAAGGCTTACCTGAACTGCCACATTCTGCTTTCCTGCTTCCTGCATTTTATCCAAGCCACATTTCTTAGTCTCATTCTTTCTTTTATTGTTTTCTTTCTTCCCATCATTCTTATTTGCTACTATTCCTTTGCTAAAGTCCCGTCTCTCCCTCGCTACGTCCTTTGGGGGGTAGATGCGCCCTTGTTCTCTGTTCATCTCCCGGGGCTTGATGTTCTCTTTGAAGGTGACCATCGGTTTTTCTCCTGCATCACAGCTGTTGTTCAGAGTTCTGCCAGAGGACAGCACTGATTTGAGTCCAGGGCTCCCATCAGCACACAGTGGCTCTGCCATGGATGTCTCCTGCAAGGCGAGACTCTCTTTGGCTTCACTAGGGTCCTCCAGTAGGAGCTCTGGGATTTCTGTCACAAACAACAGCTTTCCTACCTCATTCTCACATTGAATCAACCTGAAAAAGACAGAAAAGAATTGAAAAACAAGTACATAAACTACATTACTTAAAATCAGTCTGTGAAGGAATGGCTTCCTGACCCACAGAACATGTTATTAGTACTGTCAGCATCTTGTGCTCACATTACAGCTAATTGCTGTGTTGAACAGAGAGAAAAATAACATTCCACACTGGCACCTGTGTCACCTCAGCTTCCAGCAGCATGGGATACAAAAAGTACCTGCAATTACCTTGGCTGGTTATCAGCAATCCATTTGCCTGTGAAGATCAGGCGCTGCTGCCGTATCCGACGTTGCTGCCCTTCTTTATCCCCTGTAATTGCCTGGTGGCCTTTGGAAAAATCCAAGTTCCTAGTATTGACACAGAATAGCGAATATTAATTACACAATTACCCTCTGCAATATTCTATTTCTCTAGCAATACAACGTGTCAGCATTGCTCTACTAAAACCTGTGAACTTTCACCAGATATTATTCAAAATGTGGCTCTTAAGAGATATCTGATTTACAGATGTAATTCTCATCTGGTAAGATGCATCTACATTAAAGAGGTTCAGTGGGGTCATGAGTAGTATTATAACCTCAAGAATTTCTTAGGGCTACACTGTCCATTGCAGTCGTTTTGAAGAGACCAACATCAATCTGTACAGCAGTAAATATTCATAAATAAGATATTGTAGGGAACGGGCCAATGTCTGTCGAAGTCGTGACGTCAGCAAGGGTGCAGGATCCTTCAGCTGTCACCCACCTGAACGAGGGCCTCAGAGCCAGGAATCCTTGCAACTCAAATTCTTCTGGAAGGGGGGTTGCTGACAAACAGACAGTAAAAAGCATAAGGAAAGCATGAAAGCACTGAGCACAGTATCACAGCAGATACCTCAGCATGGTCTCTACCCATACTAAAGCCTTCTATTAACTGGTCCACCCCACAATCTGAGGAATTCAGGAATGATAGAGCAAAGTCTGCTCAGCACAAGAAAGCAACATTTGCAAAGTACTCACATGAACTAATACAAGAAGACAACTTGCTTCCTTATTTGCTCTTCAACTGTATTTCCCCACATCAGCAGGAAAAACATTGTTTTTCCCAGTTCTTTACAGCACAGACTACAAGTGTCCTTACCATTATTACTGGATAGATCTTCTTCATGAGGCTGGAAACTATTTAGAAGAGAGATCAGCCAGGGCCATATGCTACAAATTAGAAAACAGGCAAACCCTAAGTGAAAACTGCAAAACATGGGATGCGTTTGCTTTACCAAAAAACCACTGAATGATGTTACCATCACAGTTTACATTAATCCTCTGATTCCCAGGAGAAGTTTCTTGCAAAGTGTCAGTGAAAAGACCACTTTCCTGAAAAAAATAACTATTACTAAAAGGCCAACCTAAAGTTCCCAAGGAACCCAGGCTCTCGCAGCACAGTGTTCATTATCCAGCAGGCCAGAGAGCTCACTGTGAATTTAACCAGATAAACCTACAGCATGAGCAAGTGCTGTGAGCACCTGTCTGCAATTCATGCTTTCCAGTCCACAGGTGATGGCTCTCAAGGCACAGTCAATGAATCAGTTTAGACAGCAAAGTAATTTGTCAGGACACAGCTGTGCAGAAGTACTTCTGCTCTGTGAACAAGAACACTGTACTGTAGTGCTGGAGCATTCACCACCAAGGGAAGAGACTCTAAGTAAGGGTTACACTGAGTAAGACCATTAAACTAGAGGTGAACTTGCAGTCCCCTGCCTTGCCCTCACAATACCAGTACAAGAAATGACTGGCAATTCTTTCCAAAGGTCCTGGAGCAACTAATTTTAAAATCACACTGATCACTGCAGAGGTGGTTAACATGTAACTGCTACCACCAGGCTGCTTCCTCCTGTTTGTTAAAAGCTCCCACTTGAAAGTCCAAAAATCCTTCTTTTTACTGATGGGTACCACGGAATCAAGAGAAAACTATTTCAGGATGCCCACTGTGCTCAGCATTGGAGAAATGAATGTGTCCTCCTCAGCAAGGCTTTCAGCCATCATCCAGTGCATGGCCTGGAGAATGCACCATGTCCCCAACAGCACTGTACACCCTCAGCTGCTTTCCTGCACGGCTGCGGGCACTGGCAGCATGATCTTCATGATTATTCTCTACACTACACTAAGCAACAGCTCCATCCCATGACTGACAAGGGACAAAAGAAGGAAAAAACACGCCAGAGGTCTTCAATGAGGCAAGTAAAGTCAATAATATGTTGTCCAGAAAATGGGTTCCTTCAGAGAATCCCAGAATGGTTTGGGCTGGAAGGGACATTCCACACCCTGTGCCATGGGCAGGGACACCTTCCACTACTCCAGGTTGCTCCAAGCTCTGTCCAATCTGGCCTTGGACACTTCCAGGGATGGGGCAGCCACAGCTTCTCTGGGCAGCCTGTGCCAGGGCCTCCCACCCTCACAGTGAAGGATTTCTTTCTAGCATCCAATCTTAATATGCCCTCTTTCAGCTTAAAGCCATTTACTCCATGAACTACTACCTGCATGTCCTCTCTGCAGGGACTACTTGATATCAATTAGGTATCTTGCCTATTAAAATACAGGCATAAGTCTTCCTTTAGGATGTGCACAGGGCAATAGTTACCACCATCTTAAAACCATTTCTGAGCTCTTTTCCTTAATCTTGCCTTTAGGAATTCTGTGGTTTAAGCTCCCAAAACTCCGAGGGTTTTTTTGGGATTTTTTATGTTTTCCTTAACAAACCAAAGTAATAGGCCCCCTGTTCCCCATACATCACACTGCTTTCCCTGGAGTGCCCATCTTCGGAACAATACTCATCCACCTGTGTCAGTAACAGTCACTCTGATCCTAAGAATCACCTTACAGAAACACTTTATTGAATCATGGTAATTCATGAAAAGTTAACAGACTATTAAAAAAAATTGGTGAGTTTTGAAAAATTTAAGTCTTAATTTATGAGATTAGTGGCAGAACTGAAAAATCAGAGCAACAGTGCAGAACAGTTATGCATGCACTGACATTTAAAGAGCCCCTTTACTAAATTGAATTTAATTCCTGGGTGACTACATTCCAGCACTGCCCAAGTGACGATTTAGTGCATGAAATTAAGGCAAGTATTCTCCTGCCATTTCCCCAGTAATCTGAGAAATTGTTATACTAGATTAGGCTATGGGAACACTCAGTAGTTATGCTCAAACTGGGCATTATAAAATAGATCCCCCGATCTTAAAAAAGTGACAACAAACCTAAAGCAAATTAAATGAGTCAATTTGCTCATGTAACCAACAAGTCTCATGTTTTGCTTTATGAACTTTTTAGCACATACACCTTCTATCAATTCGGTATCTGTAATGATGAGTTATATGATCACTTTTCACATGACTAATTTGTGGATCAACAGTAATTAGGACCTTCATGCAACAAAATGTATCAAGAGAAAGATTAACACTCACTACCGTCTTTCATCAACCACTGCCTCCTGGAAAACACTGGGCCTAAGTTTCAGCCAGTCCATCGAAACCTTCACAGCTGGAAGAGGATATGCAGCCCCAGAGTCCTCCTGGTAGTCGTTTTGTAAAGGACACTTGCACAGAACTCCAAGAAACGACACTAGAAACAGAGTAAGAGGAAAAAGCAAAAGAAAAAAACTCCACGATGTGGGAATGACACTTCAAAGTTGACCAAATAACCTAATCAAACATATCCCCGCCTCATAAACCCCTATTCTAAGAGCTAGTTCTTTAGAACAAGGCAGCCCAACTACCTCATATTAAACAATCCACCAACAGATCACAACGTAGGGCTTTTTAATAGCTTTGTACTATGCAGCAGAATCTTGGTATCTTATGTCCTTTCAACTGTCATGGCAAGTCATTTTGATAAGTTAAAAAAACCACATGAGACAAGCCCAGTGCAGAAATATTCACTCACCTATTTATTAGAAATTATCAACTCAACTACCTACCTGCACTTTATTCACTTCAATCAGCAGGCACACAAATGCACTGGAGCTCTGCAGGCAGGCACCCAGCCCAGACCCTTTAGGGCACACAAGCTGAGAAAGAGTAACCACACCAGTGTGACCATGCTGCCTTCAGAATCAACTCCAGGCTGGAATTTGGAGAAATCCAGCTATTCAGAAATTTAGGTGTTGACTAACAAGGCCAAGCTGACCACAGGCTCAATCACGTTACGCAAATCAGCATCATGTGGCTAGAGTCTACAGTGCTCTGCACTCCCAGTTATCTCCTGGTTGATATTACCAAAGGCACAGAAGTAGCTGAGGTCCTAGTTGACTCAACTTCAGTCCTGTTGAATCAGAACCAGTTTCATTCAAAGCAACTCCAACTGTATGCAGCCAACTGGGGAGCAGCCCCCCAAGAGGGGTACTACTCACCACCAAGTTGGATCCCATTTTGCACCCAAGTTAAAATGTTCTTTCAGAACCAGGAAAATGATGCAGAGTTCTGTAAAGCTTCAAACAGAGTAAGTCCAGACACAGAAATCCAGTGTTAAGTCAGCACTGCTGACATAAATGATCCTGCGTGACCATCATCTCTCTCAACTTTCTCCCTAATGTCTATTCTTGGCACTTACCTCACACAGCCATTAAGCTAGATCCTGAGAGGAAATTACTAATGGATTCCACGTTAAAATCAAGAGAACTACAAAAATCAATTAGCTCCCACACTTACTGAAGAGAGCCAGGAGCTGTGTCCAGCAGAGCTGCTCATCCTGGCTGTAGTTGTGCTGCTCCGTTTCATTGCTGAAGTCTCGCAGGTGGTGCAGTTGGAACAGGTTGATCACAGTAATATGGACTAACTGCTGAGAGTTGAAGGCCTTCTGGAACAACAACCTCTGCAACAAAGACACAGGGTATATGCATTTTTAGATGGCAAAGCATGTGCTTGAAAGGATTGTAGTTGCTCCTTCACTGCTCGACTAATGCTTCTGCCCTTAGGCAACATTAATTCTGGATTTATTTTCAGGTCATCCCTCCCAGCACAGCACTGGGCTTCCCAGGAGGACTTGGGCAGGTGCCCACTGTTAAGCACAAGGTTTTTGCTTGTACACCAGCTCAGACACACAACAAATCAACATCCTCTTTGCATATGGTTCCCTTCCAGAGCAAGTGCAATTTTGAATGTATACTAACAGCACTGCAAAGGCCCATAGACCCACTGGGTTTGTCTGCCTGTCAAAGAACCAGCATGGAGAAGGTTACATTTTAAAAAAACACCCCAGGAAAATTTAACTACTGCATGGTTATGCATTAAAGACTAATTCCACACCTGACTTTATGGGTCACGGAATGCCTTGGCAGACTAAAACAGCGAGAGCTATTTACAGATGCCTTTCAGTAACTATGCTGGAAAATACACCTTTCTCAGGACAGGAAAAGACTTCAAGGCTTTTTGTGGGGGGAAAAAAAAGGAGGTATCCTAAATCTCAGCCAACGTATCTTCAGACACAACAGTCAGGGAAGCAGGTAGATTAACTAGTGCTAAAGGTTTAAGCTCCATGTTCACCCTTGACTCTCTCAACTAGGGCATGAAGCACTGTACAGCTGACAACTGAGACTGGCAGACCTGCCAGCAGCAGCACCCAGGGCCTGACTGAACACTCCCAATCCTGCAACTGCTCTCCTCAGAGTTAAGATCAGCCACAAAGTTAAACTGATTCACTACCATACCGCCAACTTCACATCCACATTCAACTCGTTGAGGCCAGAAGAGTTGCTCTCTCATAAATTAGGCCTTATGTTGCATAATATAAACCAAGAAAGGTAATCTAAGCAACAAATCTGGGCTCAATTAGCTGCTTTAATACTCTGTATCAGTCCAGAAAATGAAGAATGTTCCACATGCCTGAGCAATGCTCATAATTATTGATTATAAGCACTGTGGGAAAAGCAGTACTTGTTCAACAGCCAGCAACACACACACAGAGATACAATTACTACATTTTGAAACAACATTAACTGCCAGGGTGGGAGTAGCCCACATTGCAAGTTAATTCATAGCAAGTTCTGTGGTTTTTTATATTTATTTTAAAGACAGTGTGAACCTGGCTGTAGCAGCACAATTCAAGACAAAAATATGGAAAAGGACACTGTAAAGAATATTTGTGATTTTTTTATATTGCTCAGACCATGTTCCCCTTTCCTATTTTTGAAAAGCATCCACTCTTCTGCTGAACATACCCATCTTCCCTGCTTCTTTTCCACAAATTAGGAAGCTGAGGCAGACCAGTTTCCAAAAGGCATTTACCAGTTAACACAATGTCCTCTCTGAAACGCTACTACTTTGCATAAATACTACTTTACAAAATTCTTTTGTTTCAATCACTGCTGTATTGTCCAACATAATGAGCTGAGTATGTAATCAATGGGACTCCTGGATTTTCCATGGGAAACGTGTTCTGCATAGTTCTAGTCTGCACAGATTAAGGTTGTATGGGACACTTTTTAAGGGCAAATTGCTAACAGGAGAGGCAAGTTTTCTGAGGCAGATTAAAAGCAGCCTTAATAACCACTGGGAGTGAATGAAGGCCATCCAAAAAATGAAGCTCTCAAAATTCCTCAGGCCACCAAGCCAAGACTTTACAGATGAATCAAGAGCTTTTCACAGGTATCCAAGAATCATCCAGGTTAAAGAGCAGAGAATCAAGAGTGGTCACTGATTTCTCCTGTATCTCCACCAACAATGGACCACGTGTAAAATGGGAAAAAACCCTAATTTTGGCAGAAGTTACTAGAACTATCCAGTGTTAGCTGCAATGCAAACCTTCCCTAACTAGATAGTTGAGTTTCCTGTATTTTATCATGTGAAAGAATTATTACTGGACTGTAATTTCAGAACTCAGCTGCTAAAAATATTTTCCTCAATATACTAACTAATATGTTGTTAGAACTAACCTTGAACTGTTCTTCCAGCTTTTCTCGAAGAGGGCTCAGCTTCTCCAAGCTCTTACTCAGGTACACATGGCCATGAAATTTAATAAATGCCTTGATGAAGTCAGACACGCTCCATCGAGTCTTCACCTCATCACGACTGCATTTAGAATAGAAATACCTGATTCAGTCTTTGGAATTACACACAGCTGCACATAACATTACAGAATTATTCCAAAATGAAGGAGGAATGTCCATGCAAAGCTACTTTTCATGTTGGCACAATACGCTTATTTCCTGTATTCACTAATCACAGTCAGGAGCCTCACAAACTATTCTGTGTTCCATACACCTGTGAGGATGCTCTGACTGGCCAACGGTTGAGGGATTTCTGTTTCCACTGTCAAATATGAGTAACTTCTGGCAAGGCAGGTACTTTTAGAAGAAGTCTCTTCCAGCTTATCTGAGTGGCAATAATTTACTCTTAGTCTCACCTTTCCAGTGCTTTAGAAAGTGCTTTTTGTAGGTTAGTGGAGGCAGCTGGGAAAGGAAATTTCACAGCAATGCTTCTGCAGTAGTAGAAAATTGTGGTCAAGTGGTCTCCTTTGGAAGAAGCTAGGATAGCCAACTGATTATAAGGCTGACCTAAGGGAGAAAGAGACAAGTTGTCCTGGAGGGAAATATGCTAGATTTCAGAGTCCATGTGGTCACTTGGAAAGGGAGCATAAAGTTCTCAGTTCTCCAACAGACAAAGCTCAGATCCATCTGCTGACCCTTTTGCCCCAGCCTCAGATCTGTATCACTTCAGTCAAAAAGCTTCTGAATTTGTGGTGCAGCAGCTGTTTGGATTTCCTTTTTTGTTTGTTTTTTGGTTTTTGGGGGGTTTTTTACTTTGTATGGGGAAGGATTGGGTATGGGGGTTTCTGTTTGGTTTTATTTGCTTGTTTGTTTCTGGGGTTTGAGTTTTTGTTTGGTTGTATTTTGTCTAAATAATTAAATACTGTCAGAACCAAGCTTTCATCACCAATGATTTATCTTCATCTGTTGGAGAAAATCTAGCCCAATTTTACTTCCTTTTCAACATTTCATATTTTTTTGCCTAGGGAGTTTAAAATACAGAGAATTCTGCAGTTAGAATGCAAGTGGTTAAAAAAACTGAATTACTAGTTTCAGCAGCCTAGCTCAAAAGCAATTTACCCTTCTCTCACTATCCCTACATTTTGGGCCACTGGAAGACAATAGCTAAAAAGCTAAATCCCTGAACCAACTCGCATCAGCAACTTGAAAAATACAATTTTAGCTACTAAACTTTATAAATTGACATGGACATAAATAATAAAAGAAAAAAACATTGGTGGTGTAAAGCAAGTTTTCATTAATTGTACTTTATAATGTATGAATGTAACAGAGTATAGTAGTAGCGAAGCCTTGGAGTAAAGCTGTGAATTACCTTCCTTGTTTCTACATCTGCACAAAAAGGAAGCAACACAGATCATGCAAATAACCATTATCTAAATGATTTACTGATGGGTCAGGCTTTGTTGTACGGTTGTTTGGAGAATTTGGGGAGGGGTATTTATGTAAAAGCCCAGGTTTTTGACTGCCACAGAAGAAAACAATATCCCAAATCTTCCTTTGGAATATGAACTGAAAAGTTATCCCAGACTCACCATTAGAAGGGACAAGCTGAGCTGCGTGTCTATAGTAAGACTCTGCCTGGCTGGTCTGATTCCTATAGCGAGCTAAGAAAACAGCAAAAAAACCCAAGTTGAGGCACAAAATTCCACTCCCTTGCAGTTACTTTCACAAAATGCAACTTACCCAAAGAGTATTTCATTAGTGTTTCAGAAATACGCATCAGAAGAATGTACAGTTACACCAAACAGCACCCAGATTTGACACATTCAATTCTGAGGTGGCTGTTTTGTCTCAGACCGAAGACTGTCTTAGGGACAACAGTGCCAAGAACACGACATACAGAGAACTAAAAATATTTTTCATCCCTCTTTGCATGATCACCAACTAGATCTATTTTTAGGTTGTTCCAAAAGCAACTGCAGATTCTTGTGAAAAGAGAACTTTCTACAACACAAAGTTTTACTCAGATCAAGAAAGAAATAAACCTGTGAACTTAATGTAAAAAAGAAACCCCATTTATGAAAGGCTGGATTTCTAACTGGTGCCCTTGTACACTGGATGTTAAGTGTTCTGGAATGGAGAAGTGTGCTAGCCTGCTGCAAAAAGCTTTTGTAGTAGTTACCAGTTTCAGCATTTTCCTGTACCTACCAGCTAGAACATGACTAGAGTGCTACAAGAAAGACTCTAGCAGATCACTAGAAAGCCAGTGATTAACTGTCTCCATGTTTTAACGTGTAACATACACTAGAAAAGTCTGAACAGCATTTCTTCCCAGATCTTTCCCCCTGCAGCAACCACCAAAGGCACAATCAGCAACTAGCTACTGAAGTGGAGCACACTTGCTCCAGCAGTTGCCACAGTGTGTGCAGATTCCTCTCTGGAAGCCGAACACAGACAGAACTCCATGTCCCAGCCTTTTCCTTCTGAAACTCACCAATATCTCCCAGGTGGACAAGGCAGTGCTGGCAGATGTAGGAGCAGGAGCTGGACTGCGGCTTCACAATGGTGCTGGTGTGCGTCTGTTTATTGCTAATGATCCCCAGCTGGGAAGACTTCACACGGCACGGCAGGTCTACATTAAAAACTGTGCACAGTTCCTGTAACAGCTGTGAAAACAGGGCTGGGTCAGTAGCAGCTCAAGACAAGCATTGGAAAGGCATCAAAACAAGTCACAAAACTAACAGAGAACCACTCGGAGGTGAGCTCACCACAGATGACCCAAATATATTCGAGGTGAACAAGCTCAAGTTATTGAAAATGAGACTTTAAAATACATTCTCCATATGGAATTCACTGAGTTCCATTGTGTCCACTGTGTTCATCTGCCCAGTAAGAAAAAGCTCTGCATCCCAAACCAGTAAGCAACTCAATCCTCATGATATTTAAATCACCAAGGATTTATCAGTGGAGATTGACTATGGGAAGTCTACAGATATTGTTGGGTTTTATGGTTTTGCTTTCTCTTTTTGTTTGTTTTGTTTTTTCAGTGGGACACTGAAGAGGAACACAGTGGGTTTTATACCTTGAAGTGACACTGTTCTCTGAAAATAATAGAAAGGACTATCCCTCCCCCTCCAAAGCAGCTTGTTCCAACTTCCAACTGCACTATCCCAACTTAAACTTTAGAAAGAAGCTGAAACATAACCAAGTTTATAAGCAACGCAAGGCAGTACAAATGTTCAGTGGCTGAGCTGTCAATAAATATTTGTGCTAAGCCAACAGTGAGACTCTTTTAAGGAACAAGGCATCAGCTACTTGATCAAATATTTCAAAAGCTGATTGAAGGAAAACCTCAACTCTGTCATTCTACTCAGTGCCTTTGAAGTTTTTCCTAACAGACTCCAGCAAATACTCTGCAAAGTAACAGTAACCAGAGTGTGAAGAGTGTTTGCTGGACTGACTTAAAGGGTTAAAAATGCAGGTAAGAAATGACAGACTTTCTCCCACCTAGAAACATGCTCAGTCTCCAAATAAAACAGACCTGCAGCAGGGTTGCACTTCCACATAAAGGCACAGAGAAACCCCATGGCTGACAGAGACACACAGTCTGTCAACAGCTAAACATGTGACACGATGCTTTTGTTTGCTGCAGAAAGAGGTTTGTGTTACATCTCCCTCCCCTTTGGCTCTGTCTTTATACAGTAAACAAAAATCCCCAAATAAGAGGATCTCACAGATAAAACCTGGATAAAAGAGAGCAACTTGACATCTTCAAAGACACCAAATTAAGAAAATTCATACTCTCTTTCAAAGATGTCACTTGTGGAGGCCTCACAGCTGGAGAACAGGTACCCTGGCTCAGTGAAGGCTTTAGACTGAAAATGTGATTAACATCAGTGTCAAACTCAGAAAAACTCCCTGATCCACTGTAGGAAAGAACAAGGCTTTTGCAAGACAAACAATGTAGATGGTAGAAAGCCCTTGGCAACCATGACAGCCTGTCAAACTGGCTGCTTCCAATAAGCAGCTTTCCAGAAAGCAATGCTGAAGTGGAAAAAAGGATAGCCACATGGGCAGCCTGGGGTTGGCCTTGCAGATGTCTGGAATTCAACTAGGAATTGATACAGCACAAATACACTACTCAGTACAACTGTGAGTACTGTAAAATGAAGACACTGTAAATTAGTCATGACAAAGTTTACTCTGAACACTGCGAGAGGATTCAGCAACCACAATGCTGTTGAAGCAGACACCAAATGAGGAGAAAAAAGGGAAGAAAGGTAAGTTTTCTTTGTTAAGGGCATTATCATACACTGAGTCTTATTCTCCATAATTTAAAGCTGAAATCTAATGAAAGCTAACATAGGAAAGAGTGTGGGCAAAAATATGTCAGTAAGAAATAAGTATATGAATACATATCACACTCCTTTGGCAACTAACTGAAAACCTTGCAAAAGGTTCTTAGCCCAAGAGCAGTCAACAATATAGTTTTACTTTAGGGGAAGAAAAGTTCCTAGAAGTGAATTCATTGTTCTAATTGTCATTGAAAATAAAGACTTACGCTTCAATGCTTATCATCGGTGTTAGGAGTCACAAGGAAGGGGCAAAGAACAAAACATTACGCCATCGCACGCATCCTGTGCATCTGCGTTTTCTGCATATATTTCTGTTCCTGAGTAACTTAATCCAAGAACAAACTGACTATCCTCGCTTATCCTTCCCTATACAGCAAATGAAAAGGAATTAAGGCAATGGTCCACAAACACATACACAGGAATGAGAAGCCAAATGGGAATTATTAGAGAAATGGCAGAAAAAAAGAACCAAGAATACAATGAAATCATCAATTAACTCATCTGCTGGGCTCGAGGTTTTTTGTGTCATCATTTCTGTAAGACATTACAATTAAAAGACACCACAGGTCACTGCGGAGACAGAGTAAATGACTTTAAGAGGGCCTGGAGAGCCAGTAAATACTAGACCTAATAGTTAGAGGATTCACACAGGAAGTAGTTCAAGAAGGCAACAGATGCACAGCCATAAAGCAAGAAACAGCACAAAGAAGTATCATTCTACCCTTTCTTGCTGCTTTATAATTGCTCTGAGCAGTCACAGCAGAACACAGTAAGAAATGGACCTTTGACCTTACCCAAAACAGTGGGGTTTAGACTTTAAAGCAGATTCTATTAGAAAGGAACTTAAATTGCACCAAAACAACAACCAGATGCACAGAAGTTTCAGCTCAAGACTGATCAAAAGAAAATCCATCACCAGCTCTGCAGATATCTCCTGCTTAGAGCACCAGGGTTAGCAAGGTGCACTGCTCAATCCAATACAGCAGCAGTTTCCTAAGCTACGGGCAAAGAACAGATTTTACCCACTTAAAACTGATCCTCCACCCATCCTCTACTTTGTGCAACTCACCTGTGTGTAGAAGCCACTAGCTGCCTCTAAAAACAGAGAAAGGTTCGCCTGAACTTCACTCCGATTCGGATTTGCTCTGTTTTTCGCCTGACCCTGGAGCGTCGTGATCTGATTTTTAAAGGCATGATTCCAACTGAAAATAAAAGAAGCATTTACCTTTTTACTTTGGAAGTGTCTTATGCAGATGGCGTAAGTAACAGGAAAGAACTGTTTAATTACATAGCATCAGACATGAAGAATATTCAAATTCAGGCGACATTCAGACGAGAACAAATGTTACATATGGAATAACCACCTTTCCTCACCTCTCGTATCTAGGGAAACAGATCCTGATATATATAGCTAACATATACATGTATATATATGTATATGACTAACACTAACATCATTAATATTTGCTTGCAATTATTCTGTTTTAGGCAGCATAGAAGTCCCTCCCTAAAACAAGATGTCTGGTACAGAAATGAGGGTTAAAAACCATTCAGTAACTGGAAGCATGGACAGGACAACTCAGCCAGCCTACTCATCTGGCTTTCCTCAGTGCTGAAAGAACCGCATGCTTCTGTTAACTAAACTTATTACAACCCATCTCTGCACCTTAAATAACAGGGAATGGATTCAGGGCATGGAGAAAACCCAGCTGGATCTTCCCCTGATTCTTAAGGTGTCATTAGCAACCCATGAAGTTCTCCCCTGATTATTCCCCTCCCTCTGCCCAGCTCTACCTCACAGGGCTTAAAACGTGGCTCTTCAGCAGCTACTCAGCTCCTGTTAGACTTTGCTCAAAGCTCCAGGTGATTACATCAGGCAAATTTCCTCCCTTCTGGAAAATGCAGACTTCAGCCCTTCCCTGACAGCAGAGCAGACTGGTGCTCCTTAGCTTCTCCACCTCCATCTGGCCCTCCAAAACCCAATCCTGTACGACATGGCTGCTTCTGAATTGCCAGAGGTAAAACACTAACCGCCTACTGAATACTCTGCATCAGCTCTGCAGTGTATTCTCATGCTTCACCCACAGCACAGTTCCCATTTTAAAGGAAGTAAGACAACCATTCCATAGGACACAATTGCTTTTCTGGAAGTCTCCAGGTTTCCTGCTCCCCAACCCAGACTACATACATTCACACAAGTTCAGTGAGGTACTTACAGGTCCTGCTCCACTTTTTTATCTAAAGCATATTCCAAATCAGTCACTAGCATTTTTTGATATAAGTCCTGTAGAGCCTGTCTGGATGTCCAGACTTCTGCTGGACCCAGCTTCGAATCTGAACAAGAAAGAAAAAAAACCAAAGACACGATGGTTTTTGTAACACACAAATTTATGGAGTTACTCTGATTTTTCACTCATTTACCAAATGAAAGAATAGAGCTCAGTCTAAGATACACACCACCAAACACCTGCTTTTATTAATTTCCTCAGAGTAGTGAAATACAAGAACTACAGATGGCCTGAAGGTTGAGTGCTCACTGATTACAACTGATTACTCCTACAACACTAGAACTAGATGTGAACAAAGTTAGCAGCTGGCAAGTTAAAAAACAAAACCAATAGGAGGACATGGTTCTCCATAAGTTATGAAACTGCAGAATTTCTTGCTACTGGATGAATTTAGAAAAATTTCCAGTGCAGCCTGAAAATAATTAGCAGACAATAAATCCATGGAGGGATGCTAAAGACAACAGTGCATGGACACACACTGTTGGTATTTACAGAACACCGTGGGCAAGTACTGCTGCATGCTTGCCATTTTCTAATTCTTCAGTAGCCATCTGTTCTCCATTCCAGAGGGTGAGTGCAAACACTGCTCCCTGCTACTGAGTTACACAGTCCATTTTCCCATGGCTTCTACGTCACCTGGGGCTGGGGCTGCAGGAGCACAAGGGATGGGCCTCACCCCAGGGAAACAACCCTGATGCTGATGATGGAGCCACTCCTGCTGGCTTAGGTGGATCCAGGTGGTTTTAATATTCCTATGGGGACTACAGCAGCCTGCTACTTTCACTACACCAAGGTGGCAAGCACAGCGGAACAAAGGTTCATGAGGGAAGCTATACTGCAGGGCTGGATGCATTAATATAAACCATTCCCATTTCCCACTAATACATACAGCTTAAATCACAGCTCATAGCATTTCACTGCATCCAGGGCTGCACTTTCACATCACATGGTAGTGCTCAGATCAGTATTTCCATCACCTCGGTCCTTGAAACCACCCAGTTTTTTTTCCTAGCTAATCCAAAGTACAGCAGTTTCTGTGCTAGTCTGGGCAGGAGTCTCCAAGAGAAGTAGAGATATAACCTTAATCTCAAAATGCGTGGAACATCCAAAGTCAACTTCAAAAACATGTATTAGGTACAGGCAAAAGGGGCACAGTAGTTAAAATACTATTTATTAATTTATATACAGAGGACAAGCCTTTAACATAAGGTCACACACTTTCCAGAAAATTCTTAGAAATGATAAGCAAAAGGACCACAAAAGGAAAACAAAACCAGGAATCAAATATTATTAATAAGCTAGATCAACTGTGTAATAAAGGCAATTACCTGTCATGTCAGCCTTCAGGACTTCTGCCTGCCTGTAAGAAAGCAGTAAGACAAATTAGAAACAGATCAAAATAATTTAATTATGCCAAAGCACATTCATGAAATGGTGAATCTGCTTACAACCCACTCTGCTCTAGTTCATCCCATGCAGGATTTGAGTTACTGTTGTTCAACAGCATGACTGCTTTTAGCTCATCCCATAACAGCAATCAACCGTTCACTTTTCCCTGCTTATGCCTCTTTCTGAACAATTACAAACTAAAAACGCTTGCATTATGGTTTACATTTTAAGCTTTACGTGGCCACAGTGTCCTGCCAACATTAGTGATACCACTTACCTGGGAATTTGATATCAACTCTTAGTTGTCACATGTGAAATGCAGGAGCCAACAGTCAGAGCAACACAAACTCCTGTCAGTGTCTGCCAGCACGTTGGCACAGCTCTCCTGCCCCTCATGCTGCACAAGTTTTCATTGGGAGAAGGGATAAAGACTTCCCCAATTACCTCTCTTCCTTGAACTGCTTCTCTGAAGTAATGCTTTGATCAGGTTTTCAAGGAAAAAAACCACACAGTACACACAGAAAGAATGATAGTGACTATCTACAACTCCTGCACTGAGCATCCACTGCAAATCCCCACTGCTGGTGGAGGTTGACAAATAGCTTCCCAAAAAGAGGAACACTGGGGCAGTCTTCAATAAATATATATTTCTGAACGGTCAGTGTCCGTCAGGAGCAGGAAACGGAGGTGCTACAGTTAAATACTGTCAGCAGTATATAAAGCTTCAAGGAGCAGCACTGCTGGCCTGTCTGATGGACACAACCCAGGGCTGGCAGAGGGAAGACAAGACTGCCTGGTTTGGCTGGGTTTGGGTGGGACATTTCCCTCTGCTTTTGCTACACTCAAGTGGTGACATAGATTTGGATCATGCAAGCTTTTACACCAGACGTGGAATCCTCCCAGCATATGAAATGCTCTCTTCACCTGCCTCAGCAAAAAAAACCAAACCAAACCAACCAAAAAAAAAAACAGATGGAAGACATGCTGTGCCTAACATGAATATCAGATGCCAGCTTGGAAAAGAATGGAGAGCCAGCAGAAAGCACCACCTAATCCCTACAGAGGCTGCAGAAACCAGCATATACTTTCTCTTGGCAATGTGAAGTTGTAGTGACTGTAAACAGTTTTTCAGTTTGTTCTGGGATCTACCCATGGGCCACAAATTATAGGGAAGGTTTTGAGGTCCACATGAGAATGAAGAAGGTATCAGAATAGGATATACATCACTAGGAAGATGTATATTGGTAAGTCCCCTCACAAAATCTGTTTATTAAATGCAAGCATTATCTATAGCAGCTCACCATAGCCACCACAGTGTACCATCCAAGAAGCAATGGGATGACCCAAGAGCTTTAATCGTCAAGAACAAAAGTCAAAGACAAAAGGCAAGAACATCTAACTGGTATCAAAAGTGCATCTGTATGTTCCTCACCTGATCCAAATTTAATGCCTTTAAGACAACTTCTTTCAGTTTATTTATTTCAAGAAGATGTGAATATGGTTTTTTAACTCCGAAAAGCAGGGAACACTGGAAGAAGAGATACCAGAGATAAGCAATGCAAATTTTAGCTATTGTGTCAGGAGAAAGCTGATAGCCTAAGAAACATTTCTTCCTCATCCACACAGAGGTAACAAACAGCACCTAAGTGGTGGCTCTCTGTGGCTGCAGCAAGCAGGATGGGAATGAGCAGATCCTGTCCCCCACGGAACCAATAAGAGCCGAGGAGGGACAGGAATCTCCTCTGCATGCTGTGCCTTGGCAGCCCGTGCGCTGCTCACCTGCAAATCCGGTCAGGCACAGAGCTGAGCCAAATCCGTGGTGCTGGGACTTGGCATTCAGCAATGCCACTGCTCCCAAGGAAAAGCTGACTTGCTCAGGTGCTGGAATCTCACTTTTTTGAACAGCCACCAAGTTCCTACAGTCTGGCTCATGCTTCAAACATCTTCCAGTGCTGTGAACTCTGAGCTGAGAACATGATCTGTGCTGCCAAAGCCAAGAATGCTGAGAGGTTCAGCCCCAGCAGGACACACAGGACTGCACCCACAAACACAAGCCCAGAATTCTCCTCCAGGCACAAAGAAAGCCTCTTCCCTTTAAAAGCCAAGAACTACTCCTCTGGAAATTACTTGTACAGAACTACCTTTCACTAAGTATAATCATTAAAAGGGGAAATAAAAAGGTGCTTTTTTTCCCCCAAAAACTTGCCCTCACTGTTGCCTAGAGAATTCAGATGAAGAGAGCCTCAGTCTCTACATCAGTGTGACTGCTGACAGATTCTCTGTAAATGCACAGACCTAATAATATGGCTAGACCTGTGCTTCTACCAAAAAGACTTATTTAAAACACTTTTTTTTGGACAAGAAGACTCATGGGCTCACAGAACAAGAGACTTTAGCACCAAGCCCTTCACCAGCCATAACACAGACTGCCTTTTATAAAACTGCAGCAAGCTACACTGAAGGGATTGTTGCTGTAATTTTTAATAAAATTAATTTAATAAAATGTATAGAAATTATTTCGATACTTCCTAGAGGCCAAAGGAATTAGGAGAGTAGGTCTAACATTAGCATGCTGCTTCTCATTTCCACCTAGAAACAATTTATTTCAAATAGCTGCATTCTAAGCCAGGATAAGAGGGGGCAGCCTCTGCTGAGAGGGGTACAAAATTTGTTCTGCATCAGTGGCAAAATAATAGCATCGAGAGAGAGAGAAGATGCACTGCCCGTTCCTTAAACGGGCTTCACAATGAGCCCTTGCTGGTGCTCAGGGACTCCTAGTGGGCACCGACTGGAGTTCACTGGTAACAACTGGTAAGAGTTTCTCACAGTGCCAATGGCACCTTCTATCATCCATTTTTAACAAGCTTTTCTTGGCCATATATTTTATTGTGCCACCTCATACTGAATTTACATTAGAATGACTCATTCTGGGGCAAAAAAGGTTGCCTGCTAGAAAACCTGGTAGGGCTTGATTACACACTGTATCATTTCAAGAATATTCTCAAGTACCTCCTTGCCCAGATGGACTCAGCAGTTCAGTCAAGAAAAGCTCCTCTAAGTTTTTTTTGCTCCAAAACCAAATAAGGACAACCATTGTTCAAAAATTATATTTCAATTATTTCCATATACTACCTTGATATTGATATATCATAATAGCTACTCTTCATAATTTCCTAACCAAATATGTAGATTCATCTCTGTGCTTTAGCCAAACTTTAAACTGAAGTAAAACAGCATCCCATCCAATTCAGCAAAAAAGTTTAATAGCTAAAGGAATTTTCATTTTATTCATAAAATTGAAAAGCTTCAAAACTTTAAAACACGGTAGTCAGGACCATCTCTCGAGGTTCTAGAGGTATAAGATATATAAAAATTTAGGTCCCCACAGAAGACAAAATAAACTTTCCTTCTCTTAAGAACCTGAGAGTATATAAAATTCTGTTTTGCTGGAACTCAGAGGCTACATTTAGTCTGGAATGAACCACTGGATTTAGCAAAGGAAGACAAGAAAGACACATTTCATTTTCCCTCTTCCAAGTTTTTACCATTCTTGATCAATTAAGTTTTCCCAAAGCAGAAAAAGAAAACAAGTTGTTTCCCTTAAGCAGTTAAGCACTACAGAAAGAAAATCCCACAAATATTGGGATGTCTCTCCCATACATATTTTGAAGTGCTTAACCCATCACACTGACAGGTACATCAAAGATCATGTAGTCCACTTACTCTTTAACACTAGAGCAAGTTTGCTTAAATTAATATTAAATTCATAAGAAAAAATCATACAACCTCTTCAGTTAACTATTCTATTCAAGTTTTCCTCTTGTTGCCATCTGACTTCCAACTCCATTTTTGTATCACTAAACAAATGGATCTATCTTGCCATTGTCCCCACTGGAACCCATTTCTGTTCCAACATCAGTCTTCAGTTCTGCTATAATTCAGAGCACTCAATCACAAATTTTCAGTTCTGCATACACCGCCCCGCATCTCTAATAGGGCTATATCCATTCCACAGAAGCAGGGGTTTGCTAACAAGCTTCATTATCAAGCACAGATAAGCAAATAAAATCAAGCCCAAGTTCTCAAAGCAGCAGTTTTGTGTTATCCAGCTACCATCCTCTATTTCTGAAAGTCCAAGAGGGCAAAGTCAAGCCTCACTTACACCACACCTCTCTCATTTTCACAGTGAGGATGCACCAGGCACGATCTGCTATGGCATGACAAGTTCTACAAAAACCATGGAAAACCCCAGACCTCACAATGCCAACATTGAACACAACACTTGGCTTTCACCCTGCCTGAAGGGGAACTCCACTCGGTTTTCCCCTGGCAGCCCTAAGCATCAGCAGCTGTATCAGTTCCCTCATCAAATCTCAGTAACACACACCCCCCCCCCCCAAGTAATTGAGGATTTACAGGACTAAAATGGGCAACGAATCCAGGCAACTGGGCTTATAAAAGCCATCAGAATCCAACCATATGTTCTGTGATTCTACATACTAAAAAACATTAAATGGTCAGGAGTTTCACTCCAAGCAGGAATTCATACTCATGCAGTTCTCTTTCCTGGAGGTGTGTGCATAAACTGTACCACAATGAAAAGCACCTGAAGCCTATTGTGCCTTAGCAGGAGGTGACTGATCCCAAGGCTCATTCAGGGCACTGCCAGAAAGTTTTCATTCTTCTGAAAGGAAATAGAAAAATACAGAGAATATACAGAATAAATGTGGGAAATATTACATTTTGGATAGAAAAGGTAAATTTTCTACGCTAGCATATTAAAAGTCAAGCACACTTAAATTAATATTATAATTTCAATATCTGGCAAGTCTCAGACCCAGACAGAACTTCAATGCAACACCCTGCAACTATATTAGATTCTCCTCAAAGTAACAGTTACCTTCAACAAAAATTTATAATGGTTTTAATACTCTGTGGGTTTTTTCCTTTATTTGCCTGTATTTAAGCATACCCATGCTGATTCAGGGCACCTGGAAGCAGTTGGAAACACTAACAGCATGGACACTGAATATTCCACAGCATTTTTAGGGGAGATTGGCTGTTTAGGGAGTTTAGAGACTCTCTTGCTACTAATCCTTTACAGCTAAAGGTTGGGTTCTGAAAGATAACTCTGACTTCCCTGAACTTCTCTTGCTACTAATCCTTTACAGCTAAAGGTTGGGTTCTGAAAGATAACTCTGACTTCCCTGAACTGTTTTGTAGACCATAACTGTATCTCTATGACCTGTCAAAGAGAAATATTTTTATAGCAATCTTAGGATTGTGCATAAACCTAGATGGTTATACCTGAATAACAGCAGTAGGGAATTTGTGTATAAACTTCATCTTTGATTTTTCCTTCACCCATTAATTCAACATCACCTGAATACAACAGGCTTCAGACAACAGCTCCAGTTAACAGCCTCACACACCTTTTCCTGAAAAGGACAAATGGATGGAATCAGGATTTTGCAGGGGTGTATCGCATCCAATGAAGATTTTACTTACTAATTAGTGTATAGACTCTACCTACTCATGCATCAGACATGTACTGTTTAACAACTTTAACAGCTTTACCTCTATAGAACAAGTTCTTAATTTTCCAAAATTTCAAGTGTTGCCACCTAATATAAATGACTGTAGTTTGCACAAAACTTTGGAATCGCTTGCTTTGGGTGCCAGCAGTCATCGGGTGATGTCAACTCTTACCAAGGTAGCAAGAGATCTTCAGGCTGTGGGTCATGGAATTAAATGTTCCATGTGCCTTGAAAGGACACTCCTCACACTTGCCAATGAAAAACACCTTTAACAGAACCATCTTATTGTCAATTTTATGTGCTAACTAATTTAAATCTTATTATTCCTCTCACAGGCAGCTGAAGTCAAGCTAATTTCCTTGACCTGCAGTTTAATCAGATTATAGCTGTAGATCAAAGCCATAGAAACAAGTATTTCATCACCAGTAAAAAAAACCTAACCAAACTACACTTCTGCAAGCAGGTATTAAAGCAAAGCAGTCACCACCTGAATATGAATGCCCTCCACAAGGAATCCTGCTCTATTCCTTTTCTGTTCTCACCTTAGCCAAGAAGGATGTTGAGAAATGGGGACACAGAACAGAGTTCTTATTAATCCCATCTTCCCTCCTTCTCCTGTATTAGAAGCAAGTCATAATAATCATCCTCAAAATGTAACCACCAAAAGCAACTCCTTCCAAGTTTGATCAGAGCTGACAATCCTCCTCCTTGGATAAGGGTAGAAGTACCCTTGCAGTCAGCTTCATTCAAACTCATTTTCTTCCTCCAGTTTCATGGAAGTCAGTTTCTTTGTCCCAAAATTTTGAAACTATGTGCCCCAAAGGTAAAAGCTCTCCTAAGGGAAGTTTTTATGTTCTTATGTTCTTAATCTCTGATTTAATATACAGAGAGGGAAGTACAAATCTCCTACACTGCTCAGGCTTCCAGCATTCCACTGCCTCCACCAGTCTCCACTCTCCCTCTCCTTAACAACTTGGAGTCAGAACATGAGCTAAATGCCTCAGAAATGGGGTCCAGTCATTCAGGATCAGCAATATGCCTGGATCTGTGCCATAGAACTCCAAAATTTCAGCCAGGAGAGTAACCTGAAAACTATGTACCCAACAACCTGTATTTTCCAATTCAAGCAAGAATAGCTGGCAATAAATACACAGTGTTGGGACTAGCTCAGGAAAGCTCAGCTGTGTTTTCCATAGTAATTTTTTAAAAATACTGACTATGCTATTCTTTAACTTGTCATCTTGACCTACTAGTTATCTGGAATTTTACTAAAGACAACAGAGAGAAAAATATCCTCTAAATGGATGCTGCCCAACAAAGAAAAGCACAAAAACTCCAGTCATCTTTACCTTGTTTACCTTCCAGGAGCTGACAGTGCAGCTCCATAGGTAACCCTGACACTATTTTCAGTATAAAAAAATCTGGTTTAGTAATAAGTATTAGCTATAAAAAAGGCATGCTTAGGAAATAATAAATGGATACTTAATATATGTGGCGATTCAAGATTCAATAGCAAACAGTAAAAAAGTAGTACTTCTATGGAACACCCTGGCACATCCATACAGTACCGCATTTACTGCGCTGGCTGACAGTATGTCAGCTTTGCAGCTGACCTGAGAACAAGTGAAAGGCAAACATTTAAGATCAAATGCATCATCCACCTGTGTATCTCCTCCAATCTTTATACCATCCCTCGGACAAGCAAATTTTTCAAAACTAAGGCAATCTTAAAGGCACAAGTGCACAAAAACTCCAAGATTGCCCTCCAATCCTCTCAGCCACTGACAGCCCTCTCCCTTAAAGAAAGACACCAAAACATAGAGCTCTGCTCCGTCACTACCCACAAAAAGGAACTTTGGGGAAGCACACAGAAGGGTTACCAGTTCTTAGGACTATGGCCCTAAGAAGGATGTGAGAGGTTTGCAACTGAACTTGCCACAGTAATTCCCACAACGTTTTGAGACTGAGCAAGGAGAAGCAACAGAATTATTTTCTGAACAACAACAAAACCCCCCTGAACTATGCCCTTTTTTCTCTTTCAAACCCACCCTGATGAGAGTGCACACTATCAGGTCTCAGTGGTGATAAATGTATAGTAACACCAGCAGTAATTTGCTATATTACAGTTCCTGACTTGGTAAAACCTTCACTTGTGTTAAGGGGCTGGAAACTGAAGACAACAGATGTTAAAATAAGTGAACATTATTTTACTTAACAGCTTTTGCACTATGAAAACCATTTCCAGAATTATGGAAAACGCAAAAATCTAAGCATTGAGATCAGCTTCAGATGGGTATCATCAAATCAGTTTCAGAAAGTTCTGCTCTTCAAGCCAGCCCTGCAGAAGCCCGATCAGGTCAGGCAGTAGATACCAGCACTCCCTAGACGCTGCATGGGATCTCCCAGACAAGCGTAGAAAATCCAATTCAAAGGAAGGAAATTACAATCAGTCCAGTGCCACACTTGCAATGCATATAAAATGTGCCCTCTTGCCTGCCCGCACAGCAGGAGAACAGTGACACACATTTCCCTCTGGAAAGGCCACTCCACTTTGCATCAAGAGGGCAAAAACTGCGGCATCTAAACTCTGACTTTCAGCTCTACAAGTTTCCTGCTGTCTCCAACCTCCACTAATAACTTGGGATATAAAACTCAGATATCTTGCTCATTTTTGGTGTTCCCTACAGAACCCCTTCCCCTCAATCCCTGCCTCAAACTACCCCTTACCCAGTGGCAAATGCTGAGCTTTATGCTCAGTAAGGGTGGAATGACTGACACAAAGGAAATGATCATTAAAGAAGAGTCAGTTACTGGGATTTTGAGATACCATCTTCATTGCTAAGCAGCAGCTGGATAACAAGCAAATCCACTAGACGGTACAGTACCATCAGAGGTGGCAGAAATAAAGCACAAGTAATCCCTCATACCGTTTTTGTAGCAAGTTAGCTATGACAGATACAGTGGAGTTCAGCATTTTCAACATGTGCTCTCCAAGTCCTAATACTAAGATCTATGCCCAGACAGCCAAGGCCTTCCAAAATATAAGCCTTAAAGCAAAATTATCGATATTTAAATTATTGTGGTCATTCAGTAATTGTAAACTGGTTTTGGCCGATCCCATTCGTTTTATAAACTCCTAATGATGTCAACATCACACACACATCTATGCACAAACATGACATACCCAAAAGTTTTAAACAGCTTTTCATAATGTTGGGGTTTTAGGAGCTCTCCTGGGTTTTTTTTTTTTCTGTTAAAGGAATTTTCCCCATACATGTTGCCAGGGGGACAAATTGCTGGTTACTTAAGAAAAACAAAGACCTAGCCACTAGAGGAGGGATGCATCTGGCTACCCTTTTGTTTCACCTGGGTGTGTGGGCAGTCGGTCTCCGGCACTTGGACAGAGAGGGAGGCTGGAGGCTGCTTCTTCGGCTGTTTTTCCTTCTGCCAGAGAAACCCCGGGATCCCAAGCCTGCCTTCCCTGCCCCGCCGGGAGCCCGGCTGTGGCTGCCCTGCCTGGCAGTTGCTTTGAGCCTTCGCTACGTTGTAGCCCTGCTCACGCTGTCTGACCAGACTTCCGGGGGGGTTCCCACTGCAGCTCCACAGTTTGGATATATCTCGTCTGCCACCCAGGATTTGTGCTCATCCCTGCTGTTCCAGCCTGCTGTTCCCAAGGGTCCAGCTGGACACCAGGATCGGCTGCCCAGGGGTTTGTGAAGCTTTTTGTCCCGTCCCTTCCCGGGATCCCAGGGCACCGGTGCTGCGTGCTCCCCGAGCTCGCTCCGGAGCTCCCCCTGCAACTGCGGGGGAACCATCGCACCTGCCCTGCTCACCGGGAGCCGCCAGCGCCCCTGCTGGCTGCGAGCGGAACTGCACCCGAGGGGAAAGGGCCTGACAGCCGAGAAGGCTGGGACTGGGTTTGTGATTGTTTGCTGTTACTGCCATAGTTACTGTTGTTTGTTTGACTTGTTATACACATATAGATATATAATAGTAAAGAACTGTTATTCCTATTTCCCACATCTTTGCCTAACAGCCCCTTGATTTCAAAATTATAATAACTCGGAGGGAAGGGGGGTTGCATCTGCTATTCCAAGGGAGGCTTCTGCCTTCCTTAGCAGACACCTGTCTTTCAAACCAAGACACATAATTAAGAGGTTTGAAAGGACACCACATGGTACAGACAAGCTCTGATAAAAACACTCAGATTACATCTGGGTATGATCCTAATTGCAAGCTGCATCTTAGAATTATTTTCAATTCTCCATCTTGAAATTAAATGCAAACCACACACTGAAAGCACAGTATCATCAGAAGGCTGAATACCAGTCAGGGAGAATTATATCCTCAATTTATGATAATTAAATGGGTACTCAGTGCATCACTGCCAATCGTTTACAGAAGTCTTATTAGCTGCTCCCCATTCTCTACCAGAAACACACAGGCAATGCCGTTGTTCTGAGATAAACTTACTTTTCAACTAGAGAATATTCTAATAATTTCTGGCTTAGCAACACACGACTCTCCTGCAGTCCTCTGCTGTTGGTTCTCCTCAGTTCAGGAGTGGCTCATCCAGATGGGCTGTTAGCTACAATACCTGAGTCCACCACCAAAACACATGGTATTCCTGGAATATGGGAAGTTACTCTGTTCTGTGTTCAGGGGAAGGAGAAACCTATGACTAATCCAACCAGCCCAGATCTAGAAAATGTTATTAGTACAGAAGAAGGGAAGCAGATGGATACACTGCTACAGAAAATGTCCTCTCTGGGAAAGGTACAGCTTCAAGCTTTTGAGCCCCGTCAAATATCAACGGTTTTGGAGGAAATCCAGCCTGGCTGAAGAGATGCAGCTTCCTGGCCCAAGTCCAGCTGACCTGTGTAGCTCTGTTCCAGCAGGCCCAAACTGCCTCTGAACAGATCCACTGCCACCATTGTCCCACTGAGCACTCCCAGGTACTCCCAGTTAACCAGTAACCTCCCTTCCTGTTTTAAAAACTAATGGATTGGTTAGGAGGAAGCATCTGAGCAAATTTGTAACTTCCAAGGTTAAATCTGCTTGTGAGGCCTAAATATTTTTATAAAAACAAAAAACCAATTTGATTTCAAATTTAAATCTCAGTATCTAAAGACAGAGTCCTGTCTAGTTCTGTGTCAGAAAAGTACACATGATGTTCAGCTGACTACAAATCAGTGTCTGCTTGAATCATATATGGAAAAAATTGGGGATTTAGCAGACCTTTACTAAACATAAACTGTAGAAAAGAATAATGTGAATGCAGTTTTCCAGACCGCAGTCTCCCTTTCAGCAGTCAGACCAGACCTCATTACACCCTCATTACCTTCTGGAATGGCTGAGGACAAGGTTCCATAGCAATGGATTAACACATCCCACCTGAAGATCAAATCGTAAGGCTAGAAAGGACCTCAAAAGGTTATGTAGCCTGTTCCACCAGCCTGATGTTATTGCTGACAAACATTTAGTTGCTTGTTTTCGAAGTCCGACCAAGTCACCTTGATGCCTTGGGGTGGCCAAGGCATCAAGGCATCTAAAAATAAGAGGCTAGACAAAAAAAAGAGAATAAAAGGAGGTATTTATTTGAAGGACCTTCAAAGGTACACTCTGGGCAGTCAAAAGGCTACACCCAAGATGGACGCTGGGTCACGAGTTCTTCACACTTTTATAAGTTTGGTCCATTCGCACATCAGGGTTAATTCTCCAATTATAACTTCAGTTAATTATGTAATTACCCCAAGTTTGCCCCCCTCTCCTTTAGTTTACACAAGGTGTCCTTGAAAAGCAAACCTAGAGAGGCTTTGTTATGTCTAACCAGCATGAGAGAACAGTAGTTAACAGGCCACATGAAACTTCAGTTACACACTAGGCAATACAGGATTTGAAAAATAGAAAAGTTAAAACCTAAAGCATCAACCTTCATAGCCCAAAGCAACATCCCAGACACTCTGCTAAACCGTTCCCACATGGCATTACGTCTTGCCTTTGGGAATTGCTATGTGCCTTGGGTTCACCCAATCCAGCTCCTTCTTCCCACCAAATCCCGCAGCAAACATCAGCAGCCTTGCTCAACTCACTACTTCTTTTGGAAGGTGGGGAAGGGTATGAACTGTCCTCACTCAGAGAAGACATTTTCTGAATCTTTGAGGCATATTATGCAAGAAGAGACAATGCCATCAAAAGATCTGCCGTGTGACTACACAGTTACCAGTTATTAACTCAACACTTGTGTGTTACTCAGGCTGCACAAGCCAACACAGCCCCGGCATTCCGCTTTGCAACCACTATAGATTGGACTTCATCGTCACTTGTTTCATGTAGTATACCAGCATGTCCAAAAGAAGTTTGAAAATAGAATAATTTTGGCACTGTGCTTCAGCATTTGACAATAAAGCAGGGAAACCAGGTGAATTGTGCTGCTTTAATACCAAAATCTGAAATCCATATGTTCAACAGCATTTCCAATTATACACAAAAAATTTCCTGCAGCTGAGTCCCTAAAGGCCCAAAGATCTTTTTATCTTTTGGATCTGTCCTTCCTGAAGACAAAACACTCTTGACCCACATCACTTAATGCTCCAGCATAGCAGTTCTCAAAGAATTATTACCAGAATCAGTTATACAGGACAGAAGATACATTTTTGTAACCATCTTCAATCAAAGAGTACAGAATTTTAACTGATCTTGAATAAGTATCCCCAAATTCTGACCACGTAATGTAATGTCACAGGCAGACCCAGCACTTTTTTTAGTACTGACTTCTGACTGGCCATCTGTGATGGAAGCTACCAAAATAGTCTGTAGCTGCAGAAGCAGCATCACCAAGCACTTGATATCTTCATTAGAAACACACTGGAAATACTTTTCTTGGTACTTTCAAGAGTTAGAGATTATTTTAGTCTTTGATATCAAAACCAGAAAACGAGTACTTCAGCTAAAGTCAGAGCAAGCCACAACCCCTACAGCTGTCTTTGCCCCAAGCCCCATTTATCTCCTACCATTTACCTCAAAACAAAATAAATCTCTAAATTAAATAGTCAGGGTGTGTTCAAGCTGGGTGGAAAACCTGCCAGGCGTTCATGCCCTGGCATAATCTATGTGATATGCTCCTAAATTAAGGCCTGCTGCAATAATTCAAATGCATGTTGACAATGCATATTAAGGATTTTATCACTTTTTTTCTAGTTAAAGATTTCACATATATGTTCAACATTACACCTATCTGTATTAAGGCAAACTGAAACACAATCTAGATTTTCATTGCAAGTTTACTCTGCATATTTTAATAATTTAATTTACAATCATTATTTTAGAAATCTCACCTTTTTCTTAAAATTGAAATAATATTTCCTTTATTTTACTAGTAGCTGAAGTAGCATGTTTGAGCTCTAAAGAGCTGCTACAGTTTTCATGTTTTTATACACTTTTGGTGGGTCTGGACCTTTCTTTAATACTTATAAATGTGGCTTAAATCCTTTGGACACTATTCTTACCAATAGATTGGCTTTTTCCTGGGAATATCTGGCTCGATCAAGTCTCTCTGCTCAGAAGTTTGGTCATGGCATTGTCATCGACAAGTATTTGCACTACTTCAAAACAGACAACTTCAACAGCCAGAAGTCTTGTCCCATCCTTCCTTCTTTTCCTCTCCATAGGTACAGAGGATTAGGATTTCCACTTCCAGTCATTATTAGGCTAGTTTGGAAAATCTGCCCTAAAGACCCCTCGTAACAGCTCAAGTGTACCTTGAATTAAGAGCACAGACACCTAAAGGCCCTGCCAAAACCAGTATTGCCAGGAACCAAAGCTGTCAAAGGTTGTTTGGGCTAAAAAAGATTATCACAGTCACAGCTGTTTGACACACAGCAATATCCCTATGCTTTCTTCACATCATGGTGAGACCAACACAGAATATGGCAAATCAAATACCAGGAGAATTTAACTGCAACAGACAGTAGCACAATTTACAGGACTACCATAAAACAAAGGGAGAAAATGGTCTTCCCAACAGATTTATCAAAAATTCATTTGTTCTTCACATGTAGAGAAGTTAAGATGTGGTAAATAACATAGCACAGACCATCAGGGGGTCCAGGAGGCCCAGAACAGGCTGGCTCCAACAAACTGTCCTTTGCTGTAGCCTGATCAAATACAAACAACTCTCAACGCCTCATTAAATCAAGGCATCATGAAACACGCAGTCTGAAATAAAGACGTTTGATGCCCAAAAGGTCTGTTTTACAGTTTTACAAACAAAAAGTCTAATCCCTGCCGGAGGTTCCTTTACACAGTTCAAGAAATATTCTCCACACTACTTTGGCAGAATCAGTCTTAAAGGTTCCACACTCAGAATTAATTTCTCATTTTCTAACAGATAGAGAGTAGCTCAGAGATAATTCAGCTGTACCACAAGCAGGGCCCACAGACTCAAAACAGATAATGCTTCAGAGGAGAGGACAGGAGGAAATAAAATAAAAATCAGCTTTATGCATACCACCATTAGACGAAGCAGAGAACTGTTCAATCAGGCTGAGCACTAGAGGACACTTTCAGCACCAAAACCAGTGAAATTAAAAGATGAGAAATAGACTGATCATGTATTATGGACATCATAAGTACTTTTAGAAACATTATCTTCCTTTTCCCTGAAGATGGAAGAGATTATTAACTCTAGCAGGACTCCTAAGTACCTCAAGGGTATCTCTGATTTGAGTCCCATCAGCGACATTCAGCTCTGTAACAATCCCAAGAGATTCAGAGACTCCTCAGCCTTCTGGTTCCTTATGATAATCCCTTGAGTGTAGATGACAATGTGAATAATCCAAGAAAAGTCCTACTGGAATACAGAAAGGAGAGAAAGAAGGCTTAATGTTACCCAAAAAAGTTTATTCCACCCCAACTGACAACATTACATTGATCTGAACAAGTGCTGATTTAACTCAGAGGACTTTAAATACTCAGCTTCAGAACACTGTTTAAGCCATTTCTCCCTCATTTGGTCACCTGGGAAGTCCCCAAGTTTACAATCAAAAATTCGTCTTACATTCAAATGGGAAGAGCAGCAGTGGGCAGACAAGTCTAGAAACATGGCCCAAAGGCAGGACTCAGAGCAGGGCTGCACAAGTGACAGCTGGTGATGACTCCAGTACAGCTGTAATGCTTCCTGCAATACCTTGTCCAGTGTAACAACACAAGTGCTCAGCAGGCACACACAAACAAAGCCACCAGTCCTCCATCTTGTATGGAATCACAAGAAATGATGGCCCAGAGTCCTCATGGCACTTCACAACAAACAATTCCTCTATTCGGTCCACAGCAGTAAGATGGAACAATAAGATACCATATCCCTCCCCGAGCACAGGAAAACCTATGTTTTCCCAAACACCACTGAAATCTATGACCTCCCTCATAATACATTAAAAAGTACAGGACCAAAGTTTGCATCTCTGCTAATGATATTAAGAAAAAAATCTGTGTGCTTATTCCCCTCCTGCCTGACAGTAGCTGTGCAGTTTTTCCAGTAAGATGAGGACAATCCTTAAGTTCAAAGTAATGAAAGCAACAACTAATGTCCTCCCACATATGTTCCTTACAAATTATAACTGCACTCTTTAACTGCTCTTCTACCAGCCCGTTCCTCCGAGTGCATCTCTGCTGCTGTTGTGAAGATCTAACAGCAGTGATGACGAGCCCTTAAACCTCTACAACCCCCAGCAGCTCTTCATCCAACAAAATCAAACCCTACAGCAAATTATCCTCTCTTCCCTCCCCAGCCACCATGCACTTGAACTGCAATTACTCCTCCTCTATACTCATTTTTGCTGGTTGAGCAGGGCAGGGAAGACGCCAAAGCATTTATCCATCAAGTCACTGTCTTCTCCCATCAACCCAACCTTTCTTTCTCCAGTAGGAAACACCAAGATATCTTAAAATGCCCACAAAAGTCAAGTGTGGCAAACTAAAAAGCAGGGCAGCTTCAGTTTCCATACAGATTGATTTAAACAGAGCTTTAAATTGCTTAACTTAAAAGTTTGTGATAGAATTCACTGCCCAGATCAGTTTATTTAGAGACAAAAATCATCTCACTGGATCTAACTATGGTTACGTGTTAGGACTTCCTAGGACAGAAGAAACAGATTTTACAAGTAGCCAGGATATCACAGTATACTTAACACTGAATACTTAAATAAAAGGAGCTAATTCACCAAGAAAATGTACCTTCTTACCATGCACTAAAATGAAGAAACTGAGGACAAAAAAACCCTCCAATCCCCCTATACTCAGGGATGGGGGCAGCCTTCTCAAAATGCTTTGGTGCACTCCCTCATCAACACTTCAGACAAGCATCATCTGGTTTTACTGCCACAACAGAACTTTCTCTTTTCCGATAAAGATCAAACTACATAGGAATATGCAGGTTAGAACAAAAACTAATTGCTACAGGAATCGTCCCTGCCATCAAAAATAAATAAATAAATAAATAAATACAGCTGTAACTTTACTTACACTAACCTGCACTTCTAGGTCACTGGAACACTGTTGTGCAAGTAACCTCATAGCAGAGCACAAAGAAAGTGCAGTAACAGCATCCACAATAAGCTGTGTTCTGCAGCAAGGGGAGACTCAGGCAGACTGGAAAGAGGGGTACAGTTTGTTGACAGTGATACATTCTATAAGGATGATATTCTACATATAGCTACAGCCATATTCTAGGAAGCGGGACACTATTTACTAGGGTTCTGGGTCAGTGATAATGATAATGAGCACTATCACTCCAAGCAGCAGTCCCACCCTGCTCTTAACCATTAGCACTCCAATTCTGTTGCACACCACTTCACCCTTTTTGTCAGCACATCTGTAGTAACACGATGAATGGGATCAGGAAACCAACTCAGACCAAACCCCGTGGGTAGAAAACAAAACTAAAGCAGTTTTAACCTAGTGTGGTTCCCCAATTCAGCTTACTTTACACTTGGTTATAAACTTATGCCATCAAATCAGAGTTGAGGGTGAGGGAGAGTGAGAAACTTCCATCAAGATCTGTTCAAGTTTAAAACCCACCCTTGGTCTGTATGGCCAAGCTTTTGCCAAGTGCTAAGCGAGCCAGGTTCTCTGGTTACTGCAGCCCTCTTCTCTCTGGCACACATTCACCTTCCCTCCAGCAGGAAAATGTGCCCAGCACCTGCTAACCTGCACAGGCACTCCCATCCCTGCTGTTACCTCCCTACAGAGGAGCACGCTCAAACCCCGGCACAGAAACAAGCACACCACAGCTGAGGGAAAGTTCTGGAAGTGCTGCTTTACCCCAGCTGGACACTGCCTGCTTCTCTTGCAACAGGCACACTCATTTGGATCATTCAAACATGATCACCCTACCAGCTAACTTTCACAAGTTATAATGGCATCAACCAACTTCAGCACATTTGAACAAGCCTTGTTTCCTTAAGAATCTAGGTTTGAAAAACAAAAAATTATCACAGGTACACCCAGACTTCAGCACAGGTTGACCCCGGGTGGCAGGAGGATGCTCAATAATTCGGATGCCCATGATAGGAAAAAGGGAGCAAGTAATAGCTGCCCAGAGACCTTAGGAGTATGGTGTATGTCTTGGGGCTCTCAGCAAGAATGATCTCCTTCAGCAGAAAGCTCAGTGGGGAATTGCTTGACACTTTTTTTATTGTGATTCTTTTTACTTCATAGGTCATCACAAAAAGCTGGTTGATCCAAAGTAAATAGCAGCCATCATCAATCTTTGCCTTTTTAAATCATTACCCTCACCCTCAAAGAAGAATAAGAAGTGTTGCTCATATTAAATATTGGCAGAAATTCTAGTTATCAAATGAGACATCTTGTATAGAGAAAAAAAGAGACAAAACTACACAGGAGACTTTATGTTCCCCCAAAGAAAACATTGTGTTATGAGGTGCCACCTGGAAGGCCAAAGCAGGCCCCACTACACGTCCCCTGTCTAAAATTCAGGAGTAAACAGTGTATGAAAGTAGCATTCATCATTTCAGAAAACAAAAAAGCTGGAGGGAATACTTTCCAAGACTGACTGGTTTTGTTTGGATACCAAGACAAATCAAGAAAGCCGTGGAACAGCTGGAGCAAGGCCTCCAGGGCAGTCAGGGCTGGAGCACTTGCATTTGGGACTGGAGGAGAGGCTGTGGGAGCCAGGTTTGGTCAGCCTGAGGTAGGGAAGGCTCCAGGGCACCCACAGCTACCACATGCCTCCAGGGAGGGGATTGAGAAGATGAATCCAGGTTCTTCGTGTGGTGGGAGGACAAGAGAATGGGCATAAGTTAAAAAAGGAGAGGTTCAGACTGGATGTACAGAAAATCTTTTCCACCACGAGAACATTCAAGCAGTAGCATGGGCTGCCCCAAAAGGCTAAGATGTCTCCATCCCTGGAGGTTTTCAAGCTCTGGGCACTTGGTCTGACCCCAGAGCTGTCTCTGCTGTGAGCAGGAGGCTGGACAGGGGCCTCCTGAGGTCTCCTCCAGCCCAAGTTACCTTGTGATCCTGCTAACTTCAAGAAGCCCGTTGCAGGGACACAGGGTTCTCTATTAAGAGGTTACATTTACTAATTTTTTCCTTCATATACTCTCAAGATAATTAAATAACTGGCTTCGTCTTGCTGGGACTCATTTAAACAGTATTCTGGTTGGTGCCTTTCCAGGACAGACAAGCATCAGCTCTACATCATCCTGACCAGGAATCAGTACCAGAACATGTTCACACAAAGACTGCAATTACCTCTGCTCTACCCTCCTCCTTCAACAGTGAAGAAACACTGCAAGAGGTGCATCTCGGGCCAGCAGACAGCAAAGGAGCAACCATGAAGACACACAACAGATGCAGAAGTTAATGGAGCTACTGATGAGTCTTTGAAAAGAGACCCACAATTTGAATTATTAAAGCAGTAAACCTTTAATGAAGTTGGTTATAGCCTCATCATAAGGCTACAGGAAAACTACCTACTGGTTCATCAGCACTGGAATTTCTAAGCAGTGTTCAAGCCCTGTAATTTAAGCACTTTTTATTCTACATTTGTGCTTGTGCTAAAAGCCACAATTTACCAGGGCAATGACGTACTTAACTGGTAACTGAGCTCACATCTTTTTAAAATGCAATTGAGACAGTCATCTGTCAAACTGCTAAACTTCTGAATCCTAGCTAACCCCATTTTGAACATTAACATATAAAATTGGCATTGAAGATCATTTCTCTAAAGTGAACAAACATGGACTAAAGCTCAACACCGGCTTATAAAATGGATGTGCTCAGAAGTTTCTGTGCTATTGTGTCAGAAATCCTATCAGTGATGTTTTACTTAAAAGTGACTTATTTTACATCTAGCAGGATACATGAAACATTTACTGTAAGACAAGTGCCGCATGAGATTAATTTGATTTATGGGGAGTACTTGTAGATTCCCCAAGCAGCACAAATAGCATGGATACAAATTTTCAGTCAGATGAGATGAACAAGTTCACCTGAACAGGGAGACTTGAACTGTGCACACTTCCTAAAATATCTTTTAGATTCTTATTTCCTAAAAGGACCCTCTGAAAGGTCTACTCACTTTACCAGATGCAATGCAAATCTTTGCGAAGCAAGTCAAAGAATGACTCCAGAGAAGTATGTAGGAAACTAGATGGGAGAGAACACACTCCAATATTCTTGACAGGTGACCTTGAAAAGGATAAGACTGGGAAAGCAAAAATCCCAAAAATCTGTTGCAACATAGGAAGATGACTTAAAAATAGACTCTCCTGCAACTTTTCAAGAGACTCAGTACACATAGCCTTATTTGCTCTTCCTGGAAGACTTCTGTAGGAGGCTCATGTGTTTCTCAGTTCTCACAGGTTGACTGAAGGGGCACAATCCCTTCAAGGACAGCATTTTAAAGGACAGCTGATTCACACACATGCAGAAAGCAAGAAACTAGAAGTGGAAGAGTTAAGGTAATCCAGCTAAAAGTGCCTTCGTTCCCTGCTCATCTTTTCAGCAGTTCGATTCTTGCAGAGTCATTAGTTCACTAGTTATTCAACCATTACATTTTCACCTTAGAAATCTGGCTCACTTCTGTCTAAAATTCAAATACACCGAAGAATGATTTCTCACAGAAACTTTTCTGTCTCTCCTTAGTGTTAAGACAACGAAGACAGCAAAGACTAATTGCTCCATGTCTTCATTTGGCACAATGATTTGTTAAGTTGCCCTCTCCCATTGTTACACTTTGGTCTATTCCTTCTTCATTACAGTTGGACTGAGCCTGTCCTGCCACAGTAAAAAGGAGGATGTCCTCCTCCTTAAGACAGGGGACTAACAGAACTGGCTCCGAGAGTCTGAGGCTCTATTCCCAGTTCCCTTTATGAGCTTGGGCTGCAGTAATCTGCAGCTGCATTTCTGCCCTATGCAAATCAAACAATTTAAATATACACTCTGTGGATGTAAGAAGCATTTCACAGCTTTTGAAGGAAACCTCCCCAAGCATACCTTCTACACAGAGAACAAACCCCAGCAGTCTTTAGAGGCAGAAGGAAGGTGATGGACTACAGAGTGCTTGAAAAGTTTGGAAGGGGGACTGTCCTGTTGTTTTAGGAAGAGATAAGATTCTTGATGACAGGGTCACTGCCTGTAACACATTAGTGCCCACATGCTTCAGCGCTGTTGCTTTGGCACAATACAAACAAAGAAGTCAGGAAAAAGCAAGAACAACCCAGGATGAGCTGAAGTGTGGGAGGAACAAAGAGAGGAGAAACAGGTGATTCCTGCCCACAGCTTGCAGGTAGGATCTCCAGCTTGGCGCAGCAGAACGCTAAAGAAGAGCCTGGTGGTTCAGGAAGGCGACAGGGGCAGGGACATGTGTGACTTCAGTGGTAGGGCCTCCCACAACACAAAGCAGCCAAAGGACCCGTGCAGTCACAGGAAGGAACAGGGAGCCAGACGTTACAATACTATTAAGACACATCTTACAATAAAAAAGCAAGTCTTTTACTGGTAGAAGATTGCTAATAATAAGGCATTTAAGAGCATTTTCATAATGTAAGAGGAAAGAAAGAATGAAGAAGTTTTGTGACAGCATAGGTGTACTCACCTGGAAGAGAAAAAGGTTCATAAACTCACTATTAGATAAAAAGATTACGTTTTTTCTTTTTTGAATAAATAAATTTGAGGTAGGATCTGGACTAACAGAAGGAAGCAGAGATAAAAGACAAGATGAGGAGGAAGGGAAGGATTTTGAGAACCAGCAAGGAGAGGCCGCTGAAGTGTTTCAGAACTTAGGATAGAAAACGCTTTCGAAATGTAAAATCCTCATCGAATTCACTCCTTCTAAATCCTTCCCGAGCCCTCAACTCCTCAGAAGGAATGTGCATGCCCTTTTGGCATACCTGCTCCTTTTCCGTGAGGTGTTCTGGAAGGGTCAGGGTGACACAACACGATCAACCTGGACATTTAGTACTTTACAGCTACTGAAAAGCCACTTGTACCACACGACACTGCTTTCCAAAACCACTAGAGAACGAGCATCTGAGCATAAGTTCACCCCAAAGCCTATCAAAGTTCAATGAAGAATGAACGTATCAACGTGAAGTATCTCGTGCTGTCGACTTGAGGGACTCGGGAACGGTTCTGTTTCAAAGCACAGCCCTGGCACCCTCACTCCTCTCCCAACCGCTCAGCTGACCGTCCCCAGCACCGACCGGCTGTGTCAGCCGTGACGGAGAGCTTCCAGCCGATGGCGAGGGCTGAGACACTACTCCTGCTACTCCCGTTCTCCCAGAGCACCTCCCAGGGCTGCGAGCACTGGTCCCGCTCCACCACCGGGGTCAAACTTCGCGGTCGCTCCGTAACGGCGGGTTACTCCGCCACCTCCTTGGGAAGCGATGGAGAATTGCGGCAGGGAAGCCGGTGGACTCTCCTACCCTACCCGCGGCTCCAAGGCACCGGCGTGACCTTGCTGGGGAGCCCCTAGGCCATGCGGCAACCAAGCCCGCCCGCGCGCGGGGCTCGGGAGCGCGGCGACTGGGTCCCCCGCACCGCCCCGGGCACGTCCCGCTCACCGCCCAGCGCCTCTCACTGCCGCTGCGAGGCCTGAGGTCTCCACGTCCGCCCGCTCCCCGCCGTCCCTGGGCCGCCCGGCCGCGGCCTCATCTGCCCGCCGCGCTCCGGAGATACTCACCGGAGATACTGCGCGCACAGCAGGCTCATCCTCCGCCGCTCGCCGCCCGTCCCACCGCGGCTCTCACAGCCCGGGCCGGCCCGCCGCCCCCGCGCCGCCGCCGCCACCGCCTCCCGCCGCCGCCATCTTCCCGTGCAGGGCCCGCGGGGAGGAAGGGGCGGGGTATCCCCGCTCTGCACTCCAGTCAGGCAGGACTGCTCACGCCCCGCCGGCCCCGCCGCTCCGGCCCCTCGGCGGCCTGGGTAGCCCCGGCTTCGCCGCTCCGGCACCGGCAGCGTCCGCTCGCCGCCCTCCTACCCCGCTGAGGCGCCGCGACCCTCCCGCCGCGCAGACTGCGCTTCCGGGCCAGACCCCGCCCCCGCCGGCACTTCCGGCGGCGCCATCGGCAAACTCTTCCCCCGCCCGCTGCCTTGGCAACCGAGGGGGTGGCGGGGCGTCGCCATGGCAACCACGGCGCATCCCGGGGCCTGCATCTGCGGCCTGGCCCGAGCAGCGACAGCCGGCTTTCTCACATCTCCGCTCTCGGCCCTCGGAGGGGTGGCTTGCCGAGAGGCCCATGGCGCTGGCGGGAGCCGCAGTCACAGAATCATAGAAACAGAGAACAGGGCAGGTCGGAAGAGACCACAGGGTGTCATCCGGTCCCACCTCCCTGCTCAAGTAAGGTCATCAGAGAGCACAAGGCACAGGACTGTGTCCAGATGAGTCTGGAATATCCCCAGTGAGGGAGACTCCACACCCTCTCTGGTGTCTGTTCCAGTGCTTGGTCACTGCACAGGAAAGAAATTCTTCCTTGTGTTCAGGTGGAATTTCCTAGGCATCCATTTCTACCCGTGGTCTCTTGTCCCATTGCTGGGTCCCAGGACGCAGAGTCTGGTCCTTGTTCTGAGCCCTCCCTGCAGACGGGGACAGACAGGGATGAGGTCCCCTCTCAGCTGGGTCTCCTCAAGGCTGAACAGCCCCAGGTCCCTCAGCCTGTCCTTGTGAGAGAGCTGCTCCATGCCCTTCCTCATCTCTGCAGCCTCCGTGGGACCTGCTCCAGGAGCTCCAGGTCTCTCCTGTCCTGAGGAGCCCAGACCTGGAAACAGCACTCCAGATGTGCCTCACTAGGGCTGAGCAGAGGGGCAGGATGACCTCCCTGACCGCTGGGAATGCTCTTCCTGATGCATCCCAGGGTTGTGTTGGCCTTCTTGGCCACAAGGGAACACTGCTCGCTCAGACCCTCAGCACAAAGGTGGTAGTGGCCTTACACTTTTGTGACAAGAAAAGTTTCAGCAGGAACAGCGCATGTAGGCTTGGACTTCCCACAGAGAATCGTAGCTCTATCAATCTTGGAAGAGACCTTTAAGGTCATCAAGTCCAGCCATCAACAGTGTTGCTGAAGCACACACCAAATGAAGGGGAAAAAGGAAACTTATTTTTATTAAGGCCATTATCACTCACTGACTCTTATTCTTCATAATTTACAAGCTGAAGTTAACATTGGAAAGAGACTGGGGGCAAAAATATGTCAGTAAGGAATAAATGCATGAATAGGAATCACACCCATTTTGCAATTATAGAATAGAATTGTGAAGGTTGGAAGAGACCTTTAGGATCATCAAGTCCAACCGTCAACCCAGCACTGCCATACTGCCATGGTAACTCCTAAGCCACTAAACACATCACCCAGTGCCACATCCAGATGCCTCTTGAACACCTCCAGAGATGGTGCCTCCATCACCTCCCTGGGCAAGATAGGAAGATAAGAGGGAGTCACAAACCAGACCTCCTGTTCCTTGCCTACTTGCCACATGGGGGATTTCCAGGGTTTGGCAGCTTGGATGTCTGGCCCCAAGGATCACTCCAAAATGTCCCAAACACGCCTCATCTAAATTACCCAAAGCCCCTGATGCTACCAGCCCCACTGCCTGGGAGGCAGCAAGGTCAGGCATGGGATGGGTTCCGCAGCAGGGCTATGGCCCAGAGATATGGCCCATGGCTGAGGAGTTGGCCCATAGAATCCCAGCATGGTTTGGGTGGGAACAGACATTGAAGATCACTTCATTCTAACCCTCCTGACATGGGCAGGGACACCTTCCACTCAACTGGGTTGCTCTGAGCCCTGTGCAACCTGGCCTGGAACACTTTGAAGGATGGGGCAGCCACAGCTGCTCTGGGCAACCTGTGCCAGGGCCTCACCACCTCACAGGGAGGAATTTCTGCTCAACATCCCATCCAACCCTGCCCTCTGGCAGTGGGAAACCATTCTTCCTTGTCCTGTCACTCCATCCCTTTTAAATTGTCTCTCTCCATCTTTGCTTCCCTCAGGTACTGCAAAGCCACAGTTAGGTCACACTGAAGCTTCTTTTCTCCAGGCTGAATGACCCCAATTCTCTCAGCCTTTCCTCGTAACAAAGCTGCTCCATCCTTCTGATCATCTTGGTAGCCTTGTCTGGACTCTCTCCAACAGCTCCATGTCCTTCCTGTGCTGGGGACTCTGGAGCTGGACATAGTGCTCCAGAGGGTCATCTCAGCACAGAGCCAGGACATGGACACATCAGGCAGTAACCTTGCACCTGGGTACAACATTCTGTCACAGCTCAATATTTACAATTTTCCTACTATTTATACCATATGGTGTTGAAGAATGGTTAGAGGATCAGGGACATGGATCATTGATAGAGCTGTAGGCTACAGATCAATAAAAGAGCTGTACAAGCAAATGCCTGCACGAGAAACAAGCCTGAGAACCAAAAGGGAGTTTTAAGGAGGTACAGTGCTGTGCTGATAAGATGTACTGACCATGAGAGGGGAGGAAGAACTTTGATTTCTCAAGTTAAAACATAAATAGTAGAAGCTTGCCAATGTAGTCTTTTATCCAACCCAATTATGTGGAAACAAGAATGCACTTTCGTAAGTTTAAACCAATCAAGAACTGACAAGCATGTATACTCATACTATGTAAGTGCCTTTGTATTACCAATAAACAAAGCTTGCTTTATCAATCACACTGATTGTCTGCATGTCTTCCCTCGCCGAAGTCAGCAAGATGGCCCCTGAGCAGGGACTGGCACTTCGTTTTCTTGACTAGGTGGGAGACTGAAGAGGCACCAGTAGCAGCGACGGGAGGGCGGAAGATCAGCAGCTGCAGGCAAGTGCCTGATCTGTGCCTGGACTGACCTAACAGGGGGGTCCGCCATTCGGCTGACAAGGGCTAAACTGAAAAGGTTGCACAACTCCTGTCGACAGGGAACAGCAGTAGGACACGGACAGCAGTAGGACGCAGGTATGGAAACAGAGGTGGCCCTTGATTTATTTTTACGCTTTTTAGAAAAGCAGGGAGTTAAGGAGATAAACCTTAATAAGGAATTGGCAGGGTTAGTGGAGTTTGGAAAAGCAAAAGGGTATTTTAAAGATTCAGGGTCGCTGTTTCATGAACAGCAATGGAGAGAGTATGGTGAGTGCTTATGGAATTTAGGTATAGATGAGAATAAGGAAGCTAAGAAGTTAATGAAACCATGGAGAGCAGTTACTAATTGCCTAAAACAATGTCATGTCGAAAAACAGGTAGCAGCAGTTGCTATGGCTCATTTAGAAGGCAAAGACCCTCCACCTGGCATAATGACATGCAGGAGCGATTATGTTCCCACGCCACCAATAGGGTGCTCCGTAGCTGTTAAACCCCTTACAGATCAGACACCGTATGTTGTACCTACCGCACCCCCCGCAGAAGAGAAAGATGAGTTACCAGAAAGTGACAAAAAAGAGTTAGAACAAGAAGCCGCTAGATGTCACCAAGAGTTTGCTGAAAAGGAAAATCGCAAAGCATGTAACAGTCCTAAGTCACGAATTAACCGAGTTGACTGGGGAAACATAGTAAGAACAGCCCTTGAGAATAAAGACTGTGAACTCGCAGAAGCGATCAGAGATCCGTTCGCCTTCTCAGTAATATATCAAGCAGGCGGGGGGGGGAATAGTAGGAGAATATAGACCTGTAGACTGGAAATTATTAACTCAGTTACGGAGCACAGTTAATGAGTCAGGACTGCACAGTGAACCAGCTAAGCAAATGTTAAACTATGTGTGGGGGAGTGGAATTATTTGCCCAGAAGATATTAAAACCATTGTTAGAATGATTATGACCCCATCACAAGTCATGCTGTGACAGGTGCATTGGAATAGGCTCTGTGATGCCTCTGCTAACATACCCCGTAACCAAGGGGATCCCTTGCATGGGGTCACCGTAGAACAGCTTACAGGATCCGGTCAGTTTGCCAGAGTGGAAATGCAAGTGCAAGTGGGACCAGAGGTATTATTAGAAGCTACGCGGCTTGCACAGCAAGCCATCAATTATATTAAAACAACACCCCCTCAGCCCTCCTACCTGTCGATCAAGTGAGGAAGAGATGAGCCCTTTTCAAGTTTTGTTGACAGAGTTACTAATGCTATACACAATTCAGATGTACAAGACTTTATGAGAGGACCATTATTAAGACAGTGTGTAATGGAGAATTGTAATTCTGCCACCCGATCCATATTAGTTACATTGCCAGCAGACGCACCAGTAGAGCTGATGCTAGATAGAATGAGCCGAGTGCCAGTAGGGCCACAGGCAATGCTAGTGGAAGCTGTCAAAGATTTAGGGAAAGATCTAATGCATGCCCAGACTCAAGCTTTTGCAGCCCTTGCTCCCTTGAAACGGGGAGAAGCACCAAGAGGTGGGTACTATAATAAGCCTAAAGAAGTCAAGTGCTTCCGATGTGGTCGCAAAGGACACATGAAACAGCAGTGTCAGGTCCAACAAGTATGGTGCCGTAATTGCAATATCAATACTCACTCCACGGAAGCCTGCCGGAAAAAGCCGGGAAACGGGAGACTGAGCGCGAAGGGTTGTGGCGCGCCGACACCAACAGCTGCCCCAATAGTAGCGATGCCAGTCTCCACAGCTCCCCACAATCTGCCAAGTGCCTTCGGCCGGCAACCCGAGGAAGCCTCGGTTTGGACCTGGCAACAGCAATAGATGTGACTTTGATTGACGATCGACCCCAGAAGATTCCAACAGGCATCAAAGGGCCCCTAGTCATCAATGGGCAGTGCCATGGGGCTCTGCTGTTAGGTTGCTCTTCTAGCAGCCTGAAAGGGCTTTTTATATTGCCCGGCCTAATTGAAAAAGACTATAAAGGAGAGATTTGCATCATGGCTCAAACTCACTTTCCACCTGTGCACATCCCAGCACATAGCAAAATTGCTCAATTGATACCTTTGCCTCACCTGACTGCAGCTATAGCCGAAGAAGCGCCAGAGCGGGGAACAAGAAATTTTGGTTCAACTGGGAGTCTCGCTCTTCTTACCCTCCCGCTAGCTCGGCGGCCAGTTGCTACTGCCATGTTCACTCATGGCAGCGATTCCATAACATTATCTGCTCTCTTAGACTCTGGAGCAGACTTAACAATAGTGGCCAATTCATGCTGGCCTCAACATTGGCCCCTTCAACATGCAGCAGGAGGAATCGAAGGTGTCGGAGGCATTGCGTCAGTACAATGCAGCCGGGATCGAATTCAAATCATACTAGATGGACGCACTGCATCTGTTATAGTCACAGTGATGCCTCTGCCTGAGAAAGTTAACACTTTAATAGGAAGAGACGTGCTCAACCAGCTGGGTTTTGTGTTAACCACTGAGACACCTTTTTGATAGTGGATGCTGCATTGACTTTCCCGATAGCCTTGCACTGGCTTACTAATGACTCAGTGCGGATCGAGCAGTGGTCGCTCAAGGAGGAAAGTCTGCAGCAAGCCCATGCACTAGTGCATGAACAGTTACACCAAGGACACTTGCAACCATCTACAAGTCCATGGAATACTCCCATCTTTGTAATCAAGAAGAAATCAGGAAAATATCAGCTGTTGCATGATTTGCGTGCCATTAATGCTCAAATGCAAGCCATGGGGACCCTGCAACCTGGTCTTCCCAATCCTGCAATTGTACCTGAGAACTGGCATTTACTAATAGTAGACCTAAAAGACTGTTTTTCTACTATACCATTGCATCCTAATGACATGCATCATTTTGTCTTCACCCTCCCTGCAATAAACAGGGTATATAAACCTGCCTCTCGATATGAGTGGATGGTGCTTCTGCAAGGAATGAAAAACAGCTCCACCTTGTGTCAGATGTATGTTGATGCTGCACTGAAGCCAGTTCGAATGCAGTAGCCAAAAACCATCATCATTACATGGATGACATCCTTGTCGCTCAGCCAAACCCAATCACCCCCCAACAAGAACTCTTGCTCACCAATCAGCTAAAACAGTAGGGCTTGATTGTCGTGCCAGAAAAGGTTCAACGTGCGCCTGTTTGGAAGTACCTAGGGTGGAACATCACCGAAGCACAAATCAAGCCACAGAAGGTGACAATTCAAACCAATCTCAAGACCCTGCAAGATGCACAAAAGCTCATGGGTGACTTGCAGTGGCTGCGACCACTCGTAGGCATCAGTAATGATGACCTAGAGGTACTGAGACCCTTGCTGAGAGGGACTGATCCCTCTTCGCCAGTTCGGCCCACACCACAGCAAATTAATACTATCCAGCATATCAGTACTGTTATTGCAGACAGAGCAGTTGATCAAAGGGACACTGATCTTCCAGTTGACTTTACTGTCCTCCACGGAGAGAATCAACTTATCGGTGCACTGACTCAGTGCAAAAAGAAAAAGGGGGAACAAGTTAGGGTGCTAGAGTGGATGTTCACAAGCTACAGCCCAAAAAACATTGCAACAAAAAATCGATAATGTGGCAGAATTGATACAGAAAGGCTGCAACTGTATAATACAAGTCACTTGGCAAGAGCCAGGAACGATCTACTTGCCAATGAAAAGAAATGAGCTTGAGTGGTATCTGCAACATTCTCAAGCCTTGCAAATTAGCTTGTTAAGCAATGCCCAGCAAATTGAAGTACAACCACTTAAGGCCCCAGTACTGAAATGGATGACACAGCATACATGGATTCAGATTCCCAAAAGGAGCAAACAACCACTACAAGAAGCAGTAACAGTGTTCACCAATGCTAGAAAGAAGTCCCGACGAGCAGCTGTGACATGGCAAGTTCAAGGACAATGGTGTCACCAGATACTAGAGGCTGAACCTGGAGACTCTTTGCAGACCCTTGAATTAGCTGCAGTGGTCTGGGCGTTCAAGCAATGGCTGACCGTTAAGCTTAATGTAGTGACAGACTCATTATATGTTGCTGGCATCATAGAACGAATAGAGGATGCTAGGATAAAAGACATAAGCAACAGACACCTGTTTGAACTACTGCGCCAGCTCCAACCAGCCATTGGTCAGAGAACGTGTGCCTACGCTATAATACACATTAGGAGTCATCAATGGACAGAGGGCCTGGGCGAAGGGAATGCCTATGCAGATCAGTTAGTCTCTGTGACAGTGCCATTAAGTGAATTTGCAAAAGCATGGGAAGCCCATGACACATTCCACCAGAATGCCAGAGGTCTTCATAGACAATTTGACATCACCGTGGAAGAAGCCAAAGGAATAGTACGGGCATGTCCTACATGTAGTCATCATGGTCTGGGTCTCGGTGTTGGGGTTAATCCCCAAGGCTTAAGCCTGAACAAAATATGGCAAATGGATGTGACCCATGTTCCTGAGTTTGGCAGACTGAAGTACGTACATGTCACCATAGACACTTGCAGCAAATTTATATGGGCATCAGCGTAGACAAGTGAAAAGGCCTCTCATGTGATTCTACATCTGACCAGCTGCTTCACCGTGATGGGCGTACCAGAACAGATTAAGACAGATAATGGTCCCACTTATACTAGCGAGCGGCTCCGCAAGTTCTGCCAGCAATGGAGTGTGTGGCATGTCACTGGAATCCCTCATGTACCCACAGGGCAAGCTCTTGTAGAGCAAGCTAATCAAACGCTGAAATTATATCTAGCCAAGTTCAATGACATTCCAGATGTGCAGGAAAAATTAACAAAAGCTTTGTATGTATTAAATTACTTGTGTTTGTTTGGAGATAGTGACGCTGCACCTGCTTACCTTCACAGTGGTATTGCAGAAGCAAGGAGGAAAGTAACAAAGCCTTTTTATGTGATGTATAGGCACCCAGCTACAGGGATCTGGCAAGGGCCCACTGAGGTTCAATATTCAGGTAGAGGTTACATGTGTGTACTTGCCCCAGCAGGACCTCTGTGGGTACCCAGCCGCTGGACTCGTGCTGCAACAGAGCCTGCAGTGAACAGCGCCAACCCTGGATCCCGAAGCGCATCAACGTGAGGTGGAAAGGCTGAAAAGGGCTGTTGTGCCCTATGTATATAGACTGCAAACCTTACTTGGGATAAGGGCTCACTTTATATCACCAGAAAGATTAGCAGAGTTGCTTGCATATGATCCATTTGAGCCAGGTATAAATCCTGATCCCTGGTTTAGTCAAAACCAAAGAGATTGTTTTAGCTGTAGTCGTGTGAACTGTAGGGCTTGGGTTAAAATACTTTGTGGTCGTTGTAATAGAAGAATTTGGGTACACCAAAGAACCTTAGTCCCTTGCTGCACCAGCTGCTGGCACGACCAAGAGAATTGGTTCCAAGCCTTGGAAAATTACACTGGCTGCTCGGTTGAACAATCTTTGCCTCTAATTGAAAGCATAGCTACACGACAACGCTTGTTGATTGTGTGGCAGTGTCAGCAAGGTATAAGGGGGTTAGAAGAGTTTAAAAGGACCTGCATATTAGACCTACAGTGTGGAGAGGAAGTTAGCATTCCTGTCTCACATGAAGTGTTAGAAAATGAGTGGGATGCACAAAACCACAGGTGGAAAAATATTAAGTTGTCTCGGTCTAATACTCATCGTCACTAATGCTTGCTTGATACCCAGCTCCCAAGCATGGGTCCCAGTGCAGCCCAAAACGAATATTTGGGTTACTCTGGCTAACCTAACCAAATAGAGTGCTATCTGCCTATCTCTTTCTTCTCCTGGGAATCCATTTTCCACTTGTTTAGTAGGGTTGCCAACAGATCCTTGGCCATGTCCGACCCATACCCCGACCTGTAATGTAACTAATTCATTTTTCACAGTCAACAATTGGGATCGGTGGGTACCCTACTTACCTATTGCCCCTGCTGAACCGCAAGAGCTAGAGTTACTAGGATTTGTAAAAGCAGATGCCTGTTTTATGTTTAATTGGACAAGTAAGTCATGCAAACAAGAAAACTGCAAGATGCCTCCCACTAATGTAAACTCCAGTCTACCAGTGTATTGCAATTGTTCCATTGGGTGCAATTACACTGCTACAAAGCTGTCTCCTCTAGCTTTGCCATCTGGTTGCTTTTTAATTTGCAGTGATCGAGCATGGTCAGGAATTCCTTCTCGCTTAAGAGGTGGACCGTGTACAATTGGCAGGTTGTCGTTGCTAACACCAAATACATCAATGATATTGCAAATGACCCGACATCACCGGATAAGGCGTATGACTCATCAGTTTACAGCTGAATGCCGAGATAATGTTAAATTTTGGTCCCCAACAGCCATAATAAGTGCGTCTTTTTTAGCCCCTGGAGTTGCTTCTGCCGGAGCCCTTGGTATATTAAACAAGCTAGGCTGTTGGCTTGCTAAGCAAACTAATGCAAAGTCAAAAGCATTATCAGAGCTTTTAGTAGATGTAGATTCAGTGAGGCATGCTACCTTGCAAAACCGAGATGCCACTGACTTTCTGTTGTTAGCTTATGGACATGGTTGCAAAGATTTTGATGGAATGTGCTGTATGAATTTGTCCGATCATTCCCAATCGATTCACAAGCAGATAAGTGAGCTACATCAATTAACCACACAATTACAGAAAGAAGATGGTCTCGGCTTAGAAGGATGGTTAATGTCACTAGGTTTAGGACCATGGCTAGTTTCACTCGTGTAGCGCTTGATTACTGTAGGACTAGTAATATTAATAATAGTGTGCTTACCTTGCCTGTGCCAATGCTTGCAAAAGATGATATATAAAGTTACTACATCTGTAACCAATCAAGTATTGCTTGTACAAAAAGAAAAAGGGGGAATTGTTGAAGAATGGTTAGAGGATCAGGGACATGGATCATTGATAGAGCTGTAGGCTACAGATCAATAAAAGAGCTGTACAAGCAAATGCCTGCATGAGAAAATGCCTGCATGAGAAACAAGCCTGAGAACCAAAAGGGAGTTTTAAGGAGGTACAGTGCTGTGCTGATAAGATGTACTGACCATGAGAGGGGAGGAAGAACTTTGATTTCTCAAGTTAAAACATAAATAGTAGAAGCTTGCCAATGTAGTCTTTTATCCAACCCAATTATGTGGAAACAAGAATGCACTTTCGTAAGTTTAAACCAATCAAGAACTGACAAGCATGTATACTCATACTATGTAAGTGCCTTTGTATTACCAATAAACAAAGCTTGCTTTATCAATCACACTGATTGTCTGCATGTCTTCCCTCGCCGAAGTCAGCAAGAATATGGTCCCACCTCCCATGCTGACTTGGTGATTTGTTTTGTGCTCCAACTTGTCTTTTTATGGCAGGAAAAATCCCACTGAGTTCAGTGTCCATTTGAGCCATGGGCCAGCCTGAAGAAGTGAAGCAGAGGACAATTTGGGATCAGATGAGCACAAGGTGGCTGGCTAATGCAAGTTGTGTTATTTGAGTCTGTAAGTGACCCTGAGGACAAAATGAAAGATCAGGTTTCAAAAATAAATCCCCCACATTTTTTCAGGTTGGAAAAAGAACTTTTTAAAGGAAATTATTTTCAGGGCCCCACATGTTCAAAGAGGAGCCTTGCAAGGCTGCAGAATGGTTTTCCTGGTTTCAGTGTAACCAGGGCTGGGCGAGCTGTGGTCAAACCTCCCATGGAATCCTGTGCAGCACCTCAGGCAGGCGCTGCAGCAGGGCCTGAGGCTTGGCTCCATCCCTCCAACCTCTTGGCTGCAGAGCAGGAGCAAACTGGTTCAGTGCTGGGCAAACTGGGGCTGCTCCTGCCTGCCTGGAGCCTGTCCTGTGATAAACCAGGCTGAGTTTGTACTCTGAGATTTTATCTCCTGGATCAATGCACAAATGCAGCTCTTAGAAGCTGCATCTCTCAGGGCACATTGTCCAGGACTCTCCCTGGAACCTTCACACTCTCTACGTGATTGGGAGCCTGATCCTTCTACTCCTGAGCCAGCATGCTCAGGGCATCCTGCACCTGATTGTGGCCTTCCAGTACCTGAAGGGGCCAACAAGAAAGATGGAGAGGGGCTTTGGACAAGGGCCTGGAGTGACAGGACAAAGGGGAATGGCTTCAATCTGCTGGAGCTCACCTCATTCCACCCCCCCTTCCACTATGCCAGGTTGCTCTAAGCCCCATCCAGTGTGGCCTGGAACACTTCCAGGGATGGGGCAGACACAGCTTCTCTGGGCCAGGGCCTCACCACCCTCACAGGAAAGAATTTCTTCCCAATATCCCATCTAACCCTGCCCTCTGTCAGTATAAATAAAGGCATCCCCCCTTGTCCTGTCGCTCCAGGCTCCTGTCCAAAGTCCCTCTCCATCTTTCCAGTCAGTTCCCTTCAGGTACTGGCAGGTCACAATTAGGACACCCCTAAACCTTCTCTTCTCCAGGTGAACAATCCCAGTTCCTGTATCCTTTCTTGATGAGCACAGTTCTCATCCAGGAGACCACAAAGTGCTCCCTGGAGGCATCACACTTGTGCTGCATCAGACACAAGGAGAGGCAGCATCAATTCAGAGACTGTCTTGTTTAGTCTTGACTGAGTCCAAACCACTTCAAGAGCCACCCCGAAAGACCAGAGAGGTTCCCATGGGGCAGAACTGACTTCTAAGTCTTGGGCAGTAGGGAACAGGCAGCCCTGGGTATTTTCAAGAGAATCTGTTGGATGTCCCTGGCAGTTTTATTTAACCTTCTTAATACCAATATAAATTGCCAAGCAGAGCCACACCTAAGGGCAGCTGCATGAGGAAACCTGTGGTCCATCAGGACAACCTGCCCAGTCACAAGGTCTCCCTTCTCCTTTTCTCGCTCCTCTTTAACACCTACCAGTCAAAGACGCAAAAAAAGTCACAATCTTTGCAGGCTTTTCCTTGATTTTCAGAGCTTTTCCTCTGAATTGGGAGATCTTTTTCTTCCCTCTGAGTTTCTGCACTGTTGAAAAAGATCTGTCCATTAGGACAGCCCGTACAAGAGTTTCTCTCCCACACCTTCTCTTCTTGACTCTCAGAAGGCTCTTTCACAACTCCAGATTTGTCATCAGATTGTCCCACATAACATTTTTGAGGGCTTGATATTGCTGCTGATTGCTTTGCTCTATTTCTTATGAAATTCTAATGCAAACCTTTTGTTGCACACAGCAACGGGGTAATTTCCTTCTATTTAAGGGGGACCCCCAAGTCAATCTCCCCTTAGTTTTGTTCCAAGAGATTTGTGATAAAAGACGCAGATTTCTCATAGAGGTCAACTTGTATTACCTTCTTTGCTTTTTATGGGTCAATAACTAGCCTACCATTTTATTAATATCACAGCATGGGAAAGTATTTGGTCCCCAGAGAAGGAGGGTAGACCAGAGACACTGTGAATCCATTGAATAACCCCAGCCCTCAGCCACAATGCAGCCAAAATACCCCAGAGTGAAGCTGCTCTGCTCTCCAGAGGGAAAGTCTTGTAATCCCAAATGTGAATCCGTTTTACATCCTTCGACTGCATCTGTCACCATATGAGCTCAGCACTTCACAGACCTTGTATGTGGTTATTCTCAAACCACTGAGTTAGCACATCTAAGAGGAAAGCAAGGACCATCCCCCCTTAACAGATAGTCAGGGGAACAGAAGAGATTTCCTCAAGGTCATTTAAGACAACAATGGAGAGGTGGACCATGTGGAGCCTGCTTCCATCTTTCTTCATTAACACTAACATCTTTAATTGTCCAGGGATATCCTGTGAGGCTTACTGAGTCCAAGGTCTTCCCTTTGTGTGTGGATATTCTGCCCCTGTTTCCACGCACAGATGTGACACTGGACAGCCCTCTGTCTCTGAGCCAAACATTGGCTTTTATGTCTTTGAGACATCACGTTCTCCTGCTGCTCGGGATGAAAATCTGGGATCAAGGAAAGATGAGTGTACAGCTCAACAGCTGAATAATGAAACATCAAATTCTTTGCAGGTTTGGTGATTATTTCAATCTAAATGTTGTGAATGTGGGAAATTAGCACTCAACAGCATCTGAAGGAAGAAACAAAGCATGAAGATACCTAAACAACTCTAATTTTGTCCTCTGTTCTTCCTGATCAGTAATTATCTTATCATGATTAAAGTGTATTTGCTATCATCCCAGATTATCCTACTTAGATCTTGAATTGTTAGTCACAAAAGCCTCATCTTACCCTAATAATAACCTCTTTTCCCCAAATATAGTCTGTATGCAAAACTTCAGGAATTTCAGCTGTGTAGAGATTTGTTAAGCCTTCATTAATCCCTTGCAAAGATCACCCAGAAGAGAGAAAAAATTTTAAAATAGGCCGTAGATCGTAGAGAAATTCCTTCCAATCCTTATAATTCATAAAGTAATGGATTTCCTTTTAATTTTTCAAGAATAAGTGCTGCACGTTCTGGGCAGAAGTACCCTTTCACACTAACTAAAAGCTAACTCACATTTGGAAAGGAGAGAGCAAGCAGCCATACCCGGGCATCCATGCTGAGTGCCTTGGCCTCACTCCTCATCCCAGGAACCCAGCTCCGATCCCACCTGTGCAGATTGATCCAAGCTGTAACCTCAGAAACAGAGACATTAAAAGGACTGCCAAGCTAACTGCATCTGTGGCCAGTGTTCAGCTGGTGTTGCTGAATGTGGGCAAGAGGGAAATCGGTTCCCAGGCTGACCTTCCCCAGGAGATACCCTCAAATGTCAGTCCAGCGTCCCAGAAACACTGCACAGCACTTGGAGTCAGTTTGCAGAGGCCACAACCAGGGTGTTAGGTCCTCAACCTCGATAGATCTCTGGAAGCTTTATCTCATGGCACCTTTTGGCATTTTCTTCCAGTGTATGATGAACCAAGCCCTGAGAAGAGCTCCCCGTGCTACTCATAAATTTTCAGACCTCAGTTTTAAGTCATGTCTTTCACTGACTGCTCTTCAGCCTTGCTTACTCCTTCCTTGTTTGAATGTCTGCTTCTACCATGGGTCTTCCAAAATGGAAGGTTTTACCCTTTGGGCCAGGCTGTCCCGTCACATGTGGCCTCAGACCTGGTCACCGTGGGTTTGGCAGCTCCCTTCATCTCAACCAGGCTCCTACCATAGCAGCTACCCCCGAGTGCTTTGATTTACTGTCCTGTGCCAATGTTCCGTGAGCCACTGGTTCAGCTTGGCCTGTCCAGCCTGGCCATATCTGCCAGTTCAGTCTGGCTTCCTTATATTTGCAAATCCTTTCCCTCCCATGGGCTGGGTTTGCAAGCCTTAGTTGTGGCTAGATACATTCAGATTATATCTCAAAAGTGGGTGTAAATTAAAAGCCTTTTGTGGGAACCAGGGGTTTTATTCCCTGGGCCACCAAGTGAGCAACTCCCTTATTCAAGATCTTTTGCTCCTTAATTCTCAATGAAAAGCCTTTTTCTTTTTTTTTTTTTTTTTCTTTTGAAGTGCATTGTTGCATTACAAAAAATTCTTCAAGTCGCAGGGCTGGCATGTGGGGAGCAGAACTGAATCTGCTTCTTAGCCCTGGTCAGAAAAGGCTCCAAAATGCCTTTGGACGTGTGCCAGGATGTGCCAGGATGGGTTCACAGATGGTTTAAGCCCCTCTAATTGTCCTTTTCTCTGATAGATTTGGGTTCTTTTGAAGAGTTTGCAGACTGTCAGTTTAAAAGCCCTAAACTGGAAGGTTTCCCTCCCTCCTCCCGAGCCCAAGACAAGGGACAAGGTACTGTGAGAACTGAGGGGTCCCCATCCCTCACCCCAGTGAACACAGCCATGATCTTCCTGCCTTCTGCACGGCCCTCTGATCTTGGGGCCTGGCTGTGCAGACAGTGAAGGGCTGGACAAATCCATGTACAGAAATACCCTTGGTGTGAGCCACAGGCCATGTTTCAGATGTGCTTAACAGGTCTCAAGTCCCACAGGCAATGATTTTGCAGTGCTGATATGAGCTCCCCATGTAAGCAGGTCCCTGTGTTTCTCCATGCTGTTTTCTTCCTCAGAGAGTAAACCCCAGCTAATCATCTTTCTGCCCTCTCTGTTCCTGCTGTACCAACTCTGCAGATGGCAGATGGCTGCTTGCCACCGTGGGCTGGGTTGGAGTCCAAATCCGCTGGGGGTCTCGGGGTGCTCTAGCACTGCACTACAATCACAGGGAGGGCTGGCAGGGAACATCTGGCTCCTGCAGCAGGGGCTGCTGTCTTCAGCCATGGGAAATCTGTACCCACGTGTTCAGGGAAAGCAGCAAGAAAAAGAAAATACATGCTGGGTTGGAAAACATTGAGGGGGGGAAAAGGTGAAATAACCACTGCACTGCCTTGCAGGCGTCGCTCCCCCACCAAAATCTGCTGCTGCTCCCCAGCCGGCAGCGTTGCTAAGTGACAGCTGATTTACTACATCACTCACCACCCGGCAGACAGCAGGAAAGCAGAGGAGCTACCAACAGGGCTGCCCAGACCTCATCCTCACCACGGCCAGGCGGTGCTGGCCAGACCTTGTCCCCACCATGGCCAGGCAGTGCATAACCCACGTGTGGGCAGGTGATCTTGACCTTTCAGTGGTTTAAGGTCAAACCCCCGTGTGAAATGGAAGCAGGCAGAGAGATTCAGCTGCATGGCAGGAGCTGTCAGGACCAGTGGGATGTGTTTGGCATCACCAGGCAGTGGGAGAACTTGGCCACAGGCAGTTTTGTCCATTTTTGCCTTCTGCAACAGCAGCAATTTATGCTCCTACAGCTGCAGGTTGTATAAGCTACAGAAGGGAAAACATGCTCCCCTGCAAAATTTCCTATGCAAAATTAGCAGGGAATGGAGTTAGGATTAACAAAAAATGCAACTGTCTCACCTCAGCTTCAGCCTCTTCTATATAAAAGGAATCAGTGAAGAAACTTCTCATAAAGGGCACCCCCCCAATATTTCATATCAGTGCAGTTGTACTATCCCCAAGGGAAGGGGGTAGGACACCATCGTTGGTGGGTACATGCAGGAGAGGAGCACTCTTTTCCCTGCTGACAAGACCTGTGGTTTTAAAGGCAGAGTTATGCTGAGCACACCACCAGTGGTAAACTGCAGAGACACTTCTTTTCCTAAGGTCACGAGTCTCTCCTTCTCAGGGTAAGCTTGGAGGAGCAGCACAGGAAAAAGCCCAACACAACCCCAAAATCTAATCCCATTGAATCACCGTATGTCCATACAGATCTAGTAAGAAGGTGGAACACTGCCCCCTTACTGACTTGATGGGTTTTCTACATTTATTTATTACCCTTTCCCCATGCAGCCAATGAAAGGGATGAATGTGCCTCCCACGGCCTTTCTTGCAGCTGAGCCCAACAAGCAAAGGTGACACTGATGCTTTTAGGACACCTCATCCCCCCATCATCCAGCAGTTCTGCCACATCTGTGCTACCTACTAGCCCACTGTCATGGGAGCTGAGAGCAAAACTCTAAGAACCTAAGAATTTTCTGTTTGCAGCAGCAAGCTCCTCACCTGGCCTTCTGCTGGTAAGAAAACAAGATTCCTTGAAGAATTTTTGCCTGTAGACAGACATTTGCACCCTTAACAACATTTGTTTTCTCCTACTTGAGAGTATTTTCCTAGTATTTTTATTGTTATTTCTTTTCCTATGAGAACCTCTGGCCAATCTTGTAAATTGCTTTCTCCATTCCACACTGCATGTGCTATATGTGGGGAGTTTTTAATGGCTTGTTTAAATTCTGGCATCTCTGTCTGCTTCCTTACTTATCCCCAACCTGCAAAGCTTATTCAAAGGGGGCTATCAGCTCTCAAACTCTCCCTGGAAGTGTCCAAGGCCAGATTGGATGGGGCTTGGAGCAAAGGTGCCCCTGTCCATGACACAGGGTTGGAATAAGATGATCTTTCAGGTCCCTTCTAATCCCAACCATTCGATGATTCCATGATTCTGTGAAACACCAGTGGGTTTTGAGCCAGCTTGATGCCAAAAGGGATATATGTTAATATATCCCACATCTCCCTGGGGATCAGGATGAAGTCGAAGTGGAAAAACAGGGAACAAGAGGCAGAACACACCAGCTGTCTCAGCATCTCTCTCCCTCAACAACAGCTTAGTCTGAATTAAAAATCAGGATAAAAATATAACCCCAGAGGTGTTACCACACCCCTGTGCAGTGAGAAACCACCCCTTGTTATCAATGTGTGCTTCTGAGAGTGTGAGTGCAGCCAGGGCCTCCACAACAAAGATTTAACAAACAGATTCAGCATCATCTTGGGTTCATTCCCTTGTGGTCGTGCTCCTTCATGTCATTCAGGGTGATGAGTATCCCAGCACCTGGCTGAGCTGGGAGGGAAAAAGTTTCCAAGCAAAGGACTGGGAATAATTATTCTTAACAGGACAAGGAGAAGCACAGCCCACTGCTGTGCAAAGGGCTAAAAGCCTCTGCAATGAGAAGGCAGAAATGACTGTCTGGGAAGTGTCTTCTTAAGGAGGAGGAAGACAGATGAAGGTAGAAAGGGAGACCTGTTGGTGGCAAATAACTCACTGCTGAGAGGAAAATCTGCGTGTAGGAGCCAGAGATAAGGCCAGGACAGCCTTCGGGAAGCGGCTGAAGGCACCTGCCTGCAGCTCTCCTTCAGCGGCTGTAAGCAGAGAGAGCTCTGCTGACCCTTGCTCAGGGCATGGAGCTTCTTTAGTGGAGACTGCAATGCTGCAGTCCTAAAAATGAGAAATTTAGAGCATTAGACTGTTGGATAGTCTAGGACTAGTTTACCTTGCCATAAAGACTGTTTTTTGGTGAATGCATAGCATCTATTTGATGTTGGTCTCTTTCGGGCAATGAAATGCATGTGTTGGGTGAAGCTGAAGCCCCCCAAGTTGTTTTCCCCATAGAACCCCATAAAAGGGTGCTGCAGCAATGTTGTGCTGGGACTGGAGCAGCTGGGAGGCCTATGCAGGTCCCAGGCTGGGATGACCTGAGCAGGACAGGGGGAACACACATAGCTGCTCATGAGCCCTGAGTTGTGCAGATCACAGAATCAGTTAGGCTGGAAAAGACCTCTGAGGTCATCAAGTTCAATCTATGACTGATAACCACCCCATCAACTACGTTATGGCACTAAGCGCCACGTCCAGTCTTTCATTAAACACCTCCTGTGGTACTGTGAGTCCACTGCCTCTCTGGGCAGCCCATTCCAATGTCTGATCACCCTTTCTGTGAAGAAATTCCTCCTGATGTCTGTCAGCCTAAGACTTTGTCTCCTTGTCTTGTTGCTGGTTGCCTGGGAGAAAATACTGACCCCACACACACCTGCTTTCACCCTCCTTTCAGGGAGTTGTAGGGTGTGATAAGGTCACCTTTCAGCCTCCTCATCTGCAAGCTAAACCTCCTATTACATCTCCTCAGTCCTGGAGATGCCAGTGTGTCCCTGCTGCACCTCTGTGTGTGTGTGTGTGTGTGTGTGTGTGCATAGAGCGGATGCGGATGTGTGCCCATCTGTGTGTGTGTGCATGGGCACATCTGTGCCGGGGCGTGTGCCCCTCTCCCTGCCGCGGGGATGGATGTGTGCCCCTGGCGTGTGCACATGAGTGTACACGCACACAAGCGCGTGTACGACCCCGCGGGGGGCACGCCCCGGGCCGTGCTGACGAGGGGCGGCCCCGGCCCCGCTCCCGCAGCCGCGGCGCCGCCCCCGCTCCCTTCCGCCCCCACTCCATCCCTCCGCCCTCCTCCCTCCCGCAGCCGCACCGAGCAACAGACCGCGGCGGGGCCGGGCAAGGCCGCATCATGACCGAGACCACCAAGACCCACGTTATCCTGCTGGCCTGCGGCAGCTTCAACCCCATCACCAAGGGGCACATCCAGATGTTCGGTCAGTGCCCGCGGCGGCGGGGCGGGCCGGGAGGGGGAGGAGGTGCCTGGAGGCTGCACCCCGGGGTGGGAATGGGGGCGCTAGGGGGAGGTGGTCGGGGCGCGTTTTGGGGCGCATCTCCGCTCCCGGGGACCGCGGTGGGGCCGGGCGCTGTCCGCGGCTGGTGGTGCTGAAGGCGCCGCGGGCGGGGACCGCCCGGGCCTCCCGAACCTGTCATCCATCCCTGGCAGCTGTCCCCAGACCCTTGGGGCTGTTCCCCTCGGATGGCCGCGTTCCCTGCTCTGCACTCACCTTTTCACTGTCCCTCCCCCGCAGCCCCCGGCGTCGGTCCTGGCGCTGTTTGTCCGCTGCTACTCGCCCTCGGGTCTGCGAGTCTGCAGCCGCTGCAGCACTCCATTTCCTCTGACCAAGGAGGAGATAGAGCCAAGCAGCCACAGCCAGCTACAAAAGTCAACAAAAATGCAGGCACTTAATGGAGACACTGGAGTACCCAACCATTAGATTGATACTAGGTCGAAGGAACGGCAAATGTTCATGTGAGATAATGGAAATTACCGAGCATCCCTTTGATGATACAGATGATGGGGATGCTAGAATTACTGCTACAGCCTGCTTAGGCAAGACAAGAGGGAGGGAAGGAGGAAGAAAAGGAGGGAGGGAGGGAGAGAGGGCAGTCTCCATCAAAGGCAGTCTGACATGCCATAAATACTGATGGTTTGGTTAAAGCTCAAAATCCCTATGCAAACAGCAGCTCACTGGGCTGGGGAGGAGTCCTGTGAGAGTGAAGTGTCCACTGCAGACCACTGAAAAAATGGGAGTACAAAGATCAGCTCCTCTAATATCTCTTCTTGGAGTGCAGAGACAAGATTCATCCTCTATGTCTGATAGGAGATTTAAGTCTTGGAAGCAGATACAGAAGGTCTTGTGCTACCAGTGGAGAAGCATTCCTGGGGTTTCTAAAAGCTGTATATAAGTTTCTAAGTATATAAACTATATAAAAAATAACTGAAATCAGCTTGGGGTATTTCTGCATCAGACCTTGTTTTTCTAGAACATAATGAGTTGGGCATCAGGTTAGAAAATGATGGTTTTCTAGATGCAAAGGATCACATTGTTACTCCATTTCATAAGTGCCAGCAAAATGTAGTCCTGGGCACCAATATGCTTGAAATTTAAAAAAAAATCCTGTTCCCTAAGCAAAAAGAAATTGCCAACAAGGATCAAGAGGAACTATTTAAAAACAAAACCAATATTAAATCAAATTACAGGGATTAGGTTGATGGAAACAACCACTGATGAAAAAGATTTCTGTAATCCACATTTAGTCTTATTTTGATTAAGTAATACTAAAGATATCTCTGTGGCCCTTATTCAGTGGACTAACAACAAGTGACAAAATGTATTTTAGAAAATAAGGATCAGTGACATTTTAGTATGCACTGTGTGTTCTTATAGGCTCGCAATGAGATTTTCTTTTTGCTCAGTACTGTTCAATATCTTTATCAAAGAGGTGAAAGAAAATATATAATCCCTGACAGTAAAAAGTGGCCATGACCCCAAAGTGGACAGAATAGCAATTCCTGCTGGTAATGAGTCAGTTGTGCTGCCTGATTCAGGTTGTCTGATAAAAAGGGCTTGTTCAACAGTGAAGTCAAAGGCAAAGTCATATGTCCAATGAGGAAGAACGCACGTCAAATATAAACAATAGGCAAATGTCTTCTGCCAAACAGCGGCAGTGTCAAGGACTGAGGGGGTATTGTGCACAACCTGCTGAATGCAAACTCTGTGTGGTGCTGTAAATAAAGCAGCAAATGTGATCCTTGTAGATATGAGCAGTGGAATATCAAGCAAAAGAAGAAAGGTTGCCTCCTTTTCATGTACAGCATTAGCAAAACCCTTCTTTGTGGAACAGTGACAAGAATTACATTAGTTTCGGAAGCCAGGCTTTGTGGCGAGAGACTAGGGAGGCTCAGTCTATATGCATCCTTAAAGATGTTAAGGAGTGACTTGATCTGCTTGGGGGACGAATATGTGATATGTGATGAAAGTGGGCAACTTTATTCAGCAGAATAAGGACTGGTGAGATGCCAAGAGTGGATCCCACACCACTTCAAACTACAAATACGTTGTGTGGATTCAAGTAAAGGTAATCAAGTAAGAGGAGAAAGTGGCTGGTTACCTGATGGATTCTCTGTCACATGAAGGCAGTAAATGAACACTCAGACATCTTTCAGGAAGACAGGTTTTAGCTCAGAAAGGGTGGCTTGATGTGGAAATTTTCTATGCATGCATCCCTGTAGAGCTCCTGGAATACAATACTTGAGATAGGGACATTGAGATACTGATAGTGACAAATGAGACTTCCATGAGGAAAGGACACAGAATTTAGCTTCTAAATCCCTGATCATTTTTGTTTGAGGAACACTTCTCCCCAAGTCTGAAAGTATAATCCTGTGAATGCATAGGAATCTCAACCAAAATCTGTGTTACTCTTCTAGCTCTGCGCTATAGAGTCCAACCAAAATAGTGCTCTACCCTGTAAAGGATGCATTTCAAACAGCTGAATTCATGCAAAAATATTGTCTTCATCATTCAGACAAATATTTGTGCTTTGAGAACCTAATAGCAGGATTTTTTGCTTAACACAGAGAGACACAATTTATCTCTTTAACAAATGGCACTAATTAAGCCAAAAGGAAATACAATATTTGCATGAATATGTCACTGTAGACACACCACTGTATGTCAACCCTCATTTTTCCCAGTGTGGATTTTACCATGTTTTATTCAGACCAAAAGCCAACCTTTTCCCATAGGATTTTTGCCTGAATAGGAGATTAGTTAATTATGTGGAAGTCTCTTCTAGTGGGGGAAAGATTCCCATTGGATTATACTTTCCATCAGTCATATGGATTTAAGACTCAACATTATCCTTGGGATTCCAGAAAGCTGGGATTCTTCTTACAACCCCAAATCTGCAACTGCATCCCACCGCTGAACCTTGTAAGGAGCTGAACTTCCTGCAACAGAGCTCCCTGCTTCATCTGCCAGTTAAAATCCTGGATCACTGGGGCGCCCCAAGTGAGGCTGAATTGTGTCTGTGTATCCAAATTTAATGTCATACATATAAATTAATACTTTGCCCAAGATATATAACATTTAACAAAAAAGTAGGTGAGACACAGCAATGTACACCCATCCCAACCAAGGGGTTGAGACAAACACCCACATAGTCCTGAAAACACTCAGAGTTATTTGTAATATCAGCTGCACTTTGAGAGGTGTTCTGAGTCACAAATTTAAGTTGTATTTTCTAGCTTTATGTGGCTATGAAAAAAAGTTTGGGATGGTACTGTGGAGGGGAGGAAAGACAGAAGAATAGAGAGGGCAGAGGTTGTTTCTAAAGTTTGACACAAACACTGATGGCCTTTAACCCAAAATGAAACTCCATTTATATCCTAAGGAGGTATGGAGGACAAAAGCAGAGCCCATGCAAAAAGTCTTAATAATTGAATAAAGATAAGACTCAGAACAAAGTCCTGCATCAAAGCCACATGAAATCCCCACCGCTGTTCAACGCAGAGAGCCCACTTGCTCACCTTGGCCAACACACACCAAACTCCAACCAGCCCACTTTCATTTCCCACTGCCACTAAGAGGAGCACTGAGCATGGGCCACTGCTTAACCCTCCTGCCCTGCAGCCAGCTCAGGAGGGGAACCTCTGAAACATCCCCGCACTCGCTTTGGATGTCAGTGGAAAGTGCTGGGACACACTGAGCAGCATGGACACCCAGCAGTGGGATCTGCTGCTTAAAGTGCATCTATTCCATCTTGGCCTCCTCACAGTTTTCCTCCTCCTTCCTTCCCATGCAAGCGATGCCACCCAAAGGACAAGAGTCAAGGCACCAATGTCAAAAGCAAAACCTAATCCATGCAGCTTTGCTAACATGCCAAAGCCCATGCTGGCACTCTACCAGACAATGAGCTTTTGCTTGCTTTGACTATTAAATCACTTCCCCGTGTGGCCCCAGATCAGGGAGCCCTAATACAACTGTGTCCAGAGCTTGCAAACCAAAAGGCAGCTCTGTAGAGCAAGGTAGAAAGCAATTTTTTTCAATCAAAAAAATATAGTTCGTTTTGAAGATGGTCTTGGATAAAATACTGGGATTAAAGGCATCACCAGACAGGTCAGAAGCTCCAGGTTCTCTGTCATGGTGTTTCAGAGTTGGAGACGGAGCCAACAAATATCTGGATTTGAAAGGAAGGTGCTGAGATTTGCTTCTTTGTAGGTTCTGCAGAGGAAATGGGTTGTACTGTCCTGTGGATATGTGAGAATTAGAGGATTGTTCTGATGATTTCTTCAAACTGAAATGAGGGTTTTGGTAGGGTAAAATGGTATCTGGTTGATTAATGTGCTGTATTTTGATACTGATTTTTTTTCTCTATTTTCTTTTATTAATTTTTCTTCAATTGTAGAAGAAAAGACCCCTCTGGAATTGCCCACATCCCCCATTTTGGCACTTTAGACACTTTTTTTCCTGCCTTTTTAAGGTTCTGATTTTCTCCACAATCCATTCTTTTCATGTGCAAACTTCTATCTTCAATCACAAAGCCTTGCTCATCAGCCACAGTTTTATTTCTGCCCAGCTTTAAAAACAGCTTCATCTCCAGGGTTGGATGACCCCTCAATTCCCGTTTCCACCTCTGCTTATCAGCCTGCAAGTAGCAGAGCTTCATTGGGGCCTTCCTGCTCTTGCAGAAGAAGATTTCAGCCTTCCTTCCCCCCTTCTGGATGCACAGTGCCCAAAAGGTCCAGCAATGTGGAGTCTGGGGTCCATGGGGATGTTCAGAGTGGGGCTCAGAGGCAGCAGGTTGGGTAACCCGCCCCACCCCCCCCAATCCCCAAACACAGGACTTTATCTGACTCAGTCACAGGTACTTGGCTCTTTTTACAGCTACTTTTTGGGTACTATGAAGCACTTGATGGCAAATAGATGGTTCTAATCAAATCTATATCATCCACCTGTATCCAGACTGCCTCCTCTCCTGCACATGGATTTATGGGGTGATGGTTTGCTCCAGGTCCACTTCTACTTTCTTTGGGAGGAAGAGATTTGTGAGATGTCGTTCAGATGTGACCCTCTCATAGGGAGTTCGGGTACTTCAGATCTTTTAAACCTCTTTGGCCATGGAGTTTCCCCACCTACTTCATTTCAAACAGTGTCCGGGACCTGGACTTACACAGAAAAACAGTGCTCCTGTTTTTCCTGACAGCCTGAATCCTGAAAATCAGCAAATGCCCACTATTCTTCCCTTTTTGTCTAATTAAATTTTCCTTAGACCCTATGTGCATTTGTTATTGAAAAGAGTTAATATCCCAACCAACAGCTGGGTAAAAACCATTTCTGGTGGAAAACATTCCTGCTATCAAACATAAAACTCTCTTGCTTAGTTCTTAAGAAAACTTGAGCAATTAAAAATCTCAGCAGGCTGCTCTTTGATTATCCACTGCAGTCCTTGTAGAGGAGCAGCACTGAGGGCTACTGCATCCCATAGCAAGGGATTTGAGATGAAAGGATGGAGTTTTCTAAGTAAAGAGTGACGAAGAGGCAGGAGCTGAGGCTTTTGTTAATGACATGTTGTTCTTATATCCTGAATTTCAAGAATCACTTTTTCTTATTTGATTGACATGACAAAACTGTGGAACAGTTTAGTGAGAGTGTCACTGCCTGGGACAGAGCTGGGAGAAATGCCTGAGTGGAATGACAGCTCACCCTTTCCACTTTGCTTGAATGGGAATACATTGGCAAATGTCCAGAAGCAAAATTCCTTCCCTCTCCATCTAACAAAAGCTCGTCAGGAGCTTGAGAGAGACTTTGCTCTGCTGTCTGCAACATGAGTAAGAAGTGCGGGCCCCTGCGAGGCTGCCTCCTGGTTCCATTTAATCCCCGGCTGAAATCTGAATGCGTAATTAGCTGGAGGGATCGATCGATGGAGTAGGAGGTCTAATGGGGCTCTGGGAGGACATGACGGACAGGGAGAGGGTGACTGAGCTCCGGCTTGGCTCCGCACGGCATTGGAGCTCAGCAGCACCGGCAGAGTGCAGCGGGAACGACTTCACCGGGGCAGAGACAGGACAGATCTCACTTAAAGTACCCGGGGTGGTGTATCGGACACGGGGAGCTGCGGCATCCCTACTCACCCCTCTGTAACACAGCGGAGGAGCTTCCACTGATATCCAAGCCGCTAAAATCACAGCAAACAGCCGAAACCTTTCTTCGGTGCGAGGGGTCTAGGATGGCAAGTTGTGCCTAGCGCCAAGTGCCCCTGTCTCAGCGTGGCAGCGACAGCAACTCCCGCCAGCCCAGCCCTGTGCCGCGGTGGTTGAGTGACCGACACAACTCCACGCCCCGCACTTGCCCGAAACACACTGAAACTGCAGATTCTTGGCTGCTGTGCTGGGAGGACAAAGCAGCATCGGCAGGACTGCAGCACCCATAGCTCTTCTGGGGGCCATTATATATCAGTAGATGTCACATTCCCATCACTGCACCCCATACAGACTCGTTTTTCACAGCCTTTTTCATTAGCTTCCTGCTAATGCTTCTCAAGCATCTCCTCTTCATGACCCAAAGTGAGAAGTTTTCCTGAGCACGAGATTAAACTCCATCAATAACTTCTCAGGGATTCTTTTAAAACATTTATTAGCTCTTAAATATTTAGCAGTATTTATTATGGTCTCTGAGACATCACATTGTCTTAATGATAATGCCACCTCCCAAAATGTGCCACATACCTTCTTTTACTTCTACTGACTATAAAAAAACCTGGCAGTGAGAAATCCAGTCCTACAACCTCATTCTAGAAGGAAACAGGGACTTTGCTTCTATTTAAAAACCATTTGCACTCACTGTGATGCTCTCACCTCCTGCACTGTCTTCTCTGATGGTTTTTAACACCAAACTTTGCAATGCCAAGGGTATCAATTAACTGCATGCTAAACACCAGCAGGGGCAGCCCACATCTCTCATGTGACCTTGGGCAGCTCATTTAACTGCTTGACTGGTGCAATGGGGAGAGCCATATCCTTTCCCTGCCAGGCTGCTGTGGGTCAGGTACCACAGTGATGGGGGCCAGAGGTAGGAGTAAGTCAGGACTGTGCTGATCTTTGTGCATCTGAGTGGCAACTGGCCCAAAATGGGCATCCTCACCTCTGCACACTTGGGCTTCCAAAATCCCTTCTGGCAGCAAGTCTGGGGCGCTGCAAGAGGTCCTCTGAGCCAAGGAAGTCCAGCTGTGTTGAATGTTTAGCACAAGTAACTCCAATCTTAACCCTAACCCTAACCTGAACCTCCACCTGGGACTCGGGAGCCCAAAGCAGCTATCTTTCTCTAAAGACTGAAAAATCAGCCTAAGATAGAGACAAAGCCAGGGCACCTCTGGATTTTGACATGAGCATGCCCTCTCTGGTATTTATAACCCCTCAATCCAAGCACTTCCATGATGCCACCAGTGCCCAGCCAAGCAGGGCTAGATTTTCAGGATGCCCTGTGTGGAGAAAGTCAGTAGTACCCATCACAACCCTGAAATAAACCAGGGCCAAGGCACAAGCTCTCATTGCACTGAAACACCATTTTGCTGGAAAAGGCAACCTGGGTCAGAAACTTTTCAGCATCACCTTCAGTAAGCTTGAGCCACTGGATGTATCTTGGTCATACCAGCAGAAATTTGCTAAATCAATATTTGGGTACAGAAAAGCCTAGATTCTTCAGAAATATGCATTTTCAAAAGCCACTGTAGGGCTTGCCCCAGGAGAAGATTAATTGAGATAAGTCTGTTTCAAGGCTGGAATAGGAAGCACAGGCAGACGTGCTCCCCTTGGGATGGGTGGAGAACCCATCTCTGAGCCAGGCAAGGAAGAACTTGCTCAGTCCCTGCCCCACAAAGGTTTCTATTTTCACTGAAAATCCATCAGCCCCTAATTGAGCTTAAGCCTTCCCTGAGGAGATGATGTTTCTCTGTGTTTCATTGGCAAGGAAAGCAGAAAATCCAGTCTTCCCAACACAAGCTGGTTTGGAGATGCTTAAACACTTAACTTTGCTTCTGGCACCTTTGCCTTGTGCAAAGATATTGTTGATGTTTCTTTTTGGGGAAAATGGGGGAATGGGTCTGCAAAGAGACAGGGTTTCTCTGATATACAGCTGCAGTAATGGGAATGTGACATCCCTCTGGTGTCACCTTGAGTCTGAAATCCTACCGTAGCTCTGTTGTCCCACGCCCTCACCAGCCTCCCCTCAGCCTTTCTGTGTCTCTATAGGTGAGATGTTTTCTGCCTGCACAGTCCTGGTTCAGCCAACACAGATCCCAGACAAGGTCAGCATCTTCACATGCTTTGCCCTGGATCAGACACACAGGGGTCAGCCCCATGTGGAGGCAGCCCAAGACCAGCGAAGAGCTGCTGGGCAAAGGCTCCTCATCTCTGCTCCATGGGGAACTGAGAACCATAAATCCTCTGCTCCTGGTAGGGTTGTGATCCTGCCACATGTCAGCCCAAAGGAGCAGCACGACACATGCCAGGACATAAAAAGCACTGCCTTTGATGCACTACAACAGCTTGGAAATGAAAACAAACAGAATGCTTCCACAGGAAAATTAGGGCACTGGAAAACAAGTGTGGAAATCTGCTGGGGTTTTATTTCCCCTTCATTTTTTTTTAAAGGCACTGAGTGACACCAATTTCCCTGACTGAGATGGGGACTAGGACCTCTCCAGGGATGTACCTGCCCTATTTTGGATGAAAGTGATATATAAAACCATGGCAGAATAATGAAAATACTGCCTTTTGCTGCTACCCTTTTGCTGTGTGACTCTATCCATGGGCCCAGGATAACAAAAATCACTTCAAAGTGGAGCAGTTGGGACTATCTGGAATACCCTCCCATTTGCTTGCCAAACAGTTTTCTCTCTTGATATTTAGACTCTCATTGAAGTTGGTATACAACCACAAAATGCCAGCTCTGGGCCAGATTCGCACCATAAATTGATGTTGCTTTCTGTGGGTGGCATGTTACATCACATCACCTTACACCAGCTGGATAGCCATTAGCCTCAAAAATCCCAGAGGAGAGACAGATTTCAGCCAAAGTAGCTCTTACTGCTTTCTCCCAGCCAGCCACAGTGATGTTAACTCCCCTAGTTTGTGCTTACATAAATGATGGCATTCAGAGGGGCATTTTACACTGACCACTGGCAAATCCACATTTTGACACGTTTCTTCCTAAAAACAAGGAAAATACTACACCGGAAGAGGAAAACTCTCTCCCCTCAACCACGCTACACCATATACAGCTCTTGCTGATTTGTGGGGTAGTAGCTGATGCACCAGACAGAGAAAGGTACATGACTTTTCACTTTCCACTTCAATATCACACATACAGAAAATCTTCTTAACTAGAGATGCTTAATCCTTCTCTTAGGGCTTCTAAGCAAGCTGTTTCAGTGCTGCCCTGCAGAATAGAGTTCAAAAAACCTACTTTAGGTGAAGCCCTCTTCATCCATTTTTAGAATCACAGAATTATTTGGAAGAGACCTTAAAGATCATCTTGTTACAACACCCTGCCATGGACAGCGACACTGTTCCCTAGACCAGGTTGCTCCAAGCCCCATCCAACAATCTGCTAAGAGTTGCTTTTACTTTGTTAGATGCTTTCCCTTACTTCATTAGCCCCAAGACCTCTAAGATACCCAGGTAGCAGCCCTGGGTGTTGAACACCTCATGGAGGTATTTAACATGTCCACCCACTCAGCTGTGCACCCCTCAGGCGAGATCCAGCATGGTTTTGAGAATGTTCCTGCTCTCCCTGCGATACCAGAGTGGAGATCTCCAAGCAATAAGTTATATTGCTTCTCTGTAGAAGTAGAGAGAGTGGCAGCACTGTGCTGATCACCTGTCTGACAGAAAAGTAGGTCCAGTCCCTGCCTGGAGGAGCTGGTGACACTTCAACTCAAGAAGCAGCTCCCTGTACTTCTCCTCATGTTGCTCACCTGATGGGCACTGCCTGCTCCCTTCTGCTCCATTGCAGCAGGATTAGCAGCTACAGGAAGGAAAAGCATCTTGGCCAGGCTCTTCCTCAAATGCTCCTTCTCAAGCTCTAGGACCTGAGAACTCTTCTTCCTGGGCTCCTGTGTAACTTCTCAGACACACTGACCCTTGCAATACTTCACTTCTAATAAAAGAGGGAAAAATAGGATATCTTCACTTTCAATTTTGATGATATCAAATAGGCTGTCCCTCTACAGCTTCATAGAAGAAACCCAGATTCCCTGGGACCAGCCAGGTCCCCTGCCCAGGCCCATCTAGCTGGGGCTCCAGGAAATGCTCTGCTATTTCTAGGTCAGCTTACTGTGACTCAGTCTCCTACTTTTATTATTTTAGTTAGTTAGTTAGTTTGTTTGTTTTCTGCTTGAAGCCAGGAGTGGTCAGGAGATGGTGATAGAAGGAGTCACATTAGTCATCACTTGTGTGGCTCTGAGTTGGACACTGGTGGGGACCTGGGTGGGCTGGGACGGTCAGGTGCTCCAGCATCACCTCTCGGGGCCTTTCACTGCCTCCGCTTCCACCACAGATCTTGAGGCATTTGGTGAGAGTGCTTTTTTTGTGCTTATGAAAAGCTGATAAAACAAATGTGCATCAACACCTGAAGCCCTTCCCAAAGTTGTTATTTCTGCAGTGCCTGGGTACAGCTATGGGCTAATGGAGTGGGGGAAAGTGTAACAGAGCAATTAACTCAGAGATGAAAATCATTAAGCATTAGGGGGCTTAATGGGATTTTTCTACCAACTACAAGTCTCCTGGGAATCTGACAGAGATTGTCTAAGAGGCACTGAGCATGAGGCAGGACAGGCTATTTGGGTCAGTGGGACACTGGGATCTCTGAGCCAGGCTTGCCGTGGTCAACCCCATTGTGAAGAATCACTCTCCTGCTTCTTCCCTTGAAGAGCAGCCAGGGCTTGCTCTAGTAGAAATGTCTCTTCTGGGAGCCCAGGGAAGGGAGATGTCAATAGTTTCCCCAGCTCTAACCAAGATCTGACTGTGGATGAAGACACTGGTTGGGACAAAGAACAAGGCTCTGGGGAAGGCAGGAGAGCTGGGCTCTGGGAGAAGGACACCTCTGATGAATACATCCCTGATTTAGCATTCAGAGGGCTTATATATATATATATATATATATATATATGTATATATGTATACACACACACCCCATTCAGTTAGACTGAGAGTAACTGCTGGCTCCTTGCCCACATTGAGCTCTGGAAGCACCATTTAGATCCTGCAAGTGCTGCTAGCTTGAGAATAAAACTAAGTGTGCTGGTGTATCTGGGTCACTCTCTCCTGCAGGAGAAAGGATTTTAGACAGTGGGAAAGTGCCTCCCTTGCCCGTGGCACCTCATGGCCATGTCCCACCTCCTGTCCAAGGATGTCAGAGGCCAAATTGCTCAAAATAAAAATGAGACACTTGGTAAATGGTTTTGCCTTCTCCATCACCTGTGGCTGCACACCTGCTTGTACCAACTCTCAGGGAACTGCAATGAAGGCTGTTGCAAAGCTTTCTTGCCTACCTGCTACCTTGTGTGTGTTTTCAGAGAGCTGGCACAGTGTGAGCAAGCTGCAGCTTCAATCCCCTGTGGGGAGAAGGGCATAAATCAGAGCTGGCCTGCGGCTTTACTCTGAAAAAAAAAAGAACAAACAGAAAAAAGGAAGTCTTAGGGGTGCAGATGAACCAGGTACAAAGGCAAAGCAAATACAATTTGAAATTACACCTTGAAAAGTTGAACATGAGGAATACTTGAATTCATTAACGTCAATTTAGATGATGGAGCAGCACCAGGGGAGCCAAAACATTGCGAATAAATATACTCAGTGAGAACCTCCAAAAAGAAACATCTCTTAAATAAAGACTGATTTCCTATTGGGGAAGTGGGATGCTATTTTTTCATTCAAACGGGACAAAACCATCACTTTTTTGTTTTGTAGCCTTGGAGCATATCCTCTGATTGGTCTTTCCCTACCATCATCTCTCAGGAAAGCAGCAGAGATGAAAATACTTGAAGTGCATTTGCAGAGCAGACGAGCAAAGCTAGGCTGGGAAAGTGGGAAAGTGTCACCAGTGCTCGGGATGGGTCCAAGTGTCACCCCTGTCCCTTCCCTCCCCAACACAGCAAGGCTAAGGTCATCTAGCAGCTTCCAGGCACGGAGCCATGGCTGAAAGCTTCCCATCCCACAAGCAGGCTGCTGGGGGGCTAATGCATATCTTGGCAGGGCCATCACCCTGAGGTTATTTATGTCAACAATGTTTAAAAGCCATTGAGGCTGCCTGGAGCATTACAGATGATTTACACCAGAAAAGGAATGAGCTCTTCTTACAAGCTGACATCCTTGCATTGGTGTGGCAGGATATAAAGTGCTCGTAGAAAATGAAAATACTGGAGGGGATTTTCTGGGGTCTGGCACAATCTGTGGATATCACAGGCATTCAACAGGCAAGAAATGGGCTGGGAAAGGGCTGGGAAGCCATGACAGAAGGCTTAGCTCAAGGACAACAAATGGGCCAGAAACCCAGCTAATTGTCAGAGAAGTGGAATTAAGATGCCAAAGACTTAGGACTTTTCAGACCAAAATCTACTTTTGCCCAGAAAAAATCTTTGCACAAGCAGGGAGGGAAGGTTGGGAGCTGCAGACAACTGACTAAAAGGAATACGGCTGGGGATAGGAATACAAAACTACTGCAGTGTCTTTGGCGTTAGCCATGTCTGCAAGGAGACCATTGTCTTGGTTTGAAAGACAGGTGTCTGCTAAGGAAGGCAGGAGCCCCCCTTGGAATGGCAGATGCAACCCCCCTTCCCTCCAAGTTAATATAATTTTGAAATCAAGGGGCTTTTAGGCAAAGATGTGGGAAATAGGAAAAACAGTTCTTTACTATTATATATCTATATGTGTATAACAAGTCAAACAAACAACAGTAACTATGGCAGTAACAGCAAACAATCACAAACCCAGTCCCAGCCTTCTCGGCTGTCGGGCCCTTTCCCCTCGGGTGCAGTTCCGCTCGCAGCCGGCAGGGGCGCTGGCGGCTCCCGGTGAGCAGGGCAGGTGCGATGGTTCCCCCGCGGCTGCAGGGGGCGCTCCGGAGCGAGCTCGGGGAGCACGCAGCACCGGTGGCCTGGGATCCCAGGAAGGGATGGAACAAAAAAGCTTCACAATCCCCTGGGCAGCTGATCCTAGCGTCTGGCCGGACCCTTGGGAACAGCAGGCTGGAACAGCAGGCTGGAACAGCAGGGACAAGCACAAATCCTGGGCTGCAGAAGTGATATATCCAAACGGGGAACCCCCCAGAGGTCTGGGTGGGCAGGGCGAGCAGGACTACAACATAGTGAAGGCTCGAAGCAACGGCAAGGCAGGGCGGCCACAGCCCGGCTCCTAGCGGGGCAGGGAAGGTGGGCTTTGGGATCCTGGGGCTTCTCCAGCAGAAGGAAAAGCGGCCAAAGAAAGCAGCCTCCCTCTCTGTCCAAACGCTGAGACCCTGAGACTGACTGCCCACACATACAGGTGAAACAAAAAACTAGCCAGCTCTTTTGTTTTTCTGAAGTACCCAGCCATTTGTTCCCCTCGCAACATGTATGGGGGAAACAGAAAAAGAAACAAACCAGGAGAGCTCCTAAAGCATACTGTGTTACTGCGGGGATTACTGTAACACGCATATATCAAGCCAGGAGTCCTGTGGAAAGGAAGTATATATGAACAGATTCTTGGTAGATGTTTCAGGGATGTTTATTTCTCCAGCCACATGGCCGGAGCTCTGCTCAGGAACTTGTCCTGTCACGGGACCCGAGGGTCCTTCCCACACAGGGGGAACACAAACCAGCCAATCGGAAATGAGGCTGACCAGGGGCAGGGAAACCCTGTGTCTCCCCCCCAGGGCCCCTCTCCCAGGGCTCCATGGCAGGGGGGAAGACCAACACCCTCCTGAGTCTTTAAATGTCCAAACAGATTCTGTGGAACATCTTAGGGCTGACAGAAGGGAGACAGAACTCTCTGGGCATGCTTTGGGGGGAAACTGAGGCAGGAGAGGGTTTAATTTCTTCCCTCCCCCTTTTCATCCCCCCCTCGGCATCGGAGAGGAATTGTAGGGAAATGGAATCGTATAGGGAAGCCATGGGGTGAAAAACAGATTAGGAATAAACTGGGGATGAGGTAAACTTTGGAAAGGGTTCATATTGGGTATAGGGTAAAAGGGGAAAGTAGGCTGTGGGTAGGGAAATTGCTGGGATGGATATTGTTTATAATTTTGTGCATAACGGCTGCCTTTGACGGGAATACCTCCAGGCCCAGTAACATTCGCTGCTTGTAAACCCTTCTTTCCTTGCACTATATCAAATTGTACAACTTCGTCATCTCCTACACTTTGCAGGTAATTTTTAGGGTTATTTCTTTTAATGGCAGTTCTATGGATGAATAAATCTTTCCCTGTATCATCTCGTGTTATAAATCCATAGTTGTTTTCTACATTGTACACACAGTTCCTGTGATTTTCATTGCTTCTCCTATCACGTGCTTGCATGTTTGTCGTGGCTGCTGGTCCCGCGTGGCCACCACCTCGCCGACTCCGATGTCTCAGCTGGGCCCCCGCGTTGCGGCTGCTCCTTGCCCTCCAAGCGGCGCTGCTCTGGCGCGTGTCTGGGCTCTGTGCAGCCCTGCATTGCCATCGCCGCTGGCTCCATGCCCTGTGAGTGGTTCCGCTCCGCAAACTCCACGCTGCTTTGAGAGCGGCCTCGTTTCAGCTCGGCGCTGCGCGGCTTCTCGTGTCGCTGTGGAAACCACCGCTTCCCTTTCCACAGGGCTCTCGGAGAAAGTCGCTCAGAGCGGGCTTCCATGCCGATGCCCGGTTCCTGGCTCCTCGTGGCCCACGACACCCGCGGTGCCTGCGGCATTGCTCCCTCACTCGTGGTCGCGTGGCCAGGGACCCCGAGACACGGATGGGGTCCGCGATAAGGCGCGCGCTCCCGAGGGGGCCGGGCGCATCCAGCACAGGCACCTCCACCAGCATGGCGGCCGCGCGGTCTCAGCTACGGAATAAGTATGATCTTCTGCTTTAGGGGTAATGGGACCATACAAATGCTCTTCAAGAGCTTTCCTGATTATAAGGTATGCATGGAAGGCTTCTCTTTGATCCCTTACCTTATCCCAGATCTCGTCCCAGAAGCACCCCTCACAAGATCCAGGAGGTTCAATATCAAAAAGTAAGTCTCGAGAAATATAGGAGAACCTTTTGAAAAGCCAGATAAAAAAATGTTCTAGATCTCCCGGTTGCATTACTTTTTTATTTTGTTGTTCAAGGATTCCTTTTACTTCTAGATACATTTTTTCCTGTGGCTCAGAGAGCCCCATTTCCCACGATTCTTCCATAGTCCAGAGAGAATATCCAAACCAAGATGAGAAGAGAGAGGTCTAGAGTGGCTTTTTACTCACGAATTTCCTCAGGGATCGGTGTCTTGCCCGCATTCCTCCACCAGTTGTTACTGCGGGGATTACTGTAACACACATATATTAAACCAGGAGTCCCGTGGAAAGGAAATATATATATGGACAGATTCTTGGTAGATGTTTCAGGGATGTTTATTTCTCCAGCCACATGGCCGGAGCTCTGCTCAGGAACTTGTCCTGTCACGGGACCCGAGGGTCCTTCCCACACAGGGGAACACAAACCAGCCAATCGGAAATGAGGCTGACCAGGGGCAGGGAAACCCTGTGTCTCCCCCCCAGGGCCCCTCTCCCAGGGCTCCATGGCAGGGGGGAAGATCCCAACAATACTGTGCTTTTTTGCATGTGCTCTCACAGGATTTTGAGGGCAGGGAAAGATAATTTTGGTGGATCCAATTCAGGCAATCAAATTTTACTCCCTGCACCGATCAAATTATTTAAGCCCAATTTTCCCTCTCTGGAGGCTGGTGTGTCCAGGGCACAAGAGCTGGGAAGGCAGCCAGAGTGAGGATTTCAGGTGAGTCTGAGGAAGAGGCTATATTGAGGCTGGTAAATTTCCTACAGGCTGTCACAGAGGCCTGAGGCTGCTCAATGCCCTTGAGGAGGAAAAAAGGTCCATGGCAATTATATTTCCTTAATTGACTTTTAACTGACACAGTAACTGAACAATATTCCCAAGCAGAAATTTCAAAATTTGGAGGAAATTTCAAAATTTTGCCCAAGTGACTTAGAATCCTGGAATGGTTTGGGTTGAAAGGGACCTTAAAGCTCATCCCCATAGGCAGGGACACCTTCCACTGGCTGAGGTTGCTTCAAGTCCCATCCAACCTGGCCTTGGACACTTCCAGGGATGTGGCAGCCACTGCCATAGTGGGAGCACCCGCCCTTCCTGAAGGACCTCTCCCCATCCTCCAGGGCAACGCCAGCCACTGAGTTCAGTGTCTGAAGGATATGATGCACAGTGACATCTTGGGATGGTTGATGTATCCCAAAATCACCACCTCGGTTTCAGAAATGCTCCTTTCATTTGCAAATCCAAAATACTTTATAGACCTTCCACTTGAAGAAAAAATGCTCTTTCTAATGGCTCATTGTGCCAGTTTGGGCAAATTTGGAAATATATCCTCTGAGAGAAGGCAGGTTACAACCATCCCTCTCCCACCAGGTTCGGGAAAAAATAAATTTTCCTCGAAGGAAAGTGAAAGAGATGAAAGCTGTTTATTTAACAAAGACACAGGAAAAGGATAATGATGCTATATAATAAAACCTCTCACTTTGCTGAGAGAAAACCTGGGAAAATTTCAGAGTCCTTCCATAGATCTCTCTCCCCCTTCTTGAAGCTGGGTCATGGTGGTGGGCCCACCTCCAGGGCCAAGGCCTCAGTGGAAAGTCCTCCCAATGTATTCTGATGTTGAAACCATCCAGCAGAGAAGAAGGGAAAAATTGGAGTCCCAGGAAAACAAAGTTCAACTCTCCGGCGGAAAAGGAGCTGAAAAACTGGCTGAAAGCTGGCTGAAAAAACCAAGCCGGGTGCTTCCTCCCACTCCTGCCACTGCTGTTGGAAGCAAGAGGAGTCTGTGTATATCTGTGTGTCCTTGAAACACTGCTTTGAAAGTTCTCTCAGTTTTTTTCCTCTCCCCCCTCTCAGGCTCAGTTTAAAGGCACAGAGAAGGCAAAAAATTAATTTCTGGGCATAGAACAGTGATATGGGATATAACATCATAAAGTCACCCCAAGACACTCATCAATCTTATCTCCCTTTTTGCTTTTAGCTTCCCTCTCTTCTTTTCCCTTGCTACTACCTCAATAGATGGGGTAGATATGTAAGAGACCAGGTGAGTTTGGCAATTTGTTGCCAGCATTTTTATCCTCAAATGCCACCTTTAGGAAACTGAAACTGGACATCTCTTAGCATAGTGGGACACGGGCAGCACATGATATTGACAGAGGCAGGGAGGGGTGTAACAGCTGTGCAGCTGCAGAGGGACTGGCTGGGCCATGGCTGGTGGGTGCCATGGTGTTGCAGGGCTCAGTGGGTCCTGCTAAATCTCCCTGCACCCTTTTCCTTGTCGTCTCTCTCCAGAGCGAGCCCGGGATTACCTGCACAAGACTGGACGCTTCATTGTCATTGGCGGCATCGTCTCGCCCGTGCACGACTCCTATGGGAAAACGGTGGGTTGTCCCTACTTCCTCTTACTGCCTCCTGTGTGAGATGGTATCTCTGAAGTCAGGGGTGAGCTCTGGGCAGCGCTGCCTGACCTGTGGTCCCTTCATGGCCCTCCTCTGCCCAGGGCAGCTCCTGACCTTGGGAAAGTCTCAGAGAGGAAGGAGAGGATGAAACCTCTCGGTCTTTAGATTAAAACTGCAGATAAAATGAGCCAAAGTACTAGACAGCAAAAAGAAACATTCCCACCCAAAACAGCAGTGGTAGGTTGGTGGGGTTTTTTTTGTTTGAATTATTTCAAAGCCAATTTTTTTTGGTGTGTGGGGACTGAAATGATGCAAACAAGTGACCTTTAGAAGCACTTGTCAAATTAGGAGTGGGCAGCTCACTTGTCTCCTGAAAGCTGGAGGAATATCATCAAGAAACCACACCCTCGGGTTGGCCTTGTTACAGGACAGGGCTGGGTGTGGTAGTGCTGAGCAAATCTCAGCACCCAAGCACGTAGCCACGGTTGAGCCCAGCAGGGACTCCTCCCCTCCAGCAAACAGGATCTTAAATAAACCTCTGTGCAGGAAGGAATCCTTCTGGCCGGTCTCACATGAGTGAGCCTAATGTTCTGCCCCAGAAAGGTTTGCAAGCCCAGGCTGGCCAGAGCACAAGGCTTTGTAACTGTTCTTCCTTCACCCTCTCATGCAGGGGCTAGTCTCGAGCCGGCACCGCTTGACCATGTGCCAGCTGGCCGTGCAGTCCTCCGACTGGATCAGGTGGGTGGCAGAGTGGGCACCTGACATGGCACCAGCAGCCCCTGCTCCTTCCCTGCACCGTGGGGGTAAAGTCCTGCATGCAAAGTGGAGATGCCACCAACTGGTAGAGCTCCAGGATGAACTTTCTCTCTCCCAGCCCAAGCTTAATTAAAAATCAGAGACCTTCCCCTCCCAGTCCAGCAGAGAACAGACAAGGAGGGTTACACCACCCTTCAAGGGAGCCCTCAGGATTCAGGGAGTCATTCAAGCCCCTCACTGAGCCTGCAGTGTCTGGGTTAGACCCAAAGTCATTCAGGTCACCCAGCCTTGTGCTGTGGCACCTTCCCTTTCCACACATGTAGCACCAGCCTGCAGACTTTCACCTTCCCAGCACTGCCATGTGGCATCTGGTGGCTGAAGTGACACCAGAAGTATCTTGGGCTGCCCTCAGAAGGAGAGTTATGACACACATAGTCACATCCAAGCCAAACAAAAGCTGGTTAGTTGGGTACCAAGCATGGAAAGATGCCCCGGCACACATTCAGGTCACCAGAGCTCTTAGGGATCACTGCGTGGGAGGGCTGGAGGAAGGATATGGTCCATGGCAGGGCTGAGGAAGCAATGATGGCTGCTCATGGCCAGCCCAGTGGGGAGGAGGTGGCACGGGCAGGAGGTCCAGGCAGTGGCCATGAGTGATGCTATTGTTTTGTTGGGCTCCCCACAGGGTTGACCCCTGGGAGTGCTACCAGGACACCTGGCAGACCACCTGCAGTGTGCTGGAGCACCACCGCGACCTGATGAAGGTGAGGCAGCCCCTACACCATGGGTGCACAAGGGTGAGGGCATGGGGAGAGTGCAGGGGTGGGGGTGCTCTTCCACCAGCTCATGGGCATCAACAACCAAAATACACCAGAGATTAACAGAGAGAAGACTTTCAGGAACACAGTGAGATCCTGACCTAGAAGGGGTGAGACCTTGTCACAGCTGCTTTGAGGTCTGGGCCCTGATGGTGGAAGGAAATGGAGCCCTCCAGCTGGAGCCAGCAGCCGTCTTGGACCCAGGAGCACCAGGAGGGCAGCAGGGCTTAAGGCAGAGTCAAAGCAGGAGTGGGCATAAACCACATCATTAGTTTCACCCTGCTTGCTCCTCCCTGAGGGGAGGCAGGGGTGGATGGGCCTCCTCGCTTACCAGGTGAGCCAGATTTACTGTATGAACCTGACGGAGAGATTTGACAGGAAAATTCAGCACCTGGGAAGTCCCCAGGTAGCACAGCACCAAGAGGAAAAGTTCCAGGCAGGCCTGAAAGCCAAGGAGGAAGGTGACTGCCCTTGGGTGACCAAGGGAACAGGGGTAGCAGAGCAGTTGGTATACTCGGATATAGGAAGAAAACCAAAGATAGGAAACGGATGAAAGAGCATTGTACAAACTCACAAGCAGCCCAGACAGGAGGCACAGGAGAAGCGTTACCCAGCCCTTGCATCCAGGGACCGTGATGTTGAAGCCAAGGAGTTGCAAGGAGATGCCTTCCTTCTCCTGCAGGTGGAGGAGAAGAGGACATGTTTGCTCCTTGCTAGCCCACACAAAAAATTGATACCTTAAACACAAGTCATTATCCACAGGGTCCTGACTGCCCCAGGCCCATTTGGTGAGGTCAGATGGGACTGGGGACCCTAAAGTGAGCTTGGATGTACCTATCACAAAAGATGACCTTCAACCAGGGGTGCAGAGGCTTGTTACAGGGTCAGAAAAGTTTTGGGAGGATGCTGGGTGTTCCAACTACATCCTTCCCTGATTGCAGAGAGTGACTGGCTGCATCCTCTCCAATGTCAACACACCCTCCATCACTCCTGTGATCGGCCAGCCCCAGAATGAGTCCTCACAGAACATCTACCAGAACAACAACATCTCCAGCAAGCCCACCGCGGGTAGGTGTCAGCGGCGTGGAGAAGAGAGGGATGACTACTTACCCCGCACCTCCCAGCCAGGGCTGCCAAATATTAGAACTGTGCTCCATCACCTTATTTTTGGATGGGCGTCTCACCAGTCTTGGTGCACCAAGTCCAAGGTGGGGCAGGGGTGTGATGCAGGAGTCAGCATCCAGCACAGCAAGGGCAGAAGCCAAGAACAGCTTAAAATGGCTGTGAAATCTGCCTGGACTTCTGCTGGATATTGCCTAGGCAGTGGGACCAGCAAAAGGAAAGACTACCTAGTACCCACAGGGTGCATGCAAGGGATGAACTGGCAGGAGAGATGATGTAGTGGGATCCCCTATGAGACAGTGGGATGTGGATCATAAAGGTATTAGCTGAGAAGAGGGAACATGACTTAAATCCCATTAAAATGGGCATCTTACTATTTTCTTCATGATTTTAGCTGTCTAGCTGGTCCCTTCAAGGCACAGTGGAGCACTCTCAGGAGCTAAGACCATGAGAGGAGGTGTTGGGAGATACTGGGAGTAGTTCCACACCCAGGCACAGGAGCATTTTGCAGAACCAGGGCGGCTGAGGCGCTTGGACAGGTTAATTGCACAGCCTCTCTCCCATTAATTTTCCTTCTTCCCCTTTAGCAAAGATCTTGGGGAAGGTGGGAGAAAGCCTGAGCCGGATTTGCTGTGTTCGCCCACCCATGGAGCGCTTCACCTTTGTGGGTATGTAGAGGAAAGGTCCAGCACCACCTCTAGAGATGCAGCTCCCAGCCTTCCTCCCAACCCCTCTTCGAGGCTGGGCACCAGCACCTCTCTTTTGCTTCCCTTTCTTAGATGAAAATGCCAACTTGGGGACAGTGATGAGATATGAGGAGATCGGTAAGTACACAGCCCCTCTCCACATTGCTCCCACTCCTCTGGGCCAGCACTGCATGCCTTGGGAGCATCTGCATGACAGCTCTGGCAGATACAGGATCATTTCACCCTGGTGCCAGCTACTGGGGCTCAGGGATGCAACAGAAACAGCTCTTAATTGGGCTGAGCCTGGTTCTGTTGACAGACAGCAGCCTGAAATAAGAGAGTGTGCAGTGGGGACACAGCTCCCAGAACTGGCACAAACCTGCCATGGCATCCTGTCCTGAGAGTCCCCTCAAGTGCCATCAAACTTGGGTTCCCATGGTGGTGTCACCCCATCCCCACATTGCCTGCAGCCTTGCAGAGCCTCACACAGCAGCAGGAGAGATTTTGGCTGCCTGACCAGTCATGGTGCCTCTTGCTCCAAAGACTTTTAGGGGTTTTAGCATCACCCAGACATCACACAGAGCTCTGCATGGGGACCTTGCTGGTGGTTTTGAGACCCATTTCAAGCACAGCCTGGCACTACAGCCATCCTAGCACTAGCACCACACAGAGCCCAAAGACTTTGGCCACCTGGGAATGCCAAACAGGGAGGCATCTTCCCATGTAGCCTCTTCCCACCCCTGGGTGTGGGGTTTATGGCTTTTCTCTGGCAGTTGTGCAAATAAATTAATCTTTATGGGCCTGTCAGAGCAGAAAACTCCTTCCCGCAGCACCATTTTCTTGCTGAGCTGCAAAGCCAACCCTCAAAGTGGGGGGACTGGTGCCTGTTCGGCCCCATGTGCTCCCACCTCTGAGCTTCTCTCCTCTCTTTTCCAGAGCTTCGCATCTTGCTGCTCTGTGGCAGCGACCTGCTGGAGTCCTTCTGCATCCCTGGCCTCTGGAACGAGGCGGATGTGAGTCACCACTGCTCGGCACTTCTCCATGCTCCTCCTCCTTCCCACAGCTGGTGCTTGTGGGAGCCACTAGGTCCCTTGGGATGACAGGAGCTGTGACCACCATCTCCACTGCCTCCTCCATCCCAACCCCGACTGTCATCTCCCCTACACATTTCCGCAGGGCTTCCATGGTCCCAAGTCCTATTCCCACTCACAGTTCATGCAGAGGATGTCACCTGGGGTGGCAGGATAAGCCCATCCCAAGGCATTTCCAAAGGCTGTGCTCCTACTCCTTGTCCCTTGGAAGGAGCCAGCATCAAGTAGATGCCAATCTACTTGATGCTGAGTGAGGCGTGCAGGTAGGAAATAAGGTATTTACAGGAGTGGTCCAGATGGTAGGAATTAAACACATTTAGAGTCAAATCAACAGCTTTCACTGTTGGTCCTTGCTGGAAGAAGCCATATTTTCATGGGAGAACACCAGCCCTGGAGACAGGCTGGGCTACCAACCCACTAGCTGCTCCTGGCAGTCAGAGCCATGCTGGCTATGGGGGCTCCCCTGTCTCCTCACTGAAATTGGTCAGTCAGCACAAACCTCCCTCCTTGAACTTCTCAACCTTCAAAAATCAGTTACCACATCTTCAGTCCTAAGTTTTTAAAGCATTTAGGCAGCAGGCATCTCCTTTGACGGGCTGGAAGCCCTGCAGCCCAGCACAAAGGATGCAGAAATGACATCAAAGCACAGGCAGAAAAGGCATTCCGCAGCAGCACCTCCTCATAGGCTCCTGCTGCCTGAATTTGCTGACTCAAAGCTCTTTTGGATGAGCCTGATTTGTCTCACCTGAGAAGGATGTGAGCAATATGAGCTGTCCCCAGCAGTGGCATATTTGGCCAAACAATCTTGGAAGAACAATCCTCCCAGACCTCTGTCAGGACCAATACATCCATCCTGCTCATGAACCCCTCTAGTGAGGCAGAGGTCACATTCACCTCAGGCAACCTCTTCTGCTGTTACCTCCTTCTACCACAAGTTCTCCTCAAAGCCTGACCTCAACATATTCTAATAGGATTTAACCCTGTGCCTTTTATTTCATCTACTGCCAACCATTTGCCCAGATAATTCCATGTTTCTGCCAAAGGCTGTTGACATAGCCTCAAAATCACTCTCCATCTCCCTCCAGACCATGGTCCAGCATTCAAAGGGCAGAGTGGGGTTGGCAGACAGTGGCAGGTTTTGTCACTACGGTGGCTATAAAGCTCTCCACACTTTGTGTTGCTCCCAGATGGAGGTGATCGTTGGGGAGTTTGGGATCGTGGTGGTGCCCCGGGATGGAGCAGACCCCGAGCGAATCATGAACCACTCCTCCATACTCCGCAAGTACAAAGTGAGTGAATGGGTGCACGTGTGGCCAGGGAAGGCTGTGAGAAGATCCACAGTCTCTCTTCACCCATGGGGACACTTCTGTCATGAGACACAAAGTATCTCAGGGTTAGGTGCTCTCAGCTGCTGGGTAGGATGACCAATGGGTCACCATGCAGGAGGGTGGAGAGGCCAGCAGGGCAGATATCTGCTTTCAAGCCATCCCTTCACTCCTGTTTTCCTCTTTCCCCGCAGAACAACATCCTGGTGGTGAAGGACGACTCAAACCACCCCATGTCGGTTGTCAGCTCCACTAAAAGCAGGTGGGTGAAGCAGGGCTACTCGAACTACAGAGCAGGGAGCAGGGTGTCCCCAGCCAGCCCCTCCAGTTGCAGGAGCATCTGACCAACACAAGTGGGCTCTGACACCTTTCTCTCTCCCCATGCCCCCAGACTGGCCCTGCAGCATGGGGATGGACATGTCGTGGATTACCTCTGCCAGCCTGTCATTGACTACATCCTCAAGAGCCAGCTGTACATCAATGCCTCTGGCTAAGTGCCTGAGGTCTTGCACCAAGACAGTCCTCATGTCACGCCTGCCTACAGCTCTCCATCACCTTTTTCTCTCTCAGTCCATGTCTCCATCTCTCTCCCTATCCCATGGCCTCCTGTCCGTGTCTGCCTCTCATCCCAGGCACCAATGCTCTGTTGTCCAGGGAACGGTTTGGTCTCTTTTTCTGTGGTACTGCCCTGCCCTGCATGCATGGGGAGAGAGGAGGGGTTGGTCAGGAAGTGACATGCTCCGTGTGCTCCCAGCATGTCCCTGGGAAATGGTCCCCCGCAGTCCATCCTTTCAGCATGCTCAGAGCAGGGGCTGCCTCTTCTTCATCTTACTCAACTTAGGCTCAATAAATCTGGTTGGGCTTTTTTTATTATTAAGTAGCTTTAGTGTGAGGCCTTTGGGCCTCTCAACATAGTGACCAGCCAAACCCTGGTTGGTAGTGGGCAGTTGTAACCCAACCAGCTCGGTGTCCCACAGCAGGGGAACCGCCTCAGGCCGGCCATGAGACAACCCAGCTAACAAAATCCTCCTCCAGCCCCTGAAAAGTCATGGAGAGGGCATTTCTAAAGGGGAACGGAGGCCTTGGCGAGCACTGCTACCAAAGCATTTTGGGGAGAATGTCATGTCTCACCTTCCCTTGGCTGCAAGAACTCAAACTACTCCCTAGGCATGTGAAGCTGGGGTGATGTTCTACTCTTACTCAGTGTCAGAGGGGGCATCCCACAGCACCTAGAAAGGGATCTGCCATTTATGGGGCCAAGAAATGAGGTAGAAAGAAGCAGGTGGTGAGCCAAAGCCTCTGGTGAGAATTTGCCCCAAACCTGGCTGTGTCCATCCCCATCCTCTAGCCTCCAGATCTCCATTTCTGCTCAGTCCGTCTTCTGTTGCCACTCCTACTCTCCTCCTGTCCTTGAAGAGTTCATTAAATGCATGATAACCTTCCCTTCCCAAACCAGCTTTGGCTACTTTGCACATCCCTTGAGACAAGCCAGGCTCCTGCTCCTGCCTGTGATATGCTCCCCAATGCCAGGGATGGACCCTAGTGGAGATGCTCACAGTAAAAGCAGGACAGGTAACATGGTGCAGTTACTGTTGTGGAGAGGAGGGTTGCTGGAGCAGGGCCTTGTCCTGCTGATCATCCCTAGGGCACAAGGACCCTGAACAGCTCCTGAGGAAGGTCACAGCCATGAGGAAGGTTTAGCCCTCACTTTCTCCTCTCCCTTTGCTCCCTGGAGACTTGTATCACTTTGGGTAGAGTCCTGCAGCCTGTGGTTGAGAGTTTTCCAGGGTGTTTCAAGGAAAGATACGATTTTTTTTTTTTTTTTGTCCCTTAAAAGTCCACAAAGGGTCACAAGTAGCTCTCAGGCAAGCTCCAAAGGTGGGACTTTGTGCTAAATTTGGTGACCTGCTGGGTGCTGCTGGCATCCTGGGAACAGCAAGCAGCTTTGGACAAACAAGGAAATCCACAGCCACAGGGTCCTTGCAGCAGACAGGATTTTAGGAGCAGTAGCTGACTACTTCTCAGGAGGGAACAGCCCTTCTCAGAAGGACAGAAGTGATGTGACTCACCCAAAGGCCGGAAGAGGTCTTTCCTTGTCAGGGATTTCTCTCTGCATGGAGAGATTTGTTTGGGAACTCTTCTAAATTTGGCAGCTGAATCCCTCAGTGCCAGCTCTGGTATCTCCAGGTGGTTGCGTACGTATCCCATAGGATGAGGAGATACAGAGATGCCAAAGCAGAGAGGGTGGCAGGTGTGTGGGGGACTCTGCTTCAGGGAGGCCTTCAGCCAGTCTGAGCTGGTCACCTCCACCACCCCACCGAGCTCCCTTAGTGGCGACACCTCATCCTGAGACACCCAGTGTATGTCAGCCACTCACTGGACTCCTCTCCACCTGCTGTTCTCACACATTCTGTTTGTCAGCCTCCTCTCCCTCTCCACTCCAACACACAAGTTATCCCAGACAGCAGCCTCTCCTCCTTGCCAGATGTCCCATGTTTCTTAGCTCCAAGCCGAAGAAGCAGCAATAGTGGCAAGCAGACCCCAAAACACACAAAGGGACTGAACCTCCTAGGGAGCGACACCTCTGAAGGGGGAGCAAAAACAGTGGGTTTTCCCTGAGGAAAGACACAGAAAATTCAACAAAGGAAAGGGAAGGGAGGAAGGGAGGGAGGGAAGGAGGAAGGGAGGAAGAAAGGATCACATCTGAGAGCCCTCTCTGATCCTCCCTCCCTCCACTACATGGGAGAGGACATGGGGATGCCATGGCCTACCGATCCACGTGGTTGGGATGGCGTGGCTTAGTTGTGGGGATGATGATTTTTTTCTGTCCTACTGCTCTTACCTTCATGTATCTGCTCAGTAAAACTCACAGGACGGGGGGAGGCACAGGGGATTTTTAACAGGGCCTTCAGCTCTGGGACTGGTTTGGAAAAATGTCTTTGGGTGGGCATGGGAAGAAAATAATCATCTGTGACCGCTGGGGAGGTGAGGATTGGGGTTTCTGGGGTGCAGGGGAGGTGTGGGAAGAAGCTTGTGGGTTTTGGCCTTTGAACCTCCCCTTTTAAACAGTGCAATTTGCTGAAAGTGAAATGAACTTCAAACATCTTTTGGGGAAAGAAAATAAATAAAGTGGGGAGGGAAAGGGGTTGAAGTTGCCATGCCACCAATTTCACCTTTGTCAAAAGTTTTGGAGCCTTTTTTTCTTTTTTTCCTGTTGCTATATGAAAAAATGGTCATTGACAAAAAAATACTTTATCAGCAAAATGTTTAAATTATGTAATAAACAAAACAAAACAGAAATGTTACTGGTGTGATTTTAAAACAGCCCCAAGACCAAGTCAGCACAAAAAGAGCAAATGCCTGCACTGCTGGCATAACCCATGGCCAAATCCCCCCAAATGAGGGAGCCTGAAAAAATAAAGCGGTAGGCAAGATCTACCCAAGAGTATTTATCATTTATTGACCTCCTACCTTTCAAAAAACCCAACTCATGGAAAAATAGTCAGGCCCATAATAGCTGTCCCTATGCTGTAGGAGAAGGGAGACATGCCAGGGGCTAAAATACATCTCACTTAAAAAAAATGTAAAGCAGACATGATACTCGGTACATCACAAAGCAAAAGCATAGATGCTGCTTTATCAAAGACTTGAGAGATAAGAAGGGATGAGTGAGTCCTTCTGCATCTGGGACCTCCTCACCTCCACCACCATGCAGGGGAGGGGCTTCAGTAGAGCTTCAGCTTCCAGCATCTGGTAGCACTTACTTCCCCTGAAACTTTTTTCCCCTGCATGGCATCTGAAGGAAGGTGGGAGCAGTGTCAGAATGCAGCTGGACCCACATGAAAGCTGCAGTGAAGGGTGAAGGGAGCACTGTGGTCTTTGGCTCCTCTGAGCTCTGCTGAGATGAACAGCGGGACACCACTGTGGAGAACTACCATAGTGGTGATGGTGGCCTCTGAGAAACATACAGCACCATGAGGGAGGGAGGACAGGCAGCACCAAACCAGAGGTGGAGACACATTCAGGACATTTTCAATATTTTTAAACTAATGAAATCAGGTTACAGCAGGATGGGACGGGGTTCTCAGGTTCAAGAGCCCAGCATGCCAGCACCACTCCCAGCAAGGGGAGGACTACCAGCCTGGGAGGAGATACCACATGAAGCATCACCAGTGCCACAACTCAGAACCCATCTTCCCCAGCAGCCTCTCATGCTGCTTGCTCCCTGCCTCCTAAGCTCCCGAAGGTGAGGAAAACCCCATGGAGAACAGGAGGAGGAGCTGGTGGTGGCAGTGTCAAAAGTATGGACAGAGACTCTAGTCCTTCTGTGTGTGCCAGATCAGGACAGGGTATCCACAGATGATGGAGAACCTCTTGGTCATGAACTTCAGGCTCTGAACTGTGCAAACTCACAAGGTTGACACCTAACTCTGCACCTCAGAGAAACATGGTAGGAATGGGCTGTTCTTCAGACAGTAGCACCTTCACAAACCAGGAGTCTTCTTCCTCCCATGAGCGAGGGACAGAGCACTTTGAAAAATTAGGGACTCTCCAGGGCCAGCGGGACACTGTGAACTTCATCTGCCACACTGATCTTGAGTGTAAGGATCAGTTTAACACAACCACATGCAGCCAGTTCTGCCAGATTTGGGGAGGCCCTCCTGCCTTCAGCCTGGCAGGTGCTGCAGCCTTTCCAGAGCTCACTCACGGCAATTCAATGGCTTTTGTGTTGTAGCAGCCTGGAGGAAGACTCTTCTGGATATCCTCCAGGTTCTTAATATCAGCCAGGATGTCATCAATGCTGCTCTCCAGCGTGCGCACCCGTACCTTCTGCAGCGCAGCTGTCTGCTCCAGCTCAGACATCTCTGCCTTCAGCTGCTTGCCTCTGCTTTTGGCTTTGCTGAAGTTTGCCTCAAGCTGCCTCAGGCCATACTCATCCACAGCGCCAGGCTGGTCTTTTGCACAAAAGGAAAACAAGGAATAGGAAAGCATGGATGGAGGCTGAGGACTAGATCTTTCTAGATACTTCATCTCCACCCTGCTGCCCAGCCTGTTCACAGGCATCATGTAATTCAGCTTCCCACTCAATTCCCAGAAGCCCTGCTTTGACCCCAGTGGGGACCTGTCTCCATCCACATCCCACATTGGCATCGCAAAACCTACTCATCAGACGCAGCAGCTCTTCCAGGGCACTCAGCATCTGCTGCACAGCTGCCCCTGCCTGGCCAGCCTTGTCATGGATCCTCTGAGCTTCCTGAGCTGTCTGAAGGAGGAAAGGCAGCAGCTGTAAGGTGAAATCAAGCCCACAAGTCAACAGGGAAGGGGACAAGGCAAGGGAGATGGGAACCCACCTTCTCTATCGCAGCAGCATCCACCTCAACCTCTGAGAGTTTCCTCACAAATTCATCATCTACTTCCTTGGCCTCATGTCGCAGGGTGGCCACTGCCTTCTCCAGGGCAAGGATGCCATCAGCCGTCTTGTTGGCTTCCACCTTCAGCTGGGCAATCTCCTAGGGAAGGAAAAGGCACTTTCAGAGGGGCAGAGCACAGCCAAAATCATTTTGGGTGCACCAGAATAGGGAGCGGGTAGAAACTGGTTCCTTGTACAAGGGACCTAAAAGTATCACAAGCTGTCCTCATGTTCTCCCACCAGTTGCTCCAGAGTTGTTTATATGTCCATGGCTCAATCCCTCCCTCACACATCAGCAAATCCCTGGGGAATGACAACACACATCTGGGAGGTGAACCCACAAACACCAGTTTTGGGATCTCATAAGCCTGCCAGTGACTCTGGCTGCAGGAGTGGAAAAATCCCCTTGGTCCCTGAAAGGCGGCTACAGTGAGATGCCACAGAGATCCTCATGGAAGAAATGTGCAGAGATCATCTACAGCCAAACTGGTATCTGCAGGACTCACTGTAGAGAAACTTCAGCTCTAAAATCAACCCATCAGGTCCACCATGAAGTTGCCAACTATCTCCTCTTGTTCCATGTTTTTCCCCTTCCAAATCCTTTTCTGACAGCAAGAGCACCAGAGCCTGTCCTCACCTCTTGGATCCCCATGGTGATTTCCTTCACCTCTCCCACCACGCTGCTGGCTGCCTTGGACTCGGAAGCGGCGCTGCCCAGGATCCCTACAGCTCGGTCCGTCTTTTCCCTGGCACTGGTGACCATGCTGCTGATAATGGGCAGCCTCCTCATGGCATCTTTGGCTTCCCTCCTCTTGTCACCTGCTTGCAGGTTGAACTCTGGAAGAAACGCATGTGGAAATGAAGCCATACTACCTTTCTGAGATCCCACACGGAAAAGAAAAGGAAGGGTTTCTAGGATGTTACCCTTGAGGCTCTTGAGGATCTGTTCCACCTCGTAGAAGGTGGCGTTGCCAGCACTCACAGCTTGCAGGGCTGTGCTTCTGGCTAGGGTGGCTTGGGACAGCAGCTGCGTCAGCTTCTGCAACATATCAAGGGACACAAAGGGTGGGTGAAGGATATGGTGTGGGAGCATCACATGGTCCCAGAGCAGTCTGGGAGGAGCTGGGCTGGAAGAGACCCATCAGTCTGTTCCCAAATGCTTGCTCTTGCCCCTTAATCAAGACTACAACAGCCTGATCTGCCATCAGAAGCTTGTGCCGGTGCTCCTCAACCAGCTCCAGCCATCCCGAGTCATCTTAGCTCTAATCTTTGCAGGAGCAAGCCTTCAACCTGCCTTACATGGAGGAGACGTGCAGGTGAGACCCTGCACCATCAGCTCCCTGTACACACTGAGGTCTGAAGATAAGCCCCAAGGAAGGGTCCAATCCTGCACGAGGCAGGCAGAGCTGCCTTTGACAGCTGAGCAAGGATGGTGTGAGGGGGGCCACAGGCATCCTCCCAAGGCTGCAGCTTCTGCTGGGGATGACCTCTCGCCAGCCAACCTCTTACCGCTCTCTCACCCTCTTGCCCTCGTAGCAGCTGCTTGGCTTCCTCCTCCCAGTGCCCCATGCGGCTCTGCAGCCCTCGGTACTGGGCCAGGGAGGTGTCCACCAGGACCAGCAGGGCACTTGCGTCCTGCTTCAGCCTCAAGGCTTCCTCCTGAAACAGAGACACAGTGGGGTCCCCAGCATCTCCACAGTGCCCACCAGGAACCATGGGCAAAAGGGGGAAAGGGTAGGAAGATGCCTATCTAGTGGCTCTCCAACAGGGATGGAACCCTGGGAAGGGCTGAGCTGGTGGTAGGATAGCAGGGAGGGCATCAGGAAGAGCAAAAGGGGATCTCCTGGTCTGACAGGCACAAAACCCTCACCTTAAAGGACCCGATGTCTGTCTCTATCAGGTGGGACAGGGAGCTGAGGAGCACCAGGCTGCCCTGATAAGCTGTGTCTGCCTCAGAGGCTATTCCATCAGCATCAGCCTTCAGGCCTCCAGCCAGTGACTTGAGCTCCTCATATCTGTACAGATGTGAGGTTGGAGAGCCTGGTACCAGCCAAGCTACCAGCCTCCCACCCCAGCATTAATACTACCATCTACATTGACTTGTTCACATTCTCCAAGGCCCCATGAAGATTTATCACACAGAAAAAGCCAGTTGCAACCATTCCCTGCATCCCAGTCCCTCCAATGAGCAGGGCATCAGCTGGCTCCTTACTCCCACTCCAAAACCAAGGGCTGTTTCACATAGCTGAACCCTCACAGGCTCCAGGGTGGCTCTGCTAATCCCTGCCTGTATGTTTTCTCCTGCACATCCCTGTTCAACTTCTTAACTTCCCTCAAGGCTGTTGCTCACATCCCATCCATGGTGTGCTAAGTCCCAGCACCACCGTGGTGGGCTCTGGAGAGGCCAAGTCTGACCAAAAGAGCCACCATGGGCTTAAATTTACCCTCAGGCTAAACCCAGCCCAGATTTTCAACCACACATGGAAATCACCCCCAGAAGCCTGTCCACACATGTGGTGTTAAACCCCTTCCCCCAGCTGCAGGCAGTACACCAGGAGCATTGAGGGCTGTGAGGTGGGAAGCAAATGCTCCACAGAGCTGCCAACCATCCATCTCCACCCCTCAGATGTGCCAGCAAATTCCCTGCCTCCAACTGCACATTTCTGCAGCTCAGGGGGGGAGGAAAGGGGAGGCAGGAAAGGGGCCCAGATTCTTGACCATCCCCCTCCTCCCTCCCATGTCCACACATGACATTCAGGCTGAGGCAGCCCATGCTCACCTCTCGAGCAGCCCTGGTTGGGAACCCGAGGCGGCCTCTCCACCAGCGGCCACGCGCAGCAGCTCCAGTGCCTGCCACGCATCCTCCCGTGCCACCTTTGCAGCTTGGTCAATGGCATTGGCTGCTTGTATGTGGCTGCAGAGCAGAGGGGGCTTGTCAGAAAGGGTTCCCACCCAGGTTTTCTCCATCACCTTCCTTTACTGTTGCATTCACTGATGCTGGATCGCATCTTGGGAAACACAGCATGTCTGCAAAGGGGACCTGTATTTTGCTTGTTCCTCCTGCATCTCCCAAGGATAGAGGAACATTGGGGATGGCAGAAGCTCCCTGTTCCAACTGGACATCCAAGGGCCAAACTCTGATCCCAAAGATGCTTCTAAATCACATCCAATTCCAACCTTTAAAGACAGCTGAGGACAACTCTATAGGGCAGCAAAGACCGCCCAGCAGCTCCATCTTCCCCTGCTCCAGGGCTGGCACAGAGGCTGTGGCAGATGTCAACCAGAACCTAGGCAAGGACCCTCCAAAAAAGCACCTTCTGGGCACCTAGCAGGATCTCAGCTCCCCTCCTCTCTCTCTCGGCTAACAGTGGGAGCAACTCACCTGTTGGCCAGTCTCAGAGCCTCCTGAGCCAGCAGCAAGAACTGATTTGAGCTTCCAGGAAAGCTTGAAACAGGAATGGTCTGAGGAGGGAGGAAGGAAGAGAGGTGTGAGTGCTCTTCCCTGCTCTCCATACAATGTGGCAGTGAAAGAGGCAACTACAGCCTGTTAAACCTCCACCGCCCCCAAAGACCCCTGTCAGCTCCTCTCAAGGTTCCAACCCCTAAGAAAGGACCACCAGAACACCCACATTCACAAAACAACATGTAATTCTTTAGATCCTTAGTTTCTCTGCTGATTTTTTTTCCAGCCCTGAGCTGGACTAGGAGCGTGTCACACGAGGATGTTCTTACCACCCGATGGAGAGTGGCTCCACTGCGATCCAGGTCCAGCCTGGCTCTCTCCAGCAGCTGACGGGTCTCCTGCACCTGCCTCTCATACTGGCTCCCCAGAGACCTCAGTCTCTGCACTGTTGCCTTGGTCTCATCCAAGTGACTCTGGGAGCTGGACCCTTGCCCCTTCATCCTGGCCACACGGCCTTCCAGAGACCTGTCGGAGGCTGGTGAGAAGGAAAGAGAAAGGCTGAAGAGAAACTCATTGCTGAGCAAAAATGCCCAGGCAGCAAAACCCTCCCTGAGACAGCCCAGATGGCCCCATCCAAGGGTGGTGGGCGGGTGGTACCTTGCAGGTTCACGGCTTCCCTGAGGATGGTCCGCAGCATCTCCTCGGCCACCAGCATCCTCCCCTCCAGCTCCTGGCTCTCAGTCCCACCACCAGCTCGCACCTCCGAGAAGAACAGCTCCAGCTCCGCCAGCTGCTGCAGGTACAGCTCCACCTGCAACCACAGACCAGGCCATCAGCCAGCGGGACACCAAACCCATGGGGGAAAGACCAGGGTGGGAACCAGGGCCACAGGCCCTGTGGACAGGCCCGAGGACAGAGGACAGAGACCGAAATGAAGGCTCATTTTAGGATGACACAAAGGATCGGCTGAATCAGATACAAAGCCAAGGTCTGAATTCACATTTCACTCGTACCAGGAGAAGATGCTTGAGGAGCACAGTAGGAGACACTCAGGGTGAGCGAATTCCTGCACTCCTTGCTGCTCAGTGGCCCTGAGGCTGGCACAGATGCTCACCTGCACTTTCACCTGGCCATAGCAAGCTGGGCACTCCCTCTCTTCACAGCGGGGACCCTCAAAGCCAGGTTTGCAGATGCAGCTCCCATCACTCCTGCACTTCAGGGGCTCAGCACCAACTGAGTCGCAGGCACAGGCTGCAGGTCGGAGCGACACAGGTTCAGGGGGGCTGGGACCCACCTCAAGCCCCAGCACATCCCTCCCTACTTTCCTCCCACCATTTAGCCCTGTGCTTTGGTTCCTGCTCACCATTCCCACTTTCCAGCATCCTCCTTCCCATCAAACCACTCCATAGCTGGTCATGGAGCTTCTTACTCATCCCCAGCTCAGACTGTGCCTGGGTCTCACCTCTGCACTTGTTGGCAGGGTCGGGGGCCAGGGGGTTCCCAAAGAAGCCATCCTTGCAGCGGTCACAGTAGAAGCCAGCGGTGTTGTAGATGCACTTGAGGCACTCGCCAGTCTGGCGGTCGCAGTTGCCCACGGCATTGGGCTCCACATTGCCATTGCACCAGCACAGCTGGCAGGGCTGGGAAGCCGCTGGATCTCCAAAATAACCATCAGCACAGTATTCACAATTGGCACCTGGGAAAGGAGAGATGAGCAGAAGTTAATGCTTGTTCCCGGGGGCAGAGGCTGGAAGAAATGGGGGCGTTCAACCCCATCAGGGGTGGCACAACAGCTGCTCCGCTATCATCACCACCATGGTCAACACACGATGCTCTCGAAAGTTGGGTGCCACAAATGACCTTGTACAAGTCATTTCCTATTTGTTTTTTTCCTTATTTTTTGTTCCACTCCCTCTCCCACCCATCCTTTCCCCATCCATGTTACATTTAGATGAGAACTTTGCCCAGAGCAGGACACGGTGTGTTTACCCAGCCCTTGGGGCTCAAAAACCCCACCACAGGCAGGAGTGGCAATGTCGTAGGCAAACTCAGCTGAGAGGATGGTGTGGATCTGCCCAGCTCCAAGCAGCCCTGTAGAAAAAGGCAGAGCAGAAGCAAGGAGAAGGGCATTACCAGCAGCTCCAGGAGGGCAGTGGTCACAGATGACCTCCTCGGTGCCCGGCCCCACGGAGCAGCCCTGGCCAAGCCCGCAGGGGCAGGTCCTGCAGCTGTGCGGCTGCTGGGGGTCTCGGTAGGAGCCAAAGGGGCAGCTGACACCATTGCCCACGTTTTCATCTCCCGAGTAACACTCACCTGGAGGAGCAAGGAAAGGGCTTAGGGCAGTTTACTCACATTCCTGGTGGGACATTCTCCACCACTCCACCCACAGCAACACAAGCACCCATGGTCCAGCAACCTCCATGAGATCTCTTCAGATCCCCACCATGCCCAAACCATGCAACGCATAAAATCATGAAGTGGTTAGCATTGGAAGAGACCTTTAAAGGTCATCTAGTCCAATTCCCCTGTGATAGGCAAGGACTTCTTCAACTAAACCAGGTTACTCAAGCTCTGTCCAACCTAAGGCATTTCCATGCTTAACTTTCAAATGAGAAGTCAGAAGTGAAGAAATATTGCTATCTGGGCAGCAGGAGATGTTTTCTCTCTCTCCAACATGCATCATCTAAATCCAGTTTGATCCAAATGCATCTGACTGCAGTGCTTCTAGGCTCTGGGGAGTTTTGTCTCAGATGGTCCCCACATTTCAGACCCAAGCCACAGAATCATGATCACAGACAGAGTCACAGAATCACAGAATGATTAAGGTTGGAAAAGCCCTCCAAGATCATTGACTCCAACCTGTGGCAGATCCCCATCTGGTCAACCAGCCCAGAGCACTGAGTGACACATACAGTCCTTCCCTGGACACTCCAGGGATGATGACTTCACCACCTCCCTAGGCAGCCCCTTACAATATCTAATGACCCCTACCGTGAAGAAATTTCTGCGAAGTCAGTAGTCTCGACTCCCCACAGCTCTATTCTCGGGACACAGGCAGCTTCCCTGCATGCCCATACAGCCTACAAGCACAGTGTGGTGCTGGCTTCTCTTACCGGTGTCAGGGTCACAAATTCCTCCCCCCTGGCAATTGCAGGGCACGCAGATGCCGAAGGGCCCCTGGCCGGGGGCGTCCCTGCGGTAGCCAGGGGCACAGCTCTCGCAGAACTGCCCCCTGTACGCCGCCGGGCACTGGCAGCGCTCCACCCACGGGGCGGGGACACCGGGGACGGGCTGTGCCGACACCAGGGTGACGTTGTCGATGTAGCCGGTGCCTGGAGGGAAGTACAGCCAGTCAGTCACCCGCGGGGAGCAGCAGCTCCAGTTGCACGACCCCCACAGCCAGGACCTGCACAGATCGTACATTCTATTGCAATGCCCATGGGCAAATGGAGCGACCAAATCAGTTGCCATCCTTTTCAATCTCTTTGCTATTTAATTTTGCCCTCTTGGAGCACTTACTATTATCTTTTAATAAATTTTAGCAAAGATGTATCCATCCAGAGACTTGGTGTCTCCAACAACGAGGAGAAGCCAAGCTCGTGCTTGCAAGCGCTCTCTGTACTTACTGTACTCCCCAAAAGTGGCTCGGATCCAGAGGGCTGTCAGGTTTCCCAGCAGCCTGCGAAATTCAAAGTGATTCAGTCTTGGGCTCCACTTGCTGCTTGGGTGCTCGTCCAGCCTGCCGTGGAAGAGGGGGGAAGTGAAATTGGTTTCAAAAAAATGAGATGCCTCCTCCAAAAAAACACAGCAGCCCTTGCCCATCTTCCTCCTGGGAGCTCAAGGTTTTGGGCAACAACCTCCATGCATGCAACTGATCTTGAGCCAAGAACCCAACCCAGCCTCAAGCCACATTTTCTGTTGCCCCTCTCACAAAGTAACCTCCTTATCCAGGACAGAAGCACCTGAGATGCATCCAATCCAAACCAGGCAGCCATTTGCCACCTCCAAGGGATCGCAGCTGAACCCAGGAGCTCCTTGAAGCCACAACCATTCTTGCTCCCCCTGCCCCAAACACCCCAGCTTCCCACTTTACCTGATTGTGTATGTCTGGCTGATGCCGCAGGGCAGGACCCTTCCCTGGGGCAAGAAGGGGGAAGTGACTCTCAGGCCATGTCCTTCCAGGACCACGTCATATGGAGATGGCTGACGTCCCCCTCGGTCCAGGCGGTAATCGAAGGAGAGCATCTGGCCATAGCTCAGCTGCTGATTCCCAAGGAATTTTGCTGCAAAAGGAAAGTCAAAGGCTTAAAATCTTCGTCCTAAAGGCTCAGTTCACGGGATCAGACCATGCCCACCACTGACCCCACACCTACCAGGCGCCACAAAGTATATTGGCTCTGATCTCCTTGCTGCTATGAAGGCATCCTGGTGGTGGGGGGACCACTGGAGCTGGGCTGGGGAGCCACTTTCATGGACACCTCGCCAGCCCTCAGTACCTGGAGCACCAACAAGGAGCAGTCAGCATGGACAGGGAAGGTGTTTCTAGGATTCCAGCAACTTTCTTGAGCTGTCTTATCAAAATTCTCCAGCTTCCTACCCCTGACCTCTGAGGGGGTAGCACAGGTATCCCTGTCCCACACCTCTGTAAATCAGCCAGGCAGAGCACTTCCAAGTGGCAGGAAAGACATAATGAAGGAACCCTATGCTCCCTGCAACACTTGGACTCTACTTCTGCCTATGACCAAGCCATCCCATCAAAGCAGGGTTGCTGCAGCCACAGGCAGGTTGGATGAGCACCCAAGGAGCAAGCGTAGCCCAAGGCTGACTTCCAGCAGGGCTGTAAACCACGTGGTTCCTCCAGCCCATTGAAGAGAAGGGATGGCAAACATGCCCAGGAGCCATGGGAATGTCCTGCTTGGGCTTCACCTTGCTGGAAGGTAGAGGTGATGTTGTGGACACTGTGGTTGTCTGCACTGATACACGTGACCGAGTGCCCATAGCAGAAGCAGGGGGAGCATCCTGCAGGGTTTCTGGCATCCAGGTTATAGAAGTGTCGCTTGCACCTGGGAAAATGCAAGAAGGTGACAGTGTTCAAATCATTTTCTCCTTCTACTGGCCCACACAACCATTCCTCTGATGGAATACAGCCATTGGCAGGTTTCAAGGTCATCGCCAGGCTGGGATGGCGAGATGGGTGTGTGCAATGGCTTCAACCTGACAGAGGGCAAGGCTAGATTGGATACTGGGAAGAAACTGTCCTCTGAGGGTGGGCAGGCCCTGCCACAGGTTGCCCAGAGAAGCTGTGGCTGCCCATGGATCCCTGGAAGTGTCCAAGGCCAGGCTGGATGGGGCTTGGAGCAAGCTGGGATAGTGGAAGGTGTCCCTGCCCATGGCAGGGGGTGGAATGAGATGAGCTCTAACATCCTTTCCAACCCCAAACCATTCTAAGACTTGGTGAACTGCCAGGGAGGCAACTGCAGAGAGAAGGAGGCTTGTGTCAGACAGTGTCCAGCACATCCTCCTGACACCCACCTCTGGCACCGCTCTCCAGTGGCGCTCTCCTTGCAAACACAGCGGCCGGAGTGACAGTCTCCCGTGCTGCCCGCTGGGTCACACTCACACTGCAGGCTCCTGCAAAGGTACAGTGGGAACCTCTACCTGAATTTCCAGCTTGGCCTGGGAGCTCAGTGCTTCCTGCTACTACACAAGATAGTGGAGAACCCTCCCAGCTACCATTCCCATGCAAGAAGTGGGGAAATAAGCAGCAGAGCCACCTCTTTATGGAATCTTCAGCACTGTGGGTGCCAGGTTGAGCCAGTACCCATTATTGCTACTGCTCCAGGGCATCCCAGAGCATCAGACCTGCCTACAAGAGCAAAGTGAAGCTCTGCTGAGCTTAATAAACCCTGGCTGAATTTAACAGACCTTGGCTGAGCTCCACCAAGCAGCAGCACCTGGGGAACAGGCAGCCTTCTCTCGCCAACACCCTTTGCCTGCCAGCAACCCCAAAGGAGCAATGGCAGGGTGAGGTGAGGAAGAAGAAGACACAGCTGAGGAAGTCAGAGCAGAAACATTTCTAAAGATACTTAAACAGGGCTTCATGCAAAGGAAGGGGTTGATTTTTGTATGCACATCTCCTTGTGAGTGGCACCAACACGAGACAACCCCACAGTGGGCAGGTTTTGTTTTACATGGCTGTCGACTGTTGGGCATTATCTGGGTAATAAAACCATCACCTCAGAGAGTGGCTAAGTTCAGATTTTGATAGTGTTGCAGGACACCAATCCCTGCAGGTTGGCACGGAGGTCCAGCCTCACTCAGGCCCACTCTCTCCTAGCATGGTTGGCTTTAGGTTGTCTGTGAGCTGCCATGAAAACAACTCTGCCTTTGCAGGGGGTGTTTTCAGCCAGCACAGGCCCCAGGAGAACTCTGGAGGTTGGCCCTCCCGCTGGCCCCATGCCACCAATGGTGGCCAGCACTCACTGTCTGCTCCTCCAGCACCCAGCCTTGGACAAGGACTCGAAGCCCGGCTGGCACTGATCACACTTGTCCCCCATCACTCCGGGTTTGCAGCTGCACCGGCCATCGCTGTCACACTGTGGGCTTAGGGAACCTGCAGAAAGACAGGAGGGAGAGGTTAGGATGGGCACCTTCCAACCCAAACCATTCTGTGAGTTTGTGATTATTTCAGAGGGCAAGTGGGTCTTGAAACCCATGGTCTGGTATGTAGAGAGCCAGAGCCTGACCTTTTCAGGTGCTCAGCAGGTGCCTTAAGCCCCCTTACCCCACCCAGCAGCTGTGCACGTACCCCAGGTGTGGCAGAGGCAAGGCAGGCAGCACTGCTCCCCCCACCGTCGGAAGAAGCCATCCTTGCAGCGCTCACAGTGGGCACCCTCTGTGTTTCCCAGGCAGCCAAGGCAGCGGTACCCGTTTCCCGTCTCCCTCAGGAGCTGCCAGTCAAAGATACACTGCCTGGACATCCCATTGCAGTCACACACTGGGAAGAGGAGAGCAGAGAGACATCTCAGATGATGCCTAGAGATGAAGGCACCAGCAGCAATCCCACCCTGAGGGGCAAGGAACAAGTGCAGGCAGTGCAAACTTCCCCTTCCCGCTCTGCTAACAGTGAGCTGCTTCCCCACACCTCTGCGTTTGTCGCCATGTCTGTGTCCATCAGCCACCCCAGTGCCCACACCATGCTCTGCATCCCCACACTGGGGAGGAATGCCCCATTTCACTGCTCAGGATGGACAGACCTAAGCCCAGTAGCCACAATCCACACAACAGCATGGCCAGGGCTGTTCTCCATCCTTTCACAGGACTTGCAACACAACCAGGACATTGAATAAGCAGAGATGGTTTTTAAAAAACCCCAGTCTTGTCCTGAGAAAAGCATGGGTTACCTTCTGGGGAAAAGGGAAAGATTCCTGAGTTTATCATTTGTTTCATCCAGCCTCTGACCAGGAGTGTGTTGAGTAGGAAAAGCTCAACCAACTTCCACCCGGTCTCCCCACCCAGCTCTGCAGTGCAGGGTGGTGAGGAGTGGTCTGTGATCCAAGGAGTTTGGCGGACGCATGCCAGCCAAGAGGGAGATTAACAAGGAAGGTTTGGGCAGGATTGGACAGGTCACCTCACCCCACCCTCCCTCAGCATGAAGAAAAACTGCAGCTGCCCACACTGCTCCATAAGGATGGCAGGAAGAACAAGCATGAGATTCCTCTACAGCCAGGAGAGATGATCCCCGTGGATGTCAGACTCAGGCATCTCACCAGATGTGCCCGTTCCAGCACTACACTGCCTTGTCCAGCTGCTCTCTTGAAGCAACCTCTCCCCTACTTGGCAATCCCTCAGTGACCAGTGCTGGAGCATTTAATCTCAAGGACCTTTACTCCAGACATGCTCCTCAGGATCACTGAGGAGAGCAGGTACAGCTCAGGCAGGAGACAAAGACAGGCAGGAGAAAGAAACATCCCAAGGGAAAAACCCAGGTCCTCAGGGGCACAGAGCCTGCTGAGGAACTGCTCCAAACCACCCTGATGGTGGCTGCCATGGGAGCCTCGACCTCCCTCTGAGGAGCTCTGCTCACTGCTGGCCTTCTTGGGACAAGAAAGGCCATCCCCAGCTACCCAAACCCTGTTCAGGTCACCTCTGAGGGCACAGAAGGTGGAGGGAGTCCAAAAATGGGCAGAAACCTGCTGCATGGATGCAGACAGTGCCTTGTACTCATACACACCAAGCCTCCTCCTTCCCCTCTCTCTTCTGGTACAGCTCAGCCCCAGGGTACAACATCCCTGTCCTCTGCATCATCTGTGATTCCTGGGACCAGGCAAAGCCTTCTGCTCTCAGTGCTCACACCTGGGCACCACCGTCCCACACACCCATCGGCACCCACATTCCAGAGGGAGGCACTCAGCAGAGCCTCTGCCAAGAGGAGAGATGACCTCATGCACCAGCAAACAGGGAGAGAGATTTTTCCAACTTTGGCAAACACAGCTCTTCTCTCGCAGTCTGGCTGCCAGGAGACCGAGACCAAGAAGATCAGGAGATCTTCTGCCACCCTAGCCTGCTGGGAGGGGACCTGTGGGCACAGAATTCCTCTAGAATGCCTCTAGGGTGTGGGAAAGCAACTCCAGCCTCAGAGAGCATCACCAGTGACCAAAGGGCATGGACAACACAAAGGACCCATGGAGAGCAGCAGTGTGAGACTTTCTTCAAGTATTTGTGCTCACCTTCACAGCAGAAAGATCTCACTTGGGGTGATCCCACTCCCCATCCCTCCACATTCCAGCTAGATTTCAAGTTGAAAGGGACCCATAAGGTTCTTTGGGTTGAACTCCAGCCATGCATCACCCTACGTCTATGCAGTCCAGAGGATTTACTAGGTTCCTAAATTACAGGCATGAACACCATTCCCCCAGGGAATGAAAACCTTTCTTTGGGTGTTGCTCTACTGCTGCAGCACATTAGGAACCAGCTCTCCAGCCTTGGAACAAATTCCTGTCTCGATGATTCAAAGCCATTTAAGATGCTGTGGCAGGTTAGTGCTGCCAACGCACTGGTATGTCTGCTCCTGGTCATCTCCCAGAAACCCAGGAGCTCAGGCAGACTAATCCATACCAAGAGCAAGGCACTGGAATTGATAATGAGATGGAGCAGGAAGGAGCTGCTGGAGGATGAGGACCAACTGAGGACAGGATCACTTCTGTATCCAGGTGCCCTGAGGCTCTGCTCTGAGATTATCCCTGGGAAAGAGCAGGTTCAATTGAGAAGCTTTGCAGCTGGGTTTCTTCAGCACTATGTCAGGATGCAGGAGATCCATGGCACACATCCAGGAAGATGTCATTCCCCCAGCTCCCACCCGCAGAATAAAGCATGAAAAATGCTTGATGGCTGTGCTGAGGTGAATTCTCACATCAGAAAGGCTTGGAGAAGGAGACAGGCAGCTTCAGGCCTCTTAAGGAGTCTCCTTAAATTCACAAAACCAGACAATGAGGGTGGCCCTGGGTCTGTCAGGATCCAACATCTCTGTACACATGAGCCAACCTGCAAAGATCCTTTGTTCCATCAGGAGAACAACACAGATTTGCATGCAATGAAGCCTCCATGGCAATACAAGCCATTCCCTGCTCTGTGCTCTTGGGACAGTGACCCACAAGACTGCCCCATCTGCTGCCTCAAGGCTGGGTGTCCGCATTGCCCAACTTCACAATTTTCTCATTGCAGGAAGACCTGACTGGTGCTTCTGGGCTCCCTCAGCAGACTAAGTTACACCATCTAACCCACTCAAAGTCTTCTGCAGCATAAAAACATGGCTGGTGTTGACCGTCAGCTTCACACACACACAGAAATGGGTTCAAGAGTCGCTGGGAAAGCAGCAGTTTCCTACACACTGCCAGGAAAGAACAGGGGAAGAATTTATACCAGTATTTTAAAACTTGCATGTAATTAAGGCTGATGTAATAATTAACCCAATTAGCATGTAAAACAAAGCAGGTCTTTTTGTGTCTTTTGAAAAAAACCCAAACAAAAACACTTATTCAGCACTTATTTTCCATTGCATCACACTTAGAACTGATAAATTCAACTTCAAGCCCAGGAAGCTTATTTCAGAACATCAGTACTGGAGACCAAAAAAACATTAAATCACTCAGTATTTACAAAATACATGCAAAAATCTGATTTTGGCCAAACATACCCATCTCGAGACTACAGGCCAATGAAACTGAAATTCTGATTGCTGAATTACACTGGGCTGAACATGTTTAAATCTCCCTCCATGACACTCCACTATGTGAGATTTGCATGTGCAAGAGGATCTGCTGGATTTTTAAAGCTCACCATCAGTCTGTGGACCACAGGAGACTCCTGTCTCTCATGAGATGCAGGAGGGCTGTGGCACCTTGTGAGCCCCACAGACTTGCACAAAATCCAAACATCACCCTGTTATTACAGCAAACTGGATCCTGGATGCTTCCAGTTCTTCTTCAGGCTCAGGGAAGGTTTTGGTTCCAGCAATGATGGGCAGATCAGCCACTGCCTAGGCCATGCTCGTGCTCATACCTGCATCCTACCCTGGGAGCAAAGCTCTATACCGACAGCAATAAGGTAATTGCATATAAATAAGTTATTGAAAGGGGATGCCAGTGACAAAACAAAGACCAACTGTCCGTGGGATATTTTACCTCGGAGGAAAATTAAGAAGCACCTGCGGATCCACTATCAACCGAAGGCGAGGGGAAGAGTGCCCTAGCAGGGTGCCACGCACCCAAACCCGCTCCCGGCACTCTCCAGCACGGCGAGAGAGCTGCGACCCAATCTGCCGGCGGGATCAGAGCAGGAACAGCCGCCCTTCCCGAAGCCTCACCTTCTCCGCTGCGTGTGCTCAGGGCTGCGGGCCGGAGGGACGCGGCGAGGCAAGCGAGGGACAGGAGCCAGCACGCGGCCATTTCTTGTGCCGGGGAGCACCAGGCGCCCGTTCCGACGGGGCTCCACACCAGCTACCTGGGGCCTTTTTTTCGTGCGTTTTTTATCGGCTGCTCCACCTGAGTCACTCCCAACAGGAAGAGCGCGTGTGCCGTGAGCTGACTCACAGCAAGAGCCCAGCCCAGGGAGGGCAGACAGGCGCCTGCCCCATCGAGAGAGACGCACTGACGGGGCACAGCACCCCGAGGACCTCCTGCATGCACCGTCCTAGGAAAATAAAATACAGCTGCAGCTCCTGAAGACACCCTTCCTGCCCGTCCCGCTCGCTCAGCTCCATCCCCCGGCCGCCGCTGCCTCCACAGGCAGGACAGCGGTGCTGGCTGGGGAGAGCCGGGCTGTCCCGGCACGCTGGAGGCTTGCACGGAACAAAATGAAAAAGGATGAGCTCACAGAAAGCTTGGGGAGGGTGGATGGGAGCTGTCTGCTCGCAAGCCAGGTCCAGCCAGCCAACCTGCAAGAGCAGGGATCATTTCAGGTGCCTTGCAGGACTGGGGATGCAAAGAAACCCAAGGTCAGCTTGGATAAATTCCAGAAAGCAGATCGATTTACCAGATAAGCATCAAGTTCAGGAAATCCCCAGACCTAGAAATGAGGGGAAGGTGGGAATTATCACACATATTTGTCTGCTTTTGTTCCTGAGATGGCAAATTAGGTTAGATGGGTCCTTGGCCTCACCTACTACATCATTTTCATGCTAGAAGAAGGATGAGGAGTGGAGACAGAGGGGGGAAAAATGCTTGTCTGAGGCTGCTGACAGAGCCAGGAAGATGCCAGGCTCCACAGCCCCAGGTCTATTAGCACTTTGTTCTCAAGGGTAGCTGACAAGCCACATAGGCATGAAGGGCCAGTTCCATCTTGCTCCTTGCCTTTGCCTTGCAGGAGGACATGACCACTTCTACAGGGGAATAGAGAAATCTGGAGGCAGAGGTTCTCCACATCCCGCACACATCAGGACAAGCAGGATTCCAGCATATCCATCTGCCCTGCAAAAGCAGCCCACCAGAGGGGCACAGTGAAGGATGGGCCCTCTTGCTGCATCACAGCAGCTTCCCTGCCTAATGCCATGGGACTCCTACTGTCACAAGTGACTGCGAATGGTCCAGGAGCACCTTTAAATAGAATGAAAAGTTCGTACCCAAAGACACAAATTGCCTTTTAGTTCCCCTTCTGCATTAAGGATTCAAACTCAACCCAAGGCATGACACACTGCTCACTTTAGGCCTGACAGACCAGGGTGATTAACACTGAGCTCCTTGTCTGAGCCTCCAGACACTCCAGACACCTGGAGATGACTCACAGGGCTTTCCTCTTTCCTGGTGATCTCATGGGCACAGCCAGCCTGAACTCACCACATCTCTGCACCTCCCTTTGCCAACCCTACCTGCTGCTGCTGATTGAGTCAACTCACTTTTATAAAACAGGAGGTTTCTTTCCATTTCACTTGCTGGATCTTAACACAGCTCTCAACAAGGAACACAGCTTCCTGAACACGATAGTGGCATGGTGGGTTTTGGCATCTGAGGTTGTTTTATCTGGTTTTCATTACTGTTTTTTTAAGTGGGATAAAATTATTTATGGTGTTCCCACCAATTCAGCAGTTCTTAGGATCCACTCATACCTCTAGGGAGACACAATCCCTTCTGCTCCTAAGTACATCACTTGCCCAAAATATCTCTGCTGTCTCCTTCCTACCTCCTGACACTCCTCTGCTTGGGAAGCTCATATCCAGCAGAGTGGTCCATATAGCAGTTCCCTTAGACCTCACCCAGACCACATCCTTGGCTGACTTACCTCTTGGAAAACCAGCCCTCCCCATCATGAAGCTTTTCCCTTATCTATCTCCTCCATGTTATCCATTTTATCTCACCATTACCACCCCACCTCTCACTCCACTTGTGCAAACAAGGCCCTGAAAGCTCACTCCTCAGTCATCTCTGCTTATTGACTCAGGGGTTACTCTCACCTTGTCACCCTCCACTATGCTTCAAGATGACCTCTGAAAACCACATGCCATGAGACTACCAAAAATGTATTTCCTGGGGCCCTGATTTTCTAAACACACCCGATCTGGAATGAGCAGCTGCCCACCACCCTCCACAGAGCAAATGTCCCACTGCAACCCATTGCTATGGCAGCACCCTTTAGAAAAGGTCTCACACCAACATGGTTAACAAAAATGTTTTACCTTTTAGAGTAAGCAAAAGTGAAAGCAGAGGGAGGCATAAAGAACAGCTGTGCTCATCAGACACTGCAATGAAACAGTTTTTATGTTCATTCACAACAGAGCCAAAAAAGCTGCTACTGCAGGCCAACCACCATGGATCACAAGTTCATCAGTCCTTGAGGATGTGGCTGTGGCAGAATCAACCTCTCCAAAACCAGTCTGAAACAGCATAATAATCTAAACTTTGCTGGTGGTTGCTGGTGAAAAGTGATGGATGTGTAAAAACTCTGAAGTGATGGTTCTATTAATGTAACCAAAGGAGAAAACCCATTTTGGTGACTTATGCCAGATGAACACCATGATGCTGTGAGTCCTTGCAGCCCAGGTCAACCCTCCCACCCCCAAGCCTCCTTCTGCAAGGGACCATCTGATTTGCCATGTCCTCCAGGAGGAAATCCTCTGGGATTTCCTCAGTGTGGAAAATCAGTGATCATGATGTGCTGGTATCACCAAACACCAGGGCAGCAATGGAGACTGGACTTCAGTCTCTCCTCTGACAGTTGGGTGCCCTGGGAAAAAGTCCTCATGACAGCCAGAGCCACGTGGAGCAGAGGAGATCATTCAGGCAGCAGCTCCACTGGGATGGGCAGAGGCAGGCAGGGAGCAGGCCGGTAGTGAGGAAGCAAGGCAGGGCAGGGCAGGAGCAGTAGCACAGCAAGGAAGTGCTGTCGTGTCTGGCTTTGTCGTGCCTGTGCCCTGCCCAGACCAGCGAGGGATGAGACAGACAGGGACAGAGGAAGAAGGCATTGCCATCCAACTGCATTCCCCTCTCTGTCCCCATGCCCAGCCTCTGTGGGATAACTTTTATGTGACATTCCTGATGTTTCTGGGATGGGGGCACAATGAAGGCATCAGGCCAGCAGTCAACTAGAAAAAATAACTAACCAGAATGTGGTCCAACATGGCATGGCTGGAGATTGGGAGCACAGAACACTGCCAGCTCAATTTGACAGCTGTATGACCTCCTCTACTTCCTCAGATCCATGCAAACACACTAGAGGTATCTCCTCCAGGCAGCTGTTCCCAGGACTTTTTAACTTGCAACAATGTCTTGTCCTCCCCAGAAGTGAGAGGGAACCCAGCTCAGGTCTGTCCAAGCCCTCCCCACTGCCACCTGCTCACCAGGCCCTTTGTCCCCTGGCAGCCTCCTGCTTCTCCAGAGAGCACATGAGAGATAATGGAGCTTGAACTTGGGCATTGAGAAGAAACACAGGGAACTGAATAATAAAGGCTACCAGAGCATGGCTTGGTCACTGCTCAGCAAGGTGCCTCCTCACCCACCTTGATGTCAGGTACAGGCTACACTGAGCAGAGAGTATCTGAGGAGGGCATCTCTACATGAGCTTCAAAATATTGGTAAAACAGTTTGGGAACCTGTAAGCCATGACCATGGTCCCTTGGAGCTGGGTCTGCTCCTCCTTGTAACAGATTTCTGAGTATCTACTTAGGTTACTCTTACCTCATCACCCTCCACCATCCTCGAGCATTACCTCTGAAAACCGCATGAACACGAGGCTCATGGTCCTTCAAGATCACCTCTGACACACATTTGCACAAGGCCCACAAAAAACTTCCGGAGATAAAAGTCCTGAAGATAAAATAAAGGACACAGACTTGCTTCCTAAACTAAGCATTTTAGCCTCAAAATGCTAAGAGGCTCCATGTCAACCTACAGCCCATGCAAAGTTAGAACCATCCCACCATCCAATTCTCTGCTCCCTGACTGCTCACCACACTCCAGCTGAAACCTCAGCCAGATTTTACCAACTGGGATTTGCTCCACAAAAACATTGGCAAGAAAAACAGAGGTATTTTAGAAAACAAATTCATTAGTGACTACTGAAGAATGAAAGGTTGAAAGTACACAAACTGAGATGCAAAAATAGTAAGAATTTACCAGCTGAGATGGGATTAGCTCTGATGCAAGTTAGTAAGACCTGTGCGTTTTCCTCTGCTGAGAAAAATAACAAATCCAGCTGGAGCTGTAAGACAAGTGTGAATGCAGAACCGCCTAGTCTCTTATCACTGCAATCTTTCCTTAAAAATTTGCTTAATTCAGGAGTAAGATTTATCCCAGGCGCTGGGAGACAGGACCCAGGAACAACACAGCGCACCCAGATTTGTGGCAGTTCTCAGTAATTTCAGCTTCTTTATTCAGGGTTTTTGTTTTCTTTTCCCAGGAGCCCCATCCTTTTCCACCTGTTTAGTAAAAAGGAGTTTACCCTTACTGTAAATAAACTCCCCCCAGTTCCTCAGGGCTTTCCAGGAAGACAATGCCACTCCAATAGTATCAGCACCAACAACACAGTATGTTTTTAAGTCCTGGAAAACCAGCAGCTTAAAATCCATCATGGCAGTGGAGCAGTGGACACAAGGAAAAACCATCATCCTTGTCATCTGTATCCCACCACATGCACTTCTGAGTTTCTTCTTCATTTTTCCCATACCAAACCAGGTTGTCTAAGGAGCAAGAGGTGAATCTTGCAACTGAGACACATCCCCATCAATACCTCACCAACAAAAATAAAGTAGTACTCAAAAGAATGCCCAGGTATAGAGGGTTACAAATATTCAGACTTTATTATAAATAAGAAATACTGTTTTATACATAAAAACTGCAAGTGTTGCATTTTGTTCACCGGCCCAGACAGCAAGACCACAGATTAAGGCAAAAAAAGCTGGAGTGAAGGCACATACTGAGGGGACCACAGTCAGGAATAAGGTGATGAAGGAATGTCACGTGTCATCCGTGACACCCAGCACTCCACCAGCAGCTGTCACATCATCACATTACGTAAAGAAATAACTGGACATTATACAATGAATAATGGCTGTAATGCAGTACTGATTAAGAGATCGTTTATAAAGATTTTTTTTTATTTAAAAATAAAATTCTGTTAAAAACAGCTTAAGAGAGAAAAAAAAAAACAGGAGAAGAAAGAAGGAAACCTTAGGCCTGAGGTCAGCCAGGGCATGCACGCATCTTCACATCTGCTCTTCTCACAGCCTTGGCAGAGGTGACATGGTCACAGCCATCTTCCCAGAGCAACCCAATGTCCCTATGCATGCAGGCACAGGGAGCTCTCCTCCAGGGGGGTTTCCAGGCAGGAAGGAAATCCCACAATCATTAAGGGAAGGGATACAAGAGCAATGCAGAGTCTGCTGGGAACACCCCCTACCCAGCAGCACTGTCTGCACCAAGCCTCCTGCCTTGCACAGTGGTATCAAGATGTCCCCAAATGCAGCTCTCTGACCACCTCAGTGCTGCCTCCGGTCTCCCAACAGTGCTACAGCTCCTCACAGCCCAGCTGCAAAGCCACAGCCCCTGTCCCACTCCTGGCACAGCACGGCAGGGGACAAGGGACACAGAACAGGGCACTGCAGGCACCATGGGGCAGGGCTGCCTTTGGAGGCAGGGCTGGAAAACATCCACCCAACAGGCAAAGTGGTTATGGATGGGTGCTGGGGATACAGTAGAGGGAAGCAAGCAGGAGCCCAGTGAGGAGAAATCCCAAGTTTTAAGGGAATGATATGGAGAGAAGGGATACACGGTGCACGTGCCCCGATGGCTACAGGGGAAAGCACACAGAGGAGACCAGGCTGTGCCACTCTGGAAATACGGCTGAGTATATTTACACACACATACACACACACAAGAGACTTCCTCACACTATAATCATGATTTTAAAAAATGGAAAAAAAAATCACATTCACACAAAAAATATAAATTTGAAATAATTAATAGCACCAGTGTGTATCAGATAATAATTTCTTCCCCGCTACGCAAACGTACAAAGTTGCATAGTGTTTAAGGATAGATATATACTGGATCTCAGGGAAAGGGGGGAGAGATGCCAGGCTGGAGGCAAGGAGGAAGCTGCAGAGGATGTCTCGGAGCAAAGGGCTCCCCGCCACTCCCACCCAGCACCAGTGAGCACTGCCTGGGGAGGAAGCCTGTGCGGAGGAGGTGGGAGTGATGTGAAAGGCAGAGCTGCCACCTGAGCCTGGCCTGAGGTCCCTGTGCTGTGGTAGCTTTACGGTGACGGGGAGATCTGGAGGCAAAAAGAAAGGAGGGCACCAGGAAATTCCAGCTCTTCCTGCCAGCTTTAAAACAGGCAAAATGCCAGAGCAATGGCAGGAGAGATAAAAATGTTGCTGTCCTCCTTCAGGAAAAAGATGGGGAGAAAGAAAGACCTTTCCATTTCCACTCATGTGCCCCCTTCCTTCCCCCACCTAAAGACATTCAGCAGGGGGGGCAGTGCAGCTGTTGGAGCTCTCCGGATGGCAGCTCTCCTCTTCAGCAAGACTCGTCCTGCTTCAACAAGCTCATCTGTCAGTCAGACATTCCGAGCCCAGAAAACCAGATCCTCTGCAAATTCAGTAGCAACAGATGGGAATGCAGCTCGTAACTTCCACACTCTGGCAGTCTGGACTACCCAGCAGGTAGCAGCTTTCAGACTGGACCCAAAACTTCTCCACAGAACAGGAGTGGGGCTGGCAAGACCCACTACTCCACCAGTATCCCATCTTCCCAAAGAGCTCCAATCAGAGGCTGCCTTTTTCTCAGAGCAATGCATCATCACAGAAAGCATTTCAGAAAGAGGCTTCAGCTATTTTGTCAAAGGCTACCAACACTGTTGGATTGGCCACTAGGTAATGATGAAAAAAATAAACTCACAGGGTTAGAAGTTGGGAAGAACAATCTGAATTGAGTGCAGCTATACTGGCCATCACAGTAATACTTTGGTAGCCATCCCCTTCCTTCATAGGGACAAAGAGCTCCAGGACTGAGATTTTACAGTCAAAGGGAGAAGACAGGAGAGAAAGTTGGGTTAGTTTTGCCTTGCTGTATACAGCTCATGGTTATTTCTGAACCACAGTATAAAGAGTCCAGAGCATCTCTCATCCTTGCACTAATCAAAAGGAAACTGTGTCTGAGGAAGGGGCAAAGGTGGAGTGCTCAGGAAAACCATCTATATAAAAAAACCCCTTTGATGCCCAAAGACGGATATTTAATTTGCTTTTCAAAAAAAAAACAAACCAAAAAAAAAAAAAAAACCAAACCAACAAAACAAAAAAAAACAAAACAAAAAAACCTTTCAACTTATCCTGATTTGGAAAGAAAACAGTGGCTGCAAGCAGCGAAGAGTTGGGGATTTGGAGAAGGTAATGTGTGTTAAGGCACTCCATGGCCGAACCACCGCTAACCAGGGCAATTCCCCCCACCCCCGGCGCACCCTTAGGGTTTCTCAATGGACGGGGTGTTGAAACAGCCAGATGGCAAGGTCTTCCTGATGTCTTCCAGGTTGCTAATGTCCTTCAGGATCTCTTCAATGTCCCTGTTGTAGGCCTGTATCGCATCGTCTTGCTTCTTGGCTTCTCTCTCAAGGAAAGACACTTTCTGGTCCAGGTCACTATCTTTCATCTGATCTTTGGCACTGTTCAGGATACCTTCAATTTCATTCAGTTTGTTCAAATCCACCGTCTCCAGTTGCCCTGAAAAGCCAGAAGCAAATAGTGAAGTGCGTTAAAACACCTTTGACACCCCTAGGTGCTCACATGGCTGAGGCCACAGCACCACAGACACACAGACCGCCATCGGGCCATCTCTGTATTAGAGACAGCATCTGAAACAGGACCGACCATATGGGTGAGATCTCCACTGCCTCAAGAAGTCTTCAGTTTGCAGAAAACCAACAATGAACATTGCACAACAAGCTCTGAGGCTACTCGGGAAAGAAAAAAACTCAAAGCCCTTGCCAAAACCACACAAATCCCATTTCAAGAGGTCTACAGATCCATCTGGTTTCTCATGCAACACTGGCAGGAAAGCCAGCACACATCAGGAAAACACTCAAAGGCATAGAGCACATTAAAGACAGTCCTACCTAGTTGATCCAACAGATCATTAATGACAATGAGTAGGCTGTTCACAGAGTTCTTAGCTTTTCTTGCATTGTCTTCTGCCTCCTGGGCAGCCTGTGAGGCCTGCAGGATATAAAAAAACATAAGTGAGAGCACAAAAAAGGTGTAGGGATTACAAAACTGTTGCCTCTCCTCTGCAGTTAGTCACCGCATCACTGCCTCCTCACTCCAGGGTAACAATCCTGCACAAAGATCTTTATCACAGGGCTGGGGAGAAGACTGACAATCTTCAAGTAATCGGTTTTCTGAATATTTCAGGATGGGGATCCCTGAACACCAACCAGGATTTTGCAATAAAAGCCAGGATAGAATCAATAGGGATACAGTCAGGTTTTAGTTAAAGTAAAAGGAAAAGTAGCTCTCAAATTCCAGCAGGGAGCCTATGATAATGCACCAGAACTTGTCTCCTTTTCAGTCCCACTTAAAACTTGGAAGAGTCAGAATACTGGCTGGACCCAGCACCATCTTTGCAAGAGGAGAGCAGGAGGAAAGCCTTCATTGCCAGGACAGCAGGGAGAAGGCAGTTCATAGCCACTGCTGTCACCTGCCAGCAGTACTTACCTCGCCTGCCATCTTCATATCCTGCTCAGCATCTGCCTGCTTCCGCTTCAGCTCTTTTTCTGCATCCTGCAGCTGCTTCATCATGCCATCCACTTGCCTGGCCAGTCCCGTCACGTCAGCAAAGGTCTTGTCAGTTTCGGCTCTGGTAGCAGCAGCACTCTGCAGCCAACAGGTAGGAGAGAATGGAAAAAGGTGGTGAAAGTGCAGAACTTCCTTCAATCCTTCTCATCAAAATGCACTGATTTCCTATCTTGCCACATTTTGCATTCACAGTGGGGAATACAGCAGAGAGCACACGGGGCTCACCAGGAAATGCTGGAACAGGAGTTTATGCAATCACACAACAGTATCTCAGAGGGAGAGAGCTGCAGCAGACTCACCTTCTGAACGGAGCTGGCGATTTTCTCAGCATCATCTGCTCTGGCCTTGGCCTCGCGGGCATCAGCAGCAGCATTGCCCAGCGCCAGCTCTGCTTGGCGTGTCTTGTTGTTGGCCTCTGCAATGGTCTGGCTGATGGCAGGGATCTTCTTCAGTGCCTCCTCAGCTGCCGTCTTGTTATCGTTTACCCGCTTGTCAAAGTCTAAGGGGGCAAAGCAGATCCTTATCACGTGCTCCAGAAGAGCCTTGAGATGCTCCTTTGATCAAGCTACCCAAGGCTTTGCTGCCCTCACACTGGAGGGATCAAGAGCAAACTGGGGTCAGCTCTCCCTATTGCACATCTTCTGATGCTAAATAAGGAAGTTAAAAGGAAATTTCCAGTCCCTGAAAACACTTATACTTTTTCTTTAAAGAAAAACAAACCAAAAGAACACACCCAATACTCAGGGTAAGGGCAATAGCAGGGCCTCTTTAACCAGAATATCCTACTGCCAAATGACTTGTCACACTGGAATTGAAGGATTCACTCCAAGTGCTTCCTCTCTCTTTACCTTTCAGGTTGCTGAGAATGGTATTGGCCTCCTGTAGTGTGCCATTGCCCTTCCGAGCAGCTTCTTCTGCCAGGGCTTTTGCTGCATCTGCTCGAGCCAAGAGCTGGTCTGCAGTCTGAGGAGACATGACATGTATCAATGTATTCTCACTTTCTGAAGAACAATCGTGTTGGTGTATGAAAAAGCACTGCTCAGCTTCAAACAACAATGCCATCCAGAAAGCAGTGCTTCCTCTGAGACCAGGTGAGTGTATGTACTTTGGGAATACTGTTCTGAATACAAAGTTGACACCACATCTGACAAACATCGCCTATTTTCCCATACAGCCTCAAAGCCGCTGCTTTTAACAGCTTTCTGCATCTCCTTTCTGGGGCCATTCTTCAGCATTCTCATAATCAATAAGTAATACTAAGACTGAATGAGATGAGATCTTTCACATCTGGCCAGTTACTTGTCTTCCTTGTTTTTTTTTTTTCTTGGGGAACAAAAGCCTGCACAAAGTGGAACTGACCTGCTGCTCTGTCTTCCCTTTCTCCAAGAGGTTCTTTACTTCTAGCTCCTTTCCCTTCATATCTTCTCTCAAATCCTCATAATCTTTTAGCTTCCTGGCAATTAGTTGATCCAGTTCCTCCGCTTCCTTCTTGATCTTATTTGCTTCATTCTGCAGGTGGAAATCACACACACACAGATTCCTGAATGTTAAAGAATTCCTGAGCAGGTGGTAAATTTTTGCACTTCTACATTCAAGCCAAGATGTTTGGCAAACATTTCACTCAGATTTTTGTCTTTCAGAGACTGAGGGAAGTGGGGTTTATGTAGGTGGTTTTCTGCATTTAAATCTCCTGCATAAATGTTGGAATTGCATAAAAACTGGATTATGCCTGGATGGACAAAAAACTCACAAACCATTCTTATGCAGAGAACATGTAAGGCACTCCAGCAAACCAGCAATCTTCAGGAAGTACTGCACAATGGTGCCCACATGTACCTCTAGCCCTGTGGAATCCACATTAGGCAGGCTGGTGAGATTAGCGTAGATCTGCAGGGCTCTGTTTCCAGCTTCCTCTGCCTCCGCAAGCACCTTGTTGGCCTGTTTCTCTAGGTCTTGAGAAATATTCCTTGCTTGATTGTACCTAAAAAATCCCCAAGGATCCAGTTATGTTACAGTATTTTTTGTAGAACTGAACTTAGTAAGAGAGTAGTGAGGCTAAGAAATTGAAAATCACCTCCTGTACAATCCAAAGCATACAGAGGGTTGTCTTAGTTTTAAGCACTGCTCTAAAGTCAGGAAATAAAAACAGTTTTCTGTTACTGACTCACTTCTGGTTGAGCTCATCAATATCAATTGCAGTTTGGTTTTCTCCAGCCAGGGTCTTCAGCAGCAGTTGATATGCTTTCATGGAAGTATCATTTGCAGCCTTGGCTGTGCGAACAATCTCATCAGCTTCCTTTTTGTGCCTGGACAAGATGACAGAAGAAAAATAATGCCATTAGATTTGTCAGCCAATAGTTTTTATCCTCATTTTTCGATTATATTCTCTCTTACTTTTCCTTCCTTCCTTCCTTCCCCCCTCCCCCCCCAGATTTACATATGGGACATGCTGAAACATTTGCAATGGAAGATGGTTGCCACTTCTGTCATCCACATGCTTAATCTTTGCCATCAGTGCTACACAGCCATCATCCCACAGCACCAGTCTCTTACACTGCAAAGGGTGTGTGTCTGATATCCAGCAAACTGAATTCTGCTTCCCCCTTGTAGGGAAGAGCAGGGCCCTGACCTAGTCCACACTGAGTGTGTCTTGCCACAGCCTACCTTTCTGCCAGCTTACGGGCCTCTTCTGCCAACAGAGTCATGTTGTTGGGGTCCCCGCTTTGCTCTGGAGGTGTAATGGACTGGAAAAGAAAGAAAAAACAAACCCTTAAGGCTCTTTTTTCATCTTTTCTTCATCTTTGCTTTAAATATTTATTGTCATGATCTAAATGCTTAGAGATGTGTCTAACCTACTTCTCATTCTCTATATGTTTTTCTTAAGCCCATGCAGTTTCCACCACTGGTTATCCCTTGAAAAACAACAGTGCTAATATTTATTTAGGACTTTTTATGTTGGTTTGGGCTGAGATACAATTTGTGACAGACAGTGGCAAACTTTCTTCACTGATTTCCCATGACCTTGATGCAAATTTGCTGTATAAGGGAGAGAGCAAGTGGAGAAACACACCAGAGGCACCAAAGGAAAGGCCCTCACCCTCTCCCAGCTGAGTGGGATCTCAGCAGCACACTCACCACGTTGTCAGCTGCCACCTTGGCCTTCTCCAGCATATCAGAAGCCAAGCTGATCAGGTCCTCGGTGTCCTCCACCCGCACCCGGGCCTGCTCCGCCAGGTTCTCCGTGTCCCGCACTGTGCTCTGGATGATCCTCAGCCTGTTGAGCTGACTCACTAAGGTGCTGTTGATGTCTTTCAGATGATCCATGAGGCCCTGATCCACATCTGAAACACACAACAGAAAAGAGAGGAAGCAAAATTAATCAGAGCAGGAAGAGAAGCTGGAGCAGCAGCTTACCACTGCAGGCACTGTGTTGGTAGGTTAATCCCCTACTGAAAGGGAACAGCAAGCCATTTCACAAGTCACTTCGCTTGAGATCAAAGTCATAATCAGAATGTGCACCAAACAGGAGAAATGCAAAGCCATTAACTAGTAATAAGACAATCCCACTGGGTGTTGGAACTGACTCTGATGGGGGATTTTGTGTTCAGAATCATGTTTTTTACCTGTCTCACTGACTTAAAATGACTATGGAGCTGCTCCTCAATGGGTTTTGTGCATTCTCTTTAGCTTAACTCCTAGAAATTAAGCAGAAACTGAGGAATAGTGCAGATGCACATTTTTCCACACTCAGAGCAAGAATGGCTACTCTGAAGAAAGGCACAGGGAACTCCATAGGGAACAGCTAGGAGCTGTGTGGAATAGCAAACCCACTCCAAACTCCCCCCAAACCAAAGGACTGACAAAAGCCAGCAGGATAGAGCCTTGGTTCTCTCATATGTAGGACTTACAAGGCACCCAAACTTCCTCAAATTTTTGGACCACCAGGTAATTCCCCACAACAGCATCTTAATAATGGAGGCATCACAGCACAGGTATGTGCCTCACAATCAAGGCAGTTCCTTTTGAAAAGCTGAGAGTGTTACCAAGAATTAAAGTGCAAGCCGAAGCCTGCAGAACTCCAAAATTAAGATTTTTCTCAAATACCTTGCAGCACATCTTAAGTATTGAACATGAACATTTGACACATTTCAAAAACATACTACCACAGAAAACCAGAAATAACTCCTAGAGATGTGCACAGATTTTTGCAAGGGTAGTTTTTTTTGCATTTACCTTGCCCTCTTAGTAAGAGAAGAACCTGGAGCTGGGGAAGGGTCTGGAGCACAAGTCTGGTGAGGAGCAGCTGAAGGAGCTAGGAGGGGTTGAGCCTGGAGAAAAGGAGGCTCAGGAGGGACCTTCTGGCTCTCCACAACTCCCTGACAGGACAGTGCTCCCAGGGGGATCAGGCTCTGCTCCCAGGGAACAGGGACGGGATGAGAAGAAACAGCCTCAAGCTGTGCCTGGGAAAGTTTTGGGAAAAAATTCTTCACTGAAAGGGCTGTCCAGCCCTGGCACAGGCTGTCTAGGGAAATGATGAAATCACCACCCCTGGAGGGATCCTAAAAGCTGTGTGGATGTGGCGCTTGGGGACATGGGTTAGTGGTGGCCTTGGCAGTGCTGGGAGGTAGGGAACAGTTGGACTTGATCTTAACAGTCTTTCCAAATTAAATGATTCTATGATTCGCGACGTGGAAAGAGAGATCAGAAATTCCACCACAAAACCGAATCCATTCCCTCATCTTTCTCCAATCCCCACCCTTACATAGGACTATTATCTAGGCACAGATGCCAAGCAGGCAGTGTAAATCAACCTCAGCTAAAGCTGAGAAAAGCTTAAGCGACCATTCTCACTGGCAGGAATCTTCCCAAGCAAATGCCAGCATTAGATGCATGTTAGCCTTCTCCCAGCTTCACACAAAGGGGACAAATTTTCCCAAAGTGGTCTGAAATCACTGAACCAGCTCCCAGGGGAACATATTTTACTGCAAAGAGAATAGTCTTCTTCAAGATTCTCTTTGCCAAAACATGCATCATCTTATACATTAAAGAGACCCTAAGGACAAACCACTGTTACAGTCATGAGAAACATCCTTCTCACAGACATCCTGTGGTAGGGGTGACAATACAAGAATCAATTTGAAGCAGAGTTTAACAGAAAAAACAGCACTCTTCAGAACATTCTACACTTTATGGTGGGATAATTATGTTTGCCATCAGGATTTTGAAGCCTTCATTCTGATTGCTGATGATATCCCAGTAAGAACAATTTGATCCCAAGATGTCTGAGCAAATTTAAAGCATAGTAAGTATACCTGAAAGTTTTCTGCTTGTTTAACAAATAAAACCCTCCTTTCCATCCAGAGAAGAGGGTAATGTAAAACACTTGCATCCATACACAGCTAGAGGCAGATCTTTGCTTCCATGTACAACAGAGACCACTGGTAGAACAGCATGGATAACAGCACAGGCACTGTTGTTTTGATAATAGCATTCAGTGCTGCCTGAAATAGGTGTCAATCCTGGAGCACAGCACTGGCTTGAAATAAAACACGCTGTCTCCAAAGGGAACAGGAACATCAGGCAAAAAACTCATTTAGTTAGTCCATATCTGATCAGGTCAACTCACCTTTGCTCTTTTGTGCTTCATGGAGCAACTCCATAACTTCTCTTTCTGCTTGCTTCAATCTCTCTTCAAAGGCTTCATCAGTTACAGTTTCTTCTCTGGTACCCAGATTTGCTATAAGATTTTCCAACTCCCACAGCCTTTGACGTTGCTCCACCACCTACAGGAGAGGGACAGAGCACAGCTATGACACAGCAAAGCACCTTGAGCCTCTGCTTTCAGCAACCGCCAACAGCCACGGGCCAGGATACTGCACAAGCAGACACATGCCACCGTCTCCAGTGCTGCCAACAGCAGTGTTTGTGGCCTTACCTTATCTTTCACTAATCTGTAACAGGCTGGACACTCCTGACAGCCCGGCCATGAGCGGTTGTAGAAATAGTTCTCCTCACACTGGTCGCAGCGGCTCCCCACAAAGCCTTCCTTGCACTCGCAGTGGCCGTTCTCCTGGCACTGCAGGGACCGTGAGCCCTCAGGATCACAGTCACAGGCTGCAGGGAAGTTAAACCTCAATCAGACTGCAGAAGAGGCAGAAATACCCTAAAACTCACAGGATAAGAGGATATCCTTAATACCCTAAAACATCTGCAAGAGCTGTGGGGCACAAACCCACAGCTGGACCTTAATTCTGATTGCAGTGCTTCTACTCACAAGCAGGATCCAACATTCACTGTGTGCACTCAATGTTGCTATTACCTCTCCCACAAAGCATCATTCTACCCCATTTCATTGTAACCAACTGCAGTTAGTTCTCCTGCTCTTTACAGGCAGGAGTATCAAAGAGGAAAGTTTGGATCATCCTTCTTTGCAATCATGTTTACAAGATCAGCTGCTCCTCAAGACAGAAGCTGTATAATGAGGCCATCTACAGAGTAGCTGTGCAGGAACACATTAAGAAACAGGGTTGTTGGAGGCCAAGATGCAGAGAATGTATTTACACCAAGGAGAAGTAGGTATCTATTAGGTTGGATATCTAGTAAGTCAGACAAGAAAAAGGTAACAAAAGAAGAAGGGGATAAGCTATAGTACAGAAATCAAATTTCATCACACACAGTGTGGACATAAAGTGCCAACTTCTGCTGTGATGAGGAGCAAGGTGACAAAATACCTTCCCAGAGGGAGAAGGAAAGCAAAGGCAATGCTGGGTGTGCAACATTCTTCCCATCTGCCTTGCTCTCACCCCTCAAGACTTACGTTTACAGCCTTCAGAGCCAAAGCCAAAGTGGTTGCCCTCACATCTGTCACAGTGCTGACCGGTGACACCTGGCTGGCACTCGCACTGCCCTGTTCGGATGTCACACTGCCCGTTGGTGGAGCCCAGTGCGTGGCAGTTGCACCTGGGGGAGGCACGCACACATCAGATGTGACACAGAAGGGACACATCGCGCAAGTCCCTCTCTGAAGAGCGCAGCTCAACATTTCCCAAAGTCGCTTTTCTTGCTGTGCAGATGCAGCAGGCAAGGCACTGAGCTTTTGAACTATGCAAGGTCACTTGCCGCTTGCACTAAAAAAGGAACCCACAAGCCCCTGCTACAGTCACAAAGTCATGAAGCAGTTTTCTATTTAAAACCCTGATTTAGAGCTCTTTATAAAGCTATTTATAAGTCAGGCTTTTTGTACAGCCTTAGTAGCTGCTCCCTGACTACTGCTCTTCCCCACCCACAGCAGCACTGAGGCATACCTGTCACTTGTGACAAACATCACACTCCTGCACAATGTAAGCACAGACCCTCCAAAACCAGGGTCTCTCTGCCCCAAGCCAAGGCAAGCCTCACCTCTCACAGCCACGTCCACTCTGGAGGTTGAAGAATCCAGGCTCACAAGCACTGCAGTCCCTCCCACTGACGTGAGACAAGCACTCACACTGCCCAGTCACTTGACTGCAGATTGTCTGCTGATTCACGGTGCCGTAAGGATTGCAGTGACAAGCTGCAAAAATAAAAAGGTATGGAGAGACATGCACAAAGTTAGAAATCCCTTGTGGTGTTGGTACTTACCCTAATGGGCCTAGATCCAAACCACATGGCCACCCAGCCCCTGCATCACACAATGCTTTTGCTTTGATGGCACTAAGTGCCCACAAACACAAGGATTTTAGCAAACTAGAACCACCAAACCAGGCTAAAGCCACACATTGCTGCTGACGGGGACAAGCAACAGCCTAACAGAAGCTCTTAGGGACAAAACCATTTTTAAATGCAAGAAGAGGCAAGTCTCACCTCTGCACTTGTCGGCAGGGTCGGGGGCCAGGGGGTTCCCAAAGAAGCCATCCTTGCAGCGGTCACAGTAGAAGCCAGCGGTGTTGTAGATGCACTTGAGGCACTCGCCAGTCTGGCGGTCGCAGTTGCCCACGGCGTTGGGGTCGATGTTGTCGTTGCACTGGCACAGGCGGCAGGGCCTCACAGCACCATTTTTGCCCAGTGGGTCTCCGAAATAGGCATCATCACACAGCTCACACCTCTTTCCTGGGACACAACACAGACATGGGTGCTGCAGCAAAAAGCCCTTTGCTGCCATCTCACATGGATCCTCTTTGCAGTCCCTTCTGAAAAGTAAACCCTCCAGCTTCTTCCCTTTCATCCTTCTGTTGGGGCCAGACACAAATCCCTCCTAATCTCTGTAGTCAAGCTGTTTTTTCACTGGAACTTTGCATTATGAATTATTTCCACTCTTCCTTCCTCTCCTATCCCTTTAAACCAAGCCTATTTGCTGCAATTTGTTGTTAATTTAAGAATCCAAATAGGTAGAGATCTGTGGGGCATCACTGCTCCAGGAAGCTCCACTGCCAATGAGACCTGCCAAACCTCCACAGGCAGCCACTGAAGAATCTGATTCAGCAGCTTCCTATACTTATTGCGGATCTGACCTCCCCAGCCAGTTATGAGCTCCATTTCTTAGGCAGTTCTTCCACATAAAAACCTCCTTTTTCCTCACATCCCAAAAAGGTGGTGGGAGAAAGGAGGAACTCTTCTGCAATCACATAGCTACAAGAAAGCTCAGTTGCTATGGACACCTGAGCTGAAGGGAACCTGGGCCCTGGACTCTGCTTTGGTTCCCAACACAGTGGCACCCACAGGAATCCCCACAAGCTGCTTCTGTGCTTGGTCAGAGGCTTTCATAAGCACAAGAATTTACAGGTGTTCTGTACTTTGGATTCTGCCATGCAAAGCATAAAATCAGCAGAGAAGCATGAAGGCTGCCAACCATCCTATGGCTTCCTTGCTGTTTGCAAACAGACCAAAAGCTTCTGCTTAACAACTCAGCTACATACTTGGACTTCACCGCTTATTGCTGAGATAAAAAGATCTGTATCTGTTCACATATTTCTCCTTAACATTGCTGAGCACTAGTTTGATCTTGTATTTTTTTGGGCAGTGTTTGTGAGTCACTGCAGCCTTCCTGCTCTTCCTGGGAAGCATCCTGTAGTGCCTCACTTGCTGGCAAACTGCACCTTTTAATTTTATTTCAGTCTGACCTGCCTTCCTGGCTCTTTCAAATCTACTTTCTGCCCAACACCATGCCATCATCAGAGCTCTATTAGAAGGCAGCATGGCTCTCCTATACAGCACAGAAATGGTCAGAATTTGCAGATCAAGCCTTTTGTTCTCAAGAAACAGGCATGAAATACCTCACACAGGAGAGAAAATAGGGCTGAGGAAGGGATAAGGATTTGAACCAGAAGACACAGCAGCTTTCAGACCTATTCATTGTGGATCAGAGAACAAGAACTAGCAAGAGACACATTTCCACAACCATGTGCATGTAGAAAAAGATGTTTTCTGTAGGAACACACCTGTAGTGCCAGCCTGGCAGCTGGTGCACACAACCTCCTTGGTGCGGGGCACAATGGCACAGCTCGAGATGCCTGGGCATGGGCAAGGCTGGCAGTCTGAGGCTGTGCCAGCCGTGGCATCACCGTAATACCCATCGCTGCACTTCTCACAGTGAGTCCCTGCCGTGTTATCTCTGCAATTGCACATGCCTGGAATAGAGAGGGATATGAGTTTTGCTTCATTGTCCAACCCAGAAAGGAAGAACCACCCTCCTGCTGCTCCCTCTTACCTGTCTCAGGATCACACGTCTCGCTGTGCCCATTGCACGTGCAAGGCACGCAGGGGCTGTAGGGTCCGAGGTTTGGGGTCTCTCGCCAGTACCCAGAGGTGCAGCGCTCACAGAACTGTCCCTCATATCCCACTGGACATGAGCAGCTCTCCACCCAGGCCACGGGCACACCGGGTCCAGGACGAGCACTTGTGATAGTGACATCATCCAAGTGACCAGCACCTAGAAAGCATCAAGTGGCAAACTCTTTGTAACCACAAAGGCTATCATCACCGCCTCCCCAAACACAGCTGAACGGTACAAGTGACAGACAGGTGGTTGCTTGCAGTTGGTAAGGTGAATCAAGATGCAAAACCCTCCAGGAAGGTTTAGAGAGATGAGAAAAGATGCACTAGAGCTCACCAAGGGAACAAGCAGGACAGGAAAGATGAGAATGACAATACAGAGGAGAATCTGAGAACAGCAGGTGAGCACGTACAGTCAATTAAAATTAAGTTACATTTTACGTGTTTCCATTTTCAAATCAAATACCAAAACCAAGTCCTGGCTTTCAAGACAGAACAGACCTTGTCTCCAGCAATTTTAATACACCGTCTGCAAACCACGCCTCAGGACAAACTCTTCAACTATTCCTCTAAAGCCATTCCTTCCTCTGGCATTTCAGCACTTCCCTCCTATAGTCCCAGCCCCTTCCCTGGAGTGAAACAGAGCCCAGACATAACATAACTGGCTTTTAACTTATGTGTTTGTATCATGCAGCAGCTCCAGTGCACTGAGCAGAGCCCCAGCTCCCACACGCTAGCAGTGGTTACAGCACGCAGGGATGGTTTGCTCCACACCTTTCTTCTCTTCCTTTTCACAACCCCACATTCCTCATTATGGGCCACCCCTCTAAAAACACTTGCAGTTTTCCCACCTTTCCCAAATGCAAATCCATCCTTTGCATCTTTCTGCAAAAATTCTTCATCACAGAAATACCTAAGGACATATTCTAATTCATGCCCATTTTAATAGATCTTCATTATGAGGAACTTTCACTCAGGTTCTACACAGGCAGCACTTTAGGGACCTTGTCCTTCCCATCTGCATGTCAAGGCAAGACGCAGAAAGAGGACGGATGTAACCATTCCTAATGTAGTGAAACTTAAAGCCAAGTGCTGTAAACTTCCTACATCCTACTGTGTCCTTCAGGACCCTGCACTATGTATTTTTACCAATTGGAGGACAGTGGCTATACAACAAAGCAAAATTCCCATGTTTAGAGCAAGGAATCAGCAGCTGATAAGCGTTCAGCTTCCAGACATTCAAAGACATTTTTCTTTCCCATATCCTCTTCAGGAGGCCTGGGAGAAGATGCTACACAGAAAGGCCAGATGAAAAGCCATTGGCACAAGCTTTGCCAAATAAGCTGCCACAGCTATTTATGGCTGGGCCCTACAATGAAGCAACCCCAAGCACTAGACAAATGAGTTTGCCCCCTCTTCTGTGACGTTCTACTCAGTGACTTACTTCTCTCACTGTATGTCCCACGGATCTTGATGGAAGTCAAGTTGTGGAGAAGTTTTTGGAACTCAAATGCTGTAAGAGCAGGCCTCCACGGGTAATCTGCAGCCTCATGGAGCCTGGGGAGAAGAGCCATGCATCATTAGCACAGCTTTCAGCTGCTAACAGCTGCAACCTCTCAAAGTTCCCTTCACAACAGCACCGTGCTATTGCAACATCATCCACATAAGCTTAAACTTAATGATCTCTGTTTTCACAAGAGCTCAGAGGCCAAAGGCAGCTCAGGCCAGGTGCCAGCTGCTCCCACCATACCTGAAGGTGTAGGTCTGCACATTCTCACTGGGGTAGGAGTTGCCCTGGGCAATGAGTGGCACCGACACTCTCAGCCCAGCCCCTTCCAGCACCAGGTCCTCTGCAGAGAGGCGCGTATCCCGCCTGTCCACGTGGAAGGAGAAGGTCAGGTTTTGCCCGTAACTCAAAACCTGGTTGCCCAAGAACTTGCCTGAAAGGGGAAGAAATCCTTACAGTTAGAGGACAGAACACCAAGGGCACAAACAGCACAGAAAGCCATGATTTTAGAATGACCTACGTGGTGCAACAAAGTACATGGGGAAGTAGGTGTCCGAGATAACAGAGATATCCTGGGTCTCGGCACTCCACTGGAGCAAGATTTCCGAGCCATCACGCTGCTCAGCACGCCACTCGTCCTCTCCTGAAGAATCAGACAGGCAAGAATCAACACCCTTGGAATATGGAGATTTGCACACACTTCTCATGTCACACTGTTCATGTCTTAGTTAATCTAATGTGCATGGGCACTGACAGGCTGCAGAAAGCAGCTGTGCAGAGAATTCAGATAGTAAACACCATCTTTCCAATTTAAGCCCCTAACTCAAGTGCTGACTGAACTTTGAACCCTATGATGACTACTTGTCCAAAACCTTCTTTTCTAAAGAGCTTAAGCAGAGATAGGAAAACCTGCAGTGCCCTATGACTTAAGAGTTGCAGCCTTTGTGCAAACTGTTCTCCAGCGGAATTTTAATTTACAAGATGTTCTTTTCAGAGTACGCAGCATGAAAACATGCATACACAGGAAACTGACTGCATGAATAAAACAGGTTTTTCCTTGGCTTACAGACTCACTGGAAACACAACTGTGTTTTATTCAGAGCCATGTAAACCCCAAATCTAAAGAGATTTTGATCCTCTCAATCCGAAGGTCCTGATTTGGTTCCAGAACTGAGGAAATTCTGCTTTGTCAGCACACCTCTCAGGCTAGAAAACGTTTCTATTTGCAATTCCCACTTGCACCTGCACGGTGTACAATAACTGCGTGCCCGAGGCCAGAGCTGTGAATTCCTTCCCCCTCAATCCGAACAAACAAGCTGCAGACATGGAAGCTCCACGTAGCTTCAACATTTCCAAAAGAGGGATCCTAGACCTGCCTGCCCAAGGTTTGTGGTCTTGCACAGAAAGGAAGGAGTTGGGTTTTTTTGAATCGCTTCTGACTAGAGTCTACAGCCCAACCTGAGATACAAAAGAAAGCTCAATTTTACCAAACTCGAAGTTGGAGGTGATGCTATGGATACTGTAGCCCACAGCATTGGTGCAGACTGAAGAGTGTCCAAAACAGAAGCAGGGGGTACAGCCTCTTGGATTAGAAGAATCCAGATGGAAAAATCCAGGTTTGCATCTGAAGATGTGAAGGAAAGAGAATTAATTTCCCTGATGCTTAACCCCAGATCCTCACTCGAATGTCTTTCATTCTTGAAACAAAGCCACAGGAAGAAAAATTCACCTCTCACAGTGGAATCCTTCCACGTTGTCCTTGCACGCACACCGCCCTGTCTCGACGTTGCATTCCCCTGTGCTGCCAGCAGCATTGCAAGAACAAGACCTGGGAGAATCAGGAGAGAGGTTAGTTCAGTAAGAGCCACATAAAGAAAGCTTTACAGAAAGTCTAGTCTTCCTTTTAGAGAGCTGCAATCCTCCTTACCTGCACCCAGCTTCGGAGAGGGAGTGGAACCCTGGCTGGCACCGGTCACACTTTTCCCCCATCACACCAGGTTTGCAGCTGCACTGGCCGTAGCTGTCGCACTGAGTGCTGAGGGAGCCTGTGGGGACAGCGGGGAAAGGCACCTCAGCACACACATATATGGTTCCATCATCCATTCAAACTTTATAACACAGGCAAGAAATAAGGAAAAAGAAAGCAGGAAGCACAGCCTCAAGCTGATGAGTGACAGCTTATCTAAAGACTGCCTCTAGTTCACAGGGATTTTTCCCCTGGCAGGTCTAGACAGATGAATTGTTATCAAGTCTTCCCAAACTATATTCAGCCTTTTATTCCTACCAACCAACCTTTTTATATATAAAATATTTTTAAACTTCAAATTGCCTTCTCCTGCTTCATCCTCAGTGCTACATTTGCATGCCTCCAATTCCATATCTGTTTTACTCTGCAATATGTAATTTCCAAGATTTTACTCCCTGAATCCCTTGTGTTCCCCCTAATTGCCATCTCCCCTTTCCCTGACCTCTCCCTTTCACACTCCAACTTGCTTCCTTGATTCCTAAGTTGCATTTCAAGACTAAACTGCCTCCTTGGAGCAAGGCTGCAGGTGCCGCTATGAATCCTAGTAAACTCTTGAGCAAAACCCCCATTTTTGGAAGGACACCTTTCTCAGTACTGCTCCGTTCAAGTGGTCTTGCACAAAAAGCAGTAATGAGTATTTTGCACCAAACCACTACAAGCAGTAACAGGTTTCTTTAATCCATAGTGGACAAAATGCATTCCCACAAACATCCATGCGGCTGGCAGCCTTGGAGCTGCCAGCACTGTAAGAGTTAGCTAGAGAAGAAAAATATTTTAATATACAGAAATAGTTGCTTTATAGCAGAATAGTTTCCACTTCAATCCACACCAGAAGATTATAGCAAAGTGAAGAGTAAAGATGATTAGGCTGGATGGGACAGAAGAACTCACAAAACCTTTACCATATACAGCCAAAGTTCAAATCCCCTTTGCAGTCCCACTTAGGATTACTTAGGAAAAAAGAGTACTTGGACAAAAAATAACAACCCAAACATATCCAGGAGATTCAAATACACCCTGGGTGTCAGTGTGTCATGGCATACAAGTTAATGGCTAAGTTATAAAAACCTTTGAAAGCCATTTTAAAGACCTGAGAAGTCACCTCCCTGGATCTTCTCGACTGTCTCAGCAGACACCAACCCTCACCCCTCTTAAAATAAGGTCTGACACAAGGACCCAGGAGAGCAGTCAGAAGAAGAAAGGCCTTTATTGGTCAAAAACTTCACAACTGAATGACTCCCTGACCAAATTAGATAGGAGATGCACCCTGGCAGACTTCTCCCTGGCTGCTTTTAGGGCATGCTACAAGCAATGACTTATTCCAGTTACTCTTTTGAAACCTCATGTCATATCTTACTATGTGTTAACCCTTTTCACTCCTTCTCCCTTACTTGCTGTGAGCTGGTGTAGTTATGGGATCACTCCTTACAGGTTAAGTGGTTCCCTTCACGACAAAAGATTTATTCTCCTGCCAGAATTACCCCCCTCCCCGTTTTTTAAAAAGGAATTTAACTACATATTTTGAGTTTACTTTATCTCACCCCACCCCCTTTTGTGTTTAATGTTTCACTGGTTTCTATTTATAGTGCTTGGATACTTGGTAGGAGAAACTGATGCAACAGCTGAAGTTCACTACAATTTCTCAGCATGAACAACTTCCAGAAATACCTACTCATATCATCTTCATTATTAACAATTCAAATGAGTCCTTTAGTACTGGGAGCATCCAGGGTAACACATACACCGTGGGGAAAAAAAAATCTATTTCAGAATACATTTGAAGGAGTAAGTGCTGCAGAGGTGACCCATCTGCCCCTGCCACGCTAACCCCATTTAGATCCAAGGATAACTTAAACCAAAATACAGCCCAATAAACATTTCCTACGTGGGGGGAAGGGGGAGGAAAATCCAAACAACCCCCCTTCTTTATCCCAGAGCTTGCAATGAGCTGCATGACCTAAAGAAGAGGTGGGTTTTGTGCATGGATGTTTGCAAGCAGCCACGCTTGCAGCACTACTCACCGACTGGGTTGCAGCTGCAGGGCAGGCAGGCCTTGTCGCTGGACAGGCGATAGAAGCTGTCCCGGCAGCGCTCGCAGTGGGGCCCATCTGTGTTGCCAGCGCAAGCAGTGCAGTGGCCGCCGTGGCCTGTGGCGCGGTACAGCTCGGGGTCAAAGTAGCACTCCTGGGACCACCCGTTGCAGTCGCATGCTGCAAAGACAGGGCACCATCAGTGACCAGCCTGACCTCACAGCACAAAACCCACCCTGCACAGTTCAGCTGTAGAGAAGCTGCAGTAGGAGCTTTTAACCACTCCCAAGACCTGAAACAAACTCAAGACCATTCTCATCAATGCCCAAAAGAAAACTAGCATTTTCTACCCCACTTCTTTCGACATCAGACTGCCATTTGCAGACAAAACACTGTCCTCCCACACAGCAACACCGATCTATGTCATTCAAACAAGCATGAGAACATAACATGAGGCTACTACGTGCTGTAATGAGAGCTTCTCCCCTGGATTGCAAATCCCTAGACAACAGGACACCCCAATTTCACCAGCCCATTGAGAGAAGCCAAAGACAGCTGGGACCTATCTAGACACACAGAGGTCAGACAGGAAGAAAGCTTTTCTGTCTGAAAAAGCTTCCCCATAAAGTAAACTACCAGGAGCTGTGGTCTGGGACAAAACATCAAGGAAACCGGTGTTCCGTGACAGAAAGCTGCATTTGCCGTCCAGAAATTAGATTAAATAATCAACAAGTAACTGTAAAAACCAATAACCCAAACACAAAAATCAGCTGATGCTAAATGAGGAGCTTTTGAAAGGGCAATTACACTGCAGCATAGTAAACAGATTTTTTTTCCCATGGGTCCCATAAAGTACAAGCCTGTACATTTTTGCAGGACACCTCTTTCCTACAGGTGGCTCCCATCCTTCTCCAGGAAGGAGATGCCCATTCCTAGGGATCTACCAGAAAGCTCCTACAGGATAGGAGTGGAATGCCCAATAGTCCCATGAACTGTGCTTAATGCAGGCTAACTGCAACTGAGACAAGTTAAAAGGAGGCAGGGCCAACTTGTGGCTGCCAGCAGAGGCAGGGGACGACCCTGCCCTGGACAGGCTGTCCCTGGGTGCAGCCACACATACACAGGCACTCATTGGCGCTCTCTGCAGTCGCTCTCCTCCACGGGCGGTCATTGAAGAAAGGAAGGCACTTTTCACAGTCCACCCCAAAGGTGTTGTGCTTGCAGTTGCAGACCAGCTTCCCAAGCTCATTCTTCATACATTCACTCGCATGCCCGTTGCATTTGCACCTGGTTCAGGAGAAGCAAGGAACAGGTATTAAAATTCCAGGGCTCCAAGTCACTCACAAAGCAACCCCAAAAAACAGGGACTCTCAATATGTGAGATGAGAGAAATTGAAGGTAGATGATCACAACAAAATCATCCATTCAGCCTGGAGAAGAGGAGGCTTCAGGGATATCTTATGGAGGCCTTCTAATATCTAAAAGGGGTTTACAAATGGAGAGAAACTTTTTATCAGGGCCTGTAGTGATGGGACAAGTGGCAGTAATTTTAAACATCTTTCAATTTTTAAATTTGAAATTTTTCAAATTTTAAGTTGAAAGATGGTGGGGTTAGATTGGACATAACGAATCAATGTTCTATAATGAGGGGAGGGGTGGTGGGACACTGGCACAGGTTGCCCAGAGAAGCTGTGGCTGCCCCATCCCTGGAAGTGTTCAAGGCCAGACTGGATAGGGCTTGGAGCAACCTGGGATAGTGGAAGGTGTCCCTGCCCGCAATGGGGGTTGGATGATCTTTGAAGGTCCTTTCCAAACCAAACCATTCTATGAAACAAAGAGGTGCAGCCCGCTCCAGGTAGGCATTTAGAAAGGGAAGAAAGTTAACTAACTCCTTTGCAGTCTTCAGACTAAGCTGAGTAGGAGAAGCAAAGATTTAGCTGGCTTTAGGTTAGTAAATTTTCCAGAACTTCTCTCTTGTGAGAGCCTAAAACACAGTATGTTAACTGGGTGTGGGCTATTGTGGTATCAGTAGGAAATTAAATAGCACAAAGGTGACTAATACAGAACCCCAGGACCTCCAGACTGGTGGTGCAGCCAATACAAATCCCCATGTGGCCAAATCCCAGTCTCAGGACTGCCATCGGCAAACAGCCTAAAACTCTGCAGTGGTCTCATCTCTGTTTATTAAAACATTTTATCATCAAGTACTTAAGGTTTAAACATTCTACAATAGACTGGCAAAAGGAATGGGCAACCACAGCCGTGTTGTACCATGTTCCAGACCTCCAAAGGAGATAGCTTCCTCAATATATGTAAAGTAGAGACACCGAGATTTTCTACTTACTGTTATTCTAGAGAACAGATACAGGCAGAGAACAATTTAAAAATACATTAAAAACCACACAAACCACAGAGCAGAAAAAATTTTCTTCTTTTGTTTTCCATTTTAGTTACTCTTTTTACCATTTATCCTCCCAAATCACTTAATATTTCATCTAATCAAGGAAAAAAAATTCATCTCTGTCAGCCCTGAAGTTATAGCCACAAAAGCTTATACACAATATTTGCAAATTATGTAAAATTCATTCTAACATATTTTTGATTTAGGACAGTCAATAAAGACCAGAGCCTAATGATATCATGCGAATACAATCAGTATCTTTAAAGCAGTCTAGTATAACTAACCAAAAACTTTAGTAAGCACAGAGTTTTATTGTCTACTCACCTACCACCCACAGCAAAATCAGAAATTGCATAGTAGTAAGACTTAAGAACTTTTGGGTCATTGAAAACTTCATCTCCAAATGTGTTCAGACGGTTGAGAGTCACTCTAATATCTGTAGCTGTCACCCATTCCTAGAGCAGACAAAAATCCCATCAGATGAAACACCAAAGATACCCCTTGACAGAGCACCAGTCATTAACAGTTCTCTTAACGAAGTCATTCAGCAGCAGCAGGTTCCTTCCTCATTGTTTTCCCCTCTGCACCTCGGGAGCTCACACGTTCCTGCTCCAGAAGCCTTATGCCACCTCCTCTTGGTTCAAATGGGTTTTCCTGACCCTGCTCCTCTCTGGAGACCCTTTCCAATGCCTCTTTGCATCCTGACTGCTTTCAACTGGGAAGCACTGAGTAACCTCTCCAGCAAAAAGTTCAGGGCAGGCCATTTCTTGCTAATTGTATGTATCTGACTGGCTGTAGTTGTCCTGCAAAGCTATGCAGCACCAGTGGGAAAAGCTTTAGGGTACATTTGTCTGCAGACATATTGCACCAGAGTAAAAGACACAGACAGACAAATGAGTGAGGCTGGGGGAGGCTGAGGAAGACAAACAGACAGATCTGACTTGCAACATAGGAGTTTTTCATAGTATTTACACAGCATCTTCAACACACTGCCCTGCCCTCCTTCAGCAGCAGCCAGCAAACGCAGCCTATTGCCAAATTTTGTATCACCTTCTGACAGCCACTGATGTTGGCACCTCCTTGGTTTTATTATACCTTTTACAATGCTATTTTCCTTCAAACACCACAAAAAGAACACAAAGAAACATTCCTGTATGTACAACTGTGCTCCACCTGTGTCACTGCTCAGCCAGAAACATAGTATTTATTTACTGAATTACAAACACTGACAAACACATGGAAATGCTAACACAACACACACATTTACTTCAGTTCTGGAAAGCAACACCAGGGGTTGGTACAGATTTTAGGAAAGTGGTGGTCAGGTCGCTATTCCTTACATAGATAAGTTTATCAGAAAATTATACACATTGCTAACTTGAAATCTCCCTGTTCATCTTAATGATTAGACACGGTTTTCTGCAAGGGTTGGCTACACCAACAAGGTGGCCAAACTGGTTCTTTTCCACTTCAGAAGTTCTTCGTCCTTTCCCATTAATCTTTATTTTTCATTTCACTTTTGTTTGCAGAAGCAACCCCACCAGATTCTGCTCTCCTGCCTGGCAATTGGTGACAGGCGAGCCCTGAGCCCGCTGGGTGCTCATCTCAGTCTGTTACTGCTGCTCTAAGAGCAAAGGGAGGCGATGGCAATTACAGCTCTGAAAGGACGACAACGAGCACCAGTAACGCAAACCCCACAGCTTTAGCTCCTTGTTGCAATATAAACTGAAGAAGTCATCAAGCAGAACACAGAAACTGACAAGTAAATCAGATAAACTGGTACTCCTAGTATGCTCCTGACCACTGCCCAACCACTCCTGTGAATGCAAAAAAACATTCAAAAATGTTCAACAACAAAAAAACTCCACCAAAACCCCCTTGCCAAGCCACTTGTAAGAGAAAAATACCAAGGATAAAATCAAACTCCTCTGCTTCAACACAAATGTAAGAGAACAGGGTAGGGACTCCTGTAATGCTTTATGTATTTAGAAGAATCTTACATTCCTTACTTTTTTCTCCTTGAAATACATATGCAGATGCCTCAAATATTACCTGGACTGAGACTTTACCTTCCTCTGTCCTTGTATCTGAAACAACAGCAGAATGTCCACAGCTGCTTTCTAAACAGGCAGAGATTTATTTACACTCATCCTCTAGATTTCCATGATACCTACTGACAAATCACCCTTAATGCCACTGAGTTTGCTTTTTTGTACCATAAACTTACTATCAAGAGACTCAAGAGTTCAACTCTTCCTTCAAAAGCGTCTCTGTGGATTGACCATCCCAACTTAGCTGTGCAAGGGCCTTTCACTCTGAGTAAGGGCTGTAGTGCAAGCCCAGTAGGCACAAAGCCACCATCCACAGACACAACTCAGACCACTTGACTGAGATAGTCCTGTTCACATACCTGCAGCACAGGGCTGTTGTCAAAGTTGTAGGCACTGGGACGCCCCTCTAGCGTTGAGAAGGCCACATTGCCCCCAGTGAGAGGAGAGATGTCGCTGAACTCATCAGTGCAGAGTGCCTGCTGCTCGTCCTCCCCAGTGCGAATGAAGCCACGGTTGATTTTGTGGTAGGTGCTCTCACAGGATCCGCTGTAGTACTGGTAGGGCACCCAGGGGCCGTCCTCCTGCGTGCGTTTGTAGATGGCAAAGCTCTCGGGCCGGCTGGTGTGGAACTTCAAGCGCACATACGTGATGTCAAAGGCTTTTCCTGGGGGGGAGAGGAGACACATGAGAAAGACTCGAAACAGAGAGGAATGGAAAGAGCTGCACTGCAATTCTCTCTCTGGAGAAACATCTCCCAGCACTATCCAGAAGGATGAGCATGTCCAGCAATACCAGAAGTATCTCTTCCAGTCCAGTACTGTATCTCCAAGCAAAGACAAAGTGAAAGAACCAAAAGCGGAAGTTGAGAGCAGGCTGAGTAGATAAATAAAGAGACCTACAAGTTTCTGTGCAACCAAACACATTTCAGAAGCTGCAATTCTCTTCCACATACATCCCTAACACATGACAGACTGCATCAGACCCATGAGTAGTTTGTGTGTATTTAAGGCCAGGCCCAAGTCAATCATGATATTTGATGATATTTCTCCCAATATATGTGTGGGAGAAACAGTATTAACCAGAGAGGTACAAGTCACACTGTAGAGCCTGGTTTGTACCTGTGCTTCCTCCCTAAATAGACAATACCTCAATCTCTTTCTACAGCTCACAAAGCTTTTCCTCCAGCACTGAACGACCAACTACAGCCCTCTTCTACTCATTCCCCAGGAAAAACAAAACGAGGTTTAAGTTTCCCACACCTGAAGTCACCAAGGCACTTTTCAGATCAGAGTGCAATGATTTACAAGCTCTCCATCTCCTAGAAGGATGAAAGAAAATCCACCTCCTTGCCCTCTGTTCCCCTCCTAATTGGTCTGTGGCAGTCAGCACATCATCCACCGTAATGACTCTTCTCCAGCGACTTGAGCATCTACCCCCATGCAAAAGGACCACAACACTCTTCAGCCACCTTCATCTGCTATCCATGCTGGCCAAGGGGATGGCCAAGGGTTCCCAGGAGGAGGTATACAGCTGCGTGTCAGCTGTTCTTGCTCCACTTCAGCAAACAGACTGTGTACGATCAGGACACCCTGGAGCATGTAGGGAGCTTACTAAAACAACTTGGAGTTTGTTTGGAATAAAACCTTGGGTGTTTAGTCCCTGTCATGCTCTTTTATGCTCCCACCACTTCCAAGAAAAACAGTGCTCTAAGCAGAACTTGCAGCCACCACTGGTTCTTTTGTTGATCAAAAAAAACCCCACTACTAGATGAGTTTCAGCTGATTGAGAAAGGGGTTTTTTCAGCCTGCAGAAGTCACACGGATTTAACCTTAACTTGTAAAATGAATGAACTGTACCATGGTAAATTTTAACATGAGGCTTTGCACTTGCTGAAGTGTTCACCTCCTTCACAAGTGAGAGCAGACCAGACGGCACCAGGCACCAAGAACAGAGTGCTCTCAAAGGACACACGCACAACCTGAATTAGGTCACGAACCACAGTTCTGCCCTGCAGGCCCCACTGTGTTTAGGCCGGGGGCCAGCCTGCATTAGGCATGTCACACCCAAAGTCTGTCTGGCATGAGGGAGGAACCAAAGCAGCAGGAGAAGCACAGCAAAGGGTCCAGAAATCAACATACCTGGAAAAAAATAAAGTAAAAATCAAGATATACAGTACCTGAAAAATTATGTGTCCCAAGAATAGAAAAAGACCAGTCTAGTGTTTAAACCACCCACCAAATAGTGTTGTCTGTGTGTGACATGCAGGACAGCTGGGGCACTGCACAAATACAAGCCCACCAATACTTCCCACTAAATACCCTTTCCTATTTATATCATGTGTGCAGTTATGGATGACCTAAGCACAAGACTGGAAGCTAGACATTCACAATCGTTGCTCTTGCTCAGTACCAGCTCTTTGTTGGTTTGGGGTTGATTATTTAATGAGATTTTCTTACACACAGAAGATGAGTGAGAAGGAAGCACCACCATTAATGCCAAACTGCTTTCTCCCAAAGGATCAACACTCAGCACTAACTTAGCTTATGCATTCCCTCCCCTTGCTACCCAGTACAAGAAATGAATCCTGTTTCCATGTATTTGGGAGTGTTTTTCTCATGAATCGCAATGAAGGCAAGAAGCAGGCATCCTGTGTACAAATCAGACCCTCCCAGCTTTCCTGTTTCTCTTGCTACATGGGCTCTTCTCAAAGAGAGCTCCTCACTGAAGGCAAAATATGCTTGAGGTAGGAACAACATGCACACACACAGGAACTCAAGACAGACACAAGACAACAGGCTGGACATGCACAAACATCTTTTTCAAGTCCATGGTAAACAAACCCAGGACAGACTTCACATCTTTTTCAGGTAAAGGCAAGGGGCCCAGGAAGCAAATACTTCCTCCTTCTTCTGCAGGAATACCCCAGTGTGTTGACTTGCAACTCGGCAGCCTATTGCAGAACTTCACCAACATCTTGGATGGAGAGCAACTAAAAACCACAACTACTATCATAGTTTTATCACTAGTAAAAGTGTCATCAGCTTAATGAGAAAGTTTTCTTTGAGCTCACATGGTATGATAAAGCAAAATCTAAGGCTGAAAGTCAGCCCTGGTGGGATTTCTTTGGGCAACTTTAATGACAAATGAAAATAGGAAAACATCAGGCAAGAGCAGCCATTCCCTGAGTCAAGAGGGGATAAAAAATAAACCAGAGACAACAATGAAGATCACGTCATTAAACTGTGTCAGCTGAATTGTCAGGAATACCCTGTGCTCTTTTGAATTGGGGTGGTTAGTTTTCTTCTAATAGTACTGCATTTCTCTGGTGTGAAGCAAAACCCCTGTGTTCAGGCTTCATCAAGATGGTTTTGGGGAGCAAATGCTTCAGAAGAATCCTGGGAATGATGAGGGGGCCAAGCATGTGCTTTCACGCACACACAACTTTCTGCTCTAGATGAAAGGCCGGGTCACAGGCTGCTTGCCCTGGAAAAGAACTACTTTTTGCGCTCTCCACTATAACTGAATTATGATCCCTGTTTCCCAACAAGGTCTCCCACAGCTCCTTGTGAAAGCCCCAGATCAGCTAAAGGCACAGCACATGCCAACAGCACTCTGGGCAGCATGAGAACATTTTCCACGGGAACCCCCTCTGCTAAACGGCAAGGACCCTTCCCTTTTTCATCTCCAGTTTTACATGGCAGGCCAAGAAAATGCATCCAAACCCCTCCCAACTGAGAAACCCACGTGAAAAAGACATTTATGGCAGCTGGCAGCATAACTCCTTGAGCAGTGCAGTTAATGGCATTAAAGAGGAATGCAGTTAATGCACAGAGAGCAGCTGTGTGGTGCCTTGCTGGGTAAATACTGCTGGGAACAATGGAGTTTACCCAAGACCAGCTGACACAGTGCGGAAGTGCGTTTCCCCACTGTTCACGCTGAACATAAATGCTGTGCTTAGCAACCTGGCAGCTCTTTGAGGTTGCAGAGCCTTTTTCTAGAAAAGATAAGCAGCCCAGGTTGCTTTCATGCCTTGCCAGGCTGAATAAACATATACAGTTATTACACAAAGAAATGGTGACAGCAATAAGCAGGTGAAAGGCAGTTTTAAACATTACATTTAGAAGACAAAAAGATATTGTTCTCCTGTTCCTGGAAGCCAGTACTGACTGGATCTCAGCTTGGCTTACAAGTGCCTCATAGTGTGAGGTGTAAGGTAGCATTTCCCTGTGTGTATTGAGAAGTGGCAGATCTGTTTTGCAGGAGGAACTCCAGATGCTGGAACCAGTGACCACAAGTTTAGCACTTAACGAGTGCAACCTGACGTGTTTTAAAGCATCCAGAGCTCAAAATCATGAGCCACACCTTTTAAAACTGCATCCATCTTTTCCAAAGCCTGGAGCTGTTCACCAGCAAGTGACAAGGTGACACAATAACCAGCCCCCTCTGAAAATTCAGGATGATGCAGAAAACCTTTAATACCTTTCTTTACTGTAAGCAAGCACACATATAAGCCTTCAAGACAATATTGCAATTACAGATTCAAAGGACCAAACAAGTCCTGGGTGCCTGGAGAGGCAGCAGAAGTGGCTACTTACCGTGGAAAATAACTACTTTTTTCTGGCTACTGCCAGAGCCCTTTTTTTTTGAAAATACTCAACATTGTTTGATTCAGGGGATACTGCCCCAAACGACCTGCTCACATTGTTGGACTTGGCCAGCTGTCATCAGCAATTACAGCCCTCCCTCAGCTGGGTCATCACCAAATTCAGTATACCAAGGTCCACCAGGAAATTGTAAGCAAATGCCATTTAGATCTTTAGAAACTCCTCCCTTTTCCCTGAAGTTAGGAATTCATTCTACAAACAAAAGGCCTCCTTGTATTCAGGCCCCTCAGAATGGATGGATAATTTACATCAGGAAAACTGTCCCAATAGCTGGCAGGATGACTACAAGTATTGAATTGTGACCAGATGCCTGGGTGAGATAAGCCCGGAGGAAACTCAGCCTCCTTCATTATCCGTCCACTCAAATCCCCTGCACACTGGAAGAGTCGATGCTACCTCTCCTGCATACAGCCACTGAGTTTTGCTGCCCAGGGAAAAAATAATCCACCTGAGAAGATGCATTGGGCAAAGAAGGAAATCTTTGCAGATTTGTTTTCCACAAAATCCACTGGGCAGTAATGAAATTGTTAAATTTTACTGTTTCTCCTTTGGTTAGCTCCTGTTTCAAGGCAGCTTTTCTCACACAGGTACTTGCTGACAACCTATGTCTTAGTAAAGGTTAAAAAAAATGAAAACAAACCCAGTAACAAATAGAGCCTACTTAGTACTTTTTGACTGGATTTCATTTCCATTTTGCAGTGACAGGGCAGAGAGCCATCAGTTACAACTGATATTTCATTTTGCTTTTTTCTTCTGACCTGTTTACCCATCATTCCCAGGAAGAGATGCCAGCTTTCCCAAGTTACTAGACCGAAATGCGCTCCATGCCATTCACCCTTATTCCTGCCTCTACTCTGCCCTTCTTGAACCATCAGCTCTCCCAGCACCCAGCACAATGCCAGACCAGCCATGAGCAAAACAGACTGGCTCTGATGCTTCCAGACACACAGATCCCAAAACCTCACATGAGCAGTATGTAGCTTGCGGGGGACAGAAACCTGGATGTCAGCAGACAGAGGCCAGCAAGCTCACAAGATCTTGTTCAAGACCAATTGCTGCACCTTGAGCCAACTGACCACTCCAAGTTCTCATACTGCAGTATTTTGTTCAGCCTCTCAGGCTAGAAAACCTGCCAGAGCCTTTTCTCCTGGATCACAGGGGCAGTAAATGAGAGGGCAATATTTAAGGAGAATGAGTTATCCCATCTAATGGAATGGGATAGGATTTTTCAGCATGCAGATGGGCAACAAGAGCAGGACAAACCTTATAAAGAGGGGAGGAGAGTGAGAAACACCCTGAGACACTTGTTCTTTAGGAGTAAAGTACTTTCATGAAACAACCCAACACCTGCAAGACACGTAAGTGCTAAGTTATGTCACTTGCATCACATGTGCATGAAAAAGCCAAACTTCTGACCAAAACTAAGAAACTTCTGTAGTTCTAGAGAAAATATCCTTTACAACTACACCCTAGCTTTTCTGAGAAAATTTGTAGAGGAGGAGGAAGATGAGAGCATTGGTATTGCACAAGCAAATGAAATATCCAGCATCTGAAAAAAGAAAATGAAGGATTTCCGCTTTCTGAGGAATGCCACTAGGGAAATAACTCCATGCAGCACAGACAACAGTTCTCAAATGCCTAGTTGTGGCCTTTATAGGAACACAAACTGGTAATAATAAATCTTAAGTTTATTTTCTTGTCCTCACCTGAAGAGTCTTAAGATTTATGTGCATATATCATGAACAAAAAAGGCCTGAAGGATTTTAACAGTCTTTTCTTAAGCCATGCCCCACCAAACCAAATTTTCTGGAATGTGGATCTCTACCACAGATGGGTGCCGGGGTTTTAAAAAAGACTGACAGAGACACAAACATGGACTGCTTTTTCTGGGAGCCCATTCTAAGATGGGGACACAGGAAGGAAATGTGTTTGGGACACTAGGGGAATGAGCACAGCCTGGAGCGGGCTGGAACAAAGGCGAACTCCCACCACCCCATTAGATCATGCATTCTTCCAGTGCTCCCGAACAAAGGCACCATTGACTCCTGCGCGTGGGTGGCTCCGGACAGCAAAAGGCTGCCCAGTAAATTATTGCATGGTAATCCAACATTGGTAAGTCATCGAGGCTGCTTGTTTTAGTCATGTTTCCAAAGAGGGGAGGCTTATTTCCCCCCTGCTCTGGGCTGAAGGCAGCCTTGCAAAAAATGCATTTTTTCATTTGATCACTTCTAAGTCAGCGTAAAAGTCAGAAAATCTTACCCATTAATTTGGTACAGCTTGATGCCTTATTTGTACAGCTTTGATGCAAAGATGTTAAGTTCATTTCCCAAAACAGCCAGCTGTGTTTATTCACTGGGGAGTGGAAAGATCTCATGTCCAGCACAAAAGTCCTATCTGCACAGGAAGCCTCAAAGTCCTTTTTCAGCACAAACGATAAAAGCTCATTTTAAAAAGGCATTTCACGCTTAGCAAGCACAGCAGATCACAGATGATCAAGGATGCCATGGGCCATTTTGGGGATGGCTCCATCTCATTCACGTACCTGGATTCTGGACTGCAAAGCTACCTCCTGCCACCAGTATCAGCACCAAGACAAGCCAGATTGGGGTTACTGTGGGTCGCGATCCTTGTAAAGTTCATTTGCTTGTATCAAGTTTCCAGAAGCTCCTTCATGACCCATACACAATAGGTATGGGTGAAAACAAGTCACTCACACAAATGAAGGAACACAAGAAAGTGGGAGTTTACCCTCACAAAACGGGAGTTTTACCCAAGAAGCAAAGAAAAAAGGAAAAAAAATTGATCAGAAAAATTTATGTATGCAGAAAAGACAAAAAAGTTGTCTTTTGCCTTTTATTCTTGGCAGAAGAATGCACAGTTATTACCATCCTTTCATTACCGACAGTCCAATGACAACACCAACAGTGCATGCTGTAGTAACAACCCTTGAAAAGTGACAATTCCCACCCATTCCAAGTCACTGTGGGACCTTGGGGTCCAAGCAAGATTACATTTTCCTAAGAGTTTTTTTCAAGTTGGAGCTACAAATACCATCCAGTAAAATCTGAAGCAAGCAACCACCATCACAGCCCCATGAAGATCAGAGCTGGTGGCAGCAGCAGGCCAGAGAAGATGCACCAAAAAGCTTTCCATCAAATTGGACACTTTCCATCCTTGATTCCTGGCAACACGGAAAAGCATCTCTCATGAATGTGTCTTGTGTAAGAACACATCTCCATAGCAATCACAAGAAAGCAATGAATCTTACCTACTTTCAAGTCATTCTCATAGTATTTAACTTAAAGAGCAAATCCCATTTCAATAATTTACCCTCAGAAATTTTAATTTGACAGTAGGAGGTTTTGGAGGGAGTATTCCTGATGTTCAGCTCCAACTGTACCTTTTCAGAGGTGGAGATGTGGGGCTGGAAGAATGACTGAGAAGAAAGACTAAAAACTACTTTTAAACTCCAAAAGTTTAAATAGCTGAAGAAAACTGAGGTCACAGCTTCTTTAAATATGGTATTTGGCCAATTGGCAGAAACATGATTTCTTGTAAAAAGAAAATAAATTTATTAGACTGTAGTGCAGTACCTTGCAAGAAATGTAATACCAGGTAATCTGGTGAGAATTGTGAAACCATTTCTTTAAAGAACAACTAGATCTTATTGACTTGTGAGGGGAAAAACGTCAGATAAAAAGCATTTTGTGAATGTTGTTAGTGCAGGAATTTCAGCAGGTTTTCCTGAGGCCTGTTTTCCTTCTGCATGCCCTCCCAGGAGCCTCACCCTCCAGCAGCTCAATGTCCTCCCCCTGCTCTTTCAACCAGCACACTCAAAGCATGTGTGATGCTTCAGTTTCAGAAGTTCAGCAAACCCAGATGACTGGAGCCAAAGATGTCCTGACCAAAGGCAGCATGAAAATTATTCTGGATGGTGCCCATATGTGTGGGTGAGATGCCCCCTGCTCCAGGCCCTGAACTCCTGGACGTGGGCACACCAGCTCCCACTGGAGCGCTGCCGCTCCACCCAGTTCAATGGCTTCATCACTTATAATAATCAGCCACTAATTTCTATTAAATAACATTTTGAACCTTTTTCCCCTGTCAAAAGGCAGCACTTTCCCCACTCATTCCTGATCCACATATGTGCACAGCCTGCAACAGCTCTAACACCTGGCTTTGCTCCTATCTGAATTAGATATCAAAAACACACAGCTTGTACTGTTGAGCTTAATTAAGAACAAATTAAGTGATATGTCTATATACAATGAGTGCTCTAAGCAGCAGCAAGTTCAGCAGCTCTGGGAATAACACGACCCTCCAGACTGACTCACACACTGCTGGCAGTACAGCCACGGAAAGGCCAGAAATGTTCCCTGCACAGAATGCTGAATTCTCTGGAATTCTGGTATTTTACTCTCCCCTCCAGCCTTTCCAACTCCCACTCACCAGCTCCAGACTTTTTTCAGACAGGTCATAATTAACAGCACTGTTGTTTGGGAATAATACTGTTGCTGCGAGCATCCATCACCTGGCCTGATACAGACTCAACAGCTTTATTTTCTCAAGCATTTAAGTGTTGCCCTCTTCAGTAAACATTTAAGAAAACTAACTTTGAGCACATTTGAATCTTGCTATTTAACTCTGCACAGTTTGCACATCTCCTGTCTCTCCATCTTCCCCTCCTCCCAAGAGACTCCAGCGATGGATTTTAAGCAGCAGCTGACCTGCCATCACGCTAACTTGTAATGCATTTTCAGTCAACTACAGGCTTATGCACAAGCTACCATTATTTATGGAACACAAATTGCAGCAATATCCATAGAGCCCATTTTCAACCACCCACATGCACAATGGTTTTACTTTCTCAGCCTATTAAGCTGGGGAAGAAATTGGGATAAACAGACTCGACAAAACCATTGCTGGAGCAAGGCCATTTCCAAAACAAAGCTTGCCACTGAGTTATGTTTCAAATATGTTTTGGAAAGTCAAAAGCAAAGCTCTTCCAAATTTTTACTGAAGCAGAGAAGAACTGCACTCCAGTTCCCAACTCACACGTAACAGCCAGCATATGCCTTCAACTTTGCCTCTGGAGAACAACCTGTACACACTGCCAGTGCTTGTGGAAGTTGCAAAGGTGTGGTAAACACGCAAGTGTGTGAGTTCATGTTCACCCAGATATCCCATCTGGAGACACATGAAGGACAAAGTACTACTAAATGCAGTGACTATTTCTAAGAAAAGAGTTTATCCAAAAAACACAAGTACTCGAGAAGGTAGCATGGCTTAGCATGAACGGACAGAAGCAATTCTGTTAGATTATTTTGGAACACTATGAATAAAGAAAATAAAATTGGATGCTTCCTGCTGACCCTTCAAAGGTAATGTTAAGTCCAGGCTTCTTGAGACTTCCAACTGCAAAATCTGCAGCTCTTAATTTAATGGACAGATTAGAACAGAGCCAGATCTGCTTCACATCAGGCTCCAAAACACCTAAATGTATCCACACGAGACCTCGATCTGGAAAGCTACATGTAGATCAAAATTCGTTCCACAGGCTAAAGGCTGCTCATCCAGGAACAGAGAAAACTGTGAAAAAGAAAAAGAATGGGTACATGAACAGTCCTTCCTTACTGTTTTGTATGAGGGGGATTTCTGGACTGAGACATTACTTTTCTGCTTTTTAAATGAAGGATTGAGAAGAAGGTAAAAACAGAGCTGCTGAAGTGGGACCAAACACCTCCTGGGATACTGCTGAGACAGTATGATGTCAAATGAGTTTCCTGGAAAAAGTGCTTTCCTACAACAGCCCCAGCATATATATAAAAAAAATAAACATTAATGCATTTAAAAAACCTTCCGTGGGAACTTCTAATTTGCTGAGCTTATATAGTGGTGTTGAAACTTGGGCCATACAGCGTGGTATGAAGCTAAATGTTAGCGCCTGGTTCCAAGTGTCAGGAATGCAATGGAACCCTGGGAATTCCAGATGTGCAATTAATTCACCTTGTTAGCAGCAGAGCAGAGAGGCAGCTGTGCTTAAAAGCCTGAGCAGCCTGGTGGAAGCTATGCAAAGAAATGCATTTCATTCCCAGATGGTTCAGAGCCTCCCAACAAATGCCAAGGACCATCGTGCACACAGGAGGACAAACCTCCCATGCCCTAGCCCTGTGTTGAGAGGTACATGCCACAGCTTGTTAGATCACACCACACCCTCCCCAATCCCGCACACATTCTTCAAGGAGAACATCTTGGGATTTCCTTAGGTAACAGCATTGCCCAAAAGAGGGTGATTGCACAGAAAATGAGTTTAACCATCTGCACTGAATGCCAAGTGATGAGATTTTCTTCACGCACACTACACTGCTGTGAAGCCTAACGGAATACTACCAGAGAGAAGATATTTTTCCCCGGAGAAAAACTTAAAAAATTCTTTCTCTAATTAGTACTACTAAGGCAGTTACATTCATTTAAAAAATGCTGAATCCCTAGGTAATGAAAAAGCTCTTTTTGAAGTTAGATATCAACTGTCAGAACTCTGTTAGTAATGTAAAATACCATGCATTAAAACTTCAAGCAATTTGTTGGCCATCAGTAGAAGCCCACGAAATAGAGGTCAAGAGAATTCTTTTTCCCTCTCCTTTCAGGGTCCTTAGTTTGCATGCTGACACTTTTGACAGTATTTTTTAGGGTAGGGAAGAAACAGCCACTTAGGCCCATCTGTAAAGCCTCTGCCTCTGTGAAGTCTCAAACAATACAGTGCTCTCAAGGCTTTGTTTTCACTAAATTCTTAAATTTAGTGACAAGTCAAACCCAAACCAACCTGCTTGTGGTCCCCTTCAATCTACAGACACCCCAAGAAAGCTGAAGAGCATCACGCTCTTCAATCTACTTCTGAGGCTTGGCAACAAGGGTTTGGCCTCTCCAAAACCCCAGAATTCCAAGGCTCCACAGTATTTATTCCGTATCTCTGTTCCTCTATACCTGCCTAGACAGGTACCTCACTCAGGAGTCACAGAAAGTTACCACCACACAACCCCAAATGCTAATCTTCACAGTATCACTTCAAAAAAAGATCTATACAACAGTGCAATAGAAATGGAGCAAAATCCAAAAGATACCAAATGGTACAAATTCTAGAGGCTTGTTTCCTTGATGGTCTGATCAGATAATTATTTTTTAAAGTTCACCACTTCCCAGTAAAATTCTGATATCAAATGAATATCAGTCCTTATCCTTAAAAGAATTAATAGGGCAAAATTTGCACTCATAGGCAAAAAACCCCAAAACCTAATTTTAAACCCTCAACAGCAGCATACATCAGCCATAGTAAGATAGCTGTCTTCTTCTGGCACAATGCATTTCATGATGGGTCTCTACTTCAATGACATAAAATTTAGAGACAAAAAAGGAGATTCAGCAGTTGCAAGAGCCTCTGAAAGGAGAAAATTAGTCAAACCCAGGGTCTGTCCATGTTAAGGCAATGTTGTAAATGCAGTTGACCAGCGGGGGAAGGATCTTGGTTCATCACAAACACATGCAACACTGACACTGCCTTCTACCCTCAAACTTCTCCTTATAGAACTTCACACTAAATTAAAAGTGAAAAGCCTTGCTCTACAGTGTTTTCAGTTTGCAAAGAAGAGCTGATAGAGATTAAAAGCTTATGAAGGACTCCATCTTAAATGCAAGGCAGCAGATGGACACAAGCAGAAGAAATACTAATGATTGCCAAGATCCAAGTGGGTAAAGTGAGACATTTGCAGCCAATCACCCAAAATAACATTCAATTTCTGGTTTTGCTAAAACACGAGGGGTGGGTGAGAAGGAGCCCTAGGAGCAGAGGAATAAACATAAAAGGTAACCACAACACAGGGCGTCCTACGTGCCAGCTTCTGGGTTGAGTTTTATGAGGGAAGTCTTTATGGGTACTGGATATCTACATGGATATCTTCAGAGTCACATCTGACTGCAGAAGTCAAAAGCTGTGAGAGATGCATGTTTGAATCCCAGTTGCCTCTTAGGCTGATTTTTTTCCCTAACACTAAAAAGAACTGTCATTATTGTGGAGAGCTTCTTCATTCTACCCATTCAAGCAGAAGAGCAAAGGGTTCAGAAGCTATGTAAGACATGACAGGGCACAGACCAAACTCCAGGTAAGTGTTACTTCCATAGGGCAATGCATTCCAGCAAGAGGAACAACTGCCTCCTGTTTGCAGAGAGTCAGCTAACAGCCATGCTTGCCTGAGTCACTGCAAATAACTCCATATGCCTCTCAGGGGCACTGTCATGAAAAAAGTTTTAACATAAAAAGTTATGCAGCAATATCAGATAGAACAGCCTCCCTCTGGATGAGTAAATGGACAGTGATAACCTTCTTGGATGTCTCACTCCTCTGAAGAATTGGAAAGCAGTTTTAGTTTCCAAAAAAGAACACTTCAAGTACTTCAAATGAGTGGACAAGTTGCATGCTCAGATTTCCTTCCACCAAGGTGTGATGACCCTATATTTGCTGTAGATGATTGGTATTACTACCAAAAAAAAAGGTAGTCTTTTACTTCAACAAGCCTTTTTATGAAAAAAGTATTCTATTTTCTTTTACAAGTCAGGAAAAAAAGTAATTTTTAAGCTCATTCAACATTTCCACTACCAGCACGTAGTACCACCCTGATACTTGCTGGATTTTCTTAATACACAAAAAAAAGGCTCTAGTACAGTCTAGTTTAATTTCAGGTCTCCCTATACAAGCCAATGCAAAGAAAAGCATTGCTATTAAACAAACAAAAAAAAAAAAGTCATGGGCCCATGATTAGATCTAGATTTCACACAACTGACAAGAAGAAAGTCTTAAATCAATACCAGCAATGATCTAATAGCTTTCAGATCACACTGGGGTACTTCTACAAGAAGTTATCTGAACTTTTATCTCAATTACCTTTTGCGAGTCTAAGGCTAGCAGTAAAAAGTTAATTTTCAGTCCATTAAAACCCAGCAATTTACATTTCTTTTAGCAAGTGTATAAAGAAATCCAGATCTGCGCTGCTGATTTCTGAAGGACAGTGATGATGGTAGAGATGAGGAATAAGAAGTTGGCAGCGTTGACAATTTAGCAGGGAGCATTTTCCTGGAATAGCTGATTTTGCTGAGAAAAAGGGAACAGCTTTCCCTATACTCACAGTGCAGTATCACTCTGGTAAAATACTGCTAGACTAAGCAGAGTTTACTCTGAATAATGAGTAGGAAGAGACCTTCAGGGAGTTTCAGGATGCATTCATGCTTAGCCTCCTACCTCTCACTTCAGCTCCAAGAGTGGAATTTCCTTCCTCCTCTCAATCATCTTTTATCTAGACCCCTAAGTACTGAAGGTAAGTAAATAAGAGGGAAAAAAAGAATTGAGAAAAACCCCCACAAAATATGAAAGTCAGAGAGAATGCAGCTAAAAATTTGTACACAAAGTAGTTTTCATCCATGTCAAGGTCACTAATACTGAAGCAAGTCACTATGCTGATCACACACTGTTTCGTTTCCTCAGGTATTACTGAGCTAGTGACCTAACTAGGTCTGGTTACCTTTTATGTTTATTTATGTTGCAGAAAGACAGGGCGGTTGGACAGATTGGCTTTTTAAGGACATTTCAATCTCCCAGGAACATTAAGTACATAAATTATTCACTGCTTCATTAACCAAGAGACTAGATAGTAATAGCTTGCAAATTTAAACCACATTGCCCAATATGAGTATATCCTCCGCCACACTTGCTGGTTGAAGAGTAATCTATGTTCCCCCATCTCAGTCTCCCACAGCTCCTGAGAAAACACAGCCAGGCTGTTCCCAGTTTCAGTGACATACCAATAAGCTTTGGAAATAAGATGAACTTCAATAGGTAAATCTGTGAGCATGAAGATGCAGAAGAAAATTACTGTGCTATCTAGCAGCAGTCATATATATTACAGTGCGATTCAGAAATTGGGTTTTTGTAATCAGCTCTTCTCAAGATTCAACCCCTTCCTTCCAAAACATACCGAGCTTTCAAGGTCCCTCTGACACAGACAGTTTTACAACTGAAAAAGGTGGATTTGCTAAGCAAAGTTTTCCTAATCATTTCTATCTCTATAGCAAACCAACACAGAGCTGTGCCAAGTCTCTGTGTATAGGATAGTCTCCACATAGTGTTTAAATGAGCATTAAACTAAACTAAAAAAAAGAGACAGTGAGTCCTGGTTATGAGCTCTCTGAGCTTGTTCTCCAGGCCCAGGAGGATGCTGAGTGTCAGCACAGAGAAAACTCAAAGCTCCCCCTTTTCCCACACTGCTATTAAATCCTTTTATAAGCAACTAATTCTCCCAGTTCCCACTTCCAAGTCTAACAATGAAGTGCTCCAACAGCTCTTTGGATAATCTCTCAAGCCTAATACCCACCACTAGCCACAGATCTTAAAAGTGTACTCAAACAGAACATCATTCAGGAGGGGAAAAAAAGTACCTTCAAACCTATGCAAAAGGCAATTTTAAAACAGTGAAAGCTTGATAAGGAACCTGCAGGCAAAGAGCTGGTTTAATCATTGATCTGCTCAGACAAATCACCACCACTCCTCAAGACAGTCATCATTCTCCCAAAGGGAAAGTATTAAAAAATTAAGAAGAAATGAATACAATTCAGGTTTGCAGTGTGGTTCAAAGGCAGAAGCTTAATGTCCTGCATCCAGCTGAGTGTGCAAGCCCAAGAAGGGCTGTGGTCCATGACCAGGGCTGCCAAATCCGTTCAGACACACCACATCTGCTCCCTTTTGATCACTCACAGTCTGGACAGCCCAATCCAGCACAAACTGTACTAACATTTTTTGTTTTCCTCCTGTTTACCCCTCAAACTTGCAGCTGCAGTGGGAAGTCTCTCCTCCCTCTCACAGCAGCCCCACCGGGCCACAAGTTGCAGAACAGCACGTAGAGTAAATCTGCTCTCATGTGTCGGCTCCAAATCCACAGCTCACCCCACCCCACTGAGCACAAGATCCAGAGCTCCCCAGCCAAGGATCCAGAACCCTCCTTACAGCAGGACCACATTTCACAGGGCAACTGCTAAGTGCCATGAGCAACAGATAAATCACTTGTGCTTCAAATTTGAGGATTAAATGAAAGAGGTGTCACTATAAAGGACATGCCCCATCCCTCTTCTGCACATGAGAAGCACTTGCTTCTTCCCTTTTCCTCTTGCTTCAGCTTGCAGGCCTTTACCAAACAGCCAGGGAGCTGAAGCCAGTTCCGGCTACAGATCAGGGACAGGAAATCAGCCAGTGCTGTAGTCAGTGTGCTCCAGTGTGCTTGCACATTCCCCACGAGGAGTGGCAGGACAGCCAAGAGAAATTTCTGTCCTTGATCTCATGGCCATCTCCTTTGAGGAGAAGTGTTTGTAGGGGGTAGTGGTGTTCACTTTTTTACTCCCAGAACATCAACAGAAGACTTTGTATTCATTCAAGCACCTTATGTTTAACATTAGGGCATTATCCAGCAAATCAGAGCGTCATGCTGCTATCTTAACAGTTGGAGCTCTTCAGTATTTTAAGATGTTTTGCTCCTTTCAGTAAGTTACCATTCACTCCATCCCAATTTCAGAAGAAGGTAGGAAGGAGTTTTGAGACTGTATAGGCACATACTCTCTCAAAAAAATTCAGTCCTAAGAGCTTAACTGATATTCCACATAAGGTCAGCAGAGTTTAAATGATCAACAGCAGTGATCCATGGGGAAAAAGGTATTCTGCACCACGTACTCTGCCAAATGCTACCAGAGCCCAGTAACCTCAGCAGCAAGACTCCAGTGACATTCAGCCTCACTGTGGTATTCCCAAAAACATCCAAGGTGCCCCTTCCTACATAAACTTTTCCATCTCAAGCCTTCCCATCTCTCTAATTTTCCCCCGCTTTTTTCAACTTCTTTAAGTTTAATCCATGTTGTCAACCCCTCACTTCCCCAAATACCTTCTTAAACTCAATCACCAAATCCAAACAGCATCAAGCTCTTGAGAGTTATGCCAAATAGTGCATGGCTGAGTGTTTCTCCCAGAGTTAATTCGGATCTCATCAATGGAAGTGAATAACTCCAATGTTTCCCTCCCAGCACGCCATACAAAACACACCCATGGGGTATTTTTATCTGCTGAGGTGCTACTGAACAATCCGATCTTGCTGCAGCCTTTTGTGTTCCTCAGAAACCACGTAATCAACTTCATTAGCCGTAACTTCAATAACTATATTATCTGAAAATATTACCTCTTCACTTTCTAGAGAGATTAAAAACCACAGATGCCAGCAGAGGTTCTTGAGAAACCTATTTCTAACCTCTAATGAAAAAGTGACGGCACCAGTTTTTCCCTCCTCATCACAAGCAAAACCTGGAGTGTAAAAGCTTTCCAAGCCTACTCCATGCTCTAGCAAGTGATCTCCTAATTTTTTTTTTAATCCAGAACACACCTTAAACAACTTCTTGGTTTATTAATTTCACTGAAAAGGGGTAAGTTAAGTTTAGAAGCATCACTGCCCTGATCTGCCCTATACTGTATTCCCAGCCCAGCTTGGCTGATCACCAAAATACCCTCCTGGCTGCAGCTAAGGATTAGGAAGGAGCTGGGCTTTCTTTTCTTTCACTTTAAAAATCCTTAAGATCACTGCAACAACAGCTTTGAGGCGATACTACTGCTGTCCCAGGATGGATAACTGCACCCAAACCCTGTTAAACTCACTAGGACAGTGAGTACCCTCCCTTGGTAACACTGTCATCTGGCAGAATTTACCACCTGAGGCTCAGCAACAAAGAGCAGAAAACAGCTTTTGCATCTCTTGCTCTACACCAAGTCAAGCCTCCAACTAGATGGTCATCAAAGTGACCAAGCATCTGCCCAGTGGGGGTCCTCCCAACACCTGCAGTGTTGAGTGGCACAAACCCATTTAACTGATGACATCCACTCTTCAGGAGCTCAACATCACCAGCTATAATCAAAACATCAGCAAAAACAAGGATGGTGACCTGGAAAGGGAGACTAGCACATGGTGATCTGTCCCAAGGATGCTAAGAAGGCAGATGAAACCACGACCAAGGTTCATTCCCAGTCCATCACAACAGACCATTTTTGTTCCAAGCTTCAAAAGGGCGGATGTGCTTTAAGCCTCCCAGCCCAGCTGAAACAGCTGAGGTGACCCTGCCCTGGGTGGCAAGGGCTGCCATACCAAACCAGCTCAGAGGGCTGCTTTAGAGGAGGTGGACTTGAACAAAGAGAAGCCTAAGCTCCTTCTCCCACTCCTCTTCCTCCTCTGCCTGGAGGTTGGGAGCAAAGTTTTGTAAAACACTGCTCCTAGACATGCAAACCAGAGCAGATCAAGCCGATGTTCATATGTATTTACACATTATGTTTACAAAAGTCTTGGAATTAATAAGGTAAGTCATTTCATATGTCCGCAGGGGGTGGGGGCAGAGGAGGAAACACTGTAAGTTCAGAAATGAGCACCATCTGTTCTTTTGGGCTGCTTGGCTCTCCCTTCCAGCTTGGGTGAGCTCTTTGAACCAGGCTCTAGTGATGTGGAGAGGTGCCTTCTGCATCACCCTCACCTTCACACACACACACACACAAAGTATCAGCTTGTTCAGCCAACACTCAATACACACCTCCTACTTTTCTTGAGCTGTTACTTCTACTGCAGTTTCTGCTTTCCAACACAGTACAAAAACTCAAATTCTCAAATTCAGAGATAAGCTTGCTACTAACAGTAGTAGAAATCAGCCCAGGGAGATGTGATGTGGAGAGGGCTTCTAAACTGCCTGAAGGGGAAATCTCATTCCAGGTTTTTTCTACCCACCTCTTTTTACTTTCAAACATTTTAAAACTTCCAAGCTCTAAAGACTCAGAATAAAGGCTTTTTAGGCACCTCAGAACAGCTCTTTCCGAGCTCCAGTAACAGGATGCAATAGCTGCTCCATCACACTCACCTATGAGAAGGGTCAACTCCATCTACTCTTTCTTAACACTCAGTTGTGCAACACTCACATGCATGCTAGTCTCTGCCACATCAGAAGCAGTCCCTTGCTCCAGGGCTCAAACACCACTGTTGTCTTTCAGATGTTTCAGATATTTAATAACTCTTTCAGGAGAACAGGACAATTCATACCTTTCATTCACTGCTACAGTTACTGCAACTGAGGTTCAGGTTCAGGGAACACCTAAAGAGAAAAACACTTCTCATTTCTTAATGTGAAGTTGGAAACGCATCACTTTGGTGTTTGCTCCTTGAAAGAATGCACAAAGCTCTGCAGAAAATACAAACTGACAACAAAATCTTCAAGTAGGGAAACATCAAGTCCAGAGACCTTCAAAGCAAGCACATCCCACCAAGGGGACCAGCAGGGGCAACAAACCATCCCTCAACCCTGCCTAGCACATGCTTTGTGCAACCACTGAATGAGATGTTCCCAAGCAGTCAGTTACAGAAATAAGTGACCCAGCAGAGAGGTCACCAATTCAACTTCCCCTTCTTCTTTCCAGTCACTTAAGTGTTTTTTCTTAAGGCAATATCTCTGTGTTACATGGATGTAAGCACCCAAACCAACCTAATCTGAAAAGTTGCCTTATAATTGATGCTTAACAAGCAGGGGTTCAGCAGTCTGCTTTGTGACTGCTACCGGGAAAATCATGATTGTCATGAACAAGAAATTGTACAAATCCAAAGAGGCACAACTACACAGGGAGATGCCCTTGACATCAACACCAATTTGAGTTACTGTATCACTGCATGAACAAATATCAGGAAGAGAACTTGAAAGTTTTCAGAATGAGATTGGACAAATCTCTGGGTAACCTGGCCTGAATTCAACATTGGTTCTGCTCCAAGCAAAAGTCTGGATTAGAAGTCCAGAAGGGTCTGTGGTCCCTTCTAAATTCACCTCTTCTATGAACAGAAGCAGAAAGGGATTAAGGTCCAAGCTGCAGACAGATACACTGAGAATATACATGACTGATCTCTCATGAGAATCAGTGGCACCTAAGTTAAAGGAGCCAGGAAACTTTGGAGAGCAACCACACTAAGACAGTCAGCTGAAGGGGTCTCAGGGTTCACTGACCAAAAGCTACACCTACGCCTGACCAAAAGGACACCCACCCCTGGGAGAGGATCCAGCCCGAGTAACATAGCCAGAGCACATTACAGCTGCAGGCCCACGTGCTTCACTGCCATAGCCCTCCACGCAGAGGACAAACATTTGGGTACACACAGGGACCCAAAAGGCCTTATCAGCACAGAGAGAGGTTTCCTCATGAGGGCTGTTGTCCTTCAGAGAATAGATTGCTCAGGTCTGATTTTTACACAAATTATCCAAAATGAACAGGACTGCTGCTGAACACTGCAGATGGAAACAGATTCTCCATCCTCTCTGCTGGCTCCAGAACCCTCAGCTCACCTCTGCTCTGCAAACCCAAACCTGCCCCTCCAGGAACTCTGCATGCAGCAGATGCAAAGGCAGTGCCAGCTACGTTGGGTCTTGCAGGGAGTACACAGGCAGTGTCTGTGGTATATGGTCCTTCCTGCAAACTGCATCAAGCTTTCCATAGGTAAGTCACTAAGAAATCAGAAACCCTTTTAAGGAAACCATGAAAGCTGTAGAGAAGAAAAAAAAATAACCAGAAGTGTTATGCGCAGGAAAGTTGAATTTTCTAAAATTAGTATATTTTCAAAAATTTTTGAAGTATTAAAAGATCAAAATTATTTTCCTCCACCTGCACAAAAGAGGAGCAGAAAAGCACCCTCCTCTGTACCAGTACCACAGGACAGGCAACACACAGGACCCTAATTCTGCCTGAAGCAGTTCAGTGAATCCACAACCAAGGACATGTTTGGTGACAAGAGAAGATACGTACTTACGAGCCATACATGACACTGTACCCCACTAGCAATGGCATGGGAATTCAGCATTGAGTATATTTAAAGGCTTTCTAAATAGAGCCAAGGGGAAGACACTTCTGTTTCATAGCAACCTCCAAGGTTTTGAAGTTTGTTTCTGTTCTTTTCCTGGGACAGAAACAGAATGTCCCTGACATTTTTCAGGAACAAAACTGTAATGAGTTATCACAGTTGTAGATCAGCACCTTGCTCCTTCCAGGGGCATAACCCCCTGAGTAGGCTGGGTAGAGGTTCAAAACATTTCTCACTCCAGAAAAATAATCTGGCATTTTCCCTATCAGTTCATTTCAGATCAAGAACTTGAAACCCTGTCTCTGCAACCCAGAGATTGTGCTTTAAAAAACTAAGTACATAGAAATGTTACTGTGCTAGTGTCCAGACCAACTTCTCTTCCTAAGGCTTTAAAGTCAGAATCAATCTTGGTGATATACTGCTCTTAAGTAGGAATGCTTATCTTGGCAAAACTTCATTTAACTGAGAATGCTCTGCTGAAGAGGTTAGGAAGGAAGGATCTAGCTGAGAGCCCCGAGCTATCTCGGCTTGCTGACAAAACTCTCAACTTCAGAGCTGCCTGCTACTCCCCGATCCCAAGAAATCACAACCTTCTCCTCACCCACATAGACCAAGTGGATCAGAGGGGCAAAGTCTATTTTGATGGTCAGTTACTAGACAGCCCTAAAGGACATTCAATCTGTCCATTTAATCTTCTACTTCTCCATCATCCATTGAACTTTTTTAGAGCAGGGTCAGGCAATGAATCTGTATGTCAATTCCCAATACATACATATATAGAAGACTTTATAATTATATAATTAAATTTTTTAAACATTTTAATTCACCTCAAAGGCAGCAAGTCTCCAGCAGAAAAGCACAGTAACAATCAGCACCTGGCAATTTCTACCTCTGCAAAGCCTCCTTTCAAGGGGCTCTGCTATCCCTAGAATACAAAGAAAAACAGAAGGAACTAAATACTGGTTTGGGTTGCACTTTACTTCTAAGGAGCAGAACAAAAACTTGAAAGCCTGGCTGAGGAAACAGGAAAACTGCAGATCCCAGAAACAATAGGATCAGCCAGGTTCCTTTCCTAGGTTTTACCCCTAATTGTTTCCCCGTGCTTTTAGAGAGAATTTTAATGCCTATATGTTTAAGAAATCTTCAGGAAAAGCCTATCAGCTTCCAACAGCGTGCTGGAGTATCACAGGGCAGCTGGGCTGGAGAGCAGACCCTTGGAACATACCCTACAAGCCTCTGAGGGCCATGATGAACCTGGGAAAGGAGTATTCCAGCTATCAGGGACAGCACTTATGTCACTATGGATAAAGTGAACCTAGTCTGTGTGGGGTTGAGTGCTTTTTTGTTCAGATGTCCAACCTGGTGCTGGCAGCAGCCAAATGATGACACCTTGGGAAAGCCCAGGAATAGGTAAAGTGTATAAAGGACTTTTTGCAGCACACTTGAATTTCCAACACCATGCAATTTGGGCACCAAGCCAGAGATGGTGGTTTTCCACCCACCATCTACTTGTAGCATGGACCTGGCCTTGAGGTTTCAGGCTGGTCCAGTACCATTTCTACTCTTTTCACTAGAGAAGTACCCTTGAATAGATTTCATGCTTGAGCATCCCAGGTCGCTTATGCTTGGACCACGTGTCACCTCCAACATGCCCCCGCTGGAAGTTGCAGCCCAGCCAACCACTGGTCATTCAGTGTCCTGCAGTGCCTCGGCCTGAAGGGCAGATAACCTACAGACCCAGTGGGACATATACTTCGATGTGTTGAGCAATCCCTTTTGCCAGCAGCATTTAATTTTGGGAAATTCACCAGTAAACAAAAGAGGAAGGCATGAAGAGCAGCTTGGCTTTTTACCGCACTTTTGCAGGAGAAGCCATATAATTCTCAGCAGCTGTTGAAGGGCAGGCACTCAAAGCCAGGTGAAGACCACTGATCTCTGGTCTGCCTTTCTTAGTTTTATTTCTTTTAAAAAACTTTGACTAGCTATAATACCACAGGGAGAAAAAAATAAAATAGTGTTGTCTGTTGGGTTTTAAATGCAAAATAATCATATGCAAAAAGCTGGAAAGAAGCACGGAAAACCCCTGGATCTCTTTCACAGATTTTCATTGCTTTCTACACTTTCACCTCCCGCACAGTTTTGCTTCTATCACACACTAAAAGCAAAGAACAATTATGTGGAGATTCCCAGGCTGGTACAAAGCCACAACCAGGAATCAGCTCTGAAATACAGGGGTTTGGCAAAACACAATGAGAAACCACAAAGAAGAAAGGAAGCCTTGGACACGAGAGGCAAGACAAACACTAAAACCAAGTGGCTACAACAGTCCTACCACTTCGAGTCTCAGTGTCTTCCACAGCTATGGTAGTGGAATAGAAATGCACTGGAAGCAAAAAAGAAAAAGGAATGAAATGAAGAAACCTCTTTCCCCCTAAAAGCTAAGGAGCTAAAGCCTGCTGTACCAACCTGACAACAAAGTTCCCAGGGAAAAAGCAAGCTGCCAGTTATATTCCCAAATTTAGCACAGAAATATTGTGACCTATGACAGTGACTAATTCCTAACTTACAACCACAAGGACAAATAGAAGCTTTAAAAAAAAGCTTACAGAAGCATGCTACTCATTTGAACTTCAAAAAAAACCTCAGCATAACAGCACTTTCTCATAAAAAAAAAATCTATAGTCCCCACTATTTTTTTAAAGGAAGTTGAATGCTCTTCTGTGGGAACCCAGAATGCAGAGAATATTTATCTGCCTGTTTTGAAGGGTTCTACCCCCCTGGACAACACTGTTTTTGACCTTCATCCATGGAGAAAATTGCCTACCCTCTGGGAAGAATTAGAATCTACACTGGTGTGAACTAGGTTATAGAATACTATGTAAGATTGTTGCACGGTGACAAATTTAGAGGTTTTGGGTTTACTAATATAGTAAGTAGATAAAAGCAAAGAAACATCAAAATGGAGGACTGTTGTTGTTCTCCAGACCTCCTTCTTCTACTACTCTATATTCTGCAGTACAAGAAGTTTGGGATGATTGGATAAAGAATTCCGCAGTTCCTGTCTGTGTGACCAGACAATTTATTAGACATTGGTAGAAAAGTGAAAATATCTTTCGTTTTAAGGTGATTTACCTTTAAAAGGCTGTGTAATCTTGATAATTTGGCTTTTCTTGTATTCTCTACTTTGTGCTATGTCTGGGTCACATTAGTGGCTCATATTTCGCTGATAACACTTAATAAACAACTACAGAAGAAAGAGAAGGCTAAAAGTCCCGTTCGTCTCTGACTCCTGGCAAAGACTCTAAAAAGCCTCCCCCATCAGGGGAGACACAATTAAGGTGCTGGACTGTGTCACTCTTCCACTAAAAATCTCCAGATAAATTAAAATCATTTTACAATTAACTTCTGAAGATGGAAAGTACATCTATGCACTCACTCTGAAAACATTTAGCTGTGCTCCATGTGAAGTCAGGGAGCAGTGCATCAGCTCAAGCCCCAGCACTGCCACACACCAATCACGGCCAAGAAAGCAACAAACTTTAGCACTTTTGGAACAAAGGCACAACCAGTAAGCAATAGTAAGTAACCCAGATCTTTTTATCAAATTTTTTCACATTCAGTTTTTAAGACCATCTGATGCACAAGTTTCAAAGCTGCATGGAAAGGAGCATCCTCCTGATGAAGTATTATCTGATTTTGGGATTGTTCAGAGTCTGGATGAGGAAGCACCATTAATTGCTCCTTATCAAAATACACACTTCTCTGCTGAGCTGGGAGTTTGAAGATTAGATGATCCTACTAAATCAGGGGGAATCCTCATCACATGAGGAGGCAAAAAAGACAGCTGTGCAGTGCAATGGAAGGCAGAAGGGAGCAATCATTATGTTGCCAAAACCTGAACTTCAGAAAACCTCCCCTTATGCCTACCGTTTTAGGAAGACTAACAAAAAAATCCAACCAAACAAACAAAAAAACACACAAGCCCACAGCTTGTTACCTTTCCCTTATGTTTGTTCCACATCCCAGTTTTCCGCAGAATTGCAATTCCACACAAGTTACGGGTAACTTTCACAGCTGCACAAGAGACAGACAGATGGATACAGGACAATACCTGGCAAGTGCCCTTACAAGCCTGACATAAGCCTGTGTATCTGCTCACACCATCAGATACAGCACAATAAAAGCTGTGTGGTCACTGTTAAGATTTCCACAATGACAAAATGCAGATACCAACAGCTGACAGCTGCTGTAAAGGAAACAGCTTGAGATGGGAGGCTCAGGAAATTGCTCTCCATCATTCCATGCACTATTTACGTCTGGAATCTTGTCTCTGCAACCACAATGGCCAGAGATACTTGTGGTTCAGGTTTATGTTTAGGGACACAGCTTCATAGTTAAAGAATCCCACCAAATAAAGGCCCTGCCTGCCTTTACCTTCTCATCTGAAAAGCATGACTTTAGTTTGGGGCAAGCTCAGCAAAGTTAGGGGTCCTGAAAACAAAGAATTTGGGTTTTACAGCAGTTACAACTACTGGGAAAAAGGAAATTGCAGAAACTTATTTTCTGTATGGTACAGATCAGTACACTGTCATTTTTTCCTCTGTATCATCACCTGTGCCTTGTTCCCTTATATATGCCTGCACAGCAATCAACAAGAAAAAAACCCCAATTCTTCAGAAATCCCAAGCTCAGTCCCTTACTTACAATAATCACACAACCTAGTGAATGGTAGCACACTAAACCCCAATTTATCCAAGAGACGGTCTCTTCTTCGCTCAGAAAAGCAGCTCCTTAGCATGGGGTCAAGAGGACATCAGCGAGCACAACTCCTTCCAAAACCTGGTGCTTTTTAAAATACAAGACGTGCTTCAGCTTTCAGTGAACCTGTCAACACCAACACAATAGCCCTGCCTTGAGCACTCTATTTTTAACATTTTCCATCCATGCAAAAGACAACTAATTAATAAATCTAACAGAAGTATAACTAGATAGAGAGAGAGTTGAACAAAACTTTTTTCAGGGCCAGCCCAAATAACACGAGCACAAGCCACAACCGTAGGCAGACCAAATGTGTTGCAGGGATTACTGAATTACAAACATATATCGGCCTCAAAGACAGAAGAGATGCCAAAAACTGATGCCTGGTCACCTGGGGGCACATGGTGGAATTGAATCCAATGCAGAGGTCAGTGCACTATATACTTATATGATGCAGTAAGCGTCATCTGGTATGGTTGCCATGGAGAATAGGTGCTGTAAAGGATAAAGCTGACCTTAAATAGCTCATTATTTATTGGATGCATCTGGTTCCTTTAATTTTCCTGAGGATGTCTAGGATGACTGTAAATCAGAGTGCTTGCAGAGCTCTTTAACGCCCCTGGCCTGTGTACATGTGTGCACACTATCTTTAGCCAACAAGCCCTTACTTGCCTTGCTGGCAGGATTCAGCTTGTGCTGCAGCTGGAGACACCCTGCTCCAGAGCAGTCACAAACTCACTGCCTTGGGAGATAACAATGCATTCAGCATCAAAAATAAAAAGAACCAGAGGTTTTTCACTCTCTCCTAGGAGGAAGGAAGGGCTCAGCACTCCAAAAGCCCCAGCAAGACTCTGCAGCTTATGTATCACAGTGACTTCACATTGCTTTTGAAACTAAGCCCACTCTGGACAGCTTTCAAGCATTATCTGGGGAGGAGGGAGCTGACCCTTCACCACCTTTCCCCCAAATGTGAGCAAGAGGGAAACATGAAGTTGCACTACAATGCTGTGCCTGGCCTTGCAAAGGAGCTTTCTCTGATCTGATGAAAGAGCATCTGTCCACATGCTCTGCTTCCAAGCAGAAATAAACCAGAAATGTCCTTGGTGCACATGCTACACAAGCACCCCCACAACCTGAACACCCCATCAGTGATCCCAGTACCTCTTCCCAGCACATCAGAGGCAGCTCCAGGTCAGCAGATGGACTGAATCTTTCCAGCAAGAGTTGACTGGGCAGGAACTGTTGCATACCCATGGAAAAATGCATTGCTCTGGGGGTTTTCTTGCTCATCTTTAGCTCTGTGTGGGCAGGACATGCACTAAAGGAAGACCTCAGTAAGAAAAGCCCTCAGGTACGCTAAATTTGTTTTCCATTCCTCCAGGCACTCGGAAGATTAAGCAAGTAGGTGAAAGTTGCATAAAAAACCTCAACCCTCTCCCTAGGACCAATAAATACAGTTCATTTGCAGGATCAAAGAATCCTCTTTTTGTCCCCAAAATCAGAAGGCATTACCATTTTTATAACTATTAACTGCAAAGATCTATCACCATTCATTGGTTGTCTCTGTTTGTTTGAAGAGCAGCACTGTACAGGTGGCAGCTGACTTGCAAGGAAATCTCCTCCTAGGAGACACATATGCCGACTTTTGTTAAAAAGCTTCCTAAGAGATGAAAAGAAAGAAACACTGATGCAACAGCAAGAGCTGCTTTAGCAATTAACCCAAATCACTTCAGCCTCCCTCTCTCCTTATGTTTAACTCTTAGATATGCAATGAATATCAGAGGCACAAAACTCCTTCATGGGCTTTATCTCATCCATCACTATGAGAACTTTGAACCCACAAACAGAAAAGCAAATTATTACGGTGTTAATAATTCTAAAATGAGTAAGCCTATAATTTTAATTGCATTGGAACACAGTATCTCCATCTTCAGCATCATTTATGGGAAATATTTACTTTCACATTATTTTTTTAATAGCTCTTTGTGATGAAAAGCTTTAACAAGACAAACAAGTGGACCATCTATCAAGTCATTTTTCTAGTCTAGGTCAATCTGTTGCCCTTCAATCTACTTCCAGGCTAGTCAAGCAAATGCATAAAGATCACTTTGCCCATTTAGTGGGTTATTAATTTAAAAAAACATATCTCATTATTACTCCTTATGCAAAGTCAGCTAAAACAAGCTAGGACAGCTCAATCTCCAAATAAAGAGGTTTTGCATAAAGTAAAATTCTACAAGAATTCAGGTTTTTTAACTTAAACACAGATATTAATGTCTTTTCTATGAAAACCCTCCCCCAGAAATGTTACCTGATCTCTCTCAACCTTTTTCTCTTCTTTCTTGCTTCACCTAATGAGCTGCTTCCATGTGCAAGCCATAAAAGTGGAAATTTCAAATTGCTTGTTTCCTTCCTTTTACAGAAGTCTGAGTTTTGAAAGCTCACAGTAGCTTCTCATAATCCAAAATCCACACTTTTGAGTTTGTCGCAACATCAGAGAATCTCAGAATTGTTTCAGTTGGAAGGGACCTTAAAGCTTGTTCCACCCTCTGCCATGGGCAGGAACATTTCCACTACCCCAGCTTGTTCCAAGCCCCGTCCAACCTGGCCTTGGACACTTCCAGGGAGGGGGCAGCCACAGCTTCTTCGGGCAGCCTGTGCCAGGGCCACACCACCATCACAGGGAAGAGTTTCTTCCTAATTTTCATCACAAGGGTCCTTCTAAAGAAAGTTTTAGGATGTTTTCAGAATTGGCTGCAACTAGTGTAAGTCTGTCCCCTGTCCCTGGGCTGTGCATCCTGGTGCCTCTTTCCCACCAGCCAGAGCTTACAGGGCCCCAGGCACACCTCAGTATCACCAAGGCCACCAAAACGTTATCTTTCCATCAAATTAACTGCTAGCACTTAAGCATGCAAACTGATCCAACCAGCCAAGGGCTTCGTGGTTCCTTGCCCCCAGCTGCAATAAGTGGGCAGGGCTGAGAGACAGCAGTATACCTTGAGGGGATGTGAGGCCACACCTTCATTCCCTGCTGCCCAGATTTCAAGCACCCCACTGAGCCCCAGAACAGCTATTCTGCACGATTCATGCACACAAAATGCTTCTGGCTTGCACTCCGTTGTCACAGCAACTGAACACAAAGCATGAATGTCAGCATGAAAGCCTTGGGTGGTGAAAGAAGAGAGAGGGGAAGCAGATGTGTAGGACAATAATGGTCTGGAGATACAGTACAGAGTTACATGGCAAGTCTTGGAGCAGCTCCTGACAGAAAACTCAAGCTTCCACCAGCTCATCCTTATGGCTTATACTTCATTCTGGAGAATTATAGAATGGTTTGGGTTGGAAGAGATCTTTAAAGGCCACCCAGTCCAACCCCCTTCAACAAGCAGGGACATCTGCAACTAGAGCACATGTTTCAGAGCCCCATCCAACCTAGCCTTGAATGTTTCCAAGGATAGGGCATCCACCACCTCTCTGGGTAACCTGTTCCACTGTTTTACTACCCTCATTTAATCCTTATACCTAGTCTGAAACAACCCTATTTTAGTTCAAAAACACCACCCTTTGTCCTATCACTATAGGCCTTGTTAAAAGGTCTGTCCCCACCTTTCTTATTAGTTCCCACTAAGTATTGAAATAAAGAAGTTTAATGATGATTTGATTGTTTTACCTTGGTAACATACCTCAAAAAAAGTAGCGTGTGTTCTTTAGGCACAGTAATGAAGATGTTCCAGGAATCCCTTACCAATTATTTATTAATCCTTTTTTAATTACTGATTCAGAATGACCAGTAATCTTTTCCAATAGGATAAGAATCTTCCCCTTTGAAATCTTTAAATATGCCTTTCTAAAGGATGCAAACAAAGCACACAGACCTAGGAGTTATGAACTCTTTTAACTACCAATGCTTGTTTACACTTCAAAACAAACCTCCACTACTATAACTTCATTAATTAACCATTACCTCTATGACAAAAAGCATATGATGTTCCACTCCACAAACCATCACTTGTCCTAAAGGCTTTCTTCTCTGCAGGGAGATGCAAGAATAAGGAAGTGGTTTCAGCATCTACCTCAGGAAGCAGGACAGACAGAAAGCCACCACAGATTTTTTTACTTACTTGGTTTTGAGGCTGTTCTTTTTTCACACCTGACAGGATACCTCGTAGTACCACAAAAGCAACTGCCACTTCTTTCCCAAGGGCAGACAAACATCATGTAAGTTGATGAGGAACTGCTACACATAAGATACCTTTAACAGGCTCCATGCCTACTTTCCAGCCAAAACCTTTTGCAGTCCATTACCATTTCTGGAGAGTTACCTCTGCTGAAAGTCAGCTTTAAGACATCAGCAGGAGAAAAGCAAAAGTTGATAGATTTCAACTGTATGCTTTAAAATAAGCTTCCCTTGAGCACAGGTACCTGAACAAAGCAAGACCAGAGACTGCTACAGGAACACACACTCAATTTCTCCATTCACATTTCAGACTCATTTCAGACCAGCAAATTTTTCAAGCAAGCCAGCACCTGTGTCACTCTTCAGAGGGGCATGACAGAGAACGTTTTACCCTGTTACACTAATCACACACAGAGAGTAGAGGTGTGAATCAAACTCTCCACGCTTTCACGTCCTCCATGGGTCCAGCGGCAACACCAACTCATTTCCTTGAGGTTTCTTCCCACTGGTCTCCTGCGGTTTCCCCAAAACCAAGAGCAGCTTTCTGCAGGGGGCCGCAGGAAGCAGTGGGGTGCTGAGCACCGGGAATGCCTGGTCCAAGCAGCTGTTTGTTTGCAGGAAGGACAAACACCAGCGGGGCTGCCAGCACTGCTGTGAATTTCAAAGCCTCATACAATTTAGCCAGGCACAATTCAAACTTTCTGGTACACAGCACTAATGACACAGATTAGCAACTCCAAATTCTATCCCTTTGGCTGAACCACCTCTCTTCCCACATCAGCTCTATGTACCCCCGCATTCACCACCACTCCCATCGATGGGATCATCCTTTCAAAACACTTCATTCCCTCCCACTGTTTTCAAGTCAACTTTGACTTTTTCTGAGTGATAGCAATAAAGAAAATCAGGATTTGTAGGACAGAAAGGCTGGAAAACAGGGTCTCTCCCACCCACAAGAGAAGCATGTTAATGTTCTAACATGCTGTTCACAAAAGAACATACCACAGCCCTGAAGTTACAAAACAGACTGAATGGCTGACATGAAAAAGGTGATAAATTCACAGACAAATTAACGAGGAGACATATTCAGTCCAAGGTTTCACAACAGGAAGAACTGAGATTCTTACGAACATTTTTAACCTTTTCCACATAATAGTTAGTGACACTGTCCAGGCAGAGATCGGTGTCAGACCACAACACTGTTCTAACTGCATATCCACATCCTTGGTTAATTAACCATTAATTTGCTGAGTAACTACAACAAAACCAGAGCAAACTGCTTCAAGTGCACCAGAAAACTAGCCCAGTGCCTCCCCTGACACAAGAGTTTTTACAAAGTCTGTACCCAAAGTTCTCAGTCTCTGCCGGTGACTGCGGTGCTCATGAGCTGCCAGTGCCACAACTGCACCATAGCTGCCCCAAGCAATTTTCAACACCATGGTACTATGAATTATAAGTAAAACATGACTTTGTCATTAAAAAAACATGTTACTGCCACGTTTTTGCTTGAACTTGCAGAAAATCAAAGCACAGAAAGGAAACAAACCTGGCTTTGGGAGTCTTGTGATATTCTTTCCCAGGGCTACCCCACGTACTTTCAGAGCCACAAACGCATTTTCCTAGAAAGTTCTAAATGTATCACTGGATATCAAATTAAAGATCTTCTAGGAGTGCCTCCTGGATTATTTTTTTATAAAACTGTGTGATCCATACTCATAAACTGGTGGCAGTCTGCCAGGGAACTGAGAGAACCAACCTGGGGTGCAAAGGGGTGCCTCAAGTTCATGATTCACAGCCTTTCCAGCATCTCCCAAAAAAGCTATTGGCTTCTCCTGACACACCTCCTACATCTTATAAGGAACAGAAGTACAGGAAAATACAGCTACAAGGAAATCTGTGGCAGAGAAAATACATCTTAAGTTGCTAGCAGTAAAAAAGGCCCTTATTTCCTAAAAGTGCTACGAAGCATTTGGAAAAGCTCATCTCTCTATCATTACTTCCAAAATAACCCGTACTTTGTTCTGTAAGGAAACGGGGTTTAGCTGCCTCAGGACCGGCCCAGCTCACCCCCCCTGCAATGTGGGCCAGCCCTTGGAGGGAGGGTGTGAGGAAGGGGCAGCGCACACACGGATGCATGCAGAGTCACTCTGCTTATAAAGCAGAAGGGCGTTGACTCGTGTAATGCTGGTAATCAGTGAACTCATGCCTGCAGAGCACGGATGGGGGGCATGGAAGAGCCATCCCAGTGCCCAGCAACCCTCCCAGCTCCACCTGCAACCCCAGAAGAGCAAGGCAGGGACAGGGAGGGCAAGTAGGGCAAAAACTAGATTTTATTAAGTAGACATTGCACGATGATAGTGGGTCCTTGCTTTATTCAGAGTTCACATTTCACTCTGGCAGTGGCACTGGCTCTGCAGCAGCTGTCCCATCCCTGCAGCCCCAAATCTCTTTCCTCCAAGCTTTCAATATCTTCTTCACAACCCTGCTGGGAATGAACAGTGTCAAACATTTGGTTTTACGACAAAAAAATTGCTTCAATTGAGGAAAACTTGTAACTGCCCTTTGATGAGGGGCTCCCATCCCCCCCCCAATCCCTAACACATGCAAGATGAAAAACTACGGAATAATACTGAGAATTTAAGGATTTTGAACTTGCACTGTATTTCTGAGTCTGACCAAAATGAAACCACCAGCACCTTGTCTGTACACATGTATAAAGCAGTGAGTGTACGAGGACAGTGGCAATGCTACTCAGGCAGGCCAAGGCTGCTGCCAGGACTAGAACTGTGGGAGATCTCAGCTAAATAACCTCATCCCAGGAAGGGGGTAACCTTCCCAAACTGCACAGCTCAGGAACATCTCAGTACCAGGAAAACAGGAGTGGGAGGGAGGGGAAGCCCGGGAAGACTGCAAGGAGCTTCAGGAAGAAGAAAGGGAAAAGGGGGACAGAAAACACAAGTAAATCAAGTAGGAAGATCGGCAAGCTTTGAAGGACCACAGACTTCAGTGACAGCTTCTTAACAAGTTCATCAAGTAGATTCAGTGTTGAGAAATCCCTTGTCGTATGTAACTTCAACCGGGATAGCAGGAGCCATGAGACCCAGGAAGGCAGCCAGCAAAAGCGGAGGAAGCAGCAGCTGGAAGGGAAGCATCAGCTGCTGTCACACAGTAAAAGGAAGTTGCCGGGCCAAGCCCAGCACCTCGACAGCCACAGCCAGGAGCAGGACAGAGGGAGACATGCTGGATCCCCACAAATAACCCACATTTTTTCAGAAGCTGAGAGGCAAGGGCAGCAGGCAGGGCAGCCTGACCAGGGCTGCTCCCCAGGGGCCAGCCCGGCAAGCTGCTGGGAAGAAAATCCCATTGCAGTATCCCACTGGATGGGAGCATGCAAAGGACTGCAGATGAAAGTATATGACTATAAATAATCATCATAATGAGAGCTGACCACACTGGCCCCAGGACAAGGACATTTTCTTTTCTCTCAGTCAAACAGTCCCACTTAAAACTGACATCAAGAAGCATTATAGTACTTTTTCCAGAAGGGACTGATTTTTCATTCCACTAAACTCAGTAAGAGATATGCCCAACACAAACTGAGCCTTTCAAAGCACGTGACTTATACTCCACAACACTCTAAATACAGTATAAGAAAGCTCCAAGCAAGCAGCCCCTTTATCCCTCTTGAAGAGGTTCAATGCAACCATCTCTGTAAAAAGACTCCAAGACACATTATCTTTTAATTCAAAGATAAGAAAGATTCACAGGAAAGGGAAAGAATATATTTTTTTAAAAGTTAAAAAACAACCTGTTGAGCAACCCTGCTATTTTCCCCCCACCAAAATAAACCAAACCAGCCCAAGTGCAACATGCTGCACAAGTAGCTGTTCACTGAGGTAGGAGCAAGGTCTTTTCTGATACCAAGTAAGTTGAGCTATAAAGCAGACTTTGAAAAAAAACTTGCAAGAAGAAAGCAGAGCGCTTAGAACTGGGCTGGTGCCAAGCCCAAACTCCACAGCGCTCCCTCAGCCTTGGAGCACCCAAAGGAATGAGCATTTCAGGCAACTCACTGGGAATCCAAGGGCTACCACGTGCAGCCAGCCAGTGCCCATTTGAACACACATGCGCTGAACAATCTCTCTTATCAAGCAGGTTTTAGTATTTGGTAGGTTTAAAGGACTTTGAAGTGGTTTTTTTAAGAGGTGATCATTCCATTACATTCCATTACTGGCTGCTACCACGTGCAGCCAGCCAGTGCCCATTTGAACACACATGCGCTGAACAATCTCTCTTATCAAGCAGGTTTTAGTATTTGGTAGGTTTAAAGGACTTTGAAGTGGTTTTTTTAAGAGGTGATCATTCCATTACAGAGAGTTAAGAGCAATGTAAGGGTCAGGTCTGCCTCCTTTCCATTTCAGGCCAGGTGCCACTCCTGAAGCCATTCAACAATTCTGCACCCTGGCCTTCCCACGGGAGCATCTCAAGCCCCTGAGGATGAAATAGCCTTTTACCTTGTTCTCCTGTGAAACACAGGATCCACTACAAAGCCAAGTCAGATAAACAGTTCTTCAAGCACACCAAAGTCTATAGCAGAAATGAGAACACTGCAGAAAGCTGAGCCAAGAACCCACAAACCCTGGGTCTTTTCAAGTTCTCAATCTCCACAAACACCTTAGAAGTCTCTTCCCCTTCCCCCACAAAAACACCAAACCCCCAGGCAACTGTACAAATAAGCCCTCAAGCTCCCTGGAAATGTACCTCCCATGTACAAGATGGTACTAGCTTACCTACCAGTGAAGAAAAAAAAAAAAGTCCAATAATAGTTTTTGGATACTATTTCTAAAAGAGGAAATTTTGAAATTCTCCATTGCCGAACACAGCTGTGTTGTGTCAGAACTGCAGGAATGATTACCACTGGAAACAGCTCTTTGATGACTATCACACTGGAATATCTACAACAAGTAGAAGCATGGAAACAAAAAGTGCTTTGCCACCCAGCTGCAAAACAGAATGCTGAAGACCACTGAATAATAGATGAGGGAGTTGGTGGGGATTTGGGGTTTTTTGATGAAAGATCTCTCAAATAGGGCTGCGCTGGTAGAAAAACAAGACTGAGGCTTTCTTTAAATTTAAATAAAATTACCTTATTATTTCAGATCCTTTTACAGCTGATGAGTTTTCACCATTTTCCAAGCTCCTACATGAGACAAATTCCTAGAAATTATCATGTTTTACCTCAAAATACCTAAAAGCCCACCAGGGCTACCAGCAGCTTTCACCTTTAGTCTGGCAGGCTACAAAAGGCAGCTTCTCCTCTCAGTATTCCTAGTCCTGTCTGACAAGTGCACATGTCTACTAGCAACAGCTCTCTAATCTCATGGCATAGCTGGTTTGTCAGCAGCTGTCATGAAGCTCTCATCAATGCTGATGTGACAACCAACATCACCAGCACACTGCTAAAAACCTGATGTTACCCATGGAATATTGTGGACAACGAGAGCAATCCCTAGTACATCCTTTGGAAATGGCTAAGAGATTATCCTAATATTACAAAGAGTTTCGAACACAGCTAGTGATGTCCTCAACACAAGCAGCCACATTCATCCTTGACTTAAAGGCTGTAAAGCTTGATTAGAGACACACAGGACTATGCTGTATCTGGAGGGGGAAAAACATATTCCTTTCTGTGTGGTGGGACAACAGACCCAGCAAGATTTCTGCAATTTATTGGAAAACTATGAAACTCGTGTTATTTTCTGATCAAAACATACCATGGTAGCCACCAATAAGCAAGATCTTATGGTTAAGAGATGTGTAACGGCAGGCTGGAACGGTTCTTCACAGGCCGGAGCTTACATGGGGGACAGCAGCCGAGGCTGAGCCTCCAACAGTTATTACGGACCAGAGATGGTGACTTAAGATGTGACGTTTAACATGCCAAACCCCATATCCCAGTTAATCTATGGGAAGAACATGGAGCCAGACAGTAAAATCACTCAGCATGGCCTCACCAGTGACGGTGAGCATTGAATTAGGGTCCCAGGACACAAGTAGGAGGTCTCAGCCAAACAAAGGTGGTAAGATTAAGGATAGTGCTCACAGTCCAGTTTTTAAGAATTATCCTGAGCCCAAGATCCAAGTTTCCCATCCCATCCATCTGCACTGGAAATTCTCTAAGTGTTGTTTGCAGAGCAATCCCATTTTTCATTTCCGTGGGAAGTGGCAGCCTGGGATTTTCACGTGCAGACTCAGAGAGGCCACAAGAGCCTTCCAAAGCCTCAGGCTGCAAGAGAAATGCCACCTAATAAGCCAGAAGCTTTTCACCATGCTAACAATTCTGAGCAGCAGTTTCAAAGGTTTAAACCTACAAAAGGAACTGTTTGAGTGTGTGAAAACCTGCGATTAATTCTTCTACCAACTCAGGGCAAGCACCACAAATAGCAGTTGGTTTTGCAGCAAAATACCACACAGTTCCAGCTCTCCCCACCCCCCAAAATAAGTGCTCTGCCATGTATAGTATTCCCAAAGGCGTCATAGAGTGGCATCAGCATCCCAAGACAGAGTAGGAGAAAAAACTGGGAATTTAAAGTGTACACAGGAAGTGATACCTTTATATAACTGCATGGAACAACTGCTGGCCATTAAAAGCCCTGATCTCTTCAGTACTCATGTTGAAACCTGCAAAATGTAAATCAAGCCTTTGTGAGACCAACTAAAATAACATCTCCCCCAGGGCTCCACAAATACCGTGGCAAAGCCCAGGCTCCCGACACACCCTGAACAATGACCTTGGAGCCGGAAATGCTCTCCCAAAGCCTTAATTACCACTCTCTGAGTTTTTAAATTGCAGCTATGCTAGGCAAAGCTTCATGTGCATACACCCTGCTTGCTTGCACTCGGTTTTACCACAGTGATTCCCCTAAGGAAAGCAGCAAACCACAGCCTCATAAAGTTTTAATGGGATAACTGGCAAACTGAGGGCATCACTACACTGAATAAAACAGAGCAACTGCATCCCAGTGGTATAGACTACCTACTTGATTTAAGTCACATTTTATAGCTCTCCCTTCTGAAAAAAAGCCACTGGTTTTCTGTACTAACTCAAAAAAAACCTTGTCTGCTAAAAACAACAGGCTAATGAAGCCAGGGCTGAGCACAAGAACTGGCAACTCGCCTGGGTTTCCTTGTAAATGCCTTCAAATGGCAGTGATGCCCCAAACCACGCTTTGCCAGCAAAGTATATATAACCAAGCATCATTGCTCTCCTCAGAACCAAATAAAGGACTGAGTGGGTAGAAAAGGGGGAGGTGAGGGAGAAGGGCAATTAATTTCTTTAGCAACCAACAGCTTTTAACAAGTTTTTCTTTATTTTATATACACAAGACACCATCCAGCTTGGTGACATGAGTTTCCAGGCCCGTCTATAGCAAGAATTTCAGGAGCCAACATGTTTTTAACCAAGGCAACCAGCAATTTTATCTCTCGCTGAAAGGCAGCCTACCAGAGGGCTGCTTCCAGTACTGACCACCGCCTCCTCTTCTGAGGCAATGACAGAAGAGGGAGGAATTGGTCTTTTCTGCCTTCCAGATAGTCCTAAATTCATAGCTGAGGCCACCAGCATCATTGGTCAAGCACATCTGGACACCATCCCTGCTGACATGCAGCAGACAGTCTCCCACTCCAAGAAGGCCAGACTGGACTGCTCTGAGCTCACAGGCTGCTGATAGAAGTACAGCTGCTCTCACTGGAGATGGAGTCACCCCACCACAGAACAGCCACCAGCATGCTGAGGAGGCTGCCTCTTTGTCTGAGGAACAAAACACTGGGATCATAATAGCTGAAATCAAGCAGATCTGACCAGAAAGTAAAAGTGGTGGGGAAAAATGAGAGGTGGCTCTAGCAAAGCTGCTTGGGAAGGGAATGCAAAGGCACATGTAGAAGCGGATAAAAAAGGTGTAGAAACAACAGAAAGCACACAGAAATTAGAGAAGAAGAAAAGGTGAGAATCTGCTCTGAAAAATTATATGACATCTGAAAAAATGCAAACCTTTGCCCCAGCAAGAGCACCCAGCACCAAAAATACTCCATGTACCTCCATGCTGTCTCTTTTCCCCTTCTTCCAGTGTCCAAGGGAGCATCTTTAACACACAGCTTTGTTTCTCTGTGTCAGGGGTGTGAACAGCAATGCTGTGCTCAAGCGTATGTACACAAAGCGCTGGGGAGATGCCAGAACTATCCCAATGCTCCCAGGACAAGCAAACAGCACAGTAAAAATACTGTACAACACTGTAAAAATAATGTGACATCCTAGCTTCAAAAAACAACAACACTGCAAGGCCTTGGCTTCCATCTTCTATTTGAAAGCTGGCACCACTGCCCCAAAGTTCCTTATTTTGGGAATATATGGCAACATAGCGGGAGAGAAGTGTTGGAAGAAAAAAAAAGAAGACTGGCTGGATCAAGTCTAAATCAGTAATAATTCTGAGGAAGGACACAGCAGTGCTCTCCCCTCCTCTCACTCACTAACCTAACTATCCAGACACCACCCTGTGAACAGGTTCAGCTCCCCCTTCTCCTGATTTACAGCTGCAAATTAATGTCTCCAAGCCTCTTACTTAGGGGGTCTTAATACCTGCTCATACAAAGAAAAATAGCCTCCAGATATTCCTGGTGCAGGGAGTGGTAATTACCCCAATACCCCTCTCCGCAGGGGAGGACACAGATCTCATCTCCAAACACTCCCAGGATCTGAGCCCTTAACTCAGTAGTAGAGATCTCAGTAGTAGAGATCTTTTCTGTATCAGGCTTTGTGCCGGCACCTAGTCTCAAAACTAAAGGTTTTTAAACTTGTTTTGAACCGCAAATTGTAAGAAAATTCAAAGAAATCCACATTCACATGTTGGCAACAGACCTGCAGTTCTTATAAACCTTTTGCAGGCCCTTCTGAAATGTTAATGCTGTTCTACATGGACTGAACATCGCTGGATGTTAATCAAGACATCTCAAACTGCCAAAAAACTCAGCACAGGGCAGCATGTGCATGAAACCCGGAGTTGATGCAGCTGGTCCTGACCAGGTGCAAAGCAGCAGCAACCATTCAGGACACCAGTGCTTTCAGAAATGAAGGCAATTGCAGCATCAAATAAGGATATGGGTGTGAGCACAGAGCTTAATCCTCAAAGACCACGCAGAACTAATCCTCAAAGACCACACAGAACTAACTGCATGAAATGGCTTTGTGCCCCAGAATGCCTTTATGTCCTACCGAGTACATAAATATTTGTCAAGCTCTTTGCCTCTTTCTCTTAGTGATGTCAATAATTAAGTGTCCCACAGACCATAGTGCCTGCAGGCACAGAGAACCCAAGCAGCACCCAACAGCTCACTCAAAGATGGTTTGAAGACCTCACAAAAGTAGGGAAGAGCAATGCTGCAGAGTAATTTGGGGCATTTCAGGCCAAAAAGGCATTGTCAGTACTCAACAGCTCTTCCACCTGCCATGAACTCAGCAACACAGAGAGTCACACAGCAGACGTACAGAGAGTCACACAGCAGACGTGCAGAGAGTCACACAGCAGACGTGCAGAGAGCTTAATTCTTCGCTGTTGGTCATCTTAAAACCAACTTCTCCACCACCACCATGCCCAGAACAAGCTTCTGATAGGCTTTATACTAAAAATACCCCACCCAAAAACCTAACTAGGCAAAATCAGACCAAAAAAAAACCCCTCAAATATATCAAAGTCTGCCAGGCAGGTTCTGCTTTCAAGTTGTACTCTACTCGAAAAACATGGCAAAGCAAATTCCCAAAGCTCCAAGAGCCTGCAAACAAACCCAGAACACAAGTGAAAGTGTTGCAATGCTACAGTATTTCAAAGATGCAGTTGTTTTCAGCAAAGAAATGTGTGCATTTCTTCAAAACCCAGGACACAGCACACTGCTCCCAGTACTTCAGAAATACAGTTTTTCAAAGAACAGCCATATACATATGAGTGTGCAAAGCCAAGGATAGCAGTAATACAGATGGGTCTATAAGTTTTGCCTTGATAATGAGAATTACAATGATTCTTATTAAAAAAGAAGTTGAGATGAAATCTTAGCTTTTCAGGATCCCTATATAAAAATTCCAAATGTACAAAGAAAAGAAGATAAAGAGGCCTTAGTTACTACCTCTCTTTATTGGGACAATTAGATATGCTTATGTGATATATTTATGTTGAAGCTTCAAACACAAAGAAACGTTTTAGGGCAGAGAGGCACTCCAGGCTTCTGGGGCACATGGATGTGCTCATCAGGTGACCACTGGCACAGGACTCCATGCCGTCAACACCATCTCACCAATGCAGGTGGGAGCTCTCACAAGATCCAGCTCTCCAAGCCCTGACAATTTTTCCCCTGAATTACACTGTTAATGATGCTAAATAGCTGCTCTTGATCAGAAGCTATGAATGGCTGAAATGGGGCTTTCTTTCTTTCTTACTTGATTTAATGACATGAGGATATAAATTGTGTTTTCAACTTTCTGCTGGCTGCCTTGTCTTCCAGTTCTAAATGATTACCCTTCCTCCATGTCATGACAGCTTGAATAAGTGAATGAACAGAAAAGAAAAGCTGGTCCACAAACCAAAGTGAAGGCTAAAATACTTCATACCAAAGGAACCTCTAGAATTGACAACTAATCAGAAAATTCACCTTCTTTTTTTGACTGGCTGTTACAGTTCAGCAGCAACGCTGGCTGCTGACACACCTAACCCACCCAGCAATTCAAGGACAACGCTGCCCCGGGGGTAAGAGGATACACGGCAGATGCGCCCTTGCACACGTGATTTCCCAGCGTGCCTGCCGCTTTTCAAACCAACATCTCCCACCTGGATCCCAAGCTTGTTATCTGGAAAACTCCACAATCCAATCCTGAGCTTGGCTGCGTTGGGTTACCGCCTGGACTTATCTTAAAGGTCTTTTCACAGAATCACAGAATGGCTTGAGTTGGAAGGGACTTTAGGCTCATCTCATTCCACCCCCTGCCATGGGCAGGGACACCTTCCTACCTATCCCAGGTTGCTCCAAGCCCCGTCCAACCTGGTCTTGGACACTTTCAGGGATGAGACATCCACAGCTTCTCTGGGCAGCCTCTGCCAGTGCCTCACCACCCTCACAGAGAAGAATTTCTTCCTAGTACTTTTCCAATCTAAATGACTCTATTATCGCTGGTGCACAGGGTGGGACATGATCACTGCAACCTGCTCCACTTCCAGCTGCCTCTGGCAGCACAGCTTCTCCTCTCGCAAACCAAGAGCACCACCAATGCAGACTAAAATGGAGCAACCCCTGCAATATTCACTGGAGAATGCTGAAAATCAAGTATACCAAGCACTAGTGAGCAGATGTGAGTAAACCATCACCTGAGGGGTGAAGAACCAGAGCAGGGCCAGACCCCTGGCTGAGGACATCACAACACAATCGAGGGGTGCAGCCAGCATTCATTTAGACCTGGTGAACATGGCTGGGACCTGCAGAGCAGGGATTTGCTGACACCCCCTGAACACCAGACCACCTGGGGCCTAGTTATTGGCACTCACCCAGGCAAGGCCCCACAATGCCGGTGTGCAGGCAGCCTGTCAGCCCAGAATCACAGAATAGGGCAGGTTGGAAGAGACCGTAGTGGGTCATCAGGTTCCACCTCCCTGCTCAAGCAGGGTCATCCCAGAGCACATGGCACAGGACTGTGTCCAGACAGGTCTGGAATATCTCCAGTGAAGGAGATTCCACACCCTCTCTGGTCTCTGTTCCAGTACTTGGTCACTGCACAGGAAAGCAGTTCTTTGTAATGTTCGGGTGGAACTTCCTGGGCATCCGTTTCTGCCCGTGGTCTCTTGTCCCATTGCTGGGTCTCAGGGAGCAGAGCCTTGTCCAGCCTCTGAGCCCTACCTGCAGACAGGGACAGACAGGGACGAGGGCCCCTCTCAGCCATCTGCTCTCTAAGCTGAACAGTCCAACCTCCTTCAGCCTTTCCTTGTGAGAGAGATGCTCAAATCCCTCCATCATCTCCACAGCCTCCGCTGGACCTGCTTCAGGAGCTCCACATCTCTCTTTTCCTGAGGAGCCCAGACCTGGACACAGCATTTCAGATGTGCCTCACTAGGCCTGAGGACAGGGGCGGGATCAGCCCTGGAAGAGGTGACAATGTTTGTCCTAATGCAACCGAGGACACCACTGCGCCCAGGGTATGCTCCTGGCTCATGGACAGCTCGTTGACACCAGGACCCCCAGCTCTTCTCTGCAGAGCTGCTCTCCAGCAGGTCACCCCCAGCCTGGGCTGGTGCCCGGGCTTACTCATCCCCTGGTGCCCTCGTCCCCTCCCCACCCTTACCCAGGTGCAGGGTGAGGTTGACGGCGGTGGGGTGCTGCACGCCGGCCAGCATGGTGCGGCTCTGCCACCAGGTCGCGTCAGCCGGGCTGTTGTAGTCGGTGAGGAAGGCGGCACCGTGGCTCAGGTGCGGCTGGGCGGCGTCGCAGAGGTGGCAGGACTGGGTGACACCGGTGACCCCGGTCTGCACGCAGTACTCCTCGGCCGGCGTCCCGCACGTGTGCGTGGCCAGCACCGTAGCGTTGAACGCCGCGTTCACGAACTCGGGCATGCAGCGCTGCGCCCGCCCGCTCCGCTCCTCCGCGCACTCGTCCATGGCGCCGCCGCACCGCGCGGGCACCCACAGCCACAGTACCAACAGCCACAGCGCCCGGCGCTCGCCGCTGCCCCCCATGGCGGGGCTGCGGGAGCCGGCGGGGGCACGGGGGACGTCGCTCGCTAGCCAGGTGCCGCCGCTCCGCGCCGGCCGCGGGCTTGGACGGGCGAGGCCCGGCGAGGCGAGGCGGGGCAGGGCAGGGCGGCGTGAGCGCGGAGCAGGCCGGGAGCGGAGTCCCACAGCGGAGTAGAACTGAAGCCGCCCCCGCCTCGCGGAATGTGCCGGCTTAAAGCGGCGATGACAGCTGTGGGGCCGCTCCTAGCGGATGGGCGGGTTTCTTGCCGTTAGCCTCAGGGGAGTGTAGGAATCGCCAGGGGAGTGTAGGAATCGCCACGGGAGTGACCACGGCAGAGCGCTGGGCTTATCAGCGCCTCCGCACCGGCACAACCGGCAAAGCTGCCCCTTTCACACAATCACAGAATCATTCAGGTTGGAAAAGACCTCCAGGGTCATCGAGTACAACCGATCCCTGCCTTGTCAACCAGACCAGAAGCCCGAGTGCCACGTCGAGTTGTTGCTTGGACGCCTTGAGGGATGGGGACTCCAACACCTCCCTGGGCAGCCCCTTCCACTGTCTAATCACCCTTTCTATGAAGAAATTCTTCCTAACGTTCAACCTAGACCTCCCCTGCTCAGATTGTCCTCTTGTCCTGTCACTTTTTCACTGGCATAAGAGCCGACTCCCCCCGCTGCCCACTCCTGTCAGGGAGTTGAGGAGAGCTAGAAGGTCCCCCCTGAGCCTCCTTTTCTCCAGGCTGAGCCCCACCAGCTCCCTCAGCTGCTTCTAATGCTCCAGACTCTTCCCCAGCTCTGTTGCCTTCTTTGGACACACTCCAGTCCCTCAATGTCCTTCCTGAATTGAGGGGCCCAAAACTGGACAGAGCACTCAAGGTACCTCAGCAGTCCCGGGTATAGAAGAATCATTTCCCTGGTTCTGCTGGTCACACTATTTCTGATTGCAGGTGCCACTGGCCTTCTTGCCAACCTAGGCACACACTGGCTCATGTTCAGCTGGCTGTCGACCACCACCACCAGGTCCTTTTTCATTTAAAGGCTTTTCATAGGGAAAAAAAAAAGTTCCTCGAGAAATGCGAGAAAATTGGTTGCAGGCTGCCAGCTAGGCTATGCCAAACCTGGATGGTTTGTGCCATCCAAGGGCATGATCCTAAGTAGATCTGAGGGGACCCACCTCAGCTACTGTAATTTCTAATGAACTTTTGGTTATTTCCCTACCTTAACCCAGATCTCTCTGTTGCTTAGAGGCATCAGCTCTGTCAGACCTGGCCATAGACTGCATGACAGCTTTTAGCTATCCTAAGATCTCTCTGTGACTTTTCAGGTTGAGGAATTGTGTAAAGATTGTGTAAAATCCAGGAATCCTGTAAAGCCAAAATGTCTCTGCCCATGGCAGGAAGTTGGACTTGATGACCCTTAAAAGTCCCTTCCAAACCAAACCATTCTATGAATCTCTAAAACTCCTTTTACAGGAGAAAGTGCCTCCATAAGCCTTCTCAGTAGGAAACTACTCCTCAAGACAAAATTGATAGGGAAGTCAAGGAAAGGCTTTGTAAACTTGGTTATATCCCGAGAAAGCCTGAATGCAGCCTGTGGCTGAAAGAACCGAAAAAATACAGTCTGTTCTGGGAAAAAATGCACATTGTTGTTTTAAAGTAAACACATGTATCCTACAGAAGTCCTTGCATTTAAGAGCCTGAGCCAGACTGTTCACAAGGTCTGCACAGCACATACTGGTCAGCAAGCCTAGAAATTATCCTGCTGCTGGGAGATGCTGTTATTACATTTGTGGTTGTTACCGCACATCAGTGTGGTGATTCCTCTTTTTGCCTCCCCACAGAGCATTAAGCTGGCCATGGTGAGAATGTCTGCGCCGGGGGTTCTCCAAGCACCCCCAGCGCCAGCAGAAGGGATGCCAGCAGAAGGACAGAGTCACCGCTGCCTCACTATTGTTCCGGCTGGGATGACACACCTCCAGAGGAAAGTTGGATTTCCGCTGCTTCCCCCACTTTTCCTCCTTTTCTGAAAACAAGCCATCTGTTGTGAAAGCAGTGCTGAGCTGATGCCATCAGGACAGAAGCTCTGAAAACAACATGCTGTTGGAGCTTCTTGGGTTCAGCAACAGCCTGGCTGGTGCCTGCAGCTGAGAGTGGACATGGCAGGACAGGCAGCAAGGAAGGCACATGGAACAGCTCGATGTGAAGAAGGTGAGGATCAGTATAGAGGTGAGAAGGGGCCAGGGACTCCAAGCAGGATCAAAGGGTGTTGCCACAAATCCCTATCAGTGATGCAATGAGATCATCTGTCCATATATGGGAGGTACCATACATAATGGAAAAAATTCAGCTTCATGCAACATTCTTGGGTTAAAAGATAGTCTTAGTACCTAATCCAAATAATTTACTTGGGTTTTGTAACTATTCAGTTTCCAACATTTTAAAGTACCTATATAGGACCATGCTCCACAGTTTATTTAAAGTCCTCCCTGACATTTTCATGGTACTGATTCTAATAAATCCTGACAAAGATATATTTGCTGATATTTACTATTTGCTATCAAAATCCACTCCCTACTCTTAATGCAATTTCACCTTAACATACATATTTAAAACACTGACAAATCAAGTGATGCAGTTATATTTCATTCAGTAAACCTACACTCATTTAACTGAAACCAGAATTAAATCTCATATCCCTGTGAAGACATGATTTGTGCTTTCCTTTTCCTTTTTTACCTACTGAAATAATCTATCAAAGCATTAACACATACTCCCCTTAAACCCATTTTCTTCCTAACACAGAAAAAAGTATCCTTGTGTAAAATAACTGTGCCTTAAAAGCACAGAACCTGGAGAACTTCTCTGACTTTGCAATGCTTACAGGGGGAATAACAATAAAAATACATTGGTAAATAGTTACAACTGGTAACTCCCCTGATGCAGAGTGAGTCATCCTGTGTGGCAGGAGTACCCTGAAAGGAAGGACAGGCTATTTGATAGGATGGATACCTACAGTTAACCAGCTGTAAAATAAGGGTATTTGTGGATAAGGTTCATGACTGTGCTGGGCTCAGACACACATATTGACTGTAAGTTAATTGTTACTGTAAGTTAGCTGTTGGGATGGGTATGTTCTTACTTCAGTTTTTTTTTATATACACAGATCGGGTTAAATGATTGAGAACAAGTAGGGAGAGACTAAGAACAAAGAGAAGAATTGCAAAAAAGGAAAAACAACATAAAAACCTGATAGGAAACAGCTTTTATAAAAGCAACTCTTACAGGAAATTCTGTCAGCTCTCAGAAGGCCAGAACTCCCAAGGCTGGCAGTCTCACTCTTAGAATAGACCTCTTTTAGGGAAAAAAAAAAAAAAAATTAATAACCTATGACAACAACAATGCTGTGTGTGCCCACAAGCAAGTCGAAATAATTCATTAGGAGCACTGTTGGCCTCTGTCCTACAGCAGCTCAAAACAAGTGCTAGCACACCTATGTACCAAGATATTTGACCCATTTGGGGCTTAGGAGGTCCAGAGTGTTTTTCACAAGAGTCACGGGGCAGCACTCATTTTAATTTTCAGTCTTCCCATACTGATTTAGCATCAGCATTTCTTCAAGGACAATACGTGTGCATATAGGAAAGGAAAATGTTAAGGAAAACTCAGAAATTTCAGACTGTGATAGCAGACCTTGGTTGCTCCATGTGTGTAATTATTAAAACAGATAAAAGTAACACCCACAGAGAAAAAATCTCTACTTTTGCTAATAAACGTAAATAGATAGTTTTAGGATCCCCAAATTAAAACTGTTGTACACCCCAACGTTTCATTACCAGTACATAGATGTCAGTTTACACTAAAAAATGAAGGACAGAAAAGCCCCATGCTCACCATCAGCCTCATAGAGTTATCAGCCAGCAGAGGAGCCACCCAAGTAAGCTTAGGAAATGTCACTTGTCATAATCTGGCTGGTTTGGGCAATATAAGAAGTTTCCAGCATCTTCCTGCCCTGCTCTCTGTCATTCAGGGGCTTCCTGCTGGCCCCACTGCTTTTCTCAGCAGACACAATCAAAACAACAGTAATCACAGCAGACATCCATCCCACAGCCACCAAACAGCCAAAAAGACTTAAAAGAAAGTGAGTCAGCAGATCCACCAAAGAGTCAGTGCAGAAGAGTCAAAATCCAGAAAGGCTGGGTGACAAAATTCAGATGCTTTTACAGGTGGATGCGAAAAAAACCCTCTGCAGTTTCCAGTAGTGCACTGGGGACTAACACAGTGTAGGATTGATGCCACAATGTATGAGATATGCAATTTTGTATTAAAATAGGGCTGAAAGCCATCCTGCTTAGGAGAAATTCTTCTACACTCAAGAACAGGTGTGAAAGGAATGGGAAATTGTTTGGTAAATGGCCTGAGGTATTCACAATCAGTATAAATACAGAATAAGTCAAACAACCATACTAGTTACTAAATATTAGTATCATATTATGATTTTATGGAAGTGGAAAGTTACTGTAATCTCATTAATAGAACTGAAAAACAGAAGTATGAGCCATGAAAGCAGAAGGTGTTTCATAAAATGGTTTATTTAGGTTTTACTTTCTTCATCACTCTTTTGCAGAATGTTCTAAAAAATCTTGTACAGCAACTGTGGGTAGTTGCTGTAAAGGTGAGTAAAAATGTATCTCTGAATCTGTTCATGTGAGGTAAACTGCTTCTTTACAAATTTCTGCAAACCCTGGAGAAATGAAAAATGTAAGTGGATTATTTTATCTCTTTTCTGAAGTGGGTCTGGGATGTAGCCTCATTTTCTCTTCTTAATACTGGTAATGTTGGGAAAAAAGGTGCTAAAACAGAAATAAAACATGAAAGGCCTGTGCAGCTTTTCATCTTCCTATTATGGATTCAAACACAGCCCATCCTTTTAACTTTTTAATGTATATAAACTAAGTTCATAATCTTTTATTCCTAGCAGATAAGAGTTATATAATTTATCTTTACTCCATGCTTTTATTCCGCCATGCAGCCCTGTGCAGAATTTAATCAAACACATCTTACAGTCTACATTAGACTGTGGCAGTAACATCAGGACCCAGGCCAACCCAAACTATACTCCCTTCGCCTCTCCGAGCCCTCCCCTTGCCTGTCCCATACCTTTTCCATGGAGAAAGAGACATACATGGATAGGTGCATTCAGCCTTGAAACATCCAATAGATCTCTTGGAGAACAGATTTTCCTCAGCATTTCTTTTCCCTTCCCTTCTCCCTCCCATTCTCAGACAGTATACCAGCACTGCATGGATGAAAGTGCATCAGGGGAATTGATTAGATTTATTTCTATGTGGTATTAAATTTATAGTATAAAGACACTAAATTCTCTGATAATTTAGCCACCATCATCCTTGCACTACAGGGTCCACTGGTGGATTCTCTGCCACCAAAAAATTCCAGCAATATTTAGGTTTCCAACATGACAATTAAGTTTTCTTTGTAAAGAACAGGACTCATTTACCCAAATCCATCTGGATAATGCCCAAGTCCTGTTCTTCACCGACTTGCTTGGCTACACAAATCCTTCCCTGCATGAGCTGGGGCTGTTTACACTACACCAAAACATTCTCAGTGAAGCTATCTTCCAAGCCTGATAAAATGCATCCCAGAAAGTAGCGTGTGTATTGGAGGTGGTCATGGGTATCTCACCATGTAGGGTGCATGACCACAATGAAGCTGTTTAACAGCTTCCTGGCTTTCCAGCGGAATTCCCAAGATTACTTCAACAGAAAGCTGGCTAACTTCTTTTGCCGAGTAACAACAGGGATGAAATTTTCATCCCAGTCAGTTCTTTATAATTTATGGTCTCAGCCTGTCTTTTCATGGCACCGTCTTGCCATGACTATAATTTCATTAGCAGTGAATTGTGATGTTCTATCATTTGTAAAACCCTTAGTTTCTTCATACATGATGACTACTGAGAGCAACCTTGGTTCAAGTGTCTCCCTCATTACAAGAGCTCACCTTTGCCAGCCTGATGTTCTTTAAGCCTAGTTTTCATGAACTTTGCTTTGCTTTTCAAAAATAAAAGAAAAAAGCAGTCTCTGAGAAACTCCATCTTCTTTTAGAGCTTTTTTTTCCTATAAAAAGCCTGTAATGCCTTGTATACTTCATGCACTTAGCCTAAGGTCTCTCTTAGCCATTGGACTCATCCAAGGTCAGCTCAACCATCTAATGGAGGAGGCATTCAAGGAGACATTCAAGGTCAGTCTGGACAGGGTTCTGAAGCACTTGATCTAGTGGACAGTGTCCCTGCTCACTGCAGGGGGGTCGGACTAGATGGCCTTAAAGTTCTTTTCCAGCTCAAACCACCCTGTGCTTCTCTGAGAGTTGATTGAGAAGGCCAGTCTTTTCAATGACGGACTTTGAATGAGCAGAGCTCCTGTTTTTCCTGCTAAATAAATAGTTTGTCTTGACAAGCAAGCTGCAGTTTGGTTTGTTGTTATGCCAGAAGAGTCAAACCTAGACAACCAGCTGGAGGCTGGAAACACTACCATGTAATGTTGGGATCTGGAGATAACTGATCTGCCCCAGCTGCTTGTCCCTTCCCACCAATCTCAACAACTTGTCTCTGCTCCCACATGGACTTTAGGCAGAGCTGCTTCCCTGACACATGACAGGGAGAATACAGTGAAGGGTGAGCAGCTTCAAGGAATCTGTCCTACAGGGCTGCTTTTGGGACACATACCCATGTCCCTGGCTGTCTGTCAGCATGTCCCAGCTCTAGTCTTGGTACCCCCAGATCACTACCTCCTTCCCTGCATCGCTCTGTTGATGGTCAGACAATTACCAGTCGAGAGGACAGAAGAGACATTCTCTGAACTCAAAGCCCCCGACCACCAAAGACTAAATAGACAGAAGAAGCCATTGAGGGCTCTGTAGCCAAGAACCAAAATTTTAAAAAAAAAAAAATTACTTGTAATTAACACAATCTTCTGAAAATACAGCTATTACCTCTACAGAGTCTCTGCAAAGCTACAGAGCATACATGAACTGCATTTTTCAGAGGTTTCTAACTCAGCCATCCTTAGATAGATGCTCGAAAGAACACTGAAAGCTTATTTTTAGCATCAATACCACCCCCATGTCAAATTGCTGTTCAGAACAAACAGAGTCACCGGGAAATACATACAGAGGCTTTGATATCAACTGCATGTGCAAAATAAAAGAAAGCACCTAATTTACAATTAATCCTGATCCATAAGGCAGTGTTGGAACCTCATTCATTGGGAGGAACTGAATTCCTGTTTCCTTCTGTACCCATAATTTTTTTAATAATAAGAGAATTTATCCTGCTGGTTTGAAGCATGCAAAATGCTCTGTAAACACCCACACAGCTACTTACAGATCATCAAAGCAAAGAGGAAAATCAACATTTTTGGAAAGGAAATGATATTTTTAACCTTATCACTGCATACCATAAACAATGGGAAAATGTATAAAATACTTTATAAATAGACTGTTTCCTGCTAAAGTGTCATTTTTTTTTCTTTTTGAAGTTCCACTAGCAAACGACCTAAGAAGGAGATTTAAAAATTATTATTATTATTATTAAAATAAGAACACAGTAGGCAAGAAAAAACACGGGTTTTATACCTGTAAGCTGCATTTTGCTTTCTGGGAACCTCAGCATACTACCCACATTTTCATCCCTGACAGATGATGGAAATATCAGAGGAACAAAGTCAAGTGTTCAGCAAATGGAGTGATTGTGAAGGGATGGGAAATTCTATATCCTGTATCCTATTCTTTTACTTGTCAGATCTTTAAAGAATAGGAAATCTATCGCTTCTGCAATTGTTATTAATTTCTTCAATTCTGAAGCTCAGGAAAATTTTTACATCATGTTTTTAATTATATTAAAAACATTATATTTATTGTATTAAAAGCATTTATCCAAGTAGATCAACTGCAACATTCATCTTTGATACAGTAAATTACCTCCAAATATAAGCCTGTTATTTTAAAATCACATGAAGAAGCAAAATCAAGATTTAGCATGTTGATTTATTAAACAATGAATTGTAATTGTTTGTAATGGAGTTAACTTAAAATAAACACCAGGAGAGTTTGCAGAGGAGAACCTACATCTTTATAGGATGACAATGTCAATCTCTTCTGCTCCTGTTTTCTCACAAAGATTCAGATTCCTGTCAGCAAAGGGTATTTTAAATAGCATTAAATCAACATTGGAGACTTAGATACTATTTTAAATCACAGAATGCTCTTTAAAATAGCATCTCACTGTGACTGCCCAGTGTTTTTTTAACCTAGAATATAGTTTTTGTTGGACTACTTTTTGACTTGAGTCATTCTCAAAGCACATTTCACACCTCCCCATCAGCCACTGGCTTGTGGGAGCCAAGTTTTTGCCACCTGAACTGTTTGACTTCAAAGGTTAAGAAAACAAAAAGGCTCCAGAACATAAACATCTTTATGCAGTAATACATACCATACTACTGCCACCAATATATAAACATACCATTGCCAGTAATGCTTTGGTGTGACTCCCAGAGCTCCAATATCATATTGGAAACTTTATACATGCTTGTCCTGCATTTACCTATAGTTAAAATTAAGAAATACCACTGGGTGTGCCCATGAGCAGGGAAGGCTGCCTTATTGAATGTTACTGATTTAGCTGACACACCAGATAACAATTGTATTAATTTTATACCCTTGTTTGAGGGCTTTACAAATCCGCAGAAATATTCAGTTTCTCCCTCATTTTCCTGAACTACCTGTGTTTTTTCTTACAACGAAGTTGGTCGCACAACGGGTAAATTTGATTAAATGAGTTTTGCCAGCACCACCCTCAGGGTTGCTCCCTTCCAATTAATTTACACAAATATAAATGTAATTCCCCACACAGTACTTGGAAGCATCATAAGCTTCCAAGTAATCACCAAGAGTTCTTTTCAGCCCACCTAAATTTGGGAAGTATGCAAGGCCAGGCTGGATGGGCTTGAAGCAACCTGGTTGTTGGGGTTTTAGTTTAGTCCTAGGTTTTTTTTTTCCCTGTTAAAGGAATTTTTTCCCATATGCATGTTGCTAGGGGACAAATGGCTGTGCTTAAGGAAGAACAAAAGGACCTGGCTGCTCTTTTTGTTTCACCTGTGTGGGCAGTTGGTATCGGTATCAGTGTTCGGAGAGAGAGAAGCTGCTGGTTCTTTTCGGCAGTTCTTTCTGCGGAGAAAGATCCCAGGATCCCCGGCCCACCTTCCTTGCCCCGCTGGAGGCCGGGCTGTGGCCGCCCTGCCCCGCCGCTGCTTCGAGCCTTTGCTGTGTTGTAGCCGTGCTCGCCCTGCCTGCCCAGACCTCTGGGGGGGTTCTCTGTTTGGATACATCTCGTCTGTCCGGGATTTGTGCTCCTCCCTGCCGCTCCAGCCTGCCGTTCCAGCCTGCTGTTCCCGAACCGGGACACCAGGGCCAGCTGTCCGGGGATTTGTGAAGCCCTTGTTCCATCCCTTCCCGGGATCCCAGGCCACCGGTGCTGCGTGCTCCCCGAGCTCGCTCCGGAGCGCCCCCTGCAGCCGCGGGGGAACCATCGCACCTGCCCTGCTCACCGGGAGCCGCCAGCGCCCCTGCCGGCTGCGAGCGGAACTGCACCCGAGGGGAAAGGGCCTGACAGCCGAGAAGGCTGGGACTGGGTTTGTAATTGTTTGCTGTTACTGCCATATTATTATTATTGTTGCTTGTTTGACTGGTTATATATATATATATATATATATATATATTTCCCACATCTTTGCCTAAAAGCCCTTGATTTCAAAATTATAATAACTCAGAGGGAAAGGGGTTACATCTGCCATTCCAAGGGAGGCTTCTGCCTTCCTTAGCAGACACCTGTCTTTCAAACCGAGACACTGGTCTACTAGAAGGAGTCCCTACCCATGGCAGAGGGTCGAACAACATGAGCTTTAAGGGCCTTTCCAACCCAAACCATTCTGGGATTCTGTGATTCCATTAAAATATTTTAAGTTTTCTTTATTTTTTTGCCCCACCTTTTGTTTATGTCTTCCAGCCATTCTTTGCTCTTCCTGGATGTGAGGCCGCAAGTCCCAAGGGAGCCAGGCAGCAGACTTTCCTGGTTTGTTAACCTGTAGAACTCAGGCTGGAAGCTTTTACTCATTTTCACCTCATCTCCAGCTGACCTGTGGACAAGTACAGGTACCCCCAGTTTTAAGAAATTCCATTTCTCGGGACAAGAGGCAACAACAACCTCACTGGAAACCACGTGGCCAGGTCCCAGTTTAGCAACATATGGCTTTCCGAACAGAGAAAACAGAATGAACAATGAAGCACAAACAGATGGCACATGATTTTGTTAGTCCCTTGAAGTACACAGCAGACATTCAGCATTTTTCTCATATTTAACCAAAGTACTCTCACTCACATTACCTTCCAGGTCGCAGTTGGGATGGCAGATGTTCTCCCAGTGTGTTACTCTCCTTGTATCCTGTGGTGGGGATTGCCAATTTAGATGCTTTGTGACCAATCTGAACTCTGTCCAAATTTTTAACAGTGTAAAAATGCTGGATGTCAGATTTGGGTACAATTTAGAAGTAATCTTTTCATTAAGATACACAGAAATAATAGAAATGTTTTTATACAAATGTCTTTGCAGCCACTATGTGTTCAGGTCTTTTTCTTCCCTTATTTATTTACAATGATTTTTAAGCCCTCTTCAGAGAATGCTTTCTGCAGATGTGGTTTTACTAAATTTGCTTTCCTGACAAAGATCATTACATTTACAAACCATTTACATTATCAAACAGCAGCCTGCAACTCATAAGCTGTTTCTGCTCACAGTTTGGCTTTGTTTTTCTCTCTTTGTTATATGTTACAGACAGCTTAAAAAATTGCAAAACCTCACAGCAGAGCAGGTGAGGGCCCTATAGCACCCTCTATTCATCTATTTAATAGAGAGGTGTTCCTGTTTTGGGGACGAACTGATATAGAGACTTGCTCTGATTCTCCCATTGTCTGGTGATGATGGTGATCCTTAGCAGTCATTAGTATGTGCAGAGGAACATCTTTCTGCATGATTTATCCTAATTTACATCAAACCAAGATTAAACCACATTGAACTTTTACCTAATATCGATGTCCTGGTGTAGATGCTCTGTGAACCATTACCAGCATGATCGTGCAAACATGGGCATTCCTACTGAAAACAAGGAAAAGTCTTTGGGAGCAAAGTTATCCTTCCGTAAGTGATGCACTAGAGATGTTCCTGAGGCTGACAGCTTCTCCAGTGCCTCTGCTGGGATAGAAAAATTTCAAGTTCCTTAGCAAGCCCTTGGAAAAGCACTGTTTGTCTCTGCTGTGGGCAGGATTGGTGCAGGATGAAGATGCTGACGCACTGCTGTCTATTTTTGGTCTGTTCTTTTTGGTCAGCATGGCCTAGCCCATCTTTACTTCATTGCCCTTGCTCATCTTTACCAGCACAGCAGGGCCACTGTGCTTCTGCTGGACTCACACAAGACTCTCTCCCACATAACTGCACCAGAACTGGCCTCTACAGACACAGGTGTGGTATTTTTTACCTCCTCTTCTCTCTCTCTCCTCTTGTGGCAGACTGCTGCCACGCCCAAAGGATGAGCAAAGACAAATTCCATTCCTGAAGCATTGCTGAGCCTCCCATGAGCAGCCTGCCAGCTCCACTAGCCAAAGCAAATGTCTGTACTAGCCCTAAGGGAGGGAGATGAACCATTTTATGGCAGCTGTAAAAGGTCACAGAGTAAACAGCAGCACTACTGCTCATCTGCTCTCCCAGTGATCCAAGCAGCTTGGGTGTGTGCGTGGTTTGCATGAGAGCCAGTGGTTCAAAGCTCTCTCCTGGCTTTGTGAGATTCACATTACAAACTAGAGAATTAGCAAAATTTACTTCATTAATTTGGGTTTGTTCTATTTAGTGGGAGACTGGTTATTCTACTTGAGATGGGTCTCAAGACCTGTAACACTTGAAACCTTTTGTCTGAAAATACACATTCTGCCTTTCCTGCATAATTCCATGCAAGGCCCAGGGCTTTTGGGCTTCTTCATTTATAGGCATGAGGGCATTCCAGGAGATTATAAGTATCTAAAGGTCTAAAGCTGTCTCACATTCAGGGATGTACTAGAAAACTTCTCATTTGGCTTCTCCTAAGAACAAAACCAGGCAGTTTCCATTGCTGTGCTTAATTTTTGTATTATGAGTTTAGTAGGTCTTTCCTTCTGCTTTCACAGTGGTCTTTGCAGAGTGTTTACATGTTCTCACTTCCTTCAGCTTTATCTCTGCAGCAGCATATTCAGGAGATGCCTTGGAACAGCCAATAATGCGACTGGATCTCAAATTCTTCTCTTTACTGGAGTTTTGCTTATTTTGTGTGCAACTGCAGACTGTGTCCTGTAGCAGAACAGTTAAGTTTTACTGTCCTGGAATGCTTCTTGCTCTTCCCTTTCCCCCATGAATGATAATTATGCCAGGATTTTATCTCATCTCATTATATTTTTTTGCAGTCTTTCCATATTAGAAAAATTATTTGCAAGCTTTTATATGTCAGTTAAGAAAAAATACAGCTTTTTCCTGCTCTCTGTGGTTGTTGCATCCCCTTACCACAATGCAATGATATCCATGATACCCTTTGCATTCTTCAGTGACATGATTGGGGGGGGCTGAGATGGCGATGGAATTTGAAATAGTCAGCTCAGGTTGAAGAACTCCTCATGCTGCAGTGGGTCCCATGTTAAAAAAATCTGGAAACATATAAGATCTTGTGTTTGGAGCAGATTAATTATCAAAGTAATGTTAAGGAAGAAATGGCAGCTGGAGAAGATGATAAATACAGGAAAAAGTGACCTAGTCAGGGTCTCTGAAATGCTAAAGATGTGGAGGAACTATGTCTCTAGTAATCCTTCTGAGTCATCAGCTACCTGAAAATTTAAGGGAAAAATAGGAAGAAAAAAATATAAAAATTCCAAGGTACATTTGACACTTGTTATGCTTCAAAACTGACTTTTTGCTAACAAGTACCCAGATCTATTAAAAAATCGCATATTTTTAATCAGATGTCTGCTTTGTTTAACACAGAGCCTGCATGGTACCCACTGAAGCTCCACTGGTTTACTAGCATCCTCACTTATTTTCCATAAATCTTCAATAAATTTCCATAAATTGAATCTTACATTCAATCCAATACTACATATAATTAACAATTCCAGCATCATCTCTGAGTAGTTTTCAGATGAAAGTAAAATGTATCATTCCACCACTTATAGTGAGAAGGGTGCTTTTGCCACGATTTTAGAGATAAGGATTAAGGTAAAAATTGTTCCATGGGAAAAGAAGATTGTTCTGGTTGAATAGCCTGGGGCTTGTTTTCCAGGTTATTTAGTAGTTGGTAAGTACTCTGAAACTGCAGTTTTCCTTGCCTGCATATCCATGGAATAACATGCAGGTGACTTGCATATTGCGAACAAAATATAAACAATGTACAATTATTGGGAAATTGCATTAAATCTGTTGGGAATTACATGGGAAATGTGACAGTATCAAGGAGAAAAATCTCTTCTCTCACTTAAATGAGCATATCAATTCCTTAATTATGACTTGAGTATGTACCAGAAACACTTTATATTTTAAGAGGGGTTGTGGGACAGAAATATATTGGGAAAAATATTCTATTTAGTGGCTGGCACAGTGTAATAAAGGGTTTTTTGCTTTTTACCACAATATGTCTTTGTACTAGATAACATACTGTGTTTTAGTCATCACTTTTATATCCCTGACATATTGGGATGAGTTGGCCTGAGACTTCTGAGCTCTGATACAGCACCTGGTATTTATGGATTCTTTTTTTCACCTTGCTGCCTTAAATTCATCTTCAGCTGGACTAGGAGAACTCCTAATGTCAAAGCCTACCTTCCCACCCACTGGAGATGCTCATCCCATACCAGCCAAGCTTATAATTCAGACAGTGCCAGATTTCTGAGTCATTCCAAGATTTTTAAAAAAATCAAGTTTATAATGGTGCCTTGGAAAACATGACATCACTGGGAGTTTCTCACAGAAGTTTTCTGCTCTGAGACCATCCAGCAGGCCATGCCTGTACATGTCTGCACAGTTCCCACCGTGCAGATTTTGGATCATCCGAACTCCTCAAATGTGGATACAAAAATGCTGTTAGCAAGAATTTTTCTTGCTTCTTTCTAAGCCTGTGAGATACTTTTCTCTCTCACGAAGATAGTAGCAGAGTTCTATAAACTATGAATACCTGTGACCTTGCAAAGCCTTGTTTATGGTATGGTAGAAAAATATTTTGACAATGGATGTTTTAGAATTTTAGCCAATCACCCCAGCCCAGGGGGGTGGCCGATCCTTTTAGACTATGAAGAAAAAAGTCTACAAAAGCGTTTGTAAAATAATTAAATAAATCAATCTTGCTGCACAATTCCTGCCTGCTGGATCTCTCTCCTCTCCTTCCTACGCCTGGGGGATACAGTAATACTCAAATACTTTCTTTCTACCAAATCCCAGAACAGGACTGCAGAGCAAAGGGGTGAAAAGTAGAGGACAAGCAGAAAACAGATGTAGAAAAATTCTTCAGGAAGGTCACTTATCAGTGCATGGAATGAGGCGAAGTCCCTGTGTAGGAAAGCATAGAATTAACCCCTCAATAAACCCACCATGAAATGGTGATCTGGGTTATATGATACTCAAACTCCTTCAAAGAATTTTGGTCCTATCTATTTGTCAAACAACTGAGCAGCTGAGCACAAAATGAGTAACAACTGAAGTGGTTGTTCTGCTAGAATTATACACTGAGAGATGTATACCTTCTAAGATGCTTTACAACAAGCAACATCATCAAAACAAACAAACAAACAAAATCCCCCAAACCAAACAACCAACACTTGAGGTAGTTTTCCTTCCTCCTTGGAATCCTTCCTAAACTCCTGGGTACCACCTACCACAGTTTTTTTCAGGACTGGTAGGGCTAGGTAGGACTTCACATGGCCAGGTTGAACAGGGCTCTCAGCAACCTGGTCATGGGAGGTGTCCATGCCCATGGCAGGGGGGTGGAATGGAATGATCTTTAAGGTCCCTTCCAACCCAAACCACTCTGTGATTCTATGATTTATGACTGGACCTTTGGCTTTCTGTTCTCCGTCCATAGGTAGGAATTTTGGGCCACCATTATAGCAATAGAGCCACATGACTTTATATATTGATATTATTATTCTTTCTGCTCACCGTAATGGAGATTTTCTTTTTCTTGTACTTGCCTCCTTTGGAAAGTGCACTGATATGCAGTTGAGACAACTCTTACTCCCCTTTGTCCCAAAACACCTAGGCGGCTATTAATTCCTTTAGTAGAAGGTAAGAGGAAAAGTGAGGAAATACACATCAGGCACTAACTATAGGTCCGGAGTTGAGATGTGTGTGAAACCAGTAGTTACAGAAAAAAACCCAGTTCTTCATGTATATTTCAGTATAGTCTTTCTGAACATCTCTTTGCAGATGGCAGGAGGAAAACTTGGAATTCTGTAATATAGTCCTGGTATCTAAAACCTCTCTGCAAAAGGAACTGACTGCAGGAAACAGGGTGGGTCAGATTTATAGACTGCTCTTAAATTGGAAGCTTTACTTTTGCCTTTTTTTGTAATTGCTCAAATGTAGGAAGTGGTACTCAACTCTTCCCTGTGAGGTGAAAGATTTTCCTACAGACCCTGCATTAAAGCAACGTAATTTGAATGTGGCTTTAGTAAGTGGTACAGTACAGACCATGAGGTCATTTTCCCAGGGGAATATGAGGCTGTAAACTTATCCCTGTTAACTAAACACATTATTATTGGGCCTTAGTATTATGTTCTCTTCTAATTTACCTTTATGAACTGTAGCTCAACACAGTCCTGATGAATGGTTCTCAGCAAATGATAGAGAACTGTTAAGTTCCCCAGGGCTTTTAATGGGATTAAAAACTTTCAGTGAGAAAATAAACAGCAGAGGAGAGTTTGTTAGCTATTACCTAAGCAAAAAATACTGTGCTGCTGGAATACAGAGAACGGGAATTCAGTGACAAATCTGTTTTCAAATAAGACATTTATGACAGACAATGTTTGAACTGACAAACTGCTTCCAGGCAGCAATTTCCAGATCTCTTCACATCAAAGCTCCGAGTGAGCAGACCAGTTCCAGATTTAGAGAGGTCATCTCAAACTTTGGCTTTCAGATAAAAATAAAGCCTCATGATCTTTCATGCTAAGTCACTCACCTTGGTGAAGTTGTACCTGTGACATTAGCTTTCCTTTGGCTGGCACTCCTCATTCTTGATTTGGAGGCAGAAAAAAGAGATCAGTTAGCAAATTGCAATGCTAATTTGCAAGATAAAAATTCAAATCACTGTCAAGTGTTACCCTTCATATTATGGTTTTGAGGCTATTGGTAATATTACTTTCCTCCTTTTCCACTTGGAACTGGAAAACCAGAAGAAATCATGACTGTTTCCAAATTCTCTTATGAGAACTCTGTGATATCAAAAGCCAAAAATATTTGATATATGTGATATACAGAGAGCAGTCAATGACACCGTGGCTCAGGTAGTTTTTCTTCTTGAATTTCAGTAATTCAATATGCCGCACAAGAGCCATGAGTGCTCTGGCACTCTGGCTTTTTGAAGCAAAGCACAGATCCATGCACTGGCACAGAAAACTCACTGCAGGCTTCGTTTTTACTGGGAAAATGTACATGTCATTTCAAGTTAATTTTTGGTTTTCTGTATCCCAGCTGTTTAAGCTCCTCACTAGCATGTCAGTCCTTGTTTAGACTGTGCTATTCATCAAGTGCAGGAAAGGATTATTGCTTCCCCACTTAACTGGCCGTGATGGATTAGATATTAAAAACCAGACTGAATGTTATTAGCAGGACTTTCATGCTCGACACTCCTTAATATGTAAAGCACTAAGCACATAAATAAAACCATCAGTTGTGATTTGTAGATGCTAAAAAGTCCATGGCTCCTTCTCCCTCCACAACTGCGGCTGAGCTCCCAGACACACTTTCACTTTTTTCAACACCTGGGTGTTCCTTTAAGAGCTTACTAACTTTTTTACCAGTTCTTAAAAGCAACATGAAATTAGAATCATAGGGTATCCTGAGCTGGAAGGATCACCAAGACAAATTCCTGGCCTTGCACAGGACACCCTGAGGAGCACTCAAATTAGATCTTTATGTGAATGAACAGGGCTGTGGTGTTGAGCTGTACCCAAGAGGCGCAGATGTCTTGAGGAGCTACAAAATTCATCACTGCATCAGTACCAGAATCAGCGAGACCTCCCAGAACAACCAGTAGCGTATTAATCGCAACCTTTTTTAATCTTTTTTTCCCAGCAATAGTAAATAATAGCTTTACAATTACGAATTAGAAACAATTCTGTAAATAGACCAGAGAAAGATCAACTGTACTCTAAAAAGGGAATTTCTTTAGCTAGGACATAACATCAAATATGCCAGTAGAACCATTTTTCACTAATATCACAGAATATTGTACATATACTTGATAATCCAGGGTATCCTATTCTACTTCCTCACCTTGCACCCATCTGTTGCCTCCTGTTTAAATTCTGACCCGTAACAGTCAGAGGAAATTAGAAAGCTTTAACAGATATTAGATCATACTCCAGACTTGTGAGTTTGATACTAAAATTAAGTGTAGTTATCTTTAAAACCACTGGACTTCTGCTTCATGCTTCCACTTTGGTGCTAGTAACATCACTGAGAACACCATGTGTGAGGGGCAAGCCAAGGAGAGCTGGTTTTGTCTGGATGAAGAGACTACAGATGTGCAAAGGGAAGGTGGCTAATGCTATAGCACATCTTCCAATGTCCATCCCTGCTGACTCTCCCATAGGTTGTTCCTGGGCCCAAACTGGAAAAGAAAAATAATTGTTTTGGTAACGGTGGCATGGAGTGACAATGCTTCATTCATTCATTCTTCAACCTACAGAAAAGTCTGCATCAGCAGAAGGAAGTGTGTTGCTGCAGCTCCACAGTAAAATTAAATTTGGAGATTAATATCGATACTCTGTAATTCAGAGCTGGATTAAAGAAGCAGTGCTTCACCCTTCCCTAGTTTTTAAGAACTCTTCATGAGAATACAAAAAATGTTGGACTTCCTTTGCAACCACCACTCTCCCACATCCCAGTAAGCACAATTACTGGTTCTGCAGTGGCACTGGTGGGGAGGTGGGGAGGTTACTCTTGTCAGGCTTGGGAATGAAACAGGACTGGATGACTTTTTATCCCCTGTGTGTCAATATACTTCTGTGAGCATAAGGCAGCCAGCACTCACAATTAGCAACACAAGCCTTCAAAATTCAAACCCAAACACAGAATCAAAGGTATAGCATGTAAGTCTTTAGAAATAAATTCTTTATTAAGAATAAAATCATACAACTTGCAGGAGATTCCCTAAGGGCATGATATATTACAGAGCTGTACTTGTACTAAGGAACCAAGAAAGATAAACAAACTGGGAAGAGGAAGAAAAGAATTTGGGAAGGAAACACACTTTTGTTGAAGTGGAAAGACTTCACTGAACTGCCATCACTACCACCCGCCCCTGCCCGCGTCCCTGTAGCCTCCTCGGTATCCTCCTACTCCTCCTCCTCGGTAGCCACCCTCACTTCTGTAGCCTCCCCCAGCACTACCTGGGTATCCTTTTCCCACCGACTGCCAGCTGGAGTAGCCATAGCCACTGTAGCCTCTGCTCCTGTGGCCAGAGCTGCGCGTGTAACCTCCCCAGCCTCGGAGGCCACCACCGTTGTCGTAACGAGCCATCTTGGGTGGGCGGGGGCCATCTCCGAACCTGGCAAAGAACATCATACACTTGAGGCAATCTTACAAATTCCATCTCTTAAAGATGGGAACTGCCACAATCCTCAGATAAACCACCTCAATTTTCTGGGAACAGAATACAATAGTTGAACTACAGTTGCACTTTTGCACCTTTTCCACTTCAGAAAAGTTTCCTTTGCTTCAGAAGCAAGGCATGGAAACAAGGGGAAACAGAGCGGTGCAAGCCCAGCCAAACGTGTTTTCTTTCCAGGAAAAGGTTTGCCCAAAATAAATATGGATTATTTTTTCTTTAAAAGGTAATTTGTGTTTTGTGCTTTGGATGAGGGGATGACAGCTTTTGTTCCTGAGAGCTGTGTATTCTTGTTGTGGAAACAGGCAGTGATGTCTCTGCATGAGGCTTTGAGTGCAAGCATTTCATGCATGCTCAGAGCATGGCACTGAAACCAAAGCCTGAAGTCCCCATCCTCATCTCTGAGCTCCGGCTCTCACCTGGTGCTGGCAGCCGTGAGTACCATCCCTGCGGCCGCCGGCCGGGACAGCTGCCGGATCACATTCAGCATCCGCTCATGCATAGGGTCCAGCTGCCGGATGATCCCAGGATCTTTGGTCACCTCCACCACAAGGGCTTCCATGGCAGCACGCAGAGCCGTGATGCACGCGGCTGCTGCGTGCGGCATCTTCAGCTTGATCCTGCAGCACAAAGAGGGTGTTAAAGCTGCCATGACTTCCAGGGGAGCACCTGGGAAGGAAGAGGTTCTGCAGAGTGGCTTTTCATTGAGCCAGAAACCTACATTCTCATCTCTGAGGTTCTAATTTGTCACTGAAGGGGTGAGAAATTCAGGAGGCAAATTTGAAAATTCGGCATAGTTAAAACTTAACTGTTCTTCTGGCAAAATTTGCTTTTTAAAATTTAACAAAGGGCCATGAAGATGCTCTGAGGGCTGAAATCCCTCTGCTCTGGAGACAGGCTGGGAGAGCTGGGGGTGTTCAGCCTGGAGAAGGGAAGGCTCCAGGGAGGCCTTAGAGCCCCTTCCAGTGCCTAAAGAGGGATTTCAAAAAGGAGATACAGGCAGATAGTGATAGGAGAAGGGGGAATAGTTTTAAACTGATGGAGGACAGGATTAGATTTTGGATTTAGATTGGGAAGAAACTCTTGCCTGTGAGGGTGGTGAGGGCCTGGCACAGGTTGCCCAGAGCAGCTGTGGCTGCCCCATCCCTGGGAGTGTCCAAGGCCAGGTTGAACAGGGTTTGGAACAACCTGGTCTACTGGAAGGTGTCCACCTGAGATGGGCTTTAAAGTTCTTTCCAACCCAAACCATTCTGTGATTCTGTTATTCTATACTCAGATAAATTCAACATGTAACCTCTTGTATCAAAACAGCAAGATACAAAAATACAAAGTAAACTGAAAACATGAGGCTCCAAGATTTTGAAAGGTCCAACCCTCAAATTGTTAGCAAATTAAGCTTAAGGAATTCTTGGCCTCTGTTTTACTGACTAGGGGGTAAAAGAAAAAAAAAACTAAAAAAGCCAACCATCCAGATGGTATTTGGTGATGGCTATAAAATTTACACTGCCAGAGGCATTTCTCTCCTCCAGCTGTGTTTCTGAGCTTTGAAAACAAGGTTTCCTCAGCCTTTGTCTGAGGAGGTCCAAAACACATAGTGCCTTTTTTACCTTTCAGTTAAAGAAGAAAAAACCAGCAGTTTTTATGGAAACTGCCTTGTCCTGTTTTCAGTTTAAGCAGATAATATGCATGAAACAGGACTCAAATTAACCCATCCCTTCCTCACAGGAAACAAAGATGATGCCTTCCCAACACACCTGTGGCTCATGGCTTGCTCTGGGGTCCCTGTTCTATAAAGATTTGGTCTGTGTTAGCTGCACTTCCATCAGTCAAGGGGTCAGAACTGGATGAGCTTTGAGGTCCCTTCCAACCCAAACCACTCCATGATTCCGTGATTCTGAGCACCAAGGAGATCCATACCAGTCATCCACCAGAATGAGCTTCCCATCTGACAGGACTTTTTTGGAAGCAAAGAGAAGCAGCTGCAGTGGGCTCACCAAGGTCATGGTTTTGGCAGAGATGGCTCGTGTTCGAATCTGCAGGGGAAAGAAGAAAATTACTCTTCAAATGGAAAACAGAGTTCTACACCTTCCTCTGGACACTGAAACTAGAGAATTTTGTAAAAAAAACCCTAACAACACACAAGGCTAGGCATAAAGTTAGGAAATTACAAGAGCATGTGCACATACAAAATTGAATGCCAGGCAGAGGTTTACAGGAGTTCAGCACTGGCTGGTGTAAAACCTCAACAAAAACTATCTTCCATTTTCAAACATTCATTTTCCATGTTTGCAGTTATGCAGCTTTTGCAAGAGCCACCTCATGCTTTGCCAGCCTAAAAGTGACCAGGGCACATCTGAATTTTCCTCCCACCTTTCAATTACTGGGGCTGTGATGAAAAGCTTTAGTGGGGTTCTACTCATGCAAGTGTGGAAGTTGCCAGATGTCCGCACAGTCAGCGCTGTGTCATGTTACACTGAGCTTGAGCTTGAACTTGAAATGAGAACTTGGACAACATCAAGCCAGAGATAACAGCACTGCTACATGGCTCCTGCCCCTCAATTTAAAGAGGAACAGAAGAGGTACCTAATGGGCAGGGAGAGAGCTGCACACAAATCCTTCCTGCATCCCAGCCTCACCCAAGTGCTGTCTATGATACTCTTAAACCACCATCTTATTCACTCTCCTCTTGCTGTGTGTATTTTGGTTTAATAAAGCAAATCTTTTTGAGCTCAAAAGTCTTTTGTTGGATTTAGGGAATCTCACTTGAGAGAGACGGTGAAGGTGGATCAAAGGTCTGACCCTCCTGGGATCCTGATACAAAAGGTGAAGAAGAATCAAAGCCTCACCACAGCTCTGAGCTATGAACTGGGAATCCAGACTGTCAAGACGAGATCCCTGTACCCAAAGGATTTAAAATTCTGGTTATTACCAAACACAAGAACATTGCCTTCCTTTGCTCCTTGAGCAGGAGTAGCTGAATTCATGATAGCCATCAATGGAGCACAGGAGAGCTCACAGGGGTTGCAGTGGACATGCACAGAACATACATCGAATTTGTGGGATGGAGGAAAAGGTCATGGAGACCTCTTGCGTGATGCTTGGGAAATGGGAATTTTCCTCAGGAGATGACACTGCCATATTCCATGTTCCTGTTTTCTCCCTGGATTCGTAAGTAGCAGAAGTGATAAGGGTAAAAATTCTCTGATGCCTAATTAGTATGGAAGAGCTCCTAAAACAAACTCTTAAAGAAGATAATGATTTAAATCTTTCTCTATGATCTGGCTGTTGTAACAAAACTCACAGGAACTTTCTGTGAACTTCTACTGAAAGTGGTTGACTGGAAGTTACTAGGAGGCTGAGTGACACCAGGACCACATAACATTCACTTTCTGGAAAGAAAACCAACCAACAAACAACACCCCCCACTAAAACAAGCTAAATATTGCAGTCAGGTTTTTTTCTTATGACTTCTTTACCAAAAAGAGCCTCTTGAACCATTTGGCAGCACATGATCAAGAACAAACCCAAAGTCTCTACCTTCTCTCCAAAAACAAAGAAGGGCGATGGATACTTGATGTCCTGACTGCTGAAAGGGCAGTTGACAGATGACTTGTGGATGAGAGCATTGTGCCCCTCAGTGGTAAGAATTTTCCTCTTCTCCTTGTGGTAGCACACGTTGGGGTAGACCCCAAAAGCCAGCAGGGAGATTACAACATCCAGGTTGTTATCAGGGCCAGTGTTATTAAACGGTTGAGTCATCAAACATTCTGTTGGCAGAGAACAGAAGAGTGACTCAAATCCATGGGACATGTAGGAGAGCACACACAGCTATTTAGGATCCCGGATCAATGCAAAGCTGTTTAGGATCCTGGATTCAATCTTTTCTGATTGAATCAACCATTAGATGTGATCTCCAATGACCTCTGCACTCAGAGCATTTAAGTTCTACATTCAATCTTTAATTTCTTAATGGAGATTGAAAAGCTGAGGTATTTTTCTCTCCCAAACTCTTCAAAAACAAGGAGAGATGGGTTTTCCCAGAATGTGCTGTACCACAGTGTGTTTACTGTCATTTGTTTTGGAAACAGATCTTTTGGGGGACGTTAGAATGGATGTTTTAATTAGTTCATTTGTTACAGACCTCCCCAGAGTCTCTGGTGGCTTGTTTTCAGGTCATCTTGCCCAGAAAGAAAGTTACGGATAAATGCAGCACTGATCCTAACAGCATGAGGAGAAAAAAAATTAAAGGAATTTAAAGGGAAAAAAAAAGAAAAGGAGGGGAGATAAACATCTGCTAAATCCAGGCAGACAATGCCATTTCACTGATCTCTTCAGCAACATTAGGCAAATTCAGAACCTGGTCTAGTTTAAGAATTTTGTCTCCAGAAAATGGAATAATTTGGCACACCGCTGCACATCCCTCCTGCAGCACAAACCCAGGAAGCTACAGAACAGAAAACTTCAGATTACACAGGCTCCCCACTAAGGCCTATGGAAAGAAAGGAAAAAGCACAGCACAGCACATTTTGGAGATGCAACAAGTGAAGAAGAAGGAAAGTCAGGGAGGTAACATTCTAAGGACAACTGTTTTATAGATTTTTAATCCTGCAGCTCTAACCTCAGCCTCCAAAATCTCCGTGTTGCACCACAGCCATCACAACTTTAGGAGAGAACACTAAAATTCCACCTGAACGCAGCTGTAAAAAGAGAGTAGTGCTATGGCAAATCCACGATACTCCCCCTGTGCTTGGGTGCTCAACACAGATTATCCTGGTTATTTATTTATCATCTCAGAATGAAAAATGCAGTCATTAAATTACTGAATTTAATCAGAATCACCTTCAGGAAAGCCAGAACTAATAAGTATGTCTTTCAGCTGGACTTTTGCTTCCCAAGTCATTCTAAGAGTGGCCATGCTGAGTCTTTTGTGTTCACAAAATCTTTTCTCTGCTTCTTCACCACCCATTCTGAAAAACAAACAGAGGAAATTAGAAGCCTGACCAAGGAAAGGAAAAGCTCACCCTGTGTTACCTGTAACTTCCCATCACCTGCTGTGCCAGACAACGTACCTTGCATCATCCCAGGCTTGGAAGACAGAGAGCAAAGCTACATGATCTGAATACCTGGTCCCAGCAAAATTCCTATGGACATAACCCAGGCGTTTGCCTTCATTGATGAAAGGTTCAGGGAAACAGGTAGCTGCAGAGATGGTACAAACAGCATCTCCCACACTAAAAGGAACCACAGAAGGGATCAGAATCACTCAGAGTTAGTGCTGCCACCACCTGCTGCAGGCTGTAGATACCAGGGAAAACTTCTCTGCTAGACACCTTAGGAATTTGGCCTTTATCTGCTAGAGGTCTTCACTGAAACACTTTCCTGGAAGTGGATGTTAAATTAGCCCTATCTGCCCTCCCCTCCATCCATACACCACCTTTTCTGGTGAAAAGGACCCTACAGTAATCACAGGACCCAACAGCCATCACAGTGATGAAGAACAGATCTTCTACGAAAGCAAAACATGGAGATTGATTTTTCTCCTTATCTCATAGTTAAATTCTGTATCTTCCCACCTCTAGCTCACTGTTACATGTAGGTGTTTCAAGTCCCACTCTTAATTCAGAAATATTCAGCCTGCACTGGTGTCTTGCTGTTAACTGAATTCCATGACCGCTTCATTGCCTACACTGGAAGTTATTTCTTCTCTGCTCCCATGAAGATTCAGTCACCTCTTCCCAGCTGCAGCATTTATTGCTCATCTAGATGTATTGGTTTTTCTCTCTTGCGCATGTCAAGAGGCTCAGGAACTCAGAGAAAAAAGAACAAGACCACTGAGACCACTCAGCTTACTAAAAAATACAGCCCATGATCACCATCTTGCCCAGACGAGGTTCAATGGGAAGTTTGGCCAGGATTCTTCCAAGAGGTGTCAACTCGTCGTTGGTATCCAGGGCATCAAGCTCTGAAACAAGATCCCTTGTTATTGAAACACAGATTTAGAAGAAACATAAAGATTTTAGTTATAGGCTAGGTGTGTTGAAATTAGTTAGAATAGGAAGGAATTTGGCCCAGCTAGAGTTAATTAAAATAGTTAAGAGAGCTGGACCTGAAATGGGTTTTAAGAAGTTAGTAACTGATTACCAAATAACTGATGATCTGTCATTTGTATGTTTGCTTAGCACGAGGAATAGAAACTTTGATAAGTTGGTGTAGGGAATTACCAGTTTCCTCCCTTGGTGGGACCCGTCCAAAAGTCATGCAAGAGGAAACTTAGAGGTCACTAAAGTAATTAGGATTGTTAAAGTTCAGAGAGACAAAAAGGTCAAAATGAGGAAGATGAGCATACTTCATCTTCTTAAGATCACTGACCCAATTCAAGACCACTGACTCAATTCAGAGCACACACTACGCGTGCTTAATGACATTTAAGCTCATTTCCATATGAAGTGGAGAATGGGAGGTGTTAATGTTATGAATATACATTTGTATTTTGGATATTCATAATTTTTGTAAATAAAAAACTTTGTGTTTGCTTGGATCGGGGCCCTGCGTCTTAGGGAGCTATCCCATGCAGTGCCTGGTGCCAAATAAAACACACTTTCTAACTCTAAACCGTTAGAGTTTTTGTCCGTCTCAGTTGGATATCGATATTAGATCAATATTCATATTTTGGTAAATCATTATCACAGACAGCTAATCTCAGAAATCTTTAGATAAGAAATTCAGAGTTTTAATAATTGTGTTTAAATTGAACCCCACTCATATTTAAGTTTAATGTTGGTTACACTGTTGCCAACCTGATTTTTTTTGAGGTCAAACAAACTTTAGCTTTATGGAGGTTTTACTACCTCCTCTGCAATTAGAATAATCAGAATGTAATTCACATACATAATTTTCCATTCCTTTTTAGTTTGCTTCTGTACAACAACCCCCTATTACACTAATAAACCATCTATTATCTAATGAATCTAACCTAATTTCTGCCTCAGGAAAATCAAAATAGCCCTGTCACAACCAGCTGTGGAGTCTCCATTGCCATTGCCGAATCACAGAACTGTCTTCATCAAAAAGAGCACACCACAAACTCTCTCTTCCTTGAGGCTTTACCTGCCTTTCCCTCCTCCCATTACCTAAAAATTATCACCTGTATTCGTCCTCAAAGCTACCAAAGGTTTTTACACATTAAAAAAAAAAAAAAAAAGATTTGTAGTCCGAGCAATTAAATGGGAAAGAAAACACAAAAAGGACTCCTTAGCCACCATCAAATCAATTTTTCCTGGTATCTACTGAACCCAAAAGCCTAAAGAATACTTCGAAGAATAACATGTTTCACCTTCTTTAGAACATACTAGCAGTGTACCTGCACTGAAAAATCACAGGTCATCAGGAAGGGGAGGTACCTGCAGAAACAGCTATTTGGTGTTAGAGCTGAAAATGTTTGATTTTTCCCCTGGCTCTGCAATTCTGAGCTGCATAATATGAAAAGTACTAATAATTTTCAGAACAGAAAGTCATTAAACCTGACTACATATCCCCAGCTATGTTTTTTCATTCTCGTTACAGGTCTCCCTCCTGTATACAAGCAACGTAGGCTCAGTACACAATTTTTTCCATAAAATCAACAATCAAACAGATATTTCAGTTGTTAAAAATTGTAGGAGGTGCATATTTAGTGACATTTACAAAGTGTGCTGAGGTTTGAGGTCATATTTATGCTTTACATCTAAAGCATAAATTTAGAGTTTTTCCCTGCTCTATTTTATTCATATTCTAGTTAGTTCCTTGAAGAAAGTGGGGAGACAACAACCCATATCTCAGTTTCTTCTGTTTTTCATGCAGATTCATAAACTGGAGATTTAATTACTTGACAAAATCTGAGATATTGGGTCAGCAAACTGTACAAAGCAGTAATTATTTAATGAACTACCAACCTCTGTTTTTCAGTACTTTTATAGAAGCTTTGTGAATGCCTCAAGCACTGGACTGAGTCTATGTCAAACACAGCAGTGCCACAGCTGGAAAACAGGAAGCTGGAAGCTAACATAAGTTACTGGTAAAACAACAAAATAAGCTTCAAGTTTGAAGGCTCAAGTTTCTTAAAGGAATGACACTTGGCTGGGAATTCAAGTATTTCTTCAGCTGCACAAGCCACTGCCACCCATACGATGCCTCCATGTTTCTGTGTCAGCCAGAATATCCTGCTCCACCAATACACCCAGAGGTGGTACAGCCATTTGTTAGAGATCATGTACATGGAAAACCGCTTGGTGCCAGTTCCACTAGCCCAGGATTACCACACAGCCCCGTGGGCACATGAGGATACCTCTCAGCATGCGTTCCGCTTCAATCACAGCGTCCAGAGGGGGTGGCTCAATGGCTTTGGCCAAAAACTGCCCAATCCCTCCCAGCCGCAGCAGTTTGATGCTCAAAGCAATTTCATGAAGTGGTGTTCGAAACATTTCAGGCGTCATGTGAGTCTGAAGCCTGGAAAGAGAAGAGAACAAAGTCCCATTTCTCTGAACACAGGCTTTGATCACCATGAGGGGTCATTCCACCAGCAGAAACCACTGCCCTCCAAAGCAAACTCTGTCTCTGAGCCTACCCATCAGCTCCTGGAACTTCGGCTCTTCTATCACAAAATTCTGTACTTCTCCTTTGGGGTAAATTTACGCTGGGAATGCACAGGGGGAGGAGCCCTCACATCTCCACTGCCCGCTGTGGGTTCTAGCATGAGCTGACCACAGAGAACCTGATGGGCTGGAGCACAATTCCCAGCATGGCTGAGTCCAGCCCCACATTTGTCCTTTACAATCCTTTCCTACTCTGCTAAGGAAGCTCTTACACTCCTGAGAGACAACCTGCTTTCAGCTTGCCCTACGTATAAGCACTTTTCTGGTGCAGCTAGAAAAGGTTTCAAAACACCGTGAACAGATACCTTGATTCAGCTGGCACCAGATTTAGATTATTTCTCTCAAAAAACTATCTGTACAAGTCCACAAACACTCTTTCCTAAGTACCAAGGAACTTGTGTATTTTGGGTTTATATTCTCTGAAGGAAGGTAATCTTAAAACCATGATTACTTCAGTAGCCTAAAATCAGTTCACTGCCAAAATTGTTAATTAAAATCATTGCACTGTACTCAACAGCAGATCTAAATAAATTCGAAGAATTTAAGGAGAGTTTTTGATCAACTGATGCTTTCAAGAGGTAACAGAAAGTTGAACATCAAAACACAGCTATGCTGTAACAGCCAGAGAAAGGGGCACTGAAACTTCCAGGAGAGAGATCAGATTGTAACTAACAGCTGTGTTGCCTTCTCCAACCAGCAAAGAGACTTCCATGGCTCTAGTAATGGAAAAACAGTCTGGCAGAGAGGTCAAGTTTCAGCAGCAGGGAAGGTACTAGAGCAGCAGGAAGGGGCTTCCTGTCCATGGAATGGGGACGGAGAAGAAAGTAACATCTGCCCTCCCTGCTTTTTACCACTTTGATGACAAAATGGCCTTGTTACATGGCAATGACAGGTGGCCTCAATGTCTGAAGGCAGACTAGAGCTTCATCCTCATTACAAAGCTCTTTTCTGCCTTGCCTCAATTCCCAAGCAGTATTGTTCTCCTCTTGAGAGGTTCGGTAGGTTGCAGTGACACTAAAATCATGAACTATTTATCCACCTCATACTATGGGTAAAAACATGTGTACATTTTTTTTAAGCCAAAGAACGGAGATATTTCAGTGTGAACCAACATCATCCATCTCCTCTCTGTGCTTTCTACAACGATTTCCCCAGTATAACCAGAAGCAGCACCCAACAGTTCTGGGAGAATTCCATGAGGGTACTTTATTTCTGGAGACCACAGCCTCACCTCTCAAAACGAGCTCTGCTGCACAAATGGAAACAGAACCCAGCTCGCACACGCCCAGCTCTGCCTTTCCGCTGCTCCAAATTGGTTTTTGATGCCCAGACCGTGGCATAGTTTGTCATGTTGTTGTGAGCAGTGAACAGCTTCACTTTTTGCCTGTTACAAGAAAAACACCACAAAGATCAAACATCCTTCTTAAGCCCTACCAAATCATTTCCTATTTTATGGCTTGCAGCCACACTGCTTTTAAGAAGCCAACCACCTCTGAGCTTTGGCTAGTCAGGCATCATTCTGGAAATCACACTCCTTCTAAAGCAGTGCCCCAAACTATTGCACAGAATGATGTACTCACAACTGTCCAAAAAGGTTAAAATTCTCATGAATTCATGAGCCCTCTGTATGTAGTTTTCTGAGAGCAGGCACAGCAAGGCAGGAACTGTAACAGACTACATAAGTCTTCCTCTTTTCCATCAGCCAGACACTGAGGGTTTGTAAAACTCCTTTGGCAGATGACATCTATCAAATTGGTGTGGAGACCCAGTGACATCCCACATGAATAGTACCAGCATGACCAACTCAATCCCCTGAGATGCCAGCATGGTTTGTCACTGTGCTGACCAGCTAAAGACAATACTAATTTGTCCTGAGGGAGTTAGGAGTCCTCAAGCTCAGTTTGGGGAGCATGGGAACACAAAGCACTTTTGTGCACTCCCAAAACCTCTTTTGCATTCCCAAGGGTAGGATTTATGAAACAAAAAGCTACTTCATGAACTCACTTGCAAGAGTCGATAACAAAGACCACATCATTGATGGTAATGCTGGTTTCGGCAATACTGGTAGATAAAATAACCTATAAAAACCAGGAAACGCAAAGTGACGTTACTGGGTCTGAAAAAGCCGACAATCCACAGCAAGATAAACTACAGAATTTATAAAAAAAGTCAGCAGTACATTCCCAAAAAGCCCAACAGAACTGCACACAGAGAAGGCTCCATACTTTGGTCACTCCAGGAGGCACAGGATCAAACACTCGACGCTGCTCCTCCAGAGGAATCTGGGAATGCAGAGGTAAAATCCTGTACTGGTGGCCTCCTACAACAGGAATACAAGAAGATTGGTAACTACTACTATGTGAATCTCATTGCTTCTTTCCATAACATAAAAATATCTGGCCATTCATTCTCTCAACAAATCAGCTCCCTAAGCCACTCATCCAACTCCCATCTTCACACAGTCATTAGTTTCCTTGGGAAAAGATGAAATATAATAAAACAGCTGCTTGTACCAAGGCGTGGGTTCATTTCTAGATGCTTCTGCATTGTATAGATTAAGTTCCAACCAGGCAAGAAAACAAGCACAGCTCCTGGGACATTCAAAGTCCTGATATAAATCAGCAGGGCTTCAATGAGTTCAAAAGAGGTTTCTCTCTCATTCAGCTGAGCCATGGAGTGCTTTGTTTCTGGGCCATATTCATCACTGCAAATAAGGTTGCAGTTGGCCTACAAAAGAAAAATACGACAAAGAAAATCATATAAATTAATTTACTCAAACTACAGAGACTGGCTGGCCAGGCAAATAAGAAAATTATATATGTGATAAATGCCTTTCAAGAAAAAATGGCGACTTTAAAAAAATTTCAATTAAGTGGCCTAAACAAAAGTTTCAAACCTACAAATTACAATCGAAATAAAACTGGTAATTTCTTGACAATGTATGTAAGCATTGACAATATGAACTGCAAGACAAGAAGGGAGAGAATCTAAATTTTCACCCTAAAAAGGTACCACCAAGCTCATATTTCTCTATTTCTTCTTCCAAGATTACCAATCTTCACTTTCAAAAGCATTTCAGTTTTAGCTTTAAAGAGAAGTAGGTTAACAAAACATGAGAACCTTAGCTTCAATGAAAAAGAAATTCTTCAGTTTACAAGGGCAAGAAAAAAATTCAGTTCCACTGCTGAAGTTAACAGCAGTCTCAGATATTAAAAATAGGAAAGCTGCTAGAGATGTTTCACTCCAACAATGCCAAATGAATTACACTCAAGCTGGAGTACTAAAAATGGCACTTGTTTAATTTTTCAATTTAAGTTCAAACATACATCGTCATCTTCACCACTTTCTTCATCCTTCTCTTTCTTCTTCTTTTCCTTCGGTGGAGGGACAAATTGAGTCATTTGAATACAGTCTTCCAGAAAATAATCTGCAAGGACAGACAGATGATCAGGACTGACTTCCAGAAGCTTGAGCAAGGGAACATAATACTTTACACCATTTCTCAAGACTCTCCTGATATAAATCAGGATGTTTCAGAGTATGAAGCCAAGACTGATAAAACTGGAGGCGCAACCAATGATTTACCTTGGACGGGAAAGGTTCTCCCATAGACCTCGATGATGGGACAGTTGAAGAAGTATTCACAAAACATACTGGTATCGATGGTGGCAGACATGAGGACAACCCTGATTTCAGGATACGCCTGAATGACATCCCTCAGCACCACCAAAAGGAAGTCAGTCTGAATAGAAAGAGAGTAAGAGCATCATTAACTTCCTATCTATAAAAAGCAGTATCTTCCCAAGAAACCAGAAGGAATTACACATTTACTGAGCAAGAAAAGTAACAAGTAGCACAAAAGTGTTCTAAAACCAGAAACAGTTGTCAGTGCTTTATTTTGAAACTACTGCAATGCCTGGGATAAGTGATTTTTAGGATTTCCAGTGTAAAGGAGGGGTTTTCTTTTCTATAAAAATAGTTGGCTTCCTTCCGAACAGTACATTACAACCCCAGGTCTTTTTAAACTTGGCTTACATATAAAGTAGCCATAATTCATAAAATAAATAGGAATGACTCAGTGCAGGTGCATGTGAAGTTTGTAGTTCTCTTTAAATATGACATTTATTTAGTTCTGCCATGCAATTAGCTAGGCAGGCCCTTAGCTCAACAGACAAAATTCCAATCTCACTCAGAATTTCCAAACTTGTATTTTACATCATTAACATACATGATGAAGAGATGCATCAGAAAAATGTATGTTTCAATTTTATTCAAATGAGTCCCTAAATTCTGTCCAAACAAGCTTAAACAACATGTCAGAACTTCACGGTTTCTCTCACTCTTGGTATGACAAAGCTGAAATTCAAGGGAACAGAAAATATTCAAGCGAACAGAAAATGTTTGCCATTTCAAATTATATCCAATACCTCTCCTAATTCTATCATCAACTTGTATTTTACTTCATGTAAACCCTGAATTTCAATGTATCACTAACAAGATTGCTGGTTCTGTTAATACCACCAGTAATACAACAGTGTCAGTAGAAACAGGACTCTAAAATAACAGTGTCATTCAGCATGCTCCCCCACTGCGACAAGATGTGTTTGTACTGTGGTATTTCATGTTTCAGAGATGACCAGGACACAGGGGATCCTAACAGGAAAATAGTCAGAGGGCAGCAAGGAAGCACAGGTTCTTGCTCTGCTAATCAGGGAAGGAATAATTGAGAGTTCTAAAAATCTTATCAAAGGAAAGAAAGAAAACTCACACACCTGACACTTAGTAAGACACAGTTTCCTCTCGCATGTTGGCTACTACACACAAACACATACAGAAGTTAAACAGAACAGAGAATAGAGAGATTAGGTCTGTCATCACCAGCTAACTCACATTAATGTCTCTCTCATGGATCTCATCAACAATAACATGACTAATGCCACGGATCCCAGTCTCCACCTTTCTCAGAAGAACACCTAAACCAGAGACAGCAGGTAAATTTTCACGTAACAGTTCAACCTTTCCCCTCCCTGGTTAAGCCCCTAGTTTAAAAATCAGGAAGTGTGCAGGCTGCCCAGCCCCTTTTCTAATCCCATCTCTAACTGCCACGCTTTCCTTTGTACAAGCGACAAGGCCACAAAGCATTACCACAAGGAAGACTCTTCCATCTTTCCCAGCCAATGCTGCTTCCCTTTCTGTCTTTTAAGGACAATTAATATATGCCAATTTTATCTCTTCATGGGATTATTTCTGTCTGCTATCAGATCTGTATTATCAGACTTCCGAACAAAAATCTTAAATCTTAATTTTTCTTTGCACAATGGCATGTCAGCAAACTTTTATCCAAAAAGACCCTTTCAAACTTCTGAGCAGAATTTATAAAAATTTTAATTTAACCACATTCCTGCTTTTGCTGCTAACTCAAGAGTTCAAACTCATGATAAGCTCCAAACATACAGAAGCAATACAGACCTACAGTGCAGAACATGATGCTGGCGTGTGGCCGAGGGAGCACAGATTCGAACCGCACGCTGTACCCACAGCTCTGCCCAGGCCCTTCCCCCCTCTCATAGGATACACGCTCTGCTACGGAAACTGCACTGATCCGCCGTGGCTGAGGGGTGGAAAAGTTTTCTCTAAATTAATAAGAAGGTTTTAGAAGTTCATCACAAGACCACTGGAAGCAATAAAGGAAATTACAAATGTTACAGGTGCCCTGTCGTAAGATTTCTTTACAAAGTAATCGTTAAACACTAATATTGTAACAGCAAAGGGGTTTTTTTTCACAAAGGAAGGATATAAGGATATATGGTAACTACCAGCTACTATTTCCCAAATCATTTCCTTGGTCTGAGAGTTTTCACCTGGGCAAGGTTCAGGCCAGATTATCCAAACTGTAAATCCACGCAAGAGTAATACTCCAAATGAAAATACACATGATGCTGAGGTTTCTCCTACTTATATTGCTGAGGATACATCTTTACAAACCATGTCCTGCAACACATCCTTCAATCCTTCAAGGCCAGCTTGGATGGGGCTTGGAGCAACCTGGCCTAGTGGGTGGCATTATTGACCATGGCAGGGTGTTAGAATGAGATGAGCTTTAAGATCCCTTCCAACCCAAACCATACCATGGTTCTCTGATTTTACTCTAACCAACAGGTGATTTCTCATATCCACCACAGAACTGCAGTGGCCACCCATTCCTCACCTGTGTCACCACTATGTTGCACTCAGCAGCTCGGTTGGTTCTGATGTATTCATCCAGGATGTACTGGGGCACTTGGGTGGTTTTGCCACAACCAGTGGCGCCACGGATGACAACAACAGAATTGTGATGGATGGCATCCAAAATTTCACTTTCAAAATTCTTCAGAGGTAAGGCCTCTCTCTCTTCTTGGATCTGGAAACAAAAGTCCAGGACATTTCCAAAATCTCCAAAAATCAGCCTCTTCTGCTCCACATCTACACTTTGCCTCACTTTATGCTTTTCCCTTACCCAAAGGAAAAACTGCCTAAGAACAGGTCATAGTTTGTATTTTTTCCTGGCACAGCACAACTCATCCCCACATCCACCCCAGTGGAACATCCAGCACTTCTGAAAACATGGTGTGTATTTGTACTGAAATCCAGCCTTACACACTTTGTGTTACATTCAACCCCTCTGGAAAATAAAGAGCCTAGCGCAAGGATGACAAGTCACAGGAAGCACACTTACCCTCTGTAATTCCTGATCTCGCTCCAGACGGTACATGAATTCACTTTTCAGATCCATGCTTATTTGCTCCGGAGTGAGCTGGAAGTGTAAGACGTTATTTGGAGGCTTTTTGACCCCTCTTCTTATCTACATCGTAACTTCAGTATCAGATCAGTCACACCAACATCATGATCCCAAATATCTATAAAGGATCGTTTCCTACATAACTCCCTGAAATCAGTTATGCCTCTGAGCTGGTTTATTTCATTCATTCCAGTGTATTAAACATTCATCTCCAAAGAAGTCTCTCAGAAAGACTGAAAACACTGAAGAAAAACAATTGTTTAAACACTTTGACTGCTTGAGAAACATACTTGATTCAGCAGGAAGCCAACTAGATGATGGTTCGGATAGGAGTTTTCAATACAAGTAACAAGCTAATGTAAACACAAACCTACCCTTAAAACTGCAGCTGAAAAGGGAAAAGTTTGAAGAGAATTCATCAGGCAACTCCTGTTTTTCAACTGCAAAGGAATTCTGAAGAAATGAAAATTTGTTACCAAAGGGTAGTTGGCTAGTTGTTTTTACTGCAAGTAAGTCAGCTGTTCCAGTTAGAACTAGCATGGGTGAATCCTGAAGAGATTTTAAGCCAGCTTCATTTGCAATGTCCATATTGGTTATGTGTTTTGTGCAGCAACAGCTAAATTTACATAGTTCCATATATTTTTAAAAATCAATATATAACAATCAATACTAATTTAATGTAATTTATGGAAAAAACTCCAGCAGAAAAAGTATTAAATTATTATTTTGGCCATAAGCAATCTGGCTCTCATAGGAAAATCAAGCTCCTGCCCTAAGAGTCTTTTCTGACCAGGTTATACCAGTCAGACCAAACTACCCTCTGAACTTGGCAAACCAGTAATTCTTTCCCTTCTTCATTCTATCATGCCACATTGTTGCTTTGAATTCGTTCTGTGCTGAACGAGACTAGAAATGACAAAAAGTAAGAAAAGTTGGTTGCTTGTGTAGTGGCACTGGCTTGGAGCAGTTTCTCCTCCCAGAATAAGAGTCTGAGCATGTAAGTATGGGAAAGAGAAGCCAGAGAATTATAAATGACATGGCTGTGAACTTACCTTGTAATTTCAATTATAAATTTTGTATGGGCTGCACAGTAGCAGGCAAAAGGTGAAACAAAGCAGAGAATTGGGACACTCAAAACACTGCTGCTCAAGACCTGATAAAACATGAAGTAAATACAAAGAACTCTCTGCCTCCAGATCAAGAAGGGAAAAAATTTTATCAGTGTACTGTCTTCTCCTTTGAAATAGCTCATACTTTAAATCCTGGTCAGGGAGAAGCATTAGAAGTTCTGGAAGCATGGGGAAATCAAGCAACAGGTCCATCTTTTAAGCTGTCTTACATTTGCCAGAGGACCGTCATCAATATTGCAGCCAGTCCAAGGGTTCCAGTTGGAATGAGGTGGTGACCAGGGAACAACTCCTATATGACTTTGTCTCTGCGATGGTTCAAAATGGGCCAACTTTCCAACATTGATCAGAACTGGATCACTGGGATCTTCAGGCTATAAATCCAAAAGCAGAGTGGGCAAAGACAGATAAATGATAAAACGAGCAGGTGTGATGTTCCATACTGGAGTATTGAACCACATACTCACCAAAGGTACAATCTCCAGGGACAGTTCTTGTATAGTCTTTTGCAGATGATTTTCTAAGTCAGAAGACAGCAACACCTCATAGGGTTCCAACTAGGAAATATTTAAAAACTACACGTCAATATACACAAAAAGACAGGCACTGGAATCCAGAACTGTGGGCTATTAGAGCTGAACCATCAAACACCTCCTCATGAAACAAGGCCAAAGAGTATCATCAGTTCAAAATTCACATTCCTGAAATGTTTTGCCAACTTTTCATTGAAAAAGAATTTGCAGGCTATTTTTAAATACCTGAGTTTAATTTCAGAGGAACACATTCCCAAACTTGCAACCAAATAACAACTGAATAACGTATATTCCTTGGTATGCATATATATATATGTATATATATTTGAATTGGCAGAAAATGCTCATGTGACAGAGAATTAATCCAAACAGTCATAAACAGAAATATTCAAGCTTGTAGAAAAAATATACAGAAAATAGCATTTGTTACAAATCCTATTTCATTTAATAGAATGTAAAATTGGTTACTGCTCCAATCATATACAAATGAAGCTATATTTCTGATGCAAATCACTGGCCAGAACAGAAACAGTTGCTAAAGAATAAAAATCATTAATAGCTTGCAAGATGTTAAATACGGAGAGCAAACTTTTAACTCACTCCTGCTTATGAGAGTGCTTCTGTGTTATGAAAGGAAGGCAATAATTCCTGTCCCTCCTGCGAAACTCACCAATTCTCCTTTCTTCTTCGACTGCCCAGAGTAAGGCTCAATGACACCAAGATGGTAGAGCTGTCTGACCAGGGAAAGGGCACAGGACTGTGCTGCCAGCTTTTTGTTTGATCCGTGCTCGTGACTGAAAATCCCTGCAGCACACAGAGGTCAGAGCTGTAGCAGCAGAGGAGTCAAGCAGCTTCCACAGAAGACACTACTCTGAACTGGGCTCTCTGACTGTACACCTAGACCAGGTTTCATGGACAGTCTCAAATCTTGATAAATCCAGAATTCCACCATAAAATCCAACTAGGTCCCTCCACTGGCCAGCTAACACTGGCTGTGTGATGTTACTTTACTGCTAAGTCCCTTGAAGTTTTTCTGCATTTAGTGACTAAGGAAGTATGATTATCCAATAACACCCAGTAACATCAAACAAATTACCCTTTACCTCTGGAACTGGCTCCAACACATAACTATAACAAACTCTGTACCCACACATGTTCCTCTATACCAACACCCATCTCTTGCTAAGTTAAAAAATGAACTTACTTCTGCCCAGCTGCTTCACATAAATGTTCATTTCTGCATTAAAGCTCCTGCAAGAGAAAGAAAGAACACAAAGGTACAATTACAAATAGCTGACACTGCAAAAATATTTACTCTTTCCAATGTTTCTAGGCAAAGATCTCTGTCCTCAGTCAGAAACTCTCACTGCTTTTAGTCCCTTTAACCCCAAGTTAGTAGGTAACAGACCTGCCAACAGAACCAGAAGATTTGATAAGAAGACTTCTGAATATGCCACTGTTCAGCACTGAAATTTAAAGTCACATTATTAGGAAAGATGCTCTGAGCTGTCCAAGTTTAAGGCAACAGTTATAAAGCATGTGGGATGTTGAGGCAACATTATTATGCATCCCAATGTACCATTAACTGTATCCCACATTAGTATTGGTATAACACTAATGTAACCCACTAACAGCCTGTGTTTTAATGACTAGATGCAACATTTAATACAGTTACTCTGCTTTTTGCCACACATTTGATCAGCTCAGAGCATAAACAAAACCAAACCAGGTCATTTAGTCAAAAACATTGAACTTATCTGAACAGGAGACAGAATATTTGAATTTGCAGGAATTTCCATTCCCTTATGCCATTCTCTGGAAACAGCAGAACTTGAGTAACAGAGTTAGAGAGTTACTCAAGGGTAACTCTGGTAGCAAACCCAACAGTTTACTTAGTAGATACGTAACCAGTTCAGTTAAAGGTTAACTGGCATATTAATCACAGAATCATAGGATCATGGAATGGTTTGGGTTGGAAGGGATCTTAAAGACCATCTCATTCCAATCCCCTGCCAGGGGCAGGAACACCTTCCACTATCCCAGCTTGCTCCAAGCCTCGTCCAACCTGGCCTTGGACACTTCCAGGGATGGGGCACCCACAGATGCTCTGGGCAACCTGTTCTAGGCCCTCACCACTCTCACAGAGAATTCAGGCTTAAAAAGAAAATCCTCAACAGAGGAGGACAGAAATCACGATCCATGTTTTTAAGAATCCCAAACCTAGACCTGTATTTGCCATATGAAATATTAAAGCCAAATTCTTGTAAGACAGGATTTAAACTGGCAAATGTGACTCAAGGCGCATGACTGGAGTTTATTGGACTGAGATCCTCTTTGGAAACTAGGCCTTGGCATTTGCACAGCAGGAGGCTGTGCCTTGCACCTGTGTCCTTCATTTTTTTCTGCAAACAAACAATTAAAAAGGTTAAATGAGTGATTTAAATTTCAGGTTAGACCTCCTTCCTGTGCTACCAGTAAACTGACCTTCAGGCACAGTGGCTTCAGGGGTCAAAGGCCACTGGCTCTCAGGGACACAACAGCCACCTAAGACACCGATGACAGTATGTTTCTCAGCCAGGCCTACAGTCAGCATTCAATCTCATTCTCCACCACCTGAGGGGAGAACAGCAACACCAGAAATCAGTTTTGCAGCAGAATCCCACAATTCCCTAGTCCAGCCTCAGCAGCCCGTGTGTGAGCAGGCACAGGTCTTTGGTGCTACTCTTCAGCAGGAACAGGAGGCACAGGCATCCCAAAACAGAAAAGCCACATCCCATCCCTTAATATGAGCTCATGCTTTGTGTTTTAGGAGAGCCCTCTTTATATTTACAACTTATACCCTCCTGTCATAATTAAAGTTTCCAAATTAAAATTTTCCAGCTATTACTAAGTTCTTAGACCATGAGTATGATTAATTGACCACAAACCTCTGAGAGCATGGCTAACATATCTGTTATAACCTATATCTCTGATCATTACCTCAAAAAAAAACCCAAAACAGATTGGCAAGATTCATAAAACTGGTATTTCTTTAAAAAAACCCAACAACCTAAACTATATTATGTCCTCAAAGCACCAAAAACATCCCTCTCCTGTTACACACTCCAAAAGGATTAAATCAAACAGTCTCCCAACAGTCCCTCAGTGAGCCCTACAACACATTAGGATTGTTTCATGCCTATTTGATCTGTTGCAGCAGGTAGTGAATAGCCCATTCTGCCATTCCATCCAGGGCAATCCACACAAGCTTCCCTGAACAAAGAGTATATAGGAAACTCTGAAATGCACTCCAGAAGAACAATAACCAGGCTGAGAAACATACTGTCATCTGTATCATTTCCTTCTGCTCAAGACTACATAAATTTAAATACATAGGGTTTAATGCTGCAGCAGGCGTAACAAAAATGAGCTACACAAATATTCACTAAGCTACAAGATAAAAGAAATGCTCAGAAGCTACACCTGCAACAAGCATAATTTAAATTGCTAATACTGTACAAACTAACTTTTTATGTCACTCACTTAAGTGAAGGAAATGGCCTTGCCTGAGAGACATAAATTGAGATGAAGTGACTTGAAGATAGGTTTTAAATGAGAATTTACAACTTTCTGCACCAATACACATCTTTTAGATGTTCCAAATGATTGGAAGACACAATAACAAAAGAATACCATAAGTCCTGCAAGAGAGACTCTCATGAAAGGCTGTAATAAGAAAATTCTCTTGTCTTTCTAAAAATATTAACTTTCATAGAACACAAGTTTATATAATGCAAAAATGCCCAACCCCAAACCCAGCCAGGAGAATCCAGCAGCAGCAGCACACCATTGTTTCCGGCCACAAAACATCATTATATTTTACCAGAAATAATACAATGTCCTAACATCTGGATGATTTGTAAATACTGTTCCTAATAGGGATAAAATAATAAAAACAATCAATTCTTTATGGACAATCTACTTTCATTTGGGAGAAACACATGCTTCTGGTGGAATGGCTAAAAGTCAAAAAAGAGTGATATCCAGCTGGTCTTAACTGAAACTTAAGACTCTCAGAACTCCTTTGGTAAGATTCTGCCGAACGGTTTTTTTCAAAAGAAGATTCCATTGCCAAAAAAGGTTAATTATAATAAATATATATAATATAATAACATATATATAATATAATAAAAAATAGAAATAAAATGTCCTTAAAGCACGTTGCTACATAAGCAAATTTAAGAATTACTTAAAATGCACAAAGGCAACAACAGTCACAGAAAAATTACCACAAGCACTTGAGCTCTCTTTTCATTCAAACTAACACCCCAGCTAGAGGACTAGAGGACAGAAATCAGTTTAAAAGCTGCATATCCAGAATTTCTCAGAAATTTCTTCAGTCCCTCAGATCTTGGCACTGAGACTCCTCACCCCCATATCAATATTTTGGGATGTTGTTGGTCCTGGGAAAGAACACTATGGCTCTATGGAGCACGGCAAGTAAGTGTGAAGAGCCACAGTCACCAAAAATATTTTGAACCCTTCAGACACAGATGGTGACTAAAACTACCAAACCTGTTGTGATCAGGCCCCATTTCAATGTATTTATATTCTTCCTGGATCTTCTCCTTTTGGAAAAACTGGTTCAGACGTGCCTTGGCATTTTCCAAGGTCCAACCCCCATGAAGATCTGCATTTAAGTCCACTTCTGACTCTGAGGTCTAATATGGAAAAAAAAAAAAAAGAGTATCATTTACCAGTTTAAAGATTATTACAAGTCTTTAAAGTAACACACCTACAAATAATTAGGACATCACAGAAAATGCTAAAAAGTCCTCAGTAATTCCTTATTTTCAGAATAAAATGTCTGTACAGAGTCCTGGATGTTCAGACTATCTAGACCGATTTATTTGTTTCTAGTTTAAACCTTTATTAAAAGTCAACAAGTAAATCTGCAACTTAAACTAACAGCAAAATATCAAAAGAAAACTGCAAGCTTGGTTATAAATGCAAATAACAAATTAAAGGGGACAAAAGATACCTATTTAAGAACTAAAGGAGAATTCCACTGCATGACTTACTGTTGGGGTTTCAAGAGATCTAGGTTTTTTTTTTTCTCTGTTAAAGGAATTTTCCCCCATTCTGTTACTAAGATACAAATCGCTGGGTGCTTAAGAGAAGACAAAAGGGCCTGGCTACTCTTTTGTTTGACCTGGGTGTGGGGTCAGTTCACTCTTGGCGTTCGGAGAGAGAAGCTGCAGAGAAAGGAGCTGCTGGTTCTTTTTCTTCGGCCGTTTTTCTTTTCTGCTGGAAACAACGCCGGGATCCCAAAGCTGGTTTTCCCTGCCCTGCTGGAGGCTGGGCTGTGGCCGCCCTGCCCCTCCGCTGCTTTGAGCCTTCGCTACACTGTAGCCGTGCTTGCCCTGCCTGCCCGATCTCCGGGGGGTTCCCCGTTTGGATACATCCCATCTGTCCTCTGGGATCTGTGCTCGTCCCTGCCGCTCCAGCCTGCCGTTCCAGCCCGCCGCTCCAGCCTGCTGTTCCGAAAGCTCCAGCCAGACACCGGGGCCAGCTGTCCGGGGTTTGTGAAGCCCTTGTTCCATCCCTTCCCGGGATCCCAGGCCACCGGTGCTGCGTGCTCCCCGAGCTCGCTCCGGAGCGCCCCCTGCAGCCGCGGGGGAACCATCGCACCTGCCCTGCTCACCGGGAGCCGCCAGCGCCCCTGCCGGCTGCGAGCGGAACTGCACCCGAGGGGAAAGGGCCTGACAGCCGAGAAGGCTGGGACTGGGTTTGTGATTGTTTGCTGTTACTGCCATAGTTATTGTTGTTTGTTTGACTGGTTATATATATAATAGTGAAGAACTGTTATTCCTATTTTCCCACATCTTTGCCTAAAAGCCCTTGATTTCAAAATTATAATAACTTAGAGGGAAAGGGGTTACATCTGCCATTCCAAGGGAGGCTTCTGCCTTCCTTAGCAGACACCTGTCCTTCAAGACACTTACCTCCTGCACTTCTTGTTCCCCCTTCCTTGAATAATAATCTTGCAAGTTTGCACCCCGATCCCACTGAGCTCCATGACTGCCACAGTTTCCAGGTGCTGCACCTGGTCTGTTGCCTACCACACAGAAAAAAAAAAAACAAACAAAGTAACTCCCCAAAACATGTTCTTAGCAGCAGAGCGGCATTGTCTGGCCATTTTGACAGGCCATGACCTTCCAATCTCATGCAGTCATCCACACTGCTGCTTCAAAACTATGACTTCAGTGTCCTGTCTGCAGAGTGATGTAATTTGGGGGAGAAATCACCACCAAAACACATTCAAATACACAGAAATTACATTTTTCAGTCTTACCTACTTGACTTTTTAAAAGCAAATGTGGAGGAAGGGGTCCCCCCGGAGCTGAACTGGAACCAGTGACATCTCTAGCTGCTTCCTGTCCTCCAGTGGGGATATCACCTGCTGCTGGCTAGGGAAGGGAATGAAGGAAAACCTCAGCACATCAGTACAGAACAGGTCATTTTACTATTTAGCTAGGAACTATTCAAGCAGTTTAAAGACCTCAGGCAATATTATGCAACAGTTATCCCTAGTAAATAGGCAATAGTTATTACCTAGTAGCAACCCCAATAGTAACACAACTGTGAATATTCAGACACTGAACTGCCATGAAACTGACTGGCACAGCAAAACCAAAATAGCAGTCCTGGTCCCATCGGGTTTCACCTCAGCTGATGAGGCAGGGAGGCTGCTTCCACTGAGAAAACTCATATATCCTTAATGGAGCACTAGAAGAAGATTCTTCCCTCTCAACAGGTAACACATAACTTCATGCTTTATTTACTTTTTCACTAAACTTGCTGTAATGACAGAGCTAACCTCCTCTTCCTCAGCCTTTAAGTAATAGTCACTGCTGAGTGTTCACAAAACATCATAAAAAGCAGTGATCCTGTTACACAGCTGAAGCAATTATGGTTTTAAAAATGCCAGATTTTCAATGTCTGGTTTGATATACCTGTGATTGTTATTTTTGGGTTTGTTTTTGTTGTTTTTCTTTTAAAGCACACAGGATTATATATATTTTATATGTATTATAACATGGCTCTAAAACTTTACAGTGTCAGGTGTGAGTACTCAGCACTTTTAAAGCCAGGCTGCACCTCACAGGGACTCTGAATTCTTTCCAGCCTCATCAGCTTTGCAGCCCAACACACAGCTGTATTTCCCAGATCATCCTACAACATTCAGTTGGGCTTGATAATCTCAAAGGTCTTTTCCAACCTAAATGATTCCATGAGTCCATGATATTCTGTATGGGCCCCAGCCTTCCAGCAGTGCAAGAAGTCCCTCACATTCATCACTGCACAGGGGCACCAGACTGAACTCCAGGGATGAAACACAACCAAGAGCATGGCACCACAATGACAGAGTAGTCTTTGGAAAGGAGAAAGAGCAACTTACTCCAAAAGCAGGAATTTCATCCTTCTTCATTTCATTCACCCGCACTAAGTAGTTGATGAAGTCTCGGGCAGCGTTGCTCTGCGCATCCTTCTTGTTGGTAGAGTTGCCCATGCCGACATAGTTGAAGCCTTCCACTCGGACCTGCAAGGAACAACACACAGCTCTGGCATGTGCAGCTGAAAGGGGTTTGGAGACCAGCAACACCAACTGGAACACCAAATCCTGGCTGCTGGTAAGTACAGGAGAAATAATATTACTAAGTATTGTTACATATCATCATATATAGCTACATATTTCTGTAGGTATTGAAAAGCAAACCCCCACATTCTGAGAACTTCTGCCCTCAGAGCACAAGTGCTTCCCAAAACCTCGTGGAAGAAGAAAAATCAATGTAGGAAGGGACTCTGGCAACACACAGCAGCAAACTCTGCCCAAGATCACTTTCCTCAACTTAAATACCAAACCCTTGGATAACAAGGACAGGAGTGACTTGGGTCCACTCAGACATAGCTCCATGTTCTTGCAACATAGATGTGATTTATTTCTGATTTTTTTTTACTTTAGCACAGCAATTCTATGCCCTGGACAATGGTACCTCCAACCATACAGTAACCATACTGGATTCACAGCCATCCTACCAAGCTGCAAAAATCAGTGAGAGAGATGCTTCAGCGAGACTTATCCTTTCACCTGTTAAGCCTCCATGGATAATCATGGGGCATCAACATATCAAAACAAGTACAACACTACTTGTATAATATACAATATATATGTATGGTGTGACTTTTTACAAAAAGCATGGAGTGACAGAACAGGGGGGAATGGCTTCACACTGACAGAGGGCAGGGTTAGATGGGATATTAGGAAGAAATCGTTCCCTGTGAGGGTGGGGAAGCCCTGGCACAGATTGCCCAGAGAAGCTGTGGCTGCCCCTGGATCCCTGGAAGTGTTCAAGGCCAGGCTGGATGGGGCTTGGAGCAAGCTGGGATAGTGGAAGGTATCCATGGCAGGGAGTGGAACTGGATGAGCTTTAAGGTCCCTTCCAGCCCAAACCATGATTTTGTGAATATATCTATTCATACAGCCATTCCATCCTAGTATTGCTCAACCAGTTATAATACCTTGAAAACTGCTTTAATGCCACTGTGTTTCTTAGTTTTCTTACTGACATGGAAGACAAACAGGGAAGAGAAGGGTAAAATGACAAATTTAAGATGCAGATCTGGAGATGCTAAGAGAGGTGGCAGAGCAATTTTCCTATTTTTACAGCCGCCTGTGAAAGTCTCCCTTCTCACGCTAACCAGCTAGGAAAACCATTTGAGTTTCTGTAAACTATCTCACAGGTGCAGGCTGTTTGTGACTGTTTTCCACACTGGGAAAAATATTTTGGAAAGGGATGTTAGGCCATTCAGCCAATCCCTCTGGGAGGCGGATGGTCGAGCATCCAATGATTTTATGCAACCCTTGCAAACAAAGCTATATAAGCTGAATTATATAATTAAATATAGCCATTTTCTGGCCTTTGAACCTGATCCTGAATCCATGTCATTCTTTGCACCGTCTTGGTACTACAGCGACACAGATCCATGGCATCACTCGTGAACTGATCTGTTCTGTACATGGCCTCACACTTAGTGCCAGTTACTTGTCAGAGCCAACCTGAATTCACAGCTCCCACATCCCCAATATCTAGAGGAAGGAGTAAAGGAATATTAGAGCAGTGCAGAGTAGCAACCATTCCAACAAGAATTCTTTAATACATTTCACCTGAAGTTCAAGAGTGGGCCAAAGCTCTTGGCAGAGGTGACATACAGCACCCCTCAACAACTATTTTAACTGCAAGAAAGGTCACACACGATGCAGAGACACACACCACCCGTAAATAAACCAACCCGTTTTTCCTGTAAGAACATCGTTCCGGCTTCTTCCCTCCTTTCACTCATTTCGCAGTGCGCACATGCAGCCAGGACACTCTGGCTCAAAGCAGCCCAGCCCTCCCTGAGCCCTCGGCTTCCAGTGACGCCCACCCAGGCCGGGCAGGGCCCAGACCGCGGATAGGACCCCAGACTCCCGGTGCGGACCCCAGGTTCCTTCTGGCAGAAGACCCCGGCAGCACTCCCAACAGGGCCGCAGGTTCCCTCTGACAGAACCGCCAGACCTGCTCCCAGACCCCCGGCACCGACCCCACGGTCCCAGCAGCAGAGCCTCGGGTCCGACCCAGCAGGGTCCTCAGCAGCACCCCGAAACCCCTGGCACAGCCCAGACCCCATCACGAACCTCAGACCCCCGGCAGGGCCCTCAGCAGCACCCCGAAACCCCTGGCACAGCCCAGACCCCATCACGAACCTCAGACCCCCGGCAGGGCCCCACATTCCCTTTAACAGGGTCCTCAGATCCCCGGCAGAGCTCCAGGTCCCTCCCGGCAGTGACCCAAGACTCGCGGCACGGTCCAAGTTCCCTCTGGCAGAGCCCATGCTCTCGTCACGGCCTCCAAGCCCCCCAGCACAGCCCCCACACGCCCGGCAGGGCCCCGGCAGGCCCCCAGACCCAGTCTCAGGGCCCTCAGATTCCCGACAGAACCCTGGCAAGACGCTCAGAGCCCGCCAGGGTCCGTCCAGGGCCCCGGAGGACCCCAGTCTTCCTCTGTGTCCCCAGACCCGCGGCACAGCCCAAAGTCCCCCTCAAGGCTCCCAGCCCCCCACAGGGCGCCCAGCCCGCTCCCCCGAAGGGGCAGGCCCGCACCTCGCAGAGGAAGGTCTGCCGGCCACGGCCGCCGGCGGCGCGAATCTCGTAGGCCGGCATCACCCTCCTCCTGCCGCACCAGGCGTACAAGTAGTTCTTCACGTCCCCCATGGCCGGGCCGGGGGCACCGGAGCAGGACCCTCCGCTCCAGCCGGCGCCGGGCCCGCGGCAACACCACCCGGCAGCGCCTGCGCGCGGCCGAACGGCGGCCGGGAGGGATCCGGGAGGTGCCGGGTGCGATCCGGGAGGTGCCGGGCGCATTCCTTCTGCCCTCCATCCCTCCCCTCCAGCGCCCCGCGATCGCGCTCCTGTCCGAACCATCATCTAGTTGGCTTCCTGCTGAATCGAGTATGTTTCTCAAGCAGTCAAAGTGTTTAAACAATCGTTCTTCTTCAGTGTTTTCGGTCTTTCTGAGAGACTTCTTTGGAGATGAATGTTTAATACGCTGGAATGAATGAAATAAACCAGCTCAGGGGCATAACTGATTTCAGGGAGTTATGTAGGAAACGATCCTTTATAGATATTTGGGATCATGATGTTGGTGTGACTGATCTGATACTGAAGTTACGATGTAGATAAGAAGAGGGGTCAAAAAGCCTCCAAATAACGTCTTACACTTCCAGCTCACTCCGGAGCAAATAAGCATGGATCTGAAAAGTGAATTCATGTACCGTCTGGAGCGAGATCAGGAATTACAGAGGGTAAGTGTGCTTCCTGTGACTTGTCATCCTTGCGCTAGGCTCTTTATTTTCCAGAGGGGTTGAATGTAACACAAAGTGTGTAAGGCTGGATTTCAGTACAAATACACACCATGTTTTCAGAAGTGCTGGATGTTCCACTGGGGTGGATGTGGGGATGAGTTGTGCTGTGCCAGGAAAAAATACAAACTATGACCTGTTCTTAGGCAGTTTTTCCTTTGGGTAAGGGAAAAGCATAAAGTGAGGCAAAGTATAGATGTGGAGCAGAAGAGGCTGATTTTTGGAGATTTTGGAAATGTCCTGGACTTTTGTTTCCAGATCCAAGAAGAGAGAGAGGCCTTACCTCTGAAGAATTTTGAAAGTGAAATTTTGGATGCCATCCATCACAATTCTGTTGTTGTCATCCGTGGCGCCACTGGTTGTGGCAAAACCACCCAACTGCCCCAGTACATCCTGGATCTCTCTTCCCTCTTTCCAGCCCCCCTGCAATCATTCTTTTCATGAGGAATAGTCAGGGCATGAGACCCCTCGTGTGTCAGCCACAGGGACCATCAGCCAGCAAGAGGTTCAGCCCGGAACACAAAAAAACTGCACCTTTTAATTTGACAACAGGTGACTTGCTCTGGTGAGACCCCACCTGCAGAGCTGCCTCCAGCTCTGTGGTCCCCAACATCAGGTCACAGAGCTCCTGGAGAGAGTCCAGAGAAGGCCTTGAAGCTCCTCCAAAGGCTGAAGCCCCTCTGCTCTGGAGACAAGACTGGGAGACCTGGGGGTATTCAGCTAGGAGAAGGCACAGGGGAGACCTTACAGCACCTTGCAGTGCCTAAAGGGGCTCCAAGAGAGCTGGAGTGGGACTTGGGGCAAGGCCTGAAGTGACACAACAAGGGGGAATGGCTTCCCGTTGCCAGAGGGCAGAGTCAGATGGGATATTGGGAAAAAGTTCTTCCCTGTGAGGCTGGTGAGGCACTGGCACAGGTTACCCAGAGCAGCTGTGGCTGCCCCATCCCTGAAGTGTCCAAGACCAGGCTGGATGGGGCTTGGAGCAACCTGGGATCGTGCAAGGTGTGGATGGAAATTGAATGATTTTAAGGTCCCTTCCATCCCAAACCATTCTAGGTTTCTTATGATTCTATGCCTTCCTAACCTGCATGACAGCATTCTGCACTGCCACATGGAGGTGCACAGCTCAATCGTGGCTTTGTTTCTGTCCTAAAAAAAATGGAGAAATACCTGCTTATTAGCGATCCAAAGCTTGCTGTTACAAAAGGGATTTCTTTTTTAAATTTTGCATTAAGCTGTATAAACACAGAAATCAGACAGAAGCAGGATTTTACACGCACAGACAATGTCCCAGTGATTCTGATGAACAGATACCAGCCCGAGCAACCTGATGTTGTCATACTGTTGTTTAAACCCACTATGTCCTCATGGAGAGGACAAAACACCATCCAGCTGAGAGGGGGTAGAGACAGATCTTCCTCCTTTCTATGCAAAAGTCATCAGCCCTCCTCCAATTGGGAAAAATTTGCTATTTTTTTATTAAACAATCCCAGTCAGTCCTGGAATGTGCAGCACTCCAGGAGAGCAGTGTAAAATATCAGGCTACATGTGCTCCAGCAAAGGCAGCCCTAACATGAAGGGGCTTGGGCACATTGCCATTTCCCTGAAAGAAATCCTAGCCCATCATGTGGGGGATGTGCCACATGGCAGAGAATCCCAGAAAAGGAACCTCCAGATCTACTGGGAAATCAACATCATAGATGTGGCACTTGGGGATGTGGCTTAGTGGTGGACCCGGGAGTGTCAGGTTAGTGGTTGGACCTGATGATCTTAGAGGTCTTTCTCAACCTTAGTGATTCCATGACACTATGATCAGTCACCATCAGGCCACACAATGCTGTCCAGCTTGGCTTTGGCCTTGACGATGAACTCACTGGAGGCATGAACAAGCGGAAGCCGTGGAGGTCCCATGGGAATGCCAGAAACAAAAGTCATTACAGCTTTAGTCTGTGCAACACCAAAACCTGGGCAGACAAAAGCAAAATCAGGACATTTGCAGACCACTTTCCTTAAAGCAGCCTCAATACAGGTGTCCAAAAAAGCAGCGGCATAGATTTTCTGTGTAATCCAGCATCAACCAGGCTTCAAGCACTTCTTGGAAGCAAGAGCAGTGTAATTTAAAAGAGGTAACTGTGCTTGCAAACAGGAATGACAGTGTGGTAAAAATGACACCTACTTACTAAACTTATTCCTATGTAGGCATCCCCCAATTCAGACTCACACAGAGCCAAGCCTTGGCATCCTGCCCTCTGCCTACAGATCATGACTCCTTATGTACTTCTGGAAATTTAGTGTTTCCCTCTTTATCTATAAGGCTAAAAAACAATGCAATTCCTCTGACTTTGAATCCAAGAAATACAACCAGGCTCTAAAGCTCAGCAAGATTCATCAGGGCTTGCATATGTACTGCAAACCTACAGTAAACAGCTCTCTTCATTAAATGTCTGATAGAATTTAATTTAAACATTTCCTGTCTGTTTCAGTCTCCTACACCACTCTGTTGGTTTTAATTGCTCTTTATATTTAAACTTGATTTTGTTTCTAGAAATCATGGCTTTTAAAAATGTTTTGGCCTTGTACAGCCTTCAACAATATTCCTGTTAAATTACAGCAAGGCAGGAGAGAGAAATATCAGAGCTGTTCTTCTAATTGGGCACCACCATTTCAGAAAAATTACTGTAGCAATAAAGCTAGAAATGAGCTTTTGGAGGTGGAAGGAAAAAAACCTAACAAAAAAACCAACCCACAGAATGAGTCAGGATAAGAACAAGGGTAAATCACAGAGTCACAGTTTTAAATCTGTGAGATTTCACAGCAGAAGGGAGAGTGGAATCTGTCAGGGATGCTTGGTCAGCTCCCTTTGTTGAGCTCCCAACTGCTACCAAGTTGGGAAACAGCAGATGCAACAGTTTTTCACTGCAGTATCTTTCAGGAAGGAAGGTCTAAGAGTACAGCTATATGACAGTTTGAAGAGCACAAAGTTTGCACTTTTAGACATAATGAGGAAAACAGGCAGTGTTTACCCTGTTTACTTACCCAGTTTGATGACAAAGTTGAGAAATTCCCCAGTGAGAAACTAGAAAAGACCAATAGTAATTTATTAACACCCTCAAATTTGAAAGTGTAAAAGCATCTAAAGCTACTATATCTGATATAACTATTGCACAGCTTTGAGAAAAGCTCTTGGCCACCTAGCCAGTCTCTGGAAAATACTAATTGAATTCCAGTGGAATAGGGGAGGGATACCACAAATGTTCCATAAAAACATTGGGTACAGATTGTATACTGATGGCTCAGAACTCCTCACAAATCTTCAAACTGCCCAAGACCAAAAGGGGAGAAGGCAGAGCTGATTGGGGACAGCTTTCTGCCCTACATCACGTAGGCTATCCCCAGAATATTCCTAGTCAAGGGGCTTGGCCACTGTGGGTTTTTTCCAGGAAAAAGGCCAGACCATTGTCCACTTGCATGGATGAGATTAGAGTTGAAAGGTAAGTGAGGCAGGTCTTGGTTAAAAGGTAATAAGGAATGGTCAAGAAAGTGAGGAGGGATGAATAACAAAAAGGGGGGTTGGAGATGAAAGAATTTTTCTTTAATAAACCTGTCTCAGAAAGGATGACAGAACCATATGGAGAACAGCCACAGAAAAGCTCAAAGAGGAAGCAGGTTGCTCCCAGTGAGGCCCGGGAAGATGCTTTACCTGATACTTCTGTGCCAAGGCAAGGTCTGGCTTTGCAAAGGCTTGCAACATCAGATTGGTTTGTCGGCCCAAATAGTTGTATGTACTGTCAAACAAACCAAAAATAGAATTGGTAAATGCAAAGGAGGAACTTAAAACCAGTGAAACAAAAGAAATGACCACAGGCTTTTGCTGTTGACATTGTCATTATTATGAGAAAAATCCATGCAATCTATGTGTGGTGCAATCTACTGTCAAGCATCTGAAGTATGTCAAGCTCCATGGAAGAATTAGAGAACAGATTTCTCTTCCCAGTTCTTTCCAAATGGAACTGCTTTTCAAAATTAAAAAGATATCATCAGGCAATAAGGAAAATCAATCACTTAGTTTTCCAGCTGCTTGTTTATTTAATGGATTGCCTAGAGAGAACACAGATACCACACAGTAATTCATCCAATCAGCCTGATATGAGGGGCAGATAAATTAGAAATTAAACTCAGCACAGCTCTTTTCCTCACACACTGCTCATGTGAACTAACAATTTTAACCTCTCTGGGTTTTGGTTCCTTACCCAATGAAGATAGAAGTGATTACCTACTTCAAAAGTTGCCATGAGGATAAAAAATGCATTGAAACCTTTGTATCAGCTTAGAAACCACAGCAATAATTACTCAAAGGAACATAATCTGGGATTCTGGGTTATATGACTGTCCCATCACTAGGACTGGGGCTAGATTATGTGTCTGTTTGCCTCTCTACATCCCTATCCTGCAAAATCCTCCATTGCCGTGACTGAAGATGGTCAGGGAAATACTATGCAAATAGTGGAAGATAAAACAGCACAGTGGATTTGTGAGGGGAAGGAGTCCAAGCCATACTGACCTTCCAACTGCTCCATTTGCTCCTACTGCCAGTGCACCCAACAGTTGCTAGTTTGGGGTGGAGGGAGAAAAAAAAAGCAAAAAAAATTTATTTCATGTAATAAAATCAAGGCAAAAAAGGGGTGGTAGGAGGAAGCAGTGAAACTGCTTTGCACTGAGTGTCCAGGGTTACTTCTTCCCCAAGGCTGAAGCAAGAGAGTGCCTTAAGAAGAAATTACTTTTAAGAGAAGCTTCTTACCTCATCCACCCCATAAAGAAATTCAAACTCCCCTGTTTCATTCTTGTTTATGCACTGTGCCAGGTCCAACAGGTCCGTGTCACTGAACTTCACACCCTGGAAGTTGGGGATCTGTGCTTTTATCCCATCCAGCAACTCTTCCACACGAACTGTACAGAACAGCAATCTCATATGAGGGAATGCAGGCCTGTTCTGGAAGAGTTCCCTGCCTTGCCCCCGAGAGAAAGACTTCATATTTTACAAGTTGTTCACTTTCAGCCTAAGCCTATTAAACTATACAGCTCTAAAACAATGAGTAAGACAACAAAAAGTAAGACTCTTTTAGCAGATCAGAAAAATTTTAGGAATGAACTGGCAGCAACACCTTTAAGACTAAATATAAATCCATGCATTCAGAAACACCATATAACCTGCTGTCCAGAGCAAATAACCAAAGATCTGTACTCTGTACTTACTCTTCACACCCGTCAGAGGAGGAATGTGATAGTAATAAAATGGAACCTCGGGGGCTTCAGATGCAATCTTCTGTAAGAAAGCAACCAGCTCATCTAGAAGGAAACCATCAGGTATCCCGTAAGAGAAGGAGGCTATCCATAGGGAGACACAGTTCATATTCACAGCACGGGGGCTGTGGAGAAGTCTCAGCTTGGGCACCACACACAGCAAGTCATACAAAACCCTTCACATGTCATAAAACATTAAATGTGACATAAATCAGGGGAAGACCTTAGGAAAGGCAAAGACAATACTTCTTTTAAACCAAACCCATTTGAGTAGTTCCCACTCATTCTCTTACAGGTGTAACTCAGGCATGCTCTCACATGTGCCAGACCTGTGTGCCAAGTAGTCTCAGCAGCATCACTTGTGTGTAACAGAGGACAAGGGATCAAGTTCATGTTCACCTCCCTGGGGTATTCCTTGGTGAGGATAATGAACCAGGTTTTGGACAACTTTTTTTGCACCATTTTAGGAATCAAAGAGTTGTTATGGTTGACATTCTTCCCAAGAATCTTGCTCATTGCATCCTTCACCGATCTTTTTTCTCATTGACACAGAAGGAAGAAGAATGGCAAAAACCAGTGCTGAACCCTCACTGCCACCCTACTCTCAGCGAGGTTTCTGCTGACTTTTGTGCTGTTCCTCTGTGAGTACCAGTCTGATTGCCACTGATTGTGTCCTGGCTGTCACTATCAGCCATTCTGGCAACTTACTCTGGTTTCTTCTGGTGCTTTCATATGAACATTTCCATTCAGAATTCATTCAGACAACTTCTAATATTTCTTTTACAAACCTCCACTTCATGTGGTTCTTTTATGTTATTGTCAGGATCTTAGGGACAAAATACTCAGTTTTCAGTATTGAGGTAACCTTAGACAGAACCAAACCCAATCACCTCAGTAACAAGAGCCACACCTGTGTATCAGCAGTTCCTTAACTAGGTCAGTGCCCAGCAAGGGTCAGCGTGGAACCAGCTGCTTCCTAGTGTGGCCCAGATCAAACATGAACCTCAAACTATCGATTCAGAACACAGACTAGTTAACTAGACTACTCTTTCCAAAAGCAACTCTTCTTTTTACAAAAGGGTAACAAAATACATCCCAAAAGACATCCTTCCCACTTCTTACCAGGACAATTCTGCTATCTATCATCTTTAAAAAATGCTTCTTGCATTTTGCTTTTCCATTACAGTTGTGCAAACATTATCATCAGAATATTTTCCAAAGAAAGTAGATGGCATTAATCCTTTATCTATTATGAAGGTTGGGAGGGCAATAAAAAGGCCTTAGCAATCACATCTACTCACCTTTGTTTGTGGGTTTGAAGAAGAAGGGGGCTATGACAGCAATGCCACCAGCACCTATGACTGCTGCATGTCTTGCCTATAAAAGACAGCATGGAAAGCATCTGAGGGTACATCTTCTTCTATTTATCACACACAGAGTGAAAAGTATCATATACACACCAGTTCTTGGCACTCTGGTAGATTCAGTGCTCCCACATGAATGATCACATGGTCCAATCTGCACAAAAAAAACAAATTCAGAAGATTTTGGGGATGTTTCAGTGATGGTGGAAAAACTACCAGGCTGCCAAAATGACTCACTTCAGCCCAGGTAGCCACAGAACAAGAACCTAAAAAAGAGCTGAGACTGTGTTGACCTGATGAGCAAAAACATGGGGAAAGTGCTGACAGTGACAAGCAGCCAGTGGTGGAAGAAAAACATATTTGTAAACATGAATCACATATGACTTCTTGCTGCTGTACTTGCAAGGCTGTCAGGAGAGATGAATCTTAGCATTTTATTAGGAAATTGAAATTCAAATATTGAGAATTTAAAAGGGAGGCTGGGAAGAGTAAAGGAAATCAAAGTATATCTTTACTTTCTAAACCTATTTCTCTGCAAACCTACCAGAAGAGTTCAACCTCACAGCAGCACCTTTGACTGCTTGTCTGCTCCTGCCAAGGGAATCCTCCATGTTCCAGTCCATCAACCCCATTGCTGTTTTTCTCCTTTAAATCCACGAGATATGGATATAAAGGCTATGGATCTGAAGGCTGTGATCCTTCACACCAGTTTATTTCTGCTCATTATTCTTCTCCCCCAAAACACCTCCTCCTCTGCACATCCTCTGACCCAGCATCCAAGAGAAAGGGAGCAGTGAGGGATACAAGGCTATGACAGGTACAAGAAAGGGAGAATGAAGCTGCAGTTGGATACACAAATGCAGATCCAGATTAAATTCTTTCTTCTGACACTAATTTTGCTTCTTTAGGGAAGCAGTTAAGCACTTGACACCTCAGCTTCAGTCACACCAAATAATGTAATACATTAAAAGGTTCAGAAATGCTCTTTATTTGCATTTGTTCTCAAGACAAAGCAAACGGCACAGCCCTTCTTTTCCAAGCCCCTTCTCGTTCCCCCACCTCTCAGTGTACCAAAGAGGACTCTCGGAAGCTCTCTAAGCAGCAGAAACAGACATCAGCTAACTGGCAGTGACAGAAACATACTTCTGTGATAAAGGAGCTGGGGAACAAAGCCCAACAATAAAATACTAAAAAAAACCCAGGCATCAGCAAACTTGGTTTTGCAATCAGGCATTATAACACAAGATCTAGAATCGCCCATTCCCTCTCAGTTACTTACTTGTCTTTTCCCTGGCACATCCATTCTTCTGCCAACTGCTTCCTCTCCTGGATGCTAAGGGACAGGCCTTCTCCTGTTGTGCCATTCACTGTTTCAACACAACAAAACACAACACACTGGCTGAGGCCTCACCTACACACATAGGTTTCACTGAAGACAAGAAGTAACATTTTGGAGTTGGGAAGAATCATTCAGATCAGTCTTCTCTGTCAACACATTATCCATTCATCTCTGGGAATGTCACCTTATGAAGGCACTTTATTTTATCCCTCACAGAAATAGGGTGTGGGCAAAACTAGATGCCTTAAGTACCTCTTGCACTCTCTCCACTATTGAATATAAAGGGCCAGGATGATCCCACATCCACATTCCCTCCCACTACAGCTCCTATCAGCTAAGATATCACAGGATTCCCATCCAGGCAAAAGAGCTGTAATGCAGTTTCTGTTAAAAAACACTTACCAAAAACGTTCTTCACATTCTGCTCATTTACCAGATAATCCACATACTGACGAATCACTGGGAGGTTAATTTGTCTGCAATAAAAGGAACCACAGCAACCATTAAGTCCCCACCCACAGTTATTTTAAACTTAGTGATTAAGAAACCAAAAAAAACCCCATATATTTTGAAGCCTTGCATTTGTACAAACACAGGTTACCCAGAGGTAAGAAACATTCAACATTTATTTAACATCTGAGGTAGCAGCTCAGCCTTGAATTCACTCTTCCAGTTTCTGTTCCTCTTGACAAGTAGTTTGCTGTTCCAAACTTTTTTTCACAGCAAAGAACTTTTTTTGGGAGATATGAGAGAACAGGAAGAACTAAAACCTTTTCCTCTTTTGAGAGAAACAGGAGTCCTCTTGAGAGCACAAAGTTATTTGTGCAAGTGCTGGCAAATGGTTAAACTGATGGATGGTTATAACTGCTGGATACAGAGAGTGAAACGCCATCCCGCTGGATGTGACTTTGACCTCTCTCTCTCATTAAAGGATGAGGAGAGTGTTGGGGTTTAGCAATTCTCCTTTTTTTTCTTTCTCTTAAAGAATTGTCTCCCATTTTTTGTTGCTAAGAAACAATAATGACCTGGTACTTAGAAGAGACAAAAGAAGTTTCTATGGGAAGGGTGCCACTGGCTGCCCTTTTAGCTGGGGGGTTTCTCGTGGAGGGGCAGAGATACCTCGAGAATTGGGCTGGGGAAAAGGGGTTGGGTGCAACTCCTAGCTCTCTCTTTCCTCTCTCAGCATTCGGAGGGCAAGGAGGTCGCAGTCGCTGTGGGAAGAATTCACCACCACTGCGGGGTTCTGTCTTCTGCTGTCTTTGAAAGGAATGAGGCACTTGTCTTTACAAACAAGCTGTGGGCCTGCTGGAAGATAAAACTAGTACTGAGAGATAAAAGAAACAATGGGAAGGGTTCCACTGATTGATGCATGGAAAGAAAGAGATATGTCTTTACAAATAAACTATAGGTCTGCTGATAAATGAAACTGGATATTGAGAGATGAAAGAAACAATGAGAAGAACCATAAATTCCATAAGAATTAAAATAAATGCGGGTTATACATTAGAAGGGAGTCTTAGGCGTTTTGGGAAGTCTGTACCTCTCAAGTACCCCAGCCAATGGGGAAAGAGAGAGTGAAATGCGGTTGGGAAATTAGGATAAATAGGAGGCTGCACCCTCCAAAAATTTGAGAGACCTCAGGGGAAATGCCCCATGACCTCTCCCTTTAGTTGAATAAAGTAACAGGACTCCTCTGTCTGCTTTTTGGACATAAACCTCTGGTGTTTGTGGATTAATTTTCCTGACACCTTCTACCGTGAGTGGAGCTCTGCCCGTCAGATGAGCCAGCCGTTGCACTGGGACCTTGTTACCCTACCTCACCAAACAAAGGACCCTTTCACCATCTGCTCAGGCGTCTCAGGGGAAACCCCTGGATCCCCGAGCCCCTTTCCCCTCCGATGGAGTCTTTCTCTCTGCCATGTTCAGGATCTGGGCTGCCGCTGCCCAGCTTGCCCTCCCCCGGCCGTTCCTCTGCCACTGTTCCAGGTTATTCGCTACACCGTAGTCCGCAGCCCCTGCCTGCCGGGACACCTCGCAGTTCCAGCTACAGCCGCCGAGTTTCTGCTGCCTCTTGCTTGCTGCCCCGGGTGAGCTCACCCTGCCGTTCCGGCTTGCTGCCTCCGAGGTCCCTGCCACAGCTCTCTTTGCTATCCAGAGGGCGCACCGGGATCGGCTGCCCCTGGGGTCCGTAAAGAGAGCCCCTTTTCCATCCCTGTTCGCCGGCTGCGTCCGCCATCACCGCGTGGAGGGATGGGCGGCCCTGCCCCACAGCGCCCCCTGCAGGCGATGGGGAGTCACCGCACCCGCCCTGCCCGGCCGGGAGCCACCAGCGCCCCTGGCGGCCGCGACCACAACTGCACCGGGGGGAAAGGGCCTAACGAGCGGCAGGAGACCGTTCACTGGGTTTTCTGGTTCTGTTTGTTGTTGCTGCCGCTGTTGTTTGTCTGCCTTGTTTGTTGTTGTTACCATTGTTGCTGTTTGTTTGCCTTGCTATACATATATACTAGTAAAGAACTGTTATTCCTTTTCCCATTTCTTTGCCTGAAAGCCCCTTAATTTCAAAATTATAGAAATTCAGAGGGAAGGGGGTCATATTTTCCATTCCAAGGGAGGCTCCTGCCTTTTTTAGCAGACACCTGTCTTTCAAACCAAGACAGAAAGCAACAGCATTCCCTGGTAAACAGGGGAAATAGAATTCTTGGGTTATCTTCTCTGCAAGACAAATTTATTTTGTTTACTAGTGTATAATATTTCACTGTTTTTTTCATTTGTCATAAATACAGACCAACCCTACAGTCTGGAAGTCAATTCTGATGCCTTGATTGGTGGATGGGATCAAAAATCCATAGATGCCACCCCAGAACATATCTGACAAGGACCATGCAGTTAAAGCAGAGGGCTCAGGTCACTCTCTAAATACTATGTTGCAATAAATCTGAGTCATAATAAAAAATAAAATCAGAAATAAGTTTCCTTTAAAGCAAGAATCAAAGCAGTGACTGCAATGGAATGAGTTCCCTGACTGGGATTGAGCCATGTTTTTCAGCACTTAAAGTAAAGTTCACTTTTGGAGATCTGTACTAACAAATCTCCACTGTCTCTCTCAAGTGTGTACAGATCCTGACACATCCCCCATGAGAGCTCAGGGTTCTCTGCTGACTCCAAACAAACTCGGTCTTGCAACATCAAAATGCAGTGAAGAGGCTTCTGTTTGCCGCCCCTGCTCTGAAGAAAGCTGAATTTCAAGTTTCAATTTCATGTTATTCTCAAAACTGTGCTGTCCTTGCAGCACAATTTTCTTCAAGTTTAGACTAATTCCATGCACATGTACACACACATGACTGCATGCATGACTTAGCTAAGGTAGAGTGAAGTCTAAAAGGCCTTCAGATTCTTACAATTATCTTCTAGCTCTCAAGAACTCTTTTTAACTAGGACTGCAATTTTCCTTAACAAACATGAAAACGCTGCAATGCTCCGCACATGTAACCGTACTATGATTTAATTTGCGCCTAACAAAGCAACAGAAAAAGAGATATGAGACTGATCCAAACTCTCCAAACCCAGACCCACAGCACGTGCTAGCAACAGAAGGGAAGCAGAGACAAGGGAATCTCACTCTAGTCCTAGTGGGACCAATTTAATAGTTCCCCCAATCCCATCAAAGATCTGATTAAAAAAAAAAAAAAAAAAGCAAGCAGATCACCTCCAAATAAGAAAGAAGGAAAATAGGGGTAGAAGGAAACAGTAATCAGTGCAATTTTGACAGCTCACCCATCCGGAGTCATTGGAGTGATGGTAGCAGCTACAAGACCCTCTAACTTCTTCCGGGGTGTCATTGAGCTGTTTGGAAAAAAAGGTATAAAAACGATTACCATCTCTGTTCGAGTGCTTCTGCGAAAGGGTAAAAACCTCACGGGCTGTGCATCAGAGCCCGCCAGGCAGGGAGGGTGGTTCTGCAGAGATGTGGGCTCCGAGCCATTCCCCAAGGAACGGATAGCGGGGGGGGGCGGGGGAAGGGGTTCGCCCCGGCTCCCCCCTCACCTCAATCAGCCGCGACAGCGGCTCTCGGGGCCGCTCTAGCGGCGGTGCGGGAACGGCCGAGAGGGCAGGAGGCGGGGACAAGGGCGGAGGCCGCGGCAGCAGCTGACGACTGACTCTGCGCAGCCAACCCTGCTCAGCCCAGCCTCCCCTCGCCTAGCCCAGCCACACCCTCCTCATCATCCTCCCCATGTCCAGCCGATCTCCACCGAGCCTGCTCTTCCCCGGCCCATCACCCGCCTGCCCCGCAGCTTCCCATGGGCCGATAGTACAGCTGCGACTCCGGTGGGCTCCTCCTGCCGACGCTTTGTGCAAGTGATGAGGCTAGTTTGGGTTATTCATCATTATATGCAAACTTCAAGATAAAAATAAATAAACGAATCTTTAAATATTAATAAATAACAGAATGGAGACAAACGTAAAATCTTGGAATGATTTGGGTTGGAAGGGACCTTAAAAGGTCACCCAGTGCCACCCGTTGCCATGGGCGGGGACACCTTCCTATCCAACTATGCCAGGTTGCTCCAAGCCCCGTCCAACCTGGCCTTGGACATTTCCAGGGATCCAGGGGCAGCCACAGCTTCCCTGGGCAACCTGTGCCAGGGCCTGCCAAACCTCAAAGGGAGGAATCTCTTCCAAATGTTGTCCTCTCAGCCCTGCTGAGGTGCTGGAAGCACTCCCAATAACAGTGCAGTGTCCCTGTTCTGGGACACATGGACAGATCCATGTCCCTGTGTGAGAAAGGCAAATGGAGCTCAGGCTTTCTGCTCCTCACATGCAGCCCAACATGGTTTTACCAGATGTGTACCATGTCCAGCATGGTGTGTGGGCTCCATGGCAGTTGTGCTGTGCACAATCCTCCCCATCCCACCAGAACCACAGCTGGGCCAGGATTCAAATCTGCTCCCAGTAGATCTGACCAATGGACTACTAGCATCCTATAAGACAAGGTACTGCCCTGAACAGATTCATAGCAATAAACTTTCAAAAAAAATTTTTAAAACTGTCTTCAGTGTGCACTTTCAGATCTTCCATTAGAGCGTGTTTTGAGAGCACCCAGTGCCTGCAGAGAGAACAGTTGTGTGATCCAGGAGTGTTGGAGTGAAAGCTCCTCTGAACTCAGGCCCAGAGGGAAGCCAAAACATAGGGGTTGAATTAAAACCTTTGGACAAGCTGAGATACATGAAGCCACACCAAAGTGAAATAGAAATACAGATTTTTTAAACTTTTAGTAGAAATATATGCTAAGTGCCTTAAAAATTGAAAAGCTGTAGCAGAGACCTTAAACACAGTTCTTGCTGCAGCAGTGTTACCTTTTCACAGAATTCTTTACCTTAGACAAAATACAGATAGAATTATACTGTTCACATTTTTTAGTGTGTTCACATAAACAATAAGAACTGATAGAAACTGTATATGCAAATCTGTGTAATACCTATGTAACGCTTGTATAAGACTTATGATTGTTAGAATTAGATCAGGATAGGTTAAGAAAAGAAAAACTAGAATCATGTGTTAATCTTATTGGTCAGTTAGCAATTATAATCCACAATTCTGTAAGAAAAAATATAGAGCATAGAGCATATAGAGTATAGAGCATATAGAGCATACAGAGCATATAGAAGAAGAAGCTGGTTTTGCCTGCTGTCTGCTGTTGCTGCTTGCCTTTATCATGTAGCCCCCTTCGAATTCTGTCTTCAAGAAAGCTATGAGACTATGAAATAAAGAACTTATCAGAACAGCAGCCTCCTCTGCTGTCTTACCCTGATCCCGGAAGGAGGGGTAGCCCATCAAAAGCGCAACACAGGAGCACATTTTTCATGTGTTCACATAATAATCTCAGGAGTTTATGGCTGTGGTATTCCTCCTCCACTCCAAAATATGCTCACTGTGGGCTGTTTGCATGCCCCACTTTCTCTGGAGTTTGGCCTTATTAGCAGCTCCTTACAAAGCATGTGTATTTCCCTTTTCTCAGACGGTCATCTTGTTCTTCCAAAAATCCCATACCTCTACACTCTTCCATTCCCACCGGTAACTTCTCATTCTCCAGGCTTAATAGTTCCAGCTCTTGCAACCTCTTCCATCTCCCCAAAGCACTAGTATATTTCTGGAAGTTCATAGACAATTCAGTGCTCTATAGAGCCATTTAGAGGAAGTCCACAAGATTTTCTGAGTATTTTAAGGCAGTTTTAGCACTACTTCATGGTGTTGACGGCACAGGAGAGAAGCTTTACAGTAGCCTGGAGAGGTTTAGAGCTACTTAGAACTCTGCAGGAGTCACAGATTGGCATAAAAGGGTTTTAGAGCTGCTTTGAGCTCTTCAGAGGAATTTTAAAGCTACCTGGAGGAGTTAAGAGTTGTACAGTAGAGATTTAGAGGCATTTTAGATGCATTTAGAGACATATTAGTGCTGCTTACAGCAACAGAGCAGCTTTAGATTAGTTTAGGGGAGCTCCGAGGTGTTGAGAAGAGGTTTAGAAGAGCTAAAGGAGTTTAGTACTTTACAGGAGTTCTGGCACACTTCACAGGACTTTAGGGCTGCTTAGAACTTTTTATAGGACATTTAGATCAACTTAGAGCAGTTCAGAGTGGTTTTAGAGGGCTTCAGAATAGTTTTAGCACTGTCTCTAAGCAGGAATTCCAGAACTGCAGAAAAGAGTTCTAGAGCAGTTACAAGGAAACCAAGAAGGGCTTGCAATCTATTTTGAAGCATTTTACTGCTACTTTAAGCATAGTGGTAGTAGTGCTGTTTAGAGGATTTTCAGAGTGGAAATTATTTCAGAGAGGAATTTATGACTTCCCACTGTTGTTTGTAGCCAATTAGAATAGTTTTAGACCTGTTGAGATGGATTGTAGAGCAGTGTGGTGTATTTTAGAGCTCTTTTAAGCTTTCTAGAGTATTGTGGAGCTCTGTAAAGAAATCCACACTGATTTAGTGCTCTGGAGTGTTTTAGATTCAGATTTTAAACTTAGGGAGTGTAATAATAGCTCTTTCAGAGCTCATCAGAGGTGTTTTGTAGCTGTGTGGTGGTATTTTAGAGGGGTTTAGAGCACCTCACAGCATATTCAAGGAAGTTTAGAGGTCCTTAGAGGAGTTTAAGAGCCCCAGAGGAAATTCACACATCTTCAAATCAATGTAGAGAAGTCTAGATACGATAAGAAAAAAGCTCCTTAGAGGAGGTTTAGAAAGATGCTAGTGAAGTTTAGAGGACTCAAGCACTCTACAAAGGGATATTACAGGTCCTCAAAACTACTTAGTGTGCCTCTGAGGAGTTCTGGAGGAATTTGGAGCTATTTTTCAGATCTTTAGAACAGTTTCAAGAAGTGTAAAGGTATTTTAAAGGTGGCAATGAAGTGTTAGAGATGTTTAACACAATTTAGTGGCAGTCTAGAGCGGATTAGAACAGTTTTATAGTGCTTTAGAGACTGCTTAAGAGTTGTGTAAATTACATCTGGTTTGAGGCAATTGCCTCATTTGAGAAATACAGAGTTCCCTACAGCTCTATAGAGCTGATTAAAGGATTTTAGAGCAATTTAGAAGATGTACACAGTAGTTTAGAGATGCCTAGAGGTGTTTAATATCTTAGTTCAGAGACATCTTGAGAAATTTTAGAGTTAGTCCAGCTGATCGCCTCCTCAGTTCAGGGTTGGGACTGTCTTCCCACACCTGGTCACTGTTTCTGACTCCCCTCAATGCCCCTGTCCCTCTCCCTGACTATCACACACTAAGGGTTTCCTGTTTCAGGGAAGTTGTTGCTAAGCTGTGGAAGGAATGCAATTAAGGAAATGATGGTAAAAATTCTAAGACTCTGAATTACCAGAACAAAAAATAACTGTGCTTTAGCCAAAAGGAATGCTTCAATGGCTGTGGGAATATACATTCAGGAGAACCTGAATACATGAACTGACATTCAGGTTCCAAAATTTACACTGTAAATTCTAGGCAAGGCAGAAGAGGAGTTCAGGCTGTCTGCAGCTGTAGCATCTTATACAGTGACTGGTAAAGTGTCTTCCCACTTGCCATGAAATAAAGCAGTACAGTGTCAGTGGTGCCAAGACTCAGAGGATAATAAGGACACCAGTGAAAGCAGCAACAATCAGTTGCTATTTTTCCAAAGTAAGTCTAGCAATAAAAATATAGTTTTTAATAGATTTAAGTAATTTTTCTATAAGGAAAAGCACATGAATGTCAAAAGTGTATCCAAATAACTTTGCAAGGTAATTTCAAATAGGGGAGTTACAAACTTCTTTTGCTGCCATGGGCCAACAAGGTGGATTCATAAATTTAATAAGAACTCAATTATTCAAGTAACTGAAGGAGCTTAATTACTAAAGCCAAAGGCCTTGCAAGTTTCCTTCAGACTTTTTGTTATTGCTGTATTATCTTTTCCATTACTTTCCAATACACTGACTAGAACTTACCATCATTTACTTCTACTTTCCCCAAATCACAGTTCTCTCTATATATATACAATTTGGACATCCAAGCTTTCACATTTCTCAAGGGGACTTCTGGTTTAGCATAATTACACTATAGTCTTGCTTCTTTTTCTCTGCAATAAACAAATGTTTCCAGATGTAATTTTCTTTCAAAGACAGACCCAAGTCTATTTTCAGAAAAATATGAAGTACTGAAGCCTAAATGAATATTCAGAAAGATAGTACCTGTGAAAGTGATGAAATTGTGTTAAATACCATCATAGCTGGTTGGTATTCAGAAGTACATCATCTGGGGAGTTGATGTGATGTCATTATCTATCTATCTATCTATCTACATTTACTCTGCTCTAAATCTAAAGGTACAAAAATCAAAATAAATACTGACCTCTCAGTTATGAAATTTTCACTTTAAACTATTAAGTTTGCTGTAGATTCTACCTGAAAACTTGCCAGTTTAATTGTTCTAGAGTTAAGCATAACCTGGAGGATTTTCCTAACTTAGCATTTTCTTACTGTCTTACACAGACATTCCCTGACTGGTAGTTGGAACTATAAGCTCTTTAAAGTCCCTTCCAACACAAACCATTCTGTGATTCTCTGATTCAGGCTGCTGTGTCTGCTGCATAAAAGATGTTTAACATACCAAGTTGTTAATGTTTTAGATGTTAAGATGCTTTCCCATTAGCAGTCAACAAGAGTATAATCAAATTTATGTCTCTGGAAATAGAACGAACTGTCAGGGTGCACTGGAGCCAAAGTGACCACTGGCAACCAAGAGACTGTGATGGATGTTACTCTTCAAGTAAAGCTCACCTCTGAACACAGTCAACAGTGCCATCTGCAGCACACTGCAGCATTGGCTCATTCTGGGAATGGACAGGAAGAGAGAGCAGGTTCTTGAAGAATCCATCCCTGCAGGCCTTACTCACATCATCTAAAGAACAGAAGTGTCCACCAAAACTCCACACCCACTACCATTGTTAGAAGATGGGAGAGTTCTGGTATGATCCACACTTCATGCCAGTAAGATGAGGAAGAAGCTTAGGAGACAAACCCTCAGTTCCAGATACCTCTTAATGCCTTTTTGGAACAGTGGAAAATATTATTTTAAGGAAAATACTTCCTTTAACATATTAATCTCCACTCTCTGTGCCTGTTTCTGTCATCTCTGGACATGTTCTTGGGATCCTGGGACTACATTGGGAAACCCTGAGCTCTCTAGGGCAATTTCTGCATATCAGGATCTTTTTCAGACTTGTGGGGCTGTTCCCACCATTTCAGAATAACCCTTCAGGAGAATCAAGAGCTTAACTCAGGTCCTGGACAGGACAGGAGCTGCCAGGTGGTCTCACTCCATGCAGCACCTAGACTGGAGTAGGATAATGAGAGGAAGGGTGGGAGGAAGGGAAGGAGCGGGCCATGCAGGTGAAGAAAAAGGGAAGGAAAATATCATTTTAAAACTCTGGGAAGGGGGATCAAAGAAAGAAAATGCAGAGCCCACTGCGTTTCTGCCCAGAAAGCTGTTGCCTTTTCAGAGTCACGTTTGCAAATAAGGTGTATTCTCTCACATTTTAGGCTTAAGTCTCTGCTAAACACCATTTTAAAAAAGCAAAACCAGCAATGCAATAAATTTGCATCAAGACTTTTTCTCTAGCAAGCACTGTTACCTCTTCTCCTTAAAGAGAGATTCCTATCTTGAAGATAAAATTTATCTTGTTTCATGTTCTTGTTTCTGAGAAGAATCTGTCAATAGCAGAATGTGGATGAATTTGTAGGGGAAGATGAATTCATTTCCTCTCAGCACTCAAAGAGGACTGAAATTTCTGTGGATCTAGGTCACTTCTTTCACTGGCTAAAGTTTGCTGAGACAACTGCTTGTGGAGTTCAGTTTCTAGCTAGATCCCAGGATAGATCCATATTTTAAAAAAGCCTTATTGTGGAAATAAACCAGTGCATAAAGCAGTATATAAAGCTGAGATAGCTTCTCTCTGGGCTCCATGCACAGAAGACAGGAAGGTTTTGGAATGTTTTTCATGGCAGGTAGAAGCAAGGACTTCTTTAGGATTAATTCCCCAAACCTGGAATGGTTTCAAAATGTGAGCTTCAGCAGAGAAATCTTGCAAAATGCCAAGTCAGGAGTGCTCTGAAGTGGTGTTGGGTGTAGGAAGCTTTTTATTTGGTCAACAGCAGCTAGTTCCACGCCTTCTCTGATGAAGTTAGCATGGAATCACTCATTCAGCAAGATTCAGGTAACACTGTCACTGAGTGAGAAGGGAGATGCAGCAGTTCCACTTGTCACTTGTAACAAACTAGCTGGAATCAGGGAAAAATATGGACAAAATCCACACACACATTTCCAGAAAGCAGATGACATTTGGCTGAAGGTGAATCCAATGGTAACAAATGCCCCCACTGATATAAAATGTGTAAGTCAGAGCATAAGGTCTAAACACCACCTCACTGCAGTTATGGCATAGATTTCCTTTCTACAATTTCTAAGGATAATAAGGAACCTCCTTGGAGCAGTATTATAGAACATTCAACTGCTTCTTTAGAAGATGGTATGCTTCTGCTTCTACATTTTCCATGCTGGAAGTGAGAATATGATATAAAATGGAGGCTTTCTTCAGAGCAAGGAGGTAAGAGGCTTCTTTTGGGACATGGATTTGCAGTAAACCACAGTTCACCTAACAACATATAAGGACACTTCTGCTGCCCTGGACAGTAACTACAGTAACATCACATGCTCAACTCCTTTGTTGTGAAGTGAGGTTTCTGCATCATCAGATGAGTGTATGTTTACAAAAGTAAAGGCCATTTATATGTGAAGAGACTCAGTTCTTTTAAATTAAAATCATTGTCAAAGATTCTCTGACAGGCTTAGGCAGCAATGCAAAACTACCTGGAGCTTTGGGTTGAGACCACTTGATAAAACACGTGAGTGGCCACACATCCCTATCTGTCCCTCACAACTCCATTCTTCATATTACGCTACAGAGTTAGCTACAAGAACATGACTCAAAATTATAATTAACCACACTGTAACAACACACTTTTTTTCCTGGGTTCCTCCACTCCTGACACAATTAGGTCAGTGGAAAAGATTTCTGCTTTTTGTGCAGTCTGTGCTTGCCTCTAGGGATAAAGGTAACTTACAACAGGGTGGATGTGACAGCAGCAATTGTAATGCTGCCACAGAGCAGATAGAAGCAGTTTTGCTGTGGAGAATGTTGCTTAAGGTCTTGTTACAGAGAGGAAAAATGGAAGTCACAAGTGGTCATATTATAGGCTTGTCCTTGTCCTTATCCAATCGAAGTTATTATTTAAGTACCAGTTCATTACAGTGTTCCTGCACAGATGAAGACAGTAAAATCAGGGTACAAACCACGCACTTTTATCTGCTTGTGCCCTCATCTCTGCTCCTTAAGTCAAGGAAACAGAAAAACATTGCTTTGTTAGCAATTCTAGAAAATGCCAGCTAAGTCCCAGACACATATTTATGACATTACAGAGAGGTCACAGGGTCTTTGAGACTTAATGGCTGCTGTATAGTTGGATTTTCCTCTATTTGGAGGTACTAGTGAGACTGTGTGTCAGCTTGCACCATAATCCCATCCCCATTCTCTAAGTTTTGGAATGTATATAAACAGAATACTGTCCCCATGCCTGCCCTGTCTCATGCAGCTGTTGACATGTTCTCTCAATGTTTATGTGTAAAACAAAAGTGCTGGAAAACAACCTCTCAGGAAAACACTGAGGATTGTTCTCCAGCCTGGGGGTGCTCCACCAGGAACAGTCAACTCTTTGTCAGGGAGGTCAGGTGGACACATACAACCTCACTGGGGGTTTGTTTGGGCCTCTCTGCTTCAGAAACCAAATGAGAATCCACTGTGGGCTTGTCTTTTTCTACAGTTATTGCCCCTCTTCCAAGGTAATACTTCTCAGTGCTCACCATTGGGGTAAATTTGTGGAGATTTGCCAAACTATTGTTGCTGAGTATTATTTTTCATATGGCCTTTACTACTCTGGAGGTGTTCATCCATCTCTGGGGTGACAGGGTAAGGTGACAGCTCACCTTACACCAGCCCATGCCTTTGCATGCCTGTAGGTGCTGAGCAAAGACCAAGCACCTCCTGCTCCTCCTAACACCCTCCTGATGTTGCTGTTGGACCCAAGCAGAGCACAGGTAAAATGGAGAAACATTTTACTCCATAAAATAAAAAGTACAAAGCATGCAGAGAACTGGTTCCGCATTTCAGGCCTCAGCCTCTTCGAATAAACTCCAGTAGTAAATGACTCTGTACACCACCGTCTTCCGTGGCTCTGGAGAGATTTGTGGCTTTAGAGATAAATTCACAATTGCTATTTGGCATTTTACTTCCCTTTTCAGAACAGGAGTGTATCACACAGCATCCTGATGAAGTTCCCTGCAAGCACAGTGTGTTTTTTCCTATTAAAAGTCATTCCCAGCTATTGATGTCAAATGTCCCTGAGAGCTTAGCTGAATTAGGCTGCAAGGAATTTGCACAAACCATGACAAACTGGGAGGTGTTCTCAGAATACAAACTGTAGAGTTTAATCTGCCCTATTGTGCTGGTACCGAACTATGTCTGGAGATGCAGCTAGTTAAATGAAGAGCCCAGCTTCGCTGTGTGTATTATAAGCAGGACAGGATTTCACAATAGCTTTGTATAACCCCTTTGTGCAGATATCCAAGGGCTAAGAGGGCTGATTAGCCTCAAATACCACTCAGAACTGCCAACCATCAGAGAACACTGCCTGTCTTTCATAACATGCCAGCAAAAATCTCGTGAGGATGGTCTCAGCAGAGTGTGCAGCCAGATTTTCTACCTACCCTTTATCCCTAGGGTAAAAAGGAAAAGCTGGCATTCTGTATTGCACCACTCTCCCGTAATCCAAGTCAGGGAGGGGGGAGACACGTTATTTACGTGAAATCCTTTCTCCCAAAGCACAAAACCTGCCACTGACCCTGACATAAGTGGGCACACAGCCATTGCAAACAGGGGAAGTTACACAAGGGTGCAAAACTGTTTACAGTGCCAGATCACACACTAGTCCCAGTGCTGCCTCGTGGGTAGTAGGTGGGGCTTTTGGCATTTGCGTGGGGGCTCTCCAATGAGACCCAGAGCAGGACAAGGCTCCAGCCTTCTGGTTTTCATAACACTGGCCCCCTCCAGTAGGGCTGAGGCATGGGAGGAGCCTGCCCAAACTCAAATAAACTGACATGCAGCATCTCATGAGGATGTGAAGTCTCCACAGAACACACTGCAACAGCTTGGACAAGGACAGCTGAAACTGTAAGTATGTACCTTCTCCACTTCCTCAATAGCCCTAGTAGTTTGTGGACTGGCATGTTCTGGCTGCATTTACTTGTGCTAGCAATGGAACCTGCTGCTGCCTGTCCCTTTGGTCCATGTGTTAACAGCCACAGAAAAAACCTAAACACCCTATAGACATATTTATATGAATCGATGGACATTTCAAGGTTCAGCTTTCCTGTACATCTAAAAAGAACTCAGCTCTATCTTTCCCATCCCAAGGCATTGTTCTACGTAATTAAAAAATATTTCTAACATGCAGTCACTGACAGTACTGGCCATAAATTTATAAAATCCAGAGCTGTGAGGTGTACCCAGTACTTAAGGTGTGTTGGGAAGGGGTTGGAATTAGCCAGTAAAGAGAAACCAGCTCGTTCAGTAGTTAATACAAGTGTTAAGCAGCATCTTTGTCTTTGAAATGCAATAAATCGTTGTAGGAAGTTTCACTGTAATTGCTTGTACTTGCTTCTAATTATATGCATTCCTTTGCATATGCTTTGTTGATTTTTAAATACCATGGGCAAAGTCTATTAATAGTGTACAACTGTGCAGCACTCCCTGGTGACCATCATTCTGGTCAGGTCTGCTGGAGATTACGTACCTTCAGGCTGGAGAAGGGAACAGCACCTGCCTTTACTACTGGCAGCAGTATCCTGCTGTTTGATTCTGACCTTCCCTTGATCCATGGTGACAACTGAAGGAGCTGCTGGAAAAAGCTCAACACTCAAGTGGCTCCATATACTACTTATTTTAGCCACCCCTAGGCAGGGTATGGAAGGGGATTAATAGAATTCAAAAGTAGTCCAGATATTGCAAGACAATGGAACAGGCAAGAAAGTAGTTAAGTAGCCCAAGGCAGTTGATTTTACAAAACTCACATTGTTACCCAAGAAATAGGTAATTAAGTTATAGTCTGAGAAGACAACATTCTATGACCTAAGAATCCAGATAATCACTGAATTCTGCGCTCTGTAACATGAAGGGCAAAGGACATTGGAATGTAACAGAAGGCCAAGACTGTCAGAATGCAGGTCATACACTACAGTCTGCCTGGTTAACAGAAGTCATCTACGAAGGCCACTAAAATCTCAGCCTTTAACCAGATGTGATTATTTCAACAGTGGTTTTGAATACTTTCACTTGCTTTGTTTGGGACAGTGTTTTTAAGTTTTTGCCTTTTTTCCTCCCATGTGAAGGCTACAGAGAAAAATAGTTATTCATTCATAAATGCAGAAAATCTCATTTATCCACAGGATTTTGAGGCTAAAGGCCTTTAAGAAAGTCATCAGCTATCATGAGAGGCCAAATAAAGTTAAGGGCACAGTCAACACCAGATCACTCACCACACCACTATTGCCTTTTCATCCAGGAGCGATTAGACTGAAGTGAAATCCTTTTGACTTACGGATTTCCACAAAATGCCCACTTGCAGAATCTCACTTTGCTGTCAGGAAATACCTTTGCCATGGAGAAGCAAGGGCAGCATATCCTGGAACACTTCCTCCAGAAGTAGGTTCTTGGTCCTGGTGCTCTGTTTCTGCAGGGCTAAAAGGATTTCAGCCTTTTTTCAGGCCTTCCACCAGTTCAGCGACAACTGAGAAGCCCTAGTGCCATAATAATTTAAGAGATGCCACTGTGTCTGCCTTCCAGCTCTGGCAAGATGATCAAGTCCTTCAAGCAAACATTTCTGTCCCTGGACCTGCAGTCCCCTCGGTGGAGCTCAGCAGAGGGAATGGTAACTGCAATAGTACTTTTATGCCGATTTGGAAAAAGTAGCTACTAATTTCAGTGAACACCCAGCTCATGGTTACTGTGACTTTTGCTACCTTTCAGGTGAAGGACTATGAACTGCGTCAGTATGAGACAGCAAAGTGGGTCAGCACAGTCGTTAGGGGAGAAACCCAGAAGGAAGCAATGCGCCAGGGCTTCTGGAAACTCTTCCACTATATCCAGGGAAAGAACGAAAAAGGTAAGACATGCTGGTTTTGAATGGCAAGTAGCTAATGAACACAAATAGTAACGAAGAGTAAAGGAGCTGGGAGATGCAGCTTTGACAACTAGTTTTCCTTTCCTCTAGAAATGAAGATTGATATGACTGTGCCAGTGACCTGCCTGGTAAAATCAGGCTGCACAGACTTCAAGATTTCTTTCTTTGTGCCATTTGAACACCAGGACTGCCCCCCCCAGCCCACTGACTCCGATGTGTTCATTGAGGAACGGAAGGCAACAGCTCTCTTTGTCCGGTAAGCAAAAGCAGCACAGCTGACACCAGATGAACTCAGGTCAGTAGCTACCCTCATTTAAGTGTGGGCTATGCTTTCTTAACAGATGATTAAGTGTGGATAGACCCTGCTGTTCAGAGCCTTAATTGCTAAAATCCAACCATTAGGAAATCTTATGGGTGGGTGGCTTACCACAAAGAAAAGTGAAGTGACCAAGTTGTGAAACACTGGGGTTTTTTAGCAAACATTTGAAAATCGCATTGCATTTCATAGAGATGCAGCCTCCAGAATCATCTTCTGAAGACAGTTTGTCTTATAGACCATCTAAACCACCCTCCCAGCACCCTTTAGCTGTAGTCCTGAACTGCCACAATATGTGTTTGGCAGTTGTTACAGGAAAAGCACCCCAAGCAACCCTCGGCCATGTTAACACTCTCAAGAACCAAAGTCAACTTGGGTGTTGGGTTGTTTTAAATATTACCTTTGAAAACAGCAAAAATACCTATATGTTGCCTGAGTGCTAGTTCTGCGTGGGTAATCTACTAACTACAAACTGCATCACAAGTGCTCAAACTTGCTTTGCAAGTCTGAGGTTTCCACCTGTGAAAATTAAAGCCAAGGGCTTGAACCAAAAAACCTGCCTTTTTCACTTCTACCAGGTCCTTCGGTGGATTCGCCTCCCCAGAGAAATATGCTGAGGAAGCAGACATCTTGGCCAGAACATTAAGAAACAGAGGCCAACCATTCCACGAAGACTTCTTCTATACCGCAGGCTATGACAGTCCCTTCAAGCTCTTTAACAGGCACAATGAAGTGTGGTATTTTAAAAAGTAACATGATGGGGGAATATTAAGAGGCTACTAATCTGCTCTGGATGAAAACAGACTTTATTAATGGCTTTTGCTTTAGTGCAGAAAAGATTTAATTTGCATGTGGACACAATGTTTAATTTATTTTCTCTAGGATGAAATACTATTCTGGCTAAAAACATGTCAAAATGTAATTCAAGATCATACCAGGTGGAATGGGCAGGAGATATAACATACTCCTCTTGTTGAAAGGTTCTAGGCAACTCTAATAATCTGAAAATAATCCCGCTGAAGTTTGGGTATCTAGCTTTACTTCTCATTAGACGTGCTACAGCACTAACTGAAGCATTATGGAAATTGAGTTCTTCATAACTAACTTTCCTCATATTGACATCACCCCTGAGATCAAGGAGGAACTTAAATGAAACTTTACAGAAGAAAGCTTCCACTAATGAGTGGAAGCAGAAACATCTTAGCAGGCCTTAGTAACTCATAAGAAGTAACTGTTGTTAATTAGTATAGCAAAATCACCCCACTCTTCACTGTCCCCTCATGAAGGCCAAACATTGTGCTGCTCAAATTCCAGAACCCTTAGAAAAGAAAAGGGTTACCAAGTCCAAGCTGTACACATGTTCTGAGATTTGCACCTGAACATGCAATACCGGGATTACTGGTGACCTATTATTTCAGTAGCAAATACACAAGTACTAAGCTTAGCTCTCACCTAAAACACTTGAACTACTCCTTTAATTATTTAGCTTTGTCCAGATTTGGGTATTGCTCAGATCATACCTGCAGCCTGCACACCAGCAGTATTTGACATTCAACCTAGTTTAGTCCCTGCTCTAAATTAAGCATTTTAAATTTTATTATAGTAGCCTGCATCTGTTTTACATCAAGTTGTTCCAGCCAGAAAGGAGATCACAACAGGTAGAGTTTGCAGATTTTTATTGGCTCCAACCAGTGTCAGGCAAACATTACCAGTGAGGTGAAAACACATCAGCTTTTCTAATGCTGTTCATGCAAGTGTAACCCATTTATCAGCAATGTTCCACCTATTAAGACAGACATAAGAACCATTGTAAGGTACCAAACCAGCACAACACACTTTGCTGGGAACATCTCAGACCTTAGAATTTCATCTCTGTTCAGTGAGAGAGTTCAAGGTAAGGTTATCATCACTTGTTCCAACAAATACATTTCATTATTACAGCAGTTACACTCACTTTCTCAATTCTTCATACGTTAGTTTCAGAGTTTTGCCTCTTCACCTAAATCAAGAAAACACAGTTAGCATATGCAGCAGCACAACTGCTAAAATCTCCACAACAGCTTCGTAACCTCAGATGGTATAGGAACGGAAAGGGTAATATCACTGTAACTCATTTGGCAGAATCAATTTCATCAGCGGCTACAAATATGCCCAAAAGTTTTTAATACAATTTATCTGTTGTGTGGACTTACCCAGTGGGGCTGCAGACAGCACAATCCCTTCCTGAGGAAGAAAGAAGTACTTTCAGAGTAACAGACAGCAGCACTATATGCACAGTTTGTTTATCTATGAATTTCTATTCACCAAACTATTCTATCTAGAAGGAAACTGACTTTCAGCTGGCATCTTACCAGTTCAACTTCCAACATCCAAATAGGATGCACAAAGCTTACAAATCCTAACTGGAAATACAGAATTACTAACATTGGAAGAATCAGGGAAAAGTAAAAAGCTACTACTTTGTGATACTCTCTCTCCCAACGTTGTATTTCATGATTATAAATACCTGAAATACAAGTCCCATAGGTTTTCAAAATGGCTTGAATCTTTGTGAGAGCCAGTTTGTTTGGTAACAAGTCTGTACAGCAATCATCTAGAGCTAAATTTGTGTAGAGCCAATATAAAGATTAGTAGTAAAAACTGCTGAGAAGTGACAGCCACAGCACACAGGGTTTTTTTTTAATTCCAGAGTGCAGTGTTACAGTGGTGCCCACAGAGCAGCCAGATACAATAAAGGGAAGACAAATCAGGTATCCTATAGGACTAGTTTTAGGTACCACTATCTAAGCATTCAGCACAAAGACAATATTCCAGGAATTACTAAACCCCATGTCCTCTACACTTACCTCAGATACACCCACCTTGTTTCTCACACAAACTCCACGCAAGTTTCACTCTGTAGAGAAGTGAAATTGTACTAACACACTCTTGGCAATGATTTTAGACTGTGATTGTGGGTACTGTTTCAGCACAAGAGTTTTCCTCAGCCTCTTTCAGAGAGATTCCCATTGCTTAGAATTCATCACAAACAGTACATGCTTAGAGAAGCTTAATGTTATATCACTTGTTTCTCCTTAGAGGGATCTGACCTTAGAATTTCAGACCTTACTCCCAATGATATCTTCATTCACTCTAAGAGCTCTGATCTAGCCATCAAGATAAAACAAGTCACCACATAAGCATTCAAGATCAGTGCTACTGCCTGAAAGAGTCCACTAAATTTAAACAGCAAAAAGTTTAATAGCAAATAATTGTACTGCATTTGCTCAGCCCAGAATGTGTGGCAACCTGGTAGCACAGAGCTTGTCTTATCAAGTAGGAATTCAAGTAGTCCATGGCAGCTATACATTTAAAATGGTCCCCACTATTTCCTTTTAGTCACAGAAAGCACCTTGGTGAGTGAATCCTGCAGGCTGCTGGAAAATCTGTGGGCTTTTTTTTACCTGGTTAAGGTAAAAAAAGTCATCAAGAACCCTGCTTAATGCTGCAGCTACATGGTAAAGGCAGGATCTAGCAACTTCCTCATTCCCTGTATCACAGTTCTGAACAGTCACATTTATGTGTTAGCAACTTACTTTTGCTGGCATCACTTCCCAGCTCCATCACACCTGGAACAAAGCAAACCATCAGGACAGTACAAAAAACAAGCACAGGAGGATGAAATCCAAGTCAGGTGCCTGCAGTCAGATAGAGCTAATTACAGACCTCCATGATTGAAGTCAAGGCAGTCATATCTCATCACACAGGCAGTTTACACTGTCAGCCCCTGCACAGCCCTGCTATAGGGCTAGGCTGCTATGGGCAAGAGAGCAAATACTCAATTAGGGCTATCAGAGCCAATTCAAGAGCTCACAGTGAAGAGTTTAGTACACACCTGTCAAGACTGGGCTCCAGCCAGCAGATCCCCTTTAAAATATCCTCCTGTTTTGGCTGAGATGCAAGCCACAGCCAATGGGGCCCTTTTGCCCCTAGCTGACAAGCAGTTAAATACTTAACTTATGGGCATATGTTGAAATCCTAATACTTGGGAAGCTAAAACAAGTACTTACCTTACAATGAGAAATATTTGGAAGCCTGCAAAGAAAAATTTGCTATTATGCAGGGTCCAGCAGGAAGTTACAGCATAAGAACAGTTCCAGTAAAATACTGTATCAGTTTGGTCAAATTTTATCCTCATGGGGATCAGAGACCTGATTCAACATCATTTACAGTAGGCTGCGACACTCCCATCCCCTTCTGAAGGCAGGGTGTAAAGCCATTTCGCAGCACTCTTTAATACTGTGAGATGCTCATTCTCCAACTCCAGAGCATGCTGAAATTGCATGTAGGAGCAAACCTCACAGTTGCAGAGTTCAGTAATGTGAGCTGATGCACAACTTGGTTACACAAAGTTTCAAGACACTAAATTCACAGTACTGCAGCATTCACCATTTAGTTTTAACAGGAAAATTCTAGAGATCCTTAACACTACAATTATTTCATGCTCTTATCATGAAACACAGGACCCTGAAGGCACACTTACAGTACTTATATTTGCCTCACACTTTCCAAAAACGAAATGAATTCGCAAACATCTCCAAAAGCAAACTCCCAAACGCAAATGCATCACAGATAAAAGTAGCATCCATCTTAAAAATAAAGGTTTATTAGTTACCTTCAATTAGGAAGGCCTTGTCTTCACCAACATCAGTAACAGGTGAAATAGTTTCTCACACAAAAGGAACTGGGCTCCTCTGTCCAGGGCAGCCTGCAAAGCAACAAAACACTTTTAGAACCTGGAGCACTAACACCTAATTAACCTTATTCTGCTATATTTTGTGTTTGACTTCACAACTATATCCTACTCTCTTTCTATTCATCCTACTAAATTTTTAATGTTTAACCCACTTACTGGTCTTCTGAGATAAATTTTCAAAACACATTCATGGAGCAAAAGAAAGTGTTTCACCTTCAGCTTCCCATATGATTTGTTTGAAGTAGCCTAAGCTACAGGAGGCTGCATCAGACAGGAGGCGAAAGACAGTAACTGTGATCACCACGAGTCATCTGCTGAACTATGCAGTCATCACACAGCAGCCTTTTCAGACAGCAGGGATGAAATGGGAGTTTTCACAGATGCCAGCAGTGCAGTATTTACCTTGTATCAGCTTGTAGCTTAATCTCCCAGTGCCTGCAACAATAGAAAACAGAATCAGATCCCTTCAGCCTTTGTGGCCAAGCCCACAAGTCTCCTACTGAGAGACCACAAAATCCAGATACATCAGATAGGGGCGAACGACATAAGTGTTCATCACAGGATATTCTGCTGAACTATGCCATCATCACTGTATCTGCTTTGGAATCATACTACCAAGCAATCGCCTCTTGTGACTGCTTTGGCAAGTACATTTTCCCAATAATAAAAAAAAATATTTAAAAGTTTGAATACTAGCAAGTATAAATTGTTTCTGGTCTTAGTGGAAATTAATTGTAAAACACATCCATCCTTCCTACTGAAGTGTTTCAACAGCTCTGTGGAAGAAACCTCTACATAAAGTACATATTTCTTACCAGGTGATGTTCCTTCTGCATATCTCTCAAGTGCAGGATTCAAATCCTGGAAGAAAAAACACTTGTGAACAGTATATTCAGCAGTCAAAGCATCGAGGGGAATTCTAAGCTGTTGTGCCTCAGAAAACTGTTATGGGTGGTTTAAGTGCTCATCACTCCCTGGGTCAAGAGTAGCAAATAAGTGTCATCACTGTGGCACCAGAGAGACAGCTTTGTTAAAAGAATTAAGCTGCTTTCTGATATTATCAGAGCAGAAGATGCTGTCTAGACAAATGGTAAGCACCATTTTATGTTCGATTTTCAAGAATCACTTTTTTTTTACCTTGGGAAGAAGCAATATCAAGTCTCCACATTTGGGGGCAGATCTGGAAGAGATAAAAGAGTTGGAGATTTTTGCAGAACTAGGGAGCTTCTCTGGCAATCACACTAAGCACATTAGAAAGCCTCAGCATGGAGTTTTCAGAAATCACTTCTGTCCACTACTCTTACACTGAAACCATCATAGGCTTTGGGATTTACTTAACATTAATCCCCATAATTACACATTTTCTACAACATACTTCAGGAAGTTTTTCCAAAACATTATTGCTGTGACCAAAGAAACAGCAGTAATGAAGGAAAAAAGGAATCTGGGGGTACTCTTGCAGTCTGGTTACAGGATGAGCAGTGGTTCATAAACAACAGGAGCCTTATAAACACTCTCCAGGACAAATAAACAGGTGACTTTTCTCAGCAGAAAAGTGAGGCCTGCCTGAGACACTACAGGGAATGCGTGAATTACAACTGTTGATCCTGTAACTCCCTGATACAATAGTACTCCAGTCCAGTTGGTGTACACAAATCCAACATTTGTTAATTTAAACTCTGTATTTCAGGAGCAACATTTACCTGGACTGAAGCCACAAGAAGGAAGAGTGTAGCTGATACATGTTGAACTGAAAACAAGAAAGCATATTAGCACATTCCAAAAAGGATGTGATATTTATAAATATTACTGTGAAAAATCCAAGCAACATCCAAAATACTTTGAGTATTAAGCTCTTCCCTGATGCAACCTAAATTTCGGCTCTTTGAAGAAATGAGGCCACAAAAAGTAATTGCTATTATGTATTTTTAAGCAGGACATGATCACTAAACTACTTTGTTTTCTACAGCTTTGATTCTGGTGTATAATTACCGTGTCAGCCAGGCAGGCATGAATTTTGGCTGCTTAGAAAGGCCCACGTGGTGTCTCAGCCACCCCGGACTGGCCACCATAAATATTCCAAGCCCAGCTCAGATATGTTGGCATTCATCACCCTCTCAGATGTCCCTACCAACATAGTTTTCATCATGTGCAGAGCATATGGAAGTGAGCCATTTCTCTTTAAACGTGCTAAGACCCACAAGGACCACGGAGTCCAACTCTTACACTTGTACAGGACTATCACAAAGAGTCACCACGCGTGCCTGAGAGCACGGTCCAAGTGCTTCTCAAAGGCTGACAACCTTGGAATGTGAAGGCAATCCTTAACCCTTCTACACTGTATGCACATCCCAGCTATTCAGGGATCCTTAATCCTTCCATAACGCTGCTACTGCATTTCACACAACGTTTCCCATTTAGCTGCAAAAACAACCTCCTTAAAGCCCAGTGCAGTTAAAAAAATCCAAACCTACAAAAACCAAGACCTATTGGTTGTAGCCACCGCGGGCACGTGACCTCGCCATATTCCACGACCACATCTTACGCGTAACACGCTAGTAAGGCAAGACCCCGTAACTTAACGCCTGAGGTATTACCCCGGGCCGTTACCCTCCCAAACTCGTGTGGGGCTCTATAGGACCCCCCTCACACATCCCCAAGGCCGCCATGAGATAGAACCCCACGGCGGTCTAGGCCGCGGACCGGGCCCGGGTCCGGCCGCGCAATCCACTTCAATCCTCCCTCGCCACCTACCATCGGCGACCCACCCAGACCCGGGGGGCCCCCAGGCCATCCACCGGAGCGGTACTACCGCACCCCGGGCGGGGAATTGCCCCCCCACTCACCGACGGGGCCGCGCAGAAGACACCAACCTCTCAACACCGCCGCGATCAGAAAGGAGAGACGCCCCTCTGCGCGTCCCTTATATAGCACAGGTCACGTGGTGCGGACGCGGCCACACCCACCGGGGTGTGTCCCGCGGGCAGGGGCGGAGCGGGGGTACGCAGGTTGGGGGGCCCTCACAGCGTTTCCTTCCGGGGCGCGGCCCGCGCTGGCGCGTTTCGGTTCCGGGCCGGCGCTGCGGGCTCTTCCCACCCCCGGCAGGTGAGGCCGGGCCGGGAGGGGCGGGCGGGGCAGCCCGGAGCCCCGGGGACGCGGAGGGGCGGGAGCGCGGCCGCCGCCTCGCGGGGCCAAGGGTGGGAGGGGCGGGGGCTGGGGGAGGTTTGCCCCGCCCGCCCCGCGCACCCCCCGTCCGGGGACCCGGCGCGGCTGTCACGGGTCAGAACGAGCCGCGGGCCCCGCGGCACGAGGGTCGGGGAGCGATGCGGCGGGGAGACACCAGGATCTGTGAACCGGGTCCTGCGGGCGGGGTGGGGACGGGCGAGAAGCTACCGCCGCTCGTCCCAGTTTAGAGTTACATTTGGTTTTATAGTTGTTGGCAGTCCCGTTGTAATGTGCAAGTAGCCAAGTAGGTTTATTGGGAAGAAATTGTTACCTGTGAGGATGCTGAGGTCCTGGCACAGGTTGCCCAGAGAAGCTGTGGCTGCCCCTGGATCCCTTGGATCAGCTTCTGCACCTCAGCCACAGGGCAATGACATCCTGATTTCTCTCTTCTCTGGGAAGTCTGTCACTTCCACCCACCTTTACCTGCAGGCCAGGTTGGACGGGACTTGGAGCAACCTGGGATAGTGGAAGGTGTTCCTGCCCATGGCAGGGGGTGGAACAGGATGGGCTTTAAGGTCCCTTCCAACCTAAACCATTCTGGGATTCTAAGTAGCTCTCTCTGACACCAGGGACAGGACCCAGGGAACGGCTGGAGCTGTGTCAGGGGAGGTTTACTCTCGATATCAGGAAAAGGTTCTTCCCCCAGAGGATGGTCGAGCACTGACCAGGCTCCTCAGGGAACAGTCTTGGCCCCAAGGCTGCCAGAGATCCAGGAGCGTTTCGACAGTGCTCTCGGGCACAGGGTGGGATTGTTGGGGTGTCTGTGCAGGGCCAGGAGTTGGACTCAGTGGTCCTTTTGGGTCCCTTCCAGCTCAGGATATTCAATGATTCTGTGAAGTTGACCAGTCACAGTAAATCTCAACCCAAAAGCTGAGAGTTTTCAGTGCAGCTCCCAGGGTGACATTATCTGCTGGGTGATCTGTCTCTGCTTCTTACCTGATGGATCAAGAATTCCACCCACTCCCGGTAGCTACCTCGCAGGCTGGAAGGCATTTGCTGAGATAAGTAAAGTCCATGTCTCAGCTGGTGTCACTTCAAATTGCATTAAAAAATGGCATTGTCTCAGTGTGTGCCCTGTGCTGACTCAGCTCAGCCTGCAGGTAAAGGTGGGTGGAGGTGACAGACTTCCCAGAGAAGAGAGAAATCAGGATGTCATTGCCCTGTGGCTGAGTGCAGAAGCTGATGAGAGGTTCCATTACTCAGAGGGGCAGAAATCAGCCTCTGACAGGGTAGTTTGAACCAAAAGACAGATTCCCTCTCCCCAGCCTCTGAGTGGATCATAACACGCAGGTTCCTTGACACTGAGGTGAGCAGAGCTCTGTGGGTCATAAAGAGTAGATGGATTTTCCCTGTCTTCGGAGCAGGAGCTCACGGATAATCTATTGGGCTCCCTGGGGAGCAGCTGCCTTCTGACCACAGCTGTACCCAGCCATGCTCAGCAGTTAAGGTCTGATGATTGTTTTTTCCCTTCTCTTTCTGTATATCCCAAGCTCAACCGCTGCTTCCCTCTTGCCTCCCTGGGTGCTTATGGCCTTGGCGTTGTTTCACCCTTGCCTTCCTTGAGAGTGTGCTCTGAGGCTTATTGCTTTAGGAAAAGGTGTTTTGGGAAGATAGTGAGCTAATCCTGCTGCTAGATCCTCCAGCAAAACCAAGAATGACAAAGCTTGATGTTCACAACAACGCTTGGGAGAGCGCAATTCCTTGGCGTTTCATTTTTTCTTTCTTTTTACCTCCTAAAGGGGAAGGGGGCAACAAGTTTTCAGACTTTCTTACCGCATCAGAGGGAAAAAAATAAGGCAGCACCCCCATTTCCTTCCCACTGCATGTAACTCACAGCACTCCAGGTAAGATGTCGGGTTTTCTATTTCCCCTTGTTCTATGCAGTTGATGTTCTACTCCCAACTGTGTTGGCACAGACCTGTGCACTGTGGTTCCCTGATTTTTGTGGGGTTTGTTGCTTTCTCCTAAAGATAGGGAAGAACATGGAGCTGTTGGAGCGACTCCAGAGAAGGCACCAAGATGATCAGAGAGATGGAGCAGCTCTGTTGTGAGGAAAGGCTGAGAGAATTTGGGCTGTTCAGCCTGGAGAAGAGAAGCTTCAGGGTGACCTAATTGTCGCCTTCCAGTGCCTGAAGAGAGCCTACAGGAAACATAGAGAGAGACTATTTACAAGGAATGGAGTGACAGGACTGAGGGGGAATGGCTTCCCACGGCCAGAGGTTTAGATTGGATATTGGGAAGAAATTGTTACCTGTGAGGGTGGTGAGGTCCTGGCACAGGGTGCCCAGCGAAGCTGTGGCTGCCCCTGGATCCCTGGAAGTGTCCAAGGCCAGGTTGGACGGGGCTTGGAGCAGCCTGGGATAGTGGAAGGTATCCCTGCCCATGGCAGCGGGTGGAATAGGATGGGCTTTAAGGTCACTTCCAACCCAAACCATTCTGGGATTCTGTAACAGGGGAAGGAGAGAAGAAGCCTTAAGACCTGGCACTGTTCAGCTGCACTTTGTGAAGCTTTGCGCACTCCAGTCTGACTTCCCCAGGGACACGCAGCCATCCCACCACTTAGAAATCTCATGGCACAACTCCACAAGATTGACAGGCTGTCCTGCAGCTTCATGTTTAGTACCTGAGTTTGCCAAGTTTGCACAAAGCCTATTTGGGCATATGGACTATGTGCTATGCTGCAATGTTCATAAATTCCAAATAAAAAGTCTTTGAAAGGCACACATGCTCTTCGGAGTGCCAATCCCTTCGATTCAGATATTCCTCAGAGTCGGCACTGTGAGCCTTGGCATTCCCAGCCTTCCTGAAATGGTTTTGACATCTGCAGGACTCTGCTTAATCCACACTTCAGATGCTATCCAGCTTGGAAGCTGCTCATTCCATGAATGGACTTTAACAGGCTTATTTACTTTCCTTTTTTTTTCCTTTTTGGATGGGTTTACATCTAACTTTCATTCATTCCAAATTTTTACCATATATGGTCAGGGCTTCTTTTCAAACTTTGCCAAAATGAAATGTGGTGATGTGGTGGTGCGTCCCCCAGCCCCCCTCCCTGGCCTTGCTCTGAGATCTCAGAGTCTCCTGATAAACCTTGGTGGACTCGGCTGAGTGGTGAAGGATCCCCCGACTGCACCAGCTGGGCTGTGAGGTGCTCCCTGAGCCTACCAGGAGCTCTTGTGTGGTAGAGGTGGGAACAACAAGGAACATCCCAGCCAAGGTGGGAAACAAGGGATGAACCATGTATAGCCTGGGTAAACCATTTACCTGGACTGCAACCCGAGCAGAGCAGCACTGTTGTGAATTGTAGCCCAAGTGGAACAGTCTCATTATTATTCTACTTGGGAAAGAGTCCAGGAGTTACTGACTTAGGGTATGGCTGGGATGGGAACTTAGTGATGACCAAAGTGATTTCTCTTGAGACCCTACAAAAGTGATCCTGAGCTCTCTGGGTCACAGCTTTTTTTTTCACCTTCCTGTTATATATATTCTGGCACATGTCAGAAGTGCCATATATGATGGATATCTCAGGTTAACAAGGCACTTAGGATGCCTTCAGGTCAAATGTGTGCTGGCCAATTTTTCAAAAGTCTCAGGAGGATTTAAGTCCTGGTGTCTCCTTCTCAGTTCCTGTTTTACAAACGAGCTTTCCTTAGTACTTTCCCTTTTCAGAGTGCTTAGAAGGTATAAGTGGTGAGTATTTTAATCCATTATGCAATCAGGTGCCTATTTTTAGTACCTGTGCCATTTTTAATGTTCTTTTTACATGTAGATGTGCTTTTATTGAGGCTGGCAGAACAAAGTGTTTTGTATGCTGAAGCCACAGGGAATGGAGATCTGCCCGGGACTGGTTTAGCAGAACTCTTATGTAGGGGGATGCACAGCATGGAGAGATCAGAGAGCTTTTTTGATGCTTTTTTAAGTGGTCTCAAACACACTCGTTTGTGACAGAGCTGCTGCCAGGTGTGTGGCAATTCAGTGGGTGAGGAAGTCTCCAAAAACTCCAGTGTTTCAAACTGTGTGGAAGAAGGTGAAAAATGTTCTAGATTCAAATGATTTGCTCTGCTAATGATGGGATCTTTTCCCTCTTTTCCACTAGAGTCGTGCACCTGCAGCTGGGACAGCCATGGAGAAGAGTGGGAACATTCAGCTGGAGATTCCTGACTTCAGTAACTCTGTCCTGAGCCACCTGAACCAGCTGCGCATGCAGGGTCGGCTGTGTGACATCGTGGTCAATGTGCAGGGCCAGGCTTTCCGTGCGCACAAGGTGGTGCTGGCTGCCAGCTCGCCCTACTTCCGTGACCACATGTCCCTGAATGAGATGAGCACCGTGTCCATCTCTGTCATCAAGAACCCTTCTGTTTTCGAGCAGCTCCTCTCCTTCTGCTACACTGGCAGGATATGTCTGCAGCTGGCTGACATCATCAGTTACCTGACAGCTGCCAGTTTCTTGCAGATGCAGCACATCATAGACAAATGCACACAGATCCTCGAGGGGATTCATTTCAAAATTAATGTGGCAGAGGTGGAAGTGGAATTGAGCCAGACCAGGACAAAGCATCAGGAGAGACCACCCGAGTCTCACCGGGTGACGCCAAATCTAAACCGTTCCCTGAGCCCACGTCACAACACCCCCAAGGGGAGTCGCCTGGGCCAGGTTAGCACAGTGCTGGACATTCGGGAGCTCAGCCCACCTGAGGAGTCCACCAGCCCCCAGATAATTGAGCACAGTTCAGATGTGGAAGGCAGGGAGCCCATCCTGCGGATTAACAGAGCAGGACAGTGGTACGTTGAGACGGGAATGGGAGAGCGCGGGGCACGGAACGACGAGGACATGCGGGTGCTGGGAGGAGTGCGCATTAAGACAGAAAACCTGGAGGAGTGGCTGGGGACAGAGCACCAGCCCTCGGGAGAAGATGGGAGCAGCGCTGAAGAGGTCACAGCCATGGTAATCGACACCACAGGCCATGGATCGCTGGGTCAGGAGGCTTTTGCCTTAGGGTCCTCTGGAACCAAAGTGGTCAGGCCAACCAGCAGTGAGATCGACAGGTGAGTTTTCTTTAACCTAATTACTCGCCTTTGCTGTAAGAGGAAGTTTTGCAAGATTGTGACTTGGCTGGGTCAGTCACTATGGAACATTTCCTTTTTCTGTTTCCTGTGGCCATCTTAAGCGTAAGAGCCCAAGGGTTTTTACCTGGTGTTAGGAAGTGCATCCAGTTTGGGTAATACTATTTTGGCTGGGTAGTGATCAGACCAGGCTCTCCAGTGGGAAATTACTTACTAGCTCTTAGAGGTTGGATCTCTACCTCTCGGTGTTTCAGCTGAGGTGAGATTTTTGTTTAAAGAAGATGTTCAGTTCAGCCTCAGTAGATATCGGACTCTACATTCGGATTAATTAGGTCATATACAATATGTGTTACACAAAGTGCCATTGCACTGGTGCCTTCTGGCCCAAAAATCTGGGGATGGTTCTGGCTGAGAAACAAGCCAGACACCAGCTCTAGGGCAAGGTCTTCCCAGTGGCCCATGACAGCAGTGGGCCCTGGGTTTACGTCTTCTGAGGCAGTTGAAGTGGGAACCCAGTGGCCTCTGCTGTTGTTTTGATTTATATGAGAGAGCAAAAAGCCTTTGTTGAAAATGAGTGGTGAAATCTGCTGTGTTTGGATTCTCCATCCATCTCCTTCCCCTCCAGCATTTGCTTTCTTGCCCTAGGCTCAGGCCAGAGAATGGATTTGATAAAGGGCAGGTCTGTTGTATTTGAGGGGTTGTAATTCTGGGATTTCGCTTCACATCTGCCTCTCTTCTAGCTCAATCCCATGGGGAAACAGCTACCTGGAAGCAGTGGATATTCTGTTACTTGTCACTTAATAAATCAATCAGTGGGAACAATCTTGAGCTGGCCCTTGGAGAGCGATGCTTTCTTACTTCCGTATCTCTTTTTGCACTGCAGTCTGTATGCTCTGTTTCCCACCTGCAATCCATCACATCCCTTGTGTTTCACACTGGGAATGGAGGAGGAGGGTGTGGGTGTTGGAGGAGAGGTGTCCTCTGAGAAATGGTTTCTGTCCTACTGTACAGTTCCTGAGTCACCAGGCCCATATTGGTTTACTCAAGATAGCAACCCCACTCTGTTGCTGAACTGGAAGCCAGATGACTTGGTTTTATTTTTCAGATGTTTAGACTGAAACCATAGACCGGTATGATTTGGTTTTTCCATTATACTTGCACTGTTCCACTTCAAGTGTGTTAGCTGATGAGGATGAAGAGATGCTATACAGGTGCCTCTAGCCTCTATTGCTCATCACTTGTTCTAAACACTGTAGTGACCTGATGCCCATTAAAAATTCCATTTACACTCTTCCCCCACCCCACAGATTTAGTCCTTCTGGCAGTATGGTTGCTGTGACTGAGCGGTACAGATCAAAAAGCGAGTCTCCCGGGCGGATGGATGAGCCCAAGCAGCCCAGTTCCCAGGTAGGCAGATCAAGAAGTTTGCGAGTAAATGTTGGCTTGAAGGTGAAGGAGACTGTGTTGTGATGAAGTGTGTCATATTTTATATTTGCAAGCAATAATGAGTGTGGTACAAGGACTTTTTACTTTGGCAAGGGATTTACTTGCCCACAGGAGAACATGTGCTGGCCACGTACGATTTAAAACTGATTTTGGCTGTTATTTGGGATTTTGGTCAGGTACCTGGAAAACACAAGGAGTTTCTCTTGTTGTTTGAGGGCATAAATATCCACCCTTATTTTGGGCAGGCCACCAACTCCTGAGGAGAAACCCCATTTGCCTACAGAGCTGGATCTGCCCTCAAACACTGGCAGCAAATGCATGAGCAGAGGGAGGAGGTGTGTCTTGGCTTCTGTGGAAGACAGGTGACAACAGCTGAACCTTTCTTTGCTGGTACCAAAACCATTCCCAAAAGCCCTCCAGGCACTACACCAATAAACCTTTCTGGGTGGAGTGTCAAAGAGCTGTGGATTTTTACAGAGGTCTCTGTCTCTTCTCCAAGTGACTGTGTTGCACAGCAGAATTTGCAACATAAAGGAGCTCTGAATTCTCTGCTTCTTTGGGCACAGTTTTGGGGTAGGAGGGAGAGATGCACAGAAGTGGGAGGGCAGTGGGCTGTAGAGTGCAGCAAAGTGGGACACGGCAATACTACCTGGGCCTTATCATTTTGGTCTAATTTTGTTGCATCCAGTTAGTGTCACAGTGCCACTGTAGTGCAAGCGTGTCAGCCAACACAGTGCAGAAGGACTCTTGTGAGCCTGACAGGTAGGGAATGTGTCAGTGTGTAAGCAAAGGACTTGGCTGAAGGTGGGTAAGGAGATACTAGGCTGCTTTGCCCTTGAGTAAGACCAAGTGAAGCAAGGGGGAAAAAATTGTGATTGCTGTCTGCTGACTTTGTTAGACGCTTCCATAAAACAACAGATACCTTTTTGTTCCTGTTTTGCAAAGCTTTGTTTTGTGTCCTCAGAAGACATTGAGAAAATTTCAGGTCAAACCAACTCTGTAGGGGAAATGTGACTTATTAAGCAATTTTAGCTCTGCCTACAGAAAAGCTGCTCTTATTTCTTCATTGTGAGACAGCCCCAAACATGAAACCTTAGGCCTTACACACCATGGGGAAGTATCATCACCTTCGATTCTCCTGGCATTGCCATATGCATACTAAAATAGCCTGCCTGTGATCCCTGCCCAATGGCAATGGTAGAGTGGAAAGGAAGAACCAGAGCTTTGTGTATCTCCTTTAGTCCTGAGCAGCTTCCCTATGCCTGTACAGCTGGATTCAGCAGCACCTGGGACAGGTACACTGCTGCTCATGCCTGCAGAGCCCCGGCTGGTGGAGGAGATACCCTCCTGCTGTTACACTGGTTTGCTTCTCCACATTTGGCACCACTGGGAAGCAGCACTGGGAGAGTAAACAGTGCATTTCCAACACAGAAGCATTCTGGTGTTGGTCTGTTTCTGCTCAATCTGAATGTGATGGCCAGAAGCGTCTGTCCTGAGACCAGGCTTGTGGTTCAGGTTGCCCTTGGCTGTTTGTCTGTGTGGCTTCAGAAAATATGGAGTAGTCCTTGCTGTGCGAGCTGGGTCAGGCGCATCCTTGCCTGCGATGCCACTGGGATGGGATGGGTTACACAGCCAGGCAGGCAAATGTGACACATTATAAAATGAACCCTAAGTTCATTTTATTCATTTATTCACCTGAATAAATACCTGTGTAAAATGACACCTGAACTTTCAGATACAATTTGTGGTTTGCTCCCCCTTTGTTTTACTGCAAGCTCATCAATCGGCTTCTTTTTTTTGACTCTTAGTAAGGAAAGCAGAAGGTGATACACTCAAGTGTTTTAATAAAACTGGCACAAATTTTAACAAAAGTAACAAGTGTTGACACGTGGTCCACAACTGAATTGGTACTAGTTTGAAAGCAAATCAGTGGGAGATCCCAAGTCAGAATTGCAATTTAATAGGAAAACTAAGATAAAGGCAGTAATACAGAAACACTGGCTTAAACTGACAGAGTCAGGATACAATCTGACACCCTGTCGGTCAGGGTGGTGGTAGCAGTCCGATTAAATGGTGGCTGCCATCTTCCTGAAGTGATAGATGTGTTTCTGTTGAAGCGGTCTTCCTGTAGAAGGGTCTGGTCTTCCTCTGAAGGTCCAGCGGTGGTTAAGGAGCTCTTGTACTCTGGGGATTCAGTAGGCAAGGCTGCCTGTGGTGTTCCAAACCTCAGATTGTATCCAGGTAGGAATGCTTGGTTCCTCCCTCTGGGCAGAACATCTCACAATGGGATGATGTAATTTTATGAGTCAGGCAGTGAGACTTGATGGCCCATTAACAGAAGGAGGGAGTTATCAGGGATGTGTCATGGAAGAGATAAGGAACACTGCCCCCCCTGTTTTTAACAGTTTATGAAGATGGTGATATCATACTTTTGGTTACATCTTACATTGTAACCTAAGACAGCGGCCAAGCGCCTTTGTGTCAAGGGCTGTCTTTTTTTCACCAGATCCAGGGAATGGCTTGGCAGAAGGGGCCTCTGCAGTAGTGGTTTCTAATTGATTGCTCGTTTGTCTTCAATGTTTGTCTTCAGTTAAACACTTACATGTGTGCTTGAGGCTGCAGACTTAGTGCTGCTGATTTCGAGGTTTGGCACATGTTTTACTGGCTGAACCTGGGCCTGATCTTCTCTGCAACTTGTTTTAGGTTACTTGGTTTTTAAATCTATGCTATTTCTTTGGCAGGGGGAGGAATCAGCCATGCTTGGAGTGAGCGGTTATGTGGAATATCTGCGGGAGCAGGAGGTTTCAGAGCGCTGGTTCCGCTACAACCCACGGCTCACATGTATTTACTGCGCCAAATCCTTCAACCAGAAGGGCAGCCTGGACCGGCACATGCGGCTCCACATGGGCATCACACCTTTTGTCTGCCGCATGTGTGGGAAGAAGTACACCCGCAAGGATCAGCTGGAATATCACATCCGCAAGCACACAGGCAACAAGCCCTTCCACTGCCATGTGTGCGGGAAAAGCTTCCCTTTCCAGGCCATCCTCAACCAGCACTTTCGCAAGAACCACCCTGGCTGTTTGCCCCTGGAGGGGCCCCACAGCATCTCCCCTGAGACGACTGTCACGTCCCGGGGGCAGGCAGAGGAGGAATCTCCTCCACAGGAGGAGGCTGTGGCAGTGGGGGAGACGGCACAGGGATCTGTGTCCACAACTGGGCCGGATTGAAATGCGGCTGTGGAGTCCCGGGAGAAAGGACCGTCTTCCCATTCTTGGCTCTAAAGAGTCAGCACCAACCTGGCAGGCTGGTACTGTAATTAGTGCAATGCCACCACTGAACAGAAAGAAGCTCCCAAGATGTTGCCAAAATAGAAAAATCTTTCTCTCTCTATCTTTCTCTTCCTCTCACACACCCACACACACACCCATAGAGTGTTAAATGTTTTTCTCCCTTATTCCTCCTCCTCTTGGAGAAAAACAGAACAACTGTGTCTATCAACTTCTTATTCAGGGATCGACAGGATTTTAAATTTTTTTACTGTTCTGTAGTGATCTGGGACAAGCAGTCATTTGTATTTCTGGACAGCGCTGTTGCCCAGCAGGGCGTCCTGCCGGCAGTGCCGGGTTCAGCCACAGAGCCATATCCACTGCTCCCACTCAAGGGGAGAGCAGGGGTAGGGGGCTGTTGCCTTTTTCCCTTCCCCAAGTAGTTGCCACGGTAAAGAAAACAAATAGACTGTCCTGGTGGAACCTGCCTTGCCCGAGCTTATTTATCCCTGTCTTATTTTTGGTGTGTCTCTTTACATTTTTGTTTAAACTGTTATTTTAGGGCTTTGGGCTTGCCTGTTCCAGGCATGCAGCCCTGGTGCCCCTTGTTAAAGTGGGCACAGCTACAAAGTGGTATTCCAGAGGTCAGCAAAATGTGAAGGAAGCACTTCAGCTACTGAGAGTGGAATTTAGCAGCTGTGAGATTTGCTTGAGACTCTGATGCATTGGGAGAAGGGCTGGAGGGGTCTTCCAGAGGAGGTTGTCCTCTGCTGGTGCTCTGCTCTGGAGAGCTCAACGTCCTGGCTGGAGCACTGCTGTGCTTCAGGTGTTGCCAAGGGTTAGGAAGAGATTTTCTGGAGTGGCTGAATTGCAGAGTTAGAGGCTGGCTACCAAAGTCCTCCTTCACCCCTGCTCCCCCCTCGACTTGATCTTTTAGAACAGCAATACAGGATATGGAAATACTGCAATGCTGTTGTCACAGCTGAGCAATCGCAGGTGGTTGCTTTTAAACCTGTTTCTACAAACTAGTTTGATAACTTTTTTATCAACGAAATGCAAAAAGAGAACTCTATTCTATTTCCTTATAACAGTTCAGGAGACTTAAAAGTGAAGTGTTCCTAGAGCAATCACAACTCTGTCCCCTTGCATGGACTTAACATTTTTGTATTCTGAGTAGCTCTGATGTTTAGAGCAAGTTTAGCAAACCTGGAGAGACATGCCTGCGTGTGTATTGTAGGTGTTTGCACGGGCTTACGTGGTTCATAACCAGAAACGCATGGGACAGGTAGATAAGTGCAAATATCCTGACATCTTTTTTTTAAAAAATATGCAATATTTTAAGAGTTTTCTCTAGTTCTGATGCCAAGTTGTCCATGATGGAGAGGTGGAATGAATGACAGGTTGTGCATATCAGGTTTGGTGAAGGAGTTCTCTTGAGGATGTATAATGTATATATGATAAGGAAGGGTAAAGTTCTGAACCTTAAGGTGATGGGAGGAACAAGGAGACATTGGGAAAGAAATACACTTCATCTTGCTTCAGCAAGAAAGCTGGATGAGTGGTTAGCGCAGGGGCTTAGCAGGCAGGAGACTGACCAAGTGACAATAAAGCTTGACCTGCAGTCTGACTGCAGTTTTGGGCACATGGAAATGTCTGCAGCCCTTGCTTTCTCCATCTGCCAGTTGGTACTCGGGATCATTTTCCTGCCCCTTTGGAGGGAATAATTTGGAGAAGGGCAATATATTCTTGCCTTGCTTTGTAGACTTTTTTATGTGTGAGGGGTCTCACTGTTCCTCCCATCTCTCTCTCAAAAAGAGGTGTGGCTCTGATGTGGTTTTGTGTGTAGGGAAGGGCTCGGTGCCAGTATCATGTGTAACAGGGATGTACTCCTACAAGAGGAACCTTTGCAGGTGTTCTGAGCTGGGCACCTGCAAAGTACCATTTCACTGACCATTTCAAACAGGAAAACTGATATTTCACCTCCATTTTCCTTCTGTCCCTTCTTCCTCCTCTCCTGTCAAGGGCATCCATCACACAGGGAGTGATTTGGCACCCAAACAACCAGCTCCGTCAGGTTTCCTGGCAAAGTTCAAACAGCATGGTACCAAAACAGTGAGGTTGCCAGAGAGCAGTGGCAGAGGATGAGGTGAGAGGGGGGCCAAGGTAGGTTTTGTTCCAGTCAAGGTGTGGGGAGGAGTGGAGATGTGCTGCTTTAGTCATAGCTTTTGAAGTTACCAAAAATGAAAAAAATAGTTAAAAACTTTGAAATCTTATCCTGTTCACACTAGAGAGCATCAAAAGTTACTTTAGTTGCTTAAAAGATTTTTAAGTGTTTTAAAATAGAAATTTTAAAAGAATACTACCAAACTATAAAAACGTAAAATTATTTATATACATATATTATATAAAAATATAGTGGGAAATTTTCCCTGCTAAGCTCGCTGTGAAGAAAAGGGGGAAGGTGCAGTAACTGCTACACAAGCAACATTTTTCTGAGACACATGGCAACCGTAGTGAAGAAGGGCTGACATAAAATGGTGAATGCCTTTGTTCCCATGGCATAGCTGTGAGTTTCTTGAACAGTTTTTGTTTTACTGTATCAATACTGTGAACGAAGGAGCATCCAAACAGTACAGGATGCCAACAGTGCATCCTTTTTGCTGATTCACTACTTCAAGTGGCCTAGTGAAAACCGTAAAATTGGTCATACCTTACTAGGCTGAAAACAAAGCTTGTGAAAGGTTTTTATTTTTTTCCTCCTTTATGTTTGCTTTTGTTTTCATTTTTGGGGGTTTTTTTGTGCAGAGGTTGCCACTGTATAAATGATTATTTCTGATTGCATGCAAAAGAGCCAATATTCTTGCCCAGGCCTTGCTGAGATGAAGTTTATAGCTTGTAGCTAGAGTCAGTATAAGGTATGGTAGTGGGAATCATTTTGATATTGTTTCTGTACATTTAATGTATGTGTATGTATGTGTGGGAATCATGATGTCTAATATTTCTTGAACAGTGCTGAAACCAGTTCAGGCCCATCCGCACTAGACAGTGGAACTAGTTCTGAAGGAATTGTTATTAAACATTTCTTTCAGTGGTTGACTTCCTGAGTGCAGATGAGACCAAGGTTCAAGAAAAAAGGAATCGGAGGTCATGTACGGTATGGAGAAACCTCATGTGAATTTTCTGGCAGTGTAGTTACTTAGAGGTTCTTTCCCTAACAGAATGATACTGTGTTCTGTTGCCTCTGTGTTGGTGTGGCTCTTGACAGTTGCACCAAAGCTGTGGAGAATCAGATGCCAACTTTCCAAGTGCAAATGCTTCTGTGATGGGTTGAGGCACAGCTTTGCATTCCCACATCTAGCTGCATCTTTTTCTGCCAAAACTGTGATTTCAACTGTGATTTAAGGAGGATGTGAAGAGAACTCTCGTGTTTTAATACCTCTGTACGTAACATTTTTGTCTGCTTTAGAGTTAGGGCTTACTAACCCATTTGTTTTCTTGCCTCAGGCAACAGGGAGAACACACTCTGGTTTTACAGTTTGCTTTCTTGGAGGTGGACACATGTCTTAGTTCTTTGCTGTCAAAGAACTCACCTCCCAAATGTGGAGAGTTGTAGTTATCTCCTTAAGCCTGCAGCAAGCCCTGGTGCCAAGTCTCAGCCAAGTGATGTGACAGTTGCCATGGCTGTTGCCTGTTGCTGCCAGGTTCCCTGTGAATAGCTGTGAAAATAACAAGAATTGTTATACTGTGTTGCTGCTTTGGAGAAAAGCTAAACCTCTTCGTCTCAGGAGGATGACCAATGTGAAGCTAGGAAAGGGAGAAGGCCAAAATGCGATGGGAGGATGTGAAAACAAATTGTGCTTTGTATTTCCAGCAGCTAGAGAGGGATAAATGAGAGGCTTTATGGAATGTGAATTTGTTACAGGAGGCTGAGAACATGCTTAGAGCTAACTTAGTAAGATCCAGGAATAGCCTGGTGAGAGCCAGAGCAGCCGGTGCAGATGGGCAGTCCCTCCTTGTCCTCTCAGCATTGTCTACCATCAGGTTCAGTCCTTGGACTTTTCTACATCTTCTCTACAATATTCTCAAGCTGTGATCTGTATAATTTAACTTTAATTTGGGTGCCTGAAAGGCAGAAAGAACAGAAAGCATGTTGTGTCTCTGCTGCTGTTTTAAACCCAGAGAGGTCAGCAGTGACTGACCCTGTTCCCTTCTGACAACTATCCAGAGCTGGAATAACACTGGGAACAAGCTGTAGCCCTCCTGAAAAGCATCTTGGGGCTGGCTCAGTGCAGAGGGCATGTAGCCAGGATTTCAGCCCTCTCTGAATTCAAGGTTGAAATAAATGGACAGGACAGCTCTCCCTGCTTGTCCTGCTGTCATTTTGTGACAGCTCCATGGCTGTATTTCCATCCCACACCTCTGCAGCAGGAATGTCACTTAACTGTGAGGTGCCCATTTCAGGAAGTGATTCCAAGCAGTCTGGTTTTGGAGCAGAGTCCTTGACACTTTTGGGTGATTCAGCCCTAATAAGGCCTTTGCAAGAGCAGAGTTGTAGCTTTTATTTGCTGCTGACTTAATCTCTCCTGCAGAATCTAACATATAAATAGGAAGACAGCTGCAAAGGTGCCATTGATTTAGGTGGAAGGTGGCTTGGGAGATAAGTGGGATCAGGCATCTTGAAAAACAACAAAAAATAGCACTTAAAATTATTTAAACTTTACCAAGCTCTCTTCTTTGATCCATGACATGCCTGCCAATTTACCTGTGCCAGCATCCAAATGTTTCTGCAGATTAGTGACATCGAATGCTGTTCTGGCTCTGCTGGAAATATTTTGGGGATGGGAAAAGTCCCTGCTCATGGCAGGACAGTTGGACTTGATGACCTCTAAAGGTCCCTTCCAACCCATACTATTCTATAAGTCAAGAAGCTGTAATTCAAGGAGACTTTTTGCCAAGGTCTGGCCTCTGAGTTTTCCCTGGGAGCTGAGCCTGTGGCTGGAACTGCAGTTGAAAAGTCTGGGATCCACTGCCATAGCAAAATAATTGTGGTGAGCATCACTCCTGTCACAAGGTGAGAACCATGCACAGAGTTTTAATACCTGCAGTTAAAGAGCCTAAAGAGGAGCTCAGAATTCTTATTTTAATCACTGTCATTTAAAGGATATTTTAATATAAAATACATATGTACATGTGTATGTACATATATATATATATATGTACATGTGTATGTATATATATATATATATGTAACCAAATAGAAGTTAGAACTATGCAAACAGTACTGGCTGCTTCTTGAAACTAAAGTTTACCAGAACATTTTGGAATAGAGTAGGTTTGGAGTAGACTTGCTGTGAGGTTTTTTTGTTTTGTTTTATAACCAGTAAAATGCAGTAGACCAAAGTTTTGCTGCAGTTAGTCTTACTGGAAATTTAGGTTATTCCTAACCTGGAACCCACTCAAGTGGGTTATAAAATTACCTGAAGAGTCCTACCATCTAAAATATTTCCATCTGCTGAAAGCCTTTGGCTTGGCAAACGTGGGAAAACACAGAGGCTGGGAATTAGGAGAGATTGAATGTGATGTTTGAGCTGGGAGCATTTTCTTTTGGATGTAGGATTGAGTTGGCTTCAAGCAATCTTCCTACTTGGGAGAATGTCCATTGTGAGATGGAGGCAGTGATCAGAGCATCCCCGGGATGAATTCTGATTTTGATGGAGGTATTGGAAAGCTTTCTGCTGAATCTGATGGTACCAGAGTTTAGGCTGCTGGGAGAAATTCCACATGGTTTCTGCCATTTCTTTGTGTCAGATCTGATCTTTGCTTTTAGGATTAACTGCAGTTATCTGTAACTTTCAGTGACCTTTGGCTTTTTATTCCTGGAACTGTAGACAATTCAGGTTTCCCATAACATTATCCTCATCCCAACTGTGAACAAGTTACTACTATTTCTTATAATTTATTGTCTTTCTGTTCCTGAATGTCTGTGTGATCCAGCCGGTCGCTAGCACCACCTTCCGGTGCTTCATTAGCTTTTATGCACAGGGAATTGTTGCAATGGATGAGTTGACCATGCTAGTTGGAAGAGTAGAAGCCTTTGGAGAATGACTTTTGCTTCCTCTAGCTGTCATTAGGGAGTGCACACACACATACTTGTATATACATATATAGAAACAAATATAAAGTGTTTCAATATAAACTCATTTAGCATTATTCTTATTTAATTTTAATCCAATTGTAAACCAAAGTATTACACCTTGTGAAATGATGTCTCTTGGAAATAGGAGGAACTTCTTTTAGGTGGGAAATCTGAAAGGTCTTTGGTGACAAAAACGTGGATATGAGTAAGACTTTAGAGCTTGTGCTGCTGGGGAGTTTAGCCTTGAAAGGATTTGAAACCTGCTGGGTAAAGTTGGATGGTGGGGCCTTTTGAAGGTGTTCTTCATGGTCCTTAATAGTTTTATCATAAAACAAGGACACTCTGGCAAAGCTAGAAATAAAAAGGGAGAAGACAGCAAATCAGACTGATCTGGCATAGCTGGGAGCTGGGGAGGAAGCCACAAAACCAGCCACTGATGTATTTAGGAAATGAGCTGTTGCTATTTACTGATGTCTGGAAGTGGCTGGGGGTTTGTTAATAACTTCTGTGAAGCTTCATGTTCTGCTGTCACCAGTGGGAAGAAATAATGGGTTAAAAGAAGATCTTGCTGATTTTCTGTGCCAGGGAATAATTACCTTTCCAAGGAATTAGCAAGTGCTAAGAACAAATTCACATCTAACATGTCCCGCAGGCTAGGCAGCAGCTCTGCTTCTTCTAGGGAGGAGGAAGACAGCTGAAATAAGAAGAGAGCTTATCTGTTTTCAGCCATGGCTGGGGCTAGTGGCACTGGAACCACACAGGGGGATGGGTAGAAAGGTGGAACAGCAGCAAAACATCACTGGGAAGAAGAAGTGCATGTATCTGGCATGCCATAGATGCTGTGGGCAGGAAAATGCTGGGTTTGGAACCTGCATGGGGGCAGGAGCATGCAGGAAACGCTGCTGCCTTGCGAAACAGGTGTCCAAAGATGCCTATCCTGGCACATGAGAGCTGAGCAGCACCAGTATTTTTCCTGCTGCAGCTGTGAATAGTAAAGAAGGAAAAGGAGTCAGTCCCCTGTGGGGACAGATTTGCTGTGAGTATTTCAGAAACTCCATTGGAAGAACTGAAGGGGGGGAAGTGAAGGGTGGAAAGGGCAGTACCAGCCTTCAAAGTGCCATTTTCTCAGTTTTCTAGCAAGTGTTGTAAACTGAAGTTTGTTTTTGTTTCAGTGTTTTCTCCTTTACCTATATCATTTATCCTATTTAAACTCCACAGCTCAGGGGAGGGTGCAGAGAAGATGGAGCCAGACCCTTCCTGGAGGCTCGCAGTGGAAGGAGGGGCAGCAGTAGGCAGCAGCTTATACAAGGGAAAATCAGGTTAGGTATGATAAGACATTATCTCACCATGAGTACAGTCAAACAGCATTGGATCAGGTTGTCAAGAAAGGCTGGGAAATCTCCATCCTGGCAGAGTGCAGCCTTCAAGTTCCTGTTTCCATTAGACTGCACCAAGCTGTATTTTTGTTACTTTTTTTTTAGTTTTATCATGTAAAATGGGCAGCTTTACTGGGCTTCCTAGTTCATATCAGTTAAGCTTTTGAAACATATTCAGGTATTTTAAAATACTGCTAAATTCCTTGTTTATTCTGACATATTCTGATTTATTATTTTACTGCAGTTACCTAAGGCAGTACTTAAAAAAATCAGTGCATTAATTTTTTTGCAGACTTTCAGCTTAGTTTTTGTTAATGTACTTAACAGCCTTCCCCTCAGATCTGTGGTGAAACAGCTGCATTATTTTTATACTCCAATGAGGCTTATTTATTTAAACCTTCCCATCACCTTTGCAGTCAGACCCAATACCATTGGCTATGAAACTGTGAAACTAATGAGAAATGAAAAATGAAGTTGGATTGATTAATTTACTTCTGGTCATAAAATACAGAAAGTGGCAGTATAAAAGGATAAAATACAGTTGAAATTAGGTACTCAAATCACAGAATCATGGAATGGGTCGGGTTGGATGGGACCTTAAAGCTCATCTTATTCCAACCCCCCTGCCATGGGCAGGGATGCCTTCCACTAGAATTCCAATAGAAATTACTAAGTCTGGGGCAGGGGGAGAAGTCACAAAACTAGTCTGAGAGAAACAAATTTTAACTTGATTATGCCAATTAATTAGTTCCCCATTTGGTCAAGTTTTAAAAGCTGTTTCTTGAGGTTTCCCTGGGCTCCACTCATTCATCTACATGTCTTGGGCATTGGTTTGATACAGGGGTTTGTGCCTCCGAGAGTATTTTCTGAGAGTTTACATGTCTAAAGAAACTCTGGATTACTGTGAAGCTTTTCTTGAATCCTTTCTTGCCTGTCCATTGGTAACTGAACACGACTCTTGGCTGCAAGAGGCCGGTGGGAGGAGGGTGGCAGCTGTGGGTGACACTAACAAGTGGACTATGCAGTTCTCCTGCTGACAGATTGGATTTCGGAAGCCCCACCCCCACTGTGGCTGTCCCCAGCCCAGGGGGTTCTTTCAGTCGATGTTTGTTTGCGGAGGCTGTTTATAGGGCAGCCTGTTTCTCTACCGGAGATGCAGGGAAGGAGGGTGTAGGTGGCATGCAGGCACTTTTCTCATGTGTTAGAAGGTTTCCTAAGCCAGGGTTGTGCTTTTGGGAGAGGCACCCCAGGTGGGATTGAGAGTAGAATTTTGTCATACTCTTTGCTTAAGACTAATCCCTTGCGCTCCCCTAAGGCACTGGTCTGGGCAGAAAGCTGACACCAGACAGCTTCCAGGGCTGTGTTGTCACAGGGCAAGTGCCAGTGAGGAATATTGGGAAGGAAGAGAGGAGGGTTGTCATTCAAATAAGGCATGGTTTTTTTGTGTTGGTGGGTAACATGGCTGACATTTAGGACAGGCAAGAGCAATCCTGAGTACCAAAGGAAACTTTTCTGAATAAGGTCTTTTAGAAGCTGAATTAGGAGGAGAAAAACATGCACACCTCTATGTTCTTGCAGTAACGTATTCCTCACCTTGTGCCCCACACTTGCAGGGAGAATTAGCGAAGGATGAGAAGACTGGATCAGATGTTGATTCATGGAAATGGAAGCAAGGTATTCAAAGCACTGCTTTAGTGTGAAAAGGGAAGGGAATGAATGCAGTTTTCCCAAGCCTCTAGTGTGTTAAACACTAGCTGGAGCTCCCATGAGCTGTGGCCCCATTGTCCCCAAAGCACCCCTTGTTTCCCTGGTGTCACCCCAGTTTTCCTGCACAACACTGTGAATATGATTTCAGTAGCTCTTTCTAAAACTTTGTTTTTCTCCATTAAAACTGCTCAGAGCAGGAAATGCTGTCCTACGGCAGGAGCAGATGGGATGTGACCCCCAAACAGGGCACAGATAGTTGCGTAGCGGGAGAAAATTTTAAGAGTTAAGAAGGGAAGTGGCTTTGTATAGCAATTTGCTAATCAAATTTCATCTTGTAACAAGCTTAACTGACAATCAATTTCTAAAATATAAACGCCTCTTAGAGGAAATAGTCAAGTATGTCTTTACCAGAAAGATTTAACTGGGATAACTTAAAAAAGAGCACAGGATTTTTTTCCCCTTTTTTTTTTTTTTTTGAGCAATCACTCCAGAAATGGAGTTGCATTAAGCAGCAGCATAATCACGGGACAGTAACTACCTCTCTCTCTTGGAGTGCTGAGGTTACCACACTACACACTCTAGCAGCAAAGCTTTCACTTCAAAGAGATTTGTTTTCCTTACCTCTGTGTTTCAGAAATGCAGGTCTGCTCTGTAAAGTGACTCTATGAAAATGGCATCTGGCAGGAGCAACAGGAGCCCCGTGGGGTCCAGAGTCCTTCTTGGCCTCCAGTTCCTCACTGTGACCCTTTGCAGGTTGGCCATGGGGCTGTGACAGTTCAGGGAGCTTTGTCACCTCCTGTGTGCTGCGTGACAGTGAACTGTTCCCTGAGCCAGAGCTGTAAGACCACATTCCTGCACTGGGAAATCAGTTAATGGTGGGGAATGTGAAGGAGAATCCATCTCCCTCCTGCCTCCAAGGCAGCAGGCAGCAGTAAAAAAAAAAGCAATAAGATAAAATACAAACACTTTTATATGCTGTTCATTAGTCAGCAGATCTGACTTTGCAAATTTTTATATATATATATATATACATACACACATATACAGAGAGCAAATCTCTCGTGTGAAAAGGTGCCATTTTTTTTCTAAACAGAGTCCCTTTCCAAACTAGAACAGCACTTTAAATAGGTTCCTCTTAAAAAAAAAAAAAAAAAAAAAAAAAAAAAAAAAAAAAAAAAAAAAAAAAAAAAAGCAAACCCTTTCTGCAGCAATGCACTTTAACTGGTCAGACAAGTACAGCTGTGGCTGAGTTGGGACGCAGCTGTATAGGCAGGCAGCTCCTGGGCAGCCACAGCTCAGGGGGAACAATGTTGCTAGACCCTTGGGCATGGCAGCTCTACCTCTGGCAGCCCCCAGGCTGGCATAGCCCCCATGCTGCCCAGAGCAGCCCTGCCGTGCCCAAGCACTGACAGGGCTGGTGGCTGTTAGGGGACTTTGTAATCTGTCAAGAAAAACCCACCCTTGCCTGTCAAGAAGATTTAAATCCCGTTTTTTAGCAGGTCAGAAGTTGCACCCAGTTACAACCCAGCTGGCAGCCCAGGGCTGAGCTAAGCTGAACAGCAAAGCCAGGAGAAAGCTGTTACTGGGGTTGTGAGGTTTTTCCATAACATGGATATGGAACCCTTGTCAGTTCAGTATTTTTTTTTTCTTTTTTAATCCAAGTTTGTGTGTCCTACATTGATTCTGTTCTGAGCTGGTTTGCAGAGTAACCATTTGTAACAGAAATTGTGCTGTCACCTTCAACTAGTGACCTATAAATCAAACCTTTTTAGGACAAGTGTCCTAACACTCAAGACTTACTTTCACAGTTAAGAAATTTCCTGCTGTACTAATTATTCTTTTTTTATTATTTTATTTTATTTTTGGTTGCAGTCCTTATTTCAAGAAAAAAAGTCTGTGTTCAGACTAGTCTGGAGTAGGCTGAAGAGTGAGCCTGCTGTAACTTGTGGATATCAGACTGTTCTTCAGTGATTTTCCAAGCTGTTCCCAAACTGGTCCTCCATGACTGTTTCCCTTTTCCCCTTCCAGCAGGCACTGGCCGACAGAAGCTCCATGGCCATTGGGTCCAGGGACAGCCAGCACTGCTGAAGGGGGGTGGGCAGGGGTGGCAGGGGAACCAGAGTTAGGAAAAGGGGAAATAAAAGCAAGGTAGAGGGGACTGTACAATTGCATTGAAAGCAATTTAGCAAAAAGCGCTCTCATCAGACAGCTTTAAGAACAATGTGAATGAATACTTAGCAACTTGGGTAGGAATCTTGGAAAATTCTATAAATGTATACTTGAAATTCTGTTTGTATTTAAAAAAAATTTCATTTTCTTCTTTCTTTTAACACTGTGTAAAAGAACATTATGCATGTGAGTGGTTTGAGAATTAAATGGTTTAATACTCAAATCCTTGTCTGTGTCTTATAGCTGACTGGTCCTGACCCAACGTGGATTTTCCATGCCACGAGGGGAGATCCTGGTCCCGGCTGTGGGCAGCTCCACACTGTCCTAAGCTGAGCAGCTTGGGAGAGGTTGCACAGTGCAAGGCTGTTGTTCCTGGCAACTCAGATGGCTTCTGTCATTTTTGGATGAGCTTTGTCTCACCTCTTCAGCCGGCTCAGCCCTTTTCAGTTGTTCCAGGAGGAACAAGCCCTGTGCTCTTGCTGCAGGCCAAGTTTTGGATGTTTTCCTCGGTGCCTATGGCAGGGGAAGCATTTTGTTTCAGTGCCATGCTAGGGAGACCCAGGTACTGCCTCAGCCCTCCTCTTTCACCAGCATGCACCTCCACAGCCTGGAGCACAACTGAAAAAGGCAGAGATTACAGGGGGTTGTGTGTCCCTCAGTGATGTTTACAGGTAGAAGATGGGATCCAGCAAGAAAAGCCACAGTGGTAAATGCCAGAGGAGGGCAGGGAGAGGAAAAGCTGCTTTCTGAACTCTTTGTTATTTTCAAAATGCTTCCCCTTTTCTCCCAGGGTCCCAGCCCTGTGTTAACATTCACAGCTTCTTTCCAAGGTACTGTTCCAGGGGAGCATGTCAGCCCCTAAAGGACTGCATAAGGTTTGCCATAGCCCGTGGGACAATGGAATAGGTGGCTCTCCATGTCCCAATCACATACCACTTCCACACAAGCTCTAACTTTCCTATTAGGAACAGGAGAGAGTCAAACCCCTGATGGCTTCCAAAACTAGAGACCCAGTGACCTAAGATCTGACCTACCAGCTCTATCCAAGTTAACTCTTTCACTGCTTGGCTGCTCTGGCAATTCCTGACAAGATGAGTCTTTACAAAGATGGATATTTTGCTGGTCCTACAAAATCCAGAGTAAATGGCCCACTGGGGAGTGCAACCCACTGTCTGCACGCACCACTTCCATCACCTACAGAGGACAGGAACTGTGTTTTCACTGCCTGATTGGTTTGAAACAACTGTCTAAAATGGAGAAGTCTTCAAAATCTTCTGCATCTTCAGGACAGCCCTGCCAAAAGTCCTACAGCAGTACAGCTGAGAAGACTAGAGGTCTGATCACATGTGGCCTGGCAGCAGGACATCTCAGCTCCAGGAGTAAACTTGCAGGTGAAATATATTTTTAACAAAGCTACAGGTACTGCTTACCTCACCTGGGCACTGTCATGGTTCATGGGCACCACTGCAATAGTAACTGTTAGTTGAAGTCTTAATATTAAAAAAGAGTTTCAAAGCCTTTGCTATGCAAGACTGTCACTAGTGACTCTCAGTACCTGGGCACACAGGATACACCAGAGCTGCTGGCAAGCAGGGCACAGCTGTTTGGCAGCTCCTCCACCCACATGGAGCTGCAGAAGGGTGTTCGTGGCCCAGCCAGCACAAGCCTTATGGCTGCTGCTGTTCCACTGACCTCTCTGATGTGGAGCCCCTTTTGTTGGAAAAGAAGAATTTAAGTAAGTCTAGGAAGTGGCTTACTGTAAACCGTGCATTCAGAGAGCAGTCTGTTACATACAGATCTATAGGTTTTAATGAACCAAGCAATCAGAGTTACAGCTTGAGGCCTGAAAGGGAGGAGGTTTGGGCACAGGAAGGACAGCAGTGCTGGACTTAGGTGCCATGAAAATACTGGTGCCAGATGAAATTCAGCTTTCCTTGCCATGAAGGACAGGACAGGTGAGGTGACCTATGAGCCCCCTCACCCAACATGGCAGGGAGGAGCAGGGACAGCCCAACTGGACACAGTCCCTCCCTGCAGCTGGCACCAAATAGCAAGACCAACCACCCCAGGAGCAGCCCATGTTTTGTCGCAATACCCCACCTCCCATTTTCCTGAGGCAGAGAAGGGAGAAGCGAGGCCCTACCAGCCCCTTTAGGAGCAAGGATCAGCTATCCTGCCCATGAAGATGATGGTATTGAGGGCAGCTTCCCGGATGAAAAGCAGGAAGGGCCTGTTGGCGTTGAAGATTTTTCTGTTCATAGGGAAGGAACGGCCAGAGATGGTGATAGCTGTAGCAGCTGATGCCTCACTGCCTTCTTCATTCACCTGCCAACCAAGAGAGAAGATGGGATTAAAATACAGGCATGATGCAGCATGGAGAGGGCTCACCCTCCTCTTCCACAAAAAGCAGGGGCCAACTTCCCTCCAAAGCCCCAGATGGGTGAGGAAATGAACAGTGTAGGTTCAGAGCTATTTTTTCTCCTTTAATATTTCATGTTTTTAAAAAGCAAGAGGAAGACACACCGGCACAAAACAAGGCTCACCTCAAGGAAGGCTTTGTGGAAAGCCTCAGAAACGTACAGATCTGTGCGGCCCTCTGCGATGATACCTGAAATACAAAAATATACAAAGGTAAAACTCTGAGTTTAGAGGCAGCTCAAGAAAGAACACATTCCCATCCTTCACGGCCTGGAATCAGACAGACGAGATGGCATGGCTGCCCTAAAACAAAAACCTCCATGTGCAACTGACTGCTAAACTGCCATAAACTCCTCAGTGCAGAGCAGGGCTGAGTGTCCATGGTGGGACTTTACCAGAGTCCATCACTCACTGCAGCAACATATAAATGCTTTCATGTTCTTGTTCCTCATGTGCTGCTGCACCTACTGCCCTGCCACCTAGGGAGGAATGGCTGCCCCTCACCTCTACTCTGCACTGCCCTATCTCCACATCTCACCTGGGAGTCTAGCATTTTCCGGACTGAAGAGATCTTCCAGCCCCATTTTCCTTAGCTTTTCCTTGACACTGAAGCTGTCCTCAACGCGGAAGCGAGGGAGGTAGACGAAGAGAGACACCTCCTTCATGGAGTCTATCCAGCCCTGCAGCTTCTCCGACGTCAGGTCTCGCTCCACCTCCTCCAGTGGTGTCCCAGCACTGGGCAGGACCAGCACCATTGTGATATCGTCCCCTTTGTAAGGCAGCTCCAGCACCTGGACTTTGTCCTGGGGGATGAATGTATAGTGGAATTTGGACTCCTGGTACATAGTTGGGACTTTGCAGGTCTCACCACTGGCTTTATGAAATATATCCAGTTTTGTGTTTGGAGCTGGGAACTGTGATTTCCAGTGCCCCTAAAAAGGAGAGGGGGGAAAACAAACATGAGCACCATGTCTCCTCCAGGGAAGTGTGCTACTCTCCCAGTTTTTTAGCTGTACCTTAAAATAAATGGTGTTGACCAGGACCAAGACAGTGAGATCATCAATACCACTTTCTGGGATCACTTCTGTAATGCGCTTCTCTGTCTTATTAGCTACCCACTCATTAATAATCTGCCTGGAAAGTTCTGGCTTCTCCTAGAAGAAGAGACCGAAAAAAGGTTAAACCAAGGGTTTTAAACACCTCTTTGTACCCCTCCTGCAGGAGACAGGTTCACAGGGTATGTGCTGAGGGAGAACAATGAAGTTTAGGTATGACGAGTGGGGATGTGGCTGTGGTTAAGGTGAGATGAAGCGAGAGGAGCTGCATCCCAGATTTCCTACTGCCTTCACCCATGTTCCACACACCCACAGCAGAGCACTTCCTCTGGGCAAAAAACAGGGATACAGCTAAAGCAGAAGGACTGGAGGTGGGGGGTGGAACCAAACAAAACAGCAAAATCTGAGTAGTTCAAACTCACTTTGAAGTTCAAGGGCCAGAGTTTTGCTCCATAAACGATTTCACTGATGTTCTGGTAAGTCTCATTAAACACCAAAGATTTCTCCCCGAAGAGGCGGTTGGCTGATACCAGCTCTGAGGATTTGTTGGCTTTCTTGTAAAGGCGGCAGTTCAGCTTGGCAAAGAAGAAGTGGATCTGATCTGATGTCTTCTCTGAAATGGTGTCAAATCGAAAAACCTGGACAAGCCAAACAGCAACAAGGAATCCATGAGAAGGCTCTTGTGCTCCTGGGCCCCAGAGCAAGTGGTGGTGCAGCCTTTGCCTCAACAGCAAGAAATCTGCAGGCCCTCAGAGCTTCACCTTCCATGTGTAATTGGGAACCCTAATCTATGGAAAATCAACACATCACCAGCCCAAGACCTCCTTTGGAGAGTCTAAATGGAGGATTAAAGTCTGCTCAGACATGGAGGTGCTGCTCCTCTTTCCAACACCAGTTTTCTTGCTCTCTATACCCTGCCTTTGACTGGCCCCAGCTTCCCCTTTAAGTGCTGTTAAAATTAACACGGTGTTCATAACTCCCTACCACACCCCAGAGATGAGCATTGCACCAACAGGGCCTAGAAGCAGCTCTTGGGTCATACCAGGTCATGGGAGGACTCATATGTGCTAAACCTTCCTGTGAATGCTAAAGGCTGCTCCTTCCCAGGAGGATTTCTCATGGCCTGTTGAGTACTTCTGGTACATCTTAGCAATCATTTTGAGGGTAGATTTTTGCAGCACAGGGAATCTTTTATCTGTTCCTAGCTGTCAGCTGGAAGGACAAATATGATTTGTCTACTGCCATCTAACCTCAGGGCTTTAAGGCACAGAAAATCCCATAACACATTGCTCTTTATGAACCTCCAAGATCTTCGGCACTGTTTCCTGTGAGGCAAAGGTGGTGTTAGCAGCCCTTTCATGGGAAAAAGGGGGATTAGGAGTGCAGGTGTGGGTGGCTCAGTGGGAGAAGGGTCCCCTTCCAGTGGGAAGGCCTGCCCAGAAGTGAACACACAAGTGAAGATTTTGGAGATGTGGTTATAACTGCTCCACTCAGGCTGTGTGGATAATGGCAGGAGACCCCCCAACATTATTTGTTCCAGAGAAAGGATCTGTAAGGAAAGCAACAGAGGGGACAAGCAGAGCAGTTTGATTCACACCTCCTCATTGCAGGGAAAAAGGCTCCTCTGGACTGAGGTCTCCCATTGGAGAAAAAGGTACAGGCAGCATCAAACCTCACATAGTAGGGGAATTGTCAGGTAAATGGGTCTGACCTTGAGAAGGGTGCTGGGACAGCCAGGGAGTTAAATTAGTCCCATGGAAGAGCCGGAATTCAGAATTACCTCTTAGTTCTGATCCCAGACTATCCCCTGAGTATAGGGGCCACAGGTGGAAGGGGAGGCTCCCTGTGTACAGCCTCCCCTGCCCTGGAAGTCAGGTGGATTGCAGGGTCTCCCATGTGTCTGATTTTTGTCCCAAGGAAGAGAGAAGGAACATGAAAAAGTCTCTCCCAATAGGACTTGATATCATGGCTTTTCCTGCTTTTTACATAAGGAAAAGCTTAGCTCAATCTGCAAGAAGCAAACTGTTCCCATTCCCTTCCCTCACCCTCCAAGTGGGCTTCCTTTCCTCCAGATGAAAACTAACCTCTCAAACCAAGGAATGCGGGATCCAAACAGGGAGTAAGGGGAGAGAGCTGGGATCTAAGCAAATCCAGAGACGAGGCTTGGAGCAACCTGGGATAGTGGAAAGTGTCCCTGCCCATGGCAGGGAGTAGAATGAGATAAGTTTTAAGGTCCTTCCAACTTGGGATTTCCTTCCCAAGGCAAGGAGCTGTCCTGACACTGAGAGCAGCCATCAGCCATGATCACCTTTCCTGTCTTTCAGATCTGCTACAGGAAAAGGCTGAGGAATCTCCACCAACCTCCATGAGCTGCTGGAGGGTGCTGCCACAGGCTCCGAGTTTGGTCATGGCGAAGGCTGTGGAAATGCTGAGGGGTGACATGAAGATGTTTTCCCCATTGTCCTTGGAGTCAGCCAGGTACTTGTAGAAGATGACAGCAAACCGAGAGTTGGCTTTTGACAGCTCCCAGACCCGGGGGTTGGTAGACTCCGGGAGCTTGTCCTTTGCTGGGTCTTGCCCTTCACCGCCCTGGGGCTTCTTTTCAGGGTTGCGATAGATGCAGATGGGGTTCACTGGGATGTCACGTGGCTTTGCCGTGCAGATGTCTTCCACAGTGTAGTGCTCAGGAGCAGCCAGCCCCCAGACGCTGAGCAGACACACCACAAAGAGATGCATTGTCCTGGAACCAGTGAGAGAGCTTAGACATGCTGCCTGTCCATGAAACTCATGCTGCCGCCCACAGCCCACGGACCCGTTCCAGCCAACACCACAGTAATAGGAGCCCCACAGTCTTCTCCAATCATCCTTTTGCCCTGGGCCTGCAGGATAAACAAGGACACACAGGCAGCAGGAGAACAAGCCTGCCTGTGAGCACACAATGCTTTTAGAAGCAATACACTGAAACCAGTGTTTTCCCAGTGACCTGGCAGCCCTCTTTTTTAAGCAGCAGGCTCAGCCCTGACAAGTTTGTACCAAAATAGGTGATTTGAACTTTTGAGTCCTCCCCATTGACCAGTGAGGTGGTGTGTTAGTTTAACACAACCTGGACTTTAGTGGGGGGCAGAGGAAGACACAGAGGCTGCTTCTGAGAGAGAAGCTCCTCAAAACTGTTTCGAAGAGCAGAGCCAATCCATGAAAGCTCTGATGATGGACATATTGGCTGGCCCAATTAAAAAAGTTAGTAACGCCTCTGTGATGTTGGTAATGCCTCTTAATATTTAAGAAAGGAAAAACCATGGGAAGCTCTTTCTTCTCCTGAGGGGTGGTGAGGTGGTCACTGGGGCCCATCCCAGAGGGGGCCACTGGGGGCCACATGGCCAGGGCCCTCCCAAAGCCAGAACCGTGTGGCCAGGGCCCTCCCAGAGCTGGGGCCGCCTGTGTGGTGCTGGCAGGGACCACATGGCCAGCAACAAAAACAAGGCAAAAAATTCCCTGACACAGAACACAAATGAGATCAGCCTTTTCAATGCAGCGAAGCTCTATAAGAACTTTTCAATTAATAGAACTTGAGAACAGTAATACCTATGGACAATGATTTTCTTCTGAGTCAGAGAAGAGGAAGAAGTGAGGACACATGAGGAGAACCAACATGGTGGCACCGAGGTCATTGAAAAGAAGGAGAGGGAGGAGGTGCTCCGGATGTCAGAGCTGAGATTTTTCTACAAGCCATGGTGAGAACTATAATACAACAAACTATTTCCCTGTAATTCGTGAGGTGCATGGGGGGATGCAGAGATCCACTTGCAGCTCGTGAGAAAGAGTGCCCATGCTGGAGCAAGTGGATGCTGAAAAGCTGTAATCTAGTGAAAAACTTGAACAGAGAGAGACGACCCTTGTTTCCAGAGAGAGAGAACCCTTGCTTCCAAATTAGAACAGCTTATTCTTAAAAGACTAAGCCCTGTGAACTAAAATGACCCATGCTAGGCAGTTGCAGGAAGACTGCTTGGCCTGTGGGAGGGACTCACGTTAAAGCAGGTCAGGTGGGACTGTTATTTCATGAAAATTAGAACCACACTAGAGAAATTCACAGAGAGCTGTCTCCTGTGGGAAGGACCCCAACGGCACAACAGAAAAAGAACTCCTTTCCCTGAACGAACTGAAGATTCTTAGAAAGACTGACCAAAATCCCAGGTTTTGCCTTCTTGCACTGTTGGTGGGAAAGAGGGAGAGGGCTGGGAAGAAAATAAGTGTTCTAAACGTTTATTTTACTTCTTATTACCCTTTTTACTTTTAATTCTGTTAATAATAAATTTTCTTTATACTGGTTAAGTTTTGAACCTGTTTTGCCCTTAAAGTATTTTTTTTCCCCTAATCCTCATGAAGTTTTCATTTTAATGTCCCCTCTTCTGCTTAGCTATAGCAAAGGAAAATGAGTGAATAGTTTTTCATAGTGCCTAGCGCTTAGCCAGCATCAAACTCTGACAGGTATGGACTCTTACACTGTCAGGACCCTGCCAGGCTCACCTCAGCTTTACATACTTTTCAGTTACTGATGTAGGAGATGCTACTGCAGAGAAGAAAGGTGATAAGGAAAAGGTCTCCAGAGAAGTTAGTCTCTCCATGCATTGAGCATCTTTAATCCCAAAAAACTGTACTTTATAAGCATGTATGGTGTAGCTGGTGCCTCACACCAATTCCTGTCCAAAGTTCATACCACCTCAATGCAAAGTGGTTGTCCTTGGTACCTAAAGAGTGCAGGCTAATGTTAATTACTGTGTTCCAGCAAAAGCAGGTCTCTGAAAATCTCCCAGCAAGAGAGAGATAATTTATATTTTCTCCTTTGCTAAAGCACACCAAACCTCAGAATGGTTTCAGTTTAAAGAAACCTTACATATCACCTTGGGTGCACCCCCTGCCATGGGCAGGGACACCTTCACTAGACCAGGTTGTTCCAAGTCCCATCCAGCCTGGCCTTGGACACTTCCAGGGATGGGGCAGCCACAGCTTCTCCGGGCAACCTGTGCCAGAACCTCACCACCCTCAAAGGGAAGAATTTCCTCCTAAATCCCATCACCCACCTGCTCTGGCAGCAAGGTCTCATGAGCCATCCCAGGGCTGAAAGAGCATGTCCTGCACATTGTGGTTCTAAGATGCCCTTTGCATGACTGCTTTGTTCACATACCCCATGGGAGGAAGCTCAAGCCCCACAGCCACAACAGTTTGGGAAACATCTACTGGGAGGGGCTGGCAGCCTGGCCCACCACAGGACACTTTTTCAAACATGTGCCTAAGTCGGGTAGGTCTCTGCCTGCCCCCACATACTCACTGCCATGGCTACCAAGCATTACCTTCTGAGAAACGAAATTAAAAGTCACCTGCATTTAGCACTGGTGGCCTCCATGTCTGTGATCGTCCAGTGCTGATGGGCCAGCACCTGCTGGAGGAAAATGGGAGCAGCTGAAAGGCTAATCTGGGATGAAGGAGACCTCTGGGTTCTTCCACAACCCCCTCCCTGGGCTCTTTGCCAATTACTTCATCTGTGCTCCAGTTCCTCTGCAAAAGCAGAAACTACTTTATCTGGCACCAAGACTGTATGGAGCACCAAGGCTGTGCGATAGCACAGCAAAACAAGAGGGACTCACTCAGACCACAGTCACAGCTCTCGCTGGTAATGACACATAGATTATCTTGCAAAAGGTTTAGGACAGATGCAACACCACAAAGGGTAAAAAAAATATCTAAAAAGGGAGGGAAGTTAACAGAAACAACAAACAACACCAAGGGCAAGAGAAAGGAAAAACTATTAAGACAGTTTAAAATACTCAAGGAAGTGCTGTTCTTCTGAACCTTTCCCTTCCACAGGAAAAGTCAGCCAGCAACAAGCCAAGCACACTCCAGAGTTCCACAACCCTGGGGCCAGGAGCAGAGCCTTTCACTGCCTGCAGCAGCCCTCCCTCAACCACACTTGGTCCTGCAGCTCCAGCAGTACCGACACACTTGTGGCCAGTCCCATCATGGAAAGGACAACCTCACCATGGTTCCTGCCCTGTCACTCCACTCACCTCCAGGGAAAGGCATGTCCTGACCCTGTCTGTACAAGGACAAACACCTGCTTCTGTCAAGCCAGAAGCAACTTCACACAAAGTACTGCTAATCGAATTTCACATTTAAAGGCCAGAGCACAAGAGTGGGGAGGGCACCTCCATGCTCACCCTGTCCTCAATAAATGAGAAAGACTCTCTGTTTTTACTCTCCAGTAAAGTCCTGACTCCATCAATTCAGGGAAGACACAGGACTTTCTGCTAATGCCTTAAATCTACTTTACCATCCATTAAGGTTGATCTGGCCTCTGACACATCCAATCTTGTCTCTTACAGGCAAAAGCGCCTGCTATTTCTTATACCAGCTCTTTGTCATACAATTTGGCCAAAACCCACTCCTCCTCCCCCCACAGCCCTTCAACACTCCCTTTTCCTCTGCACTCCATGTGTCAACCTGGAAGAATCCCAAAAGTATTCCCACAACAGCACTGCCTGAAAGGGGTTACTGGCAAGGGGGAATGCAGAAATTAAAAAGGCTCTTACAAGGGTGAAGCAACAAAAAGTGCAGAAAACCAAGAAACAAGTTGCTGATTCAGCTCAAAATCAGAAGGTTCTGGGGAAGCATTGAGAAACTCCCCCATCCCTCGGCTTGCTGTGCAACACAGCTAGGCTCTCACCAGCACACGCCAATTCCATTCTGCTGTTCCATGGCTGCAGGACAGGATGATTAACTGTGCTTCCAAAATCCCCAGAACCCACCCTACTGAACCTACTGGGGCTACTGGTAGTGGTGGGAATGTCCCACAGCACCTACGCACTGTGCTGCACAGCCCAGCTAATGTAAAATAGCTCAAACCATTTTGAGATTAATTTAGGCTCTTGAGAAACTGCCTCACACCCCAACAGCAGAGTCCAAAGCAAGCCAGCGGTGCTCTTTCACAGACAGCAATTACTTAGGACATACTGATTTCATGAACTGCCCTCCACACTACGAAGCATTGCTGCAGGCTGGGGATAAAAGTCAAGCCTGATAATTTAGAAAGCCAGCCTTCATGACAACTGGGGTGGGAGGACGCTCTCTAATAGAGCAAAAAGCCACTCTGGCAGCAGCTAAAATTCATAGGCTCCTACTAAGGGAAAAGAAGCCGTTTCAAGGAATTGATTAACAATGAAATATTAGAGGAATCTGTTTCTCTTACCTGCCCTCCAGCCTTCTGCTTTTAGGAGGTAAATGGAAATTTTTGAGAGGATAGTCTTGCTTGAGCCCAAAGCAGATTCCCCACTGGATTTCTGTGCTCAAGCAGAGCTCAGACAGCAGCAAGGGATGGTGGGAGGGGAGTAGGATACTAAGGCCAAAGGCTGATGACCAGCTGCCGAAGGTTAAGCAAAGAGTAGGAAAAAAAAAAAGAGGCAATGTTTAGTTTGAAAGAGGTTTTAAAGTTCAATCTGACAAGGGAAAGTTTGACCTTCTACTCCACACAAGTGCCACATGTCCTGATTTTTTGCCAATAGAAAATGAACTGCTTATCCCACAAGAAAACCTCAAAACCTTCAAGAGTTTGAATAAAAGTTATACCAGGTATTTGTAGATCTAATTTTGGGATCTTGTCGCTAAGCAAAATGTTTCCCCCATCTGTCCCAAGCCCTGTCTCCTGTTCCCCATTTCCTGAACAGACACAAGTTGGGAGAAGCTGCCCCACTTCACATTCTGCTGTTTCAAATACATCCTATCTTAAACACACTCGCCTGGAACAGGCTCCCTAGGGAATGGTCACAGCCCTAAGGCTGCCAGACCTCCAGGAGTGTTTGGACAACACTTTCAGGCATAGGGTGGGATCGCTGGAGTGTCCATGCAGGGCCAGGAGTTGGACTCTGTGATCCTGGTGGGTCTCTTCCAGCCCAGGATATTCTGTGATCCTGTGACCTTTTACTTGCACTGCTGGAAAGGATTAACACCAGCTCCCCCAACCCCTGTCCAGATTCACATGGCAGTGTAGTGAGCAGGACTGAACACCATTTCTGATCCAGAATGCAGCTGCTCTACAAATTCAGTAGCATTGCTCCCTGAATTTCAAATCCCAGGAGCAGGCTGGCTCAGTGGGTGCTGGAGCTCTCCTGTTCCTGGCCTTCAGTAAGAGGAACATTTTCCCTTAATGGAAGATGCAGTTGCAAACTGGTTTGGCTAAAGTGAAAGACCTTACTCCATCAGTATGGGATATAGTTAAATGGGACAGGGATTGTGGCGATAAATTCTCCATGAGAAAGGAAGGGCATACACAAGGTACCTTGTTGCTTCAGGTGGCTGCTGGTTTAATTTTTTTAGGTAACACATGCTTACAGATACCAGGGTTTTCAGAGTGCATTAGGGATGCTCCACACCCAGGCAGACATCCAAGCACAGGTTTCCATTTACCCAGTGCTCAGAGGTAGTTTAAAGCAGTAAAAACCAAAAGCAAACAACTATGCACATCCCACAGAGCTCCCAAGGCACTTCTGCCAGGGTAGCTGGGTAAATCTATCTTTTGAATACAGCAAGTAAATGGTAATTTATTGCTGGTTCAGCATCAAGCAACAACCCAGCACTCACATCTGAGTGGAGCGATCCTTAAGGAAGCATCCAAGATGGCCAGTGTCTTAATACAAACTGTTAGATGCCTTGTTTGCTCTAATATAGGGGCTGTTTTTCTCCCAAAGCTGCCGCTCCCAGACCCAAAGCAAGGATCAGAGGCTCAAAACCATCAAGTATCAAAGCCTGGCAGCCTGCAGATGAAGCATCATGCTTTGGTTTTAGTCTCTCCCACACTTGTAGTCATGCAGACAAGGGAGCTGGAGTTCAGTTAGGAGGAAGGAGGTTACAGAAACGACTGAACACATCCTAGAGAGAAAGAAACAGTTCTTAAACATACCTGATTGGTGAGGAGGAACATAAATTGCCATAATTTTGTTTTGTGCTTTGGGTGCTCACTGTTGAGTTTCATGGCTATGCACAGGGAAGACGACTCTTGCACTCACAGAGCAAGATGGGATCAAGGAATCTCATGAGCTAGCCTTTGCAAGATTCTTTCTATCCTGCTATCCATATCCTAAGGGAAAAAATTCCAGCAGGTACCATCCACTTGAACCTGGTCTCCCTTCTTTTCCACATAAAGAAACCCAGCCAGTTTCTGCCAATCTCTCTTGATGCAGACCACCCACTGCTTCCTTCCTGACTCTCCACAGTACTTCAGATCTTCCTTTTAAAAGCCAGCCACTGCAGGAATTCAGCTCTCTTTTTTTTCCTTCTAAAGTGAGTCACTACATGAGGATCCTGAATCCTCAGACTAGTGGGAGAAAGGGTAAGGAAACCATCACCAACTGGAACTTACAGTTTTCTGCTGGATTTCCCACTACATACAATTCCTTTATAGGAACTGAATGCTTCGAGTCATCCAGCAAGCAAGTGTTGAAGTGTGAGCGGGCCTAATAATGACCACTGATGGGCTTCAGCCCAGAAAAACACACCTTACCTAGATCCATGGAGCTCAGGCTCAAGAATAATGACAACAGTAATGAACATTATGCACAAACTCCAAGGGCAGAAGGTTGTGCTTGCCCTGGAGTGGGAGAAGGAAGAGTTTTTCAGTGAAGCAGCAGCTTCAGCACATCCAGTTTCAGTTTTACAGATAATGACTTGTTAAAGCCCACAAAAAGGTGTGAAAGGAGAAGACTAAAAACCACAAAGCAGACTGTGGAGCAAAACTTACTCTCACTTTAAGGCAAGTTCCAAACCAGGCTCAGCATTAGACGAATACTGCCCACTCCCTGATCTGAAGGGTCTGGTTTGCTTTTTAAATATGTATACTCTGAGCAATTAACAAAATTGATTATTCTGAGTATCTTTTCTTGTTCATCAGAGGTGAACAAGTGAAGGAGCCACTTTGCTTATGGGTGAAGTCAGAAGAGAGCAGACCAAACCCAGGAGACATGTGGCTTCTCTGCTATTTGGCATCTCTTATGTTCCAGCCTGGCAGAGAACACACACACACCTTGAGCAGGTGAAAAATCTTACGCAGATGGTCCAACAGTCTTACACCTCATGCAAAATTTAGAAGAATGCACATTCATCCCAGACAGAAAATGAGAGATATTTCAAAGTGTTCTTCATTAATTTATCATTTAATATAAATGCTGACAGAAAAGCAGGTAAGACCTTGTAGACATTTCCATCTATTTACAAACCAAATAGTGAATTTCCATTCTTCTTTTTTGTTCAATCTGCAACTCAAAGGACCCTTAGACATTCTGTGAGAGCAAGGTGAGGCTGAGTCAGCTTCAAGAGGAAGAAAAGCAAGGTGAAAAGGGAAGAAGAAATAGAAATTTTGACATATGGCTTTTTCTATATAACTGCCACGCATGTAAAGTAGGTCTTCACTCCCTTGTTCTTTCATACAAAAGTGACACTGTTGGCTCTATAGGTCTGAGAATTAAATAAAGGAGACCAATTCTGATTTTCAAATCTCTGGGTCCTCTTGCCTTTTGCCTCCTTCAATGCACTGTCTCACTTCAGCAGAGTATCTAGAAGGTTCTTCTTTCAAGTCTAAAAAGTATATTGTAGGAGTAAAGACACAGGGAGTTGGATATAGAGAACTTTCTTCTACTCCTTTTGTTATCTCAGTTTTCCCAAAAGGTAGCAAAGCATTTAACCTTTCCTGGAAAACACATAGCAATTCCCCATGTAGCTCTGAACATCTCCCCCATGACCAGGCCTGTATAAGACTTCATAATTCCCCTGACCTGGCAAAGAATTCAATTTATGGAATTCATCTCATACATTCTACTTCATCTCTACTCCTATTGTGAATGTTTTGATACTTACAAACAATAAATATCCACAATATCAACCCAGAATCAGCCATTCCCATGAAAGATTGAGAATTTTTGTTTATGAAAAACAGGGAAGGAAGAAAACAGCAGAAGAAAAGCAAGGAAAAACACAAGGAGAGAATGAATGATATTTTGTTTAGCACTGATTCATGAGAACAGCAGATGGAATTTCATTTATCTAGGATCCTAAATAAATTTAAGAAATAGTTCATTACCTGACTCAACGAACCTCATGGTCTCCTTTATTACCTAGACTATCCTTTATTTTATTTTTTGTTAAATATACCTCTGCAGGGCACAATCACATACAATCAATACGATTGGAAAATTACATGAGCTCTATCCCAAGCTTATATGCACCAATGTTAAAAAGTTATTTTAAAAACCAAACAACCCAAAAAAATAAAATAAACTTCACCCAAAAAGGTGATAATGACTGCAGAATGTCTCGGGGAGACTTGTACGGAACTAACAAGATCAAAGAAAACTAGGCTTACAAAAACCAGGAAAAAAATCATATATCGAGAAATCCCACAACTGGAAGTAGATGACTTCAAAGAAGAAGCGGGAGCAATCATATAGATTCCACAATTCTTCCTCCCTCCTCTTACAGATGTCTTGCTTCACCTCTTCCTCCCCATACCAACAAATACAATGGGGAGAAGAACTTAACACAATGCTACCAGTTAAAGAAAATAGGGAAAAATAGCCAAGCTACAGTACAATTGCTAAGCTGACTTCAAGGAAAGATCCTTTCAGCATGGAGGCTGCTTACACAGCAAGCAGAGGCTAAAGAGGGAATGCAAACTCCTTAAAATTAGGAAAAACTCTAAAAGTCATTGCCGTTGGTTTTGCCCATGTTGAGCAGCTTCACTTACAAGAGGCTGCAGATGAATGGTATCAATTGTGAGCTGTGCAGCAGCTGTGATGCGAACAGGATTTCTTCCTCTCAGGTTGCTTCATGCATTTATTAAAGGCTGCTGCCAAATTTCTTTTTAAAAAGCTAGAAATAAAGAGGTCAGTGCACACATCCAGTTGTGGGATCCATCTGATATACAATCTGGTTTGGATGCCAAAGACTTGTGAGTACTGTCTGCCACAGAACTATTAATAAAATCTTTTTAACATTACAAAGAAGCAAATAATTTCTCGAACATCAAATACTCCACAATATCTTCTTTTTTTTCCCCATTTACAGATATGTTTACCCCATATACATTTCACATTTAATTCCATCATGTCTAATGCTTTTTATTTCCAGAGGCTGCACTACCTGCTGCTTCCGTCTCTCCCAATACTGTATTTTTCAAATTGAAGTGGACAATTGTGTTTTCCTAAAACTTTCAGATCTTCAAAACAGTTGTTTCCTGGCATATGAAAACATCCAAACAGTATATATCTTTCCCAACTGCTGAACACCTGGCAATTGGCACTAAAAATCATACACAAACTCACTGAAATTGCAAAGATTGCCTGGGAAAGATCAGTTAATTCATGTTACTAAGCTACAGACTTCCAGTTTTGATTATTACAGCCACATATTTTAAGTGTCAAATGACTGTGATGTTCCTGATGCAGACAAATCCACACTGCCATGGGCTCTTTTTATTGGGAAATTACATAAAAAGCTGCAGCCTCATTGCTTGCTACACTTCCCATGGCACAATATTACACTTCTCATTAGGAAACAAAATTATAAAGAAAATAAACATTAAAGTTTGTTCTCCTTTTTCTGCTAACCAAGGTTCTACCTGCATCACAAGAAGCACCTTGAAGACTGTGACAAACACTAAGCAGTTACATTCTTCTGCCTATAGAAGGCTAAAGGCCACATGTTAACTGTAGACGGACACTGTGCTGGGATAACGTTTCCCCAAATCCCTTTATTATGTTGTATAATTAGAATTAATTTACTCTAGTCTCTGTCATCCCCTGACATTCCAACAGAAAATAATGCAGTTGGTAACAGTTGACTATTGAAATGAAAATTCCCAATGAAGTTTTTGACATTTTAGGAGTCTATTTGAATTGAGAGCAAATCAATTTGTGCTACATAATAATCTGTATGTTGATTTACCACAAGTAACAACCACCCATCTCTTGGCACCATGGCTGTACAAAAAAGGTGGCTTAGAAGAGCTGCTTCACTTTCCTCAGAAATTCAGTTTACAATTACTCAAGCAAGGTGGATGTTTTTCCAGTTCGTAACTCCATTACCATTTAGACAACTCAAGAACTCTTGCTCCCTTTTTTTCCCTCAGGGGAATTGACTTATTGTGATAGAAGAAATTAAGTTGTTGTCACACTGACTTTTCTTGGGTTGCTTTTAAATCAGCAATGTTAGGAGGCAGGAATGGAAGGCTGTGTTTTGGAAAGTCAATGATAACAAAATTTGAATATAAAGGTAACATCATGCCCCAGCAGCATTGCTCTGTGTTCCTTCTATCTATCCTAGGACCACAAACACTTCTCCGTACACACACAGACAAGCACAAAAACTTGCACTCTGCATATATTTGGGTCTTTTCTCCCATTTTAGAGCAGAGAAGATGGCTGGCACTCCCTCTGTTCAGCCTTCTCAACACTGGCATGGCATTACTTGGACCATAGAAGCAGGTCTGAAAGAGCCAGTCCAGGAAAGGTACTTTATATGGGGGTCTTTCAGATGACTGTCCTGTAGGCCTGCTTTGTTGTAAGTCCAAAAGTATAAATGGCAATGGAAATGAGGGTTTATGCTGCTCAGACTTCAAGAGATTTCTCTCTGAACCTAAAAACTTTAATAACAAGTCTGAAAGAGTTTGAGTAGCTCAAGGAAGGGAAATGTAAGCAGCTTTCTTGTATTATCAAATAAAAGCCTCACTCCTTTTCTAATAGAAAATTTGCCCTACCTTACTCAGTCCATGCTGTCAAGAGACAATATCATCATCACAAGTTTGGTTCTTCCACATCTAATTTAATTCAATGCTAGCATTTCACAAATCTTTTCGGTCCCAGTGGACCTAAAAGTCAGTCACATTTGTAACACAGATTTATCTTTTACTGTAACTGAAGAAATTTTCAATCAGTATTTAGTTTAGAAACACTTAAAAGACAAGGCTTCTTGGATTAAAACATTTCTATGTTCCTTCTCCCTCTCTAAATGAGCCATTCAATCAGCTGAGAGAGTGCATGAGAGACTGAAAACACATCACAACACCATAGATATATCTTAGTACATTGCAAATTGTATGACTAGATGGAATGATTTTCCACAATTCAATGCATGGGCAAGGCTTGACAATCATTAACTTCTGGAAATTGCTATTAGGATAATACAGTCAACTCACAATACCCTTACACAAATGTCTGACAATCAAAATGGCTACACCAGGGGAAAAAAAGTGTAAAGCACAAGTCTTTGGCTCTCCTTTAAAGAAAAACAGCAGTTTACCATGTTTATACAGATCCCCCGTTTGCCTACCAGTAGGGGCAATATCACATTTGTGCATCACTGAGTAATAACACCATTAGAAAAGGCAACTTCACAGAAGTTATTGGCTAAGCGAATTCATTTGAATGCTCTGTTTTGAGGCAGCAAGCTGTCACTGTTACACAATCAGGGAGGGTGGATGGGCAAGCCACAGGAGAAAAAGACGCAAAAAGGGGATAGACAGCTCAGATAAAACTACAGAGAAGAGCTTGAGAAAAACAGGCATATAAGTGCTGCTAGCTTGAAAGATGCTCTGATCTACAGAAAAAAAGTCCTACTCTGAAATGGGACAGCATGCAAGAAGGGCAGAAGAAAAAGCTTAAACTTCTCCTATTAAGAAAAAAAGAACTAGGTCACAGGACAGACAGATGAGATGTTGACAGAAGGAGGGAAATAACATCACAGAATAAACAGACACCATCTATATACTGACTGAATCATAGACACACTGAAGCTTAACCTACCACTTGAAGCTTCCTATTCTGAAGGTTTGCCCATGCTGTCCATCTGGCTGAAACCCAGGTATCAATGAGGGCTCAGAGTTGTCTGGTGCAGTAGAAAATTTAACCTACCTACCAAAGGACACAGCAGTGCCCCGACACCATGGTAATACTGCTTCTTCTTGCCCAATAGAAGGAACTAAACCAGTTAGTAGCCAAGACAAATTTCACTGAGGTGGCCAGAATTCCCGTACAACTGGGACAATGATGGGCTACAGGAACGAGTGTAGCAAGATTCAGAGTCATTCCAGACATTTTCACGCTTCTTAGCTGTAAACATCAATGCTGCCACTACATGTAGAGCTATCTGTCCTCCAAGGTCTCCCAGTTTTTCCACAAAACTGGAACATTTTAGGTGCAGTTTCCAGAAAAATACTTAAGAGCATGTACTGCATTTTGCTGTTTGACTTGTTTAGTCAACTAAACGTCTGCAAAAAAAGCAGAAAAAGGGTAAAAAGAGGTAGAGGGGATGAAACAAAGTTGAAAATCAATACTGTTAGTAGATATTAAACAAACTATTTAACAAGCCAAACTGTAATTCTGGGCAAACAGGGCATTCACCTGGACACATCGATCACAACAAGGACATTATGCACAAAGTACAACACAGAGAGCTGGATGAAGGAAAAAAAACCCCAACCAGTAAGGTCTCCCTTCTAATCCACAGATTTTGGAAGCATTCATCGTAAGTTATCCAGCAATCTGAATAGTGCTTACTGAAGAATTCCGGGAGAAAATGTGGAGAAAAGAATAATCCCTAACTTGGCAAGGGAACTAGGAAATAAAAGGTAAAGAGGTTTTTGCCCCTCCAGATTTTCCTCTTAGTATTACAAATTAATCTGTAGGGTTCAACCTATCATAAACAACTTTGAAAATTAATTTTACATCCACAATTACCACAGTCAAAAAAAGGCACATTATGGGCTTGTCCTCCTAGCTTAGCATATTGCACTAATTATCTTGACTAAGATAAGCTCCTTGTGTTAATAAAGACACAGCAGGAAGGAGCAAACTAATTAAAATCAAGGAAAAGGCTGACCTGAAGGTGGTGCTCTGCACTGAAGGATGAGGGCCCAGGGCCTGCATCAGGTGACTTGGGAGCAGACGGCCAGGGAAAGACCTTCATCCTCCTCATGCCCAGAGCTGAGAAAGGAGGAATAGACCTGATGGGCTCCCAACTGCATCACCCTAGTTCTGCTCAGCTCCAGGGGGAGTGGCTGGAATGCTTGGCCTCAAGTAGGAGATACAGATGGATGGGGGGCAAAGGGAGATGAAGCTGTTTCAGTGCAAAGTTGACTCTTTGCCAAAAGTTAGAAGACGGGTTAGAAAAAAGCAAGCTTCAAACTACTCTTGGCAATTAAGAGGCCAAAGTTCAACTAAGAGCAAAATAAACCCGTGTTAAGACATACGGAGTGTGCGGGGGGGGTGTGTTGAAAAATGCTTTTATTCTCGTTCAGTGCTTCTACCTCCCAGACATTTGATCACAACAGCTGCGCTCATGCGAAAAAATTCTTAAAACATACCCAATATATATACAGATATAACTATGTATATATGTATATATATATATATATATTTATATATAAATTTTTATTTAAATAAAAAAGAAAGCTCGAATCCCAAGCCAATATGTGTATCAAATCCTTGACCAGCCAGGTCTGTAGGGCATAATCAAATTCAATGTGAAATAGTATATAAACGCGGTGCCTTGACTGGGCAAATTAAATAATTGCTACTCAAAAGAGTCTTCTGTTTGGACTCTCCTACTGGTAGGCAATAGTGGGACTGTATCCCCTCCCACCCCCCCTTTTGTTTTATTTAACAGTATGATGAATGCAAAGCTTAGCCCAAGGTTGCTATGACCTCAGCAGGAGTTAAGGTTAAGGAAAAAAAACTAAAACCCAAGAAAAGTTAACTCTTGCTTTACCCAACCAAAGCAATGCAGTAATTTATTACATAACCAGTGCTTTCCCACTTAGTAGTCTAACCCAGAAAGAAAAAATGAGAACAGGCCAAGAAGGTAGAAAGGGAGCAGCACTTGAAAAATAATTCTCAAGAGGTCTTCATAGCCAGGATCTTACCTCAGCATATGCCAAAAAAGTAAAAAATTGTGCAGCAAGAACAAAATCTTTAATTAAAAAAAAAATAATCAAAAGAAACTTATGGCTTCTCTGACTTATGCCCACAAAGCATCTACTTAGAGAAGTATCAGACAGAATTTGCTTCTCAGTACTTCTGGCAGGATCTGTGGTGCACCTTCAGTGGCCATTTTGGTGCAATTCTTCCCACATGAAATAGGAGTCCAGGGTGGATTCACTACAGCCCTGACAAACTGCAGGTTGATACTCAGGTGTCAAATTCTAACATGCATAGATCTTAAACAATGCCAACATCTAAAAAGGACCACACCTTTGCAAAGGTGTCATGTCTGTCATTTGTAGTTTAAATTCAGCAATTTAAGCAAGAAGCTCAGGTTACATTTAAGCATGAAGTTTGCTGCACATCTTTTGACACTGCAATTCATAGCTACTCTCCAACCCCCATTCCTTGTTTACCCTTAAACCATACAAGGAAGCGGCCAACTTGTTTTAGTAAGGTGATAAGGAATTATGCACTGGGTATGTAATAATACCAAAATAAAAGAAAAAACCTACTTCATTAAGATCATACAATTAATCAAACAGAGTATATATATAATATCTTTTTTTTAAGCCCTGGGATTCAAGGCGTCCAAAGTTATTAAAATAAAGTTCATTCACAGAACAAAAACAAATTTAATTTGAATTGCTTGCAGATACTGCTAATTTTCATTTTTTTAATTAAAAAATGTGTTAATGTGAACTATGTGCAGGATTTGTTTCTAGTAGTTGTGTTTGTGCACATTGCCTCTGGACCTGCTGCTCTGCTACTGCTGCTGCTCCTGTGTTTCTCCAATCACCCCTAGAAAAAAACACATGATGGAAGCTGCTGACACCCCAGCAGAAGGAACTCTAGGGTGTGCTGGCCTCGCTTCATGGAGCAGATGTGGGTGTTACTCCCGCTCGCTGGGAATCATGGCTATCTCCTCCTCCCTCGGGGTCCTCTGACAGGCTGAGAGATGCCATATTGTTTGACAGGAGGCCAATGTTCTCTTGGGCCAAAGCTGATCCATTCGGAACATCACTGATGAAGGGAAGTTGAGGAGAAAGGGAAAGTGGGTGAAAAGAAGCAATTACTGAGACTTTTCATTTATTTTTAAGAGGACTTCAGTGCACACATTCCAGAATATTTAACTTACCTAGATAATTTATCTTTTTCTTAATTTTAAAAATATAAACAGTTGTTTTGATTTCATTACTTTCACAGCACCATATGGAAAAATTAATTCCTGCTCTGGAGGCAATCTGATAGTGCAGCACAGAACTCCAGAACTGGTTATAAAAAGAAGGTACAGACTTCATCAGCAATAGTGTATTTATTCAGAAAATGCTCACTCTGAATAAATATCAAGATACCAAACTGCTTACGTGAAGTTATATAAACATCTGAGCTTCTCTGTTCAGTGCTGGTCTGAATATATGTAGATGTATGTGGCTATTTGAAAATACTTGATGTGGAGACTTCCAGCATTCCCAGCCAACATCTTATTCCAACTGTCTATTAAATGTGAACTGAAATCAATCCCAGCATCTACACAGATAAAAGTCCACTACCAACAACTAAAAGTGAACTTAGTTTCAAAGTGCATGCCATCCTAGACAACATCCACATCACAAACCTTAGCAGGATGGAATTAACTTTCCTCTCACATTTGGGAGATTTCTTTTCTTTGAAACTAAAACAGCAGATAAGGATTTCTTTTGTGGTGGCTGCGTAACTCCTGCTTCTTCCTACTAATCGTCCAATGGTGACTAGATTGATTCCTCTCTGACAGATACTGCAAGTCTTCTGTTGCATTAATTTATATAGTCTTATTCCACTCACCTACTCCACAGCTAGAAAGATCCTTAATTCATGCCTGCACTATAAAACCTTGATTTGTATCCTCTTTTCGTAGTAGGCGCTTCCCCATTATAGCTGATGTGAGTCAAGGGGAATTACTCACTCACTAGGAGAGTGACCCTGAAGAAGTCAGTCTCCTGCTACACAAAGACAGGTTGAAGGCCCGTGTTACCTGAATGTCAGTGCAAGGTCCTCAGCTGGAACCTTGTTTTGTGGTTCTAATTGTCCATTTTCTGTCTGTTTAGTGCTGCCCAGCTTGTTTTTCATATCCAGTGAAGACTGGCTCTCCTTTAAAGAAAGGATAGAAGAAAAATTCTTTAAGAGTGTGTTGAAAGAATTGGAGACTTCATCCCTTACGGATGATGAAGGCAGCCTGTAAATTGCAGTCATACAGTTTAACCCACAAAAGCCATGAGACAAAAACAAACTTTTAGATATGCTCATCCTCTCAGGACTCAGTATTTCCCAAAAGGAAGGGATGATCCTTGTAACAACAAGCAAAGGCCACAGACTATAACAGCACATTGACTTCTGAACACTAGCCTGTACCTGCAGAAGATGTTTCCTATGTTAAAGCAGTTTATAGAACTCATGGCACAGTGACCTTGAGACAATCTGGTTTCCATCAAATTCAACACCACGCTTATTTCAAATGGTGACAAAATAACAGCATTTTAAAGTGCTACATTAAACTTCTTCATGAAGAAGACTCAAGAAACTCCTCAGGAGGTTTTGAAGAGTAGAGGTGAAGAGAAAGATGGATAACTTCAGCTGTGGGTATCCAGCAGGAAGCCTTTCTGCCAGGGTGAAAGGCTGCAGCCAGGTACATGGCTCTCCACTGCATCTCTGCCTCCCACCCCGCCAGCACTCACCATGCTCAGCTCACGGGTTCTCTTCCCAATTTCCCTTTCCACCTGGTGTAGCTCCAAGCTCAGCTGTTCACTTGAGATCATCCCAGGCCACTTGGGAGGTGGGGGTGGGGGCTGTGGTTGGCCTGCCAGGGTAGTCGCCTCTCTCTGCAACAGCAGCCTGTTACTAACAGCCTAAATGCATAAAGCCAAGCACATACACAACTGAGCACATGACACACCAAGCACAGAGAGCTCTAAGGCTTCCAGAGTATTGCTCATTTGCAAAACCAAGGCCGCCTCTCACCACACTTCACAATGTCCAGATTGAAATAGCTTCCAGTGCAAGTTTCAACATGCTTCTTTACACATGGACAAGTCTTTTCATTTTTAAACAGGCAGTCTTAAATACCTCTTGCTGTCATAAATTTGCATATGTTTTCCTCATATACCACTCCCTTCTCAAAACTAAGACTAAGCCCATGAACAAAAACACTACTCTCTTCTGAGCTCTATGTTCAACAAAAGCGGACTGTAGATAAGCAAGTCTGCTGATTTATTTTACAGCAGTAGAATTTATCTAGGATTCTACAGCAGAGCCAGAACTATTATTACATCATATAAAACATCTTGAGAGATGTAGTTGTCAATATGTAGGTCTCTACTGACCCACACACTGAAGCAGAGGAACAGAGAGGGGAAAGTGACTGTGGTCATTCACAAGTTGCAAGTTACTAAAAGCAGTAGCCACATCAGCCATTCTAAAAATCTGCCAATACTTGCGTATCAGTTCTGCAAGAATGCGCTCTGCATTTAAATACACCTTGTACATCTTGTACTCCACACAACCCAACATCTGGTCAGTCTTTAAGTAGAAATGCTCATGCAATGCAAAAGCAAAATGATCTATTTCTTCATGCTCTGGCTGCAACCTTGTAAAAGGCAAACCTGTGAAGACTCCTCGATTTCCAATATTTACTTGCAGCTTTGAACACAAGAGATAAACTGAAAGCTGTTGTTACTCGAATAACTGACTAGTTCTGCAAAATTCGTACTATGGCAAAATCAAGGCTCAACATTCAACTCTGTAGGATTTAACACTGACACAATCAAACAATGATGAGCAGGAGAGGAAGGCCACTTACAGGTTTTGCAAATTTCCAATACTCTTGAATTATGGCAAAGGCAGACATGCAAGATTGAAAACATTTTATCCTCTCATTCCCAAACAAGACCACACCCAAACAAGACCACAAGTTCACAAGCTATGTTTCGAGAAATGCATATTACTGCAACCACTGCTGTGACTTAACTGTGAGCTCATAAACTAATCTGCAACAACCCTTCTCTGTAACATGTGTTGTTAGGTAACCACAGTTTCAGCAGAAGCTGCTATCCACTACTTACAGCAATTTCTTCTGAGAAAATATTAACACAAATAGTTGCTGAGGTACCTAGAACAGTTTTCTGGTAACCATTTACTGATTTTTCCTACAAGGAAAAAAGTAACTAAAGCTTTCTAAAACTATTCATTCCTTATGGCTTGACATTTCTCCTTCTGTGTCTCACAAAATCAAAAGATTTCAGCTCATTAATTCTTTTACAAACACACTCACCTTTCCTTATGCTACAACTACGTTTCTTCTAAGCAAGGAGACCTAAAATATTAAGCCTTAATTTTTCAAGCTAAATATATTACATATTTACTTTCTTGACTCTTGTGGCTTGTGCTGTTTAAGAAGAAACAGGAACAAAGCCAAACATGAAACAGAGGAAGCTCATGCCTTTCTGTACATAAATCAAGCATTTCCAACGGCAGTAAAGTCAAGAATAACAGGCACCTACACCACAAGTTTGTCTCTGAGTAGAGCTGAACAGAGGGGGAGTGAGAGAGAATGACAGCAAACAAGACTGAGCACAGACTGCAAATTCAAGTATGGTGTTGATTTGCACGTGGAGCGTGGAGAAGTTTCTGCTGCTAAGCAGAAAGGCTGACACTTGTACCACAGCCCTGATGCCTGGCATCACAGGATTAAGTATTGTTACTGAATATTACTACAAAGGTCAGCCCATGAAAAGCTTTACCAGCTTCATCTCTGTCCACACCACCCCTCAGTGCTGCTCCAAATGCTGGTACCAACCTCCAGTCCCCGCATTTGTGTCTGCTGGCTGATCTGATGGTCAACTTGCTGCAGTTCCATGCGCAACTGCTGCTCTCGTTCAGCTGAGGGCAACTGCTTCCCATGACTAGCCACATCCGACATGGAGAGTCTTTCCCTTTGGGATTGGAAAAGCAAAAATAAGGAGATTTCAAGAAAAATCTTTACTCAGCTGGCACATAAAAAAATAGGTAAAACAAAATTTAGAAACAGGCAAAGAAAAAATAAAGCAAGCCCACCTGTCATTGAAACGTCCCTGAGAAGGTATATTTTGATGAGGAGAATATGGAGAGCCTCCCCAGCCACCATGGGTTCCATAAGGACTGTAGTCTACCAGGGAACAGAAAGAAAACCACGTTGCATTACTACAAAATCACCCTGTCAGTGGTTCAGCCAACACAGAACTACACAGAGAAGAAGAAGAAAGGCCAGCTCTCTAATTATGAGAAGTTTAACATCTCTTATGATTAAATGAACACAGAAATACTCTGTGTGACTGGTCTCACATGCCTAATAAATTACTTTTCCTGTACACCTAACAGTCTGTGACAGCCTTCCAGAGTCTTGAGATTGTGAAGGACTTCAGATACTCAGGCAGATGAACAAACACAGAACAAAACTTACAGACATGATGACTGTAGTTGTTTTTACTACTGAAGTTCCTAAACAACTCAGGAATTCATTGATAATTCTGACCTACCTAGGTAACTACAATTTAAAGACTAAGTTTTCAGGGAAGTCAGAGTTCTCCCTGTAATCAAGTCTAAAAGATTACTGCCTGAAAAATCTAGAGGCAAGTTTGGGGGTATATAATAATTAAATATTTTCTTAAGGTTATTCAGGGCACCTCAAGAAACAGAATCTTTTGAAGTAAGACAGACAGCTATATTATACATGTGATTAGAAAATACACGTTGGAAATTAACCACTCCTGCTTTTTTGCTTTGCCTAAGAGTACACAAGACAATGGTTGCATTAAGCTTGCAGGAGCAGCTATCCATAAAGCAGGAGAGCAGCAGTACAGTACTTCATCAAGATGGTTTTGCATTATGTATTTGGGAAAGTGCTAAGCTTCTGGATTCTGCTACTACAGATTTAAAATAAGCTTCTTATCAGAGGGACTGGCAGAACAAAGTAACTTCTTCCAAACAGCAACAACGTATCACTAACAAATACACTATGTATGCACGAACATGTCACAGACTATCCCAAGTTGGAAGGGACCCACAAGGATCACAAGAGTCCAACTCCTGGCCCTGCATAGACACCCCAACAATCCCACTCTGAGCCTGAGAGCATTTTCCAAATGCTTCTGGAGCTCTGCCAGCCTTGGGGCTGTGACCATTCCCTGTTCAGTGCCCCACCACCCTCTGGGGGAAGAACCTTTTCCTGATATCCAACCTAACCTTCCCCTGACACAGCTCCAGTCCTGTCACTGGTCACCAGAGAGAAATCAGGGCCTGCCCTTCCGCTTCCCCTCGGGAAGAAGCTGTAGACTGCTATGGGGTCTCCCCTCAGTCTGCTCTTGTCCACGCTGAACAGACCAAGTGATCTCAGAAAGCTGTGGCAACCTTGTTTTGAATTCAGACTTCTCAGTATAACCCTACCTGAAGTTACTTTAAGTGGCATTAACACACACCACAGCTGTATTTCTAAGATAAGATACAAGTTTACAGGGTTTGTCTTCAACCTGTACAACACTCTAGCAGTAAAGAAAATAGCAACAGACAGCAAAATCCAAGAGCATAGATCATACCTGAAATGATGGATTTAGTGGCAGCTCCCTGAACTGCCATGGCCTGCATGGGCCCAGAGTTCTGGTACATGGCTTTGGAAGTACGAGAGATGGCCCCAAATCTTGAAACAGTTGGTCGGTCTCCAAATGGAATGAGGTCATCATCCCCTGTCTCGGCCGCTCGTCGCTGCATGTCCAGCCGCTGCTCACGCATGGCTTTACTATCCACATTCTGGACAAGACATGGAAAAGGCACTCAAAAACTCATTCATAAAGTAAGAGGTTCACATTCCTTTCACAACAACTTGGTAAAAGTACAGTACGTTTCTCTTGTATTCTCTATCCCCTTCACTTTGCAACTAGCTTTCCTATTCTTCAGTTTCTAACTCCACTGCCAGAGGGGACCTCTCCTTAATGGTCTAACTTAAGATGACCATTACTACACCACAGTGAAAAAGCTGCAAAATTAATTGTCATCAAATCCAGAAGAAGAGAGCAGCAGCAAATGGAAACTGAGATAGAGAAAGTCTAATGGGAAGAGAAGGAGCAAAAAAACCTCTCCCTTATATAAACTCAAAGAGACCAGTGGGCATCTCTGAGGAATACATTCTAGAATCCAAAAGAAATTGCTCTGAAGCCCAGCGTTAAGAATTGCATCAGCTAACAGCCTGCAAATGACTCAGAATGGGAATTTTTCTATACAGCACTTACTTGGACATGTCTAGTATATCTTTTCAGGCTTTTTCATTAAGCAGCAGCACTGTTTGGAAGATCCTGGTTTCTAAACAAGTTTCAGACTCAAACACCTTCATGGGTCAGCACATGAAGAGAAAAACGTGTTCACTCTCTCCTCAAAGAGCTGAGTTAAATCGGAAAGCTATCTGTTGGCTACCAGAAAATGTAACATGGTAAGAACTGCCAAAATCAAGTTAAGACTTTGCTAAAGAAGTAAAGCTGTACACAGTAAAACAAAAAGAGGAAAGTAAGTGGGGCCACTACATCAAGAAAATTGTCTGAAGGCTACAAACTTTGGTATGGTTCAATATTAAAATAAAACTCTGCAAGCTTTCTGATAAGCTTTCCTTATCAAGGAATAAGGATTGCTAGAAAGAGTTAAGATAACATATCTGAGGTAGGAATAAAGGGGTGAAAATGGCAGTAACAACTAAGTTGGAAGCTAAACTCAATAAATGTAATACTTGGAAACTGACACCTTAGGGAAAATCTACTTTGGAATTCTGGAAAAAATTACATTTTGATCTCGAGGCCATTGGATGGTAGTACTAATTTTAATATATTTCTATTTACTCAGAAAATCTGCATGTCAGCTGCAGAATATTCAGCATTATGCACTCTCAGATGATACTATTATTGTCCCTGAAAAAAGGAATCTCTTATGAATGATTAAAAAAAAAAATTACTGAAGAATTAATTCAGTAAAGGTCTCCCGATAATTTTTTCCTGTGAGGAGACAAAAACTGAAAACAGCAGAGATCCCATTTTGCTTATTTGAAAATTAGCTCTGGGGCAGAAGAATACTTTGTTTAGCCTTGAAAAAGGAGGCTGTTTCTCCAGAACCTTATTACCTCTCTTAATTGAGCTGCAGGTTTTTTGCACAGTTTTCTAGCAGCAGGGATGAAAGCCAAGAGCTGTTTATCAATTCCTGGATGCTGTCACTTGGACAGCAATAAGCTGATTCCAAGTAATCTCAGTACTTCCCCAGGTCAAATGTGACAGTCTAGTAGCTCCAGGCAACCACACTGTGTAGGACTGAGAGCAAGAGGACAGGTAAAAAAGACCAAAGCTGCAGATGAAATGCAGTTTTTTGCTCTGCTTTTTTTAGGAGAAAGCCTCCTTTTTGCATCCACTTCCAACAGCGCCTTTAAGGTTTTAAGAGGAAAGCAGTTTGGCAGACAGAAAAAAGACAAATTTAATTCCAGTGGGGCAGAGGGAAAAAGGGGAGCCTGTTTGAGGAAAAACTGAACCAAAAAAATCCTGATTTAGTTAAATGGTTGCAACAGGTGAGCACCTGTCCACAGAAGAATGAATTCTGATAAGAAATGTTCCCCCCCACCTCTTATTGTCCAAAGAAAGGTCACCATGACTCTGACAAAACAAAAATAAAAGTCAATAGATCACTTTTGCAGATGGGAGATGAAGGAGAATAGATGAATCTCTGTAAAATAGTTCCTCAGGCTAAACAGTCTTTTCTCTTGAAGAACTTGAATGACTTCCTACATGCGTGGGCTACCAGCCTACTTCTCATGTTGAGTGATGCTTGAATGTCAGAAAGAAACTGAATAGTAGTGGTATTTCAGACTCCTCTTTATTTTCTTCTCCGTTCATGACTCCCAATAGTAACACCCAAGCAGCCCCTTCATTTTGCAACACTGACCTAGCAGAAATGGAGCAGCACAAAACAAGATCACAGCCCACCTCCCAAAGTTCAGTGAAGGGCTGAATGAGAGCAGCATAGAGCTAGAAATTGCCTTCAAGAAGAAACAGCCTAATACAATGTTCTGACTGTGCTTTTCTCAAAAACTTCATGCAAGTTTTGGGTATTCTTGTGATCACAAATCAGAGTCCTTCAAGTAAAAACTAGTAACACCCTTAACAGCAGTAACAGCCACCTTAAAAGGAATTAATTGCCTAAAGTTAAGTTACAGCACCTTCCTCTGACAGAAAGAGGTACAGGCAGCAACAAATGGACATGCTTTATTAACAAGCTGCCAGGACAGAATAATTTTTGCATTTCAAGTGCGTGCAAAGAATAATCCTTGCCAAACATTCTTGCTATCCATGGCTTCAGACCAGAGTGGTTATCCTGCATCTATATGCAGAATTTTTTACAAGCTACACAAGGGTAGGACTGTTCATAACTTTGAAAACAAAGTGCTTCACACACCTGTAAATGCTTTCTGTGACTGCAATGCACTTTTGAGTTTAAATAAAAGCACTGCCATCATTGTAGAAAGCAAATATAAGTCCTTCCCAACCCACAGAACTATCCACTCTTTTTCTGTTTTCCCCTTATCCCTCCATACCGCCATCTCCACACTCCTTGCTGCCACAACATCTTTGGGTTTTGCATCTTTGGTTCCAATGTAGGAGCCGATGGTGTCACAGGACCAGGGAGAGTACTGGCTGTAGTCATTTCCTTTGTATTTCCCAGCTACTTTCAGGTCTTCATCCAAGTACTGTACAAAAACAAAAATCTGGTTCTGTAAGTGAGGGGAAGAAGTAGTTTCACAGCCATCCCTGTTCACTTCAACAACAGTGAACTTGAGAAACACCACTAGGATTATTTTTTATCAGATACATCACCCTCTGGAATTGAGCCAGAGAACGCATTAAGTGCATGGGATTCTGAGCCCCTGGCTGTGCTCCCAGTGCTGACTGTTCACTTGGCCAGTTTGAAGGTGATATTTTGTCACTGATTAAAAAAATAAATATCAAGCTGTTACGTATGTCAGGAGCAAAGTCTAGTAACTGTGAAGAGCGATTACTTCAATTAGTAATGGCTCAAAATTAATTTTCTTCATTGCACTGAAAGCAGAGAGCTTAGGACCAGTGGTAGATCAACAGCCAGTTGAAACACTGGAGACTGTACTACAAGGGCTTCCCACCTAGGCACAAAATTTACTTGCCCGAATGCTTGCCAGTGCTGTACTGTTCTGATTTTCTTGTAAACTCCAAAGTATTTTCTAAACATGCCAGTATCTCATGTTTTTGTCAAAATATGCTTACCTCCTCTGAGTGAAAAGGATGAGGCAATGTTGGTGATGGTGCAAAAGGAGGCGGAGAAATCACCTTCCTCTCTTCTAGCTGGGCCATGATCTCTTTCCTTCGTCGGTGAAGCTCATCCAGGCTGGGATGAGGCTGAAATGAAGACAGGAAAATGTTTCAGAGCTCCTGAAGCATTAATGCACGAAATGAGTAATTTTCTAAGTGTTGTTTACCTGAACAAAATAAGGCAGCTATACACTGCAAGGAGAGGGAAATACAGAGGATAGACAGAATCATTAAAGTAACAAGTAACGATCACTTTCTTAAAGTCTACCTGTTAATTTCATATAGGACATACATGTTCCTACACTGGCCAGTGTTAGTTCAAGACACCCCACAAACAAGGAATGTGTTCCAACTTGGCAAAGTTCCCACTGGAACATGTTCAGCATAGCAAGTCCCCATTAGAGTCATATAAGGTAAACTGGTAGAACTCTACAGATCAAAACCTAGTCACATTTATTATTCACTTTGTAATAGAATTAAACACGGCACACTCAAACTGAAAAATCTGTAAGTGATGTTAAAAACACTTCCCGCACTCAGCAATAGGATTTAGAGCCTTTAATCTGAATGACCTAAGTCCAACTATTCCACAGAACTCAATTTCAGTGATTTATCAAAACAAGTCTGTAAACTTATACTAGAAAGACCCTCCAGTTAGCTATCTAACTAGAAAAAATTCAGAAGAGTGGAATTTTTAATCTTTTATTAAGGCAGGTATGCTTAATGTTTATTATTTAGGTACAGAGTTGGTCAGTCACAGATGGGCAGTACAAGAATGCACACATGACCATTTCCACACACTGTATTTACTCTGCACTTGAGTAGTCCTCTTCAGCCTAATCTTTGCTGGAGAAGTCAGAGACTTCAGAGACTTACAAAGTGAGTTACAATGCTGTTCTACTTTGAGCACTAAAGCAGCCTACTTTTACATATTAACATCATTACAACTCCAGAGTGGACCAGTAACTAAATTACCTTCCAGTTTTTGATCTGCTTCCTAAAGTTCAGACTTTCACAAAGGCCACCCCCTTGGTACAAAAATATTAAACTCCTCAAGCAAGTTATAGCTTCTCTCTCTAAACAACTACAAAAACGCAGCGTAGAACCCATACCCTGTGGCACGAAGGTCTGATCGGGCCGAGATGTGGAGCCACTGGGCAATAAGCCTCTGTTTGCTGGTATCTGTCTCTGGACTCAGGTACGTAGAGGGGCACAGCCGTTTGTGGGATGTCGATGGGCACTGGGCTGCCCCGCACCACATCTTCCCGCTGGTAGGGCTGCATGGGGGGGTACATGCGGCGGCCATCATAATGTGGTGGGTACATGGGCTGTGCCAGGGTCGGATACCCCTGTGGCTGTGGGTACTGTGGGCTCACCACACGCTCTGGCAGGTATGGTCCATAGTGCTCCAAGTATGGTGTGCCCGGCTCTGGCACTGATGGAGGAGGTCGGACAAAGCGAGACATGGACTGGGTGGGATAGTACACTCCTGAAGGAAGGCGAGGGGGGAAAAAAACACAAGATACAGAAAGTGATTACCACAATTGTCCACAAAAATTGACTGCAGAAAACCCTGAAGAAGCAAAAATTGATCCAAAGCTCAAGTGACATAGTATAATTATCTAAGATACCAGCACAGTGTCAATGTTACAGTAGCTGATGAAGAGATGATGAGACTGAGCCTACCACAGGTGCCCCACAAGTCCTGCCAGCACACTGAATAGCAATAAATCACCAGAATGTCTCTGCAGATTGCTACAAATGCTTTCAGCTAAGTAAGACCTAAAAAGTAAACTGAAGATTGTCCTGTACATCCTCATCCATGCAACTAAAATTCAATTTGTCTCAATATATCAGAGTCACTGGCTGGGTAAAGAAATTTGGATTATTAGGATATAAAGTTAGCTAGAGTTCTACATCTTGAACAGGAAAAAGACATTTCAGAACTGTAAACCACCAAAAACTTCTAAGATCACATTGCCTGGTTGCCTGAAGATTTTATTATTCTATCTAGGATCTCTGGATAATTTTAAAATAAGCATGAATATGTGCATGACATAAAATTTTGTAGACAACTCAAATGTTCACTGGCACATAATGAACAAATGTAAGTAGTTTGTTTTCCTTCAAAATGCTCTGCAACTTTCTCAGAAATGGCTTCCCCCCATTTCGCCTTTCCTTTCTATGGCTTTTTCTGCTTTCAGCTTCCTTTGGTCTCCCCATTGCTTATTTTTGTTTCATATTAATTTCACTTTATCTCATTTCTCTCTGCAACCTTACATTGCCTAAGAATCATTCCCTGTTTCCATATACATTGCCATATCTTCTCTTTTTAATCCCCTTCAGTATTATCTTTCCCGATGTGCTCTCTTTAGAGTTTTTCCTCTTAGTTCCCTTTTTATGATGTTCTTTTTTCTTGTGAACACTGTTCTCTAATTTCATTTATCTCTATCATCACACACACTTTATTTCCATTTTCCCTGAGTCAGACTGAGTTAAGGTTTACCATATGGGATTCCTGATCCAACCCAGTTAGGAAGAACTGAAGACAGAAGGACTTAAAACACTTGGACAGATACAAGTACTGTTTTCACTTGCATGGAAGTCCTCAGTAAAGGCATAAAATCCTGCCAATTTCCATTTTATTATGACATCACCACATTAGTGTCTTTAGTCCATGTCATTTGAAAGAAAACTTCAACTTGAAGGCTTAAAAACCAAAGTGGGAAGAAAGACTAAAATCAGCCTGAGGATGAAAGAGTTTCATGTCAATCTTACCTTGTTGGTAGGGTGCTGGCTCAAACGATGGGGCAGCTCCTCTGGGGTCTTGATAAAACATATCTGCTTGTTGTGCATTGTACAACTGAGACCCTCGAGGTACCATCTGCAACTGCTTGGTGACAGACACTGAGGGCAGATCTGCTGGCGCCCGAGCAGGCACAGGATGAGGGTTCACTGGCAAGGCAGAAATAGAGCTCTTGGGGACAGATTCCAGCCTAAAAAGTGGAAAGATGGCACTGCTCATTAAGGCCTGGTATAGCACACTGTACTCTAACACGCTGTTCTTTGTCTACACTCCACCTTCTGAAGGCTTCTATCACCTTCTCCAATTAAAATATAAGCAAACAGGGAATTAACACAGTTTAGAGTTTTAGCTTTAGCTTTCTACTCTAGTATATAATCACTAAAAAAATCCCCAACCAAACACAAGAACAACCACAATCCCCATTCTGTTTCTTTATCTTAAAGAACTAGTTTACTTTGTTTCTACTCCAGATTTACACACACAGCAATTTGAACAACAGGTAGGAAGACCCGTACAAGTCAGGAGGGGATCCAGGGGCGCTGCTACTCAGATGGTCCATCTTCCCTGGCTTCAGGGCAGTTTCATAACTGGAGTCAGTCCCTCGAGAAATTAGTTGCGTCACCGTGCTGCCTGTTGACACAATTCCATTTGGCAGAGCAGAAGTTTTCCTATTGGACAAATCCACTCCCCCTTCCTCTGAGAGGATAGCTCCTGAAGGCAGGCCCACCTCATTCAGCTGGCCCAGGGAGGCACTAAGGGGTCTTCTGGGAACAAGACGCTTGTTCATTTTACGGAATCTTCAGAAAGAGAAAACACATATCAAAAACTGAAACAAAAAAAACCCAAACAAGTAAAAGGAGCTGTACTTTATAAAGATTTTTCAAACATGGATTCTACTGAAAGCTTCCTTTTATTCAAGTCCCCCATGGAGCTTGTGAGAATACCTCTTAGAATACAACCTCCCTGATAGCTGGTCTATTAATAGCAGTTTCAGTTAGAACAAGGATGGACTTTTAACGGCAAGCACATCAAGAATTCACAGGTAAACTTCACACAGCAAATTTACAAATCCTACTTTCTTTACACATACGGACCTCAAGAGAAGAGAACCAAAACCAAGCATCACATAAAGTACTACTATCACATAAAATACAGTAACACAAGCTTCAGAGTAAGAATCACAGACTGTTCAAGCTTGTTTTATTGAGAAGAAACTAAGAGCAGAAAGTTTCAGTGAAAAATATTAATTTATAGCCTTTTGCTCCATTTGTCCAATAATAAGCCAAGTGTTTACTACCATGTGATATATTTTAAAGCACAGTTTAAGATGTTACTATATCAATATGCAGCTTACACAATTTCTGTTGTTTGAGAAAGTGATTGCAGAGATAAAAACTCTATGAACAAGCACCAAGTCCAAAAATCTAACTGCTTCTTACTAAAGCCTGAACAAATACAGACTTTTTAACCAATATTCCACAAAAACCAGTAGGCCAATGGTACTGGAGAGCAAATTCCAGAGATGAAGGTCCTCTACTAAATACCCTGCCATTAGTTCAGATGCCAGAATGCAAGTGTGAGGGCATATTTGCAGACCTGAGTGTTCTTGCTGAACAAGAGGCTATTTCTTCAGCAGGGCTGAAACCAACACTTTTATATTATAAATAACAATCAGAGTGAGATGGGAACCCAGACTAGGAAGGTACACACATTACTGTAGAAAAAGGTGCCAGTTATTACTCAATCTTTAGATAATCTTTGTAGTTGCCCACATGCATTAACAGCAACACAACAGAGGCAAAAAGGTGTTTTATTGTTGGGGCTGTTTTGTTTTTTAGATGTTCTTGCAGTCTCCACACGTGCAGGACATACATTAATTTTAAAAAGTTAAGTACTTGCCTATGCACACAGGGTCTTTGTCCCTTGCCAAGAGGGGGATGAGCTGCTGTTTAAGCAAGTTTAGATTATAATTTGCTATCTAAGGCATTACCACACATTTCCCCATAACCTTCCTCCAAACTTAAGGCTATAGAGGAGATACAGGAGTCACACAGCAACAGCAATGCCTACTATTCACACTAAGCATTTTTAAAAGGAGAAGCACTAGCACAATAGCTACTTAAAGGAATTAAGCAAAGATAAAAGGTACAAGGAACAGTCAGAACTCTCAAGTTCCCCAGCCACCTACAGAAGCTGTTGGAATCTGATAGTGAACAAATGTTCTCTTCAGCCCAGGATGACATTAATACTATGGCATGCAAGTCAGTCTCGATACAACAGGCCTCCCTCACCTGCAAAGCTGACAAACAGTCCTTGATACATACAACTGGCTCAGAGGCTTAACGCTGACCCACCACCCAACATAGGTTAACAAAACCATCCCAAACAGCACTACTGATCTTCATTACATTAGCACGATGACAGAAGGCAAAGAACCCTCCAACTGTTTCAGCAGCATGCAAGTACTGAAGTCCTGTTCTTTGTTCATGTGAACAACTGCCTTTGTCATTCTAACACCACGCGCTCTGCTCTTCTTTCTTTGTGTTCTGTGTATGCACTGCATGCTGGTTATACAGCCCATGAACTGACATTAATGTTTCGAGTTTCAGATTAAGAAAGGAAAAAGAAACACTGCATGCCAACTCCAAACCTTTTAAAGTGTTCTTCTCATTATAATTCAAAGAAAATGTGCTTTTTTTAGCCCCAAAAGCAAGCAACAAGCTAATATACTACATAAAACACACTACGTATTTATTTCTTTCAGCTCCTAAACAATCTATTTCACTTAAAAAAAAATTAAAACAACCTGCAGAACAACAGCATCTTGCTCTTGCGTAACTGATAGCCCTCCTAAATCTGTAATGGATCTAGATTATTTACTGCAGACTTGATATGATCATCATTTTTTAACTCTACAACAATAGATGTAACCAATTGAAGGTTCCTGCATGAAACTTTCTGACAGATTACACAAAGAATTGTTGCAGGAAAAAATCTTGGAAAGTTAGTTTTTAGCTCTTTGGAGAGCTAGCAACACATTCCTTACATTTGGAAAACTACCAGCAACCTACCTGAATAAAAAGAGAAGATGAGAAGTACTCCCAAATAACAGCCACTGTGAATGCCATCACATAGCACGTTTAGTCACACTTAAGAAGTAAGGAAAACAGCCCACCTCAAAAAACCTTGGATAACATTTGTGTAACATCAAACTTTCAGAGCTGCATTACTGCTGAACAAAGCAAATATCCTGTATGGAAGAACAAGTAGCTCCATAGCCTAAGAGATGACTGTTACAAGTTTATCACAATTTCTTGTGACAATTTAACAGCCAGGTTATAACTCCTTTCCCCATCATTCCTAGATATGAGAAGTAACTCTTACAGACAAGATGAAACAAAGACTGGACTGCTTTCTACTAGCAGAAGTACACTTACTTTTCCAGCTCCTCCTGTGAGTGTGCGAAGGTGCAGCTGGCCCCTCGGGGACATCCTCCTCTCTGCTTCATGTCTCGGCACATGTATGTCTTGTACTTGCTGTGCTGAGGGGGCTGACAAGGTTAAAGAAACCAGGTGAGATACCTGAACATGAAAGTTCACTTAACCAAGTTGAATGTATCATCTTGTCAAAGGCCTGACGTTTGACTGTTAATATTTCATCAAATTTAAGTGTTTCTGGAAAACCTAATATGAAATAAATGACTGAAGTACTTGAATTTGGTTCTTCAACAGAACCAACAGATTCAAGAGTACATATTTTGACAACTAAGTCACTCTCAGGTTTCTATAACATTTTTATTCAAACTCCTTACCAGAGAGCTTGCTGGAACACAGCTGTACATTTTAGGACACAGTTAAATGGACAAAACTGATACAGGATGAAAAAATTACCAATAATCAGATATACCCTATCAACAGTTCCCACCAAGGGAAAGGTCTGTAAAAGTCAACTCGCTTTCTGAGAAGCTCAGCCAAAAGATGTATATCTGTAAGAAGTCACTTGCAAACTGTTGTTTTTTGGGTTTTTTTGCCATCTACTGTAGTGAGAAGATCCAGGCAGGGTGAATATAAACCACACAGCCTTTTACTGGCCACTGCTGCCAGGTAGCGCAACTTTACCTAGTGCTCAGCAGATATCCCTTTCCCACTCAGGAGACTCTGGGTTCCCTTCCAAGAAGCACTGCATGTACCACAGGTTCTCCACAACAAAAATTCTTGCTGTTTTCCCCTCCCAGATTCCCACTTACACATTTCTACCACTTTTCCTTGTGCTGGTGACAGTGCTCATTATCCATCCCAAGTAATGCAAAAAGGTGAAACAGCAGAAATAATTCACTTTAGTTTTCCCTTTTTTTTTGGCAGAGATAATCTTTTAACTAGTTGAGCTCACCAAACCAGCTCTCTGAGAGGATGAATGCCAAAGCAAGGGAAGAGTAGGACTGGGACAGGCAGCTCTGTATTTCAGCAGCATTTACATCAACTGAGCTACACAACAAAATGAGATCAAAGGAATGTGTGATAAGGTAACTATGAGATAAGCTAATATATAATATTTGGCAACATAATTTCATTACTGAAACAAAAACATTTGTTTCAGGAACTTGGATTGCACCTTCATATGAAGTATATTTGAAAATCTTCAAGCTTGACAGACCGTTAAGCACAAGTATAAGGAAAATTTCATTAACAGAGAGCCAGCTGACTGAAATATGTCATGCTACAAAATCAAGAAAATTCCCACAAATCACAGCAGCACCCTAGCATCCCTTCCCCACCCTCTATTCAGAAAGGTTCTTATCTATTTCCCTAAGCCTGAAGCTGGATCAGACTGTTTTCCTTCCATCCTAGTGAGCTGTGAAAATTAATTCAACAGGTTTTGGGGGTAAATATGTGTTGTTTCAGGTTTTTCCCTTTCTTGTCTCTTTTTTCATAAATACGACTCAGCAGTGATGTTTTCTACCAGCTCCCTTTCAAACCAAATCTTTCCAGACGACATCAGTAAACCTCTACTATAGGACACAGTCAACAAAACTTAGGGGTACATACTTCCCAAATGATTCAGCTTTTACCTGTTGTTGATCTGTTCCTTTTTTGCTGTGATTCTGGATATAATCAACTAAGCCATGAACCACAGTCCTCACAGCAACTAGTCCATTTTCCAGTTGTTCCCATGTTGGAGGCGGAGCATCTGTTGCATGGACAGCAAACACAGAATATAAAAAGAAAAATCAGAAGCATTTTCTAAAACCAGGTACAACCCCCTCCCCCCCACCATCAGTATCACAAAACTTGACTAGGCAAATTTATAAAAAATGTTTTATCAGTAGATAAAAAGCATCCAGCACCTTATTTCTGGGACATTTAGCTCTTACAGAATAGCGGTATCTACAAACTTAAGACCGAACTGCACAAAATAGCAAATGAGTCAGTAAGACTATTATTAGCATATCAAATTATTTCCTTCTACAAGAACTTTCATATTTCAGAACTCCAGAGTAAAGGCACTGCACAAACTCTTCTCACAATGAAAAACATCAGGTTCAAAATCCCTCTTTGCATTCCGACTCCTGAAGATAAACTCATTCCGTATGAATACGGTCATCGCTGGCCTGATTACACCAGTACAGACATGGAACAACAACAGAAATTAATGCTTCTCATGTGGAAAAAAATCAAAGGGCAAATCTATGAATCAGACCACCATCTAAAACACCGTGAATAAACTGTACAGTCTCAATTCTATAGGAGCACCTTTTCTTTGCAGCCGATTTACTTTTCTAAGCTTTGAATCTGTTCCAGCAGCTGACACTCCCACTGTGTGCCTGCACACTCTGCTGCAAAGCACAGTAGTTCAAAGTGCCTTTCAAGATCTTTAGCAGAATTAATTACATTATATTCCACTCACAGGGACTAAATTCTTCCAGAAGTACTTCAGCGTGCTTCCCTGCTGTTCTTTAGGCAACTCAACAGTACAGAAAAAATCACAAAGACCAGACTTGGCTAGTGAAACCAAGGGAGGCTATTAGTGATGCCACTTTCCATATAATTTTTTTGCTAACAAATTTGCAGTACACAGGTTTGTACCCAGCTTGTTCCAATATGAAAGATTTGGGAAGAAAGCACTGCATTTCCTCTAGCTGTGAAGTACAGCTGGTCCTTGTTGGAAAGGAAGTTTAACTTGTTTCTTTAAACAAAGCACAACTTTTCATCTCCTGAAATTGTAGTTTGTATCTTTTTACTATTTTGATATATAATACTGATTTTACAAATTTTAGCAGGTATAAAATAAAACTTCAGCCATAGGACTTTGTTCTGTCCCTTTCCTTCCCCCTCAGGTGGTCTATCCTCACAGCACTGCTGACTTTTTCAACAATTTCTATCCTTCTCTCCTCTGTCAACAGCTTAGGTTTTATTTCTCAGTTAAATTCTTTCCAACTATCTTCCACTTCCCAGACTCTTTCCTACCTTTGCAGAACTACATATGAACAAGAAAAATACTAAATTCCATAGGGTAATGAACCATTCTTGTCTAGACTGACTTTTGCCCAGCTTCTCTCTCTTCAGTCTATCAAAATTCTACTTTGGAATCCAAAACTCTCAAGTTGATGAGTCAGGAGGATGTTTCCTTACACTTGATGATCAGCTTTCAATCCTTGAACAGTATTAAGCTCATCTTGCTGAACTTAAACATTTTCATAAAAACATCCAGATTTACCTGGACTGGGATCAATATTTGCCAGGAGTTCTAGGTGAGGTCGAAGACGATTCAGGTTAGCTGGATCTCCAGTCCTCTGAAGAGCAATAGTTAATTCCTGAACACTCTGTGCAAAGGAGGCTGGGGTCTGCAACTTAAAAAAATTATCATAATTAACTTTCTACAGGCATAGTAATCCTCATGGTTTCTGAAGGCTGCTCCACAAGCTCACAAGAATTGTCTCCCAAAACTGGAGATTAACATCTTTCACAGAAGCCCATTCCAGCGAACCCTTTCTATTAAGAATGCACAGCTCTTTGACACTGCATTAAAGTACACCTCTAAATAGACAAAAATAGAGGCTGGTATTATTGCTAGCAATAAAACCTATTTCTTTTGTGTTGTGCTGCCACCCAGGGAAAAAAATGGGCCATATTAGAAACCATTTAATTTAGATTTCTGGAGAGTCTAATATCTCCAATCCCCAAACCAACAGGTTTGCACCCTGCCTTAAACGGAGCACAGCAAGCAGAAAATAAAGAACAAGATGGCTGAAGGAAAAGATAGCTAGCAACGTTCCATCTCCTAACATCACATAATTCCAGTATTTAACACCCTTAATTCCACCTAGGTCCTTCAGGAGATGTTTGGCAGGACATTTGAAAAGGTGGGCAAGGGCATAAATACATAGCAGACCCATCTTGAAGCTAATCCTCTTGCACAGCAGACAAAGCAGTTGTTTCACAGCTTTCATAGCCATTCAACAATGTTCAGTTCTTCCCACCTAATTTAGGCATTTACAAATGAGTCCCCTAATCTTAAAGTCCATTTATCTTATGCTGCTTCTGAATGCAGAGAGATCTGGGCATTTCCAGAGCTTAAGTATTTTATTTAGGAAATGCGCTTTTACCTCTCTGTCTTACTTCAGATATAGACTAGGGGACTCATTTTTTTTCCAACTTATGCTCTAACTTCCTGCCCGGAAACATGGACCATTAGCCTCTGTCACTACACTGGCACTTATCAGCTGTTCATAAAGGTCACATACCAATTGTTTAGCTAAACTTTGTGGGTTTCCATCTGCAGAAAGAAGTAAAGTAGCAAGAAATGTCAGGATGGTAGAGGGAGCAAGATTCATTAGGTTACAAATACATATTCTAATTATTTAGAGCATAACAGGCTTTGAAATAACAGGACAAATGATTAATGGGCAAGTCCACGTGGGCACAGTTTCTAAGTTCAATGTTACAAACATTTAAACCTACTACAGTTGCAAACAAGATAGACTTGGGCTGATTTTAGGTGGCTTTACCTTGTCAATGATACTCTGCATGTGGGATTTGTGAGACTGGTCTCCATATAACAGCGAGGACCACTGGTCTGGTGCAATGCGCAAACCTGCTTCCATAGCTATTTGAACTATCTGGGAATCGTGTTCCCTTCTCAGAGCTTCGTAAGTCCGAAATTCCTCCTTCAGTTGCATCAGGGAGGAATCCTCATCTCGCTTGGTCACCTAGTAAGGAGAAATGAGCCAAATACAATTAAGCAGGATAAGCCCAAGATTACGTGAAGTCCGAGGTAGGTGATGTCTTCAGTCAGCAACTAAGTCCCTCTCCCAAACTAAAATCAACTGTGACACTACTCAGTGAACACCAGTTCCTACTAAAGTAACACACGCTTCATATAGTGAAACTACTATAAAATGGATACAAAACATTATTTACTTGGACTCTGACTCACATATTGGTCGAAGTGTCACACTTCCTAAATGACTTTACAGCATCTACACCTTCAATCAAAATATTTTGTTTGCATTGCAGAATTTTGCTTGAGGGTACAATTAGCAAAAACAAAGCATTTTTCTACTAATTTAGCAAAAGGGAATGACATTTGAGTTGAGCATCCAGTAAGAGATATTAAATACTGTAAAGCACATTAAGCAGTTTCAGTTTTCTTCTTACAGCTGACAGCCAGAAGTCTCCTATTTCTTTGATTCTAACAACACCACAACTGAATTAATAGAATTAGGAATTTTTCAGCTTTAAGCCACTTCTAAGAAGGTAAGTATGTTGCCTTATATACAGGTTTTGTAACTGTGCCTCTACGAAACTGAACAGAGGCAAAACCTAACTTTACAGCTTCAGGTCACTATTTCAGCCTACACTGCCATCATAGCTGAACAACAAAGAACTCTCTAAATTCATGTGGGACATAATGAGCAATACTTTCTCTAACTACACATATTTTTAGACACATTTCATGTTACAGGACAATGAAAATTGAAAGTGAAAACCAATGGTTTTCATAGTATTATGAAACCTCCAGGCAGAATCTTCTTCATACCTTGAAGCACGAGGCTCTGTAAAGGAGCTGGACAACATGCCCAATGCTAGTTTTGGAAGCCTGAGGGAATCGCGGCTCCAGTCTCTGCACCACAAAGAGAACCAAGACCTTTCGTGACAGAGCAGATCCATCTTCCAAAGCCAGCAGAACCAGTTTTAAAGCCTCCTCTTGCATTGCTGAGAGTCAGGGGAAATGCAAAAAGAGAAAAGATGAGAGAAGCCTAAGCAAAAGTTTCTTGTTCACCTACAATTGGGATAACAGCTAAAAACTCCCACCAATAGACACACAAACCCACAGAGGAAAAAGGGAGCTGAGCAAAAAGGGAGGGCAAAGAGAGAAGGAACCCTTCCAGATTCCCAGACTGTGACCGAGGAAAACACGACTTTTTACCTTTAAAATTACTATCATTATTATGATTTTTTTAAATTGTATTATTATTATCATTATTGTTACTACTACTACATCATCTATTTTGGGTATCATCTGATAATAAGATTCCTTTGTTCCTGTCTGTATACCTCTTGATCATTAATATGAGTTTTCAAAGTGTATTGACTATGCCCCACACTTATCCCAGAAGAAAAAGCTGACAGGCAAAGGAAGAACAAGGTTCATTCCCATGCAAGTAAAAAAAATACCACTGAGTGCCCACACCAATCAACCAGACTGCAGCAACACTATTTTGCTATGTAACCAACCTCTCTCCTTGCTGAAGTGGTATGAAAGTTAGTATCTCAAAGTTAGCCTTTATCTGTTTCAGTCGGGAAAAGCTTCACTATTTTTTCTTTAAGAAATTGGCTTCATATTTCAAGACTCAACAAGTGAAGTCTGTATTTTCAATAATGAGACTTCTTTTTTTTTAAACAACATTGATTTCTTTCTAGTATTTTAATTTATAAATACACAACTTCTTAAAAACGTGCACATGTAACTGTAACAAATCTATCCCCACAACTGCTTTGTATGTTTATTGAGAGAGAAGGAAAAGAAGCCATGCCAGTCACTTCCAGTAGCCTTTTTTTTTCTAGAAAGGTGTTCAAGGAATAGCAAGTGAGAAGCAACATGTCATTTACCTTATGACAAGAACAGAAGGACACCTATTTTGAATTTTACAGGAGACTTGAAAAAGCATTAAAACTATGAGAAAACTCAACAGCAGCAGCCCAACAGATACATAATTAATTCTGCAGACTACTATTAAGAAATTTACCTGTTGCTTAATAAAATCACTTAGGCAATTGGACAGGCATTTATCAACTGCTCAGTTCTAAATTGCTTCTAGTACAGCTGTGATACTGCAATGTCACTTACCTGGCCCAAGGAACTGGCACCCCCTGGCTCTCACTGCAGCCCAGAGGTTGGAGGAGAGCTGCTGAGGGTTTTGATGCTGGAGAATGAGCTCTGTGACTGTTCTTTCACCCAGTGACCGTGCTGCACGCATGGCTCTGATCCGCCCTTCCTCCTCCACCAGCTGGCAATGGACTAATGTCACAAGTTTCCTCTGCATGGGACGACTCAGCACACTCTGAGTAGTACTGTTAAGACCCACACCTTCAAAACAAAATGAAACAGAATAAGCTACCTTATATTCCTCTACCTGTGCCAGCCTTCAGTGACTCTACTGGACAAGTGCAAACCTAGTTCTCCTGGTGTCCATTTGTCAAAGGGAATACTAGTCAAGGCATATCAGAAGTTAATTTCTGCTGGATTGTTTCACTTGGCAATAAAAACAGTTTTCTGGGAGTCAGCGTCCCCACAGGCTTAAGTTTTGTGATTGACTGATCTGGCTTTTTAAGAAGATGGAACCTCTAGTGAATCCTTTCCCCACACTGGTAGTTTGTCCCACACTCTCCAGTACAGATTCCCAGTTCATCCCTTATTAATGGACTTTAGGGATCACTTGGACATTTGCTTGTTTTCACAACACATTTAGTTTCTTGCCTACATGTGGTATCTTCACTGTTTTGGTCAAGAGCTTACATGAGCCCTAAACTGCTCAGGTGATGTTTAATTATGTGCCAAAACTCTGAATCACAAACATGCTGAGAGCCACTTAATTCAGGTAAAAGGAACGAGTGACTCACTAGACATACAGCTGCCATGCTGAGTTTGCTCTACAGCCAGAGCTTGTTCACTGGGCCACCACTTCCCAGAGTGAAACTGCTGCCACATTGCACTGGTTGCAAAAGACTCAGACAGCTTCTCAAAAAAATTAATTTTTGAAAACCTGATGCCCATGATGCTCAACTTCACTACCTGGGCTGACAGACTGTCCAAATCCAGCACATGTAATATATATAAAATCCATACTCTTCAACACAATGCAGGTTTGCTAACTTGGAATTACTGTCATGGGTTAGCAAGCATAGTCCTGGAAGTAATGTTCTTGCAAAGGGGTGCTTACAGCTTCCTCTGTGACCTAACAGAACCTATCAGCTGGCCAGTTTGAATATGGACAATTCTTTGAGCCACTTAAAATTGTGACCGCCTCTGTGATACACACTTAAGAACAGACAAACCTCGGGCAGAGCCCCTCTCTCGTTTCCGGTGCTGGGACAGGTGGCTGCGAGCCCCGTGTGGGGGCCAGCGGGCCCAGCCCAAGCCCTGCTCGGGCCAGGCCACAGCCATCCTGGATCCGATGGGCCCTGTTGCACCTGCGGAACCCTGCCCACAGCCCTACTATGTTGCAGCTGGAGCAGCCCGGCTCCCCCTCTCCAGGGTGGCCAAGATTCAGCTAAAGCTGCACCGCTGTCCGGCAAAGCAACATGTGACCAACAGCGATAAGTGAAATTCCAGCTGCAAGGCCTAAGTGAGATTAACCCTTTTAGTGCTATGAAGAGCTGAAAACCTGAGGGAAGAGAAAGAGGAGATGCTTAAAGCTGAAATTCTGTTGTAAAGCTACGATATATCAGAGTACCCGTTGTAATTTCATGAAGGCATGGGGGGTAGAGCATTCAACTTGTACTTGAGAGCAAAAGCACCTGCACTGAGATAGGCAGATGCTGAAGCAGCTGTAATTTCATGAGAAGTTTGAACAGGGAGAGATGGAAGCGATGAGGACTTTTGCTCCAAATGGAAAAGGAGAAAACCTCACTTCCTAGAGATGCTCCCAGAGATAGTCCTAGAGATGAAGATGAGGAGAACCCTTTGCTCCCAGGGAAGGAGAAGGGCCTCTGTTCTTAGAGATGAAATGCTCCCAGAGATGGGTGAAGAGAACTTTTGTTTCTGAATGGTTCAACCTTAAAATTGTACCCCAGCAATTCAAGAGTGGCCCCTCGAAAGCAGTTGTGGGAAAAGCTGCAAGTTGGGGGGGGTGTGGGGGGGAAGAGACTCACATGCAAGCAGAGAACCAACCCAGGCGGCTGTCTCGTTGTGATAATGTTTTCATAGCATGGGCAAGAGATACTCCTCTTCCTAAATGGACTGAACAAGGTTTATATGGACTGACTGAACATCTCAAGGGTTGTCTTTTTACATTGTCAGTGGGAGAAGGGAGAAAGGTGGGGGGTAGGAGAAGTGCTCTGAAGGTGTGGTATGATTTTTTTTCTTCTTTTAGGTCTGTTAATAAACTTCTTTATATTCTTTCAAGTTTGGTGTCTGCTCTGCTTTTCTCCTAATTCTTCTCTCACAGAAATTAAATAGTAATGAGTATTTTAGACCAAACCACTAAAATTACCCAGATTGACCCAGCTCTTGTATATGACCTTGTATAAACAAAGTATTACTTATAACTTTCCTTATCTATCTTATATGCAGCAACTTTCTCATATCAGTTCATTTATCTTCTACAGAAGAGCTGCATTACTACAGTTATCACAAAGCAGAACTGGAAAAAAAAGGGCAAAATTATCTATTTTTACTTACTCTGCAAAGATCAAATGTTTGTCTCAACTCACTACACCATGGCCAAACACCTCAGCCTTTCCTCTGAATTATTTTTGACATCTTCCAATTCTACACCCCCCTCCCCTCCAGGAAAACATAACCTTAATGTGTAAGAAATCTGTTTCAATTTGTTTCTAAACTAGGTTTACATCTATTTTTCAAATATACTAACTAGTAGTTTGGATAGTTTGTTTTGCATCTTATTTGGTTTTTTGCTTTCATTTTCCAAGGAAGCAACGCAGGAACTACCTCTTGCGCTGCTGAGTGGTTTGAGGTACAATGCCAATTCTTCCACACATTTCTTGCCCTCCTCATAATGCTTGGTATCTTCAGCTCCACTGCATAAAGTAATCGGCTGCTGCTCAGGAACCTGAAGAGAGATGACATGTACATCTACTATGAATATGTATAAATAAGTGGCAACCATGCTTATAAAGACTTCTTACTATAATGCATTTCCTGGTTTTTCCCCCTTCTGTAATTTTTCTATATTAGTAAGCATTTTTTCAGCTTATTTACCTGAACAAATATCATAAAAAAACCCCAGTGAAAATGAAAACCAAAAGACAGAATTTATGTTTAGTAGACTTCTTTTATTTAGTGGCTGAAAGGAACTAGAAGCAGAAGGCTTAACATGGCACTCCCTATAACTATAAAACTTTGGCTAAAACAGAACACATTGAAACATCCCCAAAGCTGACTGGCCAAAAAGCTCAGAGGAAAAAAAAAGAAAATGAGGAGAACTCTGGTCTGGTAAGTACAAATTTGTATCTAGGGCCTCACAGCTCTACAATCATCCACGGATAAGTGACTGCAGCTACTTAAGATTACTGGAAGAAAGACTTAGCAGCAAATACACTAAGACACCCTTGGAACATATTCTGACTAGACCCAGTCACAAAGCAGCATTACCAAGTTTTCCTCTGTACTGCATATGAACACACTCCATGAGTATTTATCTGATGATAGAGGCCAATTACATTCTTGGGGGTTTTCTGTTTTGTGTTGTCTTTTTGTCAGGTGACATTTATTTCTTCTTCCAGACATTCACCAGAAATCAGGATTTTTCCAAGGCATTTGGACAACTCCTCCCCCAAGTTATAATTTTGTTTCTACTGTTCTCTTCGTAAATTCTTAAAGCTTTCATCAAATTTGGGGATGCAGTATAGCACTGCACTATAACACTTCCCGACATCGCTGTTCAGCATTCAATCCAAGATGACAGTACAGAGAATTGGAATTCCTCCATTTAGTCAAAAGACTAAAGACAAGCACTTTTTGCATATGCTGCCAAAGTGCACATTGATCTCAGACTTTTATTTCCAAGTCAATCCCCATTCCAGTGGCAATAACAGCACACTAATCCCACATAGCTGCTTACAGGGATCAACCCAAGCCTTCAATCTAAAAGCAAAAGCCTTTAATGCTTCAGTTAAATACAGCTACAAACCTGCTCACCTTCATGTATAATCCAGCCATGGCAAGAGCAGCATTATGACAGCAGCACCAAATAAAAGCAGAAAATATATATAAAAAATATATACACACACATATATAGTTGCTATCACCACTGTGACCAGCTTTCCTATCAATTTTAATAGAAAGCGATGCTTCAGCCATATGATCACACTTCTCCTTAGGCAACAGTCTCACCATGCTAAGTTTCGCATTTGACAAGTAGAGCAAAATATAAAGTTACTACCTTGCTTTTCCAGCAGGCAACAAAGAAAAGTCTCAGACTGCAACATATCGGCTGCAATTAACATAGTTAGTATCATCCCAAAACTAACATAAACAAGAGAGGCTGTGTGTGATCTAGGCTTTCAATCCTACTAAAGAGACAAACAAACCCAAGTTCAATCACACTGAGACAACAAGGTTAGCCTCGATACTTTTCACTGACAGAAGTTAACTTGTGATGTTCTGTGGGGTTTTGGTTTTAATTTTGGGCCAGCATTTGTTCAGGGGTATTTTGGGTTTTCGGTTTGAGAGGTTTTTGTGTCTGTAAGCAAGAACACTTTCAGCAAAAGGAGATTTTGCAACTCATTAGAGTGATCAGCAGTAAACCATCACAACAGCCTTACCTCAAGTGGTTTCTTAGGATTTGGGGAACAATTATTAACTCCTGCAATATTTGCCTGCATCTTAACAGAATATTCCATACCACCTTTTCAAAGGCATTGCCATTTTAGCAGTCTGCTCTTGCCAGGGAAGTTGCATAGCAGAAATGACTTATTGAGCAAATGACACATCTCAAACATATGTGCCCAGACACTGCACCATCTCTGCCCTATTTACTGCTGTCATATATTTTGTGCAAATTCCTACTTGCTCCTGCCAGCATTCCATCTAGCACCGGTGACAACCCAAAATACAACAACAGCATCACAACCCCCAGCAGACAAAGGAGGCTCAGAACAGATGTGGGACAGGAAGTCATGTTCAGGCCTGGATTTCAACCCTGAATTGAAGTGGGTTTAGTACACATTCAGAGCAGTGGTTTGGAATGCCAGACACAGCACAACTCCACCAGAGAGACACAAGGACTGTCTAGGCAACTAACAAAAAGCTTCCCCTCCCCCCAGGGAAAAGCTGGCAGAGAAAAACTTCCAAGAGCTAATCAAGCTATTCACACACTATCTGCATATCATTCCCATTCCTTCTCTTTTCGGGAAGCTTCAATGTAAAAATGTAAATGCTTTGTGCAACTGTACTGTTTGCAAAATGAGCCGAAAAGAGATTAAACTTTCATCTTAAGCTGGAGTAAGTGTAGTACTGAAGAGTAAAACAGTATGTTTTTTCTATGGTTTCAGGAGTGTTCAGGAGAAGAGAATTTATTTCTCATGCACACACACTTCACTCATGCAGTGCACCTCACAATAACATTTACAAGTAATTTTCCTTTTGCTGGTTCTATTATATGTACTTCCAAGACTTATTTTAATATTTTAGCATTGGAATGATTATAAGAACAGCATCTACCAAGAGAAAAATCATAAATCTATAATTCATAAAAGTGACAGGAAATGTGCATTTTGAGTTTGGCTCCATCATGGTATTGCTGAGGGACAATTGTGAAATAACTGAACTCCAAAGCATTTTCACTCCTCCTTCCCAAAATATCCTTTTAATAGCATGCATGACCCTATGGCCACTGCTGTTTACAATGCCTCTCGGGAGCCTCAGAATAGATGCCTCACAGAATGAGCTCGCTATTTTCACTTTCATTCCATATTCCATTCTCTCAGACATCACACCCTTATGACAGTTACCACTGCAAATATATTCATATCATGTAATCAACAGCTCCCAAAGGGGATGAGAGCAAGACAGAAAAATGATCTCAGATGTTTGATTGCTTTAAATCTGTGATGGTTTTGCGCGTATCTGCTTTGGCAGTGACTGCCAAGTATCCTGGCAGTGGAATGTTACCCATCAGCATGGATTGTGGCTGTGGGAAGAGACAGGTTATGACAGCATAAGGAAGGGGACCGGAAAAGAATGCTAAAGCATCATCTCATACCAGGCAGTGATTTTGAAGTGGTGATTTAAGTGTAATTTGATGAAGGAAGTCTGCTTGAGTTGTCAGTAATTACCAATGGATGTCTAATTGCATAGAATGAGGACATGTTAAACAGAACAAATCCTTTTTGTACGGTTTGAAAACTGTTTCTAGCAATATTTCCCTCCCCCTCCCTGCAAATGGACGATTTGCTTCCTGCCAAAAGAAACCAAACAAAACCCAAAGCCTACTATCTTCAGCTCCTCAAAAGTTTACATCAAAGACAACTTTTTCCACAGATAATTCCTCTTTTGTGGCACTTCATTTCATCAAGTTACAATAAAAAAATTAACATGACTCTAATAGCTCTGCACTTGCAATCTTCCCCTTTTGAAAGGGCTGTGAGTTAAGATCACACCACCGAGTCTCTCATCATGCACAACTCCAATGCCTAATGTCTAGAATCATATTTATCATGTCCAGCAGGAGACTATGCCAAAATTAAAGCACCACAGGCATTTCTGCCATTCTGTGTCACCTGTTTGGAATGAGCATGCTGCTGTTTCATGAGTTAAAAATACATGAGGGAAGAGCTTAGACGACAGATCCTTGATTAGGTACCTTCAAAACACTGGCCAGGTGAACACTTAAAATAGTTACATATAGTCAGTCATATGTGGATGATTGATTAGCTAAAACTCAAAACCTTATTCCCACAGAAAAAAACTTAAAGGATTCCTTTACCCAGGCAATCTAAGAAGCAAGGTATGCTATGAATGCCTTGTTGATTTGTGCCCAAGGCCATTGTGTCGTCCTTCCCTCACAACTCCTGCTTAGGTACTCAGATATGTCCAGCTTCCCCAGGAGTAATAATTCTTATCTTCCCCTTATGATCCCTTTTCCCCCTCTCATCTTATGCAGCCAAACTTATCTAGACATGGCCTGAGCTACCTAACCAGAGAGGCTGTGACTACCCCATCCTTGCAAGTGTCTAAGGCCAGGCTGGATCAGGCTTGGAGCAACCTGGTCTAGTGGAAGGTGTCCCTGCCCACAGCATGGGGCTAGAATGAGATGGCTTTTAAAGTCCCTCCCAACCCAAGCCATTCTGTGATTCTTTGACCACTGCCTTCCAGAACAGCCCCTGTAACCGGTGTTGATGTGTACTATGCTACAGGAGAGCAGGCAGAAATCTGAGTCTGCAACAGTTAATTTTCACACCAAGGGTGGTTATAAACTGGGCAATGGGTTTCATTTCCAGAAAGGGGTGGGGAGAGGGAGAACTGAGAAAGAGTCTAATTCAAGTAAGAAACCAACTCTTTTCACCATTAGAGTGACAAAATCTATCCAGAGAGAGAATGCTACTGTCAGAGAAACAGGTTACTGCTTTCCTGGGTAACTGTGTGACAAATTCAGTATGTTTTTCCCAGAAGTACAGTCCTGCTTATTTCACCTGCTGTGGTTGTGCAAAAGCCAAAGTGACTTGCCCTGGAATCCTGTCACTGCTGCCAGTTACAGCAGAATAGAGTTGTTTCTTTAAACTGCCTGGTCTCCTCCTCCACCTCCAGAAAAAAAGCACTTCACATGTATAAATGTGTGAATTCCCCAGAAGTCACTCCAAAGGGAAAAGAACAAACTGTTCTTCCCCCTCATAGATAAAAGCTTTAGTTTTCTTCTAAAATGAAACCTGTTTTTTTGGAATTCAGCATTTACAAATAAAGTATTATAGGTCTCTGTGGACTCAGGTTAAGGTGTACAGAGGTTTGTTGGAGATTAAGGGACACTAATGACACATACATGCTCCTTAAACTAAACCTGGAAGTGGAAAAAACAAAACTGGTTTCAACTGAAGTTGACACCTACTCATGCTTTGAAAGCTGGATTGCTACTCACAGACCATTTTTGCTGAAACAGCAGAAGAGTGCACTCTCTTAGTGGGACAGTTCAAAATCACTAGATTCTCTAAAGTACCCTTTTTTTTTTAATCTGTCTTTAATCAAGCCTTTTTCTGTAAAAAGATTTTTTTTCCTAAATGGCCTTACACAATCTATTGGAAAATAGCAATTGTTTCCCTGTCCTCCACAGCAAAGTAGTGTATTTATTTTCTAGTAGTCCAGTGTCTCATAAACACTACCAACAGGTGCCAGGACGGGAAAGGGAAGAGAAAGGAGAGCAAGTTATACCAAACACTGATTTCATTCACATGCTCATTGAAATTAGGAGCTGGCAGGAAAGGTGGTTCAAACTTCTCTTAAGGGGAAAGTTTGTCAGTAATAAATACCCAGCTAGGATCCGTGGTTATTGTTACAGGTAACAGAATGCTGGGAGTAGCAAACAATCAGAAATGAGTGGCAAGGAACAGGGGTTGGAATAATGTATCTTTTGTTGGCATTTGCAGCTTTAAGGTCATGATGAAACACGGTCCTGTGAATCTTAATGACAAAAAATTTTCAGACAAAAAGGGAGCATAAAATGATATCATTAGTGCAAAGTCAGAACCTAAAGTTCAGAATGCTCTCAAGACAGACACTGTACTATAAAACCTTTCTTCATACCTCACACACATGGACAAGAAAACTCTGTCTGGCTACCTAGGAAAACCAGAAAAAAATTCTCAGTTACCTATACAGAGGCAGGGTGGGTTTCCACCTCATTCCAGAGAATCTTGTTTTTATAAAAATTTAATTCTGGCAGAGGTCAAGTTGAAGTTATCATACAGCTTCTCATAAAGCTTAACAAATGCACACAAAACAACCAAAAAATGCAAGGGGAAAAAAAGACATTTATCACAAATGTGGACATTCAGATGCAACTGGAACTATTCAAGAAACTGCAGAGAGGAAGGAAGAACATATAAAAGAGAAAGAGAATTACAACATTTTTTAATGATATCACCCACAGATTTCATACTGCTTAAAAGCTCTTAAAAGATGGCAGCATATCACAGAAATTGGAGTGCACAATCTCACTGCCTCCTCTTGCAGAGCAGGATGAGTCACTTAGCACAGCCAGAAACACCATTTGATTTTGAGCTTCTGAAATAACCACTGTGCCATACGCCATGAAAGAAAACCAACAAATTTGCCATATTACTTGATAATCTAACAAGTGGCAAAATCACATCTGGAGCTGTAAGTCCCAGTGCCTAATAAAAAGCAACAGAAGAACATCTCTCTTTCCCCCACACCTTTTACAGCTCTTCCACAATTCTTTCCTCTTCCCCACACTATGTACCTCATTGAATTTTCTGCTGCCTTTAATTTCACTTAGCCCAGACACTGAAGCAGTACAAAATAAAACAGTAACCCCTTTATGGTAACTGCATTCCATCTACATTTTCATTCCTCACCCATCTATTGTCCCTCCTCTCCCAAGACCCCAATCCTTGGAAGGTGTAGGTCACAGAGAGCTACCTGAAACCTAACATCAATAAGCTTTTGCCAGCTTAAGTCTCTGCTGCAACTGAGCAGGGTGATCCTGCTTTCCACACACCCCTGCCCCTTCTTGGGGCTGGTCGTCAGTACCAGTGCCACTCATCCCTCTCGTATCACCACTTCAAGTGACCTCACCAGTACCTATTCCAGCAAAAAGGGGAATCTCAAGCAGGCTTCCCTCCCTCACCAATATGGATTTAGAGTAATGTGTCAGCTCAGGAAGTTGTATTTCCATTGCATAGTTTCAAATAAGGCTGTACGAAGGCTGCTGCCAGAGAGATCTGTCCCACATCCTTTACACTCCCCTCCTGCTTTTGGGACAACCAACCTCACAGGGTGAATACGGTAAAGCACATAACCTACCACAGAAAAATGACTTCCCACAAAATAAGCTCAGTGATCCAGCTCATCCTTTTGGCAGAGCGTGGCTAGGTAAGAGTTGGGGAAAAAGGAAGGAAACACAACAAACCCATTCTGGCAACAGCCCACGGAATTAGACGTAACGAAAATCACAGTCAGTGACCAGCAGAACCAAGATTTAAACTATTGTTCCAGGCACCTTTACTACTTCTTGTAGACATCTACAAAAAGATAGATGTCTTCTCTTCACATCATTAAGACAGTATCCTTTATTATTCCTGACTTGTCCTCCTAAAAGAAGGAAAATACTGAAACAGATTTAAAAACAAAAAAAAAGCATGGATACCTGAGCACCCACAAGTTGCAGCAAGGCTGAGTTCACAGGAAGGAGTTCAATGTCAGTGTTGATAGTGGTCTGGTCAAAGGGACATGCCTTACGGTGGAGCTTGTTGAGGCACATCTTGCAGACAGTGTGGCCACAACCCAAGCTGATGGGCTTCCGGATTGTTTCGTCGAAAGTCTGTGTGCAAATTGGGCAGGAGAGAAAATCCGTCCATTGTGGAGCTTGTACAGGCATTGCTTCAGGAGTTAATTGACAAGACAAAAATCTAAAGCACAGATTCCACTGGAATCAAAATTTTGCAAAAAAGTCTGTTTGGTTTTAAATATCTTCTGTAAGTACAGACAGTCAGCACATAGTGTGAAACATAACCTAGAAGAAAAAAGAAACACAAAGTTAGCATTCTGTACTGGAACAGGCACATGAGCTCCTTTGTGGCTAGGGAAATAACCACTCATCAAGGTGTAGCTGAATTAGGAGTGCAGTTCCAACATTAAATACTGGATTGAGTCATGACTTGCTTTAGTTCCAGCTAGTCTCTGGCACTGGAAAAGCCAGTGTAAACCATTTCTGCTACTACACAGCTTAAAATAAATCAAGACAGATAACTACCACATTGAAGTCTTAAGACAAATTAGCTTTTAGCTTTTACATTCTCTCTTTATAAATGAGCCAACTGACATCACCGAAATTTGAATAAAAAAGACAATTCCACTAATCCACTTTTGTACAATATTTATTGTACAAAATAAATAATTAATTATTTAAATATTTTTGCTTAGACAAGGCTTCATCCAAAACCTCTACCACAAGCAACCTTTCTTCAGAGTCCAGTGGGCTCTGGATTGGCACGACTCTGGAAACGTGCGAGCTGCCCAAGTCTCAAGGGGGATAGGATAAATGGTTCAGGGTCAGTCAGACACTGCAATACAGCTCTCACACATCACTCAGTGATACTATGTGCTGCTACTACAGCACCTTCACACAATCTGATCTGTACTGAGCTGCACAGTGCCACATGGACCCATCCAGACACATCTCAGTTACCCTGGGAATCTGCATGCACTCCTGCATGGAATTCAGCATTGTTAACTTGCCCTCTGTCTGCCATCCAAGCGCCTCCATCCTTCAAAAGCTGGATGACCATTTCTAGAAATCATTTATGACTGGATGACTGACAATTGTTCCTTAACCATTCCTTTTGTAACTCAATTTATATCATTCACTGCCTGCCTAGAGATTATATTGACAGAGAAAGCAACATCTTTACTCTGTTGAGAAACCACACTGAAACTACAACAGAAGAAAAGCTGGGAGGTCTTTATTACTTGGCACTTTCAAATCAAATACTAAAAAGATCCAATGTTACTCATTCTAAGGGAATGGAAGATAAGATATCCCTTTGGGAGAGGAAAAAAGCAAAACTCATATGAGGAGAAATATGAATAGAAGAGTAGATGGATCAAATTATATGAAAAAAACATTATCAAAAAGAAAATTGGTAATAAAATAATTTCTGATGTCTGCCTTACTTTCACCAGTGGAGTTTGGGGGGAAAAAAAAAGTGCAAGTCATTGATTCAGAACCAGTGTTTCTAGATCAAGCAGCAAAACAACAACAAAAACCCAACACAACCACCCATATGTATTAGTTTCTCTTTCCCACACAACACTGGCTTCAGTTTCAAACCAAAGACTTCACACTTGCTTCCTAGCATCTATTCTGACAGAAGGTTCTTCCAAAAGCAAAACAGCAACTTTTAATCAAATCTTCAGCTTAAAAAACACATTTACAGTTAAAATCTACATTCTAAAGGCAAAGAGAGAAACTTTATATCAGGACCTGTGGAATTCAGAGTGAAGGCATTTTAAAACAGGAAAAAAAACCTATCTAACGCTAAAATAGAGACTCTGAAAAGCCTCTGCCACAAACGGCTCCTTTTTTTTCAGAATTTATTGCAATGTTGTTCACGGTTAACATCATTTTGCTGAGGTAAACAATTAAGCGTTACTAGTTAAGCTTTTAGCCATGTTTCATCAAACACCTAAACTTAGCTCTAAAGCTAATGAAAAGGAGCTGTACTATGATGATCCCTCTGAGTCCCTTCCAACTCAGGACACTTTGTGATTCTAGGGAAAAAAAAATTATTTCTGTCTTTAAAAGACAATATACAATGCCACACAACCTCCGGTTCCCAGCCAATAAGGAATCAATAAGAAATCAATATTACCCAGGGAGGGCGGTACAAGGAAGAGGCACCACATGTGGTTAACCCTACCATCACAACTGCACAACGACAAGATGTCAAGGTTGTTCAGGGTTCCCCCTTCCACAATACCTCTTTAATGGTAAATCACTCATTTTTTTCCATCTTGTCAGCATACAGTCAAATCATTCCCATTACTACTGTATCACCATAACCCAAATGAAATCTTCTATGCTTTTAGGTTACTTCACTAAGAGATGATGACATAAACCCTTCAGCATATTTACTTCCAAGCCTTCCCCGGCTACATGCCCTCTTATATACTGAGTAAACTTTGGTAACAAGCTAGAATTATTCTTTGTAAACCGATCTGCAACAGACATTGCCAAGAAACTCCACAAAACTCCTTCCGCAAAGAGCAGTACATAGCTTGATAAATCTACTGTATGTTTGGCTATGCTATGAAATATCAACTGAGGTTCAAAATTTAAGAGCTGAATCATAGCTCTTCCTTTTGACCACACTGCTATTAGAGTATCTAGCAACAATTTCCCAGACTCCTCTGCAATTCAGAAACAAACTGAACAGTCTATTTAAAACAAATTATTAGCCAAGCATTCAGGAAAATAAGTTTTTTACTAACTGAAGAGATTTAAAATCAGAAGCTAACATGAAGCTGTACCATCAAGTCTAGAAAGCAGATGTGAACACGGAGACTCCACTATCCCAAGCTGTGAACTGGAAGAAAGGAGTTGAATGCAACTTTAACATTAGTTAACTAATTAAAAAAACCGAACAGCAAACAGAGCCATGTTGCTGCTTACCTGTACCTCTGGCATAATGAAATAGGTCATATTTATTTACAAACTCAACAGTTGAAAGAGAAGTTCAGGGAGTCTGGAGACGGAGGGACTAATTAGTGGCATCTGTGATCCCGTATCAAGGCAGATCTCAAAAGGCTGGGGAACAAGGGAAGCAAAGCTTATACATAAGCACAGCTCTCAGAGACTCCACAGTGTCTGTGGTTGTGTCCTGGTGCCTAAATGCCAAAGGAAGGCCGCAGACAGCACTGACAATAGAACATACAGCTGTGAGAAACCACAGAAAGTCATCTATTTCAGCACAATCTAGCTGCTGGAACAGATGGCTAACTGGTGTGATGCAGCCAACCTTTTCCCCACAGAAAAAAACAATAGCTGTTGGAAAAAAACCCCCTGTGCTGCTAATGAATCTCCACAGCAGATCAGCACAAAACTGTGGCATTCCTTTGGTCCCACACAAGACAGGAATGGCATAACAGGGACTGAGGATTCACAAGCCACATGCACACAAGCTGGCACCACACCAAGTACTGCTGGTACCATAGTTTTCTACATATATGGTCCTATTTTCCTACCAGATCTTCAACCTTCAGACAAGGGAGCCGAACCAAGCACTGAGATACAATGTAAATCTCTTCCAAGCACAAAGCTTACAGATGTAAAGAAGTGAAACTGTGAAAGATACCTTATGCCTTGTATCAAGGTTTGTGACTCATTATGACCTTGAAAATAACTGGAAAAAAAACAGTGTCTAACTTCAAAGAGCTACTTTAAACATGAGACATTGCAAACAGCAATAAAACAATGGAAATAAAACAGTTTCATTATCACTGTCTGCAACTGGAACCATCACCACTACAGAAAGAGAACACTCCCTTGAACATGCACAGTAGGAAAAGTATATTCACTTTTACAGTATAATGCTTTTAAAAAAATGTTTCTCTTCATCATTATACCACAGGTGAGCAAAACACAAAGAATGCAAAAATTTATAAAAATATAGCTATTTAAATAACCTGCCTCCCAATAATATTATGACATTTTAAACCCACCCTCAATTCACTACGTATTTCACACTCAATGGCTTCTAGCACTGTAAAATGCATATCCGTAACACCTCTTTGTGCATGATTGAAGAAAATAGATATGTCAAAACCCAAGAAAGCAAAAAACTAAAAAGACACATCCACCTACCTAAACTGGAAGGAAAATAAGGTGTAATTAAGACTGAAGATGCCCCAAGACACAGACCTTGAATACTACACTGAAACCAGACAGACTGATTTTGCTATTTCTGAGTTTGAAAATATAAAATACCTGTATGCAAGTCTCATCCGCCTGTTTAGCCCTGCATAAGCTGTTTTATCCACATCTAGAACCACCTGGAAAAATTTCTCCTCTCTTCTGGGCCTCCCAGCCCCCAAAAAATCCTTGAAATTCCATCCTTCAACCCCGACTGGAAATGTCATGCTGTAATCAGATCAGTGACCTGTCTCCTCTGGGACCCTGCCAGTGCTTCAGAGAAAGACATGATCATTCCACAAACCAGTGGAACAACCACTCAGTCCTTACTCTGCTGGACTACAGTGCAGAGGGCTGAAATAGCCTCCAGTCCAAGGTGTGTTATGTCTGTGGCAACCAGAGTCTTCCACATGTCCTTTGCAGATTCAACTCTTCACAAAAAGATGTTTGTAAAATGCAGAACAGTCTGTATCAACATCCACTGGCATCCAGTTTCACACACGATGACACACAGGAAAACTCTGCTTTCAGTTTGAATCAAGTGCAATCTCCGAGGGAGTCCTCTGGTGCAGGTACCAAGCACACCCCAAATTCTCTCACAAACATGTTATTCGGACCCAGCATGCTCTAGCATGGAAACATCACGTGCTGTTTCGTCACTAACAAGTTCATATTGCTCTCTCCCAGCAGCAGCCCACAGCAAGTCATGTCACAGCTTAAGCAGATGACTCAGCACACCTAAGGGGCACCCTTTGCTCAGCTCCTGACAATTCAGTAGATACAGCTCTTAAGAGCATTACTCCCTTCTGAGTTTTATGTATTCCCACAGCATTTCATTACCCAAACAGCATCATCACCTTCTTAACCAAAATTCAGTTAAGCTGAAGCTGTTTCATTTTTGCTGAGTCTTACTCCTAAGCTAAAACAAGCTGAGCTTCCTGTTGCAGTTACCAGTGAACACAACTAAAGTCTATTTAGTGCTAAGCTTAACACTACAGTAGCTCCTCAGAGCCAAAACAAACTTAGGCTTGCCAACCAAACTGTTCATGCAGATACAACCCTTGAGTAATCTATTATTTATTCTAATAAAGAAAACACCATTTCATTAATTCTTTTAAAGACTCTTACTCCTTGATAATAACTTACACTTTTCTAAGAAAAAGTAACCAGGCACAGCTCTCTCTTCTGAGAGACTGATTCTGTGGTACATTAACTTCTTCAAAACCTCTCTGACACTTTGAGATTAAAAATAAATCAACAACCTAAATTAAATTAACAGACAACAGTAAAGCAACTCCTAACTCATAAGGATTACCAGATACCCATAGTACAATTCCAGCCAGCAGCTGAACCTCCTCCATTCTTGTCTAGTGCCAAACAGGCAAATTTTTGCTGGTGCTTCACAGAACCTCTTTGTTTTCTACTCCAGCGTGCTCGTCGTAATGAACAGTATTTCTGAGTACACTTAAGCAGCTTTCTTCTTTTCCCTGAGCAAATAATTTTAAAAGTCCTGAATTTCATATTAGAAAAATACTGACCTGACAACCCATGGGAAGTCCTGATCAGCTAAAAGTAATGTGTTCTTATACAAGCACCCTGTACTGCCAACTTCACAGTTCACAGAAAAGGATAAGTCACGCTAGCTGTGTTTTCCATATCCAGTTCCACAAAAAAACCTCTGAAAAAAATTAGAGGTGGAAAGTCCATACCTGATCAGAGGTAGAAGAGTAGGTACAATAAAAAAGCTTCTTACCTCTGCCTTATAAGCTCCATGAACAACACATACCATAAGCCCAGAAGAGTATATGCGATAGATTCAGGGCTTTTTTCCCCTTCCTGTTTGCTCTCTCAAACTTCTCTGTAAACTCTCCACTGGGAGTAAGCGCCTACTTCCTCATTCCTGCTCCACGCATGCGTGTTGGGGGCACACACCCAACACCACTGAACACTGCCCACAGCACAGAGCCCCAACAAAGAAATCCACACCCAACACCAAAACCTGCAAGTCTGTACTTAACGCGTGTTCCCACCCTTCTTTCAAAGTATTTGCTGGCTTTAGTAGCTGTATAATAAAGCTCTTAAAAAAAAAACAAAAACAAAAAAACAAAGAAAAAATCACAAGCATCATCAAAACTATGTCCCAAAGTAACTGAAGCTCAGTTAAATCAGATTCAAGTTCTATTTCTCTTTTCCTCAGTAATTTCTGACTGCAAAACCAAAGGAAGAAATTTCTATAATTTCATGCAGAAGTCTCTTACTTGGTAGAGTCAGTGAAGTACCTTAGGAAAATGGGGACAGTTAAGGAGAAGATGTTATTTCTTATTTGAAGCTTCCTGCCTAGTAGTAACACAAGGAAAACATGAAAACCAAATAATCAACATCACAACTCTACCACAGTACCTCCCCAACAGATGCTCTAAAAGCAGTTTACAATGATTTAAACTTCCCAACATGCTGTGAGGCAAGACCTCATGTCTTCCTACAGAGGAGAAAACTGTTGAATTAAGTTATTTATACAGTTTTTAACAGGAAAAACATGGAATGAAGCCTGATACATAATTTTTGAAACATGGTATATCATTTTCTTGAGCCCTCTTCTCACCCGACATTCAACCACTAGTCTTGCACCATATTAGGGTCATGAACATTAAAAGACAACACATGTATAGACAAAATTTAAGTTGCCTTCCAAAATACAAGACTTGTATGTGAATATAATCATAAATTTTCAGGGAAGATATACATGACCAGTTTCATAATTTCTGGTTGATATTATACATCCCTTACAGCTTATTTAAAAGAAAGATGAAGTGACCAATTCTTAACAGCAAGTGGTTTTATGATCTACCACCTAGAAAATTTTTTCTACCAATAGATGATAAAGTCTAAGGAGTTAATAGCAGACAACATCTCTACAACATGTTCCTTTCACTTCAAATTATGAGCTCGTGCATTTGTCAATGAAAACTGTAACAGTAACACAGTGATTAAACCAGTATTTTAAAAAATCAAGGAAAAATCAAACAGATTAAGAGAAGAAAGGCAGAAGGCACTTCAAAAATCGACAGTAGTTTTCAGGATAGGGACTTGGGTTCAACTGCTCAAATCCTCAAGAGCTCTCAATCCTGCTGTCAAGGAGGCAAGCAAATAATTTGCTTTTCCCAGAACAGATACATGTTTGAAAAAAGCCATCGCAAAAGTAAAGACGACAACCTTGTAGAAGTCTTCAGATTCAAGGGTACAGACAGATATTACCTCTCAGTGTCAGCTAGAGAAGTCACTACTCTTTCTTTCTCATTCCTTTCTAAGATATTCCAGCTGGACTGGTTGCACAGTTGTCCCAGCTGAAGTTTTAAATATAGATCTTTATTAATAAACACAGGTAGGCAGAAATGTGGGTGGACAGCAATTACACAACCAATACCTCATTTTAACTAAAACAAGGCAACAAATCAGCCACACAAACAGCTCGTCTAAAATAACTCCAAGCAGCAGACTTCAGGAAGAGAAAGCAATTGACGTGGGCAGTGATCTGGATCACTGAGACCAGTATTGTTCTTTTCCATGCAAAAATAATCTACAGTTACCTGACAACTTCTCCTACAGACATCTGGTAGATGAAAATGAAAAGTAAGCTAAGGAAAGGAGAGGGGAAGATCTTGGTGTCAACTGCAATGCCTTTATCCTTCCTTAGACATGAATCATTGAGAAGACCCAGCACAATTCAACAAAAAAGAAAGCATTAAAAAAACCAATCTAACAAAAAAGTATAAAGTACTGCTTGCCACCCGCTCTACAGAAATAGCTTTTCTCCCCACTTAATTCAGCAGCTAATTCTGCTTTGATGCCAGTGACACTACAGCTACAGTAACATTACAACTGCAATGTGAAACAATGAGACAGAAGTGCGACTTACAGTCTGGCTGGAGATACTGGTCAAAAACTGTCCCAAAAAGCCCTCTAACCTATAATACAACCTTTAATAATTATCCCCAACCCTGCTCCCCAGCAAACTTATGTGAGAATACTCTCTCTAAAAAGAAAAAGTAATCCAGAAATTTTTCCCTTTTTGTAATGTACTGTGAAAGTATCACAGAAAAATTTTATTTTATAAACTTATAAGGCAAGAATCAAGCAATAGTCTGAGCTTCCTCCCTGCCTCCTTCCCCTTATGTCCAAGTGTTGGCACTACACTTGTCACTCTACTATTTGTTTTCAAACTGACTGGCAGACTTAAAAAAACCAAACCTCCTGTGTCAAAAATTCCAGGTGCAATAGTAAGGAAATGCTGAAATATACCATAAGAGCAGTGTTAAGTGAATATAAATACTACTGCCCAGCATAGGCAAGAATTCTATTTCATAGTTATTGAAAATGTAAAATGGAAATGTAAAATCCCATTTCATGAAGACCTCCACAGGTATTCAGAAAATGTTTTCAGTGTCTACTTGAAAACTTAAGTCTCAGGACTTCTTTATAGTGTTTTCTTCTTGCTTCTCATTTCTCTGATTTGGAGGTGGCTTTTCTTTTAACTTAGTAGATGTCACCCTCATTTTAAAAATAGATGTCAAATAGTTTCATGTTAATAACATGTAATAACTGCTGTTTACATAACAGTACTCTAATAAAGCTTTAGTTATTCTATTTACCTTCAAAGCAATTTATTTTGGAACATCAAAAATATCTTTATTAAAAGCAGAAAGTCAAGAGCAATGAAAACTAACTAATTTTTTAACAAAACTACCAATGTAGTTGCTTGCCCACCTGTTTAATGCACGAGTTCATTTTAAACATCTTATAATCACAAGAAGGGTTATCTTTTTATATGTTACATACAAACCACCTCTAGACTACTGCAATGTTATTTCAAAAGGCAATGGAGCACCTAGTTTTTGTGACATACATTTTATCATAGCAGGAGTTCACAATGACAAAGAACATTTTTTTCACCCTCTGTGCCTTATTATAATTCTATCCATTACACCGTTCTCTTAAAGATTTTGATACAGAGTTATTAAATTGTATCAGCTTCAAGAAATCAGGTCCTCTACTTTATGCACCTGTTCAGTGAAGCATGTGATATCATTTCTGCATTATGATGAAACTGTATGGCACCATCAGCTTCAGAGAAAAGATGCACATTTACAAACAATGTGCACAACAAAATGCTTTTGTGCTCACCAGAACATTGCAGTCTTACCAAAAAGTTGAGGCAGGCAGCCTGAGGAGTTGCTAAGAGAAGATAATCCAGGCTTTCCTCATTTCTCTCCCAAATCAGTCAAGTCTAGCTGCTAAAAGAATTGTTAAACATTAATCAAACAAGTGCCCTTGTGGCCAAAAGGCCAATGGTATTCTGGGATGCATTAGAAGAGGACTACCAGCTCTTCCAGGGGTGATCCTACCCCTCTGCTCAGCCCTAGGGAATGAGCAGAGACACACATCAGGAATGCTGTGTCCAGATCTGGGCTCCTCAGGACAGGAGAGACCTGGAGCTCCTGGAGCAGGTCCTGCGGAGGCTGCAGAGATAAGGAAGGGCATGGAGCAGCTCTCTCACAAGGACAGGCTGAGGGACCTGGGGCTGTTCAGCCTTGAGGAGACCCAGCTGAGAGGGGACCTCATCCCTGTCTGCAGGGAAGGCTCAGAACAAGGACCAGGCTCTGCTCCCTGGGGCCCAGCAATGGGACAAGAGACCACGGGAAAAAATGGATACCCAGGAAGTTCTACCTGAACATGACAAAGAACTACTTTCCTGTGCAGTGACCAAGCACTGGAACAGACACCAGAGACGGTGTGGAGTCTCCCTCACTGGGGATACTCCAGACCCATCTGGACATATTCCTGCGCCTTGTGCTCTCTGATGACCTTGCTTGAGCAGGGAGGTGGGACCCGATGACCCACTCTGGTCCCTTCCAACCTGATCCACTCTGATTCTCTGAAAATACTCAAGCTGTAACAAAGAGCAAATCACAGCCACTACATACAAGCATTGTACTTCAGACGAGATTTAGCACAGCAGCAACAGAATGTCATCTGTCGAAACACAGAATATAATGAGCTGCATTGCTTACCATAAACTAGTATGTGTTAACCACCTTAGCCTTGTGAGGACCCGAGCATCCAGACTCATATCTACATTCTACAACCAAGGAAGACAGATATTGAAACTTTACCTACTTGGCATTTCCAGTGCATTTTCAAGCATAGGCTTAGAGCAGAGCAAGTCTAAACTACTCAGAAAGTTCTCTCCATGACCATGCTTCATCTCTGCTAAGGACATATCCAAACTTAATTCCCTTCCTTCCCACATTTGCTTCTAAAAGGTTCCAAAAGATGTTCCAGATCTGTTACATGGTTGAGAAGTCCTGGAAACAAGAATGGGGGAGGCACAGAAGAAGGAACTTCAAGACATACACTTTTAGCATCAGTAGACTTGTCAAGTCTACTGATCAAGTCTACAAAATGTTCTGTTGTACACATTATTTGTAAACATGCATGTTTTCTCTGAAGCTGATGGTGCCATACAGTTTCGTCATAAAGCAGCTTATTTGGGCACATCCAGGGCAACACAGACTTCTTATGCATTTCTTCATTAATGAAAGCCATCTTGAAAGTATTGACTAAATTTTAACTAGCTACCTAAATGCTATTTACCAATCCTAATAATAAGGATGACTACACTAACAGGCTGGAATGGTAAGAGTAGATGAAATGGAATAAGGAACATGAGCAATAATTTGTGGAATTGTTACTTTATACTAAATTCACACCAAAATTATCTAATTTCAAAAACAATGCTAGATTTAAGCAGTGCTTAATGGTGCAAATTATGCAAATACAGACAAAACCATCCTTTCAGCTCACTGCGGTTATAAGTACTGTCCAGAAAAGATGTGGAAGAGTGCTCCAGCAGTCCATAACTTATATCACCTTATCGCCTCTAGAACCTAGTTGAAAATAAGGAAGCAATTGTAAATGCTACAATAGTTGATACAAAAATAGCTTACAGGGCCCAAACAAAACCAAATATACTTCTTTGTTGAGTCCTGCAATACCTTCATTTGCAATAATAGCAGGAATATTAAGATAAAGAACATAAGTTTCACAGATTAGTATTCTACCTGTTTCTATGACAAAGGCTGCAAATGTGTTTTAATAACACAACCTAGTCTACACTACAGCTCTGAAGTCATCCAAGGTCAAGAGGCAGCTGTGGCAGAAATGGCACTGAGCCAGGAGAATTTCAGCTCTCTTGCTAATGACTGTATAAATAAAAAATTAGCTCATCAACACACCATACAAGATTTTCTCCACACCTCTAACAGATTTGATGTAAAAATCCAAACACTGTTCAGCACTGACAAACCTGCTCAAAACTTTTAAGCAGCGTTAAATTACCATTCACACAGGGCCTAAAGTCTTTAAGTAGCAGTAGGAGAGGTCACACAAGTGTTGCTGAAAAGCAGGTTAATTCAGGTACATCTGACTCACAATGTAATGGAGTCTCACTTGCTTTAAATTATACTGGCAGCCGGTGATTCAATTTGTAGCACTGCTAAAAAAAGCAGTTCCAGAGGCCAGAAATAGCCCAGGGTAAGGTACTCCTTTTGAATAAGACTTTTCATGCAACCTTCAATTACATGAAAAAAATCCCACCCTTAAATATTTTGCAGGCTTGGTGTCAGTCTCACCTTCCAGATTCATAAAAATAGAATCTTTTTGTTACAGCTTGACAACATCATTAAAAGTACCCATGGTTTTAGTGAGTGGAAACAAAAGGCTCAAATCTCAGGGTTTCCATTAAACACCTACTCCTAAACCAGTAACAAACATTTCAAGCATAACCACAAAAATGAGAGCTGTTGCTTTACGTTTCTATTTTAACAGAGCAAACAACATAAGACAGTCACGTATAAGAGAAAAAATCCGACCCCCAACATCTCACTGATCCTCCCATCAGTAATGGATAAGAGGTATATTTATTCTTTGCAGGAGCTTGAATTTAACTGGGAAAAAGAATATCCTACATACTCTTATAAAGAGGTTTTGAATTATAACCCTAGTTATAGAAGTTTAAAGTTACATAACTTGAAAATCATCCAATCAAGAAGGCAAAATGCAATAATCCTGGGAGTAATCTACTAAAAATCCAGTGCCAACTTGATGAATTTTGCTGCTTATGACTTGTAAAAACAGTTCTCCTCCAAATAGGGAATTTCGTATTTCAAAAGAAAGTCCTCTTACTTACTGCTTACTTTGCATGAAAGTTATTCTAAATGGAGCAGTCCACAAAGAACAATTTTTCTCTTCTCCAGTCTTCAAAGATATATTCATCTCTAAAAACATATTACAACTACATTATTGCAGTATCAGCAACCAGAAAAAATACATAGGACACAATCTCACAGACTACTGCTAGAGTTGTGTTACTAAAAAGTACACAGCTCTCCACAGCATGCTGAAACAACCTAGCTTTTTAAAAGCAAAGGATAAACTTGGATTAATGAACTTTATTCACAGAAATTTAGACTTCACTCAAGGAAAACGAAGATACTGCACTAGATAAGGCTTATCTAGTCCAGTATCTTAAGATAAGACTGAAATACGCTTAGAAAGAAAGTAATAGTATCTGCAAAATCAAGCAACTCTGTACTTCACTTGGGTGATTAAATTTACACTAACAATCTCCTTGAAGTAGCAACAGCTCACCATGAGCTTATATTAGGCATTGTCCCAGACTGCTATGAGACTACAAATGTTTGAGCGTTCACACACCCTGACTGCATGATACTAGCTTTTCCAGTACCTTGAGAGTACATCTGAACGACATTTTACAGTTATGACACACATGGACTACTCAGATCCTTCCATTTTTCAAATTTCCTATTTTTAAGAGTCTTAAAATAGAACTCAGCTGCCCATTGCACCACTCTTGCTGCAGTCCAAACCAGGACAAATGCCAAGCCAGCAACGTACAGCCAATAGGTGCATGATTTGATCATTTAAATTTCCTCTGACTTGTGTTGTGTAAGTCTGGTTAAACAGCAGGTATCCAAATATATGATAAGGTATAGGAAAGGAAAATTAGGCATTGAAACTCTTTTACAATCCATGCAGTCAATAACCCTTTACACATTCCTGTATTCAGCCACTTGCTATTTTTGGAATAAAAGCAATGACAGTAAACTAAAACCTAATGACAAACAATTCAAAAGAGAAAATTCTCAAAATGAGTAAGCCAAAGGCACGTGTAGCAGCACTAGTGAAGCCCTCATACCTGCACTGGGAATTATTCAGCATGCAAAACCTTACAAGAACAAAGTATTTAGATGTATTTATTAGCATACTAGAGTCACTGGATTTCCATGGGTTTACTGTCAATTTTTATTCTGTAATGACAACTCACATAGCAGCTTGTCACATCAACATCGCTGACTATTCCCACTTCTCAAAAGCTATGACAAGTTTTTGAGATTACATTAATGAATTATCAGATGTGCTTGAAGGAAAGGATTGCTGTCACTCACTTCCCCTTCCTGAAGGCTCCCAATTACTGTGATATAAGCTGGTAAATAAGGACTTTTTTACCCACCCCCCTTTCCTGGGGAAGGACAAGTCACATTTTTATTTATGAGGTGAGTACCTCTATTACTCACAGGAAGACACTGGAGAACATTGGGGTTTTTTATTTCAATCGAGATTTTAGCTAAAATATACCTGTGACTGTTTTAATACATGCTGAGTAATCCTGACTCCACATCCCTTTCTTCTCCTGTAGTGTCTAATGCGATAGCCACATCATCACATCCTCAAATGCCAATACCAAGGATTTCTGTGGAAGTCTTTCTTCCTGGTATGTCCTGAAATCACCGACATCATGGCCAAGCTTCAGTTTGACAGAGCTCAAGTTGTTCTATTCTAAACCGGTCTAGTGAATCTAAAAACTCACATAAAGATGGCTGTGAGCATACAACTCTCCTCAGAAACACACCCACAGACATCCCCACCCAGCCCTTGAGTGCTATTTTATTAGAAGCATTTGACAGAGAAATTCCACTGAGAAAGGAGTGACAGAAAAGCTTACTACAGACCTCTGTTTGCTGAAGTCATGTAAACACCCAGATTTACAGAATATCAGGAGGGAAATCTCTCATTCCTATGAACTACAGTGCAGATGTTGACACCTAGGTTATTCTGCCTTAACTGATGAATTTTCAGTACTCCTGGTAAAGGAATAAATGCTTTAAAAAAAAGCCTGATAGCTACTTGCCAGTGTTGATATCATCTTATTAGTCCTATTTTTATTTTTTCCTTTTTGCAAATGCAACAGAAAGGAGAAAGAACATCATGCCTTAAGGACAAATTAAATTTTGCCAAGTTTCCCCCCACTAAGAATATATTCTGCAAAAATCACATGGCCAGAGAGAAAATAAGTCTTAAGTCTAGTAATAATCAGAGAAAAGGGGTAAATTTAGTACAAGTATAACTTAAGGAATTTATTTTATTTTGCAACCAACTGGACTGTGCCTTTTTGCTTTCTGGTTAAGGTGTTTGAGAGCTTTGTCCACAGCCTTTCACTTTATTATTTTAATAAAAATAAGAAGTATCTTCCACTCCAACACAACCTTTATGCCTACAGGCAAGTCACTAGTAAAATGCTAAGCAGCATCACTGAAGGGAAAACTGAAAAGCTGTTTCCCAATGCATTCTGACACAAGTTAGAACTAAGTTATTCCACATCCCTCCACTCTCATACTGTTACCAACAGCAAACCTCTTATAAAAAAACAGAGATGGGGTGGTTTAGAGGGTTTCCAAACACAGTCAACTCTTACTTTGAGCACTTTTTCTGTGCACTAAAATTATTTATGTCCCTGAAGATTCTTAACACAAATACATCCTTAAAATGGAATAGATGGTTCAGGAGACAAAAACAGATGGAATCATAAAGTAAGACATCTTCAAGTCAAGAAATGGCTTTGTATAAACTACAAAACAGTGGATAAGCAGCATTAAAAGTTAGCATGGAAGAAATATCTTCAGCTAGCATGATTTAATACAGCACACAAGTACAGGAAACTAACAATTCACACACAGGTTAGCAAGTCCAGAAGACAATCCTGCTGGCTCACATCTCTCCAGTAGAATCTGACAATAGCTGGCAACAAACCAGTTACATTTTAAATAGTCTGGTCAATTCCAAGCAACCAAAGTTTATTAAGTAATTCTCACGTTCCTGAATAACATTTTCTTTCCACTGTTATGATTCACTTACAAAGAAGTTACAGTGTCGAGGCTTCTATCCACAAGGCCTGGTTTAAACAATGACGACTAAAATTAAAATTGACTAGGTTTTTGCAGCACTAATAAGGCCTCCTTTTTAATTAATTCTACAGGAGGCCTTCTCACACAATTAAATGGGAGAATCGCTCATAAAACAGGAACGACAGCCTGAGTTGTTGCCTGTGGTTTAACTAATCCAGTCCATTTCATCAGGCCAGTATAGCCTAACTTATTTTAAATCTTTCTCCATTTCTCCTTCCAAATGTATAACACCAAAGTGGTCACAATGCTCCCTAACTTCTCACCAGTTCCAGAGGAAGCAGTGATGTTTCGATAATTCTCAGTAAAGCCCAAGAACAAAGATTACCACAGGTTGCTCCATTATCCATTCTCAACTCTGAACTACAAAGCAATGAAACTAAGAGGCAATAAGCCATCTCTGTTATCTGCATTAGCTGGCTGAATTGACGAGTGGCTCAGACTAGAACAAAGTTAAATGAAAAAGAAAAAAATTAGAAGAAAAATAGGGAATACCAGAGAATGAAAGATCATTAAAGAGGACAGGAGAGGTAAAGATAACCATGCATCCAGGAAAAAAAAAAACCTACAAGAAAACTGAGCATGTTAGCAAGCAAAGAGATAAAGACTCATTAGAGAAAAGTTATTTCAAGTCTGGAAAGGTACATTGGAGAGCGGTATTTCCTTTGCAATTGCTTTAGTAATTTGTGAGACTTTACCCTGTTCTCATCTGTTTTTGATCCAAAATCCACATCCCCTCTACAGAGCAAGCAAGACCAAGAATTACTGTCCTTCAGAGCTGCTAAATAAGAGCAAGTAATTTTCCAGCTTCCAAAACTTTATGGATTTTTTCTACCCACACAATAATTAATAACAATGCAGGTGACCAGTGAACAATTTCTGTATGATGATAAATAGCTATTTATCAAGATCTTTCAAATGTAATTAATTAGTTCTGTTTACATTTAGGGGACTTAGGTGATTTGGTATGAAGCCCCTCAGACACATCTAGAACCAACTGCCCAGACGCTAAGTTAAACAAACCACTGCTCTAGAAAAGCTTAAGAAATACATATGCAACATCATACACAGCTCAGAAGATTTTTCATTTGTGGAGGGTGGAGGGTGGACTTGCTTCACAATTCCTGCTCTTTCTTCCATAGGTAGATTGTAAAGCAGGACAGCATGTTGCTGCTTCCTATCTCCTCAAATCACTTCAATCTGTGGCACAAAACCCAGGCTTGATTTTGGTACAAAGAAATAGGAATTTTAAATTGTGACACTCCACAAACAGAGATGATTGCTTCACCGGACACATCAGCAGATTTTTCAAGATTTCATTAGCATAATGTTCACTTATAAAGGCAGGGGAACCTTTTCTACTAAGCTTATACAGCTTATACCCAGAAAGGTGAGATTTAATTATCATTAGGCCTGCATAACTGCCAGAATCATTAATGGTCATAAAATAACATTTATGCAACATGTCACAATTCAGGAATGCCACATAAGCTAATCAAACTCACTTTCTGCTATTGTTTTACAATTTAGTTTCCATTAACTTCAAGGTCTCTCCTTCAATTCTTGCATCTTAGCATAGAATTGAAAAAAAAACCAAAACCCACAGGACAAAACATTTTAGACTTGCTGTACAGTGAGTGCCAGATTCATTAGATACAAACTGGATAATGAAGTCCTAACACTTCCATTTGTTGGTACAATTCTAATATCAAACAGTACCTGAAGGACTTCCATTCTAAAATGGTAACAAAAGAAGTGGAGGTGGAGGGAGAACAAGCTGAAAGAATGTCACTTACAGGAAAAGTAAGTCAACAGTAAGAGTTTTATTTCAGTCACTTTGGAAGGCCATTTATATTACACAGTGACTGTAGTAAGACATGGAGAAGTTACTGATCCAAATACAATTGCTACAAAAAGTGAAGAGTGCTAAGTCATTATGGGTAACTCTAAAAACAAAGCACGGAGAAAGTTAAATGCTACCAAACACCGGGAGTGTTCCACAGAACGTGGTTTATTAACAAGCAGGTAATTAAGACCATCCTCCTTGGTATGAATTTCAATTCATTCACTTTGTAATACCTTCCCTGAACCTCACTCCTTTTGCCCTAAAGACAGCGCCTAATTTTGAGTTGGGGACCAACACTGGCTGCCGCAATTTATCAAAAATACTTAGCTACAAGTCTCTGAAAACCTCCAGTGCACAGCAAAGAGATGGATTCCTGCTACTCTAGTAGATGCCTCCTTTGTAAACAGTAAGGAAGTTAAAAGTCGTAGTTGAAAACCCTTCCAACTTGTTCACCATTTGAACTGAAGTAATTGCACAAAATGAGTTCAGGAGAAAGTGCTGAGAAGACCTTTAGATCCAGGCTACAAGTACTCCTACTCAGCTGATCAACTAGCATTTTGTTAACAACAACAGGTTTAAAAACAACCATACCTCAATCTTAAAAGCCTATCCTGACAGGGTCTAATAAACACAGAAGCATCCTGAAAAATAATTACATTTGGAAGGTCCAGATTTTAATTGAAGATTAACAGCCTGCTTTTAAAGAGTAGTTAATTAGATAATTTAAAAAACACCTATTAAACTGTAATAGTAGAGAGATGAGACCAACCAGATTTTCCATGTTAAACACAAACTAAAAGAAATCAGGAACCACCTGCGAGATCTAATTTTTGCAGCCTAGCACATTTCAGCTACACCAAACGCTTTGTTTCTTCAGTTCTTGTAGCTGAAGCAGTCCTGTCTCAGATCGATATAGCATGCACCCCACAAACACCAGAAATTCAATAACCAAAAAATAATACTCTAAGAAGTGGTTTCACAAGCAATGTGTAATGAGAGGGGTCTATTCAGCAACAAGCAAGAATAACATGTCCTTATGGTGGTTTTAGTGACCACGGCTGGGAGGCGTAACTGCCAGTAAACCCTCCAGCTTCTGTAATGCTCAACTCCAGACTCACCACAGTATTCCCTGACACACTCTCTTCTGTGTTCTTTGTATCACATTACATGGCAACTGTCACAATCTATGTGAAGCAAGTGAAACATCTGTTCCTTCAGCAACACTTCCACTACTTTTCAGTTTAACTGTGTATCTTCCATTTCTTATGTAGCAGAACGAGAAAAAAAGAATCTTTTTATGTGTCAAAACAATCCTCTTCCCTTGTCTCCCCTCTCCACCTCACAACGCTCTCTCATATGAAGATTTTCTCCATGTTCCTAAAAAAAGCCTTCATTTTAACAAGGTAGCTTACGTTGTGGGTCTCTACGTATTTTGTACAATCAAGTGATAAATAGAGATTTTATTCTCCATGTGGTTTTTAGGCTTCCTGAAATACCTTTTCTTTATGGGGGAAGAAAAGCTAACCTAGCATGTGGGGCAGAAGTTTTCATGTAAAAGTCTGCATGGGATGTCCAGGCCCTTTTGTATATGCATATATGCCCTGATGCATGTGATAGGTCATCTCTACCCACTGAAAATTTCCCTAGACCCCCTGCAGCTGCCTTCTTTCTCACTCCATTAGAAAGTAATCTCAATGTGAGGCTGGGACATCCACTGTACTTGGATGAAACACTCCTCTACACGTTCTAACACAGAGCAGTGCCAACTGGTACTGCCTCTGACAACACACATTTACAGCAAATTATTTCGAATTCTTGCTATTTCTATCACCAAAATCTCTTTCTTCTCCAGCTGATAGCACCAAATATGTTGCTACCATGCAGTAACAGGAAAGCTGTTTCCTCAAGCCCTCTAACCAGAAATTATTTTCATATCAGAAAAATCTATTTATAATAAGCTATCAGGACTTTTGCACCTTCTTGCCCATTAACACACTTCCACAAATAAACCTCATTAGGAAATCAGTTAGCCCTTGGAAATCTAATACCATTTCAACTTTTACTGTACTGGTAACAAAGAAAATGAAACTGATGGAAAAGATAATTATCAAGAGATGCACTTCTTCAGAAAAACAAGTGGTCACAATCAGTGATGGGAACTGCACCTAATTTGGGGCACACTGTGGAATCTCTGCACAGAAAGGAAAGTAATATAACGTAAGTAAACATCCGTGGTTTTCTTTCTCAGTTATCAGAGTCCCTAGACTTCAGACCACATTACTGTAACAGAGCCTACATGGAATCTTGAAGGTCATACTGAAATTTCAGTTGGTGCAGCATGTTTATACAATAATCTTTCACAATAGGAGCATATTATATCTTTATTCCTGTATGATAATGGTTTCACATTCGTTACCTAGTACAGTACAAGACATTAATTTCAAAATACAAAAGAATTTTTAATCAATGAGTAGGCTTTGCAAAAAATTACAAAGTTTTATAAAGGTCACCTGCTTAAAAGATACTTTATAGTGGCTTCTGCATCACTGTTCTGAGATTCTTGGGTAGTTTGGGAACCTACATGCAGGTGAGTTCTTTCTTTCTAATTCAGCTTTGGAATACCATTGGAAAGCTATGACTCCAAAAGTTCTTTCAAACGGATGAAACTTTTTTTCCTCAAGTATCCAGCATGTAAACCATAATTCTTGGTGTGGAATAAAAAAACCCCAAAGGTAATTATCCTTCCTATTACTACATATTACAGACTGGGAAAGGTCAATTTTCTAAGTATCATGAAAAACCCTTTTACAGCACTGGTTAGTTAAGAGATAGAGACCCCAATTAAATAGGATGTCAGTCTTTGCCATCACTATCAAAGGTAGTCAGCACTTGTGTCACCCAAGACTTCTGAACCAAATACAAAGTAAGTAAAGCATTATTTTAATATACACACTCACTGAATCTCAACTTCTGTGATGCTTAATTCAACCAAGATTGATAATGGCTTCCACCCAGACTGCTGGTGAATCATTGGCAACACGTCAGAAGTTTCCAAAAGCAATCCTGCTCATTTCTCTTCATTTGCTTTAGCATGAGCACTTTTATATAATAATACATGTCTCAAGATGCCCCTAAATTAAACTCTGCCATATTAATGTCTGCAATTTCCAGATTTAAACGTCCATCTGTTCACTGGAACATTAGTTTTTTAAATTACCAGCATATAGCAATCCCATCAAAAACTTCTAAATTCTTTAGCTTTAAACTAAGCTAGTTTGGATACAAAGCTGACAAAAAACCTCACAAAAATAAACAACGAAACACCAGAAACCATAGAAGTCACTTCCCACTTATCTTGATGAAGGTTCCTGCAGCTCATAAGCGAGTGACAAACTCAAGTCTCTGATTGTCAAAACAGACTGCTGTGATGGTACCTGCCTTTCTAAATTTCCCTCCAAGCAGCCTGTCAGGCTGTATGCTTTGACAGACCCTTTTCTAGGACAGAAGGCAAAGCTATAAAGCTATCACTTGGAAAGGAAAAGGTGCCTGATAAGGTCTGCTCCTATTTATGTTAGTGGGAACCATAATTTCATTTTCAGCATTGTGTATTAACGCACCAAAGAAAGACGTGATGCTCCTGGTGAAACTTAGAAACTGGCAATAATATACAGACTGCTCCTGAATACAGGTTATTTACATAGCTATGAAGTCCCATATTAGCTTCACTGACTTCAAACACAGTAATAAAGATACTTATAGCTGACAAAATTAACGACTTCCACATTCTTATAAGCCTGAAAGAAGTAAGAAAAGGTAAGTTTAGGAATACATTAACTTCTGCCTCATAGTATTCCTGTGTTATCTCACAATTCTATAGCCATATAGTGTGAAGAGAGTATAAATACTGAGTTTAACAGCTGCATTTCTCTTCCAGCAGAGTCATTAAATGACAGCATTGCTACACACCAGTTACAACGATTAAAGCAGCTGAGCCACAATCTAAGTTACTTTGAACCTTTTAGGTATTTTTGCAAATTTTTAATTTTTCCCCCACTTCAGCCATTTTCAATATGGCAAAAACATACAGAAAACCGTAGCTTCTGCCGGAGGAACAAATGATTTGTGACTTGTACTAGACTGAAATTTATAAAAATAAGAGATACACTCTGGAGAAAAAGGCATGCGGAGGAAAACAAAACGTTTCTAAGAAAAAAAAAAAACCTGCAACAGTTCCCTGGTTTAAAACAGGACAGGCCTCACAATAGCTTTTGAGGACAAAACCTGACACCAGGACATTCCCAACCATCACAGCAAATTAAAACCCAGCTATACGAACACCGCACCCCCGGCATGGAACCCTACCCACTCTGTGGGTGCAATCCAACAGCCAAAACAATACCAGGGTGGAAAAAGTAGCGCAAATCAGGAAGATCCTGTGCGGTTTCACCATTGTTTGTCCCCACGCAGAGGGAGCCGGGGCCACCTCGCTCTTCACTCAGGCACAACAGACAAAAGAGCCACAACCCAGGGCGGAGAAGTGTCCTGGGGACGGGTAGGGCTCTGTCATTATTTTCCCTCCGTCTCTGTTGTTCAACGCGACACAACGCGATGAGTTTTCTCACGCAGAGGCACGCAGAACCCCTGGAAAAAAACAACAGCCGGCAGAGGGGACACACAAAAGCCGCCTGCCCCCCGGCCGCCGCAGCCTGAGGCAATACCATCTCTCCCCACCCCCAGCCAGACCCAGTCCGTCTCCGCCTCCCCCGTACTGGGCGCGGCGACCCGCGATCCTTCCCCACCTGCCCGGGGCGTTCGGAAATCGCGCCCGGCAGGAGTCTGAAGCTTGGCGAGGCACAGAGTCACAAAATTGTTAGAAGTAGAAAGCACCTCTGGAGATCATCTCGTCCAAGCGTCCGCCCCTCCGCCTCCTTCCTCGGCAAGGTGGGTAGAGTTCTCCCGCCCTATTGTTCCCCGTACCCCGCGGCGGAGGCGGCGCACTCACCACGCGGGCCGGGCTTCCTGCAGCGCCCACCGGCCCCCTCAGCTCCGGCACACCGGGGGTGCCACAGCGCCCTGCTGCTGCCGCTCCTCCAGCAGTATCCGCAGGCCCCGCGGCAGCGCCGCCATCGCCCGCCGCCGCCCCGCTGCCACTCCAGCAGCGGCCATCTTGTGCGTCGACTGCTCCTCTCACGGCCCGCCCTCCCTCCTTCCTTCCCTCCTTCCTTCCCTCCCTCCTTCCTTCCTTCCTTCCTTCCTTCCTTCCTTCCTTCCTTCCTTCCTTCCTTCCTTCCTTCCTTCCTTCCTTCCTTCCTTCCTTCCTTCCTTCCTTCCTTCCTTACTTCCTTCCTTACTTCCTTCCTTCCTCCCTCCCCCCCTCCCTCACCGCACTGCCCGCCCTTTCCTGCGCCCGCCTTCCCCCGCAGCCGGCGCGGGGCGGGATGGGACGGGACGGGACGGGGCGGGGAGAAATAGCCCAGTCACGGACGGGAGTCTATGAGGAGTCCCTAGGGGCAGGACGGGGTGGGGAAGCTATCGCCCGTCTCGGGGAGGGTACCTCGCGCTCCGTCAGGGACGATCTCAAATCTCCGCTGCCTTCCTCCTTTTAGGTGGGGTATTTTTACCCTCTCTCACCTTCTCTTGTCATAGTTAGCGGGCTAAGGAGTGGAGGTCGAGGCTTTTCAAACACGGAGTGGCTCCTGAGGGGCGCTCTGTGTTTTGGAGCTTCCTGAGCCCCCGCCCGCCATTTTCTCTCCCTCAGGAGCCTCTGTTGGCGAACCCTGCGGTTCCCTTCATCTTGCCCCCTGCGGTTGCCTCGTGCCATCACATCTTACTGTTTCAAGCCGGTTACTTTTCATACTTCAGGGACAAATTAAGTTTTACACTTCCGTGGCCGTGCAGGGCAAAGCTTTCGGGTTTTTCCCCGCCAGTCCCGAGGGCAAAAGGTAGAGGTGCGCTCGCTGCTGGAGAAGGTCCGCTGTAGCTTTATATGCTGCAGGACACACTTAAATCATCCTCAGCTTTAACCAACACCACTGGTAAGATGGTTGGGGACCCACCAAGCTATCCTGTATCACAGTCAGAAGTAGTTGGGATACTGAAGAAATTTTAAAACGCAATTATTGAATGTCTTGCAGTCATTTGACTTGCAGCATTTACTGAACATGTACTGACTGACAGTTTTAAATTGTTACAAGAGCTAATTATTTAGCATCAGGATGTTTCAAGGTAATCTCGACTTGATGCCCATTTATGAATATGGTATAAAATACTAAGGAATTTAGCCATATTTAAATTACAGACCAAAAATGGTATTCAGTGGTCCCGTTTTATTGCCCATATATTTTATCATGTCTATGCCCAGCTAGAGGCTCTGTGGGATCAATCCTGGTGTGATAACATTGTGCAGGATGCTGTGCAGGGAATCCCTGCATTTCTATTTTCCTTTCGTAACACTGTGAGGAGCACACAGTGTATTATTGTCAGTCTAACATCTGAAGTGCAGCATTGCATGACCTGGAAATACAACTTAAATAGAACATCATCAAGTCAGAAGTAGCCATGCCTGGAGCCGGGGACTCGAGAGACCGTCCTGCAAAAGGAAGCTGAGTTGTGACATGCAGACAGAAGACGGAACTTCCTACACACGGGGAAAAACTATGTAGCTCAAGGTTACTCTTCAGCTCCTATTTTTGACTCTTGTACCGATCACAGGCAGATTTTCATTAACTTTACAAGAAATGTGGTGGTAGTAACTAAAAGTGCTATCTGTTTTACTAAAGAAATCATCTCTGTTATTGAGCTTTTCCACCAAAACAACCTTCATGTTTATCAAGGATCAGTGCTTAAATAAAATAATATTAAGAAAAGCTATTAATTTCTGAAAACAGAGTTTTCTAGCCACAGTCACAGGCATTTGAGATCTTACAAATACAGAAGATTAAGCTATTTACAAAGACCACCTTTGACTTAGCAAGAGCTTTACTATGAGCTAGAAAAGAAGTGTAAATTGGAAATGTCCAAGGCCAGATTGGACAGGGCTTGGAGCAACCTGGTCCAGTGGAAGCTGTCCCTGCCTATGGCAGGGTTTGAAACAAGACGAGCTTTAACATCCTTCCAACCCAAAGCAGTCTGATGTTCTATACCAAGAAGCTTTTCAATCAGCAATTGCCATCTTTTGCAGACTCCTCTTTAAATGTTACAGTAGAAATGTGAACCTTATTGGAGTTGTCAGTATCCTAATTAGAAGCAGAAGATGGCATTAGGAATAGCTAAAATGAAAGGTGTTCTTTGCAACCTTGGTTTAAAGTCACAGAAGCTGGAAATAGTCAGGGCCTGAGGACATTCGGTTACTTCCTAGTTTCTAGCAAGTGACTGTACAGTATTCTGATGTTCTGTTCAGTCTGGCTTTTAATACTCTAGCTTGGGGACTTCTACCACTTTCTCTTTTGGTTCCTGTATTGTGGAAAGGTTTCATTGTTCATGTAGCTTATGTTTTTCCTCAACTTTTAATTCCATTACCATTATGAACATGCTAACGATAATTTTCAGTATTACAGCATAGGTTACCACAGCACTACACTGTTGAAATTTAAAGAAGTGGGATATTAAATGACCTATGGTTCTTATTATGTAACACTGCACAGATGAGCACTTTAATTCTCAAACCCCACTTTAGACTTCCATCAGAGTCAGATTTTTCTAATGTTTATTCTTTATTATGTTTTCCCAAAGCTCAGAAATTTGTAGATGAGCTTGTTCTCTTCTTGGGAACTGATCCCACTAGATAGCATAGATTATTTGTAGTGTCTGCTTTCCCCAGTTAAGCAGCATTTCTTCCTGCATGATACACTATTACCGCAAGCCTGGTTCCTACGGTATATCACCATGTCCCGCAGCCATAGGGAGGAGGAGGAGAAGAAGATCCAGCAGGCAGGAATTGCGCAGCAAGATTGATTCATTTAATTATTTTACAAACTCTTTTATAGACTCTTTTCTTCATAGTCTAATTGGACAAAGGACCAGCCACCCCTTGGGGGTGATTGGCTAAAATCCTAAAACATCCATTGTCAACATATTTTTCTACTATACCATAAACAAGACTTTTCAAGGTTGCAGGTGTCTTGGTTGTTTACATTCCCTGCTACCTCTTCTGTGAGAGAGAAAAGTCTCTCAGGACTTAGAAAATAACAAGAAAATCCTCACTAGCAACATTTTTGTACCTACAATTCCCCCTTTTTGTTTTATAAGATAACAACTCTACAATTAATCCTAAATAGAAATCTACATCAGTTATTAATTCTAAATATGTCCTTAAGGCTTCTACTATCTAACTGCATAACAAGGAATTTAAAGTTCAGTCTCTGCTCGTAGAAGGACCATCTGCCTGATGGTTGACATCCTGGTCATCATCAGAAGAGTCATTAGGCTGATGATCTACATTCTGGTGGCCATTTGGATGGTTGACGTGCTGGTCATCATTTGGAGGTTGCCTGTTCTGCCTCTGGTGCTGTAGGTCAGGGTGAACACATTTTGAAGGTAGCCACCTGTAAGAGACGGTCCGAAGATCCCTCATCTGCCTCACGATCATCGCCGAGGACAGAGACTGAACACAGGAGTCCTGGCCTGGCTGAGGTGGAATGTCTGCCAAGTGTTGCCTACGGGTGTGCCCGCTGGGAACTGGTACGCATTCCCGAGGAAAATTAGTGCAGGTCGCAATGGACTGCGCCGTTCTTGCTGCCCAGGGGGAAGGACTGCGCTGAAGTGGAAAGGAACGACCTGTCCTGCACACCTGTCTTGTGCGTCTGTCCTGTACCTGTTTCCCAAAGCAAAGGACCCCATAACAATAGCTGTAGATTTCCCAACCTCTTGGCCAGTTGCCCCTCGCTTCTGAAAAGGACTATAAAGGGACTTTCTAAAATAATCAAGTCGGAGATCTCCCCACGGAAAGAGGATGAATCTATTGGCGGAAGACCACGAGGACTTCGTCTCATCCGTTGGTAGCTATTGCCCCCTCTTTTTCTTCCTCTCTACTTTGTGTTTCTTTCTCTCTCTCTCTTTCTCTCTTCTATTGCATTACTGTGTTGTGGGCACTTAATAAAGGTGTACTGTTTTGATTAAAACTGAAATCTCTTGTGTCCCTTTACACTCTGAGATTGATAAACGAACCATCACGACCCCGCTTGCATTAGCGGATCGTGACATTAAACTGGCGTCACGGACAGGATCTGACAGACAGAAGGGGTTGCAAGGTTGTGTGTAGTCTGTAATAGGGGAAGGACGTTTCACTCCAGCCGCACCTAGCCCGACACCCCGAAAAGGGTGAGCGGTGTCTAGAAAGCAAGGGGGGTGACTCGAATTTCCCACAAACTGCACACGCCTAGGTGAAAAGCACCCCATACTCAGTTGAGGGCTCTGTCTTCAGATTTTTCGCATAAGATCTCTTAGTGTAAAAGGGGGAACTGTGTTTTTTGGTGTGTGCATGAATTTGGACTGCTTGGTGTAGTGAAGAGACAACCATAAGTAACTTAAGGAGTACCTCCCAAGCAGATTTGGTCTCTTCACCCACCCAGGGAAGCAAAGGGAGACACAGTGAAGCTGTGTGTGTCGCAGTGTGTAATTAAATTTTTTACCTCCCTGTGGTGGTTTTGATCCCTTCATAAAATGACTGAAAACCCCAGTGCAAAAGTTAAAGCTGCGTTTTATGCTCTGCTAGCAAAACATAATGCCCGTCCCTCTCCGGGAGGGGAAGAATGGGCTCAAAATAACTGGTTTAATTTGGATTATGTGACTGATAGAGTATGTTCTTTACAACATGAGACTAGATTTAAATTTGGCCAAAATAAAACCATAATCTGCTCTGTTTTAGGGGCATGCCTTGCGGCACCTATAGATCATCGCTTAAAGCGATGTACTGAGGAGAAAGCAATCATAGATTCCCTTCAAAACCTAGTGGAGATTTTACAGAAACAATTAGATGAAGAGAAGAATAAAAACCATTGCTAGAGGCTGCTTTAAAAGAGGAATATTCTAGAAATTCAAAGAATAATGACTCACCAAAAGAGACAGAGGAAAAGGAAATTCCTCACATTAACCAAATATACCCCCAGAAAGAATTAATACTAGTGAAAAATTGTGGGGAAAACTGCTGCCCTCGTATGAGACCTCTGATTAAAACAGAATATAATTATATCAATGACGAGGATTTTGAACCGCATATCACCACTAAACAAATACCATACACTGCTGTTGAATTGGCTAGATTAGAAAAGGAGTATGGGCGGCTCCCCCACAAATCTGAGACAGAATATGTCTTCCGAGTGTCTCTCACCGGAGGAGACCAAATTCAATTGACTGAACAAGAGGCCAGTGGATACTGGGGACATGGAGTTTTCTTGACAACAGGAGACAAACGTGGCACATGGTCCCTGACTCAGCGTGCAGCTTTCTGGGCCGGGGGACTCAATCCTTTAGAAAGGGGAGACCCTTTAGCTATAGTTGGTACCCCCAATCAACTCCTAGAAAGTGTCCACAAAGCTGCCTGTTTGCAAATGATCTATGAAAGGAAATTAACTCCTGGATATGAATCCCCCATGCAATTACCTGTTAAACCTGAACTAATGACCCCTTTAATTCGAGGCCTTCCAGAATCACTCAAACCTACAGCAACTGTCCTTCAAAAAACCATAGCAGCTGTAGGTCCCGTAGAAAGGCTAGATAGATTCCTTGGAAACCTGAGCGACCAAACTGGATCTACCGATCCTGGGTTTACTCCATATTCAACCCCCTCTCAGCCGCCAGGTTCACAATCGAATTCACCTGCCGGTGATCGCAAAGTTTGGACATGGAGTGAAGTTGCAGAAGATCTGATTAATTACAGTAGAAAATATGGACCTATAAAAATCCCAGAGGAAAAATCAGACAAAACAAAAGGTGTCAGGTACATTCGGGCTCCTCATAGCGAAAAGCCAGAGAATGTAAAACAGATCTCAAACCGTCAGCATTGGTAGTTATTAGGTATCAAAAAGGGGGTCCCCAGAGATGTGATGGATGGCTTACCCCTTGATAAATTGAGTAAGGTAGTGTCTAACTGGCCCTGCCGAAAACCCATTCTACCAAATCCGTCAGTTCAACCCAGTGCACCCCTCCTCCCTCAGAATCTGGGCAGTGAGCCAAAACAACCTCTCCCTCAAAACCAGGGAAACTAGACCCTTCGTCTCTTGTCAGTGGGCGAAGAGACGGAGCATGTGTATACCTGAGAAGGCTCACTAAAAATAAAACAGAAGATACAATAGTCACAGCTATTACAGGCCCTAAACGGGCACCTGTAACTTTTCTGATTGACACTGGGGCACAAATTTCTGCGCTGACAAAGAAAGATGCCCAGAGGTGTGGAATTGTCCCAACAAAGAACCAATATTGTGTTTTAAATGCCTTGGGAATGACAGAATCTATGAATGTGGCCCTAGTCAAGCTCATTTTGCCTGGAGAGGAAAATCAACTCTCTATTAATATGGTGATTGGACATATCCCAACCAATCTATTAGGGATGAATGCCCTCGTTGGGAGGCAGTGGGAGGACTCAGAGGGTCTTCTGTGGTCTTTCGGCATACCACGTTTTAACATCAGACTGCTCCAAGCCGCACCCTCCCTACCATTCAGCAAAGTAACTAATGTGAAACAGTACCCCCTCCCCCTGGATGCCAAAGAGGGCATCAAGCCAATGATACAGGAGCTGTGAGAACAAGGAGTAATAGTTAATACTCATTCTCCTTTTAATTCTCTAGTGTGGCCAGTACGAAAGCCTAATGGGAAGTGGAGGCTGACCATAGATTTTCATAGGCTAAATGCCAACACAGACCCTCTCACAGCAGCCGTCCCAAATTTGGCAGAATTAATAACATTGATTCAAGAAAAGGCTCATTCAATCATGGCAACTATAGATGTCAAAGACATGTTTTTTATGATACCTTTACAGCCAGAAGATATGGACCGTTTCCCTTTCACATGGGAAGGTCAGCAATACACTTTCACTAGGCTTCCCCAAGGGTACAAACATTCCCCCACCCTGGCTCATCACACTTTAGCCCAAGAGTTAGAAAAAATACCCAAAGCTGACAATGTGACTGTTTATCAATACATTGATGATATCCTTGTGGGAGGAGATGAAATAGAAGAAGTGAGAGATACCCAACAGAGAATAATCTCCCACTTAGAAAGCCTTGATTTGCAAATTCCCTCAGAAAAAATCCAAAATCCGTCACATGAAGTGAAATTTTTGGGAATTTGGTGGAAAGGAGGTATGACATGTATCCCACCTAATAACCCTAACCTCTTTAGATCAGACTAAAATGCCTGAATCCAAAAAAGATCTCCAACATGCTTTAGGATTATTAGTGTTCTGGAGAAAACACATCCCAGATTTTTCCATAATTGCCAGACCTCTTTATAACTTGTTAAGAAAAGGGATAAAATGGGAATGGACTGCTTCTCAAGAAGAAGCATTGCAATTGTTGATTTTTGAAGCAACAGCTCACCAAGCCCTGGGCCCTATTCACCCTACAGATCCTTTCCAGGTGGAATGGGGATTTGCCTCCTCAGGGCTGTCAGTACACATATGGCAGCGGGGTCCTGAGGGTGCAACGTGGCCTGTTGGTTTTTACTCCTGTGGCTTTAAGGATGCTGAAAAAAAGGTACACTACCTGGGATAAAGGATTGTTTGTGGTTAGCTTAGCTCTCATAGAAGTGGAGAAGATTGCACAACAACAACCAATTGTTTTGAGAGGCCCTTTCAAAGTTATTAAGGCAGTCTCTACTGGGACCCCCCCACCTGACGGGGTGGCCCAGAGGGCCTCAGTAAGGAAGTGGTATGCTCAGATTGAACATTATTGTAGCATCTTCTCAGTAACTGAAGGAGCTGTAAAAAATCTGGCAATCCAAGAGACTGAAAACTTGAGTAGCAGCCAGGACAAACCTCCCTCAGTCATTAAAGTAGCCCCTCCTTTTTCCCCCGAACAGTCAGCAAATTCTTGGTTTACGGATGCTTCTGCCAAGCGAGAAGGAAAGGTGTGGAAGTACAAGGCTGTAGCCCTCCACACCTCCTCAGGTGAACGAATTATCACAGAGGGGGAAGGCAGCGCCCAAGTTGGCGAGCTGATAGCTGTTTGGAGTGTTTTCCAACGTGAGGCACAGAATACTTCTCTTGTCTGTATCTACACCGATTCCTATGCTGTGTTTAAGGGATGGACTGAGTGGCTTCCTTTTTGGCAGCAAAATGACTGGGAAGTTAACAGAATCCCAGTATGGCAAAAGGAAAAGTGGCAAGAAATTCTAAATATTGCAAGTCAAGGGAATTTTGCCGTGGGGTGGGTAGCCTCTCACCAGACAGATGGAAATCCAGCAGGAGAGTGGAATAATAAAGCTGATGAATTAGCAAGACTAAGTCCTTTGAAAAAGGATCAGATTACAGAGGACTGGGAGCACTTATTAGAATGGTTGCATGTAAAAAGACAACACACAGGTGCAAAAGATTTGTACAAAGAAGCCCTTGCTTGCGGTTGGCCTGTTACTAGAGAAATGTGTAAAACATGCATATCAGCCTGTGAACAATGCCGCAGACAGCTAGAAAGACACCCTTTGGAAGATGACCCTCTGCATTTAAGAAAGGGTAAAGGCTTATGGGATGCGTGGCAGGTAGATTATATTGGCCCCTTTAAAAAGTCAGGAGGTAAACACTTCGTGCTGGTAGGAGTAGAGATTATATCTGGGTTAGTCCAGGCCGATGCCTTTAAAAGAGCTACAGGAGATAACACTGTCAAAGCATTGCAGGGATGGTTTGGAACTTTCCCAGAACCCCAAGAAATTCAGTCTGATAATGGGTCTCACTTTACTGCCAAAGTTGTACAGGACTGGGCAAAAAGTGAAGGGATTAAATGGACTTTCCACACCCCTTACTACCCTCAAGCTAACGGCATTGTAGAAAGGACCAATGGTCTCTTGAAACGACTTCTGAAACCACAGGAGGGAAATTGGGATGTTCGGCTATGGGAAGCTGTGAAAGGTGTGAATGATAGATGGGGGGTAAACGGGTGTCCTAAAATCACTGCCTTTTGCCCAACAGCTCCAAGCACAATTCCTTCACTACAGGGACTTAATGATCCCAAGAACCCTGCACACTACCCTGGACAACCTGTTTTAGTAGACCTCCCTACTGTAGGAGAAGTACCACTAGTGCTAAAAAGCCCTCTTAATAAAGATGCATGGGTAGCCTCTGATGCCCTAGGGAGAGAGCATCGGATACATACACGCTGGATAATTCCATCATTCTAACTTTCTGCCTTTGGTGGCAGGCTCTGTTTGTGTTTGCTTTTCACAGAAGAACTCCGAGGGACATGAAGAATCCGGCACAGTCCCTTAAACAAGTCAAATTGCTGATGCAAAACAATGTCTCAGAAGTTCAGCCAGCTTGTTCACCTTTTCTGCAAACTTCCTTCAAGGGGTGGACAACCTGGCTGCGAAAGGGAACCCTTCTAAGAAACGAACGCAAAGGGACATAACCGATGTTGTGGGAACAGGATTGGGAATCTTAAATAGTCTTGATTCAGAAGTACTAATGAATAAATTGGCTGCCACAACTACAGATTTGACTAAAATACAACAACCACTGCAGTCATCCCTATTAGCCTTGGGAAGCCATCAGTGGTTGTTATCAAACGTATTACCAAATTGGGAAAAGGTAAATGTGAATGACCACAAATTAATAATTGACGCACTCGATGCTACACAAAGCAACATTTCTTTGGCTCTCAGCTGCGTCCAGGCTCAATTATGGATGCAGTCAGTTGCTGCCTCAATTATAAGAGAAGGCGAAGAAGGCACTTTTCCTACTGAAATTTGGAAAATAATCTGGGACAGTGCCACTGATTTTGAAAGAGAATTCCAATCCTGGTGGAACTTAGTAAATTTTACCTACGATCCCATCACAAACACAGCCACAGCCTTTGTACTGACCAGACGTAATGCTTCAGTGCATTTGATATTCCCTGTCATTGCATTAGGGCTGAACCATGATGGAGCTATTCTCTATCCTTTCGAGCATAGAGAATGGGCCCGTCAAATTGGTGAGAAGTGGCAAACTGTTAATTTAGAAACTTGTATTGTCCGAGAACGACAAGGGTTCATCTGTGAAAGTAATGCGATTAGAGCTCAAGACATTTGTTTAGATATAGAACAAAATATCTGTCATTTTGAAATTCATCCTAACGAGATTCCTGAAACAGTGCTTGTCTATATAGGTAATGGATGTGCATGCTTAAGAACTGCTTGTGATAAAGTATTTGTAGAAAATTTAGTAGTAGATACAAAAAATCATTCAAATTTTTGTGTTTGTAACTTTACTAAAATCATAGGATGTGATTTTTCATATTTAGTCCCAGTTACTTCTTATCACCTTTTACAGTCCAATTACACACTGATCCACCAATTATTGCCTACCCCCATTGGGATGAACCTTACTTTGCTAAAGTAATTGTTGCTTCACCAAGATTTAATTGAAATTTTGGAAAAGGTCAAGAAAAATGGACAGAAAACCTTGGTAACTGTTCATCACAATGTGAAAGAAATACATCGTGCTCTAGAAAGGGTAAAGAAAGATGCTGAACACGGGTGGTGGGATACTCTTTTTGGGTGGTCACCTACTGCTACAGGTGTCCCAAACAAATTGTGTCATCCCATCATTGTTCTCTTGATTTTGGTTTTGATTGGTTTTGCTTTATCAGCAGTCTTATACATCATGAATTGGAGAATGATGAAACGGTTAACACAGCTGACATCTATAATAGATGTCCACAGTTTGGCCAATACCCCATCCACTGTAGACATACCCAAGGTTATTGACATGAGACGAACTACACGAGTATTAAAATAAGATGTGATAAGAAATTAGAGGTATTTTGATTAAAAAATTATATGTGTATTCTGATTTCAAATTATTTATTTCCTTCTTTTTTGTTTCCTTCTTTTTCTTTTCTTTTCTTTTCTTTACCTTCCTTTCTTATGTTCTCTACCCCTTTTCCGGGATATGCTACCAACAGTGACGAGTCCTGAAGACTTTGCAATAACACTACAAAATCGTGCTAATAGAGCTCTCCTGACGACAATCGTGAGTCACGGGGTGGTGTAAGAGACGGTCCGAAGATCCCTCATCTGCCTCACGATCATCGCCGAGGACAGAGACTGAACACAGGAGTCCTGGCCTGGCTGAGGTGGAATGTCTGCCAAGTGTTGCCTACGGGTGTGCCCGCTGGGAACTGGTATGCATTCCTGAGGAAAATTAGTGCAGGTCGCAATGGACTGCGCCGTTCTTGCTGCCCAGGGGGAAGGACTGCGCTGAAGCGGAAAGGAACGACCTGTCCTGCACACCTGTCTTGTGCGTCTGTCCTGTACCTGTTTCCCAAAGCAAAGGACCCCATAACAATAGCTGTAGATTTCCCAACCTCTTGGCCAGTTGCCCCTCGCTTCTGAAAAGGACTATAAAGGGACTTTCTAAAATAATCAAGTCGGAGATCTCCCCACGGAAAGAAGATGAATCTATTGGCGGAAGACCACGAGGACTTCGTCTCATCCGTTGGTAGCTATTGCCCCCTCTTTTTCTTCCTCTCTACTTTGTGTTTCTTTCTCTCTCTCTCTTTCTCTCTTCTATTGCATTACTGTGTTGTGGGCACTTAATAAAGGTGCACTGTTTTGATTAAAACTGAAATCTCTTGTGTCCCTTTACACTCTGAGTTCGATAAACGAACCATCACGACCCCGCTTGCATTAGCGGATCGTGACACCACCATACCCCAGTATATGTGGAAACGCAAGCAACGATAAGCTCATGAGGGCCTTCCCACTGCTTAGTGAGTAAATTCCGCACCCAGACTTTTGCCCGGGGCAGTTGTCTCTTGCCTGCAGACTGCAATGAGAGAAAATGATTCAGAATAACAGGATTATTTGAATTTTGTGGTACTGTAAGGTGATCAATTGTATACAAAGCTACTCGGCTCTGTGGGGTTTCTCCATGCATTCCCCTTTTCTGTTTGCTCAAAACACGCTTCAAGGTACCATGAGCGTGTTCAACAATGGCTTGGCCAGTAGGAGAATGTGGGATACCAAAGGTATGGTCTACACCCCATAGGTGTAAAAACTGCCGCATCTTCTCCGAGGCGTAGGCAGGACCATCATCAGTTTTCACAGAAGCTGGCACGCCCAGGACTGAGAAAGCCAATTTCCAATGGGCAATGACATCACGGCCCTTCTCTCCAGTGTGAGCAGTAGCCCACATAGCCGAGGAGAAAAGTGTCAATAGACATGTGCACATATTTCAGCCGACCAAATTCAGGGATGTGAGTTACATCCGTTTGCCAAATCTGCAAGGCTTTTAGCCTTCTGGGGTTTACACCGGCAAAGGCGCAGCGAGTCCATGACAGTCAGCACAAGCGCTGACAATGTCGCGCGCCTCGGTTGGCGTTAAATGAAACTGCTTCTGCAGGGTATGTGCACTTTGATGGAAGAAACCGTGCGATGCCTTGGCTTGTGCAATTTTGTCAGGCTGAGGCCCTACCCACGAAGGGTTGGCCAGCCTGTCAGCCCTGGCATTGCCTTCTGTTAGAAACCCTGGTAAATTGGTGTGGCTTTGAATGTGCAGAATGTAATACGGATGCACTCGAGCCTGAATTGCAGACCACAAGGTTTGCAACAGCAAAAACAGAGCCACATTGTTCACCTCCTTCAGAAGTGAACAATCTAAGCGTTGGGTGATAGCTGCTACATAAGCAGAGTCAGTAACCAAATTCAAAGGTTCCTGTGAGAATCGCTGAAAAGCCATGGTAACAGCCCTTAATTCAACTAACTGAGCAGAGTCTGACTCGGACTGGTGTGTTAATGAACCACCTCAAAGGCAGCGTAGGATACTGTGCGCCCTTACACACAGTGACCCCTGCTAAAATTTGTCCCAATCCGTACGCCCCAAGCTGCCAACACATACCGTCCCCAGAGGTTACAGGAAGTGGTAGCACCATAAGGCCTAATTGTAGCTGTGTGCCCCTCTGAGTCTTTCACCATCACAGGCCATTCGTTTAAATAGCTCTGTGTGGTTCCTCCTAATCCTGCAATGGCCAATCCCACGGGGGCTAAAGGCCATGAGGGAGGCCACGCAGAGAAGGAGATGATAGTTACATCAGCACCTGTATCAATCAAACCTCGAAGCTGAATCCGGAGCAGACGGGCGTTCAGCAGGATCAGGTTACATGTCATCTGTGGCCTTTAGTCAGAGATGTCTGCAGTCCAGAAGGCCTGTGGAAGTCCCGTAGATCCACTGCCGTTATCTTCATGAGTTTGTTGCTCTATTCTGGTGACACAAGACTTAAAAGGCTCTAATTTAGCAAGGCAGGTCTTTTCAGGAATAGTTACAGGGGGTTTTTGCGTGGAGACCATAGCGCAAATCTGACCTTTAAAGTCAGCGTCAATAACTCCTGAGTGCACTAAGATTCCTTGATGGGCAACATCAGGTTTTCCCACCAGCATTGCACTGGATCCCTGGGCTAAGGGTCCATATGCATCCAAGGGAACCTTATAAATACCGCTAGAGTCTACGACTGCGGCTGCCGTGTGGACGTCAAAACCGTCTGATCCCTGGGTGCCGTCTCTAGGGTGGCAGAGTAGGCCTGCGCCTGTACCTGTGCCACTCTCTGGGGGAGCGACTGCATCGGAGAGCAATTCCCCCTCCTTGCACCCCGGCGGAAGTTTCCCTGCAACAGCCGACCATCGGCATGAGTCTGGGATCTACAGTAGCCCGTACAATGCCCTGGCCTGCCACACGTCTTGCACTGGTGGATCGGTGTGTTCTCTTTTTGTCTCGGCTTAGGCCGCTTCCATGTCTTCACCTGTTTTGGTGGCTTTGGTTCACGACCAGAAGATGCGTGAACAGGCTGCATGAACGCGGCCAAAGCAGACCTTTTCTGGTTCCCAGATCCCAGGCTTCGACCATGTCTGTTACCTCAGGATCCTCTGGTAAGGCATCTATGATTTTTCTGCACTCTTCATTTGCGTTATCTCTCACTAACTGCCTTAACAACAACTGTCTTAACCCGTCATCCTCAAACTGCTTCTCGAGAGAAGCAGCGACTTTCTCTACAAAGGAGAGGAATGACTCTGATTTGCCTTGAACTATTTCAGTAGACCACTTTCTGGGCACAGACAACTCTATGGTTTTCAACAGGCCAGCCATGTCGACCTGTTGAGCTTGCTGCAGGACGCTAGAGGACAAGTTACCCTGTAGACTGGGATCAGAGAAAGGACCAGTCCCCATCAAAGCATCCACTCCTGCTGTCCGTCTAGGATCAGCAGCAGGGAGCTGCATATTCGCTAATGCAGCCTTGCCAGCCAGCTTTCTCCAGGTTTTCTCAAAAACTGTAAATTGTACAGGTTGAAATAGAATTTGACCTAAGTGTCTGATATCAAATGGAGAAAGCAAATCTGTATTTATTACCCTTATTATCTGCATAACCTCAGCAGAACCTAGCCCATATTGTGCCACCTTGGACTGGAGGTCCTGGGCAACTTTCCATGCAATTACCTCATGCTTGTCATGCTCCCCTGAATCTGGGAGAGCCTTATACACTGGGAAAGCTTGGATCTCCCCTTTAGAGGAAGCACTACCATCCTGAACTTCTGGCACAGCCTGCGGATGGAGTGTAACAGCTCCCCGGTTACCCCCAGAATCCTCAGATCTATTTGGCATTCCAAGGGTTTCTAATAACCTCCAGTCACCCTCCTCCAATGCTCGCATCTTAACAGACTCTATGAAGCGATTATAATGCATTGGACGCACTGTTACAGTGCAGTCCTGAAAGGTCCAGGGGCGAGACCGGCGCAGCCTTTTTCTTCGCCGTGCAGCTACAGCCGCCTGACAACCTGGGGCCAGAACCTCATCTGCCTCACTGCCTGACGAGGAATCATCAGGCAAAGGCAACTTTGGGGTGCTGGGAGTGAACAGAAATGAATGGAGAGGGGTACTTTGGCTAAGTTTGCTAGAGCCAGAACAGACAGGACAGACTGCAGTTGGCTGTGCGGCAGTTTTTACAGCAGTTTCTTTACAGGAGGCCGTCTTGGCCAGTCCTGACCGAGCCGGTACTGAAGCTGCTGCCACCGTCTCTGGGGCTACAGCTGCTCTTGGCGCCGCGCCCGGTGATGCATCCGGCGCCGTGCATGGCGCCGCACTCGGTGCCACGCTTGTCTCTCGCACAGCAGCTGCGTTCGGCACTGTTGCCGCTTCCGCTGCTGTTTCGTTCTCTCTGGCCGCGCTCGGCGCCACTGCCTCTGGCCTGCGCTCTGCGGACGCGCACGGCTCTGCCGCTGCTGGCCCGTTCTCTGTGGTCGTGCCCTGCGCCTCCACCCCTGCCCGCTGCTCCGCAGCCACCGTCTCTGGCTGCGTCTCCGCAGCCACCGCCGCTTCTGGGTTCGCCCGCGACAGCGCTGCTTCTGGGTTCGCCGCCGGCCTCGCCATTTCTTGGCTCAGAGCCGCGTCTCCTGTGGCTGCATAACCTGTCATTCGTTTACCATATCTCATGAAGCTGCTTCTGTCTGTAAACAGCTCCCAGTCTGGATTTTCTAGCGGCACATCCTTCAGGTCTGGTCTGCTGGAATAGACCTCCTTGATTGTCTGCAAACAGTCATGCTCAGGCACATCGTCAGTCAAGGTAGAGGACAGAAATATGGCAGGGTTAACAACAGAAGTTGTTTTCAGGGTAACATCATCCTGTTCCAACAGCAGTGACTGATATCTAAGCATTTGGTTGCCGGACAGCCGATGTCCTCCTTTCTGTTTCAGTACTGCTGCTACTGCATGTGGCACATACACTACAATATGTTGTCCAAGGGTGAGTTTCTGGGCCTCTTGAATCAGGATGACAGTAGCTGTCACGGCCCTCAAACACCCAGGCCACCCTTGGCTAACATTGTCTAGCTGTTTGGAAAAGTACACCACAGCCCTCCATTGGCTTCTGAGGCACTGTGCTAAATACACCCAGTGGCACATTAAGTCTCTCATATGTAAAAAGTTCAAAAGGCTTAGTCAACTCTGGTAAGCCCAGTGCTGGAGCTGACATTAAAGTGTTTCAGCTGTTTAAAAGCAGCCCTTGTGCTTTCAGTCCAAATTATAATGCCATTTTCAGCTGCTTTTATTGCTCCATACAAGGGTTTCACCAACAATCCATAATTTGCTATCCACAAACAACACCAACCTACCATTCCCAGAAAAGCTTGCATCTCTCTCATGGTGTGGGGCTCTGGAAGTTGGCAGATGGCTCCTTTCCCTTCCTTGCTGAGCTGTCGGTGTTGTCTTGGTTCCAACAGGTGTCCATGGAAGATCTCAAGTCCCAAGTAAACTACTGATTCCTTGGCGATCTGTGCTTTGTCTTTGGAAACTCTGTGCCCACTCTGTCCCAAAAAGTTTAACAAGCTTAGAGTGAATCAGATGCAGTCATCTCTGGTCTTAGCTGCAATCAAGATGTCATCAACATACTGAAGGATAACCCCTCCTGGCTCTTGTCCCCTCCAATCTTCTAATTCTTTTGCTAGCTGGTTTCCAAATATTGTTGGGGCTATTCTTGAAACCCTGGGGCAGGACTGTCCAGGTAAACTGACTTTTCCTTCTTGTTTTGGGATTTTCCCACTCAAAAGCAAAAAGCTCCTGGCTGTTTTTATGCACAGGAATGCAGAAAGAGGCATCTTTTAGGTCCACAACAGTAAACCACCCTAATTCATCTGTCAGTGTGGTCAAAAGTGTGTATGGATTGGCAACCACTGGGTGTGTGTCCTCTGTAATATTGTTAATTGCCCTCAAATCTTGGACTAACTGGTAACTTTTACCATCAGCTTCCTTCACTGAAAAGATTGGCATGTTATACCTGGACTCACATCACACTAATAACCCATGCTGGAGGAATTTTTCAATTATAGGTGCCAGTCCTTTGTGACTCTTGAATTTTAAAGGATATTGTTTTTGCCTTTCCAGTGTAGCTCTTGGTTTGAGTGCAATGCTCACTGGTTCTGCCTGTTTGGATCTCTCTGGAACATCACTGGCCCACACAATTGGATTGACAGCATGTTCGTCTTCAATGGGGATTTCACCACATCTGTCCTGTATAAAAAGTGCAGCAACTTCAACAAATTTAGTTTCTGGAATGATAACTCATACCCCCCTCCCCTCTTTTAAATTTAATTTTGGCTTCCAATTTTTCTAACATATCCCTCCCCAGGAATGGTTTAGGAGAGTTAGGCATATAAAGAAATCGATGAGTTACCCAGTACTTCCCCAGTTTAAATTTCAAAGGCTGGAAGAAAGGCTGTGTTTCAGTTACCCCTGTTGCCCCAACTACATGAACAGTTTCATGACTCACTTTCCCTTCTAAAGTATTTAACACAGAATATGCTGCACCGGTGTGTAGATACAAAAATGCTGTTAGCAAGGATTTTCTTGCTAGTTTCTAAGTCCATGAGAGACTTTTCTCTCTCACAGAAGAGGTAGCAGAGTTATGAAAACAAGCAAACCACCTGCAACCTTGAAAAGTCTTGTTTATGGTATAGTAGAAAAATATGTTGACAATGGATGTTTTAGGATTTTAGCCAATCACCCCCAAGGGGTGGCTGGTCCTTTGTCCAATTAGACTATGAAGAAGAGTCTATAAAAGAGTTTGTAAAATAATTAAATGAATCAATCTTGCTGCACAATTCCTGCCTGCTGGATCTTCTCCTCCTCCTCCTCCTCCCTATGGCTGCGGGACACGGTGATATACCCTAGGGCCCAGGCCTGCGGTAATACTGGTGTCTACCAGAAATTCTATATCATCTTTCCCCAGCCTGGCTATAACTGAAGGCTCTGCTGGGGGAGAAGCCTCCGGTCCCCATCATTCTGAGTTTGAGTTTTGTTCTAATGGGAGCTGTGGAACTGGAGGTATCTTCTTCAACATTGGACATTCAGCCATCCAATGCCCTTTCTTCTTGCAATAAGTGCATGTGTCTTTGTCCCTAGGGGAAGGGGCTTTCTTAGATGACTTTTCCTGACTATCCTTCTTCCTGGGAAAGGGTTTACCTTTGTCACTGCAGTCTCTATCTCGAAACATTCTCCAGGCTACTTCTAACAGTTTATTCATGTCTTGAACTCCTTCTAACTTTTGCAACTTTCTTCTTATATAATTTGAAGCCTGACCCATAAACAAATAAGCCAGATGATTTCCCCCTTCCATTGTATCAGGACTTATGTTTGTGTATTTGGTAGCAGCTTCTCTTAACCTATTCAAAAAGCAGGAGTTTCAACTCCTTCTGATGAGCTTCACTTCATCAAGCTTTGCCCAGTTAAGAGATTTAGGAACACCATGCTTTAACCCATATACTATGAGATCTTGATACCGTTTTAATCTTTGCATTTCTGCTGGCACATTTGAGTTCCACCTTGCATCATCTGTTGGAAAAATATCTGCAACTGTACCTTGTAGCGTCCCGTTAGCTATGCCTAATTCCACAGAGTCTGTAATAGCTTTGTTTACCATCTGTCTTTCAGTGGGGTCAAGCAATGTCTCTATCATAGCTGCCAAGTCACTCCAGTCAGGGTTCTGTGTTTTAATTGCTCTTTGTACCAAAATAGCCACTTTGTCTAGATTTTCTTTATATTTTCCTACTGTACTCTTCCATTGTTCTAACTCTATGAGGGAGTATGGAACCTTCACATAGATTGGCCCTTGATTACCCACAGCCTGTCTCAAAGGGGCTTGCAAAACTGGCTCCCTTTTTCCTCTGGGCCATTTAGCAATTGGGCTTCGCTCCCTTATTGCTTTTCTTGTTATCTTTCCCCTCTTTAGCCTGCGTAAAGCAGCCATCTCATCTTCCTCCTCAGAGGAATTGCCTGAGTGAGAGCTGTCTGATTTCATGGAGTCGGCTGTGTCAGGTCTGCCCTGGCCCATTCTGGTACCTGGTATCACTGTCAGGGACCTGCTCCACCGCAGGGACTGGGCAGTGTCCCTGGGCCTGCGCGCTTCAATGACCTCATCCTCTAAGCCAGCTGCTCGGCTGTTCATCTTGAGACCCCTGCCTACGACCACCAGGAGGCACTGCGCAAGCGCAAAACATATGGAAATCACTTTTGGGCACCTTATAATACGAAGCAGGGCTAGGTGGGGCTGGGTAATGAATATGTATAGGCATATTGAGACACTTAATGAATATGTAACTTGTGACTCGATATATACCAAGCTGATTACCATTGACGGTGCATATGCCTTTGGAGGAGTGATCCCCCATACACCTCAGTGCTGAATAAACATACCTACTTGTTACGATCTGGTTTAGACCCCGAAAAGCAAAGCAAGCTAAATCTCTGAGCATAGACCGGAAAGAACTTAGAAGGTTCAAAATATCCCCAGAAATGAGATTAAAACCAAATGAGGTTAGATGATGTTGCCAAAAAATTGATGTATTTTATTTAATAGTATAGGAGGCAAAGAGAAGGCAAGAGAAAAGAAAGAGAAAAAGAAACAAAAAAAACAAGTGTGTGTGGGGGGTGGGGGAACAGGGAGAGGTGACAGGGATTAGGTGGAAGCATATCACCCATCTGAGAGTCCCAACGACGTCTCATTGCTCCCCTCCATCTGGTCTGCTGGTGGTGAGGGTCCCCCATCGCCGCCATGGCCACGCCGCTACATGATGCCACAAGCGATGCCACGCCACACCACACACCAAAGAGTGCAGAATCCCGTGGAATAATATACACTTTGGGCCAGGTGGGAACACCCACGTACCTCTCTTGCAGAGGCTGGCTTGACACTGTCCCTTGCAACACTGAGGGTCTGTTGCATCATCTCTGGTGCTCTGGTGCAAGGTCTGGGGACCCCTTTGAGGGGGGGCCCCTGTGATAGGCCATGTCACCCCCTTCTGCTGTGGATAAGCTTCCTCCCCCCACGGTGAGGACCCCTCAGCTGGACTCCTCTGCACAGTGGAGGATGGGCAGTTACTGTGCCTCTGACCACAGGCTTTTCCAAGACACCTAAAGCCTCTCCTCCTTCCACCCCTTGGTGCGAGGGTCTGTGTGAGCCTGGCAGCTGATAGCCCTGGTGTAGATACAAAAATGCTGCTAGCAAGGATTTTCTTGCTAGTTTCTAAGTCCGTGAGAGACTTTTCTCTCTCACAGAAGAGGTAGCAGGGAATGTAAACAACCAAGACACCTGCAACCTTGAAAAGTCTTGTTTATGGTATAGTAGAAAAATATGTTGACAATGGATGTTTTAGGATTTTAGCCAATCACCCCCAAGGGGTGGCTGGTCCTTTGTCCAATTAGACTATGAAGAAAAGAGTCTATAAAAGAGTTTGTAAAATAATTAAATGAATCAATCTTGCTGCACAATTCCTGCCTGCTGGATCTTCTCCTCCTCCTCCTCCCTATGGCTGCGGGACATGGTGATATACCGTAGGAACCAGGCTTGCGGTAATATTTGGTGCTGCCCGACGTGATCTGCACTCTCTGACGTGTCCTGCTGTTGCGAGCCAAGCCAAATTCCTCTAGAGGTACGCTGTTCCCCTTCTCCCCGGGACCGGGAAGTCCGACAGGACTGAGAAATGGTGAACAGCAGCTCACAAACCGACGCTGCAGTCATGGTCTGGAAAGGTGTGTTTAGCATATTGCGCACCTCCATTCCTGAAAACTCAGTTCGGGAATTATTAGACTGGGCTACCTTAAAAGGGATTTCCATGGACAGAGATAGTGCCCTGGACTTTGCCTTATGGCAGGAACTCGGCTCTGCTGTCCGACATGAGCTCCTGACTGGGGACCCAGCAGCATTAGAATTATACAAAACCTAGTGTTCATTATTTTTCCTGCTCACAGCCCTTGACTATGATAGCACGGCTGGATCGCCTATTTCGGTGATGAGTGATGGAGGAATGTCTGAGGGAGGCCCCACTGACTGGGCTTCCAGGGAGGATGATGGTGGATTCGGAATAACCCCCCCGGCTCCACAGGCAGAGCCTGCGCCGGCTCACCTGGCACAATTGCAGGACTCCGCAGCCACCAGGAATCCCGCGCCGCCAGAGGCGGGGGAATCAGGGCAGCGGCAGGGCGCACAGCCTGTCTTGCCGTTCGGCTAGGCGGCGGCCACGGCTTATCCAGGGCCCCAAATCAGCGGCTTAGCAACTTGGACGCCCAGAGAGGCTCCTAGCTCGGTTCCGTATGCACCTGGATCTAACTTTTTAACGGGTGTAACACCGGGCGTGCCTGCCCCGGGACTGCCTGGCTGTGGTCCGCTGCCCTCCTTGGCGCTGGACTGTTCTGTGCAGTCGCAGAACCGAGCCATCGACCTTTTAATGCAGCATCTGCCTTTGCTGACAGAGTTACTGAACCTATCCCGAAGGATGGAGGACCTGCTCAGCCTGTTAGAGTGGCGAATGCCCAAGCCTGCGCCGGCCGCGCCGCCTGCGCTGCCAGTGCCGCCAGCACCGCCCGGGCCCACCCTGCCAGACAGAGGAGACGCGGCTCCGAGCCAAGAAACGGCGCGCCAAGTGGCGAACCAGGAAGCGGCTGTGGCTGCGGAGCGGCGGGCAGGAGCGGCGGAGCCAGGCACGTCTGCAGAGCACGCCAGCCAGAGACGGAGGCGCCGAGCGCGTCCGGGGAGCGCAAAACAGCAGCAGAAGCAGCAACCACACCGAACGCGGCTGCTGTGCGAGAGACAAGCATGGCTCCGGCCGTGGCGCCGGCCGCGGTGCCGAGCGCAGCTGTGGCCCCAGTGTCGGCTGCAGCTTCAGTACTGGTTCAGTCAGGACCAGCCGAGACGGCCTCCTGTAAAGAAACTGCTGTAAAAACTGCCGCACAGCCAACTGCAGTCTGTCCTGTCTGTTCTGGCTCTAGCAAACTTAGCCAAAGTGCCCCTCCTCCCCGCACATTTCTGTTCACTCCCAGCACCCCAAAGTTGCCTTTGCCTGATGACTCCTTGTCAGGCAGTGAGGCAGATGAGGTTCTGGCCCCAGGTTGTCAGGCGGCTGTAGCTGCGCGGCGAAGAAAAAGGCTGCGCCGGTCTCGCCCCTGGACCTTTCAGGACTGCACTGTAACAGTGCGTCCAATGCATTATAATCGCTTCATAGAGTCTGTTAAGATGCGAGCATTGGAGGAGGGTGACTGGAGGTTATTAGAAACCCTTGGAATGCCAAATAGATCTGAGGATTCTGGGGGTAACCGGGGAGCTGTTACACTCCATCCTCAGGCTGTGCCAGAAGTTCAGGATGGTAGTGCTTCCTCTAAAGGGGAGATCCAAGCTTTCCCAGTGTATAAGGCTCTCCCAGATTCAGGGGAGCATGACAAGCATGAGGTAATTGCATGGAAAGTTGCCCAGGACCTCCAGTCCAAGGTGGCACAATATGGGCTAGGTTCTGCTGAGGTTATGCAGATAATAAGGGTAATAAATACAGATTTGCTTTCTCCATTTGATATCAGACACTTAGGTCAAATTCTATTTCAACCTGTACAATTTACAGTTTTTGAGAAAACCTGGAGAAAGCTGGCTGGCAAGGCTGCATTAGCGAATATGCAGCTCCCTGCTGCTGATCCTAGACGGACAGCAGGAGTGGATGCTTTGATGGGGACTGGTCCTTTCTCTGATCCCAGTCTACAGGGTAACTTGTCCTCTAGCGTCCTGCAGCAAGCTCAACAGGTCGACATGGCTGGCCTGTTGAAAACCATAGAGTTGTCTGTGCCCAGAAAGTGGTCTACTGAAATAGTTCAAGGCAAATCAGAGTCATTCCTCTCCTTTGTAGAGAAAGTCGCTGCTTCTCTCGAGAAGCAGTTTGAGGATGACGGGTTAAGACAGTTGTTGTTAAGGCAGTTAGTGAGAGATAACGCAAATGAAGAGTGCAGAAAAATCATAGATGCCTTACCAGAGGATCCTGAGGTAACAGACATGGTCGAAGCCTGGGATCTGGGAACCAGAAAAGGTCTGCTTTGGCCACGTTCATGCAGCCTGTTCACGCATCTTCTGGTCGTGAACCAAAGCCACCAAAACAGGTGAAGACATGGAAGCGGCCTAAGCCGAGACAAAAAGAGAACACACCGATCCACCAGTGCAAGACGTGTGGCAGGCCAGGGCATTGTACGGGCTACTGTAGATCCCAGACTCATGCCGATGGTCGGCTGTTGCCGGGAAACTTCCGCCGGGGTGCAAGGAGGGGGAATTGCTCTCCGATGCAGTCGCTCCCCCAGAGAGTGGCACAGGCACAGGCACAGGCCTACTCAGCCACCCTAGAGACGGCACCCATGGATCAGACAGCACCCACGGATCAGACGGGTTTGATGTCCACACCGCAGCCACAGTCGTCTTATGTTAGAAGCCGCGCGGGACGGGGAGACCGGATCCCAGCGGGGGGAGAGAGAAACAGTCCAAAACCAATATGGTTGATAAATGAAGTACATTTATTAGCAGTCTAAAGGCACTTATATAGTATACCAGCTTGTTAGCTCCTAAGTGGCTTAAAGCTTATCAAGACACATTTCTATTTCTACATAATTGGACCTACATTGGCAAGTTTCCACAGTCTTGTTATGATCAAAAGAATTTTGTGCTCACCTCCCTTGTTTCACTCCCGGATAGCACAGCTGCAAGTTCTTCACTCCCTGTTTTTTCTCAGGCTGATTGTTTACCTTTACACAGGGACTTTCCCACGGAAAGTGTCTCTCACACACACAAGCCTAAAAACTTCCAGCCCGATTGCTTGCACAGTTCTTTTATTGATCCCAAAAATTCTATTTCCCAACAGTCTTCGACTCTAGCAGTATTTATAAGGTTCCCTTGGACGCATATGGACCCTTAGCCCAGGGATCCAGTGCAATGCTGGTGGGAAAACCTGATGTTGCCCATCAAGGAATCTTAGTGCACTCAGGAGTTATTGATGCTGACTTTAAAGGTCAGATTTGCGCTATGGTCTCCACGCAAAAACCCCCTGTAACTATTCCTGAAAAGACCTGCCTTGCTAAATTAGAGCCTTTTAAGTCTTGTGTCACCAGAATAGAGCAACAAACTCATGAAGATAACGGCAGTGGACCTACGGGACTTCCACAGGCCTTCTGGACTGCAGACATCTCTGACCAAAAGCCACAGATGACATGTAACCTGATCCTGCTGAACGCCCGTCTGCTCCGGATTCAGCTTCGAGGTTTGATTGATACAGGTGCTGATGTAACTATCATCTCCTTCTCTGCGTGGCCTCCCTCATGGCCTTTAGCCCCCGTGGGATCGGCCATTGCAGGATTAGGAGGAACCACACAGAGCTATTTAAACGAACGGCCTGTGATGGTGAAAGACTCAGAGGGGCACACAGCTACAATTAGGCCTTATGGTGCTACCACTTCCCATAAACTTTGGGAACGGGATGCATTGGCAGCTTGGGTCGTACGGATTGGGACAAATTTTAGCAGGGGTCACTGTGTGTAAGGGCGCACAGTATCCTACGCTGCCTTTGAGGTGGTTCATTAACACACCAGTCCGAGTCAGACTCTGCTCAGTTAGTTGAATTAAGGGCTGTTACCATGGCTTTTCAGCGATTCTCACAGGAACCTTTGAATTTGGTTACTGACTCTGCTTATGTAGCAGCTATCACCCAAAGCTTAGAATGTTCACTTCTGAAGGAGGTGAACAATGTGGCTCTGTTTCTGCTGTTGCAAACCTTGTGGTCTGCAATTCAGGCTCGAGTGCATCCGTATTACATTCTGCACATTCAAAGCCACACCAATTTACCAGGGTTTCTAACAGAAGGCAATGCCAGGGCTGACAGGCTGGCCAACCCTTCGTGGGTAGGGCCTCAGCCTGACAAAATTGCACAAGCCAAGGCATCGCACGGTTTCTTCCATCAAAGTGCACATACCCTGCAGAAGCAGTTTCATTTAACGCCAACCGAGGTACGCGACATTGTCAGCGCTTGTGCTGACTGTCATGGACTCGCTGTGCCTTTGCCGGTGTAAACCCCAGAAGGCTAAAAGCCTTGCAGATTTGGCAAACGGATGTAACTCACATCCCTGAATTTGGTCGGCTGAAATATGTGCACATGTCTATTGACACTTTTCTCCTCGGCTATGTGGGCTACTGCTCACACTGGAGAGAAGGGCCGTGATGTCATTGCCCATTGGAAATTGGCTTTCTCAGTCCTGGGCGTGCCAGCTTCTGTGAAAACTGATGATGGTCCTGCCTACGCCTTGGAGAAGACGCGGCAGTTTTTACACCTATGGGGTTTAGACCATACCTTTGGTATCCCACATTCTCCTACTGGCCAAGCCATTGTTGAACGCGCTCATGGTACCTTGAAGCGTGTTTTGAGCAAACAGAAAAGGGGAATGCATGGAGAAACCCCACAGAGCCGAGTAGCTTTGTATACAATTGATCACCTTACAGTACCACAAAATTCAAATAATCCTGTTATTCTGAATCATTTTCTCTCATTGCAGTCTGCAGGCAAGAGACAACTGCCCCGGGCAAAAGTCTGGGTATGGAATTTACTCACTAAGCAGTGGGAAGGCCCTCATGAGCTTATCGTTTGGGGTCGTGGGTATGCTTGCGTTTCTACAGATACTGGGGTACGGTGGCTACCTTCAAAATACATTCGCCCTGACCTACAGCACCAGAGGCAGAACAGGCAACCTCCAAATGATGACCAGCACGTCAACCATCCAAATGGCCACCAGAATGTAGATCATCACCCTAATGACTCTTCTGATGATGACCAGGATGTCAACCATCAGGCAGATGGTCCTTCTACGAGCAGAGACTGGGATGGTCCTTCCACAAGCAGAGACTGAACTTTAAATTTCTTGTTATGCAGTCAGATAGTTAAAGCCTTAAGGACATATTTAGAATTAATAACTGATGTAGATTTCTATTTAGGATTAATTGTAGAGTTGTTATCTTATAAAACAAAAAGGGGGAATTGTAGGTACAAAAATGCTGCTAGCAAGGATTTTCTTGTTATTTTTCTCTCTCACAGAAGAGGTAGCAGGGAATGTAAACAACCAAGACACCTGCAACCTTGAAAAGTCTTGTTTATGGTATAGTAGAAAAATATGTTGACAATGGATGTTTTAGGATTTTAGCCAATCACCCCCAAGGGGTGGCTGGTCCTTTGTCCAATTAGACTATGAAGAAAAGAGTCTATAAAAGAGTTTGTAAAATAATTAAATGAATCAATCTTGCTGCGCAATTCCTGCCTGCTGGATCTTCTCCTCCTCCTCCTCCTCCCTATGGCTGTGGGACACGGTGATATACTGTAGGAACCAGGCCTGCGGTAATAATACCTCTTCACAATGGCTGTGGCCTAATTTAAGATTGGCTGCTTAGAAAACAATGACAAGGCTGTCTAACAAACAATGACCATTCAGACCATAAAACAATCAGCTACAAGCAAAAGTATAGTTGCTACATATTATCCACAAGTTCTTCCTTGTATACTCTTAATGTCCCATAACAAGAACATCCTCCCCTCATGTCCAGAACATCTTCTCTTATTAATTATCTTCCTGGCCTTCTTTGTGGGTTTCACTGAAGCTGCAAAATTTCACTGCAATGTTCTCATGGGTAAATTCTGACCGATTTTAGGTCTAACTCTGTGAGGCCTTCAGTCTAGCTGTCAGCCTCATCAGGTCCCCCTCTTTGTTTTTGTATTACAAAGGCAGTGGTTATTGACTTTTGCAGGGCCCTTTGCAAAAAAGACAATAAACATGGCACAATGAGCAGGACACAAAAAATAACCAATAGGATCAGGCATCCAATTTTAAGTAGATTTTTGATCCATCCCACAATTTGCCAATTGCCTAACAAACTACTAAGCCAATCAGATTCTGATTCTTCACTCAATTTTGACACATTAGTTTGCAATTCCTTAATGTGGGCATGAATAGATGTTGAATGATCAGACAAATTCATACAACACATTTCATCAAAATCTTCACATCTATGTCCATGTGCTAGCAACAAAGTATCAATAGCAGCTCTATTTTGCAGTGTAGCGTGCCTTACTGAACCAACATCTGTTAATAATCCGGCTAAAGCAAGCGAAGTGGCATTAGTTTGCCAAGGTAACCAACATCCTAACTTGTTTAACAGTCCCAATGCTTTAGCAGCTGTTACTTGAGGAGAAAGGAAGGAAACAGCCCATCGAGTACCTGATGGCCAAACTTGGTCGTGTCATCACAATCAGGGGCAAACGCATGGATGCTACGTTTTCTCCTCCGTGGTTTATGCTGTAAAATCATAGATGTGTTAGGTGTTGTCAGAGACTGAAATATATTTTATGACTTAAACATTTTCTTAAAAGACTTTTAAAACTGTATTACAAAAGCTGCAGAGAAGACTACCACACCCTGAATGGGGCCCTGAGGCCTGATGCTGCTCGCTGATGAAGATAAGATAAAGTAACAACTCAGGGCTGGGGACATTCACTGAGCATAGGCTTAACACCTCCAAGATGAAGACCACAGCCCCAGGGCTATCAGCTGCCAGGCTCACACAGACCCTCGCACCAAGGGGTGGAAGGAGGAGAGGCTTTGGGTGTCTTGGAAAAGCCTGTGGTCAGAGGCGCAGTGACTGCCCATCCTCCAACCATGCAGAGCCCAGCTGAGGGGTCCTCATGGGGGGGAGCTTATCCACAGCAGAAGGGGGTGACATGGCCTATCACAGGGGCCCCCCTCAAAGGGGTCCCCAGACCTTGCACCAGAGCACCAGAGATGATGCAACAGACCCTCAGTGTTGCAAGGGACAGTGTCAAGCCAGCCTCTGCAAGAGAGGTACGTGGGTGTTCCCACCTGGCCCAAAGTGTATATTAATCCACAGAATTCTGTACTCTTTGGCGTGTGGCGGAGCATGGCTGCCTGTGGTGGCATGTGGTGGCGTGTGGTGTGGTGGTGTGGCGTGGCGTGGCGTGTGGCAGCATGTAGCGGCGTGGCCATGGCGGCGATGGGGGACCCTCACCACCAGCAGACCAGATGGAGGGGAGCAATGAGACACCTTTGGGACCCTCGGAGGGGTGATATGCTTCCACCTAACCCCTATCACCTCTCCCTGTTCCCCCACCCCCCACGCGCACTTCTTTTTTTGTTTCCATTTCTCTTTCTTTTCTCTTCCCTTCTCTTTGCCTCTTATACTATTAAATGAAATACATCCATTTTTTGGCAACAATATCTAACCTCATTTGGTTTTAATCTCATTTCTGGGGATATTTTGAACCTTCTGAGTTCTTTCTGGTTTATGCACGGAGACTTAGCTTGCTTTGCTTTTCTGGGTTTAAACCGAATCTTAACAGGTGTTAACAGTGAGAGTTGTCCTAAGCTGCAAGAACCTCCCTTGATGTGTGATGGAATCACAGCCCATGTTCAGTCTCTGCAAATAAAAAACACCCCTGGTGGCAAAGCTAGAGGAACAGTAGTAGAGTGTGAAATATGTGGTGAAGTATAATTGCACCAGGCACTTTCATTTGCAAATATGGGTTGGTTAGGAGAAACATCCCATACTTTGGACTGATTAGATCCCGAGTAATTAAACTTAACACAAAGGTCCTAAAAGCTCTATTTCTTGCAGCTCAAGAGTTGCACGGGGAAGGTGTGAAACCCATTGATCCCAAGCATCAGCGTGATTGCGTGATTGTAAAAGCTTGCTAACTGTCCTAGGCTTTGGCCAGTCATCTATCGGCAATCCAACAAGGCAGGTAGGAAAAGGATTGTCAGGAGTAGCAGTGGCTAAGCACAGAGTATCTTGCCTCATCGCATTGACTAGGGTAACCCACACATTGGTTCTAGGCTGACTGACAGGCCAAGCAGAAATAGCAGGCACTAAGTTCAGCAAAACTGACAAGTACTATATTGGCACCTGCATTTTTCTGTTATTCATTGCCATTTGCACTCCAGTACATCTCAATGCAAGCCAATACCCCTTGATCACAAGGATATACAGTGCGATATAGTCCTCCTTGGTCACCGGTGCTAGACGCTTTCTCTGGTCAGAGGTAGCTCAAACTATGCTGCCAAGGTCATCCTTGTGTTGCTGTTATCCTCAGGATTTGGTCAAACAGGTGGTGGGATATTCTGCTGCAAATCAGGACCTTGCTGGCACCCACCGCGGTCCAGTATCTGTGGAAACACAAGCGTATCCACATTCCCAAGTGACAAGGGCCCAGGGGCCTTCCCACTCACTGGTAAGCAAATTCCTTACCCATACTTTAGCTCGAGGCAAATGTGTTTCACTGGTGCACTGCAAGGAATAAAAGTGATTTAAAATTGAGGGATTGTTTGAATGAGCCAGTATGGTCAAGTGATTTATGGTATATACAGCTTTCAAAAGTCTGGACTGTGGGGTTTCCCCTTGCATTCTCTCTTTTTGTTTATCTAAAACAGTTTTAAGTGTGTGATGAGCGCGTTCAACGGCAGCCTGACCAGTGGGAGAATGAGGAATACCAAATTTCTGAGAGATGCCTCACAGACGTAAAAAATTCCTAACTTTCTGAGAGGCGTAGGCTGGCCCATTGTCAGTTTTCACACAGGCAGGTATGCCTAAAGCAGCCAAGGCTTGCTGCCAGTGCAAAATTACATCATGGGCCTTTTCTCCAGCATGGGCAGAAGCCCATAGAACAGAAGAAAGGGTGTTAATGGATACATGTACATATTTAAAACGACCAAAATCTGAAATGTGTGTAACAACAGTCTGCCAAAGCTGTAGGGCCAAAAGACCACGGGGATTTACTCCAATAAAGGTCCATTAAAGTTATGACAATCTGGGCAAGCACTAACAATAGCACAAGCTTCTGTAGGTGTTAGCGAAAACTGTTTACACAATGTGCGCGCATTTTGATGAAAAAAGGCATGAGATGTTTTAGCCTGGGCTAGTTTATCTGTCTGAGGAACTGCCCAAACAGGATTAGCTAATGCATCAGCATGAGCATTACCTTCTGCAAGAAATCCTGGTAGGTTTGCATGGCTTTTAATACGCAAAACATAAAAAGGATGCATGCGTTGCAAAACAGCTGTCCATAAAGCCTTTAACAAAAGAAACAAATCAGCATTATTAACTTATTTTAAAAGGGAACAATTTACTCGTTGTACAACATCTGCAACATAAGCTGAGTCAACAATTAGGTTAAAAGGTTCATTAAGATGATGAAAGGACACAGTAAGTGCTTTTAATTCAACCAATTTTACGGATCCAGTACCCTGACCCTGCAAAGTCTGCCATCCCTCCTCATTTTTCCAGGTGACAATTGCTGTTCCTGTTTTTCCTGACCCATCTGTAAATACTGTAGGCCCATCTACAGGAGTACGACTTAATTTAGGTTTTGCTGATAAGGGGGTGGTATTCAGTGATTGTAGTAACTTATGACTGGGAAAATGGTAATCAATTTGTTCTGTGCAGCTCTGCAGCGCGTTCTGCAGTGCAGAACTATTGGCCAAGGACCACTCAAAATAATCTTGCTGAATAGGAATAGTAAATTCAGCAGGATCTTTGGCAGCAATTTGCAGGCATCGGTGTCTACACTTAAAAATTACTTAATTAATAATCAATTCAAAAATTGTAGTGCCTGTTTTTTAGGTTTGTGAGATAAAAACATCCATTCTAGAATATGCAATGGGTCAGGGGACCAATGATCAGACCATTGTGCAATAATACCTGTTGGATGAAATTCTGGAATTACAACAAAAACAGTGATATCAATGTCAGGGTCCACACGGTACACATGGTGATTGGAAATAGTTTGTTGCACTTTATCTAAGGCTTGTTGAGCTTCAGGGGTAATCTGTCTTGGTGAGTTTAAATCTGAATCTCCTGCTAATATATTAAACAAAGGAGAAAGTTGTGCAGTGGTGAGTCTTAAATAGGGATGCAGCCAATTAATGGTTCCTAACAATTTCTGTGCATCATTTAGAGTGTGCACTGAAGTGTCAAATTGGGCAGTTTGAGGGCATATGGTACGTTCAAATATTTTTTATCCCAAATATTTGCAGGGTGCTTCTGTTTGGATTTTTTCAGGTGCAATCTGTAATCCATATTTGTGCAGAGCCTGTAAAAGCTCTGGCTGTATGTTTTGCAAATCCTGTTTGCAAGGAGATGCTATCAATATGTCATCCATATAGGGATAGCAATAACTGTTAGGGAATTGTTCTCTATTAGGCGATAGAGCTTGGGCCACATACATTTGACAAATAGTTGGACTGTTTTTCATACCTTGTGGGAAAACTTTCCATTGATATCATTTTACAGGTGCAGCACTGTTAACAGCTGGTACTGAAAATGCAAATTTTGGTCTATCATCAGGATGTAAGGGAATTGTAAAGAAGCAATCTTCCAAATCAACAACTAAAATGTCCCATGTTGCAGGAATCATAGTAGGAGATGGCATGCCTGGTTGCAGTGCACCCATACTTTCCATGACTGCATTAATGCGTCTCAGATCATGTACCAATCTCCATTTGCCTGATTTCTTTTGAATCACAAATACAGGAGTATTCCAAGGGCTGACAGATCGCTCTATGTGCCCTTGCGATACCTGCTCATCAACTAAATTGTTCGGGGTGGCAAGTTTCTGTTGTGTTAGAGGCCACTGTCCTTGCTGCACGTGATGGTCAGTTAACCATCGTAGAGGTGTTACTGGCTGGCAACCGCCCTTCTGCACAATGACCCCTATTAAAAATTGGTGCCAATTGTAGCTCTCCAAGTGGCTAAAACGTCACATCCCCATAAATTTAGAGGCGCAGCAGTCACATGTGGGCCAACTGTAGCAACCTGGTTGTCTGGACTTTTGATGAGCACAAAATATGTACTTAAATAACTTTGTGTCATTCCCCCAGGACCCACAACTGAATTTTCCACTGCAGTGACAGGCCATGAGTTTGGCCAGTTGTGAAATGAAATCACTGTGTGTAGTGGGTTTGGTTTGTAACCAGGCAGAAATACCAATTTAGTGTAGTGATTTGGTCCAAAATACTAATTACTGTTTACCTTCTGTGAGATAAGAATTAGGAGAAACATAAAGCAGGCACCAAACTTGAAAGAATATAAAGAAGTTTATTAACAGACCTAAAAGAAGGGAAAAAAAAAAATCATACCACACCTTCAGAACACTTCTCCTCCTCCCCACCTTCCTCCCTTCTCCCACTGACAATGTAAAAAGACAACCCTTGAGATGTTCAGTCTGTTTATCACTTCCACAATAACCTTGTTCAGTCCATTTAGGAAGAGGAGTCTCTCTTGTCCATGATATGAAAACATTATCACAATGAGACAGCCACCTGGGTTGGTTCTCTGCTTGCGAGTCCCTTCCCCCCGCCAACTTGCAGCTTTTCCCACAACTGCTTTCGAGGGGCCACTCTTGAATTACTGGGGTAAAATTTTAAGGTTGAGCCGTTCAGAAACAAAAGATCTCTTCACCCATCTCTGGGAGCATTTCATCTCTAAGAACAGAGGCCCTTCTCCTTCCCTGGGAGCAAAGGGTCTTCCTCATCTTCATCTTTAGGACTATCTCTGGGAGCATCTCTAGGAAGTGAGGTTTTCTCCTTTTCCATTTGGAGCAAAAGTCCTCATCTGGTTCATCTCTCCCTGTCCAAACTTCTCATGAAATTACAGCTGCTTCAGCATCTGCCTATCTCAGTGCAGGTGCTTTTGCTCTCAAGCACAAGTTGAATGCTCTACCCCCCATGCCTTCATGAAATTACAACGGGTACTCTGATATATCATAGCTTTACAACAGAATTTCAGCTTTGAGCATCTCCTCTTTCTCTTCCCTCAGATTTTCAGCTCTTCATAGCACTAAAAGGGTTAATCTCACTTAGGCTTCGCAGCTGGAATTTCACTTATCGCTGTTGGTCACATGTTGCTTTGCCAGACAGCGGTGCAGCTTTAGCTGAATCTTGGCCACCCTGGAGAGGGGGAGCTGAGCCACTCCAGCTGCCCACACCAGAGCTGGGGGGGGTGGTTCCATGGGTGCAACAGGGCCCATCGGATCCAGGATGGCCGTGGCCCAGCCCCCACACGGGGCCCACAGCCACCTGTCCCAGCACTGGAAACGAGACAGAGAGACTCTGCCTCTGGGTTTACTACTCTTAAGTGTGTATCACAGAGGCGGTCACAATTTTAAGTGGCTCAAAGAATTGTCCATATTCAAACTGGCCAGCTGATAGGTTCTGTTAGGTCTCAGAGGAAGCTGTAAGCACCCCTTTGCAAGAATACCACTTCCGGGACTATACTTGCTAACCCATGACACTGTGACATCTGCTCCCATATCAATTAACCCTTTGATCTTAACAGTCTGTGGCTATGGCCCCTTCAGTGTTAGCTCGCAAATCAATTGTGGTCTCTGCTCGGAAAGTTGTCGAGTCCAAAAAACCTGAGGAATGCTGGTAGAACCAAAGCCCTGGTCCCCTCTCTCTTTAAGTCCGGTCCTGGGAACACAAGACTTGAAAGGTACAAGTTGAGCAATTCGAGTATGAGCAAGTATGACTGCAGGAGGAGTGGGTGTAGAAACCATTGCACATATTTGTCCTGTAAAGTCTGCATCAATTACTCCTGGATGCACAAAAATCCTTTGCAAAATAACACTTGATCTTCCTATTAGCAAAGCACTTAAGTTTTGCCCTATAGGTCCATGTGCATCCAAAGGCACTTCATGAACTGCAGAAGAGTCTATGATTACTGTGCCAGCGGTGCAACCATCCATCCCTGCTGAGCCTTCTGTTCCACCAGCAAGCTTGTCACATAAACTTGTGCTGGGTGCAGTGGTTCCTGGGGAAGTATTTATGTCTGCATGCGACTTCCCTTCGCGCTCCATTGGTAGTTTCCCTGATTCTTAAGAGGCTGTCCATTGGCGTGGAAATGAGATTTACATTGTTTCATATAATGTCCCAGTTTACCACATTAGTTACACAGAAATGCTCCAGGGTCTTCTTTTTTGTTGTTAATTGCTCCAGAAGACAGAGTTTAGGGAGGGCACTGAGATTTAAAGTGGGCCGGCTGTTCACAGCTATAACAATTATGTGTCATTTTAATAACTGCTGCAACAGCTGTTGTAACAGACTCAGTCAGCATAGCCATTTGATGTTGTGCAGTCCCTATTTTTGCACATGCACTAATCATATCGTTCAATGAGGGCTTTTTCATAGGCAGCAAATCAATAGCTTTCCTGCCTTCCTCATTTGCATTTTTTGTGCCATTTGCAAAATTAAAGTTTCTTTTACATTTACATCTACAATTTGGTTTTCTATCACATCCTGAAGGCAGTCTAAAAAGGCCATAAAAGTCTCATTAGGGTTCTGTTTGATAGTTGTGTATTACTGCAGGCCTGGTTCCTACGGTATGTCACCGTGTCCCGCAGCCATAGGGAGGAGGAGGAGAAGAAGATCCAGCAGGCAGTAATTGTGCAGCAAGATTGATTCATTTAATTATTTTACAAACTCTTTTATAGACTCTTTTCTTCATAGTCTAATTGGACAAAGGACCAGCCACCCCTTGGGGGTGATTGGCTAAAATCCTAAAACATCCATTGTCAACATATTTTTCCACTATACCATAAACAAGACTTTTCAAGGTTGCAGGTGTCTTGGTTGTTTACATTCCCTGCTACCTCTTCTGTGAGAGAGAAAAATCTCTCACGGACTTAGAAAATAGCAAGAAAATCCTTGCTAGCAGCATTTCTGTATCTACAGTTGTGTAGCTTTTACCAGGAGTTGACATACTCACTACCTTAAACAGGACCGGCAAAGCATGGTCACAGGACTGCTCTAGGATCAAAGGATGCAAGCAAGCCTGCAGCTGAGGCTTGTCTAATACTGTCCCTGCTCGGCTCTGTGGGGTCCCATGTGCACCCACAGAAGCACGGGTGGGTTCAGTAATATAGTCGGTAGCAAAGAATCAAGAAGGGTATTTGGGTGCGTTCCAGCAGGAACATTTATTGCTTCTACACTGTCAAAGTTTGCAGAGGCAAATACAAACATGATCCCAAAACTCAGTTTTATCTGGGGGTGGGGAAAAGGCGGAACTAGGGAATGGGGACCAATGGGGAAGCTCCGAGGGAGTGAAAAGGGGTAGAGGCTAACAGCCAACCAGGGAATTCAAACTGGGATAGATTAACATAACAGCACAATGCATCCTGGGAGAAGTCTTTTTGGTCACTGTAACAAGAAGTGGTTCTTGTGGTACTAGGGACTTGTCTTACTGGAAACTCTCTGTCCTTTGTAATGTATGTTCACCAGCCACCACACTCATCCACAGGGTGCGATCCCATTAATTGGGGTAAACCTGCACCAAATCGAGGATCAGCTACAGGCAATCGCATATTATTTAAAGCAGTCTTGTCACAAAAAGTGGTCCACTCATTCTCAAACACTGTATACTGAACTGGTGTGCAGAGCAATTTAGCAATCTGCTTTAAATCAAAAGGAGTTAACTCTTCACTTGTTCCAAATGTCAGCATTTTTGTCACAGCAGGGGACCCCAAACCATAATTAGTAGCAAGGTGGCGTAGCTTGGATAGTACCTGCCAGTTAAATGGAACATGCTGATCAGGCGCCTGGACTCTGCCTCTAACAATGGGGAAGGCAGAGACTACAGGGTCTTGCAGTTCCCCTGAGTCTGGTAATTGCCGAATAACCGTGAGTCGTTCTGCTGCCTCATAATCTTTATCAGATAAAGCTTCGAGTCTAATCTAAAAGCTGCAGGATCCTGCATGCCCCAAGTTTTAGTTACGGGTTGCAAAGTTAAAGTATCTCTATAAAGCAAGCTATCATTTTGAACCCCTGGCACAGATTCTTTTGCACCTTGTACAAAAGGATTAATAGTAGCAGACAGTGGGGGTGTAGCAGCAGGCAGCAGGGGTGCTGAGGGTGCAATTTCATTCCTACCCTTTCCATCATTGTCACCCCTGCTGGCTGGTGGTAAAGGTAGATCAAAGGGGTTCATGGGGACAGGAGGGGGCGAAGCAGAGCAAGAAGCAGGATTGGAAAGAGGAGGAAGCAAAGCCCTCCACGGCTTGGGTATTGGAAACAATACAGGTTTTGCTGTGCCAGCCTGTGCCCCGCCAACCCCTTCCACTGCAATGTTCCCAGTTCCGCCAGCATTATCTGTCTCTGTTCTCTCTGCTGTGCCAGCTGCTGCAGCATCTTGTTCTTTTCTCAGTTCTTTCAAAGTGTCTAAAACTAACCTCCATGTCATCATAAATTCTTCAAAAGCATCATCTCCATGAGAAGCAAGGTCAAAAATATGCCATCCTACTGCTCCCCATGTCCTTATGCTAAAAGTGTTGGCACGTGTAGTCTCAATCCCTTGACTTTTGCATCACAGTAACAGTCCTTGCAGTATCAGCTTATCATAATTTATGCCACGTCATTTTAACATCAACATCCATATATTAACTACTGATTTTTCCTCTTGGGATGTATTTGCTCCCATTCTGTTACAACGGGCTCACCTTTGAAAGGCTGCAGTTGATCCGGATCTTTGGTAGCTCTCCTCACTACTCTCCTCCCATTGTCTCCATCTCCCCTGATGTGCACTCAGGCTTCCTGCTCTCCAGGCTGGCTCTTTGGATCACATTATGGGGACACCAGATGTGTCTTTGTTGAGATGGACATGACAGCACACACGTGTTGTAATCCAAAGTCATAAAAGATTTTTATTTTCTCTACTGATATTCTTATACCTCTTCATAATGGCTGTGGCCTAATTTAAGATTGGCTGCTTAGCAAACAATGACAAGGCTGTCTAACAAACAACGACCATTCAAGCATTAAAACAATTAGCTATACAAGCAAAGGGATAGTTGTTACATATTATCCGCAAGTTCTTCCTTGTACACTCTCTTAGCGTCCCATAACAAGAACATACTCTCCTTGTGTCCAAAACATCTTCTCTCATTGATTATCTTCGTGGCTTTCTCTGTGGGTTTCAATGAAGCTGCAAAATTTCACTGTAAAATTCTCACAGGTAAATTCTGACTGATTTTAGGTCAGACTCTGTGAGGCCTCCAGTCCAGCTGTCAGCCTCACCAGTAAATCACAGATTGATTGACAAGCGACAAACAATAAGAAGGTGTCTTTAAGGGTGAACTGTTAGGTTGGCATCGTGCACTAGCGTTGTGTATAGTATATGGGTTTATCTCTGTTTAATTACTGGCAGGTATGCTTAGTAAAGGTAACTGCAGCTGCTGCATTTCTCTCCATAACTAACAGTTCTATACTCCAATATAATTTGCAATTGTGCTTATAATGGATACATCGTTGTTTACATGGAAGATCCTTGCAACTTGTCAAAAAGCAGTAAAACACAACTAATTATGCATGATTTATGGCTAAGTTTCAACTTAAGTTCATTTGGCAATTGATCAGACACGACTTACCAATTTTCAGGTGCTTTTTCACTCTGGTATAATGAAACCAGGTTGACTTTCTTTCTACTTTTATAGCTGTATGAGTTGTCAGCAAGGTCAAGTATGGTCTTTTTTACTTCTCTTGCAGAGGATCACTTCTAAGAGACTTAACATATACTTAAACTTTTGGATTTATATTAGGGAATGTCTTATTAGGTTGTGGTGGCTGGCAGTTTACAACTTTAGTTTGTATTGGTTACAATTTCTTGTCCAATTGCTTAACATAATCAATCAAGTAGTTTTGCCCCACTGGACCTTCATTATCATTGTGAACTATATTTGTCTCATAAGGTCTCCCATACAGAATTTTGTAGGGACTTAATTTCTCTTTGAGCCATGGTTTTCCTTTAATTTTCAGCAAAGCCATGGGTAAAGCTTGATAGCAAAATAAGTTAGATTCTTGACAAATTTTAGCTAATTGTTGCTTTATTAAGTGATTCATCTTTTTTACTTGTGCACTTGCTTGAGGACTATATGGTGTATGTAGATGCTATTGTTTTCTTCATAGGTGACTCACCCTCTGCATTAGTTGGGAAACAAAGTGTGATTCCGAATAAGACTTAATTTTTTTGGGCAGCCAAATCGAGAAAAAAATTCCTGAACTGAAGCTTTAACAAATTTAATAGATTTGTTTTCAAGGGAAAGATTCCAGCCATCTTGAAAAAATATCTGGGAGGACTAAAAGATACTTCTATCTCCTATTTGGTAATTTAAAAAGTTAATTGACAGTTCGCATCTGGGAGAAGGAAAGCGTGACGCGTTACAAAAGGCGAAGGACGAAGCTGCCGTGCACGTGGCTTGTGTGCGCATCCTTACAGGCTGCAGCGGAAAGCGTGGCTGCCGCTCGCTTGCCTGGAAAAGTCACGCTAGCAGCAGAAGAAGGAACGCCAGAGACAGCGACTTGTGCTGCTGCCTAGAGCACCACCAAGCTTCCGTGGAAACAGCTGCTCTTACCTTTAGGCTCCGAGATGCAGAGAATGTCATGGTCGATGCAGCAGAGGAGACAAGTACGGGGAGCACTTCTGTGGCTTACGTGTGTGAAGGCGCAGGTTGCAGCACAGCACTGGCTTTTACTCCTCGAGCCTTTTGGCATGCTAGCAGCTGCTGGAAGTTGGCAACGGTAATGCGAGCGTGAACAGTGTGACGACGTGTCCGTCTGAGAAGGAAGCTACAGAGCCTCAGTGCCTTGTGCTTGGAGAAGGGGCGCTTCCAGAAGGCCTCCTTTTTTTGACGCGTCCTTCTGGGTGAGCTCAAGCTGCAGGGACTCTGCAACACTGAAGCTGTAAGAAACTGCTTTCTAGCCAGGTGGTGTGATGAAGTCTAAGGGCTGCGCGTTACTTCCTGAACCTGCCAGAGCCTTCTGGGCTAAATGTGCTTGTGAAGGCGCTTTTGGCTGGACTTCGGAAATTCGGTACCGAGCAGACAGAAGGCCCGTGCTCTGCGGCCTCAACCTTCGCCTTCTGCCGTCTGGAGAGAACTGAAGCCCAGCGACGGCATTCAGCTTTGCTGCTCCTCAGCGTGTACAGCGCTGGCACGCACAACGTGTTGTGCACGGATTTGCCTCAGCCCCAGGTTAGAATCATTCTCCTTCTGTTTCACAGGGTCCAAACTGCCCGTCTAGCTCTCGCTTAGAGAAATGTGCCGGGAAAGCAGCGCTGGGGTGTTTAGGTGTCCAAGACTTTCGACAGAGCACAACCGTCTGGCGGACGGGAATGGGTAATGAAGATCATGCTTTTGTGCCGGTACATTTTTCTGGGCGAGACGACTACTCGCATCCTTGGTCTTTATGAGCCTGTAGTGTGCGCGGGGGTACTTGGAGCTGACAAGAACCGTGCAAAGAGCACCGCGATCTGCGGGCGCTGCGCAGCTTGTAAAAGGGGGCTGCCCGGGGACGTGGCGCAAATCCAAGTTTCTCCGAGTTGCAGGGGCCAGCGCCGGGAATGTGGTGCAAATCCAAGTTTCTCCGAGTTGCAGGGGCCAGCGCCGGGAAGCGCGTTGTTCTGGCACAGTTCTCTGTGCGAGACGTAGCCGAAGGTCTTTCCGTTTAGATGCGGAGCACAGGAGAGGCAGAGTGTGGTGCCACGCGGGGCTGAGAGGGGATTGGGTATGGCCCAGGCGTGTTTCGGCAGAAGCAGTGCTCTGGTGCGCTCCTCTGCCGGCAGAGCTTTCTGTGCGAGAAGCAGACGACTGTTCGCCTCCGGGGGAAGGAAAGCGCGACGCGTTACAAAAGGCGAAGGACGAAGCTGCCGTGCACGTGGCTTGTGTGCGCATCCTTACAGGCTGCAGCGGAAAGCGTGGCTGCCGCTCGCTTGCCTGGAAAAGTCACGCTAGCAGCAGAAGAAGGAACGCCAGAGACAGCGACTTGTGCTGCTGCCTAGAGCACCACCAAGCTTCCGTGGAAACAGCTGCTCTTACCTTTAGGCTCCGAGATGCAGAGAATGTCATGGTCGATGCAGCAGAGGAGACAAGTACGGGGAGCACTTCTGTGGCTTACGTGTGTGAAGGCGCAGGTTGCAGCACAGCACTGGCTTTTACTCCTCGAGCCTTTTGGCATGCTAGCAGCTGCTGGAAGTTGGCAACGGTAATGCGAGCGTGAACAGTGTGACGGCGTGTCCGTCTGAGAAGGAAGCTACAGAGCCTCAGTGGCTTGTGCTTGGAGAAGGGGCGCTTCCAGAAGGCCTCCTTTTTTTGACGCGTCCTTCTGGGTGAGCTCAAGCTGCAGGGACTCTGCAACACTGAAGCTGTAAGAAACTGCTTTCTAGCCAGGTGGTGTGATGAAGTCTAAGGGCTGCGCGTTACTTCCTGAACCAGCCAGAGCCTTCTGGGCTAAATGTGCTTGTGAAGGCGCTTTTGGCTGGACTTCGGAAATTCGGTACCGAGCAGACAGAAGACCCGTGCTCTGCGGCCTCAACCTTCGCCTTCTGCCGTCTGGAGAGAACTGAAGCCCAGCGACGGCATTCAGCTTTGCTGCTCCTCAGCGTGTACAGCGCTGGCACGCACAACGTGTTGTGCACGGATTTGCCTCAGCCCCAGGTTAGAATCATTCTCCTTCTATTTCACAGGGTCCAAACTGCCCGTCTAGCTCTCGCTTAGAGAAATGTGCCGGGAAAGCAGCGCTGGGGTGTTTAGGTGTCCAAGACTTTCGACAGAGCACAACCGTCTGGCCGACGGGAATGGGTAATGAAGGTCATGCTTTTGTGCCGGTACATTTTTCTGGGCGAGACGACTACTCGCATCCTTGGTCTTTATGAGCCTGTAGTGTGCGCGGGGGTACTTGGAGCTGACAAGAACCGTGCAAAGAGCACCGCGATCTGCGGGCGCTGCGCAGCTTGTAAAAGGGAGCTGCCCGGGGACGTGGTGCAAATCCAAGTTTCTCCGAGTTGCAGGGGCCAGCGCCGGGAAGCGCGTTGTTCTGGCACAGTTCTCTGTGCGAGACGTAGCCGAAGGTCTTTCTTTCCGTTTAGATGCGGAGCACAGGAGAGGCAGAGTGTGGTGCCACGCGGGGCTGAGAGGGGATTGGGTATGGCCCAGGCGTGTTTCGGCAGAAGCAGTGCTCTGGTGCGCTCCTCTGCCGGCAGAGCTTTCTGTGCGAGAAGCAGACGACTGTTCGCCTCCGGGGGAAGGAAAGCGCGACGCGTTACAAAAGGCGAAGGACGAAGCTGCCGTGCACGTGGCTTGTGTGCGCATCCTTACAGGCTGCAGCGGAAAGCGTGGCTGCCGCTCGCTTGCCTGGAAAAGTCACGCTAGCAGCAGAAGAAGGAACGCCAGAGACAGCGACTTGTGCTGCTGCCTAGAGCACCACCAAGCTTCCGTGGAAACAGCTGCTCTTACCTTTAGGCTCCGAGATGCAGAGAATGTCATGGTCGATGCAGCAGAGGAGACAAGTACGGGGAGCACTTCTGTGGCTTACGTGTGTGAAGGTGCAGGTTGCAGCACAGCACTGGCTTTTACTCCTCGAGCCTTTTGGCATGCTAGCAGCTGCTGGAAGTTGGCAACGGTAATGCGAGCGTGAACAGTGTGACGGCGTGTCCGTCTGAGAAGGAAGCTACAGAGCCTCAGTGGCTTGTGCTTGGAGAAGGGGCGCTTCCAGAAGGCCTCCTTTTTTTGACGCGTCCTTCTGGGTGAGCTCAAGCTGCAGGGACTCTGCAACACTGAAGCTGTAACAAACTGCTCTCTAGCCAGGTGGTGTGATGAAGTCTAAGGGCTGCGCGTTACTTCCTGAACCAGCCAGAGCCTTCTGGGCTAAATGTGCTTGTGAAGGCGCTTTTGGCTGGACTTCGGAAATTCGGTACCGAGCAGACAGAAGGCCCGTGCTCTGCGGCCTCAACCTTCGCCTTCTGCCGTCTGGAGAGAACTGAAGCCCAGCGACGGCATTCAGCTTTGCTGCTCCTCAGCGTGTACAGCGCTGGCACGCACAACGTGTTGTGCACGGATTTGCCTCAGCCCCAGGTTAGAATCATTCTCCTTCTGTTTCACAGGGTCCAAACTGCCCGTCTAGCTCTCGCTTAGAGAAATGTGCCGGGAAAGCAGCGCTGGGGTGTTTAGGTGTCCAAGCCTTTCGACAGAGCACAACCGTCTGGCCGACGGGAATGGGTAATGAAGGTCATGCTTTTGTGCCGGTACATTTTTCTGGGCGAGACGACTACTCGCATCCTTGGTCTTTATGAGCCTGTAGTGTGCGCGGGGGTACTTGGAGCTGACAAGAACCGTGCAAAGAGCACCGCGATCTGCGGGCGCTGCGCAGCTTGTAAAAGGGGGCTGCCCGGGGACGTGGTGCAAATCCAAGTTTCTCCGAGTTGCAGGGGCCAGCGCCGGGAATGTGGTGCAAATCCAAGTTTCTCCGAGTTGCAGGGGCCAGCGCCGGGAAGCGCGTTGTTCTGGCACAGTTCTCTGTGCGAGACGTAGCCGAAGGTCTTTCTTTCCGTTTAGATGCGGAGCACAGGAGAGGCAGAGTGTGGTGCCACGCGGGGCTGAGAGGGGATTGGGTATGGCCCAGGCGTGTTTCGGCAGAAGCAGTGCTCTGGTGCGCTCCTCTGCCGGCAGAGCTTTCTGTGCGAGAAGCAGACGACTGTTCGCCTCCGGGGGAAGGAAAGCGCGACGCGTTACAAAAGGCGAAGGACGAAGCTGCCGTGCACGTGGCTTGTGTGCGCATCCTTACAGGCTGCAGCGGAAAGCGTGGCTGCCGCTCGCTTGCCTGGAAAAGTCACGCTAGCAGCAGAAGAAGGAACGCCAGAGACAGCGACTTGTGCTGCTGCCTAGAGCACCACCAAGCTTCCGTGGAAACAGCTGCTCTTACCTTTAGGCTCCGAGATGCAGAGAATGTCATGGTCGATGCAGCAGAGGAGACAAGTACGGGGAGCACTTCTGTGGCTTACGTGTGTGAAGGCGCAGGTTGCAGCACAGCACTGGCTTTTACTCCTCGAGCCTTTTGGCATGCTAGCAGCTGCTGGAAGTTGGCAACGGTAATGCGAGCGTGAACAGTGTGACGGCGTGTCCGTCTGAGAAGGAAGCTACAGAGCCTCAGTGGCTTGTGCTTGGAGAAGGGGCGCTTCCAGAAGGCCTCCTTTTTTTGACGCGTCCTTCTGGGTGAGCTCAAGCTGCAGGGACTCTGCAACACTGAAGCTGTAAGAAACTGCTTTCTAGCCAGGTGGTGTGATGAAGTCTAAGGGCTGCGCGTTACTTCCTGAACCAGCCAGAGCCTTCTGGGCTAAATGTGCTTGTGAAGGCGCTTTTGGCTGGACTTCGGAAATTCGGTACCGAGCAGACAGAAGACCCGTGCTCTGCGGCCTCAACCTTCGCCTTCTGCCGTCTGGAGAGAACTGAAGCCCAGCGACGGCATTCAGCTTTGCTGCTCCTCAGCGTGTACAGCGCTGGCACGCACAACGTGTTGTGCACGGATTTGCCTCAGCCCCAGGTTAGAATCATTCTCCTTCTATTTCACAGGGTCCAAACTGCCCGTCTAGCTCTCGCTTAGAGAAATGTGCCGGGAAAGCAGCGCTGGGGTGTTTAGGTGTCCAAGACTTTCGACAGAGCACAACCGTCTGGCCGACGGGAATGGGTAATGAAGGTCATGCTTTTGTGCCGGTACATTTTTCTGGGCGAGACGACTACTCGCATCCTTGGTCTTTATGAGCCTGTAGTGTGCGCGGGGGTACTTGGAGCTGACAAGAACCGTGCAAAGAGCACCGCGATCTGCGGGCGCTGCGCAGCTTGTAAAAGGGAGCTGCCCGGGGACGTGGTGCAAATCCAAGTTTCTCCGAGTTGCAGGGGCCAGCGCCGGGAAGCGCGTTGTTCTGGCACAGTTCTCTGTGCGAGACGTAGCCGAAGGTCTTTCTTTCCGTTTAGATGCGGAGCACAGGAGAGGCAGAGTGTGGTGCCACGCGGGGCTGAGAGGGGATTGGGTATGGCCCAGGCGTGTTTCGGCAGAAGCAGTGCTCTGGTGCGCTCCTCTGCCGGCAGAGCTTTCTGTGCGAGAAGCAGACGACTGTTCGCCTCCGGGGGAAGGAAAGCGCGACGCGTTACAAAAGGCGAAGGACGAAGCTGCCGTGCACGTGGCTTGTGTGCGCATCCTTACAGGCTGCAGCGGAAAGCGTGGCTGCCGCTCGCTTGCCTGGAAAAGTCACGCTAGCAGCAGAAGAAGGAACGCCAGAGACAGCGACTTGTGCTGCTGCCTAGAGCACCACCAAGCTTCCGTGGAAACAGCTGCTCTTACCTTTAGGCTCCGAGATGCAGAGAATGTCATGGTCGATGCAGCAGAGGAGACAAGTACGGGGAGCACTTCTGTGGCTTACGTGTGTGAAGGTGCAGGTTGCAGCACAGCACTGGCTTTTACTCCTCGAGCCTTTTGGCATGCTAGCAGCTGCTGGAAGTTGGCAACGGTAATGCGAGCGTGAACAGTGTGACGGCGTGTCCGTCTGAGAAGGAAGCTACAGAGCCTCAGTGGCTTGTGCTTGGAGAAGGGGCGCTTCCAGAAGGCCTCCTTTTTTTGACGCGTCCTTCTGGGTGAGCTCAAGCTGCAGGGACTCTGCAACACTGAAGCTGTAACAAACTGCTCTCTAGCCAGGTGGTGTGATGAAGTCTAAGGGCTGCGCGTTACTTCCTGAACCAGCCAGAGCCTTCTGGGCTAAATGTGCTTGTGAAGGCGCTTTTGGCTGGACTTCGGAAATTCGGTACCGAGCAGACAGAAGGCCCGTGCTCTGCGGCCTCAACCTTCGCCTTCTGCCGTCTGGAGAGAACTGAAGCCCAGCGACGGCATTCAGCTTTGCTGCTCCTCAGCGTGTACAGCGCTGGCACGCACAACGTGTTGTGCACGGATTTGCCTCAGCCCCAGGTTAGAATCATTCTCCTTCTGTTTCACAGGGTCCAAACTGCCCGTCTAGCTCTCGCTTAGAGAAATGTGCCGGGAAAGCAGCGCTGGGGTGTTTAGGTGTCCAAGCCTTTCGACAGAGCACAACCGTCTGGCCGACGGGAATGGGTAATGAAGGTCATGCTTTTGTGCCGGTACATTTTTCTGGGCGAGACGACTACTCGCATCCTTGGTCTTTATGAGCCTGTAGTGTGCGCGGGGGTACTTGGAGCTGACAAGAACCGTGCAAAGAGCACCGCGATCTGCGGGCGCTGCGCAGCTTGTAAAAGGGGGCTGCCCGGGGACGTGGTGCAAATCCAAGTTTCTCCGAGTTGCAGGGGCCAGCGCCGGGAATGTGGTGCAAATCCAAGTTTCTCCGAGTTGCAGGGGCCAGCGCCGGGAAGCGCGTTGTTCTGGCACAGTTCTCTGTGCGAGACGTAGCCGAAGGTCTTTCTTTCCGTTTAGATGCGGAGCACAGGAGAGGCAGAGTGTGGTGCCACGCGGGGCTGAGAGGGGATTGGGTATGGCCCAGGCGTGTTTCGGCAGAAGCAGTGCTCTGGTGCGCTCCTCTGCCGGCAGAGCTTTCTGTGCGAGAAGCAGACGACTGTTCGCCTCCGGGGGAAGGAAAGCGCGACGCGTTACAAAAGGCGAAGGACGAAGCTGCCGTGCACGTGGCTTGTGTGCGCATCCTTACAGGCTGCAGCGGAAAGCGTGGCTGCCGCTCGCTTGCCTGGAAAAGTCACGCTAGCAGCAGAAGAAGGAACGCCAGAGACAGCGACTTGTGCTGCTGCCTAGAGCACCACCAAGCTTCCGTGGAAACAGCTGCTCTTACCTTTAGGCTCCGAGATGCAGAGAATGTCATGGTCGATGCAGCAGAGGAGACAAGTACGGGGAGCACTTCTGTGGCTTACGTGTGTGAAGGCGCAGGTTGCAGCACAGCACTGGCTTTTACTCCTCGAGCCTTTTGGCATGCTAGCAGCTGCTGGAAGTTGGCAACGGTAATGCGAGCGTGAACAGTGTGACGGCGTGTCCGTCTGAGAAGGAAGCTACAGAGCCTCAGTGGCTTGTGCTTGGAGAAGGGGCGCTTCCAGAAGGCCTCCTTTTTTTGACGCGTCCTTCTGGGTGAGCTCAAGCTGCAGGGACTCTGCAACACTGAAGCTGTAAGAAACTGCTTTCTAGCCAGGTGGTGTGATGAAGTCTAAGGGCTGCGCGTTACTTCCTGAACCAGCCAGAGCCTTCTGGGCTAAATGTGCTTGTGAAGGCGCTTTTGGCTGGACTTCGGAAATTCGGTACCGAGCAGACAGAAGGCCCGTGCTCTGCGGCCTCAACCTTCGCCTTCTGCCGTCTGGAGAGAACTGAAGCCCAGCGACGGCATTCAGCTTTGCTGCTCCTCAGCGTGTACAGCGCTGGCACGCACAACGTGTTGTGCACGGATTTGCCTCAGCCCCAGGTTAGAATCATTCTCCTTCTGTTTCACAGGGTCCAAACTGCCCGTCTAGCTCTCGCTTAGAGAAATGTGCCGGGAAAGCAGCGCTGGGGTGTTTAGGTGTCCAAGACTTTCGACAGAGCACAACCGTCTGGCCGACGGGAATGGGTAATGAAGGTCATGCTTTTGTGCCGGTACATTTTTCTGGGCGAGACGACTACTCGCATCCTTGGTCTTTATGAGCCTGTAGTGTGCGCGGGGGTACTTGGAGCTGACAAGAACCGTGCAAAGAGCACCGCGATCTGCGGGCGCTGCGCAGCTTGTAAAAGGGAGCTGCCCGGGGACGTGGTGCAAATCCAAGTTTCTCCGAGTTGCAGGGGCCAGCGCCGGGAAGCGCGTTGTTCTGGCACAGTTCTCTGTGCGAGACGTAGCCGAAGGTCTTTCTTTCCGTTTAGATGCGGAGCACAGGAGAGGCAGAGTGTGGTGCCACGCGGGGCTGAGAGGGGATTGGGTATGGCCCAGGCGTGTTTCGGCAGAAGCAGTGCTCTGGTGCGCTCCTCTGCCGGCAGAGCTTTCTGTGCGAGAAGCAGACGACTGTTCGCCTCTGGGGGAAGGAAAGCGCGACGCGTTACAAAAGGCGAAGGACGAAGCTGCCGTGCACGTGGCTTGTGTGCGCATCCTTACAGGCTGCAGCGGAAAGCGTGGCTGCCGCTCGCTTGCCTGGAAAAGTCACGCTAGCAGCAGAAGAAGGAACGCCAGAGACAGCGACTTGTGCTGCTGCCTAGAGCACCACCAAGCTTCCGTGGAAACAGCTGCTCTTACCTTTAGGCTCCGAGATGCAGAGAATGTCATGGTCGATGCAGCAGAGGAGACAAGTACGGGGAGCACTTCTGTGGCTTACGTGTGTGAAGGTGCAGGTTGCAGCACAGCACTGGCTTTTACTCCTCGAGCCTTTTGGCATGCTAGCAGCTGCTGGAAGTTGGCAACGGTAATGCGAGCGTGAACAGTGTGACGGCGTGTCCGTCTGAGAAGGAAGCTACAGAGCCTCAGTGGCTTGTGCTTGGAGAAGGGGCGCTTCCAGAAGGCCTCCTTTTTTTGACGCGTCCTTCTGGGTGAGCTCAAGCTGCAGGGACTCTGCAACACTGAAGCTGTAACAAACTGCTCTCTAGCCAGGTGGTGTGATGAAGTCTAAGGGCTGCGCGTTACTTCCTGAACCAGCCAGAGCCTTCTGGGCTAAATGTGCTTGTGAAGGCGCTTTTGGCTGGACTTCGGAAATTCGGTACCGAGCAGACAGAAGGCCCGTGCTCTGCGGCCTCAACCTTCGCCTTCTGCCGTCTGGAGAGAACTGAAGCCCAGCGACGGCATTCAGCTTTGCTGCTCCTCAGCGTGTACAGCGCTGGCACGCACAACGTGTTGTGCACGGATTTGCCTCAGCCCCAGGTTAGAATCATTCTCCTTCTGTTTCACAGGGTCCAAACTGCCCGTCTAGCTCTCGCTTAGAGAAATGTGCCGGGAAAGCAGCGCTGGGGTGTTTAGGTGTCCAAGACTTTCGACAGAGCACAACCGTCTGGCCGACGGGAATGGGTAATGAAGGTCATGCTTTTGTGCCGGTACATTTTTCTGGGCGAGACGACTACTCGCATCCTTGGTCTTTATGAGCCTGTAGTGTGCGCGGGGGTACTTGGAGCTGACAAGAACCGTGCAAAGAGCACCGCGATCTGCGGGCGCTGCGCAGCTTGTAAAAGGGGGCTGCCCGGGGACGTGGTGCAAATCCAAGTTTCTCCGAGTTGCAGGGGCCAGCGCCGGGAATGTGGTGCAAATCCAAGTTTCTCCGAGTTGCAGGGGCCAGCGCCGGGAAGCGCGTTGTTCTGGCACAGTTCTCTGTGCGAGACGTAGCCGAAGGTCTTTCTTTCCGTTTAGATGCGGAGCACAGGAGAGGCAGAGTGTGGTGCCACGCGGGGCTGAGAGGGGATTGGGTATGGCCCAGGCGTGTTTCGGCAGAAGCAGTGCTCTGGTGCGCTCCTCTGCCGGCAGAGCTTTCTGTGCGAGAAGCAGACGACTGTTCGCCTCCGGGGGAAGGAAAGCGCGACGCGTTACAAAAGGCGAAGGACGAAGCTGCCGTGCACGTGGCTTGTGTGCGCATCCTTACAGGCTGCAGCGGAAAGCGTGGCTGCCGCTCGCTTGCCTGGAAAAGTCACGCTAGCAGCAGAAGAAGGAACGCCAGAGACAGCGACTTGTGCTGCTGCCTAGAGCACCACCAAGCTTCCGTGGAAACAGCTGCTCTTACCTTTAGGCTCCGAGATGCAGAGAATGTCATGGTCGATGCAGCAGAGGAGACAAGTACGGGGAGCACTTCTGTGGCTTACGTGTGTGAAGGCGCAGGTTGCAGCACAGCACTGGCTTTTACTCCTCGAGCCTTTTGGCATGCTAGCAGCTGCTGGAAGTTGGCAACGGTAATGCGAGCGTGAACAGTGTGACGGCGTGTCCGTCTGAGAAGGAAGCTACAGAGCCTCAGTGGCTTGTGCTTGGAGAAGGGGCGCTTCCAGAAGGCCTCCTTTTTTTGACGCGTCCTTCTGGGTGAGCTCAAGCTGCAGGGACTCTGCAACACTGAAGCTGTAAGAAACTGCTTTCTAGCCAGGTGGTGTGATGAAGTCTAAGGGCTGCGCGTTACTTCCTGAACCAGCCAGAGCCTTCTGGGCTAAATGTGCTTGTGAAGGCGCTTTTGGCTGGACTTCGGAAATTCGGTACCGAGCAGACAGAAGGCCCGTGCTCTGCGGCCTCAACCTTCGCCTTCTGCCGTCTGGAGAGAACTGAAGCCCAGCGACGGCATTCAGCTTTGCTGCTCCTCAGCGTGTACAGCGCTGGCACGCACAACGTGTTGTGCACGGATTTGCCTCAGCCCCAGGTTAGAATCATTCTCCTTCTGTTTCACAGGGTCCAAACTGCCCGTCTAGCTCTCGCTTAGAGAAATGTGCCGGGAAAGCAGCGCTGGGGTGTTTAGGTGTCCAAGACTTTCGACAGAGCACAACCGTCTGGCCGACGGGAATGGGTAATGAAGGTCATGCTTTTGTGCCGGTACATTTTTCTGGGCGAGACGACTACTCGCATCCTTGGTCTTTATGAGCCTGTAGTGTGCGCGGGGGTACTTGGAGCTGACAAGAACCGTGCAAAGAGCACCGCGATCTGCGGGCGCTGCGCAGCTTGTAAAAGGGAGCTGCCCGGGGACGTGGTGCAAATCCAAGTTTCTCCGAGTTGCAGGGGCCAGCGCCGGGAAGCGCGTTGTTCTGGCACAGTTCTCTGTGCGAGACGTAGCCGAAGGTCTTTCTTTCCGTTTAGATGCGGAGCACAGGAGAGGCAGAGTGTGGTGCCACGCGGGGCTGAGAGGGGATTGGGTATGGCCCAGGCGTGTTTCGGCAGAAGCAGTGCTCTGGTGCGCTCCTCTGCCGGCAGAGCTTTCTGTGCGAGAAGCAGACGACTGTTCGCCTCTGGGGGAAGGAAAGCGCGACGCGTTACAAAAGGCGAAGGACGAAGCTGCCGTGCACGTGGCTTGTGTGCGCATCCTTACAGGCTGCAGCGGAAAGCGTGGCTGCCGCTCGCTTGCCTGGAAAAGTCACGCTAGCAGCAGAAGAAGGAACGCCAGAGACAGCGACTTGTGCTGCTGCCTAGAGCACCACCAAGCTTCCGTGGAAACAGCTGCTCTTACCTTTAGGCTCCGAGATGCAGAGAATGTCATGGTCGATGCAGCAGAGGAGACAAGTACGGGGAGCACTTCTGTGGCTTACGTGTGTGAAGGTGCAGGTTGCAGCACAGCACTGGCTTTTACTCCTCGAGCCTTTTGGCATGCTAGCAGCTGCTGGAAGTTGGCAACGGTAATGCGAGCGTGAACAGTGTGACGGCGTGTCCGTCTGAGAAGGAAGCTACAGAGCCTCAGTGGCTTGTGCTTGGAGAAGGGGCGCTTCCAGAAGGCCTCCTTTTTTTGACGCGTCCTTCTGGGTGAGCTCAAGCTGCAGGGACTCTGCAACACTGAAGCTGTAAGAAACTGCTTTCTAGCCAGGTGGTGTGATGAAGTCTAAGGGCTGCGCGTTACTTCCTGAACCAGCCAGAGCCTTCTGGGCTAAATGTGCTTGTGAAGGCGCTTTTGGCTGGACTTCGGAAATTCGGTACCGAGCAGACAGAAGGCCCGTGCTCTGCGGCCTCAACCTTCGCCTTCTGCCGTCTGGAGAGAACTGAAGCCCAGCGACGGCATTCAGCTTTGCTGCTCCTCAGCGTGTACAGCGCTGGCACGCACAACGTGTTGTGCACGGATTTGCCTCAGCCCCAGGTTAGAATCATTCTCCTTCTGTTTCACAGGGTCCAAACTGCCCGTCTAGCTCTCGCTTAGAGAAATGTGCCGGGAAAGCAGCGCTGGGGTGTTTAGGTGTCCAAGACTTTCGACAGAGCACAACCGTCTGGCCGACGGGAATGGGTAATGAAGGTCATGCTTTTGTGCCGGTACATTTTTCTGGGCGAGACGACTACTCGCATCCTTGGTCTTTATGAGCCTGTAGTGTGCGCGGGGGTACTTGGAGCTGACAAGAACCGTGCAAAGAGCACCGCGATCTGCGGGCGCTGCGCAGCTTGTAAAAGGGGGCTGCCCGGGGACGTGGTGCAAATCCAAGTTTCTCCGAGTTGCAGGGGCCAGCGCCGGGAATGTGGTGCAAATCCAAGTTTCTCCGAGTTGCAGGGGCCAGCGCCGGGAAGCGCGTTGTTCTGGCACAGTTCTCTGTGCGAGACGTAGCCGAAGGTCTTTCCGTTTAGATGCGGAGCACAGGAGAGGCAGAGTGTGGTGCCACGCGGGGCTGAGAGGGGATTGGGTATGGCCCAGGCGTGTTTCGGCAGAAGCAGTGCTCTGGTGCGCTCCTCTGCCGGCAGAGCTTTCTGTGCGAGAAGCAGACGACTGTTCGCCTCCGGGGGAAGGAAAGCGCGACGCGTTACAAAAGGCGAAGGACGAAGCTGCCGTGCACGTGGCTTGTGTGCGCATCCTTACAGGCTGCAGCGGAAAGCGTGGCTGCCGCTCGCTTGCCTGGAAAAGTCACGCTAGCAGCAGAAGAAGGAACGCCAGAGACAGCGACTTGTGCTGCTGCCTAGAGCACCACCAAGCTTCCGTGGAAACAGCTGCTCTTACCTTTAGGCTCCGAGATGCAGAGAATGTCATGGTCGATGCAGCAGAGGAGACAAGTACGGGGAGCACTTCTGTGGCTTACGTGTGTGAAGGCGCAGGTTGCAGCACAGCACTGGCTTTTACTCCTCGAGCCTTTTGGCATGCTAGCAGCTGCTGGAAGTTGGCAACGGTAATGCGAGCGTGAACAGTGTGACGGCGTGTCCGTCTGAGAAGGAAGCTACAGAGCCTCAGTGGCTTGTGCTTGGAGAAGGGGCGCTTCCAGAAGGCCTCCTTTTTTTGACGCGTCCTTCTGGGTGAGCTCAAGCTGCAGGGACTCTGCAACACTGAAGCTGTAACAAACTGCTTTCTAGCCAGGTGGTGTGATGAAGTCTAAGGGCTGCGCGTTACTTCCTGAACCAGCCAGAGCCTTCTGGGCTAAATGTGCTTGTGAAGGCGCTTTTGGCTGGACTTCGGAAATTCGGTACCGAGCAGACAGAAGACCCGTGCTCTGCGGCCTCAACCTTCGCCTTCTGCCGTCTGGAGAGAACTGAAGCCCAGCGACGGCATTCAGCTTTGCTGCTCCTCAGCGTGTACAGCGCTGGCACGCACAACGTGTTGTGCACGGATTTGCCTCAGCCCCAGGTTAGAATCATTCTCCTTCTATTTCACAGGGTCCAAACTGCCCGTCTAGCTCTCGCTTAGAGAAATGTGCCGGGAAAGCAGCGCTGGGGTGTTTAGGTGTCCAAGACTTTCGACAGAGCACAACCGTCTGGCCGACGGGAATGGGTAATGAAGGTCATGCTTTTGTGCCGGTACATTTTTCTGGGCGAGACGACTACTCGCATCCTTGGTCTTTATGAGCCTGTAGTGTGCGCGGGGGTACTTGGAGCTGACAAGAACCGTGCAAAGAGCACCGCGATCTGCGGGCGCTGCGCAGCTTGTAAAAGGGAGCTGCCCGGGGACGTGGTGCAAATCCAAGTTTCTCCGAGTTGCAGGGGCCAGCGCCGGGAAGCGCGTTGTTCTGGCACAGTTCTCTGTGCGAGACGTAGCCGAAGGTCTTTCTTTCCGTTTAGATGCGGAGCACAGGAGAGGCAGAGTGTGGTGCCACGCGGGGCTGAGAGGGGATTGGGTATGGCCCAGGCGTGTTTCGGCAGAAGCAGTGCTCTGGTGCGCTCCTCTGCCGGCAGAGCTTTCTGTGCGAGAAGCAGACGACTGTTCGCCTCCGGGGGAAGGAAAGCGCGACGCGTTACAAAAGGCGAAGGACGAAGCTGCCGTGCACGTGGCTTGTGTGCGCATCCTTACAGGCTGCAGCGGAAAGCGTGGCTGCCGCTCGCTTGCCTGGAAAAGTCACGCTAGCAGCAGAAGAAGGAACGCCAGAGACAGCGACTTGTGCTGCTGCCTAGAGCACCACCAAGCTTCCGTGGAAACAGCTGCTCTTACCTTTAGGCTCCGAGATGCAGAGAATGTCATGGTCGATGCAGCAGAGGAGACAAGTACGGGGAGCACTTCTGTGGCTTACGTGTGTGAAGGCGCAGGTTGCAGCACAGCACTGGCTTTTACTCCTCGAGCCTTTTGGCATGCTAGCAGCTGCTGGAAGTTGGCAACGGTAATGCGAGCGTGAACAGTGTGACGGCGTGTCCGTCTGAGAAGGAAGCTACAGAGCCTCAGTGGCTTGTGCTTGGAGAAGGGGCGCTTCCAGAAGGCCTCCTTTTTTTGACGCGTCCTTCTGGGTGAGCTCAAGCTGCAGGGACTCTGCAACACTGAAGCTGTAACAAACTGCTCTCTAGCCAGGTGGTGTGATGAAGTCTAAGGGCTGCGCGTTACTTCCTGAACCAGCCAGAGCCTTCTGGGCTAAATGTGCTTGTGAAGGCGCTTTTGGCTGGACTTCGGAAATTCGGTACCGAGCAGACAGAAGGCCCGTGCTCTGCGGCCTCAACCTTCGCCTTCTGCCGTCTGGAGAGAACTGAAGCCCAGCGACGGCATTCAGCTTTGCTGCTCCTCAGCGTGTACAGCGCTGGCACGCACAACGTGTTGTGCACGGATTTGCCTCAGCCCCAGGTTAGAATCATTCTCCTTCTGTTTCACAGGGTCCAAACTGCCCGTCTAGCTCTCGCTTAGAGAAATGTGCCGGGAAAGCAGCGCTGGGGTGTTTAGGTGTCCAAGACTTTCGACAGAGCACAACCGTCTGGCCGACGGGAATGGGTAATGAAGGTCATGCTTTTGTGCCGGTACATTTTTCTGGGCGAGACGACTACTCGCATCCTTGGTCTTTATGAGCCTGTAGTGTGCGCGGGGGTACTTGGAGCTGACAAGAACCGTGCAAAGAGCACCGCGATCTGCGGGCGCTGCGCAGCTTGTAAAAGGGGGCTGCCCGGGGACGTGGTGCAAATCCAAGTTTCTCCGAGTTGCAGGGGCCAGCGCCGGGAATGTGGTGCAAATCCAAGTTTCTCCGAGTTGCAGGGGCCAGCGCCGGGAAGCGCGTTGTTCTGGCACAGTTCTCTGTGCGAGACGTAGCCGAAGGTCTTTCCGTTTAGATGCGGAGCACAGGAGAGGCAGAGTGTGGTGCCACGCGGGGCTGAGAGGGGATTGGGTATGGCCCAGGCGTGTTTCGGCAGAAGCAGTGCTCTGGTGCGCTCCTCTGCCGGCAGAGCTTTCTGTGCGAGAAGCAGACGACTGTTCGCCTCCGGGGGAAGGAAAGCGCGACGCGTTACAAAAGGCGAAGGACGAAGCTGCCGTGCACGTGGCTTGTGTGCGCATCCTTACAGGCTGCAGCGGAAAGCGTGGCTGCCGCTCGCTTGCCTGGAAAAGTCACGCTAGCAGCAGAAGAAGGAACGCCAGAGACAGCGACTTGTGCTGCTGCCTAGAGCACCACCAAGCTTCCGTGGAAACAGCTGCTCTTACCTTTAGGCTCCGAGATGCAGAGAATGTCATGGTCGATGCAGCAGAGGAGACAAGTACGGGGAGCACTTCTGTGGCTTACGTGTGTGAAGGCGCAGGTTGCAGCACAGCACTGGCTTTTACTCCTCGAGCCTTTTGGCATGCTAGCAGCTGCTGGAAGTTGGCAACGGTAATGCGAGCGTGAACAGTGTGACGGCGTGTCCGTCTGAGAAGGAAGCTACAGAGCCTCAGTGGCTTGTGCTTGGAGAAGGGGCGCTTCCAGAAGGCCTCCTTTTTTTGACGCGTCCTTCTGGGTGAGCTCAAGCTGCAGGGACTCTGCAACACTGAAGCTGTAACAAACTGCTTTCTAGCCAGGTGGTGTGATGAAGTCTAAGGGCTGCGCGTTACTTCCTGAACCAGCCAGAGCCTTCTGGGCTAAATGTGCTTGTGAAGGCGCTTTTGGCTGGACTTCGGAAATTCGGTACCGAGCAGACAGAAGACCCGTGCTCTGCGGCCTCAACCTTCGCCTTCTGCCGTCTGGAGAGAACTGAAGCCCAGCGACGGCATTCAGCTTTGCTGCTCCTCAGCGTGTACAGCGCTGGCACGCACAACGTGTTGTGCACGGATTTGCCTCAGCCCCAGGTTAGAATCATTCTCCTTCTATTTCACAGGGTCCAAACTGCCCGTCTAGCTCTCGCTTAGAGAAATGTGCCGGGAAAGCAGCGCTGGGGTGTTTAGGTGTCCAAGACTTTCGACAGAGCACAACCGTCTGGCCGACGGGAATGGGTAATGAAGGTCATGCTTTTGTGCCGGTACATTTTTCTGGGCGAGACGACTACTCGCATCCTTGGTCTTTATGAGCCTGTAGTGTGCGCGGGGGTACTTGGAGCTGACAAGAACCGTGCAAAGAGCACCGCGATCTGCGGGCGCTGCGCAGCTTGTAAAAGGGAGCTGCCCGGGGACGTGGTGCAAATCCAAGTTTCTCCGAGTTGCAGGGGCCAGCGCCGGGAAGCGCGTTGTTCTGGCACAGTTCTCTGTGCGAGACGTAGCCGAAGGTCTTTCTTTCCGTTTAGATGCGGAGCACAGGAGAGGCAGAGTGTGGTGCCACGCGGGGCTGAGAGGGGATTGGGTATGGCCCAGGCGTGTTTCGGCAGAAGCAGTGCTCTGGTGCGCTCCTCTGCCGGCAGAGCTTTCTGTGCGAGAAGCAGACGACTGTTCGCCTCCGGGGGAAGGAAAGCGCGACGCGTTACAAAAGGCGAAGGACGAAGCTGCCGTGCACGTGGCTTGTGTGCGCATCCTTACAGGCTGCAGCGGAAAGCGTGGCTGCCGCTCGCTTGCCTGGAAAAGTCACGCTAGCAGCAGAAGAAGGAACGCCAGAGACAGCGACTTGTGCTGCTGCCTAGAGCACCACCAAGCTTCCGTGGAAACAGCTGCTCTTACCTTTAGGCTCCGAGATGCAGAGAATGTCATGGTCGATGCAGCAGAGGAGACAAGTACGGGGAGCACTTCTGTGGCTTACGTGTGTGAAGGCGCAGGTTGCAGCACAGCACTGGCTTTTACTCCTCGAGCCTTTTGGCATGCTAGCAGCTGCTGGAAGTTGGCAACGGTAATGCGAGCGTGAACAGTGTGACGGCGTGTCCGTCTGAGAAGGAAGCTACAGAGCCTCAGTGGCTTGTGCTTGGAGAAGGGGCGCTTCCAGAAGGCCTCCTTTTTTTGACGCGTCCTTCTGGGTGAGCTCAAGCTGCAGGGACTCTGCAACACTGAAGCTGTAACAAACTGCTCTCTAGCCAGGTGGTGTGATGAAGTCTAAGGGCTGCGCGTTACTTCCTGAACCAGCCAGAGCCTTCTGGGCTAAATGTGCTTGTGAAGGCGCTTTTGGCTGGACTTCGGAAATTCGGTACCGAGCAGACAGAAGGCCCGTGCTCTGCGGCCTCAACCTTCGCCTTCTGCCGTCTGGAGAGAACTGAAGCCCAGCGACGGCATTCAGCTTTGCTGCTCCTCAGCGTGTACAGCGCTGGCACGCACAACGTGTTGTGCACGGATTTGCCTCAGCCCCAGGTTAGAATCATTCTCCTTCTGTTTCACAGGGTCCAAACTGCCCGTCTAGCTCTCGCTTAGAGAAATGTGCCGGGAAAGCAGCGCTGGGGTGTTTAGGTGTCCAAGACTTTCGACAGAGCACAACCGTCTGGCCGACGGGAATGGGTAATGAAGGTCATGCTTTTGTGCCGGTACATTTTTCTGGGCGAGACGACTACTCGCATCCTTGGTCTTTATGAGCCTGTAGTGTGCGCGGGGGTACTTGGAGCTGACAAGAACCGTGCAAAGAGCACCGCGATCTGCGGGCGCTGCGCAGCTTGTAAAAGGGGGCTGCCCGGGGACGTGGTGCAAATCCAAGTTTCTCCGAGTTGCAGGGGCCAGCGCCGGGAATGTGGTGCAAATCCAAGTTTCTCCGAGTTGCAGGGGCCAGCGCCGGGAAGCGCGTTGTTCTGGCACAGTTCTCTGTGCGAGACGTAGCCGAAGGTCTTTCCGTTTAGATGCGGAGCACAGGAGAGGCAGAGTGTGGTGCCACGCGGGGCTGAGAGGGGATTGGGTATGGCCCAGGCGTGTTTCGGCAGAAGCAGTGCTCTGGTGCGCTCCTCTGCCGGCAGAGCTTTCTGTGCGAGAAGCAGACGACTGTTCGCCTCCGGGGGAAGGAAAGCGCGACGCGTTACAAAAGGCGAAGGACGAAGCTGCCGTGCACGTGGCTTGTGTGCGCATCCTTACAGGCTGCAGCGGAAAGCGTGGCTGCCGCTCGCTTGCCTGGAAAAGTCACGCTAGCAGCAGAAGAAGGAACGCCAGAGACAGCGACTTGTGCTGCTGCCTAGAGCACCACCAAGCTTCCGTGGAAACAGCTGCTCTTACCTTTAGGCTCCGAGATGCAGAGAATGTCATGGTCGATGCAGCAGAGGAGACAAGTACGGGGAGCACTTCTGTGGCTTACGTGTGTGAAGGCGCAGGTTGCAGCACAGCACTGGCTTTTACTCCTCGAGCCTTTTGGCATGCTAGCAGCTGCTGGAAGTTGGCAACGGTAATGCGAGCGTGAACAGTGTGACGGCGTGTCCGTCTGAGAAGGAAGCTACAGAGCCTCAGTGGCTTGTGCTTGGAGAAGGGGCGCTTCCAGAAGGCCTCCTTTTTTTGACGCGTCCTTCTGGGTGAGCTCAAGCTGCAGGGACTCTGCAACACTGAAGCTGTAACAAACTGCTCTCTAGCCAGGTGGTGTGATGAAGTCTAAGGGCTGCGCGTTACTTCCTGAACCAGCCAGAGCCTTCTGGGCTAAATGTGCTTGTGAAGGCGCTTTTGGCTGGACTTCGGAAATTCGGTACCGAGCAGACAGAAGGCCCGTGCTCTGCGGCCTCAACCTTCGCCTTCTGCCATCTGGAGAGAACTGAAGCCCAGCGACGGCATTCAGCTTTGCTGCTCCTCAGCGTGTACAGCGCTGGCACGCACAACGTGTTGTGCACGGATTTGCCTCAGCCCCAGGTTAGAATCATTCTCCTTCTGTTTCACAGGGTCCAAACTGCCCGTCTAGCTCTCACTTAGAGAAATGTGCCGGGAAAGCAGCGCTGGGGTGTTTAGGTGTCCAAGACTTTCGACAGAGCACAACCGTCTGGCCGACGGGAATGGGTAATGAAGGTCATGCTTTTGTGCCGGTACATTTTTCTGGGCGAGACGACTACTCGCATCCTTGGTCTTTATGAGCCTGTAGTGTGCGCGGGGGTACTTGGAGCTGACAAGAACCGTGCAAAGAGCACCGCGATCTGCGGGCGCTGCGCAGCTTGTAAAAGGGAGCTGCCCGGGGACGTGGTGCAAATCCAAGTTTCTCCGAGTTGCAGGGGCCAGCGCCGGGAAGCGCGTTGTTCTGGCACAGTTCTCTGTGCGAGACGTAGCCGAAGGTCTTTCTTTCCGTTTAGATGCGGAGCACAGGAGAGGCAGAGTGTGGTGCCACGCGGGGCTGAGAGGGGATTGGGTATGGCCCAGGCGTGTTTCGGCAGAAGCAGTGCTCTGGTGCGCTCCTCTGCCGGCAGAGCTTTCTGTGCGAGAAGCAGACGACTGTTCGCCTCCGGGGGAAGGAAAGCGCGACGCGTTACAAAAGGCGAAGGACGAAGCTGCCGTGCACGTGGCTTGTGTGCGCATCCTTACAGGCTGCAGCGGAAAGCGTGGCTGCCGCTCGCTTGCCTGGAAAAGTCACGCTAGCAGCAGAAGAAGGAACGCCAGAGACAGCGACTTGTGCTGCTGCCTAGAGCACCACCAAGCTTCCGTGGAAACAGCTGCTCTTACCTTTAGGCTCCGAGATGCAGAGAATGTCATGGTCGATGCAGCAGAGGAGACAAGTACGGGGAGCACTTCTGTGGCTTACGTGTGTGAAGGCGCAGGTTGCAGCACAGCACTGGCTTTTACTCCTCGAGCCTTTTGGCATGCTAGCAGCTGCTGGAAGTTGGCAACGGTAATGCGAGCGTGAACAGTGTGACGGCGTGTCCGTCTGAGAAGGAAGCTACAGAGCCTCAGTGGCTTGTGCTTGGAGAAGGGGCGCTTCCAGAAGGCCTCCTTTTTTTGACGCGTCCTTCTGGGTGAGCTCAAGCTGCAGGGACTCTGCAACACTGAAGCTGTAACAAACTGCTTTCTAGCCAGGTGGTGTGATGAAGTCTAAGGGCTGCGCGTTACTTCCTGAACCAGCCAGAGCCTTCTGGGCTAAATGTGCTTGTGAAGGCGCTTTTGGCTGGACTTCGGAAATTCGGTACCGAGCAGACAGAAGACCCGTGCTCTGCGGCCTCAACCTTCGCCTTCTGCCGTCTGGAGAGAACTGAAGCCCAGCGACGGCATTCAGCTTTGCTGCTCCTCAGCGTGTACAGCGCTGGCACGCACAACGTGTTGTGCACGGATTTGCCTCAGCCCCAGGTTAGAATCATTCTCCTTCTATTTCACAGGGTCCAAACTGCCCGTCTAGCTCTCGCTTAGAGAAATGTGCCGGGAAAGCAGCGCTGGGGTGTTTAGGTGTCCAAGACTTTCGACAGAGCACAACCGTCTGGCCGACGGGAATGGGTAATGAAGGTCATGCTTTTGTGCCGGTACATTTTTCTGGGCGAGACGACTACTCGCATCCTTGGTCTTTATGAGCCTGTAGTGTGCGCGGGGGTACTTGGAGCTGACAAGAACCGTGCAAAGAGCACCGCGATCTGCGGGCGCTGCGCAGCTTGTAAAAGGGAGCTGCCCGGGGACGTGGTGCAAATCCAAGTTTCTCCGAGTTGCAGGGGCCAGCGCCGGGAAGCGCGTTGTTCTGGCACAGTTCTCTGTGCGAGACGTAGCCGAAGGTCTTTCTTTCCGTTTAGATGCGGAGCACAGGAGAGGCAGAGTGTGGTGCCACGCGGGGCTGAGAGGGGATTGGGTATGGCCCAGGCGTGTTTCGGCAGAAGCAGTGCTCTGGTGCGCTCCTCTGCCGGCAGAGCTTTCTGTGCGAGAAGCAGACGACTGTTCGCCTCCGGGGGAAGGAAAGCGCGACGCGTTACAAAAGGCGAAGGACGAAGCTGCCGTGCACGTGGCTTGTGTGCGCATCCTTACAGGCTGCAGCGGAAAGCGTGGCTGCCGCTCGCTTGCCTGGAAAAGTCACGCTAGCAGCAGAAGAAGGAACGCCAGAGACAGCGACTTGTGCTGCTGCCTAGAGCACCACCAAGCTTCCGTGGAAACAGCTGCTCTTACCTTTAGGCTCCGAGATGCAGAGAATGTCATGGTCGATGCAGCAGAGGAGACAAGTACGGGGAGCACTTCTGTGGCTTACGTGTGTGAAGGCGCAGGTTGCAGCACAGCACTGGCTTTTACTCCTCGAGCCTTTTGGCATGCTAGCAGCTGCTGGAAGTTGGCAACGGTAATGCGAGCGTGAACAGTGTGACGGCGTGTCCGTCTGAGAAGGAAGCTACAGAGCCTCAGTGGCTTGTGCTTGGAGAAGGGGCGCTTCCAGAAGGCCTCCTTTTTTTGACGCGTCCTTCTGGGTGAGCTCAAGCTGCAGGGACTCTGCAACACTGAAGCTGTAACAAACTGCTTTCTAGCCAGGTGGTGTGATGAAGTCTAAGGGCTGCGCGTTACTTCCTGAACCAGCCAGAGCCTTCTGGGCTAAATGTGCTTGTGAAGGCGCTTTTGGCTGGACTTCGGAAATTCGGTACCGAGCAGACAGAAGACCCGTGCTCTGCGGCCTCAACCTTCGCCTTCTGCCGTCTGGAGAGAACTGAAGCCCAGCGACGGCATTCAGCTTTGCTGCTCCTCAGCGTGTACAGCGCTGGCACGCACAACGTGTTGTGCACGGATTTGCCTCAGCCCCAGGTTAGAATCATTCTCCTTCTATTTCACAGGGTCCAAACTGCCCGTCTAGCTCTCGCTTAGAGAAATGTGCCGGGAAAGCAGCGCTGGGGTGTTTAGGTGTCCAAGACTTTCGACAGAGCACAACCGTCTGGCCGACGGGAATGGGTAATGAAGGTCATGCTTTTGTGCCGGTACATTTTTCTGGGCGAGACGACTACTCGCATCCTTGGTCTTTATGAGCCTGTAGTGTGCGCGGGGGTACTTGGAGCTGACAAGAACCGTGCAAAGAGCACCGCGATCTGCGGGCGCTGCGCAGCTTGTAAAAGGGAGCTGCCCGGGGACGTGGTGCAAATCCAAGTTTCTCCGAGTTGCAGGGGCCAGCGCCGGGAAGCGCGTTGTTCTGGCACAGTTCTCTGTGCGAGACGTAGCCGAAGGTCTTTCTTTCCGTTTAGATGCGGAGCACAGGAGAGGCAGAGTGTGGTGCCACGCGGGGCTGAGAGGGGATTGGGTATGGCCCAGGCGTGTTTCGGCAGAAGCAGTGCTCTGGTGCGCTCCTCTGCCGGCAGAGCTTTCTGTGCGAGAAGCAGACGACTGTTCGCCTCCGGGGGAAGGAAAGCGCGACGCGTTACAAAAGGCGAAGGACGAAGCTGCCGTGCACGTGGCTTGTGTGCGCATCCTTACAGGCTGCAGCGGAAAGCGTGGCTGCCGCTCGCTTGCCTGGAAAAGTCACGCTAGCAGCAGAAGAAGGAACGCCAGAGACAGCGACTTGTGCTGCTGCCTAGAGCACCACCAAGCTTCCGTGGAAACAGCTGCTCTTACCTTTAGGCTCCGAGATGCAGAGAATGTCATGGTCGATGCAGCAGAGGAGACAAGTACGGGGAGCACTTCTGTGGCTTACGTGTGTGAAGGCGCAGGTTGCAGCACAGCACTGGCTTTTACTCCTCGAGCCTTTTGGCATGCTAGCAGCTGCTGGAAGTTGGCAACGGTAATGCGAGCGTGAACAGTGTGACGGCGTGTCCGTCTGAGAAGGAAGCTACAGAGCCTCAGTGGCTTGTGCTTGGAGAAGGGGCGCTTCCAGAAGGCCTCCTTTTTTTGACGCGTCCTTCTGGGTGAGCTCAAGCTGCAGGGACTCTGCAACACTGAAGCTGTAACAAACTGCTCTCTAGCCAGGTGGTGTGATGAAGTCTAAGGGCTGCGCGTTACTTCCTGAACCAGCCAGAGCCTTCTGGGCTAAATGTGCTTGTGAAGGCGCTTTTGGCTGGACTTCGGAAATTCGGTACCGAGCAGACAGAAGGCCCGTGCTCTGCGGCCTCAACCTTCGCCTTCTGCCGTCTGGAGAGAACTGAAGCCCAGCGACGGCATTCAGCTTTGCTGCTCCTCAGCGTGTACAGCGCTGGCACGCACAACGTGTTGTGCACGGATTTGCCTCAGCCCCAGGTTAGAATCATTCTCCTTCTGTTTCACAGGGTCCAAACTGCCCGTCTAGCTCTCGCTTAGAGAAATGTGCCGGGAAAGCAGCGCTGGGGTGTTTAGGTGTCCAAGACTTTCGACAGAGCACAACCGTCTGGCCGACGAGAACGGGTAATGAAGATCGAGCTTTTGTGCCGGTACATTTTTCTGGGCGAGACGACTACTCGCATCCTTGGTCTTTATGAGCCTGTAGTGTGCGCGGGGGTACTTGGAGCTGACAAGAACCGTGCAAAGAGCACCGCGATCTGCGGGCGCTGCGCAGCTTGTAAAAGGGGGCTGCCCGGGGACGTGGTGCAAATCCAAGTTTCTCCGAGTTGCAGGGGCCAGCGCCGGGAATGTGGTGCAAATCCAAGTTTCTCCGAGTTGCAGGGGCCAGCGCCGGGAAGCGCGTTGTTCTGGCACAGTTCTCTGTGCGAGACGTAGCCGAAGGTCTTTCCGTTTAGATGCGGAGCACAGGAGAGGCAGAGTGTGGTGCCACGCGGGGCTGAGAGGGGATTGGGTATGGCCCAGGCGTGTTTCGGCAGAAGCAGTGCTCTGGTGCGCTCCTCTGCCGGCAGAGCTTTCTGTGCGAGAAGCAGACGACTGTTCGCCTCCGGGGGAAGGAAAGCGCGACGCGTTACAAAAGGCGAAGGACGAAGCTGCCGTGCACGTGGCTTGTGTGCGCATCCTTACAGGCTGCAGCGGAAAGCGTGGCTGCCGCTCGCTTGCCTGGAAAAGTCACGCTAGCAGCAGAAGAAGGAACGCCAGAGACAGCGACTTGTGCTGCTGCCTAGAGCACCACCAAGCTTCCGTGGAAACAGCTGCTCTTACCTTTAGGCTCCGAGATGCAGAGAATGTCATGGTCGATGCAGCAGAGGAGACAAGTACGGGGAGCACTTCTGTGGCTTACGTGTGTGAAGGCGCAGGTTGCAGCACAGCACTGGCTTTTACTCCTCGAGCCTTTTGGCATGCTAGCAGCTGCTGGAAGTTGGCAACGGTAATGCGAGCGTGAACAGTGTGACGGCGTGTCCGTCTGAGAAGGAAGCTACAGAGCCTCAGTGGCTTGTGCTTGGAGAAGGGGCGCTTCCAGAAGGCCTCCTTTTTTTGACGCGTCCTTCTGGGTGAGCTCAAGCTGCAGGGACTCTGCAACACTGAAGCTGTAACAAACTGCTCTCTAGCCAGGTGGTGTGATGAAGTCTAAGGGCTGCGCGTTACTTCCTGAACCAGCCAGAGCCTTCTGGGCTAAATGTGCTTGTGAAGGCGCTTTTGGCTGGACTTCGGAAATTCGGTACCGAGCAGACAGAAGGCCCGTGCTCTGCGGCCTCAACCTTCGCCTTCTGCCATCTGGAGAGAACTGAAGCCCAGCGACGGCATTCAGCTTTGCTGCTCCTCAGCGTGTACAGCGCTGGCACGCACAACGTGTTGTGCACGGATTTGCCTCAGCCCCAGGTTAGAATCATTCTCCTTCTGTTTCACAGGGTCCAAACTGCCCGTCTAGCTCTCACTTAGAGAAATGTGCCGGGAAAGCAGCGCTGGGGTGTTTAGGTGTCCAAGACTTTCGACAGAGCACAACCGTCTGGCCGACGGGAATGGGTAATGAAGGTCATGCTTTTGTGCCGGTACATTTTTCTGGGCGAGACGACTACTCGCATCCTTGGTCTTTATGAGCCTGTAGTGTGCGCGGGGGTACTTGGAGCTGACAAGAACCGTGCAAAGAGCACCGCGATCTGCGGGCGCTGCGCAGCTTGTAAAAGGGAGCTGCCCGGGGACGTGGTGCAAATCCAAGTTTCTCCGAGTTGCAGGGGCCAGCGCCGGGAAGCGCGTTGTTCTGGCACAGTTCTCTGTGCGAGACGTAGCCGAAGGTCTTTCTTTCCGTTTAGATGCGGAGCACAGGAGAGGCAGAGTGTGGTGCCACGCGGGGCTGAGAGGGGATTGGGTATGGCCCAGGCGTGTTTCGGCAGAAGCAGTGCTCTGGTGCGCTCCTCTGCCGGCAGAGCTTTCTGTGCGAGAAGCAGACGACTGTTCGCCTCCGGGGGAAGGAAAGCGCGACGCGTTACAAAAGGCGAAGGACGAAGCTGCCGTGCACGTGGCTTGTGTGCGCATCCTTACAGGCTGCAGCGGAAAGCGTGGCTGCCGCTCGCTTGCCTGGAAAAGTCACGCTAGCAGCAGAAGAAGGAACGCCAGAGACAGCGACTTGTGCTGCTGCCTAGAGCACCACCAAGCTTCCGTGGAAACAGCTGCTCTTACCTTTAGGCTCCGAGATGCAGAGAATGTCATGGTCGATGCAGCAGAGGAGACAAGTACGGGGAGCACTTCTGTGGCTTACGTGTGTGAAGGCGCAGGTTGCAGCACAGCACTGGCTTTTACTCCTCGAGCCTTTTGGCATGCTAGCAGCTGCTGGAAGTTGGCAACGGTAATGCGAGCGTGAACAGTGTGACGGCGTGTCCGTCTGAGAAGGAAGCTACAGAGCCTCAGTGGCTTGTGCTTGGAGAAGGGGCGCTTCCAGAAGGCCTCCTTTTTTTGACGCGTCCTTCTGGGTGAGCTCAAGCTGCAGGGACTCTGCAACACTGAAGCTGTAAGAAACTGCTTTCTAGCCAGGTGGTGTGATGAAGTCTAAGGGCTGCGCGTTACTTCCTGAACCAGCCAGAGCCTTCTGGGCTAAATGTGCTTGTGAAGGCGCTTTTGGCTGGACTTCGGAAATTCGGTACCGAGCAGACAGAAGGCCCGTGCTCTGCGGCCTCAACCTTCGCCTTCTGCCGTCTGGAGAGAACTGAAGCCCAGCGACGGCATTCAGCTTTGCTGCTCCTCAGCGTGTACAGCGCTGGCACGCACAACGTGTTGTGCACGGATTTGCCTCAGCCCCAGGTTAGAATCATTCTCCTTCTGTTTCACAGGGTCCAAACTGCCCGTCTAGCTCTCGCTTAGAGAAATGTGCCGGGAAAGCAGCGCTGGGGTGTTTAGGTGTCCAAGACTTTCGACAGAGCACAACCGTCTGGCCGACGGGAATGGGTAATGAAGGTCATGCTTTTGTGCCGGTACATTTTTCTGGGCGAGACGACTACTCGCATCCTTGGTCTTTATGAGCCTGTAGTGTGCGCGGGGGTACTTGGAGCTGACAAGAACCGTGCAAAGAGCACCGCGATCTGCGGGCGCTGCGCAGCTTGTAAAAGGGAGCTGCCCGGGGACGTGGTGCAAATCCAAGTTTCTCCGAGTTGCAGGGGCCAGCGCCGGGAAGCGCGTTGTTCTGGCACAGTTCTCTGTGCGAGACGTAGCCGAAGGTCTTTCTTTCCGTTTAGATGCGGAGCACAGGAGAGGCAGAGTGTGGTGCCACGCGGGGCTGAGAGGGGATTGGGTATGGCCCAGGCGTGTTTCGGCAGAAGCAGTGCTCTGGTGCGCTCCTCTGCCGGCAGAGCTTTCTGTGCGAGAAGCAGACGACTGTTCGCCTCTGGGGGAAGGAAAGCGCGACGCGTTACAAAAGGCGAAGGACGAAGCTGCCGTGCACGTGGCTTGTGTGCGCATCCTTACAGGCTGCAGCGGAAAGCGTGGCTGCCGCTCGCTTGCCTGGAAAAGTCACGCTAGCAGCAGAAGAAGGAACGCCAGAGACAGCGACTTGTGCTGCTGCCTAGAGCACCACCAAGCTTCCGTGGAAACAGCTGCTCTTACCTTTAGGCTCCGAGATGCAGAGAATGTCATGGTCGATGCAGCAGAGGAGACAAGTACGGGGAGCACTTCTGTGGCTTACGTGTGTGAAGGCGCAGGTTGCAGCACAGCACTGGCTTTTACTCCTCGAGCCTTTTGGCATGCTAGCAGCTGCTGGAAGTTGGCAACGGTAATGCGAGCGTGAACAGTGTGACGGCGTGTCCGTCTGAGAAGGAAGCTACAGAGCCTCAGTGGCTTGTGCTTGGAGAAGGGGCGCTTCCAGAAGGCCTCCTTTTTTTGACGCGTCCTTCTGGGTGAGCTCAAGCTGCAGGGACTCTGCAACACTGAAGCTGTAACAAACTGCTCTCTAGCCAGGTGGTGTGATGAAGTCTAAGGGCTGCGCGTTACTTCCTGAACCAGCCAGAGCCTTCTGGGCTAAATGTGCTTGTGAAGGCGCTTTTGGCTGGACTTCGGAAATTCGGTACCGAGCAGACAGAAGGCCCGTGCTCTGCGGCCTCAACCTTCGCCTTCTGCCGTCTGGAGAGAACTGAAGCCCAGCGACGGCATTCAGCTTTGCTGCTCCTCAGCGTGTACAGCGCTGGCACGCACAACGTGTTGTGCACGGATTTGCCTCAGCCCCAGGTTAGAATCATTCTCCTTCTGTTTCACAGGGTCCAAACTGCCCGTCTAGCTCTCGCTTAGAGAAATGTGCCGGGAAAGCAGCGCTGGGGTGTTTAGGTGTCCAAGACTTTCGACAGAGCACAACCGTCTGGCCGACGGGAATGGGTAATGAAGGTCATGCTTTTGTGCCGGTACATTTTTCTGGGCGAGACGACTACTCGCATCCTTGGTCTTTATGAGCCTGTAGTGTGCGCGGGGGTACTTGGAGCTGACAAGAACCGTGCAAAGAGCACCGCGATCTGCGGGCGCTGCGCAGCTTGTAAAAGGGGGCTGCCCGGGGACGTGGTGCAAATCCAAGTTTCTCCGAGTTGCAGGGGCCAGCGCCGGGAATGTGGTGCAAATCCAAGTTTCTCCGAGTTGCAGGGGCCAGCGCCGGGAAGCGCGTTGTTCTGGCACAGTTCTCTGTGCGAGACGTAGCCGAAGGTCTTTCTTTCCGTTTAGATGCGGAGCACAGGAGAGGCAGAGTGTGGTGCCACGCGGGGCTGAGAGGGGATTGGGTATGGCCCAGGCGTGTTTCAGCAGAAGCAGTGCTCTGGTGCGCTCCTCTGCCGGCAGAGCTTTCTGTGCGAGAAGCAGACGACTGTTCGCCTCTGGGGGAAGGAAAGCGCGACGCGTTACAAAAGGCGAAGGACGAAGCTGCCGTGCACGTGGCTTGTGTGCGCATCCTTACAGGCTGCAGCTGAAAGCGCGGCTGCCGCTCGCTTGCCTGGAAAAGTCACGCTAGCAGCAGAAGAAGGAACGCCAGAGACAGCTGCTTGTGCTGCTGCCTAGAGCACCACCAAGCTTCCGTGGAAACAGCTGCTCTTACCTTTAGGCTCCGAGATGCAGAGAATGTCATGGTCGATGCAGCAGAGGAGACAAGTACGGGGAGCACTTCTGTGGCTTACGTGTGTGAAGGCGCAGGTTGCAGCACAGCACTGGCTTTTACTCCTCGAGCCTTTTGGCATGCTAGCAGCTGCTGGAAGTTGGCAACGGTAATGCGAGCGTGAACAGTGTGACGACGTGTCCGTCTGAGAAGGAAGCTACAGAGCCTCAGTGGCTTGTGCTTGGAGAAGGGGCGCTTCCAGAAGGCCTCCTTTTTTTGACGCGTCCTTCTGGGTGAGCTCAAGCTGCAGGGACTCTGCAACACTGAAGCTGTAACAAACTGCTTTCTAGCCAGGTGGTGTGATGAAGTCTAAGGGCTGCGCGTTACTTCCTGAACCAGCCAGAGCCTTCTGGGCTAAATGTGCTTGTGAAGGCGCTTTTGGCTGGACTTCGGAAATTCGGTACCGAGCAGACAGAAGGCCCGTGCTCTGCGGCCTCAACCTTCGCCTTCTGCCGTCTGGAGAGAACTGAAGCCCAGCGACGGCATTCAGCTTTGCTGCTCCTCAGCGTGTACAGCGCTGGCACGCACAACGTGTTGTGCACGGATTTGCCTCAGCCCCAGGTTAGAATCATTCTCCTTCTGTTTCACAGGGTCCAAACTGCCCGTCTAGCTCTCGCTTAGAGAAATGTGCCGGGAAAGCAGCGCTGGGGTGTTTAGGTGTCCAAGACTTTCGACAGAGCACAACCGTCTGGCCGACGAGAACGGGTAATGAAGATCGAGCTTTTGCGCCGGTACATTTTTCTGGGCGAGACGGCTACTCGCATCCTTGGTCTTTATGAGCCTGTAACGTGCGCGGGGGGGTACTTGGAGCTGACAAGGACCGTGCAAAGAGCACCGCGATCCGAGGGCGCTGTGCAGCTTGTAAAGGGGGATGCCCGGGAATGTGGTGCAAATCCAAGTTTCTCCGAGTTGCAGGGGCCAGCGCCGGGAAGCGCGTTGTTCTGGCACAGTTCTCTGTGCGCGACGTAGCCGAGGGCCTTTCCGTTTAGATGCGGAGCACAGGAGAGGCAGAGTGTGGTGCCACGTAGCGCTGAGAGGGATTGTGTGTATGGGCCAGGCGTGTTCCGGCAGAAGCAGTGCTCTGGTGCGCCCCTCTGCCGGCAGAGCTTTCTGTGCGAGAAGCAGACGACTCTTCGCCTCCGGGGCAATGAAAGCGCGACGCGTTACAAAAAGCGAAGAACGAAGCTGCCGTGCACATGGCTTGTGTGCGCATCCTACGGGCTGCAGGGAAAGCGTGGCTGCCACTCGCTTGCCTGGAAAAGTCACGCTAGCAGCAGCAGAAGGAACTCCAAAGACAGCTGCTTGTGCTGCTACCTATAGCACCAGCCAGCTTCTGTGGAAACAGCTGCTCTTACCTTTAGGCTCCGAGATGCAGAGAATTAAGTATCCCGGTAGATGCAAGCAGAGGAGACAAGTACACAGTGCACTTACGTGGCTTACGCGTGCAAAGGCGAAGGTGCAGCACAGCACTGCCTTTTACTTCTCGAGCCCTTTTGCATGCTAGCAGCTGCTGGAAGCTGGCAACGGTAATGCCAGCGCGACCAGTGTGACGGCATGGCCATCTGAGAAGGAAGCTGCAGAGCCTCAGTGTGTTTGTGCTTGGAGAAGGGGGGCTTCAAGAACGCCTCCTTTTTTGACGCGTCCTTCGGGGGGAGCTCAAGCTGCAGGGACTCTGCAACACGGAAGCTGTAAGAAACTGCTTTCTAGCCAGGTTGTGGGACGAAGTCGAACGGCTGCGCGTTTACTTCCCGAGCCAGCCAGCGTATTCTCGGCTGAGCGGGCTTGTGAAGGCGCGTTTGCCTGGGCTTTGGAAAGACGGTGCCGAGCACACAGAAGCCCCGTGCTCTGCGGCTTCAATCTTCGCCTTCTGCCGTCTGGAGAGAACTGAAGCCCAGCGGTGGCACTCAGCTTTGCTGCTCCTCAGCGTGTACAGTGCTGGCACGCAGCATGTGCTGTGCACGGATTTGCCTCAGCTCCAGGTAGAATCATTCTCCTTCTGTTTCGATAGGGTCCGAACTGCCCGTCTAGCTCTCCGCTTAGAGAAATGTGCTGGGAAAGCAGCGCTGGAGTGTTTAGGTGTCCAAGCCTTTCGACAGAGCACAACCGTCTGGCCGACGAGAACGGGTAACGAAGATCGTGCTTTTGCGCCGGTACATTTTTCTGGGCGAGACGGCTACTCGCATCCTTGGTCTTTATGAGCCTGTAACGTGCGCGGGGGGGTACTTGGAGCTGACAAGGACCGTGCAAAGAGCACCGCGATCCGAGGGCGCTGTGCAGCTTGTAAAGGGGGCTGCCCGGGAATGTGGTGCAAATCCAAGTTTCTCCGAGCCGCAGGGGCCAGCGCCGGGAAGCGCGTTGTTCTGGCACAGTTCTCTGTGCGCGACGTAGCCGAGGGCCTTTCCGTTTAGATGCGGAGCACAGGAGAGGCAGAGTGTGGTGCCACGTAGCGCTGAGAGGGATTGTGTGTATGGGCCAGGCGTGTTCCGGCAGAAGCAGTGCTCTGGTGCACCCCTCTGCCGGCAGAGCTTTCTGTGCGAGAAGCAGACGACTGTTCGCCTCTGGGGGAAGGAAAGCGCGACGCGTTACAAAAGGCGAAGGACGAAGCTGCCGTGCACGTGGCTTGTGTGCGCATCCTTTCAGGCTGCAGCGGAAAGCGTGGCTGCCGCTCACTTGCCTGGAAAAGTCACGCTAGCAGCAGAAGAAGGAACGCCAGAGACAGCGACTTGTGCTGCTGCCTAGAGCACCACCAAGCTTCCGTGGAAACAGCTGCTCTTACCTTTAGGCTCCGAGATGCAGAGAATGTCATGGTCGATGCAGCAGAGGAGACAAGTACGGGGAGCACTTCTGTGGCTTACGTGTGTGAAGGCGCAGGTTGCAGCACAGCACTGGCTTTTACTCCTCGAGCCTTTTGGCATGCTAGCAGCTGCTGGAAGTTGGCAACGGTAATGCGAGCGTGAACAGTGTGACGGCGTGTCCGTCTGAGAAGGAAGCTACAGAGCCTCAGTGGCTTGTGCTTGGAGAAGGGGCGCTTCCAGAAGGCCTCCTTTTTTTGACGCGTCCTTCTGGGTGAGCTCAAGCTGCAGGGACTCTGCAACACTGAAGCTGTAAGAAACTGCTTTCTAGCCAGGTGGTGTGATGAAGTCTAAGGGCTGCGCGTTACTTCCTGAACCAGCCAGAGCCTTCTGGGCTAAATGTGCTTGTGAAGGCGCTTTTGGCTGGACTTCGGAAATTCGGTACCGAGCAGACAGAAGGCCCGTGCTCTGCGGCCTCAACCTTCGCCTTCTGCCGTCTGGAGAGAACTGAAGCCCAGCGACGGCATTCAGCTTTGCTGCTCCTCAGCGTGTACAGCGCTGGCACGCACAACGTGTTGTGCACGGATTTGCCTCAGCCCCAGGTTAGAATCATTCTCCTTCTGTTTCACAGGGTCCAAACTGCCCGTCTAGCTCTCGCTTAGAGAAATGTGCCGGGAAAGCAGCGCTGGGGTGTTTAGGTGTCCAAGCCTTTCGACAGAGCACAACCGTCTGGCCGACGGGAATGGGTAATGAAGGTCATGCTTTTGTGCCGGTACATTTTTCTGGGCGAGACGACTACTCGCATCCTTGGTCTTTATGAGCCTGTAGTGTGCGCGGGGGTACTTGGAGCTGACAAGAACCGTGCAAAGAGCACCGCGATCTGCGGGCGCTGCGCAGCTTGTAAAGGGGGCTGCCCGGGGACGTGGTGCAAATCCAAGTTTCTCCGAGTTGCAGGGGCCAGCGCCGGGAAGCGCGTTGTTCTGGCACAGTTCTCTGTGCGAGACGTAGCCGAAGGTCTTTCTTTCCGTTTAGATGCGGAGCACAGGAGAGGCAGAGTGTGGTGCCACGCGGGGCTGAGAGGGGATTGGGTATGGCCCAGGCGTGTTTCGGCAGAAGCAGTGCTCTGGTGCGCTCCTCTGCCGGCAGAGCTTTCTGTGCGAGAAGCAGACGACTGTTCGCCTCTGGGGGAAGGAAAGCGCGACGCGTTACAAAAGGCGAAGAACGAAGCTGCCGTGCACGTGGCTTGTGTGCGCATCCTTACAGGCTGCAGCGGAAAGTGTGGCTGCCGCTCGCTTGCCTGGAAAAGTCACGCTAGCAGCAGAAGAAGGAACGCCAGAGACAGCTGCTTGTGCTGCTGCCTAGAGCACCACCAAGCTTCCGTGGAAACAGCTGCTCTTACCTTTAGGCTCCGAGATGCAGAGAATGTCATGGTCGATGCAGCAGAGGAGACAAGTACGGGGAGCACTTCTGTGGCTTACGTGTGTGAAGGCGCAGGTTGCAGCACAGCACTGGCTTTTACTCCTCGAGCCTTTTGGCATGCTAGCAGCTGCTGGAAGTTGGCAACGGTAATGCGAGCGTGAACAGTGTGACGGCGTGTCCGTCTGAGAAGGAAGCTACAGAGCCTCAGTGGCTTGTGCTTGGAGAAGGGGCGCTTCCAGAAGGCCTCCTTTTTTTGACGCGTCCTTCTGGGTGAGCTCAAGCTGCAGGGACTCTGCAACACTGAAGCTGTAACAAACTGCTCTCTAGCCAGGTGGTGTGATGAAGTCTAAGGGCTGCGCGTTACTTCCTGAACTAGCCAGAGCCTTCTGGGCTAAATGTGCTTGTGAAGGCGCTTTTGGCTGGACTTCGGAAATTCGGTACCGAGCAGACAGAAGGCCCGTGCTCTGCGGCCTCAACCTTCGCCTTCTGCCGTCTGGAGAGAACTGAAGCCCAGCGACGGCATTCAGCTTTGCTGCTCCTCAGCGTGTACAGCGCTGGCACGCACAACGTGTTGTGCACGGATTTGCCTCAGCCCCAGGTTAGAATCATTCTCCTTCTGTTTCACAGGGTCCAAACTGCCCGTCTAGCTCTCGCTTAGAGAAATGTGCCGGGAAAGCAGCGCTGGGGTGTTTAGGTGTCCAAGACTTTCGACAGAGCACAACCGTCTGGCCGACGAGAACGGGTAATGAAGATCGAGCTTTTGCGCCGGTACATTTTTCTGGGCGAGACGGCTACTCGCGTCCTTGGTCTTTATGAGCCTGTAATGTGCGCGGGGGGGTACTTGGAGCTGACAAGGACCGTGCAAAGAGCACCGCGATCCGAGGGCGCTGTGCAGCTTGTAAAGGGGGCTGCCCGGGAATGTGGTGCAAATCCAAGTTTCTCCGAGTTGCAGGGGCCAGCGCCGGGAAGCGCGTTGTTCTGGCACAGTTCTCTGTGCGAGACGTAGCCGAAGGTCTTTCTTTCCGTTTAGATGCGGAGCACAGGAGAGGCAGAGTGTGGTGCCACGCGGGGCTGAGAGGGGATTGGGTATGGCCCAGGCGTGTTTCAGCAGAAGCAGTGCTCTGGTGCGCTCCTCTGCCGGCAGAGCTTTCTGTGCGAGAAGCAGACGACTGTTCGCCTCTGGGGGAAGGAAAGCGCGACGCGTTACAAAAGGCGAAGGACGAAGCTGCCGTGCACGTGGCTTGTGTGCGCATCCTTACAGGCTGCAGCTGAAAGCGTGGCTGCCGCTCGCTTGCCTGGAAAAGTCACGCTAGCAGCAGAAGAAGGAACGCCAGAGACAGCGACTTGTGCTGCTGCCTAGAGCACCACCAAGCTTCCGTGGAAACAGCTGCTCTTACCTTTAGGCTCCGAGATGCAGAGAATGTCATGGTCGATGCAGCAGAGGAGACAAGTACGGGGAGCACTTCTGTGGCTTACGTGTGTGAAGGCGCAGGTTGCAGCACAGCACTGGCTTTTACTCCTCGAGCCTTTTGGCATGCTAGCAGCTGCTGGAAGTTGGCAACGGTAATGCGAGCGTGAACAGTGTGACGGCGTGTCCGTCTGAGAAGGAAGCTACAGAGCCTCAGTGGCTTGTGCTTGGAGAAGGGGCGCTTCCAGAAGGCCTCCTTTTTTTGACGCGTCCTTCTGGGTGAGCTCAAGCTGCAGGGACTCTGCAACACTGAAGCTGTAAGAAACTGCTTTCTAGCCAGGTGGTGTGATGAAGTCTAAGGGCTGCGCGTTACTTCCTGAACTAGCCAGAGCCTTCTGGGCTAAATGTGCTTGTGAAGGCACTTTTGGCTGGACTTCGGAAATTCGGTACCGAGCAGACAGAAGGCCCGTGCTCTGCGGCCTCAACCTTCGCCTTCTGCCGTCTGGAGAGAACTGAAGCCCAGCGACGGCATTCAGCTTTGCTGCTCCTCAGCGTGTACAGCGCTGGCACGCACAACGTGTTGTGCACGGATTTGCCTCAGCCCCAGGTTAGAATCATTCTCCTTCTGTTTCACAGGGTCCAAACTGCCCGTCTAGCTCTCGCTTAGAGAAATGTGCCGGGAAAGCAGCGCTGGGGTGTTTAGGTGTCCAAGACTTTCGACAGAGCACAACCGTCTGGCCGACGAGAACGGGTAATGAAGATCGAGCTTTTGCGCCGGTACATTTTTCTGGGCGAGACGGCTACTCGCATCCTTGGTCTTTATGAGCCTGTAACGTGCGCGGGGGGGTACTTGGAGCTGACAAGGACCGTGCAAAGAGCACCGCGATCCGAGGGCGCTGTGCAGCTTGTAAAGGGGGATGCCCGGGAATGTGGTGCAAATCCAAGTTTCTCCGAGTTGCAGGGGCCAGCGCCGGGAAGCGCGTTGTTCTGGCACAGTTCTCTGTGCGCGACGTAGCCGAGGGCCTTTCCGTTTAGATGCGGAGCACAGGAGAGGCAGAGTGTGGTGCCACGTAGCGCTGAGAGGGATTGTGTGTATGGGCCAGGCGTGTTCCGGCAGAAGCAGTGCTCTGGTGCGCCCCTCTGCCGGCAGAGCTTTCTGTGCGAGAAGCAGACGACTCTTCGCCTCCGGGGCAATGAAAGCGCGACGCGTTACAAAAAGCGAAGAACGAAGCTGCCGTGCACATGGCTTGTGTGCGCATCCTACGGGCTGCAGGGAAAGCGTGGCTGCCACTCGCTTGCCTGGAAAAGTCACGCTAGCAGCAGCAGAAGGAACTCCAAAGACAGCTGCTTGTGCTGCTACCTATAGCACCAGCCAGCTTCTGTGGAAACAGCTGCTCTTACCTTTAGGCTCCGAGATGCAGAGAATTAAGTATCCCGGTAGATGCAAGCAGAGGAGACAAGTACACAGTGCACTTACGTGGCTTACGCGTGCGAAGGCGAAGGTGCAGCACAGCACTGCCTTTTACTTCTCGAGCCCTTTTGCATGCTAGCAGCTGCTGGAAGCTGGCAACGGTAATGCCAGCGCGACCAGTGTGACGGCATGGCCATCTGAGAAGGAAGCTGCAGAGCCTCAGTGTGTTTGTGCTTGGAGAAGGGGGGCTTCAAGAACGCCTCCTTTTTTGACGCGTCCTTCGGGGGGAGCTCAAGCTGCAGGGACTCTGCAACACGGAAGCTGTAAGAAACTGCTTTCTAGCCAGGTTGTGGGACGAAGTCGAACGGCTGCGCGTTTACTTCCCGAGCCAGCCAGCGTATTCTCGGCTGAGCGGGCTTGTGAAGGCGCGTTTGCCTGGGCTTTGGAAAGACGGTGCCGAGCACACAGAAGCCCCGTGCTCTGCGGCTTCAATCTTCGCCTTCTGCCGTCTGGAGAGAACTGAAGCCCAGCGGTGGCACTCAGCTTTGCTGCTCCTCAGCGTGTACAGTGCTGGCACGCAGCATGTGCTGTGCACGGATTTGCCTCAGCTCCAGGTAGAATCATTCTCCTTCTGTTTCGATAGGGTCCGAACTGCCCGTCTAGCTCTCCGCTTAGAGAAATGTGCTGGGAAAGCAGCGCTGGAGTGTTTAGGTGTCCAAGCCTTTCGACAGAGCACAACCGTCTGGCCGACGAGAACGGGTAACGAAGATCGTGCTTTTGCGCCGGTACATTTTTCTGGGCGAGACGGCTACTCGCATCCTTGGTCTTTATGAGCCTGTAACGTGCGCGGGGGGGTACTTGGAGCTGACAAGGACCGTGCAAAGAGCACCGCGATCCGAGGGCGCTGTGCAGCTTGTAAAGGGGGCTGCCCGGGAATGTGGTGCAAATCCAAGTTTCTCCGAGCCGCAGGGGCCAGCGCCGGGAAGCGCGTTGTTCTGGCACAGTTCTCTGTGCGCGACGTAGCCGAGGGCCTTTCCGTTTAGATGCGGAGCACAGGAGAGGCAGAGTGTGGTGCCACGTAGCGCTGAGAGGGATTGTGTGTATGGGCCAGGCGTGTTCCGGCAGAAGCAGTGCTCTGGTGCGCCCCTCTGCCGGCAGAGCTTTCTGTGCGAGAAGCAGACGACTCTTCGCCTCCGGGGCAATGAAAGCGCGACGCGTTACAAAAAGCGAAGAACGAAGCTGCCGTGCACATGGCTTGTGTGCGCATCCTTACAGGCTGCAGCGGAAAGCGTGGCTGCCGCTCGCTTGCCTGGAAAAGTCACGCTAGCAGCAGAAGAAGGAACGCCAGAGACAGCGACTTGTGCTGCTGCCTAGAGCACCACCAAGCTTCCGTGGAAACAGCTGCTCTTACCTTTAGGCTCCGAGATGCAGAGAATGTCATGGTTGATGCAGCAGAGGAGACAAGTACGGGGAGCACTTCTGTGGCTTACGTGTGTGAAGGCGCAGGTTGCAGCACAGCACTGGCTTTTACTCCTCGAGCCTTTTGGCATGCTAGCAGCTGCTGGAAGTTGGCAACGGTAATGCGAGCGTGAACAGTGTGACGGCGTGTCCGTCTGAGAAGGAAGCTACAGAGCCTCAGTGGCTTGTGCTTGGAGAAGGGGCGCTTCCAGAAGGCCTCCTTTTTTTGACGCGTCCTTCTGGGTGAGCTCAAGCTGCAGGGACTCTGCAACACTGAAGCTGTAACAAACTGCTCTCTAGCCAGGTGGTGTGATGAAGTCTAAGGGCTGCGCGTTACTTCCTGAACCAGCCAGAGCCTTCTGGGCTAAATGTGCTTGTGAAGGCGCTTTTGGCTGGACTTCGGAAATTCGGTACCGAGCAGACAGAAGGCCCGTGCTCTGCGGCCTCAACCTTCGCCTTCTGCCGTCTGGAGAGAACTGAAGCCCAGCGACGGCATTCAGCTTTGCTGCTCCTCAGCGTGTACAGCGCTGGCACGCACAACGTGTTGTGCACGGATTTGCCTCAGCCCCAGGTTAGAATCATTCTCCTTCTGTTTCACAGGGTCCAAACTGCCCGTCTAGCTCTCGCTTAGAGAAATGTGCCGGGAAAGCAGCGCTGGGGTGTTTAGGTGTCCAAGACTTTCGACAGAGCACAACCGTCTGGCCGACGGGAATGGGTAATGAAGGTCATGCTTTTGTGCCGGTACATTTTTCTGGGCGAGACGACTACTCGCATCCTTGGTCTTTATGAGCCTGTAGTGTGCGCGGGGGTACTTGGAGCTGACAAGAACCGTGCAAAGAGCACCGCGATCTGCGGGCGCTGCGCAGCTTGTAAAGGGGGCTGCCCGGGGACGTGGTGCAAATCCAAGTTTCTCCGAGTTGCAGGGGCCAGCGCCGGGAAGCGCGTTGTTCTGGCACAGTTCTCTGTGCGAGACGTAGCCGAAGGTCTTTCTTTCCGTTTAGATGCGGAGCACAGGAGAGGCAGAGTGTGGTGCCACGCGGGGCTGAGAGGGGATTGGGTATGGCCCAGGCGTGTTTCGGCAGAAGCAGTGCTCTGGTGCGCTCCTCTGCCGGCAGAGCTTTCTGTGCGAGAAGCAGACGACTGTTCGCCTCTGGGGGAAGGAAAGCGCGACGCGTTACAAAAGGCGAAGAACGAAGCTGCCGTGCACGTGGCTTGTGTGCGCATCCTTACAGGCTGCAGCGGAAAGTGTGGCTGCCGCTCGCTTGCCTGGAAAAGTCACGCTAGCAGCAGAAGAAGGAACGCCAGAGACAGCGACTTGTGCTGCTGCCTAGAGCACCACCAAGCTTCCGTGGAAACAGCTGCTCTTACCTTTAGGCTCCGAGATGCAGAGAATGTCATGGTCGATGCAGCAGAGGAGACAAGTACGGGGAGCACTTCTGTGGCTTACGTGTGTGAAGGCGCAGGTTGCAGCACAGCACTGGCTTTTACTCCTCGAGCCTTTTGGCATGCTAGCAGCTGCTGGAAGTTGGCAACGGTAATGCGAGCGTGAACAGTGTGACGGCGTGTCCGTCTGAGAAGGAAGCTACAGAGCCTCAGTGGCTTGTGCTTGGAGAAGGGGCGCTTCCAGAAGGCCTCCTTTTTTTGACGCGTCCTTCTGGGTGAGCTCAAGCTGCAGGGACTCTGCAACACTGAAGCTGTAACAAACTGCTCTCTAGCCAGGTGGTGTGATGAAGTCTAAGGGCTGCGCGTTACTTCCTGAACTAGCCAGAGCCTTCTGGGCTAAATGTGCTTGTGAAGGCGCTTTTGGCTGGACTTCGGAAATTCGGTACCGAGCAGACAGAAGGCCCGTGCTCTGCGGCCTCAACCTTCGCCTTCTGCCGTCTGGAGAGAACTGAAGCCCAGCGACGGCATTCAGCTTTGCTGCTCCTCAGCGTGTACAGCGCTGGCACGTACAACGTGTTGTGCACGGATTTGCCTCAGCCCCAGGTTAGAATCATTCTCCTTCTGTTTCACAGGGTCCAAACTGCCCGTCTAGCTCTCGCTTAGAGAAATGTGCCGGGAAAGCAGCGCTGGGGTGTTTAGGTGTCCAAGACTTTCGACAGAGCACAACCGTCTGGCCGACGGGAATGGGTAATGAAGGTCATGCTTTTGTGCCGGTACATTTTTCTGGGCGAGACGACTACTCGCATCCTTGGTCTTTATGAGCCTGTAGTGTGCGCGGGGGTACTTGGAGCTGACAAGAACCGTGCAAAGAGCACCGCGATCTGCGGGCGCTGCGCAGCTTGTAAAGGGGGCTGCCCGGGGACGTGGTGCAAATCCAAGTTTCTCCGAGTTGCAGGGGCCAGCGCCGGGAAGCGCGTTGTTCTGGCACAGTTCTCTGTGCGAGACGTAGCCGAAGGTCTTTCTTTCCGTTTAGATGCGGAGCACAGGAGAGGCAGAGTGTGGTGCCACGCGGGGCTGAGAGGGGATTGGGTATGGCCCAGGCGTGTTTCAGCAGAAGCAGTGCTCTGGTGCGCTCCTCTGCCGGCAGAGCTTTCTGTGCGAGAAGCAGACGACTGTTCGCCTCTGGGGGAAGGAAAGCGCGACGCGTTACAAAAGGCGAAGGACGAAGCTGCCGTGCACGTGGCTTGTGTGCGCATCCTTACAGGCTGCAGCTGAAAGCGTGGCTGCCGCTCGCTTGCCTGGAAAAGTCACGCTAGCAGCAGAAGAAGGAACGCCAGAGACAGCGACTTGTGCTGCTGCCTAGAGCACCACCAAGCTTCCGTGGAAACAGCTGCTCTTACCTTTAGGCTCCGAGATGCAGAGAATGTCATGGTCGATGCAGCAGAGGAGACAAGTACGGGGAGCACTTCTGTGGCTTACGTGTGTGAAGGCGCAGGTTGCAGCACAGCACTGGCTTTTACTCCTCGAGCCTTTTGGCATGCTAGCAGCTGCTGGAAGTTGGCAACGGTAATGCGAGCGTGAACAGTGTGACGGCGTGTCCGTCTGAGAAGGAAGCTACAGAGCCTCAGTGGCTTGTGCTTGGAGAAGGGGCGCTTCCAGAAGGCCTCCTTTTTTTGACGCGTCCTTCTGGGTGAGCTCAAGCTGCAGGGACTCTGCAACACTGAAGCTGTAACAAACTGCTTTCTAGCCAGGTGGTGTGATGAAGTCTAAGGGCTGCGCGTTACTTCCTGAACTAGCCAGAGCCTTCTGGGCTAAATGTGCTTGTGAAGGCACTTTTGGCTGGACTTCGGAAATTCGGTACCGAGCAGACAGAAGGCCCGTGCTCTGCGGCCTCAACCTTCGCCTTCTGCCGTCTGGAGAGAACTGAAGCCCAGCGACGGCATTCAGCTTTGCTGCTCCTCAGCGTGTACAGCGCTGGCACGCACAACGTGTTGTGCACGGATTTGCCTCAGCCCCAGGTTAGAATCATTCTCCTTCTGTTTCACAGGGTCCAAACTGCCCGTCTAGCTCTCGCTTAGAGAAATGTGCCGGGAAAGCAGCGCTGGGGTGTTTAGGTGTCCAAGACTTTCGACAGAGCACAACCGTCTGGCCGACGAGAACGGGTAATGAAGATCGAGCTTTTGCGCCGGTACATTTTTCTGGGCGAGACGGCTACTCGCATCCTTGGTCTTTATGAGCCTGTAACGTGCGCGGGGGGGTACTTGGAGCTGACAAGGACCGTGCAAAGAGCACCGCGATCCGAGGGCGCTGTGCAGCTTGTAAAGGGGGATGCCCGGGAATGTGGTGCAAATCCAAGTTTCTCCGAGTTGCAGGGGCCAGCGCCGGGAAGCGCGTTGTTCTGGCACAGTTCTCTGTGCGCGACGTAGCCGAGGGCCTTTCCGTTTAGATGCGGAGCACAGGAGAGGCAGAGTGTGGTGCCACGTAGCGCTGAGAGGGATTGTGTGTATGGGCCAGGCGTGTTCCGGCAGAAGCAGTGCTCTGGTGCGCCCCTCTGCCGGCAGAGCTTTCTGTGCGAGAAGCAGACGACTCTTCGCCTCCGGGGCAATGAAAGCGCGACGCGTTACAAAAAGCGAAGAACGAAGCTGCCGTGCACATGGCTTGTGTGCGCATCCTTACAGGCTGCAGCGGAAAGCGTGGCTGCCGCTCGCTTGCCTGGAAAAGTCACGCTAGCAGCAGCAGAAGGAACTCCAAAGACAGCTGCTTGTGCTGCTACCTATAGCACCAGCCAGCTTCTGTGGAAACAGCTGCTCTTACCTTTAGGCTCCGAGATGCAGAGAATTAAGTATCCCGGTAGATGCAAGCAGAGGAGACAAGTACACAGTGCACTTACGTGGCTTACGCGTGCGAAGGCGAAGGTGCAGCACAGCACTGCCTTTTACTTCTCGAGCCCTTTTGCATGCTAGCAGCTGCTGGAAGCTGGCAACGGTAATGCCAGCGCGACCAGTGTGACGGCATGGCCATCTGAGAAGGAAGCTGCAGAGCCTCAGTGTGTTTGTGCTTGGAGAAGGGGGGCTTCAAGAACGCCTCCTTTTTTGACGCGTCCTTCGGGGGGAGCTCAAGCTGCAGGGACTCTGCAACACGGAAGCTGTAAGAAACTGCTTTCTAGCCAGGTTGTGGGACGAAGTCGAACGGCTGCGCGTTTACTTCCCGAGCCAGCCAGCGTATTCTCGGCTGAGCGGGCTTGTGAAGGCGCGTTTGCCTGGGCTTTGGAAAGACGGTGCCGAGCACACAGAAGCCCCGTGCTCTGCGGCTTCAATCTTCGCCTTCTGCCGTCTGGAGAGAACTGAAGCCCAGCGGTGGCACTCAGCTTTGCTGCTCCTCAGCGTGTACAGTGCTGGCACGCAGCATGTGCTGTGCACGGATTTGCCTCAGCTCCAGGTAGAATCATTCTCCTTCTGTTTCGATAGGGTCCGAACTGCCCGTCTAGCTCTCCGCTTAGAGAAATGTGCTGGGAAAGCAGCGCTGGAGTGTTTAGGTGTCCAAGCCTTTCGACAGAGCACAACCGTCTGGCCGACGAGAACGGGTAACGAAGATCGTGCTTTTGCGCCGGTACATTTTTCTGGGCGAGACGGCTACTCGCATCCTTGGTCTTTATGAGCCTGTAACGTGCGCGGGGGGGTACTTGGAGCTGACAAGGACCGTGCAAAGAGCACCGCGATCCGAGGGCGCTGTGCAGCTTGTAAAGGGGGATGCCCGGGAATGTGGTGCAAATCCAAGTTTCTCCGAGCCGCAGGGGCCAGCGCCGGGAAGCGCGTTGTTCTGGCACAGTTCTCTGTGCGCGACGTAGCCGAGGGCCTTTCCGTTTAGATGCGGAGCACAGGAGAGGCAGAGTGTGGTGCCACGTAGCGCTGAGAGGGATTGTGTGTATGGGCCAGGCGTGTTCCGGCAGAAGCAGTGCTCTGGTGCGCCCCTCTGCCGGCAGAGCTTTCTGTGCGAGAAGCAGACGACTCTTCGCCTCCGGGGCAATGAAAGCGCGACGCGTTACAAAAAGCGAAGAACGAAGCTGCCGTGCACATGGCTTGTGTGCGCATCCTTACAGGCTGCAGCGGAAAGCGTGGCTGCCGCTCGCTTGCCTGGAAAAGTCACGCTAGCAGCAGAAGAAGGAACGCCAGAGACAGCGACTTGTGCTGCTGCCTAGAGCACCACCAAGCTTCCGTGGAAACAGCTGCTCTTACCTTTAGGCTCCGAGATGCAGAGAATGTCATGGTTGATGCAGCAGAGGAGACAAGTACGGGGAGCACTTCTGTGGCTTACGTGTGTGAAGGCGCAGGTTGCAGCACAGCACTGGCTTTTACTCCTCGAGCCTTTTGGCATGCTAGCAGCTGCTGGAAGTTGGCAACGGTAATGCGAGCGTGAACAGTGTGACGGCGTGTCCGTCTGAGAAGGAAGCTACAGAGCCTCAGTGGCTTGTGCTTGGAGAAGGGGCGCTTCCAGAAGGCCTCCTTTTTTTGACGCGTCCTTCTGGGTGAGCTCAAGCTGCAGGGACTCTGCAACACTGAAGCTGTAACAAACTGCTCTCTAGCCAGGTGGTGTGATGAAGTCTAAGGGCTGCGCGTTACTTCCTGAACCAGCCAGAGCCTTCTGGGCTAAATGTGCTTGTGAAGGCGCTTTTGGCTGGACTTCGGAAATTCGGTACCGAGCAGACAGAAGGCCCGTGCTCTGCGGCCTCAACCTTCGCCTTCTGCCGTCTGGAGAGAACTGAAGCCCAGCGACGGCATTCAGCTTTGCTGCTCCTCAGCGTGTACAGCGCTGGCACGCACAACGTGTTGTGCACGGATTTGCCTCAGCCCCAGGTTAGAATCATTCTCCTTCTGTTTCACAGGGTCCAAACTGCCCGTCTAGCTCTCGCTTAGAGAAATGTGCCGGGAAAGCAGCGCTGGGGTGTTTAGGTGTCCAAGCCTTTCGACAGAGCACAACCGTCTGGCCGACGGGAATGGGTAATGAAGGTCATGCTTTTGTGCCGGTACATTTTTCTGGGCGAGACGACTACTCGCATCCTTGGTCTTTATGAGCCTGTAGTGTGCGCGGGGGTACTTGGAGCTGACAAGAACCGTGCAAAGAGCACCGCGATCTGCGGGCGCTGCGCAGCTTGTAAAGGGGGCTGCCCGGGGACGTGGTGCAAATCCAAGTTTCTCCGAGTTGCAGGGGCCAGCGCCGGGAAGCGCGTTGTTCTGGCACAGTTCTCTGTGCGAGACGTAGCCGAAGGTCTTTCTTTCCGTTTAGATGCGGAGCACAGGAGAGGCAGAGTGTGGTGCCACGCGGGGCTGAGAGGGGATTGGGTATGGCCCAGGCGTGTTTCGGCAGAAGCAGTGCTCTGGTGCGCTCCTCTGCCGGCAGAGCTTTCTGTGCGAGAAGCAGACGACTGTTCGCCTCTGGGGGAAGGAAAGCGCGACGCGTTACAAAAGGCGAAGAACGAAGCTGCCGTGCACGTGGCTTGTGTGCGCATCCTTACAGGCTGCAGCGGAAAGTGTGGCTGCCGCTCGCTTGCCTGGAAAAGTCACGCTAGCAGCAGAAGAAGGAACGCCAGAGACAGCGACTTGTGCTGCTGCCTAGAGCACCACCAAGCTTCCGTGGAAACAGCTGCTCTTACCTTTAGGCTCCGAGATGCAGAGAATGTCATGGTCGATGCAGCAGAGGAGACAAGTACGGGGAGCACTTCTGTGGCTTACGTGTGTGAAGGCGCAGGTTGCAGCACAGCACTGGCTTTTACTCCTCGAGCCTTTTGGCATGCTAGCAGCTGCTGGAAGTTGGCAACGGTAATGCGAGCGTGAACAGTGTGACGGCGTGTCCGTCTGAGAAGGAAGCTACAGAGCCTCAGTGGCTTGTGCTTGGAGAAGGGGCGCTTCCAGAAGGCCTCCTTTTTTTGACGCGTCCTTCTGGGTGAGCTCAAGCTGCAGGGACTCTGCAACACTGAAGCTGTAACAAACTGCTCTCTAGCCAGGTGGTGTGATGAAGTCTAAGGGCTGCGCGTTACTTCCTGAACTAGCCAGAGCCTTCTGGGCTAAATGTGCTTGTGAAGGCGCTTTTGGCTGGACTTCGGAAATTCGGTACCGAGCAGACAGAAGGCCCGTGCTCTGCGGCCTCAACCTTCGCCTTCTGCCGTCTGGAGAGAACTGAAGCCCAGCGACGGCATTCAGCTTTGCTGCTCCTCAGCGTGTACAGCGCTGGCACGCACAACGTGTTGTGCACGGATTTGCCTCAGCCCCAGGTTAGAATCATTCTCCTTCTGTTTCACAGGGTCCAAACTGCCCGTCTAGCTCTCGCTTAGAGAAATGTGCCGGGAAAGCAGCGCTGGGGTGTTTAGGTGTCCAAGACTTTCGACAGAGCACAACCGTCTGGCCGACGGGAATGGGTAATGAAGGTCATGCTTTTGTGCCGGTACATTTTTCTGGGCGAGACGACTACTCGCATCCTTGGTCTTTATGAGCCTGTAGTGTGCGCGGGGGTACTTGGAGCTGACAAGAACCGTGCAAAGAGCACCGCGATCTGCGGGCGCTGCGCAGCTTGTAAAGGGGGCTGCCCGGGGACGTGGTGCAAATCCAAGTTTCTCCGAGTTGCAGGGGCCAGCGCCGGGAAGCGCGTTGTTCTGGCACAGTTCTCTGTGCGAGACGTAGCCGAAGGTCTTTCTTTCCGTTTAGATGCGGAGCACAGGAGAGGCAGAGTGTGGTGCCACGCGGGGCTGAGAGGGGATTGGGTATGGCCCAGGCGTGTTTCAGCAGAAGCAGTGCTCTGGTGCGCTCCTCTGCCGGCAGAGCTTTCTGTGCGAGAAGCAGACGACTGTTCGCCTCTGGGGGAAGGAAAGCGCGACGCGTTACAAAAGGCGAAGGACGAAGCTGCCGTGCACGTGGCTTGTGTGCGCATCCTTACAGGCTGCAGCTGAAAGCGTGGCTGCCGCTCGCTTGCCTGGAAAAGTCACGCTAGCAGCAGAAGAAGGAACGCCAGAGACAGCGACTTGTGCTGCTGCCTAGAGCACCACCAAGCTTCCGTGGAAACAGCTGCTCTTACCTTTAGGCTCCGAGATGCAGAGAATGTCATGGTCGATGCAGCAGAGGAGACAAGTACGGGGAGCACTTCTGTGGCTTACGTGTGTGAAGGCGCAGGTTGCAGCACAGCACTGGCTTTTACTCCTCGAGCCTTTTGGCATGCTAGCAGCTGCTGGAAGTTGGCAACGGTAATGCGAGCGTGAACAGTGTGACGGCGTGTCCGTCTGAGAAGGAAGCTACAGAGCCTCAGTGGCTTGTGCTTGGAGAAGGGGCGCTTCCAGAAGGCCTCCTTTTTTTGACGCGTCCTTCTGGGTGAGCTCAAGCTGCAGGGACTCTGCAACACTGAAGCTGTAACAAACTGCTTTCTAGCCAGGTGGTGTGATGAAGTCTAAGGGCTGCGCGTTACTTCCTGAACTAGCCAGAGCCTTCTGGGCTAAATGTGCTTGTGAAGGCACTTTTGGCTGGACTTCGGAAATTCGGTACCGAGCAGACAGAAGGCCCGTGCTCTGCGGCCTCAACCTTCGCCTTCTGCCGTCTGGAGAGAACTGAAGCCCAGCGACGGCATTCAGCTTTGCTGCTCCTCAGCGTGTACAGCGCTGGCACGCACAACGTGTTGTGCACGGATTTGCCTCAGCCCCAGGTTAGAATCATTCTCCTTCTGTTTCACAGGGTCCAAACTGCCCGTCTAGCTCTCGCTTAGAGAAATGTGCCGGGAAAGCAGCGCTGGGGTGTTTAGGTGTCCAAGACTTTCGACAGAGCACAACCGTCTGGCCGACGAGAACGGGTAATGAAGATCGAGCTTTTGCGCCGGTACATTTTTCTGGGCGAGACGGCTACTCGCATCCTTGGTCTTTATGAGCCTGTAACGTGCGCGGGGGGGTACTTGGAGCTGACAAGGACCGTGCAAAGAGCACCGCGATCCGAGGGCGCTGTGCAGCTTGTAAAGGGGGATGCCCGGGAATGTGGTGCAAATCCAAGTTTCTCCGAGTTGCAGGGGCCAGCGCCGGGAAGCGCGTTGTTCTGGCACAGTTCTCTGTGCGCGACGTAGCCGAGGGCCTTTCCGTTTAGATGCGGAGCACAGGAGAGGCAGAGTGTGGTGCCACGTAGCGCTGAGAGGGATTGTGTGTATGGGCCAGGCGTGTTCCGGCAGAAGCAGTGCTCTGGTGCGCCCCTCTGCCGGCAGAGCTTTCTGTGCGAGAAGCAGACGACTCTTCGCCTCCGGGGCAATGAAAGCGCGACGCGTTACAAAAAGCGAAGAACGAAGCTGCCGTGCACATGGCTTGTGTGCGCATCCTACGGGCTGCAGGGAAAGCGTGGCTGCCACTCGCTTGCCTGGAAAAGTCACGCTAGCAGCAGCAGAAGGAACTCCAAAGACAGCTGCTTGTGCTGCTACCTATAGCACCAGCCAGCTTCTGTGGAAACAGCTGCTCTTACCTTTAGGCTCCGAGATGCAGAGAATTAAGTATCCCGGTAGATGCAAGCAGAGGAGACAAGTACACAGTGCACTTACGTGGCTTACGCGTGCGAAGGCGAAGGTGCAGCACAGCACTGCCTTTTACTTCTCGAGCCCTTTTGCATGCTAGCAGCTGCTGGAAGCTGGCAACGGTAATGCCAGCGCGACCAGTGTGACGGCATGGCCATCTGAGAAGGAAGCTGCAGAGCCTCAGTGTGTTTGTGCTTGGAGAAGGGGGGCTTCAAGAACGCCTCCTTTTTTGACGCGTCCTTCGGGGGGAGCTCAAGCTGCAGGGACTCTGCAACACGGAAGCTGTAAGAAACTGCTTTCTAGCCAGGTTGTGGGACGAAGTCGAACGGCTGCGCGTTTACTTCCCGAGCCAGCCAGCGTATTCTCGGCTGAGCGGGCTTGTGAAGGCGCGTTTGCCTGGGCTTTGGAAAGACGGTGCCGAGCACACAGAAGCCCCGTGCTCTGCGGCTTCAATCTTCGCCTTCTGCCGTCTGGAGAGAACTGAAGCCCAGCGGTGGCACTCAGCTTTGCTGCTCCTCAGCGTGTACAGTGCTGGCACGCACAACGTGTTGTGCACGGATTTGCCTCAGCCCCAGGTTAGAATCATTCTCCTTCTGTTTCACAGGGTCCAAACTGCCCGTCTAGCTCTCGCTTAGAGAAATGTGCCGGGAAAGCAGCGCGGGAGTGTTTAGGTGTCCAAGCCTTTCGACAGAGCACAACCGTCTGGCCGACGGGAATGGGTAATGAAGGTCATGCTTTTGTGCCGGTACATTTTTCTGGGCGAGACGACTACTCGCATCCTTGGTCTTTATGAGCCTGTAGTGTGCGCGGGGGTACTTGGAGCTGACAAGAACCGTGCAAAGAGCACCGCGATCTGCGGGCGCTGCGCAGCTTGTAAAGGGGGCTGCCCGGGGACGTGGTGCAAATCCAAGTTTCTCCGAGTTGCAGGGGCCAGCGCCGGGAAGCGCGTTGTTCTGGCACAGTTCTCTGTGCGAGACGTAGCCGAAGGTCTTTCTTTCCGTTTAGATGCGGAGCACAGGAGAGGCAGAGTGTGGTGCCACGCGGGGCTGAGAGGGGATTGGGTATGGCCCAGGCGTGTTTCGGCAGAAGCAGTGCTCTGGTGCGCTCCTCTGCCGGCAGAGCTTTCTGTGCGAGAAGCAGACGACTGTTCGCCTCCGGGGGAAGGAAAGCGTGACGCGTTACAAAAGGCGAAGGACGAAGCTGCCGTGCACGTGGCTTGTGTGCGCATCCTTACAGGCTGCAGCTGAAAGCGTGGCTGCCGCTCGCTTGCCTGGAAAAGTCACGCTAGCAGCAGAAGAAGGAACGCCAGAGACAGCGACTTGTGCTGCTGCCTAGAGCACCACCAAGCTTCCGTGGAAACAGCTGCTCTTACCTTTAGGCTCCGAGATGCAGAGAATGTCATGGTCGATGCAGCAGAGGAGACAAGTACGGGGAGCACTTCTGTGGCTTACGTGTGTGAAGGCGCAGGTTGCAGCACAGCACTGGCTTTTACTCCTCGAGCCTTTTGGCATGCTAGCAGCTGCTGGAAGTTGGCAACGGTAATGCGAGCGTGAACAGTGTGACGGCGTGTCCGTCTGAGAAGGAAGCTACAGAGCCTCAGTGGCTTGTGCTTGGAGAAGGGGCGCTTCCAGAAGGCCTCCTTTTTTTGACGCGTCCTTCTGGGTGAGCTCAAGCTGCAGGGACTCTGCAACACTGAAGCTGTAACAAACTGCTCTCTAGCCAGGTGGTGTGATGAAGTCTAAGGGCTGCGCGTTACTTCCTGAACCAGCCAGAGCCTTCTGGGCTAAATGTGCTTGTGAAGGCGCTTTTGGCTGGACTTCGGAAATTCGGTACCGAGCAGACAGAAGGCCCGTGCTCTGCGGCCTCAACCTTCGCCTTCTGCCGTCTGGAGAGAACTGAAGCCCAGCGACGGCATTCAGCTTTGCTGCTCCTCAGCGTGTACAGCGCTGGCACGCACAACGTGTTGTGCACGGATTTGCCTCAGCCCCAGGTTAGAATCATTCTCCTTCTGTTTCACAGGGTCCAAACTGCCCGTCTAGCTCTCGCTTAGAGAAATGTGCCGGGAAAGCAGCGCTGGGGTGTTTAGGTGTCCAAGCCTTTCGACAGAGCACAACTGTCTGGCCGACGGGAATGGGTAATGAAGGTCATGCTTTTGTGCCGGTACATTTTTCTGGGCGAGACGACTACTCGCATCCTTGGTCTTTATGAGCCTGTAGTGTGCGCGGGGGTACTTGGAGCTGACAAGAACCGTGCAAAGAGCACCGCGATCTGCGGGCGCTGCGCAGCTTGTAAAGGGGGCTGCCCGGGGACGTGGTGCAAATCCAAGTTTCTCCGAGTTGCAGGGGCCAGCGCCGGGAAGCGCGTTGTTCTGGCACAGTTCTCTGTGCGAGACGTAGCCGAAGGTCTTTCTTTCCGTTTAGATGCGGAGCACAGGAGAGGCAGAGTGTGGTGCCACGCGGGGCTGAGAGGGGATTGGGTATGGCCCAGGCGTGTTTCGGCAGAAGCAGTGCTCTGGTGCGCTCCTCTGCCGGCAGAGCTTTCTGTGCGAGAAGCAGACGACTGTTCGCCTCCGGGGGAAGGAAAGCGCGACGCGTTACAAAAGGCGAAGGACGAAGCTGCCGTGCACGTGGCTTGTGTGCGCATCCTTACAGGCTGCAGCTGAAAGCGTGGCTGCCGCTCGCTTGCCTGGAAAAGTCACGCTAGCAGCAGAAGAAGGAACGCCAGAGACAGCGACTTGTGCTGCTGCCTAGAGCACCACCAAGCTTCCGTGGAAACAGCTGCTCTTACCTTTAGGCTCCGAGATGCAGAGAATGTCATGGTCGATGCAGCAGAGGAGACAAGTACGGGGAGCACTTCTGTGGCTTACGTGTGTGAAGGCGCAGGTTGCAGCACAGCACTGGCTTTTACTCCTCGAGCCTTTTGGCATGCTAGCAGCTGCTGGAAGTTGGCAACGGTAATGCGAGCGTGAACAGTGTGACGGCGTGTCCGTCTGAGAAGGAAGCTACAGAGCCTCAGTGGCTTGTGCTTGGAGAAGGGGCGCTTCCAGAAGGCCTCCTTTTTTTGACGCGTCCTTCTGGGTGAGCTCAAGCTGCAGGGACTCTGCAACACTGAAGCTGTAACAAACTGCTCTCTAGCCAGGTGGTGTGATGAAGTCTAAGGGCTGCGCGTTACTTCCTGAACCAGCCAGAGCCTTCTGGGCTAAATGTGCTTGTGAAGGCGCTTTTGGCTGGACTTCGGAAATTCGGTACCGAGCAGACAGAAGGCCCGTGCTCTGCGGCCTCAACCTTCGCCTTCTGCCGTCTGGAGAGAACTGAAGCCCAGCGACGGCATTCAGCTTTGCTGCTCCTCAGCGTGTACAGCGCTGGCACACACAACGTGTTGTGCACGGATTTGCCTCAGCCCCAGGTTAGAATCATTCTCCTTCTGTTTCACAGGGTCCAAACTGCCCGTCTAGCTCTCGCTTAGAGAAATGTGCCGGGAAAGCAGCGCTGGGGTGTTTAGGTGTCCAAGACTTTCGACAGAGCACAACCGTCTGGCCGACGAGAACGGGTAATGAAGATCGAGCTTTTGCGCCGGTACATTTTTCTGGGCGAGACGGCTACTCGCATCCTTGGTCTTTATGAGCCTGTAACGTGCGCGGGGGGGTACTTGGAGCTGACAAGGACCGTGCAAAGAGCACCGCGATCCGAGGGCGCTGTGCAGCTTGTAAAGGGGGATGCCCGGGAATGTGGTGCAAATCCAAGTTTCTCCGAGTTGCAGGGGCCAGCGCCGGGAAGCGCGTTGTTCTGGCACAGTTCTCTGTGCGCGACGTAGCCGAGGGCCTTTCCGTTTAGATGCGGAGCACAGGAGAGGCAGAGTGTGGTGCCACGTAGCGCTGAGAGGGATTGTGTGTATGGGCCAGGCGTGTTCCGGCAGAAGCAGTGCTCTGGTGCGCCCCTCTGCCGGCAGAGCTTTCTGTGCGAGAAGCAGACGACTCTTCGCCTCCGGGGCAATGAAAGCGCGACGCGTTACAAAAAGCGAAGAACGAAGCTGCCGTGCACATGGCTTGTGTGCGCATCCTACGGGCTGCAGGGAAAGCGTGGCTGCCACTCGCTTGCCTGGAAAAGTCACGCTAGCAGCAGCAGAAGGAACTCCAAAGACAGCTGCTTGTGCTGCTACCTATAGCACCAGCCAGCTTCTGTGGAAACAGCTGCTCTTACCTTTAGGCTCCGAGATGCAGAGAATTAAGTATCCCGGTAGATGCAAGCAGAGGAGACAAGTACACAGTGCACTTACGTGGCTTACGCGTGCGAAGGCGAAGGTGCAGCACAGCACTGCCTTTTACTTCTCGAGCCCTTTTGCATGCTAGCAGCTGCTGGAAGCTGGCAACGGTAATGCCAGCGCGACCAGTGTGACGGCATGGCCATCTGAGAAGGAAGCTGCAGAGCCTCAGTGTGTTTGTGCTTGGAGAAGGGGGGCTTCAAGAACGCCTCCTTTTTTGACGCGTCCTTCGGGGGGAGCTCAAGCTGCAGGGACTCTGCAACACGGAAGCTGTAAGAAACTGCTTTCTAGCCAGGTTGTGGGACGAAGTCGAAGGGCTGCGCGTTTACTTCCCGAGCCAGCCAGCGTATTCTCGGCTGAGCGGGCTTGTGAAGGCGCGTTTGCCTGGGCTTTGGAAAGACGGTGCCGAGCACACAGAAGCCCCGTGCTCTGCGGCCTCAACCTTCGCCTTCTGTTGTCTGGAGAGAACTGAAGCCCAGCGACGGCATTCAGCTTTGCTGCTCCTCAGCGTGTACAGCGCTGGCACGCACAACGTGTTGTGCACGGATTTGCCTCAGCCCCAGGTTAGAATCATTCTCCTTCTGTTTCACAGGGTCCAAACTGCCCGTCTAGCTCTCGCTTAGAGAAATGTGCCGGGAAAGCAGCGCGGGAGTGTTTAGGTGTCCAAGCCTTTCGACAGAGCACAACCGTCTGGCCGACGGGAATGGGTAATGAAGGTCATGCTTTTGTGCCGGTACATTTTTCTGGGCGAGACGACTACTCGCATCCTTGGTCTTTATGAGCCTGTAGTGTGCGCGGGGGTACTTGGAGCTGACAAGAACCGTGCAAAGAGCACCGCGATCTGCGGGCGCTGCGCAGCTTGTAAAAGGGAGCTGCCCGGGGACATGGTGCAAATCCAAGTTTCTCCGAGTTGCAGGGGCCAGCGCCGGGAAGCGCGTTGTTCTGGCACAGTTCTCTGTGCGAGACGTAGCCGAAGGTCTTTCTTTCCGTTTAGATGCGGAGCACAGGAGAGGCAGAGTGTGGTGCCACGCGGGGCTGAGAGGGGATTGGGTATGGCCCAGGCGTGTTTTGGCAGAAGCAGTGCTCTGGTGCGCTCCTCTGCCGGCAGAGCTTTCTGTGCGAGAAGCAGACGACTGTTCGCCTCCGGGGGAAGGAAAGCGCGACGCGTTACAAAAGGCGAAGGACGAAGCTGCCGTGCACGTGGCTTGTGTGCGCATCCTTACAGGCTGCAGCTGAAAGCGTGGCTGCCGCTCGCTTGCCTGGAAAAGTCACGCTAGCAGCAGAAGAAGGAACGCCAGAGACAGCGACTTGTGCTGCTGCCTAGAGCACCACCAAGCTTCCGTGGAAACAGCTGCTCTTACCTTTAGGCTCCGAGATGCAGAGAATGTCATGGTCGATGCAGCAGAGGAGACAAGTACGGGGAGCACTTCTGTGGCTTACGTGTGTGAAGGCGCAGGTTGCAGCACAGCACTGGCTTTTACTCCTCGAGCCTTTTGGCATGCTAGCAGCTGCTGGAAGTTGGCAACGGTAATGCGAGCGTGAACAGTGTGACGGCGTGTCCGTCTGAGAAGGAAGCTACAGAGCCTCAGTGGCTTGTGCTTGGAGAAGGGGCGCTTCCAGAAGGCCTCCTTTTTTTGACGCGTCCTTCTGGGTGAGCTCAAGCTGCAGGGACTCTGCAACACTGAAGCTGTAACAAACTGCTCTCTAGCCAGGTGGTGTGATGAAGTCTAAGGGCTGCGCGTTACTTCCTGAACCAGCCAGAGCCTTCTGGGCTAAATGTGCTTGTGAAGGCGCTTTTGGCTGGACTTCGGAAATTCGGTACCGAGCAGACAGAAGGCCCGTGCTCTGCGGCCTCAACCTTCGCCTTCTGCCGTCTGGAGAGAACTGAAGCCCAGCGACGGCATTCAGCTTTGCTGCTCCTCAGCGTGTACAGCGCTGGCACGCACAACGTGTTGTGCACGGATTTGCCTCAGCCCCAGGTTAGAATCATTCTCCTTCTGTTTCACAGGGTCCAAACTGCCCGTCTAGCTCTCGCTTAGAGAAATGTGCCGGGAAAGCAGCGCTGGGGTGTTTAGGTGTCCAAGACTTTCGACAGAGCACAACCGTCTGGCCGACGGGAATGGGTAATGAAGGTCATGCTTTTGTGCCGGTACATTTTTCTGGGCGAGACGACTACTCGCATCCTTGGTCTTTATGAGCCTGTAGTGTGCGCGGGGGTACTTGGAGCTGACAAGAACCGTGCAAAGAGCACCGCGATCTGCGGGCGCTGCGCAGCTTGTAAAGGGGGCTGCCCGGGGACGTGGTGCAAATCCAAGTTTCTCCGAGTTGCAGGGGCCAGCGCCGGGAAGCGCGTTGTTCTGGCACAGTTCTCTGTGCGAGACGTAGCCGAAGGTCTTTCTTTCCGTTTAGATGCGGAGCACAGGAGAGGCAGAGTGTGGTGCCACGCGGGGCTGAGAGGGGATTGGGTATGGCCCAGGCGTGTTTCGGCAGAAGCAGTGCTCTGGTGCGCTCCTCTGCCGGCAGAGCTTTCTGTGCGAGAAGCAGACGACTGTTCGCCTCCGGGGGAAGGAAAGCGCGACGCGTTACAAAAGGCGAAGGACGAAGCTGCCGTGCACGTGGCTTGTGTGCGCATCCTTACAGGCTGCAGCGGAAAGCGTGGCTGCCGCTCACTTGCCTGGAAAAGTCACGCTAGCAGCAGAAGAAGGAACGCCAGAGACAGCGACTTGTGCTGCTGCCTAGAGCACCACCAAGCTTCCGTGGAAACAGCTGCTCTTACCTTTAGGCTCCGAGATGCAGAGAATGTCATGGTCGATGCAGCAGAGGAGACAAGTACGGGGAGCACTTCTGTGGCTTACGTGTGTGAAGGCGCAGGTTGCAGCACAGCACTGGCTTTTACTCCTCGAGCCTTTTGGCATGCTAGCAGCTGCTGGAAGTTGGCAACGGTAATGCGAGCGTGAACAGTGTGACGGCGTGTCCGTCTGAGAAGGAAGCTACAGAGCCTCAGTGGCTTGTGCTTGGAGAAGGGGCGCTTCCAGAAGGCCTCCTTTTTTTGACGCGTCCTTCTGGGTGAGCTCAAGCTGCAGGGACTCTGCAACACTGAAGCTGTAACAAACTGCTCTCTAGCCAGGTGGTGTGATGAAGTCTAAGGGCTGCGCGTTACTTCCTGAACCAGCCAGAGCCTTCTGGGCTAAATGTGCTTGTGAAGGCGCTTTTGGCTGGACTTCGGAAATTCGGTACCGAGCAGACAGAAGGCCCGTGCTCTGCGGCCTCAACCTTCGCCTTCTGCCGTCTGGAGAGAACTGAAGCCCAGCGACGGCATTCAGCTTTGCTGCTCCTCAGCGTGTACAGCGCTGGCACGCACAACGTGTTGTGCACGGATTTGCCTCAGCCCCAGGTTAGAATCATTCTCCTTCTGTTTCACAGGGTCCAAACTGCCCGTCTAGCTCTCGCTTAGAGAAATGTGCCGGGAAAGCAGCGCTGGGGTGTTTAGGTGTCCAAGACTTTCGACAGAGCACAACCGTCTGGCCGACGGGAATGGGTAATGAAGGTCATGCTTTTGTGCCGGTACATTTTTCTGGGCGAGACGACTACTCGCATCCTTGGTCTTTATGAGCCTGTAGTGTGCGCGGGGGTACTTGGAGCTGACAAGAACCGTGCAAAGAGCACCGCGATCTGCGGGCGCTGCGCAGCTTGTAAAGGGGGCTGCCCGGGGACGTGGTGCAAATCCAAGTTTCTCCGAGTTGCAGGGGCCAGCGCCGGGAAGCGCGTTGTTCTGGCACAGTTCTCTGTGCGAGACGTAGCCGAAGGTCTTTCTTTCCGTTTAGATGCGGAGCACAGGAGAGGCAGAGTGTGGTGCCACGCGGGGCTGAGAGGGGATTGGGTATGGCCCAGGCGTGTTTCGGCAGAAGCAGTGCTCTGGTGCGCTCCTCTGCCGGCAGAGCTTTCTGTGCGAGAAGCAGACGACTGTTCGCCTCTGGGGGAAGGAAAGCGCGACGCGTTACAAAAGGCGAAGAACGAAGCTGCCGTGCACGTGGCTTGTGTGCGCATCCTTACAGGCTGCAGCTGAAAGCGTGGCTGCCGCTCGCTTGCCTGGAAAAGTCACGCTAGCAGCAGAAGAAGGAACGCCAGAGACAGCGACTTGTGCTGCTGCCTAGAGCACCACCAAGCTTCCGTGGAAACAGCTGCTCTTACCTTTAGGCTCCGAGATGCAGAGAATGTCATGGTCGATGCAGCAGAGGAGACAAGTACGGGGAGCACTTCTGTGGCTTACGTGTGTGAAGGCGCAGGTTGCAGCACAGCACTGGCTTTTACTCCTCGAGCCTTTTGGCATGCTAGCAGCTGCTGGAAGTTGGCAACGGTAATGCGAGCGTGAACAGTGTGACGGCGTGTCCGTCTGAGAAGGAAGCTACAGAGCCTCAGTGGCTTGTGCTTGGAGAAGGGGCGCTTCCAGAAGGCCTCCTTTTTTTGACGCGTCCTTCTGGGTGAGCTCAAGCTGCAGGGACTCTGCAACACTGAAGCTGTAACAAACTGCTCTCTAGCCAGGTGGTGTGATGAAGTCTAAGGGCTGCGCGTTACTTCCTGAACTAGCCAGAGCCTTCTGGGCTAAATGTGCTTGTGAAGGCGCTTTTGGCTGGACTTCGGAAATTCGGTACCGAGCAGACAGAAGGCCCGTGCTCTGCGGCCTCAACCTTCGCCTTCTGCCGTCTGGAGAGAACTGAAGCCCAGCGACGGCATTCAGCTTTGCTGCTCCTCAGCGTGTACAGCGCTGGCACGCACAACGTGTTGTGCACGGATTTGCCTCAGCCCCAGGTTAGAATCATTCTCCTTCTGTTTCACAGGGTCCAAACTGCCCGTCTAGCTCTCGCTTAGAGAAATGTGCCGGGAAAGCAGCGCTGGGGTGTTTAGGTGTCCAAGACTTTCGACAGAGCACAACCGTCTGGCCGACGAGAACGGGTAATGAAGATCGAGCTTTTGCGCCGGTACATTTTTCTGGGCGAGACGGCTACTCGCATCCTTGGTCTTTATGAGCCTGTAACGTGCGCGGGGGGGTACTTGGAGCTGACAAGGACCGTGCAAAGAGCACCGCGATCCGAGGGCGCTGTGCAGCTTGTAAAGGGGGATGCCCGGGAATGTGGTGCAAATCCAAGTTTCTCCGAGTTGCAGGGGCCAGCGCCGGGAAGCGCGTTGTTCTGGCACAGTTCTCTGTGCGCGACGTAGCCGAGGGCCTTTCCGTTTAGATGCGGAGCACAGGAGAGGCAGAGTGTGGTGCCACGTAGCGCTGAGAGGGATTGTGTGTATGGGCCAGGCGTGTTCCGGCAGAAGCAGTGCTCTGGTGCGCCCCTCTGCCGGCAGAGCTTTCTGTGCGAGAAGCAGACGACTCTTCGCCTCCGGGGCAATGAAAGCGCGACGCGTTACAAAAAGCGAAGAACGAAGCTGCCGTGCACATGGCTTGTGTGCGCATCCTACGGGCTGCAGGGAAAGCGTGGCTGCCACTCGCTTGCCTGGAAAAGTCACGCTAGCAGCAGCAGAAGGAACTCCAAAGACAGCTGCTTGTGCTGCTACCTATAGCACCAGCCAGCTTCTGTGGAAACAGCTGCTCTTACCTTTAGGCTCCGAGATGCAGAGAATTAAGTATCCCGGTAGATGCAAGCAGAGGAGACAAGTACACAGTGCACTTACGTGGCTTACGCGTGCGAAGGCGAAGGTGCAGCACAGCACTGCCTTTTACTTCTCGAGCCCTTTTGCATGCTAGCAACTAGTTGCTGGAAGCTGGCAACGGTAATGCCAGCGCGACCAGTGTGACGGCATGGCCATCTGAGAAGGAAGCTGCAGAGCCTCAGTGTGTTTGTGCTTGGAGAAGGGGGGCTTCAAGAACGCCTCCTTTTTTGACGCGTCCTTCGGGGGGAGCTCAAGCTGCAGGGACTCTGCAACACGGAAGCTGTAAGAAACTGCTTTCTAGCCAGGTTGTGGGACGAAGTCGAACGGCTGCGCGTTTACTTCCCGAGCCAGCCAGCGTATTCTCGGCTGAGCGGGCTTGTGAAGGCGCGTTTGCCTGGGCTTTGGAAAGACGGTGCCGAGCACACAGAAGCCCCGTGCTCTGCGGCTTCAATCTTCGCCTTCTGCCGTCTGGAGAGAACTGAAGCCCAGCGGTGGCACTCAGCTTTGCTGCTCCTCAGCGTGTACAGTGCTGGCACGCAGCATGTGCTGTGCACGGATTTGCCTCAGCTCCAGGTAGAATCATTCTCCTTCTGTTTCGATAGGGTCCGAACTGCCCGTCTAGCTCTCCGCTTAGAGAAATGTGCTGGGAAAGCAGCGCTGGAGTGTTTAGGTGTCCAAGCCTTTCGACAGAGCACAACCGTCTGGCCGACGAGAACGGGTAACGAAGATCGTGCTTTTGCGCCGGTACATTTTTCTGGGCGAGACGGCTACTCGCATCCTTGGTCTTTATGAGCCTGTAACGTGCGCGGGGGGGTACTTGGAGCTGACAAGGACCGTGCAAAGAGCACCGCGATCCGAGGGCGCTGTGCAGCTTGTAAAGGGGGCTGCCCGGGAATGTGGTGCAAATCCAAGTTTCTCCGAGCCGCAGGGGCCAGCGCCGGGAAGCGCGTTGTTCTGGCACAGTTCTCTGTGCGCGACGTAGCCGAGGGCCTTTCCGTTTAGATGCGGAGCACAGGAGAGGCAGAGTGTGGTGCCACGTAGCGCTGAGAGGGATTGTGTGTATGGGCCAGGCGTGTTCCGGCAGAAGCAGTGCTCTGGTGCGCCCCTCTGCCGGCAGAGCTTTCTGTGCGAGAAGCAGACGACTCTTCGCCTCCGGGGCAATGAAAGCGCGACGCATTACAAAAAGCGAAGAACGAAGCTGCCGTGCACATGGCTTGTGTGCGCATCCTACGGGCTGCAGGGAAAGCGTGGCTGCCACTCGCTTGCCTGGAAAAGTCACGCTAGCAGCAGCAGAAGGAACTCCAAAGACAGCTGCTTGTGCTGCTGCCTATAGCACCAGCCAGCTTCTGTGGAAACAGCTGCTCTTACCTTTAGGCTCCGAGATGCAGAGAATTAAGTATCCCGGTAGATGCAAGCAGAGGAGACAAGTACACAGTGCACTTACGTGGCTTACGCGTGCGAAGGCGAAGGTGCAGCACAGCACTGCCTTTTACTTCTCGAGCCCTTTTGCATGCTAGCAGCTGCTGGAAGCTGGCAACGGTAATGCCAGCGCGACCAGTGTGACGGCATGGCCATCTGAGAAGGAAGCTGCAGAGCCTCAGTGTGTTTGTGCTTGGAGAAGGGGGGCTTCAAGAACGCCTCCTTTTTTGACGCGTCCTTCGGGGGGAGCTCAAGCTGCAGGGACTCTGCAACACGGAAGCTGTAAGAAACTGCTTTCTAGCCAGGTTGTGGGACGAAGTCGAAGGGCTGCGCGTTTACTTCCCGAGCCAGCCAGCGTATTCTCGGCTGAGCGGGCTTGTGAAGGCGCGTTTGCCTGGGCTTTGGAAAGACGGTGCCGAGCACACAGAAGCCCCGTGCTCTGCGGCCTCAACCTTCGCCTTCTGCCGTCTGGAGAGAACTGAAGCCCAGCGACGGCATTCAGCTTTGCTGCTCCTCAGCGTGTACAGCGCTGGCACGCACAACGTGTTGTGCACGGATTTGCCTCAGCCCCAGGTTAGAATCATTCTCCTTCTGTTTCACAGGGTCCAAACTGCCCGTCTAGCTCTCGCTTAGAGAAATGTGCCGGGAAAGCAGCGCGGGAGTGTTTAGGTGTCCAAGCCTTTCGACAGAGCACAACCGTCTGGCCGACGGGAATGGGTAATGAAGGTCATGCTTTTGTGCCGGTACATTTTTCTGGGCGAGACGACTACTCGCATCCTTGGTCTTTATGAGCCTGTAGTGTGCGCGGGGGTACTTGGAGCTGACAAGAACCGTGCAAAGAGCACCGCGATCTGCGGGCGCTGCGCAGCTTGTAAAAGGGAGCTGCCCGGGGACATGGTGCAAATCCAAGTTTCTCCGAGTTGCAGGGGCCAGCGCCGGGAAGCACGTTGTTCTGGCACAGTTCTCTGTGCGAGACGTAGCCGAAGGTCTTTCTTTCCGTTTAGATGCGGAGCACAGGAGAGGCAGAGTGTGGTGCCACGCGGGGCTGAGAGGGGATTGGGTATGGCCCAGGCGTGTTTTGGCAGAAGCAGTGCTCTGGTGCGCTCCTCTGCCGGCAGAGCTTTCTGTGCGAGAAGCAGACGACTGTTCGCCTCCGGGGGAAGGAAAGCGCGACGCGTTACAAAAGGCGAAGGACGAAGCTGCCGTGCACGTGGCTTGTGTGCGCATCCTTACAGGCTGCAGCTGAAAGCGTGGCTGCCGCTCGCTTGCCTGGAAAAGTCACGCTAGCAGCAGAAGAAGGAACGCCAGAGACAGCGACTTGTGCTGCTGCCTAGAGCACCACCAAGCTTCCGTGGAAACAGCTGCTCTTACCTTTAGGCTCCGAGATGCAGAGAATGTCATGGTCGATGCAGCAGAGGAGACAAGTACGGGGAGCACTTCTGTGGCTTACGTGTGTGAAGGCGCAGGTTGCAGCACAGCACTGGCTTTTACTCCTCGAGCCTTTTGGCATGCTAGCAGCTGCTGGAAGTTGGCAACGGTAATGCGAGCGTGAACAGTGTGACGGCGTGTCCGTCTGAGAAGGAAGCTACAGAGCCTCAGTGGCTTGTGCTTGGAGAAGGGGCGCTTCCAGAAGGCCTCCTTTTTTTGACGCGTCCTTCTGGGTGAGCTCAAGCTGCAGGGACTCTGCAACACTGAAGCTGTAACAAACTGCTCTCTAGCCAGGTGGTGTGATGAAGTCTAAGGGCTGCGCGTTACTTCCTGAACCAGCCAGAGCCTTCTGGGCTAAATGTGCTTGTGAAGGCGCTTTTGGCTGGACTTCGGAAATTCGGTACCGAGCAGACAGAAGGCCCGTGCTCTGCGGCCTCAACCTTCGCCTTCTGCCGTCTGGAGAGAACTGAAGCCCAGCGACGGCATTCAGCTTTGCTGCTCCTCAGCGTGTACAGCGCTGGCACGCACAACGTGTTGTGCACGGATTTGCCTCAGCCCCAGGTTAGAATCATTCTCCTTCTGTTTCACAGGGTCCAAACTGCCCGTCTAGCTCTCGCTTAGAGAAATGTGCCGGGAAAGCAGCGCTGGGGTGTTTAGGTGTCCAAGACTTTCGACAGAGCACAACCGTCTGGCCGACGGGAATGGGTAATGAAGGTCATGCTTTTGTGCCGGTACATTTTTCTGGGCGAGACGACTACTCGCATCCTTGGTCTTTATGAGCCTGTAGTGTGCGCGGGGGTACTTGGAGCTGACAAGAACCGTGCAAAGAGCACCGCGATCTGCGGGCGCTGCGCAGCTTGTAAAGGGGGCTGCCCGGGGACGTGGTGCAAATCCAAGTTTCTCCGAGTTGCAGGGGCCAGCGCCGGGAAGCGCGTTGTTCTGGCACAGTTCTCTGTGCGAGACGTAGCCGAAGGTCTTTCTTTCCGTTTAGATGCGGAGCACAGGAGAGGCAGAGTGTGGTGCCACGCGGGGCTGAGAGGGGATTGGGTATGGCCCAGGCGTGTTTTGGCAGAAGCAGTGCTCTGGTGCGCTCCTCTGCCGGCAGAGCTTTCTGTGCGAGAAGCAGACGACTGTTCGCCTCCGGGGGAAGGAAAGCGCGACGCGTTACAAAAGGCGAAGGACGAAGCTGCCGTGCACGTGGCTTGTGTGCGCATCCTTACAGGCTGCAGCGGAAAGCGTGGCTGCCGCTCACTTGCCTGGAAAAGTCACGCTAGCAGCAGAAGAAGGAACGCCAGAGACAGCGACTTGTGCTGCTGCCTAGAGCACCACCAAGCTTCCGTGGAAACAGCTGCTCTTACCTTTAGGCTCCGAGATGCAGAGAATGTCATGGTCGATGCAGCAGAGGAGACAAGTACGGGGAGCACTTCTGTGGCTTACGTGTGTGAAGGCGCAGGTTGCAGCACAGCACTGGCTTTTACTCCTCGAGCCTTTTGGCATGCTAGCAGCTGCTGGAAGTTGGCAACGGTAATGCGAGCGTGAACAGTGTGACGGCGTGTCCGTCTGAGAAGGAAGCTACAGAGCCTCAGTGGCTTGTGCTTGGAGAAGGGGCGCTTCCAGAAGGCCTCCTTTTTTTGACGCGTCCTTCTGGGTGAGCTCAAGCTGCAGGGACTCTGCAACACTGAAGCTGTAACAAACTGCTCTCTAGCCAGGTGGTGTGATGAAGTCTAAGGGCTGCGCGTTACTTCCTGAACCAGCCAGAGCCTTCTGGGCTAAATGTGCTTGTGAAGGCGCTTTTGGCTGGACTTCGGAAATTCGGTACCGAGCAGACAGAAGGCCCGTGCTCTGCGGCCTCAACCTTCGCCTTCTGCCGTCTGGAGAGAACTGAAGCCCAGCGACGGCATTCAGCTTTGCTGCTCCTCAGCGTGTACAGCGCTGGCACGCACAACGTGTTGTGCACGGATTTGCCTCAGCCCCAGGTTAGAATCATTCTCCTTCTGTTTCACAGGGTCCAAACTGCCCGTCTAGCTCTCGCTTAGAGAAATGTGCCGGGAAAGCAGCGCTGGGGTGTTTAGGTGTCCAAGACTTTCGACAGAGCACAACCGTCTGGCCGACGGGAATGGGTAATGAAGGTCATGCTTTTGTGCCGGTACATTTTTCTGGGCGAGACGACTACTCGCATCCTTGGTCTTTATGAGCCTGTAGTGTGCGCGGGGGTACTTGGAGCTGACAAGAACCGTGCAAAGAGCACCGCGATCTGCGGGCGCTGCGCAGCTTGTAAAGGGGGCTGCCCGGGGACGTGGTGCAAATCCAAGTTTCTCCGAGTTGCAGGGGCCAGCGCCGGGAAGCGCGTTGTTCTGGCACAGTTCTCTGTGCGAGACGTAGCCGAAGGTCTTTCTTTCCGTTTAGATGCGGAGCACAGGAGAGGCAGAGTGTGGTGCCACGCGGGGCTGAGAGGGGATTGGGTATGGCCCAGGCGTGTTTCGGCAGAAGCAGTGCTCTGGTGCGCTCCTCTGCCGGCAGAGCTTTCTGTGCGAGAAGCAGACGACTGTTCGCCTCCGGGGGAAGGAAAGCGCGACGCGTTACAAAAGGCGAAGGACGAAGCTGCCGTGCACGTGGCTTGTGTGCGCATCCTTACAGGCTGCAGCGGAAAGCGTGGCTGCCGCTCACTTGCCTGGAAAAGTCACGCTAGCAGCAGAAGAAGGAACGCCAGAGACAGCGACTTGTGCTGCTGCCTAGAGCACCACCAAGCTTCCGTGGAAACAGCTGCTCTTACCTTTAGGCTCCGAGATGCAGAGAATGTCATGGTCGATGCAGCAGAGGAGACAAGTACGGGGAGCACTTCTGTGGCTTACGTGTGTGAAGGCGCAGGTTGCAGCACAGCACTGGCTTTTACTCCTCGAGCCTTTTGGCATGCTAGCAGCTGCTGGAAGTTGGCAACGGTAATGCGAGCGTGAACAGTGTGACGGCGTGTCCGTCTGAGAAGGAAGCTACAGAGCCTCAGTGGCTTGTGCTTGGAGAAGGGGCGCTTCCAGAAGGCCTCCTTTTTTTGACGCGTCCTTCTGGGTGAGCTCAAGCTGCAGGGACTCTGCAACACTGAAGCTGTAACAAACTGCTCTCTAGCCAGGTGGTGTGATGAAGTCTAAGGGCTGCGCGTTACTTCCTGAACCAGCCAGAGCCTTCTGGGCTAAATGTGCTTGTGAAGGCGCTTTTGGCTGGACTTCGGAAATTCGGTACCGAGCAGACAGAAGGCCCGTGCTCTGCGGCCTCAACCTTCGCCTTCTGCCGTCTGGAGAGAACTGAAGCCCAGCGACGGCATTCAGCTTTGCTGCTCCTCAGCGTGTACAGCGCTGGCACGCACAACGTGTTGTGCACGGATTTGCCTCAGCCCCAGGTTAGAATCATTCTCCTTCTGTTTCACAGGGTCCAAACTGCCCGTCTAGCTCTCGCTTAGAGAAATGTGCCGGGAAAGCAGCGCTGGGGTGTTTAGGTGTCCAAGACTTTCGACAGAGCACAACCGTCTGGCCGACGGGAATGGGTAATGAAGGTCATGCTTTTGTGCCGGTACATTTTTCTGGGCGAGACGACTACTCGCATCCTTGGTCTTTATGAGCCTGTAGTGTGCGCGGGGGTACTTGGAGCTGACAAGAACCGTGCAAAGAGCACCGCGATCTGCGGGCGCTGCGCAGCTTGTAAAGGGGGCTGCCCGGGGACGTGGTGCAAATCCAAGTTTCTCCGAGTTGCAGGGGCCAGCGCCGGGAAGCGCGTTGTTCTGGCACAGTTCTCTGTGCGAGACGTAGCCGAAGGTCTTTCTTTCCGTTTAGATGCGGAGCACAGGAGAGGCAGAGTGTGGTGCCACGCGGGGCTGAGAGGGGATTGGGTATGGCCCAGGCGTGTTTCGGCAGAAGCAGTGCTCTGGTGCGCTCCTCTGCCGGCAGAGCTTTCTGTGCGAGAAGCAGACGACTGTTCGCCTCTGGGGGAAGGAAAGCGCGACGCGTTACAAAAGGCGAAGAACGAAGCTGCCGTGCACGTGGCTTGTGTGCGCATCCTTACAGGCTGCAGCTGAAAGCGTGGCTGCCGCTCGCTTGCCTGGAAAAGTCACGCTAGCAGCAGAAGAAGGAACGCCAGAGACAGCGACTTGTGCTGCTACCTAGAGCACCACCAAGCTTCCGTGGAAACAGCTGCTCTTACCTTTAGGCTCCGAGATGCAGAGAATGTCATGGTCGATGCAGCAGAGGAGACAAGTACGGGGAGCACTTCTGTGGCTTACGTGTGTGAAGGCGCAGGTTGCAGCACAGCACTGGCTTTTACTCCTCGAGCCTTTTGGCATGCTAGCAGCTGCTGGAAGTTGGCAACGGTAATGCGAGCGTGAACAGTGTGACGGCGTGTCCGTCTGAGAAGGAAGCTACAGAGCCTCAGTGGCTTGTGCTTGGAGAAGGGGCGCTTCCAGAAGGCCTCCTTTTTTTGACGCGTCCTTCTGGGTGAGCTCAAGCTGCAGGGACTCTGCAACACTGAAGCTGTAACAAACTGCTCTCTAGCCAGGTGGTGTGATGAAGTCTAAGGGCTGCGCGTTACTTCCTGAACTAGCCAGAGCCTTCTGGGCTAAATGTGCTTGTGAAGGCGCTTTTGGCTGGACTTCGGAAATTCGGTACCGAGCAGACAGAAGGCCCGTGCTCTGCGGCCTCAACCTTCGCCTTCTGCCGTCTGGAGAGAACTGAAGCCCAGCGACGGCATTCAGCTTTGCTGCTCCTCAGCGTGTACAGCGCTGGCACGCACAACGTGTTGTGCACGGATTTGCCTCAGCCCCAGGTTAGAATCATTCTCCTTCTGTTTCACAGGGTCCAAACTGCCCGTCTAGCTCTCGCTTAGAGAAATGTGCCGGGAAAGCAGCGCTGGGGTGTTTAGGTGTCCAAGACTTTCGACAGAGCACAACCGTCTGGCCGACGAGAACGGGTAATGAAGATCGAGCTTTTGCGCCGGTACATTTTTCTGGGCGAGACGGCTACTCGCATCCTTGGTCTTTATGAGCCTGTAACGTGCGCGGGGGGGGTACTTGGAGCTGACAAGGACCGTGCAAAGAGCACCGCGATCCGAGGGCGCTGTGCAGCTTGTAAAGGGGGCTGCCCGGGAATGTGGTGCAAATCCAAGTTTCTCCGAGTTGCAGGGGCCAGCGCCGGGAAGCGCGTTGTTCTGGCACAGTTCTCTGTGCGCGACGTAGCCGAGGGCCTTTCCGTTTAGATGCGGAGCACAGGAGAGGCAGAGTGTGGTGCCACGTAGCGCTGAGAGGGATTGTGTGTATGGGCCAGGCGTGTTCCGGCAGAAGCAGTGCTCTGGTGCGCCCCTCTGCCGGCAGAGCTTTCTGTGCGAGAAGCAGACGACTCTTCGCCTCCGGGGCAATGAAAGCGCGACGCGTTACAAAAAGCGAAGAACGAAGCTGCCGTGCACATGGCTTGTGTGCGCATCCTACGGGCTGCAGGGAAAGCGTGGCTGCCACTCGCTTGCCTGGAAAAGTCACGCTAGCAGCAGCAGAAGGAACTCCAAAGACAGCTGCTTGTGCTGCTACCTATAGCACCAGCCAGCTTCTGTGGAAACAGCTGCTCTTACCTTTAGGCTCCGAGATGCAGAGAATTAAGTATCCCGGTAGATGCAAGCAGAGGAGACAAGTACACAGTGCACTTACGTGGCTTACGCGTGCGAAGGCGAAGGTGCAGCACAGCACTGCCTTTTACTTCTCGAGCCCTTTTGCATGCTAGCAGCTAGTTGCTGGAAGCTGGCAACGGTAATGCCAGCGCGACCAGTGTGACGGCATGGCCATCTGAGAAGGAAGCTGCAGAGCCTCAGTGTGTTTGTGCTTGGAGAAGGGGGGCTTCAAGAACGCCTCCTTTTTTGACGCGTCCTTCGGGGGGAGCTCAAGCTGCAGGGACTCTGCAACACGGAAGCTGTAAGAAACTGCTTTCTAGCCAGGTTGTGGGACGAAGTCGAACGGCTGCGCGTTTACTTCCCGAGCCAGCCAGCGTATTCTCGGCTGAGCGGGCTTGTGAAGGCGCGTTTGCCTGGGCTTTGGAAAGACGGTGCCGAGCACACAGAAGCCCCGTGCTCTGCGGCTTCAATCTTCGCCTTCTGCCGTCTGGAGAGAACTGAAGCCCAGCGGTGGCACTCAGCTTTGCTGCTCCTCAGCGTGTACAGCGCTGGCACGCAGCATGTGCTGTGCACGGATTTGCCTCAGCTCCAGGTAGAATCATTCTCCTTCTGTTTCGATAGGGTCCGAACTGCCCGTCTAGCTCTCCGCTTAGAGAAATGTGCTGGGAAAGCAGCGCTGGAGTGTTTAGGTGTCCAAGCCTTTCGACAGAGCACAACCGTCTGGCCGACGAGAACGGGTAACGAAGATCGTGCTTTTGCGCCGGTACATTTTTCTGGGCGAGACGGCTACTCGCATCCTTGGTCTTTATGAGCCTGTAACGTGCGCGGGGGGGTACTTGGAGCTGACAAGGACCGTGCAAAGAGCACCGCGATCCGAGGGCGCTGTGCAGCTTGTAAAGGGGGCTGCCCGGGAATGTGGTGCAAATCCAAGTTTCTCCGAGCCGCAGGGGCCAGCGCCGGGAAGCGCGTTGTTCTGGCACAGTTCTCTGTGCGCGACGTAGCCGAGGGCCTTTCCGTTTAGATGCGGAGCACAGGAGAGGCAGAGTGTGGTGCCACGTAGCGCTGAGAGGGATTGTGTGTATGGGCCAGGCGTGTTCCGGCAGAAGCAGTGCTCTGGTGCGCCCCTCTGCCGGCAGAGCTTTCTGTGCGAGAAGCAGACGACTCTTCGCCTCCGGGGCAATGAAAGCGCGACGCGTTACAAAAAGCGAAGAACGAAGCTGCCGTGCACGTGGCTTATGTGCGCATCCTACGGGCTGCAGGGAAAGCGTGGCTGCCACTCGCTTGCCTGGAAAAGTCACGCTAGCAGCAGCAGAAGGAACTCCAAAGACAGCTGCTTGTGCTGCTACCTATAGCACCAGCCAGCTTCTGTGGAAACAGCTGCTCTTACCTTTAGGCTCCGAGATGCAGAGAATTAAGTATCCCGGTAGATGCAAGCAGAGGAGACAAGTACACAGTGCACTTACGTGGCTTACGCGTGCGAAGGCGAAGGTGCAGCACAGCACTGCCTTTTACTTCTCGAGCCCTTTTGCATGCTAGCAGCTGCTGGAAGCTGGCAACGGTAATGCCAGCGCGACCAGTGTGACGGCATGGCCATCTGAGAAGGAAGCTGCAGAGCCTCAGTGTGTTTGTGCTTGGAGAAGGGGGGCTTCAAGAACGCCTCCTTTTTTGACGCGTCCTTCGGGGGGAGCTCAAGCTGCAGGGACTCTGCAACACGGAAGCTGTAAGAAACTGCTTTCTAGCCAGGTTGTGGGACGAAGTCGAACGGCTGCACGTTTACTTCCCGAGCCAGCCAGCGTATTCTCGGCTGAGCGGGCTTGTGAAGGCGCGTTTGCCTGGGCTTTGGAAAGACGGTGCCGAGCACACAGAAGCCCCGTGCTCTGCGGCTTCAATCTTCGCCTTCTGCCGTCTGGAGAGAACTGAAGCCCAGCGGTGGCACTCAGCTTTGCTGCTCCTCAGCGTGTACAGTGCTGGCACGCAGCATGTGCTGTGCACGGATTTGCCTCAGCTCCAGGTAGAATCATTCTCCTTCTGTTTCGATAGGGTCCGAACTGCCCGTCTAGCTCTCCGCTTAGAGAAATGTGCCGGGAAAGCAGCGCTGGAGTGTTTAGGTGTCCAAGCCTTTCGACAGAGCACAACCGTCTGGCCGACGAGAACGGGTAACGAAGATCGTGCTTTTGCGCCGGTACATTTTTCTGGGCGAGACGGCTACTCGCATCCTTGGTCTTTATGAGCCTGTAACGTGCGCGGGGGGGTACTTGGAGCTGACAAGGACCGTGCAAAGAGCACCGCGATCCGAGGGCGCTGTGCAGCTTGTAAAGGGGGCTGCCCGGGAATGTGGTGCAAATCCAAGTTTCTCCGAGCCGCAGGGGCCAGCGCCGGGAAGCGCGTTGTTCTGGCACAGTTCTCTGTGCGCGACGTAGCCGAGGGCCTTTCCGTTTAGATGCGGAGCACAGGAGAGGCAGAGTGTGGTGCCACGTAGCGCTGAGAGGGATTGTGTGTATGGGCCAGGCGTGTTCCGGCAGAAGCAGTGCTCTGGTGCGCCCCTCTGCCGGCAGAGCTTTCTGTGCGAGAAGCAGACGACTCTTCGCCTCCGGGGCAATGAAAGCGCGACGCGTTACAAAAAGCGAAGAACGAAGCTGCCGTGCACATGGCTTGTGTGCGCATCCTACGGGCTGCAGGGAAAGCGTGGCTGCCACTCGCTTGCCTGGAAAAGTCACGCTAGCAGCAGCAGAAGGAACTCCAAAGACAGCTGCTTGTGCTGCTACCTATAGCACCAGCCAGCTTCTGTGGAAACAGCTGCTCTTACCTTTAGGCTCCGAGATGCAGAGAATTAAGTATCCCGGTAGATGCAAGCAGAGGAGACAAGTACACAGTGCACTTACGTGGCTTACGCGTGCGAAGGCGAAGGTGCAGCACAGCACTGCCTTTTACTTCTCGAGCCCTTTTGCATGCTAGCAGCTGCTGGAAGCTGGCAACGGTAATGCCAGCGCGACCAGTGTGACGGCATGGCCATCTGAGAAGGAAGCTGCAGAGCCTCAGTGTGTTTGTGCTTGGAGAAGGGGGGCTTCAAGAACGCCTCCTTTTTTGACGCGTCCTTCGGGGGGAGCTCAAGCTGCAGGGACTCTGCAACACGGAAGCTGTAAGAAACTGCTTTCTAACCAGGTTGTGGGACGAAGTCGAACGGCTGCGCGTTTACTTCCCGAGCCAGCCAGCGTATTCTCGGCTGAGCGGGCTTGTGAAGGCGCGTTTGCCTGGGCTTTGGAAAGACGGTGCCGAGCACACAGAAGCCCCGTACTCTGCGGCTTCAATCTTCGCCTTCTGCCGTCTGGAGAGAACTGAAGCCCAGCGGTGGCACTCAGCTTTGCTGCTCCTCAGCGTGTACAGCGCTGGCACGCAGCATGTGCTGTGCACGGATTTGCCTCAGCTCCAGGTAGAATCATTCTCCTTCTGTTTCGATAGGGTCCGAACTGCCCGTCTAGCTCTCCGCTTAGAGAAATGTGCCGGGAAAGCAGCGCTGGAGTGTTTAGGTGTCCAAGCCTTTCGACAGAGCACAACCGTCTGGCCGACGAGAACGGGTAACGAAGATCGTGCTTTTGCGCCGGTACATTTTTCTGGGCGAGACGGCTACTCGCATCCTTGGTCTTTATGAGCCTGTAACGTGCGCGGGGGGGTACTTGGAGCTGACAACGACCGTGCAAAGAGCACCGCGATCCGAGGGCGCTGTGCAGCTTGTAAAGGGGGCTGCCCGGGAATGTGGTGCAAATCCAAGTTTCTCCGAGCCGCAGGGGCCAGCGCCGGGAAGCGCGTTGTTCTGGCACAGTTCTCTGTGCGCGACGTAGCCGAGGGCCTTTCCGTTTAGATGCGGAGCACAGGAGAGGCAGAGTGTGGTGCCACGTAGCGCTGAGAGGGATTGTGTGTATGGGCCAGGCGTGTTCCGGCAGAAGCAGTGCTCTGGTGCGCCCCTCTGCCGGCAGAGCTTTCTGGGCGAGAAGCAGACGACTGTTCGCCTCCGGGGGAAGGAAAGCGCGACGCGTTACAAAAGGCGAAGGACGAAGCTGCCGTGCACGTGGCTTGTGTGCGCATCCTTACAGGCTGCAGCGGAAAGCGTGGCTGCCGCTCACTTGCCTGGAAAAGTCACGCTAGCAGCAGAAGAAGGAACGCCAGAGACAGCGACTTGTGCTGCTGCCTAGAGCACCACCAAGCTTCCGTGGAAACAGCTGCTCTTACCTTTAGGCTCCGAGATGCAGAGAATGTCATGGTCGATGCAGCAGAGGAGACAAGTACGGGGAGCACTTCTGTGGCTTACGTGTGTGAAGGCGCAGGTTGCAGCACAGCACTGGCTTTTACTCCTCGAGCCTTTTGGCATGCTAGCAGCTGCTGGAAGTTGGCAACGGTAATGCGAGCGTGAACAGTGTGACGGCGTGTCCGTCTGAGAAGGAAGCTACAGAGCCTCAGTGGCTTGTGCTTGGAGAAGGGGCGCTTCCAGAAGGCCTCCTTTTTTTGACGCGTCCTTCTGGGTGAGCTCAAGCTGCAGGGACTCTGCAACACTGAAGCTGTAAGAAACTGCTTTCTAGCCAGGTGGTGTGATGAAGTCTAAGGGCTGCGCGTTACTTCCTGAACCAGCCAGAGCCTTCTGGGCTAAATGTGCTTGTGAAGGCGCTTTTGGCTGGACTTCGGAAATTCGGTACCGAGCAGACAGAAGGCCCGTGCTCTGCGGCCTCAACCTTCGCCTTCTGCCGTCTGGAGAGAACTGAAGCCCAGTGACGGCATTCAGCTTTGCTGCTCCTCAGCGTGTACAGCGCTGGCACGCACAACGTGTTGTGCACGGATTTGCCTCAGCCCCAGGTTAGAATCATTCTCCTTCTGTTTCACAGGGTCCAAATTGCCCGTCTAGCTCTCGCTTAGAGAAATGTGCCAGGAAAGCAGCGCTGGGGTGTTTAGGTGTCCAAGACTTTCGACAGAGCACAACCGTCTGGCCGACGGGAATGGGTAATGAAGGTCATGCTTTTGTGCCGGTACATTTTTCTGGGCGAGACGACTACTCGCATCCTTGGTCTTTATGAGCCTGTAGTGTGCGCGGGGGTACTTGGAGCTGACAAGAACCGTGCAAAGAGCACCGCGATCTGCGGGCGCTGCGCAGCTTGTAAAGGGGGCTGCACGGGGACGTGGTGCAAATCCAAGTTTCTCCGAGTTGCAGGGGCCAGCGCCGGGAAGCGCGTTGTTCTGGCACAGTTCTCTGTGCGAGACGTAGCCGAAGGTCTTTCTTTCCGTTTAGATGCGGAGCACAGGAGAGGCAGAGTGTGGTGCCACGTAGCGCTGAGAGGGATTGTGTGTATGGGCCAGGCGTGTTCCGGCAGAAGCAGTGCTCTGGTGCGCCCCTCTGCCGGCAGAGCTTTCTGGGCGAGAAGCAGACGACTCTTCGCCTCCGGGGCAATGAAAGCGCGACGCGTTACAAAAAGCGAAGAACGAAGCTGCCGTGCACATGGCTTATGTGCGCATCCTACGGGCTGCAGGGAAAGCGTGGCTGCCACTCGCTTGCCTGGAAAAGTCACGCTAGCAGCAGCAGAAGGAACTCCAAAGACAGCTGCTTGTGCTGCTACCTATAGCACCAGCCAGCTTCTGTGGAAACAGCTGCTCTTACCTTTAGGCTCCGAGATGCAGAGAATTAAGTATCCCGGTAGATGCAAGCAGAGGAGACAAGTACACAGTGCACTTACGTGGCTTACGCGTGCGAAGGCGAAGGTGCAGCACAGCACTGCCTTTTACTTCTCGAGCCCTTTTGCATGCTAGCAGCTGCTGGAAGCTGGCAACGGTAATGCCAGCGCGACCAGTGTGACGGCATGGCCATCTGAGAAGGAAGCTGCAGAGCCTCAGTGTGTTTGTGCTTGGAGAAGGGGGGCTTCAAGAACGCCTCCTTTTTTGACGCGTCCTTCGGGGGGAGCTCAAGCTGCAGGGACTCTGCAACACGGAAGCTGTAAGAAACTGCTTTCTAGCCAGGTTGTGGGACGAAGTCGAACGGCTGCACGTTTACTTCCCGAGCCAGCCAGCGTATTCTCGGCTGAGCGGGCTTGTGAAGGCGCGTTTGCCTGGGCTTTGGAAAGACGGTGCCGAGCACACAGAAGCCCCGTGCTCTGCGGCTTCAATCTTCGCCTTCTGCCGTCTGGAGAGAACTGAAGCCCAGCGGTGGCACTCAGCTTTGCTGCTCCTCAGCGTGTACAGTGCTGGCACGCAGCATGTGCTGTGCACGGATTTGCCTCAGCTCCAGGTAGAATCATTCTCCTTCTGTTTCGATAGGGTCCGAACTGCCCGTCTAGCTCTCGCTTAGAGAAATGTGCCGGGAAAGCAGCGCTGGAGTGTTTAGGTGTCCAAGCCTTTCGACAGAGCACAACCGTCTGGCCGACGAGAACGGGTAACGAAGATCGTGCTTTTGCGCCGGTACATTTTTCTGGGCGAGACGGCTACTCGCATCCTTGGTCTTTATGAGCCTGTAACGTGCGCGGGGGGGTACTTGGAGCTGACAAGGACCGTGCAAAGAGCACCGCGATCCGAGGGCGCTGTGCAGCTTGTAAAGGGGGCTGCCCGGGAATGTGGTGCAAATCCAAGTTTCTCCGAGCCGCAGGGGCCAGCGCCGGGAAGCGCGTTGTTCTGGCACAGTTCTCTGTGCGCGACGTAGCCGAGGGCCTTTCCGTTTAGATGCGGAGCACAGGAGAGGCAGAGTGTGGTGCCACGTAGCGCTGAGAGGGATTGTGTGTATGGGCCAGGCGTGTTCCGGCAGAAGCAGTGCTCTGGTGCGCCCCTCTGCCGGCAGAGCTTTCTGGGCGAGAAGCAGACGACTGTTCGCCTCCGGGGGAAGGAAAGCGCGACGCGTTACAAAAGGCGAAGGACGAAGCTGCCGTGCACGTGGCTTGTGTGCGCATCCTTACAGGCTGCAGCGGAAAGCGTGGCTGCCGCTCACTTGCCTGGAAAAGTCACGCTAGCAGCAGAAGAAGGAACGCCAGAGACAGCGACTTGTGCTGCTGCCTAGAGCACCACCAAGCTTCCGTGGAAACAGCTGCTCTTACCTTTAGGCTCCGAGATGCAGAGAATGTCATGGTCGATGCAGCAGAGGAGACAAGTACGGGGAGCACTTCTGTGGCTTACGTGTGTGAAGGCGCAGGTTGCAGCACAGCACTGGCTTTTACTCCTCGAGCCTTTTGGCATGCTAGCAGCTGCTGGAAGTTGGCAACGGTAATGCGAGCGTGAACAGTGTGACGGCGTGTCCGTCTGAGAAGGAAGCTACAGAGCCTCAGTGGCTTGTGCTTGGAGAAGGGGCGCTTCCAGAAGGCCTCCTTTTTTTGACGCGTCCTTCTGGGTGAGCTCAAGCTGCAGGGACTCTGCAACACTGAAGCTGTAAGAAACTGCTTTCTAGCCAGGTGGTGTGATGAAGTCTAAGGGCTGCGCGTTACTTCCTGAACCAGCCAGAGCCTTCTGGGCTAAATGTGCTTGTGAAGGCGCTTTTGGCTGGACTTCGGAAATTCGGTACCGAGCAGACAGAAGGCCCGTGCTCTGCGGCCTCAACCTTCGCCTTCTGCCGTCTGGAGAGAACTGAAGCCCAGCGACGGCATTCAGCTTTGCTGCTCCTCAGCGTGTACAGCGCTGGCACGCACAACGTGTTGTGCACGGATTTGCCTCAGCCCCAGGTTAGAATCATTCTCCTTCTGTTTCACAGGGTCCAAACTGCCCGTCTAGCTCTCGCTTAGAGAAATGTGCCGGGAAAGCAGCGCTGGGGTGTTTAGGTGTCCAAGACTTTCGACAGAGCACAACCGTCTGGCCGACGGGAATGGGTAATGAAGGTCATGCTTTTGTGCCGGTACATTTTTCTGGGCGAGACGACTACTCGCATCCTTGGTCTTTATGAGCCTGTAGTGTGCGCGGGGGTACTTGGAGCTGACAAGAACCGTGCAAAGAGCACCGCGATCTGCGGGCGCTGCGCAGCTTGTAAAGGGGGCTGCCCGGGGACGTGGTGCAAATCCAAGTTTCTCCGAGTTGCAGGGGCCAGCGCCGGGAAGCGCGTTGTTCTGGCACAGTTCTCTGTGCGAGACGTAGCCGAAGGTCTTTCTTTCCGTTTAGATGCGGAGCACAGGAGAGGCAGAGTGTGGTGCCACGCGGGGCTGAGAGGGGATTGGGTATGGCCCAGGCGTGTTTCGGCAGAAGCAGTGCTCTGGTGCGCTCCTCTGCCGGCAGAGCTTTCTGTGCGAGAAGCAGACGACTGTTCGCCTCTGGGGGAAGGAAAGCGCGACGCGTTACAAAAGGCGAAGGACGAAGCTGCCGTGCACGTGGCTTGTGTGCGCATCCTTACAGGCTGCAGCGGAAAGCGTGGCTGCCGCTCGCTTGCCTGGAAAAGTCACGCTAGCAGCAGAAGAAGGAACGCCAGAGACAGCGACTTGTGCTGCTGCCTAGAGCACCACCAAGCTTCCGTGGAAACAGCTGCTCTTACCTTTAGGCTCCGAGATGCAGAGAATGTCATGGTCGATGCAGCAGAGGAGACAAGTACGGGGAGCACTTCTGTGGCTTACGTGTGTGAAGGCGCAGGTTGCAGCACAGCACTGGCTTTTACTCCTCGAGCCTTTTGGCATGCTAGCAGCTGCTGGAAGTTGGCAACGGTAATGCGAGCGTGAACAGTGTGACGGCGTGTCCGTCTGAGAAGGAAGCTACAGAGCCTCAGTGGCTTGTGCTTGGAGAAGGGGCGCTTCCAGAAGGCCTCCTTTTTTTGACGCGTCCTTCTGGGTGAGCTCAAGCTGCAGGGACTCTGCAACACTGAAGCTGTAACAAACTGCTCTCTAGCCAGGTGGTGTGATGAAGTCTAAGGGCTGCGCGTTACTTCCTGAACCAGCCAGAGCCTTCTGGGCTAAATGTGCTTGTGAAGGCGCTTTTGGCTGGACTTCGGAAATTCGGTACCGAGCAGACAGAAGGCCCGTGCTCTGCGGCCTCAACCTTCGCCTTCTGCCGTCTGGAGAGAACTGAAGCCCAGCGACGGCATTCAGCTTTGCTGCTCCTCAGCGTGTACAGCGCTGGCACGCACAACGTGTTGTGCACGGATTTGCCTCAGCCCCAGGTTAGAATCATTCTCCTTCTGTTTCACAGGGTCCAAACTGCCCGTCTAGCTCTCGCTTAGAGAAATGTGCCGGGAAAGCAGCGCTGGGGTGTTTAGGTGTCCAAGACTTTCGACAGAGCACAACCGTCTGGCCGACGGGAATGGGTAATGAAGGTCATGCTTTTGTGCCGGTACATTTTTCTGGGCGAGACGACTACTCGCATCCTTGGTCTTTATGAGCCTGTAGTGTGCGCGGGGGTACTTGGAGCTGACAAGAACCGTGCAAAGAGCACCGCGATCTGCGGGCGCTGCGCAGCTTGTAAAGGGGGCTGCCCGGGGACGTGGTGCAAATCCAAGTTTCTCCGAGTTGCAGGGGCCAGCGCCGGGAAGCGCGTTGTTCTGGCACAGTTCTCTGTGCGAGACGTAGCCGAAGGTCTTTCTTTCCGTTTAGATGCGGAGCACAGGAGAGGCAGAGTGTGGTGCCACGCGGGGCTGAGAGGGGATTGGGTATGGCCCAGGCGTGTTTCGGCAGAAGCAGTGCTCTGGTGCGCTCCTCTGCCGGCAGAGCTTTCTGTGCGAGAAGCAGACGACTGTTCGCCTCTGGGGGAAGGAAAGCGCGACGCGTTACAAAAGGCGAAGGACGAAGCTGCCGTGCACGTGGCTTGTGTGCGCATCCTTACAGGCTGCAGCGGAAAGCGTGGCTGCCGCTCGCTTGCCTGGAAAAGTCACGCTAGCAGCAGAAGAAGGAACGCCAGAGACAGCGACTTGTGCTGCTGCCTAGAGCACCACCAAGCTTCCGTGGAAACAGCTGCTCTTACCTTTAGGCTCCGAGATGCAGAGAATGTCATGGTCGATGCAGCAGAGGAGACAAGTACGGGGAGCACTTCTGTGGCTTACGTGTGTGAAGGCGCAGGTTGCAGCACAGCACTGGCTTTTACTCCTCGAGCCTTTTGGCATGCTAGCAGCTGCTGGAAGTTGGCAACGGTAATGCGAGCGTGAACAGTGTGACGGCGTGTCCGTCTGAGAAGGAAGCTACAGAGCCTCAGTGGCTTGTGCTTGGAGAAGGGGCGCTTCCAGAAGGCCTCCTTTTTTTGACGCGTCCTTCTGGGTGAGCTCAAGCTGCAGGGACTCTGCAACACTGAAGCTGTAACAAACTGCTTTCTAGCCAGGTGGTGTGATGAAGTCTAAGGGCTGCGCGTTACTTCCTGAACTAGCCAGAGCCTTCTGGGCTAAATGTGCTTGTGAAGGCGCTTTTGGCTGGACTTCGGAAATTCGGTACCGAGCAGACAGAAGGCCCGTGCTCTGCGGCCTCAACCTTCGCCTTCTGCCGTCTGGAGAGAACTGAAGCCCAGCGACGGCATTCAGCTTTGCTGCTCCTCAGCGTGTACAGCGCTGGCACGCACAACGTGTTGTGCACGGATTTGCCTCAGCCCCAGGTTAGAATCATTCTCCTTCTGTTTCACAGGGTCCAAACTGCCCGTCTAGCTCTCGCTTAGAGAAATGTGCCGGGAAAGCAGCGCTGGGGTGTTTAGGTGTCCAAGACTTTCGACAGAGCACAACCGTCTGGCCGACGAGAACGGGTAATGAAGATCGAGCTTTTGCGCCGGTACATTTTTCTGGGCGAGACGGCTACTCGCATCCTTGGTCTTTATGAGCCTGTAACGTGCGCGGGGGGGTACTTGGAGCTGACAAGAACCGTGCAAAGAGCACCGCGATCTGCGGGCGCTGCGCAGCTTGTAAAGGGGGCTGCCCGGGGACGTGGTGCAAATCCAAGTTTCTCCGAGTTGCAGGGGCCAGCGCCGGGAAGCGCGTTGTTCTGGCACAGTTCTCTGTGCGAGACGTAGCCGAAGGTCTTTCTTTCCGTTTAGATGCAGAGCACAGGAGAGGCAGAGTGTGGTGCCACGCGGGGCTGAGAGGGGATTGGGTATGGCCCAGGCGTGTTTCGGCAGAAGCAGTGCTCTGGTGCGCTCCTCTGCCGGCAGAGCTTTCTGTGCGAGAAGCAGACGACTGTTCGCCTCTGGGGGAAGGAAAGCGCGACGCGTTACAAAAGGCGAAGAACGAAGCTGCCGTGCACGTGGCTTGTGTGCGCATCCTTACAGGCTGCAGCTGAAAGTGTGGCTGCCGCTCGCTTGCCTGGAAAAGTCACGCTAGCAGCAGAAGAAGGAACGCCAGAGACAGCGACTTGTGCTGCTGCCTAGAGCACCACCAAGCTTCCGTGGAAACAGCTGCTCTTACCTTTAGGCTCCGAGATGCAGAGAATGTCATGGTCGATGCAGCAGAGGAGACAAGTACGGGGAGCACTTCTGTGGCTTACGTGTGTGAAGGCGCAGGTTGCAGCACAGCACTGGCTTTTACTCCTCGAGCCTTTTGGCATGCTAGCAGCTGCTGGAAGTTGGCAACGGTAATGCGAGCGTGAACAGTGTGACGGCGTGTCCGTCTGAGAAGGAAGCTACAGAGCCTCAGTGGCTTGTGCTTGGAGAAGGGGCGCTTCCAGAAGGCCTCCTTTTTTTGACGCGTCCTTCTGGGTGAGCTCAAGCTGCAGGGACTCTGCAACACTGAAGCTGTAACAAACTGCTCTCTAGCCAGGTGGTGTGATGAAGTCTAAGGGCTGCGCGTTACTTCCTGAACCAGCCAGAGCCTTCTGGGCTAAATGTGCTTGTGAAGGCGCTTTTGGCTGGACTTCGGAAATTCGGTACCGAGCAGACAGAAGGCCCGTGCTCTGCGGCCTCAACCTTCGCCTTCTGCCGTCTGGAGAGAACTGAAGCCCAGCGACGGCATTCAGCTTTGCTGCTCCTCAGCGTGTACAGCGCTGGCACGCACAACGTGTTGTGCACGGATTTGCCTCAGCCCCAGGTTAGAATCATTCTCCTTCTGTTTCACAGGGTCCAAACTGCCCGTCTAGCTCTCGCTTAGAGAAATGTGCCGGGAAAGCAGCGCTGGGGTGTTTAGGTGTCCAAGACTTTCGACAGAGCACAACCGTCTGGCCGACGGGAATGGGTAATGAAGGTCATGCTTTTGTGCCGGTACATTTTTCTGGGCGAGACGGCTACTCGCATCCTTGGTCTTTATGAGCCTGTAGTGTGCGCGGGGGTACTTGGAGCTGACAAGAACCGTGCAAAGAGCACCGCGATCTGCGGGCGCTGCGCAGCTTGTAAAGGGGGCTGCCCGGGGACGTGGTGCAAATCCAAGTTTCTCCGAGTTGCAGGGGCCAGCGCCGGGAAGCGCGTTGTTCTGGCACAGTTCTCTGTGCGAGACGTAGCCGAAGGTCTTTCTTTCCGTTTAGATGCGGAGCACAGGAGAGGCAGAGTGTGGTGCCACGCGGGGCTGAGAGGGGATTGGGTATGGCCCAGGCGTGTTTCGGCAGAAGCAGTGCTCTGGTGCGCTCCTCTGCCGGCAGAGCTTTCTGTGCGAGAAGCAGACGACTGTTCGCCTCCGGGGGAAGGAAAGCGCGACGCGTTACAAAAGGCGAAGGACGAAGCTGCCGTGCACGTGGCTTGTGTGCGCATCCTTACAGGCTGCAGCTGAAAGCGTGGCTGCCGCTCGCTTGCCTGGAAAAGTCACGCTAGCAGCAGAAGAAGGAACGCCAGAGACAGCGACTTGTGCTGCTGCCTAGAGCACCACCAAGCTTCCGTGGAAACAGCTGCTCTTACCTTTAGGCTCCGAGATGCAGAGAATGTCATGGTCGATGCAGCAGAGGAGACAAGTACGGGGAGCACTTCTGTGGCTTACGTGTGTGAAGGCGCAGGTTGCAGCACAGCACTGGCTTTTACTCCTCGAGCCTTTTGGCATGCTAGCAGCTGCTGGAAGTTGGCAACGGTAATGCGAGCGTGAACAGTGTGACGGCGTGTCCGTCTGAGAAGGAAGCTACAGAGCCTCAGTGGCTTGTGCTTGGAGAAGGGGCGCTTCCAGAAGGCCTCCTTTTTTTGACGCGTCCTTCTGGGTGAGCTCAAGCTGCAGGGACTCTGCAACACTGAAGCTGTAACAAACTGCTCTCTAGCCAGGTGGTGTGATGAAGTCTAAGGGCTGCACGTTACTTCCTGAACTAGCCAGAGCCTTCTGGGCTAAATGTGCTTGTGAAGGCGCTTTTGGCTGGACTTCGGAAATTCGGTACCGAGCAGACAGAAGGCCCGTGCTCTGCGGCCTCAACCTTCGCCTTCTGCCGTCTGGAGAGAACTGAAGCCCAGCGACGGCATTCAGCTTTGCTGCTCCTCAGCGTGTACAGCGCTGGCACGCACAACGTGTTGTGCACGGATTTGCCTCAGCCCCAGGTTAGAATCATTCTCCTTCTGTTTCACAGGGTCCAAACTGCCCGTCTAGCTCTCGCTTAGAGAAATGTGCCGGGAAAGCAGCGCTGGGGTGTTTAGGTGTCCAAGACTTTCGACAGAGCACAACCGTCTGGCCGACGAGAACGGGTAATGAAGGTCATGCTTTTGTGCCGGTACATTTTTCTGGGCGAGACGACTACTCGCATCCTTGGTCTTTATGAGCCTGTAGTGTGCGCGGGGGTACTTGGAGCTGACAAGAACCGTGCAAAGAGCACCGCGATCTGCGGGCGCTGCGCAGCTTGTAAAGGGGGCTGCCCGGGGACGTGGTGCAAATCCAAGTTTCTCCGAGTTGCAGGGGCCAGCGCCGGGAAGCGCGTTGTTCTGGCACAGTTCTCTGTGCGAGACGTAGCCGAAGGTCTTTCTTTCCGTTTAGATGCGGAGCACAGGAGAGGCAGAGTGTGGTGCCACGTAGCGCTGAGAGGGATTGTGTGTATGGGCCAGGCGTGTTCCGGCAGAAGCAGTGCTCTGGTGCGCCCCTCTGCCGGCAGAGCTTTCTGTGCGAGAAGCAGACGACTCTTCGCCTCCGGGGCAATGAAAGCGCGACGCGTTACAAAAAGCGAAGAACGAAGCTGCCGTGCACATGGCTTATGTGCGCATCCTACGGGCTGCAGGGAAAGCGTGGCTGCCACTCGCTTGCCTGGAAAAGTCACGCTAGCAGCAGCAGAAGGAACTCCAAAGACAGCTGCTTGTGCTGCTACCTATAGCACCAGCCAGCTTCTGTGGAAACAGCTGCTCTTACCTTTAGGCTCCGAGATGCAGAGAATTAAGTATCCCGGTAGATGCAAGCAGAGGAGACAAGTACACAGTGCACTTACGTGGCTTACGCGTGCGAAGGCGAAGGTGCAGCACAGCACTGCCTTTTACTTCTCGAGCCCTTTTGCATGCTAGCAGCTGCTGGAAGCTGGCAACGGTAATGCCAGCGCGACCAGTGTGACGGCATGGCCATCTGAGAAGGAAGCTGCAGAGCCTCAGTGTGTTTGTGCTTGGAGAAGGGGGGCTTCAAGAACGCCTCCTTTTTTGACGCGTCCTTCGGGGGGAGCTCAAGCTGCAGAGACTCTGCAACACGGAAGCTGTAAGAAACTGCTTTCTAGCCAGGTTGTGGGACGAAGTCGAACGGCTGCGCGTTTACTTCCCGAGCCAGCCAGCGTATTCTCGGCTGAGCGGGCTTGTGAAGGCGCGTTTGCCTGGGCTTTGGAAAGACGGTGCCGAGCACACAGAAGCCCCGTGCTCTGCGGCTTCAATCTTCGCCTTCTGCCGTCTGGAGAGAACTGAAGCCCAGCGGTGGCACTCAGCTTTGCTGCTCCTCAGCGTGTACAGTGCTGGCACGCAGCATGTGCTGTGCATGGATTTGCCTCAGCTCCAGGTAGAATCATTCTCCTTCTGTTTCGATAGGGTCCGAACTGCCCGTCTAGCTCTCCGCTTAGAGAAATGTGCCGGGAAAGCAGCGCTGGAGTGTTTAGGTGTCCAAGCCTTTCGACAGAGCACAACCGTCTGGCCGACGAGAACGGGTAACGAAGATCGTGCTTTTGCGCCGGTACATTTTTCTGGGCGAGACGGCTACTCGCATCCTTGGTCTTTATGAGCCTGTAACGTGCGCGGGGGGGTACTTGGAGCTGACAAGGACCGTGCAAAGAGCACCGCGATCCGAGGGCGCTGTGCAGCTTGTAAAGGGGGCTGCCCGGGAATGTGGTGCAAATCCAAGTTTCTCCGAGCCGCAGGGGCCAGCGCCGGGAAGCGCGTTGTTCTGGCACAGTTCTCTGTGTGCGACGTAGCCGAGGGCCTTTCCGTTTAGATGCGGAGCACAGGAGAGGCAGAGTGTGGTGCCACGTAGCGCTGAGAGGGATTGTGTGTATGGGCCAGGCGTGTTCCGGCAGAAGCAGTGCTCTGGTGCGCCCCTCTGCCGGCAGAGCTTTCTGTGCGAGAAGCAGACGACTGTTCGCCTCCGGGGGAAGGAAAGCGCGACGCGTTACAAAAGGCGAAGGACGAAGCTGCCGTGCACGTGGCTTGTGTGCGCATCCTTACAGGCTGCAGCGGAAAGCGTGGCTGCCGCTCACTTGCCTGGAAAAGTCACGCTAGCAGCAGAAGAAGGAACGCCAGAGACAGCGACTTGTGCTGCTGCCTAGAGCACCACCAAGCTTCCGTGGAAACAGCTGCTCTTACCTTTAGGCTCCGAGATGCAGAGAATGTCATGGTCGATGCAGCAGAGGAGACAAGTACGGGGAGCACTTCTGTGGCTTACGTGTGTGAAGGCGCAGGTTGCAGCACAGCACTGGCTTTTACTCCTCGAGCCTTTTGGCATGCTAGCAGCTGCTGGAAGTTGGCAACGGTAATGCGAGCGTGAACAGTGTGACGGCGTGTCCGTCTGAGAAGGAAGCTACAGAGCCTCAGTGGCTTGTGCTTGGAGAAGGGGCGCTTCCAGAAGGCCTCCTTTTTTTGACGCGTCCTTCTGGGTGAGCTCAAGCTGCAGGGACTCTGCAACACTGAAGCTGTAACAAACTGCTCTCTAGCCAGGTGGTGTGATGAAGTCTAAGGGCTGCGCGTTACTTCCTGAACCAGCCAGAGCCTTCTGGGCTAAATGTGCTTGTGAAGGCGCTTTTGGCTGGACTTCGGAAATTCGGTACCGAGCAGACAGAAGGCCCGTGCTCTGCGGCCTCAACCTTCGCCTTCTGCCGTCTGGAGAGAACTGAAGCCCAGCGACGGCATTCAGCTTTGCTGCTCCTCAGCGTGTACAGCGCTGGCACGCACAACGTGTTGTGCACGGATTTGCCTCAGCCCCAGGTTAGAATCATTCTCCTTCTGTTTCACAGGGTCCAAACTGCCCGTCTAGCTCTCGCTTAGAGAAATGTGCCGGGAAAGCAGCGCTGGGGTGTTTAGGTGTCCAAGACTTTCGACAGAGCACAACCGTCTGGCCGACGGGAATGGGTAATGAAGGTCATGCTTTTGTGCCGGTACATTTTTCTGGGCGAGACGACTACTCGCATCCTTGGTCTTTATGAGCCTGTAGTGTGCGCGGGGGTACTTGGAGCTGACAAGAACCGTGCAAAGAGCACCGCGATCTGCGGGCGCTGCGCAGCTTGTAAAGGGGGCTGCCCGGGGACGTGGTGCAAATCCAAGTTTCTCCGAGTTGCAGGGGCCAGCGCCGGGAAGCGCGTTGTTCTGGCACAGTTCTCTGTGCGAGACGTAGCCGAAGGTCTTTCTTTCCGTTTAGATGCGGAGCACAGGAGAGGCAGAGTGTGGTGCCACGCGGGGCTGAGAGGGGATTGGGTATGGCCCAGGCGTGTTTCGGCAGAAGCAGTGCTCTGGTGCGCTCCTCTGCCGGCAGAGCTTTCTGTGCGAGAAGCAGACGACTGTTCGCCTCTGGGGGAAGGAAAGCGCGACGCGTTACAAAAGGCGAAGGACGAAGCTGCCGTGCACGTGGCTTGTGTGCGCATCCTTACAGGCTGCAGCGGAAAGCGTGGCTGCCGCTCGCTTGCCTGGAAAAGTCACGCTAGCAGCAGAAGAAGGAACGCCAGAGACAGCGACTTGTGCTGCTGCCTAGAGCACCACCAAGCTTCCGTGGAAACAGCTGCTCTTACCTTTAGGCTCCGAGATGCAGAGAATGTCATGGTCGATGCAGCAGAGGAGACAAGTACGGGGAGCACTTCTGTGGCTTACGTGTGTGAAGGCGCAGGTTGCAGCACAGCACTGGCTTTTACTCCTCGAGCCTTTTGGCATGCTAGCAGCTGCTGGAAGTTGGCAACGGTAATGCGAGCGTGAACAGTGTGACGGCGTGTCCGTCTGAGAAGGAAGCTACAGAGCCTCAGTGGCTTGTGCTTGGAGAAGGGGCGCTTCCAGAAGGCCTCCTTTTTTTGACGCGTCCTTCTGGGTGAGCTCAAGCTGCAGGGACTCTGCAACACTGAAGCTGTAACAAACTGCTCTCTAGCCAGGTGGTGTGATGAAGTCTAAGGGCTGCGCGTTACTTCCTGAACCAGCCAGAGCCTTCTGGGCTAAATGTGCTTGTGAAGGCGCTTTTGGCTGGACTTCGGAAATTCGGTACCGAGCAGACAGAAGGCCCGTGCTCTGCGGCCTCAACCTTCGCCTTCTGCCGTCTGGAGAGAACTGAAGCCCAGCGACGGCATTCAGCTTTGCTGCTCCTCAGCGTGTACAGCGCTGGCACGCACAACGTGTTGTGCACGGATTTGCCTCAGCCCCAGGTTAGAATCATTCTCCTTCTGTTTCACAGGGTCCAAACTGCCCGTCTAGCTCTCGCTTAGAGAAATGTGCCGGGAAAGCAGCGCTGGGGTGTTTAGGTGTCCAAGACTTTCGACAGAGCACAACCGTCTGGCCGACGGGAATGGGTAATGAAGGTCATGCTTTTGTGCCGGTACATTTTTCTGGGCGAGACGACTACTCGCATCCTTGGTCTTTATGAGCCTGTAGTGTGCGCGGGGGTACTTGGAGCTGACAAGAACCGTGCAAAGAGCACCGCGATCTGCGGGCGCTGCGCAGCTTGTAAAGGGGGCTGCCCGGGGACGTGGTGCAAATCCAAGTTTCTCCGAGTTGCAGGGGCCAGCGCCGGGAAGCGCGTTGTTCTGGCACAGTTCTCTGTGCGAGACGTAGCCGAAGGTCTTTCTTTCCGTTTAGATGCGGAGCACAGGAGAGGCAGAGTGTGGTGCCACGCGGGGCTGAGAGGGGATTGGGTATGGCCCAGGCGTGTTTCGGCAGAAGCAGTGCTCTGGTGCGCTCCTCTGCCGGCAGAGCTTTCTGTGCGAGAAGCAGACGACTGTTCGCCTCTGGGGGAAGGAAAGCGCGACGCGTTACAAAAGGCGAAGGACGAAGCTGCCGTGCACGTGGCTTGTGTGCGCATCCTTACAGGCTGCAGCGGAAAGCGTGGCTGCCGCTCGCTTGCCTGGAAAAGTCACGCTAGCAGCAGAAGAAGGAACGCCAGAGACAGCGACTTGTGCTGCTGCCTAGAGCACCACCAAGCTTCCGTGGAAACAGCTGCTCTTACCTTTAGGCTCCGAGATGCAGAGAATGTCATGGTCGATGCAGCAGAGGAGACAAGTACGGGGAGCACTTCTGTGGCTTACGTGTGTGAAGGCGCAGGTTGCAGCACAGCACTGGCTTTTACTCCTCGAGCCTTTTGGCATGCTAGCAGCTGCTGGAAGTTGGCAACGGTAATGCGAGCGTGAACAGTGTGACGGCGTGTCCGTCTGAGAAGGAAGCTACAGAGCCTCAGTGGCTTGTGCTTGGAGAAGGGGCGCTTCCAGAAGGCCTCCTTTTTTTGACGCGTCCTTCTGGGTGAGCTCAAGCTGCAGGGACTCTGCAACACTGAAGCTGTAACAAACTGCTTTCTAGCCAGGTGGTGTGATGAAGTCTAAGGGCTGCGCGTTACTTCCTGAACTAGCCAGAGCCTTCTGGGCTAAATGTGCTTGTGAAGGCGCTTTTGGCTGGACTTCGGAAATTCGGTACCGAGCAGACAGAAGGCCCGTGCTCTGCGGCCTCAACCTTCGCCTTCTGCCGTCTGGAGAGAACTGAAGCCCAGCGACGGCATTCAGCTTTGCTGCTCCTCAGCGTGTACAGCGCTGGCACGCACAACGTGTTGTGCACGGATTTGCCTCAGCCCCAGGTTAGAATCATTCTCCTTCTGTTTCACAGGGTCCAAACTGCCCGTCTAGCTCTCGCTTAGAGAAATGTGCCGGGAAAGCAGCGCTGGGGTGTTTAGGTGTCCAAGACTTTCGACAGAGCACAACCGTCTGGCCGACGAGAACGGGTAATGAAGATCGAGCTTTTGCGCCGGTACATTTTTCTGGGCGAGACGGCTACTCGCATCCTTGGTCTTTATGAGCCTGTAACGTGCGCGGGGGGGTACTTGGAGCTGACAAGAACCGTGCAAAGAGCACCGCGATCTGCGGGCGCTGCGCAGCTTGTAAAGGGGGCTGCCCGGGGACGTGGTGCAAATCCAAGTTTCTCCGAGTTGCAGGGGCCAGCGCCGGGAAGCGCGTTGTTCTGGCACAGTTCTCTGTGCGAGACGTAGCCGAAGGTCTTTCTTTCCGTTTAGATGCAGAGCACAGGAGAGGCAGAGTGTGGTGCCACGCGGGGCTGAGAGGGGATTGGGTATGGCCCAGGCGTGTTTCGGCAGAAGCAGTGCTCTGGTGCGCTCCTCTGCCGGCAGAGCTTTCTGTGCGAGAAGCAGACGACTGTTCGCCTCTGGGGGAAGGAAAGCGCGACGCGTTACAAAAGGCGAAGAACGAAGCTGCCGTGCACGTGGCTTGTGTGCGCATCCTTACAGGCTGCAGCTGAAAGTGTGGCTGCCGCTCGCTTGCCTGGAAAAGTCACGCTAGCAGCAGAAGAAGGAACGCCAGAGACAGCGACTTGTGCTGCTGCCTAGAGCACCACCAAGCTTCCGTGGAAACAGCTGCTCTTACCTTTAGGCTCCGAGATGCAGAGAATGTCATGGTCGATGCAGCAGAGGAGACAAGTACGGGGAGCACTTCTGTGGCTTACGTGTGTGAAGGCGCAGGTTGCAGCACAGCACTGGCTTTTACTCCTCGAGCCTTTTGGCATGCTAGCAGCTGCTGGAAGTTGGCAACGGTAATGCGAGCGTGAACAGTGTGACGGCGTGTCCGTCTGAGAAGGAAGCTACAGAGCCTCAGTGGCTTGTGCTTGGAGAAGGGGCGCTTCCAGAAGGCCTCCTTTTTTTGACGCGTCCTTCTGGGTGAGCTCAAGCTGCAGGGACTCTGCAACACTGAAGCTGTAACAAACTGCTCTCTAGCCAGGTGGTGTGATGAAGTCTAAGGGCTGCGCGTTACTTCCTGAACCAGCCAGAGCCTTCTGGGCTAAATGTGCTTGTGAAGGCGCTTTTGGCTGGACTTCGGAAATTCGGTACCGAGCAGACAGAAGGCCCGTGCTCTGCGGCCTCAACCTTCGCCTTCTGCCGTCTGGAGAGAACTGAAGCCCAGCGACGGCATTCAGCTTTGCTGCTCCTCAGCGTGTACAGCGCTGGCACGCACAACGTGTTGTGCACGGATTTGCCTCAGCCCCAGGTTAGAATCATTCTCCTTCTGTTTCACAGGGTCCAAACTGCCCGTCTAGCTCTCGCTTAGAGAAATGTGCCGGGAAAGCAGCGCTGGGGTGTTTAGGTGTCCAAGACTTTCGACAGAGCACAACCGTCTGGCCGACGGGAATGGGTAATGAAGGTCATGCTTTTGTGCCGGTACATTTTTCTGGGCGAGACGGCTACTCGCATCCTTGGTCTTTATGAGCCTGTAGTGTGCGCGGGGGTACTTGGAGCTGACAAGAACCGTGCAAAGAGCACCGCGATCTGCGGGCGCTGCGCAGCTTGTAAAGGGGGCTGCCCGGGGACGTGGTGCAAATCCAAGTTTCTCCGAGTTGCAGGGGCCAGCGCCGGGAAGCGCGTTGTTCTGGCACAGTTCTCTGTGCGAGACGTAGCCGAAGGTCTTTCTTTCCGTTTAGATGCGGAGCACAGGAGAGGCAGAGTGTGGTGCCACGCGGGGCTGAGAGGGGATTGGGTATGGCCCAGGCGTGTTTCGGCAGAAGCAGTGCTCTGGTGCGCTCCTCTGCCGGCAGAGCTTTCTGTGCGAGAAGCAGACGACTGTTCGCCTCCGGGGGAAGGAAAGCGCGACGCGTTACAAAAGGCGAAGGACGAAGCTGCCGTGCACGTGGCTTGTGTGCGCATCCTTACAGGCTGCAGCTGAAAGCGTGGCTGCCGCTCGCTTGCCTGGAAAAGTCACGCTAGCAGCAGAAGAAGGAACGCCAGAGACAGCGACTTGTGCTGCTGCCTAGAGCACCACCAAGCTTCCGTGGAAACAGCTGCTCTTACCTTTAGGCTCCGAGATGCAGAGAATGTCATGGTCGATGCAGCAGAGGAGACAAGTACGGGGAGCACTTCTGTGGCTTACGTGTGTGAAGGCGCAGGTTGCAGCACAGCACTGGCTTTTACTCCTCGAGCCTTTTGGCATGCTAGCAGCTGCTGGAAGTTGGCAACGGTAATGCGAGCGTGAACAGTGTGACGGCGTGTCCGTCTGAGAAGGAAGCTACAGAGCCTCAGTGGCTTGTGCTTGGAGAAGGGGCGCTTCCAGAAGGCCTCCTTTTTTTGACGCGTCCTTCTGGGTGAGCTCAAGCTGCAGGGACTCTGCAACACTGAAGCTGTAACAAACTGCTCTCTAGCCAGGTGGTGTGATGAAGTCTAAGGGCTGCACGTTACTTCCTGAACTAGCCAGAGCCTTCTGGGCTAAATGTGCTTGTGAAGGCGCTTTTGGCTGGACTTCGGAAATTCGGTACCGAGCAGACAGAAGGCCCGTGCTCTGCGGCCTCAACCTTCGCCTTCTGCCGTCTGGAGAGAACTGAAGCCCAGCGACGGCATTCAGCTTTGCTGCTCCTCAGCGTGTACAGCGCTGGCACGCACAACGTGTTGTGCACGGATTTGCCTCAGCCCCAGGTTAGAATCATTCTCCTTCTGTTTCACAGGGTCCAAACTGCCCGTCTAGCTCTCGCTTAGAGAAATGTGCCGGGAAAGCAGCGCTGGGGTGTTTAGGTGTCCAAGACTTTCGACAGAGCACAACCGTCTGGCCGACGAGAACGGGTAATGAAGGTCATGCTTTTGTGCCGGTACATTTTTCTGGGCGAGACGACTACTCGCATCCTTGGTCTTTATGAGCCTGTAGTGTGCGCGGGGGTACTTGGAGCTGACAAGAACCGTGCAAAGAGCACCGCGATCTGCGGGCGCTGCGCAGCTTGTAAAGGGGGCTGCCCGGGGACGTGGTGCAAATCCAAGTTTCTCCGAGTTGCAGGGGCCAGCGCCGGGAAGCGCGTTGTTCTGGCACAGTTCTCTGTGCGAGACGTAGCCGAAGGTCTTTCTTTCCGTTTAGATGCGGAGCACAGGAGAGGCAGAGTGTGGTGCCACGTAGCGCTGAGAGGGATTGTGTGTATGGGCCAGGCGTGTTCCGGCAGAAGCAGTGCTCTGGTGCGCCCCTCTGCCGGCAGAGCTTTCTGTGCGAGAAGCAGACGACTCTTCGCCTCCGGGGCAATGAAAGCGCGACGCGTTACAAAAAGCGAAGAACGAAGCTGCCGTGCACATGGCTTATGTGCGCATCCTACGGGCTGCAGGGAAAGCGTGGCTGCCACTCGCTTGCCTGGAAAAGTCACGCTAGCAGCAGCAGAAGGAACTCCAAAGACAGCTGCTTGTGCTGCTACCTATAGCACCAGCCAGCTTCTGTGGAAACAGCTGCTCTTACCTTTAGGCTCCGAGATGCAGAGAATTAAGTATCCCGGTAGATGCAAGCAGAGGAGACAAGTACACAGTGCACTTACGTGGCTTACGCGTGCGAAGGCGAAGGTGCAGCACAGCACTGCCTTTTACTTCTCGAGCCCTTTTGCATGCTAGCAGCTGCTGGAAGCTGGCAACGGTAATGCCAGCGCGACCAGTGTGACGGCATGGCCATCTGAGAAGGAAGCTGCAGAGCCTCAGTGTGTTTGTGCTTGGAGAAGGGGGGCTTCAAGAACGCCTCCTTTTTTGACGCGTCCTTCGGGGGGAGCTCAAGCTGCAGAGACTCTGCAACACGGAAGCTGTAAGAAACTGCTTTCTAGCCAGGTTGTGGGACGAAGTCGAAGGGCTGCGCGTTTACTTCCCGAGCCAGCCAGCGTATTCTCGGCTGAGCGGGCTTGTGAAGGCGCGTTTGCCTGGGCTTTGGAAAGACGGTGCCGAGCACACAGAAGCCCCGTGCTCTGCGGCTTCAATCTTCGCCTTCTGCCGTCTGGAGAGAACTGAAGCCCAGCGGTGGCACTCAGCTTTGCTGCTCCTCAGCGTGTACAGTGCTGGCACGCAGCATGTGCTGTGCATGGATTTGCCTCAGCTCCAGGTAGAATCATTCTCCTTCTGTTTCGATAGGGTCCGAACTGCCCGTCTAGCTCTCCGCTTAGAGAAATGTGCCGGGAAAGCAGCGCTGGAGTGTTTAGGTGTCCAAGCCTTTCGACAGAGCACAACCGTCTGGCCGACGAGAACGGGTAACGAAGATCGTGCTTTTGCGCCGGTACATTTTTCTGGGCGAGACGGCTACTCGCATCCTTGGTCTTTATGAGCCTGTAACGTGCGCGGGGGGGTACTTGGAGCTGACAAGGACCGTGCAAAGAGCACCGCGATCCGAGGGCGCTGTGCAGCTTGTAAAGGGGGCTGCCCGGGAATGTGGTGCAAATCCAAGTTTCTCCGAGCCGCAGGGGCCAGCGCCGGGAAGCGCGTTGTTCTGGCACAGTTCTCTGTGTGCGACGTAGCCGAGGGCCTTTCCGTTTAGATGCGGAGCACAGGAGAGGCAGAGTGTGGTGCCACGTAGCGCTGAGAGGGATTGTGTGTATGGGCCAGGCGTGTTCCGGCAGAAGCAGTGCTCTGGTGCGCCCCTCTGCCGGCAGAGCTTTCTGTGCGAGAAGCAGACGACTGTTCGCCTCCGGGGGAAGGAAAGCGCGACGCGTTACAAAAGGCGAAGGACGAAGCTGCCGTGCACGTGGCTTGTGTGCGCATCCTTACAGGCTGCAGCGGAAAGCGTGGCTGCCGCTCACTTGCCTGGAAAAGTCACGCTAGCAGCAGAAGAAGGAACGCCAGAGACAGCGACTTGTGCTGCTGCCTAGAGCACCACCAAGCTTCCGTGGAAACAGCTGCTCTTACCTTTAGGCTCCGAGATGCAGAGAATGTCATGGTCGATGCAGCAGAGGAGACAAGTACGGGGAGCACTTCTGTGGCTTACGTGTGTGAAGGCGCAGGTTGCAGCACAGCACTGGCTTTTACTCCTCGAGCCTTTTGGCATGCTAGCAGCTGCTGGAAGTTGGCAACGGTAATGCGAGCGTGAACAGTGTGACGGCGTGTCCGTCTGAGAAGGAAGCTACAGAGCCTCAGTGGCTTGTGCTTGGAGAAGGGGCGCTTCCAGAAGGCCTCCTTTTTTTGACGCGTCCTTCTGGGTGAGCTCAAGCTGCAGGGACTCTGCAACACTGAAGCTGTAAGAAACTGCTTTCTAGCCAGGTGGTGTGATGAAGTCTAAGGGCTGCGCGTTACTTCCTGAACCAGCCAGAGCCTTCTGGGCTAAATGTGCTTGTGAAGGCGCTTTTGGCTGGACTTCGGAAATTCGGTACCGAGCAGACAGAAGGCCCGTGCTCTGCGGCCTCAACCTTCGCCTTCTGCCGTCTGGAGAGAACTGAAGCCCAGCGACGGCATTCAGCTTTGCTGCTCCTCAGCGTGTACAGCGCTGGCACGCACAACGTGTTGTGCACGGATTTGCCTCAGCCCCAGGTTAGAATCATTCTCCTTCTGTTTCACAGGGTCCAAACTGCCCGTCTAGCTCTCGCTTAGAGAAATGTGCCGGGAAAGCAGCGCTGGGGTGTTTAGGTGTCCAAGACTTTCGACAGAGCACAACCGTCTGGCCGACGGGAATGGGTAATGAAGGTCATGCTTTTGTGCCGGTACATTTTTCTGGGCGAGACGACTACTCGCATCCTTGGTCTTTATGAGCCTGTAGTGTGCGCGGGGGTACTTGGAGCTGACAAGAACCGTGCAAAGAGCACCGCGATCTGCGGGCGCTGCGCAGCTTGTAAAGGGGGCTGCCCGGGGACGTGGTGCAAATCCAAGTTTCTCCGAGTTGCAGGGGCCAGCGCCGGGAAGCGCGTTGTTCTGGCACAGTTCTCTGTGCGAGACGTAGCCGAAGGTCTTTCTTTCCGTTTAGATGCGGAGCACAGGAGAGGCAGAGTGTGGTGCCACGCGGGGCTGAGAGGGGATTGGGTATGGCCCAGGCGTGTTTCGGCAGAAGCAGTGCTCTGGTGCGCTCCTCTGCCGGCAGAGCTTTCTGTGCGAGAAGCAGACGACTGTTCGCCTCTGGGGGAAGGAAAGCGCGACGCGTTACAAAAGGCGAAGGACGAAGCTGCCGTGCACGTGGCTTGTGTGCGCATCCTTACAGGCTGCAGCGGAAAGCGTGGCTGCCGCTCGCTTGCCTGGAAAAGTCACGCTAGCAGCAGAAGAAGGAACGCCAGAGACAGCGACTTGTGCTGCTGCCTAGAGCACCACCAAGCTTCCGTGGAAACAGCTGCTCTTACCTTTAGGCTCCGAGATGCAGAGAATGTCATGGTCGATGCAGCAGAGGAGACAAGTACGGGGAGCACTTCTGTGGCTTACGTGCGTGAAGGCGCAGGTTGCAGCACAGCACTGGCTTTTACTCCTCGAGCCTTTTGGCATGCTAGCAGCTGCTGGAAGTTGGCAACGGTAATGCGAGCGTGAACAGTGTGACGGCGTGTCCGTCTGAGAAGGAAGCTACAGAGCCTCAGTGGCTTGTGCTTGGAGAAGGGGCGCTTCCAGAAGGCCTCCTTTTTTTGACGCGTCCTTCTGGGTGAGCTCAAGCTGCAGGGACTCTGCAACACTGAAGCTGTAACAAACTGCTTTCTAGCCAGGTGGTGTGATGAAGTCTAAGGGCTGCGCGTTACTTCCTGAACTAGCCAGAGCCTTCTGGGCTAAATGTGCTTGTGAAGGCGCTTTTGGCTGGACTTCGGAAATTCGGTACCGAGCAGACAGAAGGCCCGTGCTCTGCGGCCTCAACCTTCGCCTTCTGCCGTCTGGAGAGAACTGAAGCCCAGCGACGGCATTCAGCTTTGCTGCTCCTCAGCGTGTACAGCGCTGGCACGCACAACGTGTTGTGCACGGATTTGCCTCAGCCCCAGGTTAGAATCATTCTCCTTCTGTTTCACAGGGTCCAAACTGCCCGTCTAGCTCTCGCTCAGAGAAATGTGCCGGGAAAGCAGCGCTGGGGTGTTTAGGTGTCCAAGACTTTCGACAGAGCACAACCGTCTGGCCGACGAGAACGGGTAATGAAGATCGAGCTTTTGCGCCGGTACATTTTTCTGGGCGAGACGGCTACTCGCATCCTTGGTCTTTATGAGCCTGTAACGTGCGCGGGGGGGGTACTTGGAGCTGACAAGGACCGTGCAAAGAGCACCGCGATCCGAGGGCGCTGTGCAGCTTGTAAAGGGGGATGCCCGGGAATGTGGTGCAAATCCAAGTTTCTCCGAGCCGCAGGGGCCAGCGCCGGGAAGCGCGTTGTTCTGGCACAGTTCTCTGTGCGAGACGTAGCCGAAGGTCTTTCTTTCCGTTTAGATGCGGAGCACAGGAGAGGCAGAGTGTGGTGCCACGTAGCGCTGAGAGGGATTGTGTGTATGGGCCAGGCGTGTTCCGGCAGAAGCAGTGCTCTGGTGCGCCCCTCTGCCGGCAGAGCTTTCTGTGCGAGAAGCAGACGACTCTTCGCCTCCGGGGCAATGAAAGCGCGACGCGTTACAAAAAGCGAAGAACGAAGCTGCCGTGCACATGGCTTGTGTGCGCATCCTACGGGCTGCAGGGAAAGCATGGCTGCCACTCGCTTGCCTGGAAAAGTCACGCTAGCAGCAGCAGAAGGAACTCCAAAGACAGCTGCTTGTGCTGCTACCTATAGCACCAGCCAGCTTCTGTGGAAACAGCTGCTCTTACCTTTAGGCTCCGAGATGCAGAGAATTAAGTATCCCGGTAGATGCAAGCAGAGGAGACAAGTACACAGTGCACTTACGTGGCTTACGCGTGCGAAGGCGAAGGTGCAGCACAGCACTGCCTTTTACTTCTCGAGCCCTTTTGCATGCTAGCAGCTGCTGGAAGCTGGCAACGGTAATGCCAGCGCGACCAGTGTGACGGCATGGCCATCTGAGAAGGAAGCTGCAGAGCCTCAGTGTGTTTGTGCTTGGAGAAGGGGGGCTTCAAGAACGCCTCCTTTTTTGACGCGTCCTTCGGGGGGAGCTCAAGCTGCAGGGACTCTGCAACACGGAAGCTGTAAGAAACTGCTTTCTAGCCAGGTTGTGGGACGAAGTCGAAGGGCTGCGCGTTTACTTCCCGAGCCAGCCAGCGTATTCTCGGCTGAGCGGGCTTGTGAAGGCGCGTTTGCCTGGGCTTTGGAAAGACGGTGCCGAGCACACAGAAGCCCCGTGCTCTGCGGCTTCAATCTTCGCCTTCTGCCGTCTGGAGAGAACTGAAGCCCAGCGGTGGCACTCAGCTTTGCTGCTCCTCAGCGTGTACAGTGCTGGCACGCAGCATGTGCTGTGCACGGATTTGCCTCAGCTCCAGGTAGAATCATTCTCCTTCTGTTTCGATAGGGTCCGAACTGCCCGTCTAGCTCTCCGCTTAGAGAAATGTGCCGGGAAAGCAGCGCTGGAGTGTTTAGGTGTCCAAGCCTTTCGACAGAGCACAACCGTCTGGCCGACGAGAACGGGTAACGAAGATCGTGCTTTTGCGCCGGTACATTTTTCTGGGCGAGACGGCTACTCGCATCCTTGGTCTTTATGAGCCTGTAACGTGCGCGGGGGGGTACTTGGAGCTGACAAGGACCTTGCAAAGAGCACCGCGATCCGAGGGCGCTGTGCAGCTTGTAAAGGGGGCTGCCCGGGAATGTGGTGCAAATCCAAGTTTCTCCGAGCCGCAGGGGCCAGCGCCGGGAAGCGCGTTGTTCTGGCACAGTTCTCTGTGCGCGACGTAGCCGAGGGCCTTTCCGTTTAGATGCGGAGCACAGGAGAGGCAGAGTGTGGTGCCACGTAGCGCTGAGAGGGATTGTGTGTATGGGCCAGGCGTGTTCCGGCAGAAGCAGTGCTCTGGTGCACCCCTCTGCCGGCAGAGCTTTCTGTGCGAGAAGCAGACGACTCTTCGCCTCCGGGGGAAGGAAAGCGCGACGCGTTACAAAAGGCGAAGGACGAAGCTGCCGTGCACGTGGCTTGTGTGCGCATCCTTACAGGCTGCAGCGGAAAGCGTGGCTGCCGCTCACTTGCCTGGAAAAGTCACGCTAGCAGCAGAAGAAGGAACGCCAGAGACAGCGACTTGTGCTGCTGCCTAGAGCACCACCAAGCTTCCGTGGAAACAGCTGCTCTTACCTTTAGGCTCCGAGATGCAGAGAATGTCATGGTCGATGCAGCAGAGGAGACAAGTACGGGGAGCACTTCTGTGGCTTACGTGTGTGAAGGCGCAGGTTGCAGCACAGCACTGGCTTTTACTCCTCGAGCCTTTTGGCATGCTAGCAGCTGCTGGAAGTTGGCAACGGTAATGCGAGCATGAACAGTGTGACGGCGTGTCCGTCTGAGAAGGAAGCTACAGAGCCTCAGTGGCTTGTGCTTGGAGAAGGGGCGCTTCCAGAAGGCCTCCTTTTTTTGACGCGTCCTTCTGGGTGAGCTCAAGCTGCAGGGACTCTGCAACACTGAAGCTGTAAGAAACTGCTTTCTAGCCAGGTGGTGTGATGAAGTCTAAGGGCTGCGCGTTACTTCCTGAACCAGCCAGAGCCTTCTGGGCTAAATGTGCTTGTGAAGGCGCTTTTGGCTGGACTTCGGAAATTCGGTACCGAGCAGACAGAAGGCCCGTGCTCTGCGGCCTCAACCTTCGCCTTCTGCCGTCTGGAGAGAACTGAAGCCCAGCGACGGCATTCAGCTTTGCTGCTCCTCAGCGTGTACAGCGCTGGCACGCACAACGTGTTGTGCACGGATTTGCCTCAGCCCCAGGTTAGAATCATTCTCCTTCTGTTTCACAGGGTCCAAACTGCCCGTCTAGCTCTCGCTTAGAGAAATGTGCCGGGAAAGCAGCGCTGGGGTGTTTAGGTGTCCAAGACTTTCGACAGAGCACAACCGTCTGGCCGACGGGAATGGGTAATGAAGGTCATGCTTTTGTGCCGGTACATTTTTCTGGGCGAGACGACTACTCGCATCCTTGGTCTTTATGAGCCTGTAGTGTGCGCGGGGGTACTTGGAGCTGACAAGAACCGTGCAAAGAGCACCGCGATCTGCGGGCGCTGCGCAGCTTGTAAAGGGGGCTGCCCGGGGACGTGGTGCAAATCCAAGTTTCTCCGAGTTGCAGGGGCCAGCGCCGGGAAGCGCGTTGTTCTGGCACAGTTCTCTGTGCGAGACGTAGCCGAAGGTCTTTCTTTCCGTTTAGATGCAGAGCACAGGAGAGGCAGAGTGTGGTGCCACGCGGGGCTGAGAGGGGATTGGGTATGGCCCAGGCGTGTTTCGGCAGAAGCAGTGCTCTGGTGCGCTCCTCTGCCGGCAGAGCTTTCTGTGCGAGAAGCAGACGACTGTTCGCCTCTGGGGGAAGGAAAGCGCGACGCGTTACAAAAGGCGAAGAACGAAGCTGCCGTGCACGTGGCTTGTGTGCGCATCCTTACAGGCTGCAGCGGAAAGTGTGGCTGCCGCTCGCTTGCCTGGAAAAGTCACGCTAGCAGCAGAAGAAGGAACGCCAGAGACAGCGACTTGTGCTGCTGCCTAGAGCACCACCAAGCTTCCGTGGAAACAGCTGCTCTTACCTTTAGGCTCCGAGATGCAGAGAATGTCATGGTCGATGCAGCAGAGGAGACAAGTACGGGGAGCACTTCTGTGGCTTACGTGTGTGAAGGCGCAGGTTGCAGCACAGCACTGGCTTTTACTCCTCGAGCCTTTTGGCATGCTAGCAGCTGCTGGAAGTTGGCAACGGTAATGCGAGCGTGAACAGTGTGACGGCGTGTCCGTCTGAGAAGGAAGCTACAGAGCCTCAGTGGCTTGTGCTTGGAGAAGGGGCGCTTCCAGAAGGCCTCCTTTTTTTGACGCGTCCTTCTGGGTGAGCTCAAGCTGCAGGGACTCTGCAACACTGAAGCTGTAACAAACTGCTCTCTAGCCAGGTGGTGTGATGAAGTCTAAGGGCTGCGCGTTACTTCCTGAACCAGCCAGAGCCTTCTGGGCTAAATGTGCTTGTGAAGGCGCTTTTGGCTGGACTTCGGAAATTCGGTACCGAGCAGACAGAAGGCCCGTGCTCTGCGGCCTCAACCTTCGCCTTCTGCCGTCTGGAGAGAACTGAAGCCCAGCGACGGCATTCAGCTTTGCTGCTCCTCAGCGTGTACAGCGCTGGCACGCACAACGTGTTGTGCACGGATTTGCCTCAGCCCCAGGTTAGAATCATTCTCCTTCTGTTTCACAGGGTCCAAACTGCCCGTCTAGCTCTCGCTTAGAGAAATGTGCCGGGAAAGCAGCGCTGGGGTGTTTAGGTGTCCAAGACTTTCGACAGAGCACAACCGTCTGGCCGACGGGAATGGGTAATGAAGGTCATGCTTTTGTGCCGGTACATTTTTCTGGGCGAGACGGCTACTCGCATCCTTGGTCTTTATGAGCCTGTAGTGTGCGCGGGGGTACTTGGAGCTGACAAGAACCGTGCAAAGAGCACCGCGATCTGCGGGCGCTGCGCAGCTTGTAAAGGGGGCTGCCCGGGGACGTGGTGCAAATCCAAGTTTCTCCGAGTTGCAGGGGCCAGCGCCGGGAAGCGCGTTGTTCTGGCACAGTTCTCTGTGCGAGACGTAGCCGAAGGTCTTTCTTTCCGTTTAGATGCGGAGCACAGGAGAGGCAGAGTGTGGTGCCACGCGGGGCTGAGAGGGGATTGGGTATGGCCCAGGCGTGTTTCGGCAGAAGCAGTGCTCTGGTGCGCTCCTCTGCCGGCAGAGCTTTCTGTGCGAGAAGCAGACGACTGTTCGCCTCCGGGGGAAGGAAAGCGCGACGCGTTACAAAAGGCGAAGGACGAAGCTGCCGTGCACGTGGCTTGTGTGCGCATCCTTACAGGCTGCAGCTGAAAGCGTGGCTGCCGCTCGCTTGCCTGGAAAAGTCACGCTAGCAGCAGAAGAAGGAACGCCAGAGACAGCGACTTGTGCTGCTGCCTAGAGCACCACCAAGCTTCCGTGGAAACAGCTGCTCTTACCTTTAGGCTCCGAGATGCAGAGAATGTCATGGTCGATGCAGCAGAGGAGACAAGTACGGGGAGCACTTCTGTGGCTTACGTGTGTGAAGGCGCAGGTTGCAGCACAGCACTGGCTTTTACTCCTCGAGCCTTTTGGCATGCTAGCAGCTGCTGGAAGTTGGCAACGGTAATGCGAGCGTGAACAGTGTGACGGCGTGTCCATCTGAGAAGGAAGCTACAGAGCCTCAGTGGCTTGTGCTTGGAGAAGGGGCGCTTCCAGAAGGCCTCCTTTTTTTGACGCGTCCTTCTGGGTGAGCTCAAGCTGCAGGGACTCTGCAACACTGAAGCTGTAACAAACTGCTCTCTAGCCAGGTGGTGTGATGAAGTCTAAGGGCTGCGCGTTACTTCCTGAACTAGCCAGAGCCTTCTGGGCTAAATGTGCTTGTGAAGGCGCTTTTGGCTGGACTTCGGAAATTCGGTACCGAGCAGACAGAAGGCCCGTGCTCTGCGGCCTCAACCTTCGCCTTCTGCCGTCTGGAGAGAACTGAAGCCCAGCGACGGCATTCAGCTTTGCTGCTCCTCAGCGTGTACAGCGCTGGCACGCACAACGTGTTGTGCACGGATTTGCCTCAGCCCCAGGTTAGAATCATTCTCCTTCTGTTTCACAGGGTCCAAACTGCCCGTCTAGCTCTCGCTTAGAGAAATGTGCCGGGAAAGCAGCGCTGGGGTGTTTAGGTGTCCAAGACTTTCGACAGAGCACAACCGTCTGGCCGACGAGAACGGGTAATGAAGGTCATGCTTTTGTGCCGGTACATTTTTCTGGGCGAGACGACTACTCGCATCCTTGGTCTTTATGAGCCTGTAGTGTGCGCGGGGGTACTTGGAGCTGACAAGAACCGTGCAAAGAGCACCGCGATCTGCGGGCGCTGCGCAGCTTGTAAAGGGGGCTGCCCGGGGACGTGGTGCAAATCCAAGTTTCTCCGAGTTGCAGGGGCCAGCGCCGGGAAGCGTGTTGTTCTGGCACAGTTCTCTGTGCGAGACGTAGCCGAAGGTCTTTCTTTCCGTTTAGATGCGGAGCACAGGAGAGGCAGAGTGTGGTGCCACGTAGCGCTGAGAGGGATTGTGTGTATGGGCCAGGCGTGTTCCGGCAGAAGCAGTGCTCTGGTGCGCCCCTCTGCCGGCAGAGCTTTCTGTGCGAGAAGCAGACGACTCTTCGCCTCCGGGGCAATGAAAGCGCGACGCGTTACAAAAAGCGAAGAACGAAGCTGCCGTGCACATGGCTTATGTGCGCATCCTACGGGCTGCAGGGAAAGCGTGGCTGCCACTCGCTTGCCTGGAAAAGTCACGCTAGCAGCAGCAGAAGGAACTCCAAAGACAGCTGCTTGTGCTGCTACCTATAGCACCAGCCAGCTTCTGTGGAAACAGCTGCTCTTACCTTTAGGCTCCGAGATGCAGAGAATTAAGTATCCCGGTAGATGCAAGCAGAGGAGACAAGTACACAGTGCACTTACGTGGCTTACGCGTGCGAAGGCGAAGGTGCAGCACAGCACTGCCTTTTACTTCTCGAGCCCTTTTGCATGCTAGCAGCTGCTGGAAGCTGGCAACGGTAATGCCAGCGCGACCAGTGTGACGGCATGGCCATCTGAGAAGGAAGCTGCAGAGCCTCAGTGTGTTTGTGCTTGGAGAAGGGGGGCTTCAAGAACGCCTCCTTTTTTGACGCGTCCTTCGGGGGGAGCTCAAGCTGCAGAGACTCTGCAACACGGAAGCTGTAAGAAACTGCTTTCTAGCCAGGTTGTGGGACGAAGTCGAAGGGCTGCGCGTTTACTTCCCGAGCCAGCCAGCGTATTCTCGGCTGAGCGGGCTTGTGAAGGCGCGTTTGCCTGGGCTTTGGAAAGACGGTGCCGAGCACACAGAAGCCCCGTGCTCTGCGGCTTCAATCTTCGCCTTCTGCCGTCTGGAGAGAACTGAAGCCCAGCGGTGGCACTCAGCTTTGCTGCTCCTCAGCGTGTACAGTGCTGGCACGCAGCATGTGCTGTGCACGGATTTGCCTCAGCTCCAGGTAGAATCATTCTCCTTCTGTTTCGATAGGGTCCGAACTGCCCGTCTAGCTCTCCGCTTAGAGAAATGTGCCGGGAAAGCAGCGCTGGAGTGTTTAGGTGTCCAAGCCTTTCGACAGAGCACAACCGTCTGGCCGACGAGAACGGGTAACGAAGATCGTGCTTTTGCGCCGGTACATTTTTCTGGGCGAGACGGCTACTCGCATCCTTGGTCTTTATGAGCCTGTAACGTGCGCGGGGGGGTACTTGGAGCTGACAAGGACCGTGCAAAGAGCACCGCGATCCGAGGGCGCTGTGCAGCTTGTAAAGGGGGCTGCCCGGGAATGTGGTGCAAATCCAAGTTTCTCCGAGCCGCAGGGGCCAGCGCCGGGAAGCGCGTTGTTCTGGCACAGTTCTCTGTGCGCGACGTAGCCGAGGGCCTTTCCGTTTAGATGCGGAGCACAGGAGAGGCAGAGTGTGGTGCCACGTAGCGCTGAGAGGGATTGTGTGTATGGGCCAGGCGTGTTCCGGCAGAAGCAGTGCTCTGGTGCGCCCCTCTGCCGGCAGAGCTTTCTGGGCGAGAAGCAGACGACTCTTCGCCTCCGGGGCAATGAAAGCGCGACGCGTTACAAAAAGCGAAGAACGAAGCTGCCGTGCACATGGCTTGTGTGCGCATCCTACGGGCTGCAGGGAAAGCGTGGCTGCCACTCGCTTGCCTGGAAAAGTCACGCTAGCAGCAGCAGAAGGAACTCCAAAGACAGCTGCTTGTGCTGCTACCTATAGCACCAGCCAGCTTCTGTGGAAACAGCTGCTCTTACCTTTAGGCTCCGAGATGCAGAGAATTAAGTATCCCGGTAGATGCAAGCAGAGGAGACAAGTACACAGTGCACTTACGTGGCTTACGCGTGCGAAGGCGAAGGTGCAGCACAGCACTGCCTTTTACTTCTCGAGCCCTTTTGCATGCTAGCAGCTGCTGGAAGCTGGCAACGGTAATGCCAGCGCGACCAGTGTGACGGCATGGCCATCTGAGAAGGAAGCTGCAGAGCCTCAGTGTGTTTGTGCTTGGAGAAGGGGGGCTTCAAGAACGCCTCCTTTTTTGACGCGTCCTTCGGGGGGAGCTCAAGCTGCAGAGACTCTGCAACACGGAAGCTGTAAGAAACTGCTTTCTAGCCAGGTTGTGGGACGAAGTCGAAGGGCTGCGCGTTTACTTCCCGAGCCAGCCAGCGTATTCTCGGCTGAGCGGGCTTGTGAAGGCGCGTTTGCCTGGGCTTTGGAAAGACGGTGCCGAGCACACAGAAGCCCCGTGCTCTGCGGCTTCAATCTTCGCCTTCTGCCGTCTGGAGAGAACTGAAGCCCAGCGGTGGCACTCAGCTTTGCTGCTCCTCAGCGTGTACAGCGCTGGCACGCAGCATGTGCTGTGCACGGATTTGCCTCAGCTCCAGGTAGAATCATTCTCCTTCTGTTTCGATAGGGTCCGAACTGCCCGTCTAGCTCTCCGCTTAGAGAAATGTGCCGGGAAAGCAGCGCTGGAGTGTTTAGGTGTCCAAGCCTTTCGACAGAGCACAACCGTCTGGCCGACGAGAACGGGTAACGAAGATCGTGCTTTTGCGCCGGTACATTTTTCTGGGCGAGACGGCTACTCGCATCCTTGGTCTTTATGAGCCTGTAACGTGCGCGGGGGGGTACTTGGAGCTGACAAGGACCGTGCAAAGAGCACCGCGATCCGAGGGCGCTGTGCAGCTTGTAAAGGGGGCTGCCCGGGAATGTGGTGCAAATCCAAGTTTCTCCGAGCCGCAGGGGCCAGCGCCGGGAAGCGCGTTGTTCTGGCACAGTTCTCTGTGCGCGACGTAGCCGAGGGCCTTTCCGTTTAGATGCGGAGCACAGGAGAGGCAGAGTGTGGTGCCACGTAGCGCTGAGAGGGATTGTGTGTATGGGCCAGGCGTGTTCCGGCAGAAGCAGTGCTCTGGTGCGCCCCTCTGCCGGCAGAGCTTTCTGTGCGAGAAGCAGACGACTCTTCGCCTCCGGGGGAAGGAAAGCGCGACGCGTTACAAAAGGCGAAGGACGAAGCTGCCGTGCACGTGGCTTGTGTGCGCATCCTTACAGGCTGCAGCTGAAAGCGTGGCTGCCGCTCGCTTGCCTGGAAAAGTCACGCTAGCAGCAGAAGAAGGAACGCCAGAGACAGCGACTTGTGCTGCTGCCTAGAGCACCACCAAGCTTCCGTGGAAACAGCTGCTCTTACCTTTAGGCTCCGAGATGCAGAGAATGTCATGGTCGATGCAGCAGAGGAGACAAGTACGGGGAGCACTTCTGTGGCTTACGTGTGTGAAGGCGCAGGTTGCAGCACAGCACTGGCTTTTACTCCTCGAGCCTTTTGGCATGCTAGCAGCTGCTGGAAGTTGGCAACGGTAATGCGAGCGTGAACAGTGTGACGGCGTGTCCGTCTGAGAAGGAAGCTACAGAGCCTCAGTGGCTTGTGCTTGGAGAAGGGGCGCTTCCAGAAGGCCTCCTTTTTTTGACGCGTCCTTCTGGGTGAGCTCAAGCTGCAGGGACTCTGCAACACTGAAGCTGTAAGAAACTGCTTTCTAGCCAGGTGGTGTGATGAAGTCTAAGGGCTGCGCGTTACTTCCTGAACCAGCCAGAGCCTTCTGGGCTAAATGTGCTTGTGAAGGCGCTTTTGGCTGGACTTCGGAAATTCGGTACCGAGCAGACAGAAGGCCCGTGCTCTGCGGCCTCAACCTTCGCCTTCTGCCGTCTGGAGAGAACTGAAGCCCAGCGACGGCATTCAGCTTTGCTGCTCCTCAGCGTGTACAGCGCTGGCACGCACAACGTGTTGTGCACGGATTTGCCTCAGCCCCAGGTTAGAATCATTCTCCTTCTGTTTCACAGGGTCCAAACTGCCCGTCTAGCTCTCGCTTAGAGAAATGTGCCGGGAAAGCAGCGCTGGAGTGTTTAGGTGTCCAAGCCTTTCGACAGAGCACAACCGTCTGGCCGACGGGAATGGGTAATGAAGGTCATGCTTTTGTGCCGGTACATTTTTCTGGGCGAGACGACTACTCGCATCCTTGGTCTTTATGAGCCTGTAGTGTGCGCGGGGGTACTTGGAGCTGACAAGAACCGTGCAAAGAGCACCGCGATCTGCGGGCGCTGCGCAGCTTGTAAAGGGGGCTGCCCGGGGACGTGGTGCAAATCCAAGTTTCTCCGAGTTGCAGGGGCCAGCGCCGGGAAGCGCGTTGTTCTGGCACAGTTCTCTGTGCGAGACGTAGCCGAAGGTCTTTCTTTCCGTTTAGATGCGGAGCACAGGAGAGGCAGAGTGTGGTGCCACGCGGGGCTGAGAGGGGATTGGGTATGGCCCAGGCGTGTTTCGGCAGAAGCAGTGCTCTGGTGCGCTCCTCTGCCGGCAGAGCTTTCTGTGCGAGAAGCAGACGACTGTTCGCCTCTGGGGGAAGGAAAGCGCGACGCGTTACAAAAGGCGAAGGACGAAGCTGCCGTGCACGTGGCTTGTGTGCGCATCCTTACAGGCTGCAGCGGAAAGCGTGGCTGCCGCTCGCTTGCCTGGAAAAGTCACGCTAGCAGCAGAAGAAGGAACGCCAGAGACAGCGACTTGTGCTGCTGCCTAGAGCACCACCAAGCTTCCGTGGAAACAGCTGCTCTTACCTTTAGGCTCCGAGATGCAGAGAATGTCATGGTCGATGCAGCAGAGGAGACAAGTACGGGGAGCACTTCTGTGGCTTACGTGTGTGAAGGCGCAGGTTGCAGCACAGCACTGGCTTTTACTCCTCGAGCCTTTTGGCATGCTAGCAGCTGCTGGAAGTTGGCAACGGTAATGCGAGCGTGAACAGTGTGACGGCGTGTCCGTCTGAGAAGGAAGCTACAGAGCCTCAGTGGCTTGTGCTTGGAGAAGGGGCGCTTCCAGAAGGCCTCCTTTTTTTGACGCGTCCTTCTGGGTGAGCTCAAGCTGCAGGGACTCTGCAACACTGAAGCTGTAACAAACTGCTTTCTAGCCAGGTGGTGTGATGAAGTCTAAGGGCTGCGCGTTACTTCCTGAACTAGCCAGAGCCTTCTGGGCTAAATGTGCTTGTGAAGGCGCTTTTGGCTGGACTTCGGAAATTCGGTACCGAGCAGACAGAAGGCCCGTGCTCTGCGGCCTCAACCTTCGCCTTCTGCCGTCTGGAGAGAACTGAAGCCCAGCGACGGCATTCAGCTTTGCTGCTCCTCAGCGTGTACAGCGCTGGCACGCACAACGTGTTGTGCACGGATTTGCCTCAGCCCCAGGTTAGAATCATTCTCCTTCTGTTTCACAGGGTCCAAACTGCCCGTCTAGCTCTCGCTTAGAGAAATGTGCCGGGAAAGCAGCGCTGGGGTGTTTAGGTGTCCAAGACTTTCGACAGAGCACAACCGTCTGGCCGACGGGAATGGGTAATGAAGGTCATGCTTTTGTGCCGGTACATTTTTCTGGGCGAGACGGCTACTCGCATCCTTGGTCTTTATGAGCCTGTAGTGTGCGCGGGGGTACTTGGAGCTGACAAGAACCGTGCAAAGAGCACCGCGATCTGCGGGCGCTGCGCAGCTTGTAAAGGGGGCTGCCCGGGGACGTGGTGCAAATCCAAGTTTCTCCGAGTTGCAGGGGCCAGCGCCGGGAAGCGCGTTGTTCTGGCACAGTTCTCTGTGCGAGACGTAGCCGAAGGTCTTTCTTTCCGTTTAGATGCGGAGCACAGGAGAGGCAGAGTGTGGTGCCACGTAGCGCTGAGAGGGATTGTGTGTATGGGCCAGGCGTGTTCCGGCAGAAGCAGTGCTCTGGTGCGCCCCTCTGCCGGCAGAGCTTTCTGTGCGAGAAGCAGACGACTCTTCGCCTCCGGGGCAATGAAAGCGCGACGCGTTACAAAAAGCGAAGAACGAAGCTGCCGTGCACATGGCTTATGTGCGCATCCTACGGGCTGCAGGGAAAGCGTGGCTGCCACTCGCTTGCCTGGAAAAGTCACGCTAGCAGCAGCAGAAGGAACTCCAAAGACAGCTGCTTGTGCTGCTACCTATAGCACCAGCCAGCTTCTGTGGAAACAGCTGCTCTTACCTTTAGGCTCCGAGATGCAGAGAATTAAGTATCCCGGTAGATGCAAGCAGAGGAGACAAGTACACAGTGCACTTACGTGGCTTACGCGTGCGAAGGCGAAGGTGCAGCACAGCACTGCCTTTTACTTCTCGAGCCCTTTTGCATGCTAGCAGCTGCTGGAAGCTGGCAACGGTAATGCCAGCGCGACCAGTGTGACGGCATGGCCATCTGAGAAGGAAGCTGCAGAGCCTCAGTGTGTTTGTGCTTGGAGAAGGGGGGCTTCAAGAACGCCTCCTTTTTTGACGCGTCCTTCGGGGGGAGCTCAAGCTGCAGAGACTCTGCAACACGGAAGCTGTAAGAAACTGCTTTCTAGCCAGGTTGTGGGACGAAGTCGAAGGGCTGCGCGTTTACTTCCCGAGCCAGCCAGCGTATTCTCGGCTGAGCGGGCTTGTGAAGGCGCGTTTGCCTGGGCTTTGGAAAGACGGTGCCGAGCACACAGAAGCCCCGTGCTCTGCGGCTTCAATCTTCGCCTTCTGCCGTCTGGAGAGAACTGAAGCCCAGCGGTGGCACTCAGCTTTGCTGCTCCTCAGCGTGTACAGTGCTGGCACGCAGCATGTGCTGTGCACGGATTTGCCTCAGCTCCAGGTAGAATCATTCTCCTTCTGTTTCGATAGGGTCCGAACTGCCCGTCTAGCTCTCCGCTTAGAGAAATGTGCCGGGAAAGCAGCGCTGGAGTGTTTAGGTGTCCAAGCCTTTCGACAGAGCACAACCGTCTGGCCGACGAGAACGGGTAACGAAGATCGTGCTTTTGCGCCGGTACATTTTTCTGGGCGAGACGGCTACTCGCATCCTTGGTCTTTATGAGCCTGTAACGTGCGCGGGGGGGTACTTGGAGCTGACAAGGACCGTGCAAAGAGCACCGCGATCCGAGGGCGCTGTGCAGCTTGTAAAGGGGGCTGCCCGGGAATGTGGTGCAAATCCAAGTTTCTCCGAGCCGCAGGGGCCAGCGCCGGGAAGCGCGTTGTTCTGGCACAGTTCTCTGTGCGCGACGTAGCCGAGGGCCTTTCCGTTTAGATGCGGAGCACAGGAGAGGCAGAGTGTGGTGCCACGTAGCGCTGAGAGGGATTGTGTGTATGGGCCAGGCGTGTTCCGGCAGAAGCAGTGCTCTGGTGCGCCCCTCTGCCGGCAGAGCTTTCTGTGCGAGAAGCAGACGACTGTTCGCCTCCGGGGGAAGGAAAGCGCGACGCGTTACAAAAGGCGAAGGACGAAGCTGCCGTGCACGTGGCTTGTGTGCGCATCCTTACAGGCTGCAGCGGAAAGCGTGGCTGCCGCTCACTTGCCTGGAAAAGTCACGCTAGCAGCAGAAGAAGGAACGCCAGAGACAGCGACTTGTGCTGCTGCCTAGAGCACCACCAAGCTTCCGTGGAAACAGCTGCTCTTACCTTTAGGCTCCGAGATGCAGAGAATGTCATGGTCGATGCAGCAGAGGAGACAAGTACGGGGAGCACTTCTGTGGCTTACGTGTGTGAAGGCGCAGGTTGCAGCACAGCACTGGCTTTTACTCCTCGAGCCTTTTGGCATGCTAGCAGCTGCTGGAAGTTGGCAACGGTAATGCGAGCGTGAACAGTGTGACGGCGTGTCCGTCTGAGAAGGAAGCTACAGAGCCTCAGTGGCTTGTGCTTGGAGAAGGGGCGCTTCCAGAAGGCCTCCTTTTTTTGACGCGTCCTTCTGGGTGAGCTCAAGCTGCAGGGACTCTGCAACACTGAAGCTGTAACAAACTGCTCTCTAGCCAGGTGGTGTGATGAAGTCTAAGGGCTGCGCGTTACTTCCTGAACCAGCCAGAGCCTTCTGGGCTAAATGTGCTTGTGAAGGCGCTTTTGGCTGGACTTCGGAAATTCGGTACCGAGCAGACAGAAGGCCCGTGCTCTGCGGCCTCAACCTTCGCCTTCTGCCGTCTGGAGAGAACTGAAGCCCAGCGACGGCATTCAGCTTTGCTGCTCCTCAGCGTGTACAGCGCTGGCACGCACAACGTGTTGTGCACGGATTTGCCTCAGCCCCAGGTTAGAATCATTCTCCTTCTGTTTCACAGGGTCCAAACTGCCCGTCTAGCTCTCGCTTAGAGAAATGTGCCGGGAAAGCAGCGCTGGGGTGTTTAGGTGTCCAAGACTTTCGACAGAGCACAACCGTCTGGCCGACGGGAATGGGTAATGAAGGTCATGCTTTTGTGCCGGTACATTTTTCTGGGCGAGACGACTACTCGCATCCTTGGTCTTTATGAGCCTGTAGTGTGCGCGGGGGTACTTGGAGCTGACAAGAACCGTGCAAAGAGCACCGCGATCTGCGGGCGCTGCGCAGCTTGTAAAGGGGGCTGCCCGGGGACGTGGTGCAAATCCAAGTTTCTCCGAGTTGCAGGGGCCAGCGCCGGGAAGCGCGTTGTTCTGGCACAGTTCTCTGTGCGAGACGTAGCCGAAGGTCTTTCTTTCCGTTTAGATGCGGAGCACAGGAGAGGCAGAGTGTGGTGCCACGCGGGGCTGAGAGGGGATTGGGTATGGCCCAGGCGTGTTTCGGCAGAAGCAGTGCTCTGGTGCGCTCCTCTGCCGGCAGAGCTTTCTGTGCGAGAAGCAGACGACTGTTCGCCTCTGGGGGAAGGAAAGCGCGACGCGTTACAAAAGGCGAAGAACGAAGCTGCCGTGCACGTGGCTTGTGTGCGCATCCTTACAGGCTGCAGCGGAAAGTGTGGCTGCCGCTCGCTTGCCTGGAAAAGTCACGCTAGCAGCAGAAGAAGGAACGCCAGAGACAGCGACTTGTGCTGCTGCCTAGAGCACCAGTCAGCTTCTGTGGAAACAGCTGCTCTTACCTTTAGGCTCCGAGATGCAGAGAATTAAGTATCCCGGTAGATGCAAGCAGAGGAGACAAGTACACAGTGCACTTACGTGGCTTACGCGTGCGAAGGCGAAGGTGCAGCACAGCACTGCCTTTTACTTCTCGAGCCCTTTTGCATGCTAGCAGCTGCTGGAAGCTGGCAACGGTAATGCCAGCGCGACCAGTGTGACGGCATGGCCATCTGAGAAGGAAGCTGCAGAGCCTCAGTGTGTTTGTGCTTGGAGAAGGGGGGCTTCAAGAACGCCTCCTTTTTTGACGCGTCCTTCGGGGGGAGCTCAAGCTGCAGGGACTCTGCAACACGGAAGCTGTAAGAAACTGCTTTCTAGCCAGGTTGTGGGACGAAGTCGAAGGGCTGCGCGTTTACTTCCCGAGCCAGCCAGCGTATTCTCGGCTGAGCGGGCTTGTGAAGGCGCGTTTGCCTGGGCTTTGGAAAGACGGTGCCGAGCACACAGAAGCCCCGTGCTCTGCGGCTTCAATCTTCGCCTTCTGCCGTCTGGAGAGAACTGAAGCCCAGCGGTGGCACTCAGCTTTGCTGCTCCTCAGCGTGTACAGTGCTGGCACGCAGCATGTGCTGTGCACGGATTTGCCTCAGCTCCAGGTAGAATCATTCTCCTTCTGTTTCGATAGGGTCCGAACTGCCCGTCTAGCTCTCCGCTTAGAGAAATGTGCCGGGAAAGCAGCGCTGGAGTGTTTATGTGTCCAAGCCTTTCGACAGAGCACAACCGTCTGGCCGACGAGAACGGGTAACGAAGATCGTGCTTTTGCGCCGGTACATTTTTCTGGGCGAGACGGCTACTCGCATCCTTGGTCTTTATGAGCCTGTAACGTGCGCGGGGGGGTACTTGGAGCTGACAAGGACCTTGCAAAGAGCACCGCGATCCGAGGGCGCTGTGCAGCTTGTAAAGGGGGCTGCCCGGGAATGTGGTGCAAATCCAAGTTTCTCCGAGCCGCAGGGGCCAGCGCCGGGAAGCGCGTTGTTCTGGCACAGTTCTCTGTGCGCGACGTAGCCGAGGGCCTTTCCGTTTAGATGCGGAGCACAGGAGAGGCAGAGTGTGGTGCCACGTAGCGCTGAGAGGGATTGTGTGTATGGGCCAGGCGTGTTCCGGCAGAAGCAGTGCTCTGGTGCACCCCTCTGCCGGCAGAGCTTTCTGTGCGAGAAGCAGACGACTGTTCGCCTCCGGGGCAATGAAAGCGCGACGCGTTACAAAAAGCGAAGAACGAAGCTGCCGTGCACGTGGCTTGTGTGCGCATCCTTACAGGCTGCAGCGGAAAGCGTGGCTGCCGCTCGCTTGCCTGGAAAAGTCACGCTAGCAGCAGAAGAAGGAACGCCAGAGACAGCGACTTGTGCTGCTGCCTAGAGCACCACCAAGCTTCCGTGGAAACAGCTGCTCTTACCTTTAGGCTCCGAGATGCAGAGAATGTCATGGTCGATGCAGCAGAGGAGACAAGTACGGGGAGCACTTCTGTGGCTTACGTGTGTGAAGGCGCAGGTTGCAGCACAGCACTGGCTTTTACTCCTCGAGCCTTTTGGCATGCTAGCAGCTGCTGGAAGTTGGCAACGGTAATGCGAGCGTGAACAGTGTGACGGCGTGTCCGTCTGAGAAGGAAGCTACAGAGCCTCAGTGGCTTGTGCTTGGAGAAGGGGCGCTTCCAGAAGGCCTCCTTTTTTTGACGCGTCCTTCTGGGTGAGCTCAAGCTGCAGGGACTCTGCAACACTGAAGCTGTAACAAACTGCTTTCTAGCCAGGTGGTGTGATGAAGTCTAAGGGCTGCGCGTTACTTCCTGAACTAGCCAGAGCCTTCTGGGCTAAATGTGCTTGTGAAGGCGCTTTTGGCTGGACTTCGGAAATTCGGTACCGAGCAGACAGAAGGCCCGTGCTCTGCGGCCTCAACCTTCGCCTTCTGCCGTCTGGAGAGAACTGAAGCCCAGCGACGGCATTCAGCTTTGCTGCTCCTCAGCGTGTACAGCGCTGGCACGCACAACGTGTTGTGCACGGATTTGCCTCAGCCCCAGGTTAGAATCATTCTCCTTCTGTTTCACAGGGTCCAAACTGCCCGTCTAGCTCTCGCTTAGAGAAATGTGCCGGGAAAGCAGCGCTGGGGTGTTTAGGTGTCCAAGACTTTCGACAGAGCACAACCGTCTGGCCGACGAGAACGGGTAATGAAGATCGAGCTTTTGCGCCGGTACATTTTTCTGGGCGAGACGGCTACTCGCATCCTTGGTCTTTATGAGCCTGTAACGTGCGCGGGGGGGTACTTGGAGCTGACAAGGACCGTGCAAAGAGCACCGCGATCCGAGGGCGCTGTGCAGCTTGTAAAGGGGGCTGCCCGGGAATGTGGTGCAAATCCAAGTTTCTCCGAGCCGCAGGGGCCAGCGCCGGGAAGCGCGTTGTTCTGGCACAGTTCTCTGTGCGCGACGTAGCCGAGGGCCTTTCCGTTTAGATGCGGAGCACAGGAGAGGCAGAGTGTGGTGCCACGTAGCGCTGAGAGGGATTGTGTGTATGGGCCAGGCGTGTTCCGGCAGAAGCAGTGCTCTGGTGCGCCCCTCTGCCGGCAGAGCTTTCTGGGCGAGAAGCAGACGACTCTTCGCCTCCGGGGCAATGAAAGCGCGACGCGTTACAAAAAGCGAAGAACGAAGCTGCCGTGCACATGGCTTGTGTGCGCATCCTACGGGCTGCAGGGAAAGCGTGGCTGCCACTCGCTTGCCTGGAAAAGTCACGCTAGCAGCAGCAGAAGGAACTCCAAAGACAGCTGCTTGTGCTGCTACCTATAGCACCAGCCAGCTTCTGTGGAAACAGCTGCTCTTACCTTTAGGCTCCGAGATGCAGAGAATTAAGTATCCCGGTAGATGCAAGCAGAGGAGACAAGTACACAGTGCACTTACGTGGCTTACGCGTGCGAAGGCGAAGGTGCAGCACAGCACTGCCTTTTACTTCTCGAGCCCTTTTGCATGCTAGCAGCTGCTGGAAGCTGGCAACGGTAATGCCAGCGCGACCAGTGTGACGGCATGGCCATCTGAGAAGGAAGCTGCAGAGCCTCAGTGTGTTTGTGCTTGGAGAAGGGGGGCTTCAAGAACGCCTCCTTTTTTGACGCGTCCTTCGGGGGGAGCTCAAGCTGCAGAGACTCTGCAACACGGAAGCTGTAAGAAACTGCTTTCTAGCCAGGTTGTGGGACGAAGTCGAAGGGCTGCGCGTTTACTTCCCGAGCCAGCCAGCGTATTCTCGGCTGAGCGGGCTTGTGAAGGCGCGTTTGCCTGGGCTTTGGAAAGACGGTGCCGAGCACACAGAAGCCCCGTGCTCTGCGGCTTCAATCTTCGCCTTCTGCCGTCTGGAGAGAACTGAAGCCCAGCGGTGGCACTCAGCTTTGCTGCTCCTCAGCGTGTACAGTGCTGGCACGCAGCATGTGCTGTGCACGGATTTGCCTCAGCTCCAGGTAGAATCATTCTCCTTCTGTTTCGATAGGGTCCGAACTGCCCGTCTAGCTCTCCGCTTAGAGAAATGTGCCGGGAAAGCAGCGCTGGAGTGTTTAGGTGTCCAAGCCTTTCGACAGAGCACAACCGTCTGGCCGACGGGAATGGGTAATGAAGGTCATGCTTTTGTGCCGGTACATTTTTCTGGGCGAGACGACTACTCGCATCCTTGGTCTTTATGAGCCTGTAGTGTGCGCGGGGGTACTTGGAGCTGACAAGAACCGTGCAAAGAGCACCGCGATCTGCGGGCGCTGCGCAGCTTGTAAAGGGGGCTGCCCGGGGACGTGGTGCAAATCCAAGTTTCTCCGAGTTGCAGGGGCCAGCGCCGGGAAGCGCGTTGTTCTGGCACAGTTCTCTGTGCGAGACGTAGCCGAAGGTCTTTCTTTCCGTTTAGATGCAGAGCATAGGAGAGGCAGAGTGTGGTGCCACGCGGGGCTGAGAGGGGATTGGGTATGGCCCAGGCGTGTTTCGGCAGAAGCAGTGCTCTGGTGCGCTCCTCTGCCGGCAGAGCTTTCTGTGCGAGAAGCAGACGACTGTTCGCCTCTGGGGGAAGGAAAGCGCGACGCGTTACAAAAGGCGAAGAACGAAGCTGCCGTGCACGTGGCTTGTGTGCGCATCCTTACAGGCTGCAGCGGAAAGTGTGGCTGCCGCTCGCTTGCCTGGAAAAGTCACGCTAGCAGCAGAAGAAGGAACGCCAGAGACAGCGACTTGTGCTGCTGCCTAGAGCACCACCAAGCTTCCGTGGAAACAGCTGCTCTTACCTTTAGGCTCCGAGATGCAGAGAATGTCATGGTCGATGCAGCAGAGGAGACAAGTACGGGGAGCACTTCTGTGGCTTACGTGTGTGAAGGCGCAGGTTGCAGCACAGCACTGGCTTTTACTCCTCGAGCCTTTTGGCATGCTAGCAGCTGCTGGAAGTTGGCAACGGTAATGCGAGCGTGAACAGTGTGACGGCGTGTCCGTCTGAGAAGGAAGCTACAGAGCCTCAGTGGCTTGTGCTTGGAGAAGGGGCGCTTCCAGAAGGCCTCCTTTTTTTGACGCGTCCTTCTGGGTGAGCTCAAGCTGCAGGGACTCTGCAACACTGAAGCTGTAACAAACTGCTCTCTAGCCAGGTGGTGTGATGAAGTCTAAGGGCTGCGCGTTACTTCCTGAACCAGCCAGAGCCTTCTGGGCTAAATGTGCTTGTGAAGGCGCTTTTGGCTGGACTTCGGAAATTCGGTACCGAGCAGACAGAAGGCCCGTGCTCTGCGGCCTCAACCTTCGCCTTCTGCCGTCTGGAGAGAACTGAAGCCCAGCGACGGCATTCAGCTTTGCTGCTCCTCAGCGTGTACAGCGCTGGCACGCACAACGTGTTGTGCACGGATTTGCCTCAGCCCCAGGTTAGAATCATTCTCCTTCTGTTTCACAGGGTCCAAACTGCCCGTCTAGCTCTCGCTTAGAGAAATGTGCCGGGAAAGCAGCGCTGGGGTGTTTAGGTGTCCAAGACTTTCGACAGAGCACAACCGTCTGGCCGACGGGAATGGGTAATGAAGGTCATGCTTTTGTGCCGGTACATTTTTCTGGGCGAGACGGCTACTCGCATCCTTGGTCTTTATGAGCCTGTAGTGTGCGCGGGGGTACTTGGAGCTGACAAGAACCGTGCAAAGAGCACCGCGATCTGCGGGCGCTGCGCAGCTTGTAAAGGGGGCTGCCCGGGGACGTGGTGCAAATCCAAGTTTCTCCGAGTTGCAGGGGCCAGCGCCGGGAAGCGCGTTGTTCTGGCACAGTTCTCTGTGCGAGACGTAGCCGAAGGTCTTTCTTTCCGTTTAGATGCGGAGCACAGGAGAGGCAGAGTGTGGTGCCACGCGGGGCTGAGAGGGGATTGGGTATGGCCCAGGCGTGTTTCGGCAGAAGCAGTGCTCTGGTGCGCTCCTCTGCCGGCAGAGCTTTCTGTGCGAGAAGCAGACGACTGTTCGCCTCCGGGGGAAGGAAAGCGCGACGCGTTACAAAAGGCGAAGGACGAAGCTGCCGTGCACGTGGCTTGTGTGCGCATCCTTACAGGCTGCAGCTGAAAGCGTGGCTGCCGCTCGCTTGCCTGGAAAAGTCACGCTAGCAGCAGAAGAAGGAACGCCAGAGACAGCGACTTGTGCTGCTGCCTAGAGCACCACCAAGCTTCCGTGGAAACAGCTGCTCTTACCTTTAGGCTCCGAGATGCAGAGAATGTCATGGTCGATGCAGCAGAGGAGACAAGTACGGGGAGCACTTCTGTGGCTTACGTGTGTGAAGGCGCAGGTTGCAGCACAGCACTGGCTTTTACTCCTCGAGCCTTTTGGCATGCTAGCAGCTGCTGGAAGTTGGCAACGGTAATGCGAGCGTGAACAGTGTGACGGCGTGTCCGTCTGAGAAGGAAGCTACAGAGCCTCAGTGGCTTGTGCTTGGAGAAGGGGCGCTTCCAGAAGGCCTCCTTTTTTTGACACGTCCTTCTGGGTGAGCTCAAGCTGCAGGGACTCTGCAACACTGAAGCTGTAACAAACTGCTCTCTAGCCAGGTGGTGTGATGAAGTCTAAGGGCTGCGCGTTACTTCCTGAACTAGCCAGAGCCTTCTGGGCTAAATGTGCTTGTGAAGGCGCTTTTGGCTGGACTTCGGAAATTCGGTACCGAGCAGACAGAAGGCCCGTGCTCTGCGGCCTCAACCTTCGCCTTCTGCCGTCTGGAGAGAACTGAAGCCCAGCGACGGCATTCAGCTTTGCTGCTCCTCAGCGTGTACAGCGCTGGCACGCACAACGTGTTGTGCACGGATTTGCCTCAGCCCCAGGTTAGAATCATTCTCCTTCTGTTTCACAGGGTCCAAACTGCCCGTCTAGCTCTCGCTTAGAGAAATGTGCCGGGAAAGCAGCGCTGGGGTGTTTAGGTGTCCAAGACTTTCGACAGAGCACAACCGTCTGGCCGACGAGAACGGGTAATGAAGGTCATGCTTTTGTGCCGGTACATTTTTCTGGGCGAGACGGCTACTCGCATCCTTGGTCTTTATGAGCCTGTAGTGTGCGCGGGGGTACTTGGAGCTGACAAGAACCGTGCAAAGAGCACCGCGATCTGCGGGCGCTGCGCAGCTTGTAAAGGGGGCTGCCCGGGGACGTGGTGCAAATCCAAGTTTCTCCGAGTTGCAGGGGCCAGCGCCGGGAAGCGCGTTGTTCTGGCACAGTTCTCTGTGCGAGACGTAGCCGAAGGTCTTTCTTTCCGTTTAGATGCGGAGCACAGGAGAGGCAGAGTGTGGTGCCACGTAGCGCTGAGAGGGATTGTGTGTATGGGCCAGGCGTGTTCCGGCAGAAGCAGTGCTCTGGTGCGCCCCTCTGCCGGCAGAGCTTTCTGTGCGAGAAGCAGACGACTCTTCGCCTCCGGGGCAATGAAAGCGCGACGCGTTACAAAAAGCGAAGAACGAAGCTGCCGTGCACATGGCTTATGTGCGCATCCTACGGGCTGCAGGGAAAGCGTGGCTGCCACTCGCTTGCCTGGAAAAGTCACGCTAGCAGCAGCAGAAGGAACTCCAAAGACAGCTGCTTGTGCTGCTACCTATAGCACCAGCCAGCTTCTGTGGAAACAGCTGCTCTTACCTTTAGGCTCCGAGATGCAGAGAATTAAGTATCCCGGTAGATGCAAGCAGAGGAGACAAGTACACAGTGCACTTACGTGGCTTACGCGTGCGAAGGCGAAGGTGCAGCACAGCACTGCCTTTTACTTCTCGAGCCCTTTTGCATGCTAGCAGCTGCTGGAAGCTGGCAACGGTAATGCCAGCGCGACCAGTGTGACGGCATGGCCATCTGAGAAGGAAGCTGCAGAGCCTCAGTGTGTTTGTGCTTGGAGAAGGGGGGCTTCAAGAACGCCTCCTTTTTTGACGCGTCCTTCGGGGGGAGCTCAAGCTGCAGAGACTCTGCAACACGGAAGCTGTAAGAAACTGCTTTCTAGCCAGGTTGTGGGACGAAGTCGAAGGGCTGCGCGTTTACTTCCCGAGCCAGCCAGCGTATTCTCGGCTGAGCGGGCTTGTGAAGGCGCGTTTGCCTGGGCTTTGGAAAGACGGTGCCGAGCACACAGAAGCCCCGTGCTCTGCGGCTTCAATCTTCGCCTTCTGCCGTCTGGAGAGAACTGAAGCCCAGCGGTGGCACTCAGCTTTGCTGCTCCTCAGCGTGTACAGTGCTGGCACGCAGCATGTGCTGTGCACGGATTTGCCTCAGCTCCAGGTAGAATCATTCTCCTTCTGTTTCGATAGGGTCCGAACTGCCCGTCTAGCTCTCCGCTTAGAGAAATGTGCCGGGAAAGCAGCGCTGGAGTGTTTAGGTGTCCAAGCCTTTCGACAGAGCACAACCGTCTGGCCGACGAGAACGGGTAACGAAGATCGTGCTTTTGCGCCGGTACATTTTTCTGGGCGAGACGGCTACTCGCATCCTTGGTCTTTATGAGCCTGTAACGTGCGCGGGGGGGTACTTGGAGCTGACAAGGACCGTGCAAAGAGCACCGCGATCCGAGGGCGCTGTGCAGCTTGTAAAGGGGGCTGCCCGGGAATGTGGTGCAAATCCAAGTTTCTCCGAGCCGCAGGGGCCAGCGCCGGGAAGCGCGTTGTTCTGGCACAGTTCTCTGTGCGCGACGTAGCCGAGGGCCTTTCCGTTTAGATGCGGAGCACAGGAGAGGCAGAGTGTGGTGCCACGTAGCGCTGAGAGGGATTGTGTGTATGGGCCAGGCGTGTTTCGGCAGAAGCAGTGCTCTGGTGCGCTCCTCTGCCGGCAGAGCTTTCTGTGCGAGAAGCAGACGACTGTTCGCCTCTGGGGGAAGGAAAGCGCGACGCGTTACAAAAGGCGAAGGACGAAGCTGCCGTGCACGTGGCTTGTGTGCGCATCCTTACAGGCTGCAGCGGAAAGCGTGGCTGCCGCTCGCTTGCCTGGAAAAGTCACGCTAGCAGCAGAAGAAGGAACGCCAGAGACAGCGACTTGTGCTGCTGCCTAGAGCACCACCAAGCTTCCGTGGAAACAGCTGCTCTTACCTTTAGGCTCCGAGATGCAGAGAATGTCATGGTCGATGCAGCAGAGGAGACAAGTACGGGGAGCACTTCTGTGGCTTACGTGTGTGAAGGCGCAGGTTGCAGCACAGCACTGGCTTTTACTCCTCGAGCCTTTTGGCATGCTAGCAGCTGCTGGAAGTTGGCAACGGTAATGCGAGCGTGAACAGTGTGACGGCGTGTCCGTCTGAGAAGGAAGCTACAGAGCCTCAGTGGCTTGTGCTTGGAGAAGGGGCGCTTCCAGAAGGCCTCCTTTTTTTGACGCGTCCTTCTGGGTGAGCTCAAGCTGCAGGGACTCTGCAACACTGAAGCTGTAACAAACTGCTTTCTAGCCAGGTGGTGTGATGAAGTCTAAGGGCTGCGCGTTACTTCCTGAACTAGCCAGAGCCTTCTGGGCTAAATGTGCTTGTGAAGGCGCTTTTGGCTGGACTTCGGAAATTCGGTACCGAGCAGACAGAAGGCCCGTGCTCTGCGGCCTCAACCTTCGCCTTCTGCCGTCTGGAGAGAACTGAAGCCCAGCGACGGCATTCAGCTTTGCTGCTCCTCAGCGTGTACAGCGCTGGCACGCACAACGTGTTGTGCACGGATTTGCCTCAGCCCCAGGTTAGAATCATTCTCCTTCTGTTTCACAGGGTCCAAACTGCCCGTCTAGCTCTCGCTTAGAGAAATGTGCCGGGAAAGCAGCGCTGGGGTGTTTAGGTGTCCAAGACTTTCGACAGAGCACAACCGTCTGGCCGACGAGAACGGGTAATGAAGATCGAGCTTTTGCGCCGGTACATTTTTCTGGGCGAGACGGCTACTCGCATCCTTGGTCTTTATGAGCCTGTAACGTGCGCGGGGGGGTACTTGGAGCTGACAAGGACCGTGCAAAGAGCACCGCGATCCGAGGGCGCTGTGCAGCTTGTAAAGGGGGCTGCCCGGGAATGTGGTGCAAATCCAAGTTTCTCCGAGCCGCAGGGGCCAGCGCCGGGAAGCGCGTTGTTCTGGCACAGTTCTCTGTGCGCGACGTAGCCGAGGGCCTTTCCGTTTAGATGCGGAGCACAGGAGAGGCAGAGTGTGGTGCCACGTAGCGCTGAGAGGGATTGTGTGTATGGGCCAGGCGTGTTCCGGCAGAAGCAGTGCTCTGGTGCGCCCCTCTGCCGGCAGAGCTTTCTGGGCGAGAAGCAGACGACTCTTCGCCTCCGGGGCAATGAAAGCGCGACGCGTTACAAAAAGCGAAGAACGAAGCTGCCGTGCACATGGCTTGTGTGCGCATCCTACGGGCTGCAGGGAAAGCGTGGCTGCCACTCGCTTGCCTGGAAAAGTCACGCTAGCAGCAGCAGAAGGAACTCCAAAGACAGCTGCTTGTGCTGCTACCTATAGCACCAGCCAGCTTCTGTGGAAACAGCTGCTCTTACCTTTAGGCTCCGAGATGCAGAGAATTAAGTATCCCGGTAGATGCAAGCAGAGGAGACAAGTACACAGTGCACTTACGTGGCTTACGCGTGCGAAGGCGAAGGTGCAGCACAGCACTGCCTTTTACTTCTCGAGCCCTTTTGCATGCTAGCAGCTGCTGGAAGCTGGCAACGGTAATGCCAGCGCGACCAGTGTGACGGCATGGCCATCTGAGAAGGAAGCTGCAGAGCCTCAGTGTGTTTGTGCTTGGAGAAGGGGGGCTTCAAGAACGCCTCCTTTTTTGACGCGTCCTTCGGGGGGAGCTCAAGCTGCAGAGACTCTGCAACACGGAAGCTGTAAGAAACTGCTTTCTAGCCAGGTTGTGGGACGAAGTCGAAGGGCTGCGCGTTTACTTCCCGAGCCAGCCAGCGTATTCTCGGCTGAGCGGGCTTGTGAAGGCGCGTTTGCCTGGGCTTTGGAAAGACGGTGCCGAGCACACAGAAGCCCCGTGCTCTGCGGCTTCAATCTTCGCCTTCTGCCGTCTGGAGAGAACTGAAGCCCAGCGGTGGCACTCAGCTTTGCTGCTCCTCAGCGTGTACAGTGCTGGCACGCAGCATGTGCTGTGCACGGATTTGCCTCAGCTCCAGGTAGAATCATTCTCCTTCTGTTTCGATAGGGTCCGAACTGCCCGTCTAGCTCTCCGCTTAGAGAAATGTGCCGGGAAAGCAGCGCTGGAGTGTTTAGGTGTCCAAGCCTTTCGACAGAGCACAACCGTCTGGCCGACGGGAATGGGTAATGAAGGTCATGCTTTTGTGCCGGTACATTTTTCTGGGCGAGACGACTACTCGCATCCTTGGTCTTTATGAGCCTGTAGTGTGCGCGGGGGTACTTGGAGCTGACAAGAACCGTGCAAAGAGCACCGCGATCTGCGGGCGCTGCGCAGCTTGTAAAGGGGGCTGCCCGGGGACGTGGTGCAAATCCAAGTTTCTCCGAGTTGCAGGGGCCAGCGCCGGGAAGCGCGTTGTTCTGGCACAGTTCTCTGTGCGAGACGTAGCCGAAGGTCTTTCTTTCCGTTTAGATGCAGAGCATAGGAGAGGCAGAGTGTGGTGCCACGCGGGGCTGAGAGGGGATTGGGTATGGCCCAGGCGTGTTTCGGCAGAAGCAGTGCTCTGGTGCGCTCCTCTGCCGGCAGAGCTTTCTGTGCGAGAAGCAGACGACTGTTCGCCTCTGGGGGAAGGAAAGCGCGACGCGTTACAAAAGGCGAAGAACGAAGCTGCCGTGCACGTGGCTTGTGTGCGCATCCTTACAGGCTGCAGCGGAAAGTGTGGCTGCCGCTCGCTTGCCTGGAAAAGTCACGCTAGCAGCAGAAGAAGGAACGCCAGAGACAGCGACTTGTGCTGCTGCCTAGAGCACCACCAAGCTTCCGTGGAAACAGCTGCTCTTACCTTTAGGCTCCGAGATGCAGAGAATGTCATGGTCGATGCAGCAGAGGAGACAAGTACGGGGAGCACTTCTGTGGCTTACGTGTGTGAAGGCGCAGGTTGCAGCACAGCACTGGCTTTTACTCCTCGAGCCTTTTGGCATGCTAGCAGCTGCTGGAAGTTGGCAACGGTAATGCCAGCGTGAACAGTGTGACGGCGTGTCCGTCTGAGAAGGAAGCTACAGAGCCTCAGTGGCTTGTGCTTGGAGAAGGGGCGCTTCCAGAAGGCCTCCTTTTTTTGACGCGTCCTTCTGGGTGAGCTCAAGCTGCAGGGACTCTGCAACACTGAAGCTGTAACAAACTGCTCTCTAGCCAGGTGGTGTGATGAAGTCTAAGGGCTGCGCGTTACTTCCTGAACCAGCCAGAGCCTTCTGGGCTAAATGTGCTTGTGAAGGCGCTTTTGGCTGGACTTCGGAAATTCGGTACCGAGCAGACAGAAGGCCCGTGCTCTGCGGCCTCAACCTTCGCCTTCTGCCGTCTGGAGAGAACTGAAGCCCAGCGACGGCATTCAGCTTTGCTGCTCCTCAGCGTGTACAGCGCTGGCACGCACAACGTGTTGTGCACGGATTTGCCTCAGCCCCAGGTTAGAATCATTCTCCTTCTGTTTCACAGGGTCCAAACTGCCCGTCTAGCTCTCGCTTAGAGAAATGTGCCGGGAAAGCAGCGCTGGGGTGTTTAGGTGTCCAAGACTTTCGACAGAGCACAACCGTCTGGCCGACGGGAATGGGTAATGAAGGTCATGCTTTTGTGCCGGTACATTTTTCTGGGCGAGACGGCTACTCGCATCCTTGGTCTTTATGAGCCTGTAGTGTGCGCGGGGGTACTTGGAGCTGACAAGAACCGTGCAAAGAGCACCGCGATCTGCGGGCGCTGCGCAGCTTGTAAAGGGGGCTGCCCGGGGACGTGGTGCAAATCCAAGTTTCTCCGAGTTGCAGGGGCCAGCGCCGGGAAGCGCGTTGTTCTGGCACAGTTCTCTGTGCGAGACGTAGCCGAAGGTCTTTCTTTCCGTTTAGATGCGGAGCACAGGAGAGGCAGAGTGTGGTGCCACGCGGGGCTGAGAGGGGATTGGGTATGGCCCAGGCGTGTTTCGGCAGAAGCAGTGCTCTGGTGCGCTCCTCTGCCGGCAGAGCTTTCTGTGCGAGAAGCAGACGACTGTTCGCCTCCGGGGGAAGGAAAGCGCGACGCGTTACAAAAGGCGAAGGACGAAGCTGCCGTGCACGTGGCTTGTGTGCGCATCCTTACAGGCTGCAGCTGAAAGCGTGGCTGCCGCTCGCTTGCCTGGAAAAGTCACGCTAGCAGCAGAAGAAGGAACGCCAGAGACAGCGACTTGTGCTGCTGCCTAGAGCACCACCAAGCTTCCGTGGAAACAGCTGCTCTTACCTTTAGGCTCCGAGATGCAGAGAATGTCATGGTCGATGCAGCAGAGGAGACAAGTACGGGGAGCACTTCTGTGGCTTACGTGTGTGAAGGCGCAGGTTGCAGCACAGCACTGGCTTTTACTCCTCGAGCCTTTTGGCATGCTAGCAGCTGCTGGAAGTTGGCAACGGTAATGCGAGCGTGAACAGTGTGACGGCGTGTCCGTCTGAGAAGGAAGCTACAGAGCCTCAGTGGCTTGTGCTTGGAGAAGGGGCGCTTCCAGAAGGCCTCCTTTTTTTGACGCGTCCTTCTGGGTGAGCTCAAGCTGCAGGGACTCTGCAACACTGAAGCTGTAACAAACTGCTCTCTAGCCAGGTGGTGTGATGAAGTCTAAGGGCTGCGCGTTACTTCCTGAACTAGCCAGAGCCTTCTGGGCTAAATGTGCTTGTGAAGGCGCTTTTGGCTGGACTTCGGAAATTCGGTACCGAGCAGACAGAAGGCCCGTGCTCTGCGGCCTCAACCTTCGCCTTCTGCCGTCTGGAGAGAACTGAAGCCCAGCGACGGCATTCAGCTTTGCTGCTCCTCAGCGTGTACAGCGCTGGCACGCACAACGTGTTGTGCACGGATTTGCCTCAGCCCCAGGTTAGAATCATTCTCCTTCTGTTTCACAGGGTCCAAACTGCCCGTCTAGCTCTCGCTTAGAGAAATGTGCCGGGAAAGCAGCGCTGGGGTGTTTAGGTGTCCAAGACTTTCGACAGAGCACAACCGTCTGGCCGACGAGAACGGGTAATGAAGGTCATGCTTTTGTGCCGGTACATTTTTCTGGGCGAGACGGCTACTCGCATCCTTGGTCTTTATGAGCCTGTAGTGTGCGCGGGGGTACTTGGAGCTGACAAGAACCGTGCAAAGAGCACCGCGATCTGCGGGCGCTGCGCAGCTTGTAAAGGGGGCTGCCCGGGGACGTGGTGCAAATCCAAGTTTCTCCGAGTTGCAGGGGCCAGCGCCGGGAAGCGCGTTGTTCTGGCACAGTTCTCTGTGCGAGACGTAGCCGAAGGTCTTTCTTTCCGTTTAGATGCGGAGCACAGGAGAGGCAGAGTGTGGTGCCACGTAGCGCTGAGAGGGATTGTGTGTATGGGCCAGGCGTGTTCCGGCAGAAGCAGTGCTCTGGTGCGCCCCTCTGCCGGCAGAGCTTTCTGTGCGAGAAGCAGACGACTCTTCGCCTCCGGGGCAATGAAAGCGCGACGCGTTACAAAAAGCGAAGAACGAAGCTGCCGTGCACATGGCTTATGTGCGCATCCTACGGGCTGCAGGGAAAGCGTGGCTGCCACTCGCTTGCCTGGAAAAGTCACGCTAGCAGCAGCAGAAGGAACTCCAAAGACAGCTGCTTGTGCTGCTACCTATAGCACCAGCCAGCTTCTGTGGAAACAGCTGCTCTTACCTTTAGGCTCCGAGATGCAGAGAATTAAGTATCCCGGTAGATGCAAGCAGAGGAGACAAGTACACAGTGCACTTACGTGGCTTACGCGTGCGAAGGCGAAGGTGCAGCACAGCACTGCCTTTTACTTCTCGAGCCCTTTTGCATGCTAGCAGCTGCTGGAAGCTGGCAACGGTAATGCCAGCGCGACCAGTGTGACGGCATGGCCATCTGAGAAGGAAGCTGCAGAGCCTCAGTGTGTTTGTGCTTGGAGAAGGGGGGCTTCAAGAACGCCTCCTTTTTTGACGCGTCCTTCGGGGGGAGCTCAAGCTGCAGAGACTCTGCAACACGGAAGCTGTAAGAAACTGCTTTCTAGCCAGGTTGTGGGACGAAGTCGAAGGGCTGCGCGTTTACTTCCCGAGCCAGCCAGCGTATTCTCGGCTGAGCGGGCTTGTGAAGGCGCGTTTGCCTGGGCTTTGGAAAGACGGTGCCGAGCACACAGAAGCCCCGTGCTCTGCGGCTTCAATCTTCGCCTTCTGCCGTCTGGAGAGAACTGAAGCCCAGCGGTGGCACTCAGCTTTGCTGCTCCTCAGCGTGTACAGTGCTGGCACGCAGCATGTGCTGTGCACGGATTTGCCTCAGCTCCAGGTAGAATCATTCTCCTTCTGTTTCGATAGGGTCCGAACTGCCCGTCTAGCTCTCCGCTTAGAGAAATGTGCCGGGAAAGCAGCGCTGGAGTGTTTAGGTGTCCAAGCCTTTCGACAGAGCACAACCGTCTGGCCGACGAGAACGGGTAACGAAGATCGTGCTTTTGCGCCGGTACATTTTTCTGGGCGAGACGGCTACTCGCATCCTTGGTCTTTATGAGCCTGTAACGTGCGCGGGGGGGTACTTGGAGCTGACAACGACCGTGCAAAGAGCACCGCGATCCGAGGGCGCTGTGCAGCTTGTAAAGGGGGCTGCCCGGGAATGTGGTGCAAATCCAAGTTTCTCCGAGCCGCAGGGGCCAGCGCCGGGAAGCGCGTTGTTCTGGCACAGTTCTCTGTGCGCGACGTAGCCGAGGGCCTTTCCGTTTAGATGCGGAGCACAGGAGAGGCAGAGTGTGGTGCCACGTAGCGCTGAGAGGGATTGTGTGTATGGGCCAGGCGTGTTCCGGCAGAAGCAGTGCTCTGGTGCGCCCCTCTGCCGGCAGAGCTTTCTGGGCGAGAAGCAGACGACTCTTCGCCTCCGGGGCAATGAAAGCGCGACGCGTTACAAAAAGCGAAGAACGAAGCTGCCGTGCACATGGCTTGTGTGCGCATCCTACGGGCTGCAGGGAAAGCGTGGCTGCCACTCGCTTGCCTGGAAAAGTCACGCTAGCAGCAGCAGAAGGAACTCCAAAGACAGCTGCTTGTGCTGCTACCTATAGCACCAGCCAGCTTCTGTGGAAACAGCTGCTCTTACCTTTAGGCTCCGAGATGCAGAGAATTAAGTATCCCGGTAGATGCAAGCAGAGGAGACAAGTACACAGTGCACTTACGTGGCTTACGCGTGCGAAGGCGAAGGTGCAGCACAGCACTGCCTTTTACTTCTCGAGCCCTTTTGCATGCTAGCAGCTGCTGGAAGCTGGCAACGGTAATGCCAGCGCGACCAGTGTGACGGCATGGCCATCTGAGAAGGAAGCTGCAGAGCCTCAGTGTGTTTGTGCTTGGAGAAGGGGGGCTTCAAGAACGCCTCCTTTTTTGACGCGTCCTTCGGGGGGAGCTCAAGCTGCAGAGACTCTGCAACACGGAAGCTGTAAGAAACTGCTTTCTAGCCAGGTTGTGGGACGAAGTCGAAGGGCTGCGCGTTTACTTCCCGAGCCAGCCAGCGTATTCTCGGCTGAGCGGGCTTGTGAAGGCGCGTTTGCCTGGGCTTTGGAAAGACGGTGCCGAGCACACAGAAGCCCCGTGCTCTGCGGCTTCAATCTTCGCCTTCTGCCGTCTGGAGAGAACTGAAGCCCAGCGGTGGCACTCAGCTTTGCTGCTCCTCAGCGTGTACAGTGCTGGCACGCAGCATGTGCTGTGCACGGATTTGCCTCAGCTCCAGGTAGAATCATTCTCCTTCTGTTTCGATAGGGTCCGAACTGCCCGTCTAGCTCTCCGCTTAGAGAAATGTGCCGGGAAAGCAGCGCTGGAGTGTTTAGGTGTCCAAGCCTTTCGACAGAGCACAACCGTCTGGCCGACGGGAATGGGTAATGAAGGTCATGCTTTTGTGCCGGTACATTTTTCTGGGCGAGACGACTACTCGCATCCTTGGTCTTTATGAGCCTGTAGTGTGCGCGGGGGTACTTGGAGCTGACAAGAACCGTGCAAAGAGCACCGCGATCTGCGGGCGCTGCGCAGCTTGTAAAGGGGGCTGCCCGGGGACGTGGTGCAAATCCAAGTTTCTCCGAGTTGCAGGGGCCAGCGCCGGGAAGCGCGTTGTTCTGGCACAGTTCTCTGTGCGAGACGTAGCCGAAGGTCTTTCTTTCCGTTTAGATGCAGAGCATAGGAGAGGCAGAGTGTGGTGCCACGCGGGGCTGAGAGGGGATTGGGTATGGCCCAGGCGTGTTTCGGCAGAAGCAGTGCTCTGGTGCGCTCCTCTGCCGGCAGAGCTTTCTGTGCGAGAAGCAGACGACTGTTCGCCTCTGGGGGAAGGAAAGCGCGACGCGTTACAAAAGGCGAAGGACGAAGCTGCCGTGCACGTGGCTTGTGTGCGCATCCTTACAGGCTGCAGCGGAAAGTGTGGCTGCCGCTCGCTTGCCTGGAAAAGTCACGCTAGCAGCAGAAGAAGGAACGCCAGAGACAGCGACTTGTGCTGCTGCCTAGAGCACCACCAAGCTTCCGTGGAAACAGCTGCTCTTACCTTTAGGCTCCGAGATGCAGAGAATGTCATGGTCGATGCAGCAGAGGAGACAAGTACGGGGAGCACTTCTGTGGCTTACGTGTGTGAAGGCGCAGGTTGCAGCACAGCACTGGCTTTTACTCCTCGAGCCTTTTGGCATGCTAGCAGCTGCTGGAAGTTGGCAACGGTAATGCCAGCGTGAACAGTGTGACGGCGTGTCCGTCTGAGAAGGAAGCTACAGAGCCTCAGTGGCTTGTGCTTGGAGAAGGGGCGCTTCCAGAAGGCCTCCTTTTTTTGACGCGTCCTTCTGGGTGAGCTCAAGCTGCAGGGACTCTGCAACACTGAAGCTGTAACAAACTGCTCTCTAGCCAGGTGGTGTGATGAAGTCTAAGGGCTGCGCGTTACTTCCTGAACCAGCCAGAGCCTTCTGGGCTAAATGTGCTTGTGAAGGCGCTTTTGGCTGGACTTCGGAAATTCGGTACCGAGCAGACAGAAGGCCCGTGCTCTGCGGCCTCAACCTTCGCCTTCTGCCGTCTGGAGAGAACTGAAGCCCAGCGACGGCATTCAGCTTTGCTGCTCCTCAGCGTGTACAGCGCTGGCACGCACAACGTGTTGTGCACGGATTTGCCTCAGCCCCAGGTTAGAATCATTCTCCTTCTGTTTCACAGGGTCCAAACTGCCCGTCTAGCTCTCGCTTAGAGAAATGTGCCGGGAAAGCAGCGCTGGGGTGTTTAGGTGTCCAAGACTTTCGACAGAGCACAACCGTCTGGCCGACGGGAATGGGTAATGAAGGTCATGCTTTTGTGCCGGTACATTTTTCTGGGCGAGACGGCTACTCGCATCCTTGGTCTTTATGAGCCTGTAGTGTGCGCGGGGGTACTTGGAGCTGACAAGAACCGTGCAAAGAGCACCGCGATCTGCGGGCGCTGCGCAGCTTGTAAAGGGGGCTGCCCGGGGACGTGGTGCAAATCCAAGTTTCTCCGAGTTGCAGGGGCCAGCGCCGGGAAGCGCGTTGTTCTGGCACAGTTCTCTGTGCGAGACGTAGCCGAAGGTCTTTCTTTCCGTTTAGATGCGGAGCACAGGAGAGGCAGAGTGTGGTGCCACGCGGGGCTGAGAGGGGATTGGGTATGGCCCAGGCGTGTTTCGGCAGAAGCAGTGCTCTGGTGCGCTCCTCTGCCGGCAGAGCTTTCTGTGCGAGAAGCAGACGACTGTTCGCCTCCGGGGGAAGGAAAGCGCGACGCGTTACAAAAGGCGAAGGACGAAGCTGCCGTGCACGTGGCTTGTGTGCGCATCCTTACAGGCTGCAGCTGAAAGCGTGGCTGCCGCTCGCTTGCCTGGAAAAGTCACGCTAGCAGCAGAAGAAGGAACGCCAGAGACAGCGACTTGTGCTGCTGCCTAGAGCACCACCAAGCTTCCGTGGAAACAGCTGCTCTTACCTTTAGGCTCCGAGATGCAGAGAATGTCATGGTCGATGCAGCAGAGGAGACAAGTACGGGGAGCACTTCTGTGGCTTACGTGTGTGAAGGCGCAGGTTGCAGCACAGCACTGGCTTTTACTCCTCGAGCCTTTTGGCATGCTAGCAGCTGCTGGAAGTTGGCAACGGTAATGCGAGCGTGAACAGTGTGACGGCGTGTCCGTCTGAGAAGGAAGCTACAGAGCCTCAGTGGCTTGTGCTTGGAGAAGGGGCGCTTCCAGAAGGCCTCCTTTTTTTGACGCGTCCTTCTGGGTGAGCTCAAGCTGCAGGGACTCTGCAACACTGAAGCTGTAACAAACTGCTCTCTAGCCAGGTGGTGTGATGAAGTCTAAGGGCTGCGCGTTACTTCCTGAACTAGCCAGAGCCTTCTGGGCTAAATGTGCTTGTGAAGGCGCTTTTGGCTGGACTTCGGAAATTCGGTACCGAGCAGACAGAAGGCCCGTGCTCTGCGGCCTCAACCTTCGCCTTCTGCCGTCTGGAGAGAACTGAAGCCCAGCGACGGCATTCAGCTTTGCTGCTCCTCAGCGTGTACAGCGCTGGCACGCACAACGTGTTGTGCACGGATTTGCCTCAGCCCCAGGTTAGAATCATTCTCCTTCTGTTTCACAGGGTCCAAACTGCCCGTCTAGCTCTCGCTTAGAGAAATGTGCCGGGAAAGCAGCGCTGGGGTGTTTAGGTGTCCAAGACTTTCGACAGAGCACAACCGTCTGGCCGACGAGAACGGGTAATGAAGGTCATGCTTTTGTGCCGGTACATTTTTCTGGGCGAGACGGCTACTCGCATCCTTGGTCTTTATGAGCCTGTAGTGTGCGCGGGGGTACTTGGAGCTGACAAGAACCGTGCAAAGAGCACCGCGATCTGCGGGCGCTGCGCAGCTTGTAAAGGGGGCTGCCCGGGGACGTGGTGCAAATCCAAGTTTCTCCGAGTTGCAGGGGCCAGCGCCGGGAAGCGCGTTGTTCTGGCACAGTTCTCTGTGCGAGACGTAGCCGAAGGTCTTTCTTTCCGTTTAGATGCGGAGCACAGGAGAGGCAGAGTGTGGTGCCACGTAGCGCTGAGAGGGATTGTGTGTATGGGCCAGGCGTGTTCCGGCAGAAGCAGTGCTCTGGTGCGCCCCTCTGCCGGCAGAGCTTTCTGTGCGAGAAGCAGACGACTCTTCGCCTCCGGGGCAATGAAAGCGCGACGCGTTACAAAAAGCGAAGAACGAAGCTGCCGTGCACATGGCTTATGTGCGCATCCTACGGGCTGCAGGGAAAGCGTGGCTGCCACTCGCTTGCCTGGAAAAGTCACGCTAGCAGCAGCAGAAGGAACTCCAAAGACAGCTGCTTGTGCTGCTACCTATAGCACCAGCCAGCTTCTGTGGAAACAGCTGCTCTTACCTTTAGGCTCCGAGATGCAGAGAATTAAGTATCCCGGTAGATGCAAGCAGAGGAGACAAGTACACAGTGCACTTACGTGGCTTACGCGTGCGAAGGCGAAGGTGCAGCACAGCACTGCCTTTTACTTCTCGAGCCCTTTTGCATGCTAGCAGCTGCTGGAAGCTGGCAACGGTAATGCCAGCGCGACCAGTGTGACGGCATGGCCATCTGAGAAGGAAGCTGCAGAGCCTCAGTGTGTTTGTGCTTGGAGAAGGGGGGCTTCAAGAACGCCTCCTTTTTTGACGCGTCCTTCGGGGGGAGCTCAAGCTGCAGAGACTCTGCAACACGGAAGCTGTAAGAAACTGCTTTCTAGCCAGGTTGTGGGACGAAGTCGAAGGGCTGCGCGTTTACTTCCCGAGCCAGCCAGCGTATTCTCGGCTGAGCGGGCTTGTGAAGGCGCGTTTGCCTGGGCTTTGGAAAGACGGTGCCGAGCACACAGAAGCCCCGTGCTCTGCGGCTTCAATCTTCGCCTTCTGCCGTCTGGAGAGAACTGAAGCCCAGCGGTGGCACTCAGCTTTGCTGCTCCTCAGCGTGTACAGTGCTGGCACGCAGCATGTGCTGTGCACGGATTTGCCTCAGCTCCAGGTAGAATCATTCTCCTTCTGTTTCGATAGGGTCCGAACTGCCCGTCTAGCTCTCCGCTTAGAGAAATGTGCCGGGAAAGCAGCGCTGGAGTGTTTAGGTGTCCAAGCCTTTCGACAGAGCACAACCGTCTGGCCGACGAGAACGGGTAACGAAGATCGTGCTTTTGCGCCGGTACATTTTTCTGGGCGAGACGGCTACTCGCATCCTTGGTCTTTATGAGCCTGTAACGTGCGCGGGGGGGTACTTGGAGCTGACAAGGACCGTGCAAAGAGCACCGCGATCCGAGGGCGCTGTGCAGCTTGTAAAGGGGGCTGCCCGGGAATGTGGTGCAAATCCAAGTTTCTCCGAGCCGCAGGGGCCAGCGCCGGGAAGCGCGTTGTTCTGGCACAGTTCTCTGTGCGCGACGTAGCCGAGGGCCTTTCCGTTTAGATGCGGAGCACAGGAGAGGCAGAGTGTGGTGCCACGTAGCGCTGAGAGGGATTGTGTGTATGGGCCAGGCGTGTTCCGGCAGAAGCAGTGCTCTGGTGCGCCCCTCTGCCGGCAGAGCTTTCTGTGCGAGAAGCAGACGACTCTTCGCCTCCGGGGGAAGGAAAGCGCGACGCGTTACAAAAGGCGAAGGACGAAGCTGCCGTGCACGTGGCTTGTGTGCGCATCCTTACAGGCTGCAGCGGAAAGCGTGGCTGCCGCTCACTTGCCTGGAAAAGTCACGCTAGCAGCAGAAGAAGGAACGCCAGAGACAGCGACTTGTGCTGCTGCCTAGAGCACCACCAAGCTTCCGTGGAAACAGCTGCTCTTACCTTTAGGCTCCGAGATGCAGAGAATGTCATGGTCGATGCAGCAGAGGAGACAAGTACGGGGAGCACTTCTGTGGCTTACGTGTGTGAAGGCGCAGGTTGCAGCACAGCACTGGCTTTTACTCCTCGAGCCTTTTGGCATGCTAGCAGCTGCTGGAAGTTGGCAACGGTAATGCGAGCGTGAACAGTGTGACGGCGTGTCCGTCTGAGAAGGAAGCTACAGAGCCTCAGTGGCTTGTGCTTGGAGAAGGGGCGCTTCCAGAAGGCCTCCTTTTTTTGACGCGTCCTTCTGGGTGAGCTCAAGCTGCAGGGACTCTGCAACACTGAAGCTGTAACAAACTGCTCTCTAGCCAGGTGGTGTGATGAAGTCTAAGGGCTGCGCGTTACTTCCTGAACCAGCCAGAGCCTTCTGGGCTAAATGTGCTTGTGAAGGCGCTTTTGGCTGGACTTCGGAAATTCGGTACCGAGCAGACAGAAGGCCCGTGCTCTGCGGCCTCAACCTTCGCCTTCTGCCGTCTGGAGAGAACTGAAGCCCAGCGACGGCATTCAGCTTTGCTGCTCCTCAGCGTGTACAGCGCTGGCACGCACAACGTGTTGTGCACGGATTTGCCTCAGCCCCAGGTTAGAATCATTCTCCTTCTGTTTCACAGGGTCCAAACTGCCCGTCTAGCTCTCGCTTAGAGAAATGTGCCGGGAAAGCAGCGCTGGGGTGTTTAGGTGTCCAAGACTTTCGACAGAGCACAACCGTCTGGCCGACGGGAATGGGTAATGAAGGTCATGCTTTTGTGCCGGTACATTTTTCTGGGCGAGACGACTACTCGCATCCTTGGTCTTTATGAGCCTGTAGTGTGCGCGGGGGTACTTGGAGCTGACAAGAACCGTGCAAAGAGCACCGCGATCTGCGGGCGCTGCGCAGCTTGTAAAGGGGGCTGCCCGGGGACGTGGTGCAAATCCAAGTTTCTCCGAGTTGCAGGGGCCAGCGCCGGGAAGCGCGTTGTTCTGGCACAGTTCTCTGTGCGAGACGTAGCCGAAGGTCTTTCTTTCCGTTTAGATGCAGAGCACAGGAGAGGCAGAGTGTGGTGCCACGCGGGGCTGAGAGGGGATTGGGTATGGCCCAGGCGTGTTTCGGCAGAAGCAGTGCTCTGGTGCGCTCCTCTGCCGGCAGAGCTTTCTGTGCGAGAAGCAGACGACTGTTCGCCTCTGGGGCAATGAAAGCGCGACGCGTTACAAAAGGCGAAGGACGAAGCTGCCGTGCACGTGGCTTGTGTGCGCATCCTTACAGGCTGCAGCGGAAAGCGTGGCTGCCGCTCGCTTGCCTGGAAAAGTCACGCTAGCAGCAGAAGAAGGAACGCCAGAGACAGCGACTTGTGCTGCTGCCTAGAGCACCACCAAGCTTCCGTGGAAACAGCTGCTCTTACCTTTAGGCTCCGAGATGCAGAGAATGTCATGGTCGATGCAGCAGAGGAGACAAGTACGGGGAGCACTTCTGTGGCTTACGTGTGTGAAGGCGCAGGTTGCAGCACAGCACTGGCTTTTACTCCTCGAGCCTTTTGGCATGCTAGCAGCTGCTGGAAGTTGGCAACGGTAATGCGAGCGTGAACAGTGTGACGGCGTGTCCGTCTGAGAAGGAAGCTACAGAGCCTCAGTGGCTTGTGCTTGGAGAAGGGGCGCTTCCAGAAGGCCTCCTTTTTTTGACGCGTCCTTCTGGGTGAGCTCAAGCTGCAGGGACTCTGCAACACTGAAGCTGTAACAAACTGCTTTCTAGCCAGGTGGTGTGATGAAGTCTAAGGGCTGCGCGTTACTTCCTGAACTAGCCAGAGCCTTCTGGGCTAAATGTGCTTGTGAAGGCGCTTTTGGCTGGACTTCGGAAATTCGGTACCGAGCAGACAGAAGGCCCGTGCTCTGCGGCCTCAACCTTCGCCTTCTGCCGTCTGGAGAGAACTGAAGCCCAGCGACGGCATTCAGCTTTGCTGCTCCTCAGCGTGTACAGCGCTGGCACGCACAACGTGTTGTGCACGGATTTGCCTCAGCCCCAGGTTAGAATCATTCTCCTTCTGTTTCACAGGGTCCAAACTGCCCGTCTAGCTCTCGCTTAGAGAAATGTGCCGGGAAAGCAGCGCTGGGGTGTTTAGGTGTCCAAGACTTTCGACAGAGCACAACCGTCTGGCCGACGAGAACGGGTAATGAAGATCGAGCTTTTGCGCCGGTACATTTTTCTGGGCGAGACGGCTACTCGCATCCTTGGTCTTTATGAGCCTGTAACGTGCGCGGGGGGGTACTTGGAGCTGACAAGGACCGTGCAAAGAGCACCGCGATCCGAGGGCGCTGTGCAGCTTGTAAAGGGGGCTGCCCGGGAATGTGGTGCAAATCCAAGTTTCTCCGAGTTGCAGGGGCCAGCGCCGGGAAGCGCGTTGTTCTGGCACAGTTCTCTGTGCGCGACGTAGCCGAGGGCCTTTCCGTTTAGATGCGGAGCACAGGAGAGGCAGAGTGTGGTGCCACGTAGCGCTGAGAGGGATTGTGTGTATGGGCCAGGCGTGTTCCGGCAGAAGCAGTGCTCTGGTGCGCCCCTCTGCCGGCAGAGCTTTCTGTGCGAGAAGCAGACGACTCTTCGCCTCCGGGGCAATGAAAGCGCGACGCGTTACAAAAAGCGAAGAACGAAGCTGCCGTGCACATGGCTTGTGTGCGCATCCTACGGGCTGCAGGGAAAGCGTGGCTGCCACTCGCTTGCCTGGAAAAGTCACGCTAGCAGCAGCAGAAGGAACTCCAAAGACAGCTGCTTGTGCTGCTACCTATAGCACCAGCCAGCTTCTGTGGAAACAGCTGCTCTTACCTTTAGGCTCCGAGATGCAGAGAATTAAGTATCCCGGTAGATGCAAGCAGAGGAGACAAGTACACAGTGCACTTACGTGGCTTACGCGTGCGAAGGCGAAGGTGCAGCACAGCACTGCCTTTTACTTCTCGAGCCCTTTTGCATGCTAGCAGCTGCTGGAAGCTGGCAACGGTAATGCCAGCGCGACCAGTGTGACGGCATGGCCATCTGAGAAGGAAGCTGCAGAGCCTCAGTGTGTTTGTGCTTGGAGAAGGGGGGCTTCAAGAACGCCTCCTTTTTTGACGCGTCCTTCGGGGGGAGCTCAAGCTGCAGGGACTCTGCAACACGGAAGCTGTAAGAAACTGCTTTCTAGCCAGGTTGTGGGACGAAGTCGAAGGGCTGCGCGTTTACTTCCCGAGCCAGCCAGCGTATTCTCGGCTGAGCGGGCTTGTGAAGGCGCGTTTGCCTGGGCTTTGGAAAGACGGTGCCGAGCACACAGAAGCCCCGTGCTCCGCGGCTTCAATCTTCGCCTTCTGCCGTCTGGAGAGAACTGAAGCCCAGCGGTGGCACTCAGCTTTGCTGCTCCTCAGCGTGTACAGTGCTGGCACGCAGCATGTGCTGTGCACGGATTTGCCTCAGCTCCAGGTAGAATCATTCTCCTTCTGTTTCGATAGGGTCCGAACTGCCCGTCTAGCTCTCCGCTTAGAGAAATGTGCCGGGAAAGCAGCGCTGGAGTGTTTAGGTGTCCAAGCCTTTCGACAGAGCACAACCGTCTGGCCGACGAGAACGGGTAACGAAGATCGTGCTTTTGCGCCGGTACATTTTTCTGGGCGAGACGGCTACTCGCATCCTTGGTCTTTATGAGCCTGTAACGTGCGCGGGGGGGTACTTGGAGCTGACAAGGACCGTGCAAAGAGCACCGCGATCCGAGGGCGCTGTGCAGCTTGTAAAGGGGGCTGCCCGGGAATGTGGTGCAAATCCAAGTTTCTCCGAGCCGCAGGGGCCAGCGCCGGGAAGCGCGTTGTTCTGGCACAGTTCTCTGTGCGCGACGTAGCCGAGGGCCTTTCCGTTTAGATGCGGAGCACAGGAGAGGCAGAGTGTGGTGCCACGTAGCGCTGAGAGGGATTGTGTGTATGGGCCAGGCGTGTTCCGGCAGAAGCAGTGCTCTGGTGCGCCCCTCTGCCGGCAGAGCTTTCTGTGCGAGAAGCAGACGACTCTTCGCCTCCGGGGGAAGGAAAGCGCGACGCGTTACAAAAGGCGAAGGACGAAGCTGCCGTGCACGTGGCTTGTGTGCGCATCCTTACAGGCTGCAGCGGAAAGCGTGGCTGCCGCTCGCTTGCCTGGAAAAGTCACGCTAGCAGCAGAAGAAGGAACGCCAGAGACAGCGACTTGTGCTGCTGCCTAGAGCACCACCAAGCTTCCGTGGAAACAGCTGCTCTTACCTTTAGGCTCCGAGATGCAGAGAATGTCATGGTCGATGCAGCAGAGGAGACAAGTACGGGGAGCACTTCTGTGGCTTACGTGTGTGAAGGCGCAGGTTGCAGCACAGCACTGGCTTTTACTCCTCGAGCCTTTTGGCATGCTAGCAGCTGCTGGAAGTTGGCAACGGTAATGCGAGCGTGAACAGTGTGACGGCGTGTCCGTCTGAGAAGGAAGCTACAGAGCCTCAGTGGCTTGTGCTTGGAGAAGGGGCGCTTCCAGAAGGCCTCCTTTTTTTGACGCGTCCTTCTGGGTGAGCTCAAGCTGCAGGGACTCTGCAACACTGAAGCTGTAACAAACTGCTCTCTAGCCAGGTGGTGTGATGAAGTCTAAGGGCTGCGCGTTACTTCCTGAACCAGCCAGAGCCTTCTGGGCTAAATGTGCTTGTGAAGGCGCTTTTGGCTGGACTTCGGAAATTCGGTACCGAGCAGACAGAAGGCCCGTGCTCTGCGGCCTCAACCTTCGCCTTCTGCCGTCTGGAGAGAACTGAAGCCCAGCGACGGCATTCAGCTTTGCTGCTCCTCAGCGTGTACAGCGCTGGCACGCACAACGTGTTGTGCACGGATTTGCCTCAGCCCCAGGTTAGAATCATTCTCCTTCTGTTTCACAGGGTCCAAACTGCCCGTCTAGCTCTCGCTTAGAGAAATGTGCCGGGAAAGCAGCGCTGGGGTGTTTAGGTGTCCAAGACTTTCGACAGAGCACAACCGTCTGGCCGACGGGAATGGGTAATGAAGGTCATGCTTTTGTGCCGGTACATTTTTCTGGGCGAGACGACTACTCGCATCCTTGGTCTTTATGAGCCTGTAGTGTGCGCGGGGGTACTTGGAGCTGACAAGAACCGTGCAAAGAGCACCGCGATCTGCGGGCGCTGCGCAGCTTGTAAAGGGGACTGCCCGGGGACGTGGTGCAAATCCAAGTTTCTCCGAGTTGCAGGGGCCAGCGCCGGGAAGCGCGTTGTTCTGGCACAGTTCTCTGTGCGAGACGTAGCCGAAGGTCTTTCTTTCCGTTTAGATGCAGAGCACAGGAGAGGCAGAGTGTGGTGCCACGCGGGGCTGAGAGGGGATTGGGTATGGCCCAGGCGTGTTTCGGCAGAAGCAGTGCTCTGGTGCGCTCCTCTGCCGGCAGAGCTTTCTGTGCGAGAAGCAGACGACTGTTCGCCTCTGGGGGAAGGAAAGCGCGACGCGTTACAAAAGGCGAAGGACGAAGCTGCCGTGCACGTGGCTTGTGTGCGCATCCTTACAGGCTGCAGCGGAAAGCGTGGCTGCCGCTCGCTTGCCTGGAAAAGTCACGCTAGCAGCAGAAGAAGGAACGCCAGAGACAGCGACTTGTGCTGCTGCCTAGAGCACCACCAAGCTTCCGTGGAAACAGCTGCTCTTACCTTTAGGCTCCGAGATGCAGAGAATGTCATGGTCGATGCAGCAGAGGAGACAAGTACGGGGAGCACTTCTGTGGCTTACGTGTGTGAAGGCGCAGGTTGCAGCACAGCACTGGCTTTTACTCCTCGAGCCTTTTGGCATGCTAGCAGCTGCTGGAAGTTGGCAACGGTAATGCGAGCGTGAACAGTGTGACGGCGTGTCCGTCTGAGAAGGAAGCTACAGAGCCTCAGTGGCTTGTGCTTGGAGAAGGGGCGCTTCCAGAAGGCCTCCTTTTTTTGACGCGTCCTTCTGGGTGAGCTCAAGCTGCAGGGACTCTGCAACACTGAAGCTGTAACAAACTGCTCTCTAGCCAGGTGGTGTGATGAAGTCTAAGGGCTGCGCGTTACTTCCTGAACCAGCCAGAGCCTTCTGGGCTAAATGTGCTTGTGAAGGCGCTTTTGGCTGGACTTCGGAAATTCGGTACCGAGCAGACAGAAGGCCCGTGCTCTGCGGCCTCAACCTTCGCCTTCTGCCGTCTGGAGAGAACTGAAGCCCAGCGACGGCATTCAGCTTTGCTGCTCCTCAGCGTGTACAGCGCTGGCACGCACAACGTGTTGTGCACGGATTTGCCTCAGCCCCAGGTTAGAATCATTCTCCTTCTGTTTCACAGGGTCCAAACTGCCCGTCTAGCTCTCGCTTAGAGAAATGTGCCGGGAAAGCAGCGCTGGGGTGTTTAGGTGTCCAAGACTTTCGACAGAGCACAACCGTCTGGCCGACGGGAATGGGTAATGAAGGTCATGCTTTTGTGCCGGTACATTTTTCTGGGCGAGACGACTACTCGCATCCTTGGTCTTTATGAGCCTGTAGTGTGCGCGGGGGTACTTGGAGCTGACAAGAACCGTGCAAAGAGCACCGCGATCTGCGGGCGCTGCGCAGCTTGTAAAGGGGACTGCCCGGGGACGTGGTGCAAATCCAAGTTTCTCCGAGTTGCAGGGGCCAGCGCCGGGAAGCGCGTTGTTCTGGCACAGTTCTCTGTGCGAGACGTAGCCGAAGGTCTTTCTTTCCGTTTAGATGCAGAGCACAGGAGAGGCAGAGTGTGGTGCCACGCGGGGCTGAGAGGGGATTGGGTATGGCCCAGGCGTGTTTCGGCAGAAGCAGTGCTCTGGTGCGCTCCTCTGCCGGCAGAGCTTTCTGTGCGAGAAGCAGACGACTGTTCGCCTCTGGGGGAAGGAAAGCGCGACGCGTTACAAAAGGCGAAGAACGAAGCTGCCGTGCACGTGGCTTGTGTGCGCATCCTTACAGGCTGCAGCGGAAAGCGTGGCTGCCGCTCGCTTGCCTGGAAAAGTCACGCTAGCAGCAGAAGAAGGAACGCCAGAGACAGCGACTTGTGCTGCTGCCTAGAGCACCACCAAGCTTCCGTGGAAACAGCTGCTCTTACCTTTAGGCTCCGAGATGCAGAGAATGTCATGGTCGATGCAGCAGAGGAGACAAGTACGGGGAGCACTTCTGTGGCTTACGTGTGTGAAGGCGCAGGTTGCAGCACAGCACTGGCTTTTACTCCTCGAGCCTTTTGGCATGCTAGCAGCTGCTGGAAGTTGGCAACGGTAATGCGAGCGTGAACAGTGTGACGGCGTGTCCGTCTGAGAAGGAAGCTACAGAGCCTCAGTGGCTTGTGCTTGGAGAAGGGGCGCTTCCAGAAGGCCTCCTTTTTTTGACGCGTCCTTCTGGGTGAGCTCAAGCTGCAGGGACTCTGCAACACTGAAGCTGTAACAAACTGCTTTCTAGCCAGGTGGTGTGATGAAGTCTAAGGGCTGCGCGTTACTTCCTGAACTAGCCAGAGCCTTCTGGGCTAAATGTGCTTGTGAAGGCGCTTTTGGCTGGACTTCGGAAATTCGGTACCGAGCAGACAGAAGGCCCGTGCTCTGCGGCCTCAACCTTCGCCTTCTGCCGTCTGGAGAGAACTGAAGCCCAGCGACGGCATTCAGCTTTGCTGCTCCTCAGCGTGTACAGCGCTGGCACGCACAACGTGTTGTGCACGGATTTGCCTCAGCCCCAGGTTAGAATCATTCTCCTTCTGTTTCACAGGGTCCAAACTGCCCGTCTAGCTCTCGCTTAGAGAAATGTGCCGGGAAAGCAGCGCTGGGGTGTTTAGGTGTCCAAGACTTTCGACAGAGCACAACCGTCTGGCCGACGAGAACGGGTAATGAAGATCGAGCTTTTGCGCCGGTACATTTTTCTGGGCGAGACGGCTACTCGCATCCTTGGTCTTTATGAGCCTGTAACGTGCGCGGGGGGGTACTTGGAGCTGACAAGGACCGTGCAAAGAGCACCGCGATCCGAGGGCGCTGTGCAGCTTGTAAAGGGGGCTGCCCGGGAATGTGGTGCAAATCCAAGTTTCTCCGAGCCGCAGGGGCCAGCGCCGGGAAGCGCGTTGTTCTGGCACAGTTCTCTGTGCGCGACGTAGCCGAGGGCCTTTCCGTTTAGATGCGGAGCACAGGAGAGGCAGAGTGTGGTGCCACGTAGCGCTGAGAGGGATTGTGTGTATGGGCCAGGCGTGTTCCGGCAGAAGCAGTGCTCTGGTGCGCCCCTCTGCCGGCAGAGCTTTCTGTGCGAGAAGCAGACGACTCTTCGCCTCCGGGGCAATGAAAGCGCGACGCGTTACAAAAAGCGAAGAACGAAGCTGCCGTGCACATGGCTTGTGTGCGCATCCTACGGGCTGCAGGGAAAGCGTGGCTGCCACTCGCTTGCCTGGAAAAGTCACGCTAGCAGCAGCAGAAGGAACTCCAAAGACAGCTGCTTGTGCTGCTACCTATAGCACCAGCCAGCTTCTGTGGAAACAGCTGCTCTTACCTTTAGGCTCCGAGATGCAGAGAATTAAGTATCCCGGTAGATGCAAGCAGAGGAGACAAGTACACAGTGCACTTACGTGGCTTACGCGTGCGAAGGCGAAGGTGCAGCACAGCACTGCCTTTTACTTCTCGAGCCCTTTTGCATGCTAGCAGCTGCTGGAAGCTGGCAACGGTAATGCCAGCGCGACCAGTGTGACGGCATGGCCATCTGAGAAGGAAGCTGCAGAGCCTCAGTGTGTTTGTGCTTGGAGAAGGGGGGCTTCAAGAACGCCTCCTTTTTTGACGCGTCCTTCGGGGGGAGCTCAAGCTGCAGAGACTCTGCAACACGGAAGCTGTAAGAAACTGCTTTCTAGCCAGGTTGAGGGACGAAGTCGAAGGGCTGCGCGTTTACTTCCCGAGCCAGCCAGCGTATTCTCGGCTGAGCGGGCTTGTGAAGGCGCGTTTGCCTGGGCTTTGGAAAGACGGTGCCGAGCACACAGAAGCCCCGTGCTCTGCGGCTTCAATCTTCGCCTTCTGCCGTCTGGAGAGAACTGAAGCCCAGCGGTGGCACTCAGCTTTGCTGCTCCTCAGCGTGTACAGTGCTGGCACGCAGCATGTGCTGTGCACGGATTTGCCTCAGCTCCAGGTAGAATCATTCTCCTTCTGTTTCGATAGGGTCCGAACTGCCCGTCTAGCTCTCCGCTTAGAGAAATGTGCCGGGAAAGCAGCGCGGGAGTGTTTAGGTGTCCAAGCCTTTCGACAGAGCACAACCGTCTGGCCGACGAGAACGGGTAACGAAGATCGTGCTTTTGCGCCGGTACATTTTTCTGGGCGAGACGGCTACTCGCATCCTTGGTCTTTATGAGCCTGTAGTGTGCGCGGGGGTACTTGGAGCTGACAAGAACCGTGCAAAGAGCACCGCGATCTGCGGGCGCTGCGCAGCTTGTAAAGGGGGCTGCCCGGGGACGTGGTGCAAATCCAAGTTTCTCCGAGTTGCAGGGGCCAGCGCCGGGAAGCGCGTTGTTCTGGCACAGTTCTCTGTGCGAGACGTAGCCGAAGGTCTTTCTTTCCGTTTAGATGCGGAGCACAGGAGAGGCAGAGTGTGGTGCCACGCGGGGCTGAGAGGGGATTGGGTATGGCCCAGGCGTGTTTCGGGAGAAGCAGTGCTCTGGTGCGCTCCTCTGCCGGCAGAGCTTTCTGTGCGAGAAGCAGACGACTGTTCGCCTCCGGGGGAAGGAAAGCGCGACGCGTTACAAAAGGCGAAGGACGAAGCTGCCGTGCACGTGGCTTGTGTGCGCATCCTTACAGGCTGCAGCTGAAAGCGTGGCTGCCGCTCGCTTGCCTGGAAAAGTCACGCTAGCAGCAGAAGAAGGAACGCCAGAGACAGCGACTTGTGCTGCTGCCTAGAGCACCACCAAGCTTCCGTGGAAACAGCTGCTCTTACCTTTAGGCTCCGAGATGCAGAGAATGTCATGGTCGATGCAGCAGAGGAGACAAGTACGGGGAGCACTTCTGTGGCTTACGTGTGTGAAGGCGCAGGTTGCAGCACAGCACTGGCTTTTACTCCTCGAGCCTTTTGGCATGCTAGCAGCTGCTGGAAGTTGGCAACGGTAATGCCAGCGTGAACAGTGTGACGGCGTGTCCGTCTGAGAAGGAAGCTACAGAGCCTCAGTGGCTTGTGCTTGGAGAAGGGGCGCTTCCAGAAGGCCTCCTTTTTTTGACGCGTCCTTCTGGGTGAGCTCAAGCTGCAGGGACTCTGCAACACTGAAGCTGTAACAAACTGCTTTCTAGCCAGGTGGTGTTATGAAGTCTAAGGGCTGCGCGTTACTTCCTGAACTAGCCAGAGCCTTCTGGGCTAAATGTGCTTGTGAAGGCGCTTTTGGCTGGACTTCGGAAATTCGGTACCGAGCAGACAGAAGGCCCGTGCTCTGCGGCCTCAACCTTCGCCTTCTGCCGTCTGGAGAGAACTGAAGCCCAGCGACGGCATTCAGCTTTGCTGCTCCTCAGCGTGTACAGCGCTGGCACGCACAACGTGTTGTGCACGGATTTGCCTCAGCCCCAGGTTAGAATCATTCTCCTTCTGTTTCACAGGGTCCAAACTGCCCGTCTAGCTCTCGCTTAGAGAAATGTGCCGGGAAAGCAGCGCTGGGGTGTTTAGGTGTCCAAGACTTTCGACAGAGCACAACCGTCTGGCCGACGGGAATGGGTAATGAAGGTCATGCTTTTGTGCCGGTACATTTTTCTGGGCGAGACGACTACTCGCATCCTTGGTCTTTATGAGCCTGTAGTGTGCGCGGGGGTACTTGGAGCTGACAAGAACCGTGCAAAGAGCACCGCGATCTGCGGGCGCTGCGCAGCTTGTAAAGGGGGCTGCCCGGGGACGTGGTGCAAATCCAAGTTTCTCCGAGTTGCAGGGGCCAGCGCCGGGAAGCGCGTTGTTCTGGCACAGTTCTCTGTGCGAGACGTAGCCGAAGGTCTTTCTTTCCGTTTAGATGCAGAGCACAGGAGAGGCAGAGTGTGGTGCCACGCGGGGCTGAGAGGGGATTGGGTATGGCCCAGGCGTGTTTCGGCAGAAGCAGTGCTCTGGTGCGCTCCTCTGCCGGCAGAGCTTTCTGTGCGAGAAGCAGACGACTGTTCGCCTCTGGGGGAAGGAAAGCGCGACGCGTTACAAAAGGCGAAGGACGAAGCTGCCGTGCACGTGGCTTGTGTGCGCATCCTTACAGGCTGCAGCGGAAAGCGTGGCTGCCGCTCGCTTGCCTGGAAAAGTCACGCTAGCAGCAGAAGAAGGAACGCCAGAGACAGCGACTTGTGCTGCTGCCTAGAGCACCACCAAGCTTCCGTGGAAACAGCTGCTCTTACCTTTAGGCTCCGAGATGCAGAGAATGTCATGGTCGATGCAGCAGAGGAGACAAGTACGGGGAGCACTTCTGTGGCTTACGTGTGTGAAGGCGCAGGTTGCAGCACAGCACTGGCTTTTACTCCTCGAGCCTTTTGGCATGCTAGCAGCTGCTGGAAGTTGGCAACGGTAATGCGAGCGTGAACAGTGTGACGGCGTGTCCGTCTGAGAAGGAAGCTACAGAGCCTCAGTGGCTTGTGCTTGGAGAAGGGGCGCTTCCAGAAGGCCTCCTTTTTTTGACGCGTCCTTCTGGGTGAGCTCAAGCTGCAGGGACTCTGCAACACTGAAGCTGTAACAAACTGCTTTCTAGCCAGGTGGTGTGATGAAGTCTAAGGGCTGCGCGTTACTTCCTGAACTAGCCAGAGCCTTCTGGGCTAAATGTGCTTGTGAAGGCGCTTTTGGCTGGACTTCGGAAATTCGGTACCGAGCAGACAGAAGGCCCGTGCTCTGCGGCCTCAACCTTCGCCTTCTGCCGTCTGGAGAGAACTGAAGCCCAGCGACGGCATTCAGCTTTGCTGCTCCTCAGCGTGTACAGCGCTGGCACGCACAACGTGTTGTGCACGGATTTGCCTCAGCCCCAGGTTAGAATCATTCTCCTTCTGTTTCACAGGGTCCAAACTGCCCGTCTAGCTCTCGCTTAGAGAAATGTGCCGGGAAAGCAGCGCTGGGGTGTTTAGGTGTCCAAGACTTTCGACAGAGCACAACCGTCTGGCCGACGAGAACGGGTAATGAAGATCGAGCTTTTGCGCCGGTACATTTTTCTGGGCGAGACGGCTACTCGCATCCTTGGTCTTTATGAGCCTGTAACGTGCGCGGGGGGGTACTTGGAGCTGACAAGGACCGTGCAAAGAGCACCGCGATCCGAGGGCGCTGTGCAGCTTGTAAAGGGGGCTGCCCGGGAATGTGGTGCAAATCCAAGTTTCTCCGAGCCGCAGGGGCCAGCGCCGGGAAGCGCGTTGTTCTGGCACAGTTCTCTGTGCGCGACGTAGCCGAGGGCCTTTCCGTTTAGATGCGGAGCACAGGAGAGGCAGAGTGTGGTGCCACGTAGCGCTGAGAGGGATTGTGTGTATGGGCCAGGCGTGTTCCGGCAGAAGCAGTGCTCTGGTGCGCCCCTCTGCCGGCAGAGCTTTCTGGGCGAGAAGCAGACGACTCTTCGCCTCCGGGGCAATGAAAGCGCGACGCGTTACAAAAAGCGAAGAACGAAGCTGCCGTGCACATGGCTTGTGTGCGCATCCTACGGGCTGCAGGGAAAGCGTGGCTGCCACTCGCTTGCCTGGAAAAGTCACGCTAGCAGCAGCAGAAGGAACTCCAAAGACAGCTGCTTGTGCTGCTACCTATAGCACCAGCCAGCTTCTGTGGAAACAGCTGCTCTTACCTTTAGGCTCCGAGATGCAGAGAATTAAGTATCCCGGTAGATGCAAGCAGAGGAGACAAGTACACAGTGCACTTACGTGGCTTACGCGTGCGAAGGCGAAGGTGCAGCACAGCACTGCCTTTTACTTCTCGAGCCCTTTTGCATGCTAGCAGCTGCTGGAAGCTGGCAACGGTAATGCCAGCGCGACCAGTGTGACGGCATGGCCATCTGAGAAGGAAGCTGCAGAGCCTCAGTGTGTTTGTGCTTGGAGAAGGGGGGCTTCAAGAACGCCTCCTTTTTTGACGCGTCCTTCGGGGGGAGCTCAAGCTGCAGAGACTCTGCAACACGGAAGCTGTAAGAAACTGCTTTCTAGCCAGGTTGTGGGACGAAGTCGAAGGGCTGCGCGTTTACTTCCCGAGCCAGCCAGCGTATTCTCGGCTGAGCGGGCTTGTGAAGGCGCGTTTGCCTGGGCTTTGGAAAGACGGTGCCGAGCACACAGAAGCCCCGTGCTCTGCGGCTTCAATCTTCGCCTTCTGCCGTCTGGAGAGAACTGAAGCCCAGCGGTGGCACTCAGCTTTGCTGCTCCTCAGCGTGTACAGTGCTGGCACGCAGCATGTGCTGTGCACGGATTTGCCTCAGCTCCAGGTAGAATCATTCTCCTTCTGTTTCGATAGGGTCCGAACTGCCCGTCTAGCTCTCCGCTTAGAGAAATGTGCCGGGAAAGCAGCGCTGGAGTGTTTAGGTGTCCAAGCCTTTCGACAGAGCACAACCGTCTGGCCGACGAGAACGGGTAACGAAGATCGTGCTTTTGCGCCGGTACATTTTTCTGGGCGAGACGGCTACTCGCATCCTTGGTCTTTATGAGCCTGTAACGTGCGCGGGGGGGTACTTGGAGCTGACAAGGACCTTGCAAAGAGCACCGCGATCCGAGGGCGCTGTGCAGCTTGTAAAGGGGGCTGCCCGGGAATGTGGTGCAAATCCAAGTTTCTCCGAGCCGCAGGGGCCAGCGCCGGGAAGCGCGTTGTTCTGGCACAGTTCTCTGTGCGCGACGTAGCCGAGGGCCTTTCCGTTTAGATGCGGAGCACAGGAGAGGCAGAGTGTGGTGCCACGTAGCGCTGAGAGGGATTGTGTGTATGGGCCAGGCGTGTTCCGGCAGAAGCAGTGCTCTGGTGCGCCCCTCTGCCGGCAGAGCTTTCTGTGCGAGAAGCAGACGACTCTTCGCCTCCGGGGGAAGGAAAGCGCGACGCGTTACAAAAGGCGAAGGACGAAGCTGCCGTGCACGTGGCTTGTGTGCGCATCCTTACAGGCTGCAGCGGAAAGCGTGGCTGCCGCTCACTTGCCTGGAAAAGTCACGCTAGCAGCAGAAGAAGGAACGCCAGAGACAGCGACTTGTGCTGCTGCCTAGAGCACCACCAAGCTTCCGTGGAAACAGCTGCTCTTACCTTTAGGCTCCGAGATGCAGAGAATGTCATGGTCGATGCAGCAGAGGAGACAAGTACGGGGAGCACTTCTGTGGCTTACGTGTGTGAAGGCGCAGGTTGCAGCACAGCACTGGCTTTTACTCCTCGAGCCTTTTGGCATGCTAGCAGCTGCTGGAAGTTGGCAACGGTAATGCGAGCGTGAACAGTGTGACGGCGTGTCCGTCTGAGAAGGAAGCTACAGAGCCTCAGTGGCTTGTGCTTGGAGAAGGGGCGCTTCCAGAAGGCCTCCTTTTTTTGACGCGTCCTTCTGGGTGAGCTCAAGCTGCAGGGACTCTGCAACACTGAAGCTGTAAGAAACTGCTTTCTAGCCAGGTGGTGTGATGAAGTCTAAGGGCTGCGCGTTACTTCCTGAACCAGCCAGAGCCTTCTGGGCTAAATGTGCTTGTGAAGGCGCTTTTGGCTGGACTTCGGAAATTCGGTACCGAGCAGACAGAAGGCCCGTGCTCTGCGGCCTCAACCTTCGCCTTCTGCCGTCTGGAGAGAACTGAAGCCCAGCGACGGCATTCAGCTTTGCTGCTCCTCAGCGTGTACAGCGCTGGCACGCACAACGTGTTGTGCACGGATTTGCCTCAGCCCCAGGTTAGAATCATTCTCCTTCTGTTTCACAGGGTCCAAACTGCCCGTCTAGCTCTCGCTTAGAGAAATGTGCCGGGAAAGCAGCGCTGGGGTGTTTAGGTGTCCAAGACTTTCGACAGAGCACAACCGTCTGGCCGACGGGAATGGGTAATGAAGGTCATGCTTTTGTGCCGGTACATTTTTCTGGGCGAGACGACTACTCGCATCCTTGGTCTTTATGAGCCTGTAGTGTGCGCGGGGGTACTTGGAGCTGACAAGAACCGTGCAAAGAGCACCGCGATCTGCGGGCGCTGCGCAGCTTGTAAAGGGGGCTGCCCGGGGACGTGGTGCAAATCCAAGTTTCTCCGAGTTGCAGGGGCCAGCGCCGGGAAGCGCGTTGTTCTGGCACAGTTCTCTGTGCGAGACGTAGCCGAAGGTCTTTCTTTCCGTTTAGATGCGGAGCACAGGAGAGGCAGAGTGTGGTGCCACGCGGGGCTGAGAGGGGATTGGGTATGGCCCAGGCGTGTTTCGGCAGAAGCAGTGCTCTGGTGCGCTCCTCTGCCGGCAGAGCTTTCTGTGCGAGAAGCAGACGACTGTTCGCCTCCGGGGGAAGGAAAGCGCAACGCGTTACAAAAGGCGAAGGACGAAGCTGCCGTGCACGTGGCTTGTGTGCGCATCCTTACAGGCTGCAGCTGAAAGCGTGGCTGCCGCTCGCTTGCCTGGAAAAGTCACGCTAGCAGCAGAAGAAGGAACGCCAGAGACAGCGACTTGTGCTGCTGCCTAGAGCACCACCAAGCTTCCGTGGAAACAGCTGCTCTTACCTTTAGGCTCCGAGATGCAGAGAATGTCATGGTCGATGCAGCAGAGGAGACAAGTACGGGGAGCACTTCTGTGGCTTACGTGTGTGAAGGCGCAGGTTGCAGCACAGCACTGGCTTTTACTCCTCGAGCCTTTTGGCATGCTAGCAGCTGCTGGAAGTTGGCAACGGTAATGCGAGCGTGAACAGTGTGACGGCGTGTCCGTCTGAGAAGGAAGCTACAGAGCCTCAGTGGCTTGTGCTTGGAGAAGGGGCGCTTCCAGAAGGCCTCCTTTTTTTGACGCGTCCTTCTGGGTGAGCTCAAGCTGCAGGGACTCTGCAACACTGAAGCTGTAACAAACTGCTTTCTAGCCAGGTGGTGTTATGAAGTCTAAGGGCTGCGCGTTACTTCCTGAACTAGCCAGAGCCTTCTGGGCTAAATGTGCTTGTGAAGGCGCTTTTGGCTGGACTTCGGAAATTCGGTACCGAGCAGACAGAAGGCCCGTGCTCTGCGGCCTCAACCTTCGCCTTCTGCCGTCTGGAGAGAACTGAAGCCCAGCGACGGCATTCAGCTTTGCTGCTCCTCAGCGTGTACAGCGCTGGCACGCACAACGTGTTGTGCACGGATTTGCCTCAGCCCCAGGTTAGAATCATTCTCCTTCTGTTTCACAGGGTCCAAACTGCCCGTCTAGCTCTCGCTTAGAGAAATGTGCCGGGAAAGCAGCGCTGGGGTGTTTAGGTGTCCAAGACTTTCGACAGAGCACAACCGTCTGGCCGACGGGAATGGGTAATGAAGGTCATGCTTTTGTGCCGGTACATTTTTCTGGGCGAGACGGCTACTCGCATCCTTGGTCTTTATGAGCCTGTAGTGTGCGCGGGGGTACTTGGAGCTGACAAGAACCGTGCAAAGAGCACCGCGATCTGCGGGCGCTGCGCAGCTTGTAAAGGGGGCTGCCCGGGGACGTGGTGCAAATCCAAGTTTCTCCGAGTTGCAGGGGCCAGCGCCGGGAAGCGCGTTGTTCTGGCACAGTTCTCTGTGCGAGACGTAGCCGAAGGTCTTTCTTTCCGTTTAGATGCGGAGCACAGGAGAGGCAGAGTGTGGTGCCACGCGGGGCTGAGAGGGGATTGGGTATGGCCCAGGCGTGTTTCGGCAGAAGCAGTGCTCTGGTGCGCTCCTCTGCCGGCAGAGCTTTCTGTGCGAGAAGCAGACGACTGTTCGCCTCTGGGGGAAGGAAAGCGCGACGCGTTACAAAAGGCGAAGGACGAAGCTGCCGTGCACGTGGCTTGTGTGCGCATCCTTACAGGCTGCAGCGGAAAGCGTGGCTGCCGCTCGCTTGCCTGGAAAAGTCACGCTAGCAGCAGAAGAAGGAACGCCAGAGACAGCGACTTGTGCTGCTGCCTAGAGCACCAGCCAGCTTCTGTGGAAACAGCTGCTCTTACCTTTAGGCTCCGAGATGCAGAGAATTAAGTATCCCGGTAGATGCAAGCAGAGGAGACAAGTACACAGTGCACTTACGTGGCTTACGCGTGCGAAGGCGAAGGTGCAGCACAGCACTGCCTTTTACTTCTCGAGCCCTTTTGCATGCTAGCAGCTGCTGGAAGCTGGCAACGGTAATGCCAGCGCGACCAGTGTGACGGCATGGCCATCTGAGAAGGAAGCTGCAGAGCCTCAGTGTGTTTGTGCTTGGAGAAGGGGGGCTTCAAGAACGCCTCCTTTTTTGACGCGTCCTTCGGGGGGAGCTCAAGCTGCAGAGACTCTGCAACACGGAAGCTGTAAGAAACTGCTTTCTAGCCAGGTTGTGGGACGAAGTCGAAGGGCTGCGCGTTTACTTCCCGAGCCAGCCAGCGTATTCTCGGCTGAGCGGGCTTGTGAAGGCGCGTTTGCCTGGGCTTTGGAAAGACGGTGCCGAGCACACAGAAGCCCCGTGCTCTGCGGCTTCAATCTTCGCCTTCTGCCGTCTGGAGAGAACTGAAGCCCAGCGGTGGCACTCAGCTTTGCTGCTCCTCAGCGTGTACAGTGCTGGCACGCAGCATGTGCTGTGCACGGATTTGCCTCAGCTCCAGGTAGAATCATTCTCCTTCTGTTTCGATAGGGTCCGAACTGCCCGTCTAGCTCTCCGCTTAGAGAAATGTGCCGGGAAAGCAGCGCTGGAGTGTTTAGGTGTCCAAGCCTTTCGACAGAGCACAACCGTCTGGCCGACGAGAACGGGTAACGAAGATCGTGCTTTTGCGCCGGTACATTTTTCTGGGCGAGACGGCTACTCGCATCCTTGGTCTTTATGAGCCTGTAACGTGCGCGGGGGGGTACTTGGAGCTGACAAGGACCGTGCAAAGAGCACCGCGATCCGAGGGCGCTGTGCAGCTTGTAAAGGGGGCTGCCCGGGAATGTGGTGCAAATCCAAGTTTCTCCGAGCCGCAGGGGCCAGCGCCGGGAAGCGCGTTGTTCTGGCACAGTTCTCTGTGTGCGACGTAGCCGAGGGCCTTTCCGTTTAGATGCGGAGCACAGGAGAGGCAGAGTGTGGTGCCACGTAGCGCTGAGAGGGATTGTGTGTATGGGCCAGGCGTGTTCCGGCAGAAGCAGTGCTCTGGTGCGCCCCTCTGCCGGCAGAGCTTTCTGTGCGAGAAGCAGACGACTCTTCGCCTCCGGGGGAAGGAAAGCGCGACGCGTTACAAAAGGCGAAGGACGAAGCTGCCGTGCACGTGGCTTGTGTGCGCATCCTTACAGGCTGCAGCGGAAAGCGTGGCTGCCGCTCACTTGCCTGGAAAAGTCACGCTAGCAGCAGAAGAAGGAACGCCAGAGACAGCGACTTGTGCTGCTGCCTAGAGCACCACCAAGCTTCCGTGGAAACAGCTGCTCTTACCTTTAGGCTCCGAGATGCAGAGAATGTCATGGTCGATGCAGCAGAGGAGACAAGTACGGGGAGCACTTCTGTGGCTTACGTGTGTGAAGGCGCAGGTTGCAGCACAGCACTGGCTTTTACTCCTCGAGCCTTTTGGCATGCTAGCAGCTGCTGGAAGTTGGCAACGGTAATGCGAGCGTGAACAGTGTGACGGCGTGTCCGTCTGAGAAGGAAGCTACAGAGCCTCAGTGGCTTGTGCTTGGAGAAGGGGCGCTTCCAGAAGGCCTCCTTTTTTTGACGCGTCCTTCTGGGTGAGCTCAAGCTGCAGGGACTCTGCAACACTGAAGCTGTAAGAAACTGCTCTCTAGCCAGGTGGTGTGATGAAGTCTAAGGGCTGCGCGTTACTTCCTGAACCAGCCAGAGCCTTCTGGGCTAAATGTGCTTGTGAAGGCGCTTTTGGCTGGACTTCGGAAATTCGGTACCGAGCAGACAGAAGGCCCGTGCTCTGCGGCCTCAACCTTCGCCTTCTGCCGTCTGGAGAGAACTGAAGCCCAGCGACGGCATTCAGCTTTGCTGCTCCTCAGCGTGTACAGCGCTGGCACGCACAACGTGTTGTGCACGGATTTGCCTCAGCCCCAGGTTAGAATCATTCTCCTTCTGTTTCACAGGGTCCAAACTGCCCGTCTAGCTCTCGCTTAGAGAAATGTGCCGGGAAAGCAGCGCTGGGGTGTTTAGGTGTCCAAGACTTTCGACAGAGCACAACCGTCTGGCCGACGGGAATGGGTAATGAAGGTCATGCTTTTGTGCCGGTACATTTTTCTGGGCGAGACGGCTACTCGCATCCTTGGTCTTTATGAGCCTGTAGTGTGCGCGGGGGTACTTGGAGCTGACAAGAACCGTGCAAAGAGCACCGCGATCTGCGGGCGCTGCGCAGCTTGTAAAGGGGGCTGCCCGGGGACGTGGTGCAAATCCAAGTTTCTCCGAGTTGCAGGGGCCAGCGCCGGGAAGCGCGTTGTTCTGGCACAGTTCTCTGTGCGAGACGTAGCCGAAGGTCTTTCTTTCCGTTTAGATGCGGAGCACAGGAGAGGCAGAGTGTGGTGCCACGCGGGGCTGAGAGGGGATTGGGTATGGCCCAGGCGTGTTTCGGCAGAAGCAGTGCTCTGGTGCGCTCCTCTGCCGGCAGAGCTTTCTGTGCGAGAAGCAGACGACTGTTCGCCTCCGGGGGAAGGAAAGCGCGACGCGTTACAAAAGGCGAAGGACGAAGCTGCCGTGCACGTGGCTTGTGTGCGCATCCTTACAGGCTGCAGCTGAAAGCGTGGCTGCCGCTCGCTTGCCTGGAAAAGTCACGCTAGCAGCAGAAGAAGGAACGCCAGAGACAGCGACTTGTGCTGCTGCCTAGAGCACCACCAAGCTTCCGTGGAAACAGCTGCTCTTACCTTTAGGCTCCGAGATGCAGAGAATGTCATGGTCGATGCAGCAGAGGAGACAAGTACGGGGAGCACTTCTGTGGCTTACGTGTGTGAAGGCGCAGGTTGCAGCACAGCACTGGCTTTTACTCCTCGAGCCTTTTGGCATGCTAGCAGCTGCTGGAAGTTGGCAACGGTAATGCCAGCGTGAACAGTGTGACGGCGTGTCCGTCTGAGAAGGAAGCTACAGAGCCTCAGTGGCTTGTGCTTGGAGAAGGGGCGCTTCCAGAAGGCCTCCTTTTTTTGACGCGTCCTTCTGGGTGAGCTCAAGCTGCAGGGACTCTGCAACACTGAAGCTGTAACAAACTGCTTTCTAGCCAGGTGGTGTGATGAAGTCTAAGGGCTGCGCGTTACTTCCTGAACTAGCCAGAGCCTTCTGGGCTAAATGTGCTTGTGAAGGCGCTTTTGGCTGGACTTCGGAAATTCGGTACCGAGCAGACAGAAGGCCCGTGCTCTGCGGCCTCAACCTTCGCCTTCTGCCGTCTGGAGAGAACTGAAGCCCAGCGACGGCATTCAGCTTTGCTGCTCCTCAGCGTGTACAGCGCTGGCACGCACAACGTGTTGTGCACGGATTTGCCTCAGCCCCAGGTTAGAATCATTCTCCTTCTGTTTCACAGGGTCCAAACTGCCCGTCTAGCTCTCGCTTAGAGAAATGTGCCGGGAAAGCAGCGCTGGGGTGTTTAGGTGTCCAAGACTTTCGACAGAGCACAACCGTCTGGCCGACGAGAACGGGTAATGAAGATCGAGCTTTTGCGCCGGTACATTTTTCTGGGCGAGACGGCTACTCGCATCCTTGGTCTTTATGAGCCTGTAACGTGCGCGGGGGGGTACTTGGAGCTGACAAGGACCGTGCAAAGAGCACCGCGATCCGAGGGCGCTGTGCAGCTTGTAAAGGGGGCTGCCCGGGAATGTGGTGCAAATCCAAGTTTCTCCGAGCCGCAGGGGCCAGCGCCGGGAAGCGCGTTGTTCTGGCACAGTTCTCTGTGCGCGACGTAGCCGAGGGCCTTTCCGTTTAGATGCGGAGCACAGGAGAGGCAGAGTGTGGTGCCACGTAGCGCTGAGAGGGATTGTGTGTATGGGCCAGGCGTGTTCCGGCAGAAGCAGTGCTCTGGTGCGCCCCTCTGCCGGCAGAGCTTTCTGGGCGAGAAGCAGACGACTCTTCGCCTCCGGGGCAATGAAAGCGCGACGCGTTACAAAAAGCGAAGAACGAAGCTGCCGTGCACATGGCTTGTGTGCGCATCCTACGGGCTGCAGGGAAAGCGTGGCTGCCACTCGCTTGCCTGGAAAAGTCACGCTAGCAGCAGCAGAAGGAACTCCAAAGACAGCTGCTTGTGCTGCTACCTATAGCACCAGCCAGCTTCTGTGGAAACAGCTGCTCTTACCTTTAGGCTCCGAGATGCAGAGAATTAAGTATCCCGGTAGATGCAAGCAGAGGAGACAAGTACACAGTGCACTTACGTGGCTTACGCGTGCGAAGGCGAAGGTGCAGCACAGCACTGCCTTTTACTTCTCGAGCCCTTTTGCATGCTAGCAGCTGCTGGAAGCTGGCAACGGTAATGCCAGCGCGACCAGTGTGACGGCATGGCCATCTGAGAAGGAAGCTGCAGAGCCTCAGTGTGTTTGTGCTTGGAGAAGGGGGGCTTCAAGAACGCCTCCTTTTTTGACGCGTCCTTCGGGGTGAGCTCAAGCTGCAGGGACTCTGCAACACGGAAGCTGTAAGAAACTGCTTTCTAGCCAGGTTGTGGGACGAAGTCGAAGGGCTGCGCGTTTACTTCCCGAGCCAGCCAGCGTATTCTCGGCTGAGCGGGCTTGTGAAGGCGCGTTTGCCTGGGCTTTGGAAAGACGGTGCCGAGCACACAGAAGCCCCGTGCTCTGCGGCTTCAATCTTCGCCTTCTGCCGTCTGGAGAGAACTGAAGCCCAGCGGTGGCACTCAGCTTTGCTGCTCCTCAGCGTGTACAGTGCTGGCACGCAGCATGTGCTGTGCACGGATTTGCCTCAGCTCCAGGTAGAATCATTCTCCTTCTGTTTCGATGGGGTCCGAACTGCCCGTCTAGCTCTCCGCTTAGAGAAATGTGCCGGGAAAGCAGCGCGGGAGTGTTTAGGTGTCCAAGCCTTTCGACAGAGCACAACCGTCTGGCCGACGAGAACGGGTAACGAAGATCGTGCTTTTGCGCCGGTACATTTTTCTGGGCGAGACGGCTACTCGCATCCTTGGTCTTTATGAGCCTGTAACGTGCGCGGGGGGGTACTTGGAGCTGACAAGGACCGTGCAAAGAGCACCGCGATCCGAGGGCGCTGTGCAGCTTGTAAAGGGGGCTGCCCGGGAATGTGGTGCAAATCCAAGTTTCTCCGAGCCGCAGGGGCCAGCGCCGGGAAGCGCGTTGTTCTGGCACAGTTCTCTGTGCGCGACGTAGCCGAGGGCCTTTCCGTTTAGATGCGGAGCACAGGAGAGGCAGAGTGTGGTGCCACGTAGCGCTGAGAGGGATTGTGTGTATGGGCCAGGCGTGTTCCGGCAGAAGCAGTGCTCTGGTGCGCTCCTCTGCCGGCAGAGCTTTCTGGGCGAGAAGCAGACGACTCTTCGCCTCCGGGGCAATGAAAGCGCGACGCGTTACAAAAAGCGAAGAACGAAGCTGCCGTGCACATGGCTTGTGTGCGCATCCTACGGGCTGCAGGGAAAGCGTGGCTGCCACTCGCTTGCCTGGAAAAGTCACGCTAGCAGCAGCAGAAGGAACTCCAAAGACAGCTGCTTGTGCTGCTACCTATAGCACCAGCCAGCTTCTGTGGAAACAGCTGCTCTTACCTTTAGGCTCCGAGATGCAGAGAATTAAGTATCCCGGTAGATGCAAGCAGAGGAGACAAGTACACAGTGCACTTACGTGGCTTACGCGTGCGAAGGCGAAGGTGCAGCACAGCACTGCCTTTTACTTCTCGAGCCCTTTTGCATGCTAGCAGCTGCTGGAAGCTGGCAACGGTAATGCCAGCGCGACCAGTGTGACGGCATGGCCATCTGAGAAGGAAGCTGCAGAGCCTCAGTGTGTTTGTGCTTGGAGAAGGGGGGCTTCAAGAACGCCTCCTTTTTTGACGCGTCCTTCGGGGTGAGCTCAAGCTGCAGGGACTCTGCAACACGGAAGCTGTAAGAAACTGCTTTCTAGCCAGGTTGTGGGACGAAGTCGAAGGGCTGCGCGTTTACTTCCCGAGCCAGCCAGCGTATTCTCGGCTGAGCGGGCTTGTGAAGGCGCGTTTGCCTGGGCTTTGGAAAGACGGTGCCGAGCACACAGAAGCCCCGTGCTCTGCGGCTTCAATCTTCGCCTTCTGCCGTCTGGAGAGAACTGAAGCCCAGCGGTGGCACTCAGCTTTGCTGCTCCTCAGCGTGTACAGTGCTGGCACGCAGCATGTGCTGTGCACGGATTTGCCTCAGCTCCAGGTAGAATCATTCTCCTTCTGTTTCGATGGGGTCCGAACTGCCCGTCTAGCTCTCCGCTTAGAGAAATGTGCCGGGAAAGCAGCGCGGGAGTGTTTAGGTGTCCAAGCCTTTCGACAGAGCACAACCGTCTGGCCGACGAGAACGGGTAACGAAGATCGTGCTTTTGCGCCGGTACATTTTTCTGGGCGAGACGGCTACTCGCATCCTTGGTCTTTATGAGCCTGTAACGTGCGCGGGGGGGGTACTTGGAGCTGACAAGGACCGTGCAAAGAGCACCGCGATCCGAGGGCGCTGTGCAGCTTGTAAAGGGGGCTGCCCGGGAATGTGGTGCAAATCCAAGTTTCTCCGAGCCGCAGGGGCCAGCGCCGGGAAGCGCGTTGTTCTGGCACAGTTCTCTGTGCGCGACGTAGCCGAGGGCCTTTCCGTTTAGATGCGGAGCACAGGAGAGGCAGAGTGTGGTGCCACGTAGCGCTGAGAGGGATTGTGTGTATGGGCCAGGCGTGTTCCGGCAGAAGCAGTGCTCTGGTGCGCCCCTCTGCCGGCAGAGCTTTCTGGGCGAGAAGCAGACGACTCTTCGCCTCCGGGGCAATGAAAGCGCGACGCGTTACAAAAAGCGAAGAATGAAGCTGCCGTGCACATGGCTTGTGTGCGCATCCTACGGGCTGCAGGGAAAGCGTGGCTGCCACTCGCTTGCCTGGAAAAGTCACGCTAGCAGCAGCAGAAGGAACTCCAAAGACAGCTGCTTGTGCTGCTACCTATAGCACCAGCCAGCTTCTGTGGAAACAGCTGCTCTTACCTTTAGGCTCCGAGATGCAGAGAATTAAGTATCCCGGTAGATGCAAGCAGAGGAGACAAGTACACAGTGCACTTACGTGGCTTACGCGTGCGAAGGCGAAGGTGCAGCACAGCACTGCCTTTTACTTCTCGAGCCCTTTTGCATGCTAGCAGCTGCTGGAAGCTGGCAACGGTAATGCCAGCGCGACCAGTGTGACGGCATGGCCATCTGAGAAGGAAGCTGCAGAGCCTCAGTGTGTTTGTGCTTGGAGAAGGGGGGCTTCAAGAACGCCTCCTTTTTTGACGCGTCCTTCGGGGTGAGCTCAAGCTGCAGGGACTCTGCAACACGGAAGCTGTAAGAAACTGCTTTCTAGCCAGGTTGTGGGACGAAGTCGAAGGGCTGCGCGTTTACTTCCCGAGCCAGCCAGCGTATTCTCGGCTGAGCGGGCTTGTGAAGGCGCGTTTGCCTGGGCTTTGGAAAGACGGTGCCGAGCACACAGAAGCCCCGTGCTCTGCGGCTTCAATCTTCGCCTTCTGCCGTCTGGAGAGAACTGAAGCCCAGCGGTGGCACTCAGCTTTGCTGCTCCTCAGCGTGTACAGTGCTGGCACGCAGCATGTGCTGTGCACGGATTTGCCTCAGCTCCAGGTAGAATCATTCTCCTTCTGTTTCGATGGGGTCCGAACTGCCCGTCTAGCTCTCCGCTTAGAGAAATGTGCCGGGAAAGCAGCGCGGGAGTGTTTAGGTGTCCAAGCCTTTCGACAGAGCACAACCGTCTGGCCGACGAGAACGGGTAACGAAGATCGTGCTTTTGCGCCGGTACATTTTTCTGGGCGAGACGGCTACTCGCATCCTTGGTCTTTATGAGCCTGTAACGTGCGCGGGGGGGTACTTGGAGCTGACAAGGACCGTGCAAAGAGCACCGCGATCCGAGGGCGCTGTGCAGCTTGTAAAGGGGGCTGCCCGGGAATGTGGTGCAAATCCAAGTTTCTCCGAGCCGCAGGGGCCAGCGCCGGGAAGCGCGTTGTTCTGGCACAGTTCTCTGTGCGCGACGTAGCCGAGGGCCTTTCCGTTTAGATGCGGAGCACAGGAGAGGCAGAGTGTGGTGCCACGTAGCGCTGAGAGGGATTGTGTGTATGGGCCAGGCGTGTTCCGGCAGAAGCAGTGCTCTGGTGCGCTCCTCTGCCGGCAGAGCTTTCTGGGCGAGAAGCAGACGACTCTTCGCCTCCGGGGCAATGAAAGCGCGACGCGTTACAAAAAGCGAAGAACGAAGCTGCCGTGCACATGGCTTGTGTGCGCATCCTACGGGCTGCAGGGAAAGCGTGGCTGCCACTCGCTTGCCTGGAAAAGTCACGCTAGCAGCAGCAGAAGGAACTCCAAAGACAGCTGCTTGTGCTGCTACCTATAGCACCAGCCAGCTTCTGTGGAAACAGCTGCTCTTACCTTTAGGCTCCGAGATGCAGAGAATTAAGTATCTCGGTAGATGCAAGCAGAGGAGACAAGTACACAGTGCACTTACGTGGCTTACGCGTGCGAAGGCGAAGGTGCAGCACAGCACTGCCTTTTACTTCTCGAGCCCTTTTGCATGCTAGCAGCTGCTGGAAGCTGGCAACGGTAATGCCAGCGCGACCAGTGTGACGGCATGGCCATCTGAGAAGGAAGCTGCAGAGCCTCAGTGTGTTTGTGCTTGGAGAAGGGGGGCTTCAAGAACGCCTCCTTTTTTGACGCGTCCTTCGGGGGGAGCTCAAGCTGCAGGGACTCTGCAACACGGAAGCTGTAAGAAACTGCTTTCTAGCCAGGTTGTGGGACGAAGTCGAAGGGCTGCGCGTTTACTTCCCGAGCCAGCCAGCGTATTCTCGGCTGAGCGGGCTTGTGAAGGCGCGTTTGCCTGGGCTTTGGAAAGACGGTGCCGAGCACACAGAAGCCCCGTGCTCTGCGGCTTCAATCTTCGCCTTCTGCCGTCTGGAGAGAACTGAAGCCCAGCGGTGGCACTCAGCTTTGCTGCTCCTCAGCGTGTACAGTGCTGGCACGCAGCATGTGCTGTGCACGGATTTGCCTCAGCTCCAGGTAGAATCATTCTCCTTCTGTTTCGATGGGGTCCGAACTGCCCGTCTAGCTCTCCGCTTAGAGAAATGTGCCGGGAAAGCAGCGCGGGAGTGTTTAGGTGTCCAAGCCTTTCGGCAGAGCACAACCGTCTGGCCGACGAGAACGGGTAACGAAGATCGTGCTTTTGCGCCGGTACATTTTTCTGGGCGAGACGGCTACTCGCATCCTTGGTCTTTATGAGCCTGTAACGTGCGCGGGGGGGGTACTTGGAGCTGACAAGGACCGTGCAAAGAGCACCGCGATCCGAGGGCGCTGTGCAGCTTGTAAAGGGGGCTGCCCGGGAATGTGGTGCAAATCCAAGTTTCTCCGAGCCGCAGGGGCCAGCGCCGGGAAGCGCGTTGTTCTGGCACAGTTCTCTGTGCGCGACGTAGCCGAGGGCCTTTCCGTTTAGATGCGGAGCACAGGAGAGGCAGAGTGTGGTGCCACGTAGCGCTGAGAGGGATTGTGTGTATGGGCCAGGCGTGTTCCGGCAGAAGCAGTGCTCTGGTGCGCCCCTCTGCCGGCAGAGCTTTCTGGGCGAGAAGCAGACGACTCTTCGCCTCCGGGGCAATGAAAGCGCGACGCGTTACAAAAAGCGAAGAACGAAGCTGCCGTGCACATGGCTTGTGTGCGCATCCTACGGGCTGCAGGGAAAGCGTGGCTGCCACTCGCTTGCCTGGAAAAGTCACGCTAGCAGCAGCAGAAGGAACTCCAAAGACAGCTGCTTGTGCTGCTACCTATAGCACCAGCCAGCTTCTGTGGAAACAGCTGCTCTTACCTTTAGGCTCCGAGATGCAGAGAATTAAGTATCCCGGTAGATGCAAGCAGAGGAGACAAGTACACAGTGCACTTACGTGGCTTACGCGTGCGAAGGCGAAGGTGCAGCACAGCACTGCCTTTTACTTCTCGAGCCCTTTTGCATGCTAGCAGCTGCTGGAAGCTGGCAACGGTAATGCCAGCGCGACCAGTGTGACGGCATGGCCATCTGAGAAGGAAGCTGCAGAGCCTCAGTGTGTTTGTGCTTGGAGAAGGGGGGCTTCAAGAACGCCTCCTTTTTTGACGCGTCCTTCGGGGTGAGCTCAAGCTGCAGGGACTCTGCAACACGGAAGCTGTAAGAAACTGCTTTCTAGCCAGGTTGTGGGACGAAGTCGAAGGGCTGCGCGTTTACTTCCCGAGCCAGCCAGCGTATTCTCGGCTGAGCGGGCTTGTGAAGGCGCGTTTGCCTGGGCTTTGGAAAGACGGTGCCGAGCACACAGAAGCCCCGTGCTCTGCGGCTTCAATCTTCGCCTTCTGCCGTCTGGAGAGAACTGAAGCCCAGCGGTGGCACTCAGCTTTGCTGCTCCTCAGCGTGTACAGTGCTGGCACGCAGCATGTGCTGTGCACGGATTTGCCTCAGCTCCAGGTAGAATCATTCTCCTTCTGTTTCGATGGGGTCCGAACTGCCCGTCTAGCTCTCCGCTTAGAGAAATGTGCCGGGAAAGCAGCGCGGGAGTGTTTAGGTGTCCAAGCCTTTCGACAGAGCACAACCGTCTGGCCGACGAGAACGGGTAACGAAGATCGTGCTTTTGCGCCGGTACATTTTTCTGGGCGAGACGGCTACTCGCATCCTTGGTCTTTATGAGCCTGTAACGTGCGCGGGGGGGTACTTGGAGCTGACAAGGACCGTGCAAAGAGCACCGCGATCCGAGGGCGCTGTGCAGCTTGTAAAGGGGGCTGCCCGGGAATGTGGTGCAAATCCAAGTTTCTCCGAGCCGCAGGGGCCAGCGCCGGGAAGCGCGTTGTTCTGGCACAGTTCTCTGTGCGCGACGTAGCCGAGGGCCTTTCCGTTTAGATGCGGAGCACAGGAGAGGCAGAGTGTGGTGCCACGTAGCGCTGAGAGGGATTGTGTGTATGGGCCAGGCGTGTTCCGGCAGAAGCAGTGCTCTGGTGCGCTCCTCTGCCGGCAGAGCTTTCTGTGCGAGAAGCAGACGACTCTTCGCCTCCGGGGCAATGAAAGCGCGACGCGTTACAAAAAGCGAAGAACGAAGCTGCCGTGCACATGGCTTGTGTGCGCATCCTACGGGCTGCAGGGAAAGCGTGGCTGCCACTCGCTTGCCTGGAAAAGTCACGCTAGCAGCAGCAGAAGGAACTCCAAAGACAGCTGCTTGTGCTGCTACCTATAGCACCAGCCAGCTTCTGTGGAAACAGCTGCTCTTACCTTTAGGCTCCGAGATGCAGAGAATTAAGTATCCCGGTAGATGCAAGCAGAGGAGACAAGTACACAGTGCACTTACGTGGCTTACGCGTGCGAAGGCGAAGGTGCAGCACAGCACTGCCTTTTACTTCTCGAGCCCTTTTGCATGCTAGCAGCTGCTGGAAGCTGGCAACGGTAATGCCAGCGCGACCAGTGTGACGGCATGGCCATCTGAGAAGGAAGCTGCAGAGCCTCAGTGTGTTTGTGCTTGGAGAAGGGGGGCTTCAAGAACGCCTCCTTTTTTGACGCGTCCTTCGGGGGGAGCTCAAGCTGCAGGGACTCTGCAACACGGAAGCTGTAAGAAACTGCTTTCTAGCCAGGTTGTGGGACGAAGTCGAAGGGCTGCGCGTTTACTTCCCGAGCCAGCCAGCGTATTCTCGGCTGAGCGGGCTTGTGAAGGCGCGTTTGCCTGGGCTTTGGAAAGACGGTGCCGAGCACACAGAAGCCCCGTGCTCTGCGGCTTCAATCTTCGCCTTCTGCCGTCTGGAGAGAACTGAAGCCCAGCGGTGGCACTCAGCTTTGCTGCTCCTCAGCGTGTACAGTGCTGGCACGCAGCATGTGCTGTGCACGGATTTGCCTCAGCTCCAGGTAGAATCATTCTCCTTCTGTTTCGATGGGGTCCGAACTGCCCGTCTAGCTCTCCGCTTAGAGAAATGTGCCGGGAAAGCAGCGCGGGAGTGTTTAGGTGTCCAAGCCTTTCGGCAGAGCACAACCGTCTGGCCGACGAGAACGGGTAACGAAGATCGTGCTTTTGCGCCGGTACATTTTTCTGGGCGAGACGGCTACTCGCATCCTTGGTCTTTATGAGCCTGTAACGTGCGCGGGGGGGTACTTGGAGCTGACAAGGACCGTGCAAAGAGCACCGCGATCCGAGGGCGCTGTGCAGCTTGTAAAGGGGGCTGCCCGGGAATGTGGTGCAAATCCAAGTTTCTCCGAGCCGCAGGGGCCAGCGCCGGGAAGCGCGTTGTTCTGGCACAGTTCTCTGTGCGCGACGTAGCCGAGGGCCTTTCCGTTTAGATGCGGAGCACAGGAGAGGCAGAGTGTGGTGCCACGTAGCGCTGAGAGGGATTGTGTGTATGGGCCAGGCGTGTTCCGGCAGAAGCAGTGCTCTGGTGCGCCCCTCTGCCGGCAGAGCTTTCTGGGCGAGAAGCAGACGACTCTTCGCCTCCGGGGCAATGAAAGCGCGACGCGTTACAACAAGCGAAGAACGAAGCTGCCGTGCACATGGCTTGTGTGCGCATCCTACGGGCTGCAGGGAAAGCGTGGCTGCCACTCGCTTGCCTGGAAAAGTCACGCTAGCAGCAGCAGAAGGAACTCCAAAGACAGCTGCTTGTGCTGCTACCTATAGCACCAGCCAGCTTCTGTGGAAACAGCTGCTCTTACCTTTAGGCTCCGAGATGCAGAGAATTAAGTATCCCGGTAGATGCAAGCAGAGGAGACAAGTACACAGTGCACTTACGTGGCTTACGCGTGCGAAGGCGAAGGTGCAGCACAGCACTGCCTTTTACTTCTCGAGCCCTTTTGCATGCTAGCAGCTGCTGGAAGCTGGCAACGGTAATGCCAGCGCGACCAGTGTGACGGCATGGCCATCTGAGAAGGAAGCTGCAGAGCCTCAGTGTGTTTGTGCTTGGAGAAGGGGGGCTTCAAGAACGCCTCCTTTTTTGACGCGTCCTTCGGGGTGAGCTCAAGCTGCAGGGACTCTGCAACACGGAAGCTGTAAGAAACTGCTTTCTAGCCAGGTTGTGGGACGAAGTCGAAGGGCTGCGCGTTTACTTCCCGAGCCAGCCAGCGTATTCTCGGCTGAGCGGGCTTGTGAAGGCGCGTTTGCCTGGGCTTTGGAAAGACGGTGCCGAGCACACAGAAGCCCCGTGCTCTGCGGCTTCAATCTTCGCCTTCTGCCGTCTGGAGAGAACTGAAGCCCAGCGGTGGCACTCAGCTTTGCTGCTCCTCAGCGTGTACAGTGCTGGCACGCAGCATGTGCTGTGCACGGATTTGCCTCAGCTCCAGGTAGAATCATTCTCCTTCTGTTTCGATGGGGTCCGAACTGCCCGTCTAGCTCTCCGCTTAGAGAAATGTGCCGGGAAAGCAGCGCGGGAGTGTTTAGGTGTCCAAGCCTTTCGACAGAGCACAACCGTCTGGCCGACGAGAACGGGTAACGAAGATCGTGCTTTTGCGCCGGTACATTTTTCTGGGCGAGACGGCTACTCGCATCCTTGGTCTTTATGAGCCTGTAACGTGCGCGGGGGGGGTACTTGGAGCTGACAAGGACCGTGCAAAGAGCACCGCGATCCGAGGGCGCTGTGCAGCTTGTAAAGGGGGCTGCCCGGGAATGTGGTGCAAATCCAAGTTTCTCCGAGCCGCAGGGGCCAGCGCCGGGAAGCGCGTTGTTCTGGCACAGTTCTCTGTGCGCGACGTAGCCGAGGGCCTTTCCGTTTAGATGCGGAGCACAGGAGAGGCAGAGTGTGGTGCCACGTAGCGCTGAGAGGGATTGTGTGTATGGGCCAGGCGTGTTCCGGCAGAAGCAGTGCTCTGGTGCGCCCCTCTGCCGGCAGAGCTTTCTGTGCGAGAAGCAGACGACTCTTCGCCTCCGGGGCAATGAAAGCGCGACGCGTTACAAAAAGCGAAGAACGAAGCTGCCGTGCACATGGCTTGTGTGCGCATCCTACGGGCTGCAGGGAAAGCGTGGCTGCCACTCGCTTGCCTGGAAAAGTCACGCTAGCAGCAGCAGAAGGAACTCCAAAGACAGCTGCTTGTGCTGCTACCTATAGCACCAGCCAGCTTCTGTGGAAACAGCTGCTCTTACCTTTAGGCTCCGAGATGCAGAGAATTAAGTATCCCGGTAGATGCAAGCAGAGGAGACAAGTACACAGTGCACTTACGTGGCTTACGCGTGCGAAGGCGAAGGTGCAGCACAGCACTGCCTTTTACTTCTCGAGCCCTTTTGCATGCTAGCAGCTGCTGGAAGCTGGCAACGGTAATGCCAGCGCGACCAGTGTGACGGCATGGCCATCTGAGAAGGAAGCTGCAGAGCCTCAGTGTGTTTGTGCTTGGAGAAGGGGGGCTTCAAGAACGCCTCCTTTTTTGACGCGTCCTTCGGGGTGAGCTCAAGCTGCAGGGACTCTGCAACACGGAAGCTGTAAGAAACTGCTTTCTAGCCAGGTTGTGGGACGAAGTCGAAGGGCTGCGCGTTTACTTCCCGAGCCAGCCAGCGTATTCTCGGCTGAGCGGGCTTGTGAAGGCGCGTTTGCCTGGGCTTTGGAAAGACGGTGCCGAGCACACAGAAGCCCCGTGCTCTGCGGCTTCAATCTTCGCCTTCTGCCGTCTGGAGAGAACTGAAGCCCAGCGGTGGCACTCAGCTTTGCTGCTCCTCAGCGTGTACAGTGCTGGCACGCAGCATGTGCTGTGCACGGATTTGCCTCAGCTCCAGGTAGAATCATTCTCCTTCTGTTTCGATGGGGTCCGAACTGCCCGTCTAGCTCTCCGCTTAGAGAAATGTGCCGGGAAAGCAGCGCGGGAGTGTTTAGGTGTCCAAGCCTTTCGACAGAGCACAACCGTCTGGCCGACGAGAACGGGTAACGAAGATCGTGCTTTTGCGCCGGTACATTTTTCTGGGCGAGACGGCTACTCGCATCCTTGGTCTTTATGAGCCTGTAACGTGCGCGGGGGGGTACTTGGAGCTGACAAGGACCGTGCAAAGAGCACCGCGATCCGAGGGCGCTGTGCAGCTTGTAAAGGGGGCTGCCCGGGAATGTGGTGCAAATCCAAGTTTCTCCGAGCCGCAGGGGCCAGCGCCGGGAAGCGCGTTGTTCTGGCACAGTTCTCTGTGCGCGACGTAGCCGAGGGCCTTTCCGTTTAGATGCGGAGCACAGGAGAGGCAGAGTGTGGTGCCACGTAGCGCTGAGAGGGATTGTGTGTATGGGCCAGGCGTGTTCCGGCAGAAGCAGTGCTCTGGTGCGCTCCTCTGCCGGCAGAGCTTTCTGGGCGAGAAGCAGACGACTCTTCGCCTCCGGGGCAATGAAAGCGCGACGCGTTACAAAAAGCGAAGAACGAAGCTGCCGTGCACATGGCTTGTGTGCGCATCCTACGGGCTGCAGGGAAAGCGTGGCTGCCACTCGCTTGCCTGGAAAAGTCACGCTAGCAGCAGCAGAAGGAACTCCAAAGACAGCTGCTTGTGCTGCTACCTATAGCACCAGCCAGCTTCTGTGGAAACAGCTGCTCTTACCTTTAGGCTCCGAGATGCAGAGAATTAAGTATCTCGGTAGATGCAAGCAGAGGAGACAAGTACACAGTGCACTTACGTGGCTTACGCGTGCGAAGGCGAAGGTGCAGCACAGCACTGCCTTTTACTTCTCGAGCCCTTTTGCATGCTAGCAGCTGCTGGAAGCTGGCAACGGTAATGCCAGCGCGACCAGTGTGACGGCATGGCCATCTGAGAAGGAAGCTGCAGAGCCTCAGTGTGTTTGTGCTTGGAGAAGGGGGGCTTCAAGAACGCCTCCTTTTTTGACGCGTCCTTCGGGGGGAGCTCAAGCTGCAGGGACTCTGCAACACGGAAGCTGTAAGAAACTGCTTTCTAGCCAGGTTGTGGGACGAAGTCGAAGGGCTGCGCGTTTACTTCCCGAGCCAGCCAGCGTATTCTCGGCTGAGCGGGCTTGTGAAGGCGCGTTTGCCTGGGCTTTGGAAAGACGGTGCCGAGCACACAGAAGCCCCGTGCTCTGCGGCTTCAATCTTCGCCTTCTGCCGTCTGGAGAGAACTGAAGCCCAGCGGTGGCACTCAGCTTTGCTGCTCCTCAGCGTGTACAGTGCTGGCACGCAGCATGTGCTGTGCACGGATTTGCCTCAGCTCCAGGTAGAATCATTCTCCTTCTGTTTCGATGGGGTCCGAACTGCCCGTCTAGCTCTCCGCTTAGAGAAATGTGCCGGGAAAGCAGCGCGGGAGTGTTTAGGTGTCCAAGCCTTTCGGCAGAGCACAACCGTCTGGCCGACGAGAACGGGTAACGAAGATCGTGCTTTTGCGCCGGTACATTTTTCTGGGCGAGACGGCTACTCGCATCCTTGGTCTTTATGAGCCTGTAACGTGCGCGGGGGGGTACTTGGAGCTGACAAGGACCGTGCAAAGAGCACCGCGATCCGAGGGCGCTGTGCAGCTTGTAAAGGGGGCTGCCCGGGAATGTGGTGCAAATCCAAGTTTCTCCGAGCCGCAGGGGCCAGCGCCGGGAAGCGCGTTGTTCTGGCACAGTTCTCTGTGCGCGACGTAGCCGAGGGCCTTTCCGTTTAGATGCGGAGCACAGGAGAGGCAGAGTGTGGTGCCACGTAGCGCTGAGAGGGATTGTGTGTATGGGCCAGGCGTGTTCCGGCAGAAGCAGTGCTCTGGTGCGCCCCTCTGCCGGCAGAGCTTTCTGGGCGAGAAGCAGACGACTCTTCGCCTCCGGGGCAATGAAAGCGCGACGCGTTACAACAAGCGAAGAACGAAGCTGCCGTGCACATGGCTTGTGTGCGCATCCTACGGGCTGCAGGGAAAGCGTGGCTGCCACTCGCTTGCCTGGAAAAGTCACGCTAGCAGCAGCAGAAGGAACTCCAAAGACAGCTGCTTGTGCTGCTACCTATAGCACCAGCCAGCTTCTGTGGAAACAGCTGCTCTTACCTTTAGGCTCCGAGATGCAGAGAATTAAGTATCCCGGTAGATGCAAGCAGAGGAGACAAGTACACAGTGCACTTACGTGGCTTACGCGTGCGAAGGCGAAGGTGCAGCACAGCACTGCCTTTTACTTCTCGAGCCCTTTTGCATGCTAGCAGCTGCTGGAAGCTGGCAACGGTAATGCCAGCGCGACCAGTGTGACGGCATGGCCATCTGAGAAGGAAGCTGCAGAGCCTCAGTGTGTTTGTGCTTGGAGAAGGGGGGCTTCAAGAACGCCTCCTTTTTTGACGCGTCCTTCGGGGTGAGCTCAAGCTGCAGGGACTCTGCAACACGGAAGCTGTAAGAAACTGCTTTCTAGCCAGGTTGTGGGACGAAGTCGAAGGGCTGCGCGTTTACTTCCCGAGCCAGCCAGCGTATTCTCGGCTGAGCGGGCTTGTGAAGGCGCGTTTGCCTGGGCTTTGGAAAGACGGTGCCGAGCACACAGAAGCCCCGTGCTCTGCGGCTTCAATCTTCGCCTTCTGCCGTCTGGAGAGAACTGAAGCCCAGCGGTGGCACTCAGCTTTGCTGCTCCTCAGCGTGTACAGTGCTGGCACGCAGCATGTGCTGTGCACGGATTTGCCTCAGCTCCAGGTAGAATCATTCTCCTTCTGTTTCGATGGGGTCCGAACTGCCCGTCTAGCTCTCCGCTTAGAGAAATGTGCCGGGAAAGCAGCGCGGGAGTGTTTAGGTGTCCAAGCCTTTCGACAGAGCACAACCGTCTGGCCGACGAGAACGGGTAACGAAGATCGTGCTTTTGCGCCGGTACATTTTTCTGGGCGAGACGGCTACTCGCATCCTTGGTCTTTATGAGCCTGTAACGTGCGCGGGGGGGGTACTTGGAGCTGACAAGGACCGTGCAAAGAGCACCGCGATCCGAGGGCGCTGTGCAGCTTGTAAAGGGGGCTGCCCGGGAATGTGGTGCAAATCCAAGTTTCTCCGAGCCGCAGGGGCCAGCGCCGGGAAGCGCGTTGTTCTGGCACAGTTCTCTGTGCGCGACGTAGCCGAGGGCCTTTCCGTTTAGATGCGGAGCACAGGAGAGGCAGAGTGTGGTGCCACGTAGCGCTGAGAGGGATTGTGTGTATGGGCCAGGCGTGTTCCGGCAGAAGCAGTGCTCTGGTGCGCCCCTCTGCCGGCAGAGCTTTCTGGGCGAGAAGCAGACGACTCTTCGCCTCCGGGGCAATGAAAGCGCGACGCGTTACAAAAAGCGAAGAACGAAGCTGCCGTGCACATGGCTTGTGTGCGCATCCTACGGGCTGCAGGGAAAGCGTGGCTGCCACTCGCTTGCCTGGAAAAGTCACGCTAGCAGCAGCAGAAGGAACTCCAAAGACAGCTGCTTGTGCTGCTACCTATAGCACCAGCCAGCTTCTGTGGAAACAGCTGCTCTTACCTTTAGGCTCCGAGATGCAGAGAATTAAGTATCCCGGTAGATGCAAGCAGAGGAGACAAGTACACAGTGCACTTACGTGGCTTACGCGTGCGAAGGCGAAGGTGCAGCACAGCACTGCCTTTTACTTCTCGAGCCCTTTTGCATGCTAGCAGCTGCTGGAAGCTGGCAACGGTAATGCCAGCGCGACCAGTGTGACGGCATGGCCATCTGAGAAGGAAGCTGCAGAGCCTCAGTGTGTTTGTGCTTGGAGAAGGGGGGCTTCAAGAACGCCTCCTTTTTTGACGCGTCCTTCGGGGGGAGCTCAAGCTGCAGGGACTCTGCAACACGGAAGCTGTAAGAAACTGCTTTCTAGCCAGGTTGTGGGACGAAGTCGAAGGGCTGCGCGTTTACTTCCCGAGCCAGCCAGCGTATTCTCGGCTGAGCGGGCTTGTGAAGGCGCGTTTGCCTGGGCTTTGGAAAGACGGTGCCGAGCACACAGAAGCCCCGTGCTCTGCGGCTTCAATCTTCGCCTTCTGCCGTCTGGAGAGAACTGAAGCCCAGCGGTGGCACTCAGCTTTGCTGCTCCTCAGCGTGTACAGTGCTGGCACGCAGCATGTGCTGTGCACGGATTTGCCTCAGCTCCAGGTAGAATCATTCTCCTTCTGTTTCGATGGGGTCCGAACTGCCCGTCTAGCTCTCCGCTTAGAGAAATGTGCCGGGAAAGCAGCGCGGGAGTGTTTAGGTGTCCAAGCCTTTCGACAGAGCACAACCGTCTGGCCGACGAGAACGGGTAACGAAGATCGTGCTTTTGCGCCGGTACATTTTTCTGGGCGAGACGGCTACTCGCATCCTTGGTCTTTATGAGCCTGTAACGTGCGCGGGGGGGTACTTGGAGCTGACAAGGACCGTGCAAAGAGCACCGCGATCCGAGGGCGCTGTGCAGCTTGTAAAGGGGGCTGCCCGGGAATGTGGTGCAAATCCAAGTTTCTCCGAGCCGCAGGGGCCAGCGCCGGGAAGCGCGTTGTTCTGGCACAGTTCTCTGTGCGCGACGTAGCCGAGGGCCTTTCCGTTTAGATGCGGAGCACAGGAGAGGCAGAGTGTGGTGCCACGTAGCGCTGAGAGGGATTGTGTGTATGGGCCAGGCGTGTTCCGGCAGAAGCAGTGCTCTGGTGCGCTCCTCTGCCGGCAGAGCTTTCTGGGCGAGAAGCAGACGACTCTTCGCCTCCGGGGCAATGAAAGCGCGACGCGTTACAAAAAGCGAAGAACGAAGCTGCCGTGCACATGGCTTGTGTGCGCATCCTACGGGCTGCAGGGAAAGCGTGGCTGCCACTCGCTTGCCTGGAAAAGTCACGCTAGCAGCAGCAGAAGGAACTCCAAAGACAGCTGCTTGTGCTGCTACCTATAGCACCAGCCAGCTTCTGTGGAAACAGCTGCTCTTACCTTTAGGCTCCGAGATGCAGAGAATTAAGTATCTCGGTAGATGCAAGCAGAGGAGACAAGTACACAGTGCACTTACGTGGCTTACGCGTGCGAAGGCGAAGGTGCAGCACAGCACTGCCTTTTACTTCTCGAGCCCTTTTGCATGCTAGCAGCTGCTGGAAGCTGGCAACGGTAATGCCAGCGCGACCAGTGTGACGGCATGGCCATCTGAGAAGGAAGCTGCAGAGCCTCAGTGTGTTTGTGCTTGGAGAAGGGGGGCTTCAAGAACGCCTCCTTTTTTGACGCGTCCTTCGGGGGGAGCTCAAGCTGCAGGGACTCTGCAACACGGAAGCTGTAAGAAACTGCTTTCTAGCCAGGTTGTGGGACGAAGTCGAAGGGCTGCGCGTTTACTTCCCGAGCCAGCCAGCGTATTCTCGGCTGAGCGGGCTTGTGAAGGCGCGTTTGCCTGGGCTTTGGAAAGACGGTGCCGAGCACACAGAAGCCCCGTGCTCTGCGGCTTCAATCTTCGCCTTCTGCCGTCTGGAGAGAACTGAAGCCCAGCGGTGGCACTCAGCTTTGCTGCTCCTCAGCGTGTACAGTGCTGGCACGCAGCATGTGCTGTGCACGGATTTGCCTCAGCTCCAGGTAGAATCATTCTCCTTCTGTTTCGATGGGGTCCGAACTGCCCGTCTAGCTCTCCGCTTAGAGAAATGTGCCGGGAAAGCAGCGCGGGAGTGTTTAGGTGTCCAAGCCTTTCGGCAGAGCACAACCGTCTGGCCGACGAGAACGGGTAACGAAGATCGTGCTTTTGCGCCGGTACATTTTTCTGGGCGAGACGGCTACTCGCATCCTTGGTCTTTATGAGCCTGTAACGTGCGCGGGGGGGGTACTTGGAGCTGACAAGGACCGTGCAAAGAGCACCGCGATCCGAGGGCGCTGTGCAGCTTGTAAAGGGGGCTGCCCGGGAATGTGGTGCAAATCCAAGTTTCTCCGAGCCGCAGGGGCCAGCGCCGGGAAGCGCGTTGTTCTGGCACAGTTCTCTGTGCGCGACGTAGCCGAGGGCCTTTCCGTTTAGATGCGGAGCACAGGAGAGGCAGAGTGTGGTGCCACGTAGCGCTGAGAGGGATTGTGTGTATGGGCCAGGCGTGTTCCGGCAGAAGCAGTGCTCTGGTGCGCCCCTCTGCCGGCAGAGCTTTCTGGGCGAGAAGCAGACGACTCTTCGCCTCCGGGGCAATGAAAGCGCGACGCGTTACAAAAAGCGAAGAACGAAGCTGCCGTGCACATGGCTTGTGTGCGCATCCTACGGGCTGCAGGGAAAGCGTGGCTGCCACTCGCTTGCCTGGAAAAGTCACGCTAGCAGCAGCAGAAGGAACTCCAAAGACAGCTGCTTGTGCTGCTACCTATAGCACCAGCCAGCTTCTGTGGAAACAGCTGCTCTTACCTTTAGGCTCCGAGATGCAGAGAATTAAGTATCCCGGTAGATGCAAGCAGAGGAGACAAGTACACAGTGCACTTACGTGGCTTACGCGTGCGAAGGCGAAGGTGCAGCACAGCACTGCCTTTTACTTCTCGAGCCCTTTTGCATGCTAGCAGCTGCTGGAAGCTGGCAACGGTAATGCCAGCGCGACCAGTGTGACGGCATGGCCATCTGAGAAGGAAGCTGCAGAGCCTCAGTGTGTTTGTGCTTGGAGAAGGGGGGCTTCAAGAACGCCTCCTTTTTTGACGCGTCCTTCGGGGTGAGCTCAAGCTGCAGGGACTCTGCAACACGGAAGCTGTAAGAAACTGCTTTCTAGCCAGGTTGTGGGACGAAGTCGAAGGGCTGCGCGTTTACTTCCCGAGCCAGCCAGCGTATTCTCGGCTGAGCGGGCTTGTGAAGGCGCGTTTGCCTGGGCTTTGGAAAGACGGTGCCGAGCACACAGAAGCCCCGTGCTCTGCGGCTTCAATCTTCGCCTTCTGCCGTCTGGAGAGAACTGAAGCCCAGCGGTGGCACTCAGCTTTGCTGCTCCTCAGCGTGTACAGTGCTGGCACGCAGCATGTGCTGTGCACGGATTTGCCTCAGCTCCAGGTAGAATCATTCTCCTTCTGTTTCGATGGGGTCCGAACTGCCCGTCTAGCTCTCCGCTTAGAGAAATGTGCCGGGAAAGCAGCGCGGGAGTGTTTAGGTGTCCAAGCCTTTCGACAGAGCACAACCGTCTGGCCGACGAGAACGGGTAACGAAGATCGTGCTTTTGCGCCGGTACATTTTTCTGGGCGAGACGGCTACTCGCATCCTTGGTCTTTATGAGCCTGTAACGTGCGCGGGGGGGTACTTGGAGCTGACAAGGACCGTGCAAAGAGCACCGCGATCCGAGGGCGCTGTGCAGCTTGTAAAGGGGGCTGCCCGGGAATGTGGTGCAAATCCAAGTTTCTCCGAGCCGCAGGGGCCAGCGCCGGGAAGCGCGTTGTTCTGGCACAGTTCTCTGTGCGCGACGTAGCCGAGGGCCTTTCCGTTTAGATGCGGAGCACAGGAGAGGCAGAGTGTGGTGCCACGTAGCGCTGAGAGGGATTGTGTGTATGGGCCAGGCGTGTTCCGGCAGAAGCAGTGCTCTGGTGCGCTCCTCTGCCGGCAGAGCTTTCTGTGCGAGAAGCAGACGACTCTTCGCCTCCGGGGCAATGAAAGCGCGACGCGTTACAAAAAGCGAAGAACGAAGCTGCCGTGCACATGGCTTGTGTGCGCATCCTACGGGCTGCAGGGAAAGCGTGGCTGCCACTCGCTTGCCTGGAAAAGTCACGCTAGCAGCAGCAGAAGGAACTCCAAAGACAGCTGCTTGTGCTGCTACCTATAGCACCAGCCAGCTTCTGTGGAAACAGCTGCTCTTACCTTTAGGCTCCGAGATGCAGAGAATTAAGTATCCCGGTAGATGCAAGCAGAGGAGACAAGTACACAGTGCACTTACGTGGCTTACGCGTGCGAAGGCGAAGGTGCAGCACAGCACTGCCTTTTACTTCTCGAGCCCTTTTGCATGCTAGCAGCTGCTGGAAGCTGGCAACGGTAATGCCAGCGCGACCAGTGTGACGGCATGGCCATCTGAGAAGGAAGCTGCAGAGCCTCAGTGTGTTTGTGCTTGGAGAAGGGGGGCTTCAAGAACGCCTCCTTTTTTGACGCGTCCTTCGGGGGGAGCTCAAGCTGCAGGGACTCTGCAACACGGAAGCTGTAAGAAACTGCTTTCTAGCCAGGTTGTGGGACGAAGTCGAAGGGCTGCGCGTTTACTTCCCGAGCCAGCCAGCGTATTCTCGGCTGAGCGGGCTTGTGAAGGCGCGTTTGCCTGGGCTTTGGAAAGACGGTGCCGAGCACACAGAAGCCCCGTGCTCTGCGGCTTCAATCTTCGCCTTCTGCCGTCTGGAGAGAACTGAAGCCCAGCGGTGGCACTCAGCTTTGCTGCTCCTCAGCGTGTACAGTGCTGGCACGCAGCATGTGCTGTGCACGGATTTGCCTCAGCTCCAGGTAGAATCATTCTCCTTCTGTTTCGATGGGGTCCGAACTGCCCGTCTAGCTCTCCGCTTAGAGAAATGTGCCGGGAAAGCAGCGCGGGAGTGTTTAGGTGTCCAAGCCTTTCGGCAGAGCACAACCGTCTGGCCGACGAGAACGGGTAACGAAGATCGTGCTTTTGCGCCGGTACATTTTTCTGGGCGAGACGGCTACTCGCATCCTTGGTCTTTATGAGCCTGTAACGTGCGCGGGGGGGTACTTGGAGCTGACAAGGACCGTGCAAAGAGCACCGCGATCCGAGGGCGCTGTGCAGCTTGTAAAGGGGGCTGCCCGGGAATGTGGTGCAAATCCAAGTTTCTCCGAGCCGCAGGGGCCAGCGCCGGGAAGCGCGTTGTTCTGGCACAGTTCTCTGTGCGCGACGTAGCCGAGGGCCTTTCCGTTTAGATGCGGAGCACAGGAGAGGCAGAGTGTGGTGCCACGTAGCGCTGAGAGGGATTGTGTGTATGGGCCAGGCGTGTTCCGGCAGAAGCAGTGCTCTGGTGCGCTCCTCTGCCGGCAGAGCTTTCTGTGCGAGAAGCAGACGACTCTTCGCCTCCGGGGCAATGAAAGCGCGACGCGTTACAAAAAGCGAAGAACGAAGCTGCCGTGCACATGGCTTGTGTGCGCATCCTACGGGCTGCAGGGAAAGCGTGGCTGCCACTCGCTTGCCTGGAAAAGTCACGCTAGCAGCAGCAGAAGGAACTCCAAAGACAGCTGCTTGTGCTGCTACCTATAGCACCAGCCAGCTTCTGTGGAAACAGCTGCTCTTACCTTTAGGCTCCGAGATGCAGAGAATTAAGTATCCCGGTAGATGCAAGCAGAGGAGACAAGTACACAGTGCACTTACGTGGCTTACGTGTGCGAAGGCGAAGGTGCAGCACAGCACTGCCTTTTACTTCTCGAGCCCTTTTGCATGCTAGCAGCTGCTGGAAGCTGGCAACGGTAATGCCAGCGCGACCAGTGTGACGGCATGGCCATCTGAGAAGGAAGCTGCAGAGCCTCAGTGTGTTTGTGCTTGGAGAAGGGGGGCTTCAAGAACGCCTCCTTTTTTGACGCGTCCTTCGGGGGGAGCTCAAGCTGCAGGGACTCTGCAACACGGAAGCTGTAAGAAACTGCTTTCTAGCCAGGTTGTGGGACGAAGTCGAAGGGCTGCGCGTTTACTTCCCGAGCCAGCCAGCGTATTCTCGGCTGAGCGGGCTTGTGAAGGCGCGTTTGCCTGGGCTTTGGAAAGACGGTGCCGAGCACACAGAAGCCCCGTGCTCTGCGGCTTCAATCTTCGCCTTCTGCCGTCTGGAGAGAACTGAAGCCCAGCGGTGGCACTCAGCTTTGCTGCTCCTCAGCGTGTACAGTGCTGGCACGCAGCATGTGCTGTGCACGGATTTGCCTCAGCTCCAGGTAGAATCATTCTCCTTCTGTTTCGATGGGGTCCGAACTGCCCGTCTAGCTCTCCGCTTAGAGAAATGTGCCGGGAAAGCAGCGCGGGAGTGTTTAGGTGTCCAAGCCTTTCGGCAGAGCACAACCGTCTGGCCGACGAGAACGGGTAACGAAGATCGTGCTTTTGCGCCGGTACATTTTTCTGGGCGAGATGGCTACTCGCATCCTTGGTCTTTATGAGCCTGTAACGTGCGCGGGGGGGGTACTTGGAGCTGACAAGGACCGTGCAAAGAGCACCGCGATCCGAGGGCGCTGTGCAGCTTGTAAAGGGGGCTGCCCGGGAATGTGGTGCAAATCCAAGTTTCTCCGAGCCGCAGGGGCCAGCGCCGGGAAGCGCGTTGTTCTGGCACAGTTCTCTGTGCGCGACGTAGCCGAGGGCCTTTCCGTTTAGATGCGGAGCACAGGAGAGGCAGAGTGTGGTGCCACGTAGCGCTGAGAGGGATTGTGTGTATGGGCCAGGCGTGTTCCGGCAGAAGCAGTGCTCTGGTGCGCCCCTCTGCCGGCAGAGCTTTCTGGGCGAGAAGCAGACGACTCTTCGCCTCCGGGGCAATGAAAGCGCGACGCGTTACAAAAAGCGAAGAACGAAGCTGCCGTGCACATGGCTTGTGTGCGCATCCTACGGGCTGCAGGGAAAGCGTGGCTGCCACTCGCTTGCCTGGAAAAGTCACGCTAGCAGCAGCAGAAGGAACTCCAAAGACAGCTGCTTGTGCTGCTACCTATAGCACCAGCCAGCTTCTGTGGAAACAGCTGCTCTTACCTTTAGGCTCCGAGATGCAGAGAATTAAGTATCCCGGTAGATGCAAGCAGAGGAGACAAGTACACAGTGCACTTACGTGGCTTACGCGTGCGAAGGCGAAGGTGCAGCACAGCACTGCCTTTTACTTCTCGAGCCCTTTTGCATGCTAGCAGCTGCTGGAAGCTGGCAACGGTAATGCCAGCGCGACCAGTGTGACGGCATGGCCATCTGAGAAGGAAGCTGCAGAGCCTCAGTGTGTTTGTGCTTGGAGAAGGGGGGCTTCAAGAACGCCTCCTTTTTTGACGCGTCCTTCGGGGTGAGCTCAAGCTGCAGGGACTCTGCAACACGGAAGCTGTAAGAAACTGCTTTCTAGCCAGGTTGTGGGACGAAGTCGAAGGGCTGCGCGTTTACTTCCCGAGCCAGCCAGCGTATTCTCGGCTGAGCGGGCTTGTGAAGGCGCGTTTGCCTGGGCTTTGGAAAGACGGTGCCGAGCACACAGAAGCCCCGTGCTCTGCGGCTTCAATCTTCGCCTTCTGCCGTCTGGAGAGAACTGAAGCCCAGCGGTGGCACTCAGCTTTGCTGCTCCTCAGCGTGTACAGTGCTGGCACGCAGCATGTGCTGTGCACGGATTTGCCTCAGCTCCAGGTAGAATCATTCTCCTTCTGTTTCGATAGGGTCCGAACTGCCCGTCTAGCTCTCCGCTTAGAGAAATGTGCCGGGAAAGCAGCGCGGGAGTGTTTAGGTGTCCAAGCCTTTCGACAGAGCACAACCGTCTGGCCGACGAGAACGGGTAACGAAGATCGTGCTTTTGCGCCGGTACATTTTTCTGGGCGAGACGGCTACTCGCATCCTTGGTCTTTATGAGCCTGTAACGTGCGCGGGGGGGGTACTTGGAGCTGACAAGGACCGTGCAAAGAGCACCGCGATCCGAGGGCGCTGTGCAGCTTGTAAAGGGGGCTGCCCGGGAATGTGGTGCAAATCCAAGTTTCTCCGAGCCGCAGGGGCCAGCGCCGGGAAGCGCGTTGTTCTGGCACAGTTCTCTGTGCGCGACGTAGCCGAGGGCCTTTCCGTTTAGATGCGGAGCACAGGAGAGGCAGAGTGTGGTGCCACGTAGCGCTGAGAGGGATTGTGTGTATGGGCCAGGCGTGTTCCGGCAGAAGCAGTGCTCTGGTGCGCCCCTCTGCCGGCAGAGCTTTCTGGGCGAGAAGCAGACGACTCTTCGCCTCCGGGGCAATGAAAGCGCGACGCGTTACAAAAAGCGAAGAACGAAGCTGCCGTGCACATGGCTTGTGTGCGCATCCTACGGGCTGCAGGGAAAGCGTGGCTGCCACTCGCTTGCCTGGAAAAGTCACGCTAGCAGCAGCAGAAGGAACTCCAAAGACAGCTGCTTGTGCTGCTACCTATAGCACCAGCCAGCTTCTGTGGAAACAGCTGCTCTTACCTTTAGGCTCCGAGATGCAGAGAATTAAGTATCCCGGTAGATGCAAGCAGAGGAGACAAGTACACAGTGCACTTACGTGGCTTACGCGTGCGAAGGCGAAGGTGCAGCACAGCACTGCCTTTTACTTCTCGAGCCCTTTTGCATGCTAGCAGCTGCTGGAAGCTGGCAACGGTAATGCCAGCGCGACCAGTGTGACGGCATGGCCATCTGAGAAGGAAGCTGCAGAGCCTCAGTGTGTTTGTGCTTGGAGAAGGGGGGCTTCAAGAACGCCTCCTTTTTTGACGCGTCCTTCGGGGTGAGCTCAAGCTGCAGGGACTCTGCAACACGGAAGCTGTAAGAAACTGCTTTCTAGCCAGGTTGTGGGACGAAGTCGAAGGGCTGCGCGTTTACTTCCCGAGCCAGCCAGCGTATTCTCGGCTGAGCGGGCTTGTGAAGGCGCGTTTGCCTGGGCTTTGGAAAGACGGTGCCGAGCACACAGAAGCCCCGTGCTCTGCGGCTTCAATCTTCGCCTTCTGCCGTCTGGAGAGAACTGAAGCCCAGCGGTGGCACTCAGCTTTGCTGCTCCTCAGCGTGTACAGTGCTGGCACGCAGCATGTGCTGTGCACGGATTTGCCTCAGCTCCAGGTAGAATCATTCTCCTTCTGTTTCGATAGGGTCCGAACTGCCCGTCTAGCTCTCCGCTTAGAGAAATGTGCCGGGAAAGCAGCGCGGGAGTGTTTAGGTGTCCAAGCCTTTCGACAGAGCACAACCGTCTGGCCGACGAGAACGGGTAACGAAGATCGTGCTTTTGCGCCGGTACATTTTTCTGGGCGAGACGGCTACTCGCATCCTTGGTCTTTATGAGCCTGTAACGTGCGCGGGGGGGGTACTTGGAGCTGACAAGGACCGTGCAAAGAGCACCGCGATCCGAGGGCGCTGTGCAGCTTGTAAAGGGGGCTGCCCGGGAATGTGGTGCAAATCCAAGTTTCTCCGAGCCGCAGGGGCCAGCGCCGGGAAGCGCGTTGTTCTGGCACAGTTCTCTGTGCGCGACGTAGCCGAGGGCCTTTCCGTTTAGATGCGGAGCACAGGAGAGGCAGAGTGTGGTGCCACGTAGCGCTGAGAGGGATTGTGTGTATGGGCCAGGCGTGTTCCGGCAGAAGCAGTGCTCTGGTGCGCCCCTCTGCCGGCAGAGCTTTCTGGGCGAGAAGCAGACGACTCTTCGCCTCCGGGGCAATGAAAGCGCGACGCGTTACAAAAAGCGAAGAACGAAGCTGCCGTGCACATGGCTTGTGTGCGCATCCTACGGGCTGCAGGGAAAGCGTGGCTGCCACTCGCTTGCCTGGAAAAGTCACGCTAGCAGCAGCAGAAGGAACTCCAAAGACAGCTGCTTGTGCTGCTACCTATAGCACCAGCCAGCTTCTGTGGAAACAGCTGCTCTTACCTTTAGGCTCCGAGATGCAGAGAATTAAGTATCCCGGTAGATGCAAGCAGAGGAGACAAGTACACAGTGCACTTACGTGGCTTACGCGTGCGAAGGCGAAGGTGCAGCACAGCACTGCCTTTTACTTCTCGAGCCCTTTTGCATGCTAGCAGCTGCTGGAAGCTGGCAACGGTAATGCCAGCGCGACCAGTGTGACGGCATGGCCATCTGAGAAGGAAGCTGCAGAGCCTCAGTGTGTTTGTGCTTGGAGAAGGGGGGCTTCAAGAACGCCTCCTTTTTTGACGCGTCCTTCGGGGGGAGCTCAAGCTGCAGGGACTCTGCAACACGGAAGCTGTAAGAAACTGCTTTCTAGCCAGGTTGTGGGACGAAGTCGAAGGGCTGCGCGTTTACTTCCCGAGCCAGCCAGCGTATTCTCGGCTGAGCGGGCTTGTGAAGGCGCGTTTGCCTGGGCTTTGGAAAGACGGTGCCGAGCACACAGAAGCCCCGTGCTCTGCGGCTTCAATCTTCGCCTTCTGCCGTCTGGAGAGAACTGAAGCCCAGCGGTGGCACTCAGCTTTGCTGCTCCTCAGCGTGTACAGTGCTGGCACGCAGCATGTGCTGTGCACGGATTTGCCTCAGCTCCAGGTAGAATCATTCTCCTTCTGTTTCGATAGGGTCCGAACTGCCCGTCTAGCTCTCCGCTTAGAGAAATGTGCCGGGAAAGCAGCGCGGGAGTGTTTAGGTGTCCAAGCCTTTCGACAGAGCACAACCGTCTGGCCGACGAGAACGGGTAACGAAGATCGTGCTTTTGCGCCGGTACATTTTTCTGGGCGAGACGGCTACTCGCATCCTTGGTCTTTATGAGCCTGTAACGTGCGCGGGGGGGGTACTTGGAGCTGACAAGGACCGTGCAAAGAGCACCGCGATCCGAGGGCGCTGTGCAGCTTGTAAAGGGGGCTGCCCGGGAATGTGGTGCAAATCCAAGTTTCTCCGAGCCGCAGGGGCCAGCGCCGGGAAGCGCGTTGTTCTGGCACAGTTCTCTGTGCGCGACGTAGCCGAGGGCCTTTCCGTTTAGATGCGGAGCACAGGAGAGGCAGAGTGTGGTGCCACGTAGCGCTGAGAGGGATTGTGTGTATGGGCCAGGCGTGTTCCGGCAGAAGCAGTGCTCTGGTGCGCCCCTCTGCCGGCAGAGCTTTCTGGGCGAGAAGCAGACGACTCTTCGCCTCCGGGGCAATGAAAGCGCGACGCGTTACAAAAAGCGAAGAACGAAGCTGCCGTGCACATGGCTTGTGTGCGCATCCTACGGGCTGCAGGGAAAGCGTGGCTGCCACTCGCTTGCCTGGAAAAGTCACGCTAGCAGCAGCAGAAGGAACTCCAAAGACAGCTGCTTGTGCTGCTACCTATAGCACCAGCCAGCTTCTGTGGAAACAGCTGCTCTTACCTTTAGGCTCCGAGATGCAGAGAATTAAGTATCCCGGTAGATGCAAGCAGAGGAGACAAGTACACAGTGCACTTACGTGGCTTACGCGTGCGAAGGCGAAGGTGCAGCACAGCACTGCCTTTTACTTCTCGAGCCCTTTTGCATGCTAGCAGCTGCTGGAAGCTGGCAACGGTAATGCCAGCGCGACCAGTGTGACGGCATGGCCATCTGAGAAGGAAGCTGCAGAGCCTCAGTGTGTTTGTGCTTGGAGAAGGGGGGCTTCAAGAACGCCTCCTTTTTTGACGCGTCCTTCGGGGTGAGCTCAAGCTGCAGGGACTCTGCAACACGGAAGCTGTAAGAAACTGCTTTCTAGCCAGGTTGTGGGACGAAGTCGAAGGGCTGCGCGTTTACTTCCCGAGCCAGCCAGCGTATTCTCGGCTGAGCGGGCTTGTGAAGGCGCGTTTGCCTGGGCTTTGGAAAGACGGTGCCGAGCACACAGAAGCCCCGTGCTCTGCGGCTTCAATCTTCGCCTTCTGCCGTCTGGAGAGAACTGAAGCCCAGCGGTGGCACTCAGCTTTGCTGCTCCTCAGCGTGTACAGTGCTGGCACGCAGCATGTGCTGTGCACGGATTTGCCTCAGCTCCAGGTAGAATCATTCTCCTTCTGTTTCGATGGGGTCCGAACTGCCCGTCTAGCTCTCCGCTTAGAGAAATGTGCCGGGAAAGCAGCGCGGGAGTGTTTAGGTGTCCAAGCCTTTCGACAGAGCACAACCGTCTGGCCGACGAGAACGGGTAACGAAGATCGTGCTTTTGCGCCGGTACATTTTTCTGGGCGAGACGGCTACTCGCATCCTTGGTCTTTATGAGCCTGTAACGTGCGCGGGGGGGGTACTTGGAGCTGACAAGGACCGTGCAAAGAGCACCGCGATCCGAGGGCGCTGTGCAGCTTGTAAAGGGGGCTGCCCGGGAATGTGGTGCAAATCCAAGTTTCTCCGAGCCGCAGGGGCCAGCGCCGGGAAGCGCGTTGTTCTGGCACAGTTCTCTGTGCGCGACGTAGCCGAGGGCCTTTCCGTTTAGATGCGGAGCACAGGAGAGGCAGAGTGTGGTGCCACGTAGCGCTGAGAGGGATTGTGTGTATGGGCCAGGCGTGTTCCGGCAGAAGCAGTGCTCTGGTGCGCCCCTCTGCCGGCAGAGCTTTCTGGGCGAGAAGCAGACGACTCTTCGCCTCCGGGGCAATGAAAGCGCGACGCGTTACAAAAAGCGAAGAACGAAGCTGCCGTGCACATGGCTTGTGTGCGCATCCTACGGGCTGCAGGGAAAGCGTGGCTGCCACTCGCTTGCCTGGAAAAGTCACGCTAGCAGCAGCAGAAGGAACTCCAAAGACAGCTGCTTGTGCTGCTACCTATAGCACCAGCCAGCTTCTGTGGAAACAGCTGCTCTTACCTTTAGGCTCCGAGATGCAGAGAATTAAGTATCCCGGTAGATGCAAGCAGAGGAGACAAGTACACAGTGCACTTACGTGGCTTACGCGTGCGAAGGCGAAGGTGCAGCACAGCACTGCCTTTTACTTCTCGAGCCCTTTTGCATGCTAGCAGCTGCTGGAAGCTGGCAACGGTAATGCCAGCGCGACCAGTGTGACGGCATGGCCATCTGAGAAGGAAGCTGCAGAGCCTCAGTGTGTTTGTGCTTGGAGAAGGGGGGCTTCAAGAACGCCTCCTTTTTTGACGCGTCCTTCGGGGTGAGCTCAAGCTGCAGGGACTCTGCAACACGGAAGCTGTAAGAAACTGCTTTCTAGCCAGGTTGTGGGACGAAGTCGAAGGGCTGCGCGTTTACTTCCCGAGCCAGCCAGCGTATTCTCGGCTGAGCGGGCTTGTGAAGGCGCGTTTGCCTGGGCTTTGGAAAGACGGTGCCGAGCACACAGAAGCCCCGTGCTCTGCGGCTTCAATCTTCGCCTTCTGCCGTCTGGAGAGAACTGAAGCCCAGCGGTGGCACTCAGCTTTGCTGCTCCTCAGCGTGTACAGTGCTGGCACGCAGCATGTGCTGTGCACGGATTTGCCTCAGCTCCAGGTAGAATCATTCTCCTTCTGTTTCGATAGGGTCCGAACTGCCCGTCTAGCTCTCCGCTTAGAGAAATGTGCCGGGAAAGCAGCGCGGGAGTGTTTAGGTGTCCAAGCCTTTCGACAGAGCACAACCGTCTGGCCGACGAGAACGGGTAACGAAGATCGTGCTTTTGCGCCGGTACATTTTTCTGGGCGAGACGGCTACTCGCATCCTTGGTCTTTATGAGCCTGTAACGTGCGCGGGGGGGTACTTGGAGCTGACAAGGACCGTGCAAAGAGCACCGCGATCCGAGGGCGCTGTGCAGCTTGTAAAGGGGGCTGCCCGGGAATGTGGTGCAAATCCAAGTTTCTCCGAGCCGCAGGGGCCAGCGCCGGGAAGCGCGTTGTTCTGGCACAGTTCTCTGTGCGCGACGTAGCCGAGGGCCTTTCCGTTTAGATGCGGAGCACAGGAGAGGCAGAGTGTGGTGCCACGTAGCGCTGAGAGGGATTGTGTGTATGGGCCAGGCGTGTTCCGGCAGAAGCAGTGCTCTGGTGCGCTCCTCTGCCGGCAGAGCTTTCTGTGCGAGAAGCAGACGACTCTTCGCCTCCGGGGCAATGAAAGCGCGACGCGTTACAAAAAGCGAAGAACGAAGCTGCCGTGCACATGGCTTGTGTGCGCATCCTACGGGCTGCAGGGAAAGCGTGGCTGCCACTCGCTTGCCTGGAAAAGTCACGCTAGCAGCAGCAGAAGGAACTCCAAAGACAGCTGCTTGTGCTGCTACCTATAGCACCAGCCAGCTTCTGTGGAAACAGCTGCTCTTACCTTTAGGCTCCGAGATGCAGAGAATTAAGTATCCCGGTAGATGCAAGCAGAGGAGACAAGTACACAGTGCACTTACGTGGCTTACGCGTGCGAAGGCGAAGGTGCAGCACAGCACTGCCTTTTACTTCTCGAGCCCTTTTGCATGCTAGCAGCTGCTGGAAGCTGGCAACGGTAATGCCAGCGCGACCAGTGTGACGGCATGGCCATCTGAGAAGAAAGCTGCAGAGCCTCAGTGTGTTTGTGCTTGGAGAAGGGGGGCTTCAAGAACGCCTCCTTTTTTGACGCGTCCTTCGGGGGGAGCTCAAGCTGCAGGGACTCTGCAACACGGAAGCTGTAAGAAACTGCTTTCTAGCCAGGTTGTGGGACGAAGTCGAAGGGCTGCGCGTTTACTTCCCGAGCCAGCCAGCGTATTCTCGGCTGAGCGGGCTTGTGAAGGCGCGTTTGCCTGGGCTTTGGAAAGACGGTGCCGAGCACACAGAAGCCCCGTGCTCTGCGGCTTCAATCTTCGCCTTCTGCCGTCTGGAGAGAACTGAAGCCCAGCGGTGGCACTCAGCTTTGCTGCTCCTCAGCGTGTACAGTGCTGGCACGCAGCATGTGCTGTGCACGGATTTGCCTCAGCTCAAGGTAGAATCATTCTCCTTCTGTTTCGATAGGGTCCGAACTGCCCGTCTAGCTCTCCGCTTAGAGAAATGTGCCGGGAAAGCAGCGCGGGAGTGTTTAGGTGTCCAAGCCTTTCGACAGAGCACAACCGTCTGGCCGACGAGAACGGGTAACGAAGATCGTGCTTTTGCGCCGGTACATTTTTCTGGGCGAGACGGCTACTCGCATCCTTGGTCTTTATGAGCCTGTAACGTGCGCGGGGGGGGTACTTGGAGCTGACAAGGACCGTGCAAAGAGCACCGCGATCCGAGGGCGCTGTGCAGCTTGTAAAGGGGGCTGCCCGGGAATGTGGTGCAAATCCAAGTTTCTCCGAGCCGCAGGGGCCAGCGCCGGGAAGCGCGTTGTTCTGGCACAGTTCTCTGTGCGCGACGTAGCCGAGGGCCTTTCCGTTTAGATGCGGAGCACAGGAGAGGCAGAGTGTGGTGCCACGTAGCGCTGAGAGGGATTGTGTGTATGGGCCAGGCGTGTTCCGGCAGAAGCAGTGCTCTGGTGCGCCCCTCTGCCGGCAGAGCTTTCTGGGCGAGAAGCAGACGACTCTTCGCCTCCGGGGCAATGAAAGCGCGACGCGTTACAAAAAGCGAAGAACGAAGCTGCCGTGCACATGGCTTGTGTGCGCATCCTACGGGCTGCAGGGAAAGCGTGGCTGCCACTCGCTTGCCTGGAAAAGTCACGCTAGCAGCAGCAGAAGGAACTCCAAAGACAGCTGCTTGTGCTGCTACCTATAGCACCAGCCAGCTTCTGTGGAAACAGCTGCTCTTACCTTTAGGCTCCGAGATGCAGAGAATTAAGTATCCCGGTAGATGCAAGCAGAGGAGACAAGTACACAGTGCACTTACGTGGCTTACGCGTGCGAAGGCGAAGGTGCAGCACAGCACTGCCTTTTACTTCTCGAGCCCTTTTGCATGCTAGCAGCTGCTGGAAGCTGGCAACGGTAATGCCAGCGCGACCAGTGTGACGGCATGGCCATCTGAGAAGGAAGCTGCAGAGCCTCAGTGTGTTTGTGCTTGGAGAAGGGGGGCTTCAAGAACGCCTCCTTTTTTGACGCGTCCTTCGGGGTGAGCTCAAGCTGCAGGGACTCTGCAACACGGAAGCTGTAAGAAACTGCTTTCTAGCCAGGTTGTGGGACGAAGTCGAAGGGCTGCGCGTTTACTTCCCGAGCCAGCCAGCGTATTCTCGGCTGAGCGGGCTTGTGAAGGCGCGTTTGCCTGGGCTTTGGAAAGACGGTGCCGAGCACACAGAAGCCCCGTGCTCTGCGGCTTCAATCTTCGCCTTCTGCCGTCTGGAGAGAACTGAAGCCCAGCGGTGGCACTCAGCTTTGCTGCTCCTCAGCGTGTACAGTGCTGGCACGCAGCATGTGCTGTGCACGGATTTGCCTCAGCTCCAGGTAGAATCATTCTCCTTCTGTTTCGATAGGGTCCGAACTGCCCGTCTAGCTCTCCGCTTAGAGAAATGTGCCGGGAAAGCAGCGCGGGAGTGTTTAGGTGTCCAAGCCTTTCGGCAGAGCACAACCGTCTGGCCGACGAGAACGGGTAACGAAGATCGTGCTTTTGCGCCGGTACATTTTTCTGGGCGAGACGGCTACTCGCATCCTTGGTCTTTATGAGCCTGTAACGTGCGCGGGGGGGGTACTTGGAGCTGACAAGGACCGTGCAAAGAGCACCGCGATCCGAGGGCGCTGTGCAGCTTGTAAAGGGGGCTGCCCGGGAATGTGGTGCAAATCCAAGTTTCTCCGAGCCGCAGGGGCCAGCGCCGGGAAGCGCGTTGTTCTGGCACAGTTCTCTGTGCGCGACGTAGCCGAGGGCCTTTCCGTTTAGATGCGGAGCACAGGAGAGGCAGAGTGTGGTGCCACGTAGCGCTGAGAGGGATTGTGTGTATGGGCCAGGCGTGTTCCGGCAGAAGCAGTGCTCTGGTGCGCTCCTCTGCCGGCAGAGCTTTCTGTGCGAGAAGCAGACGACTCTTCGCCTCCGGGGCAATGAAAGCGCGACGCGTTACAAAAAGCGAAGAACGAAGCTGCCGTGCACATGGCTTGTGTGCGCATCCTACGGGCTGCAGGGAAAGCGTGGCTGCCACTCGCTTGCCTGGAAAAGTCACGCTAGCAGCAGCAGAAGGAACTCCAAAGACAGCTGCTTGTGCTGCTACCTATAGCACCAGCCAGCTTCTGTGGAAACAGCTGCTCTTACCTTTAGGCTCCGAGATGCAGAGAATTAAGTATCCCGGTAGATGCAAGCAGAGGAGACAAGTACACAGTGCACTTACGTGGCTTACGCGTGCGAAGGCGAAGGTGCAGCACAGCACTGCCTTTTACTTCTCGAGCCCTTTTGCATGCTAGCAGCTGCTGGAAGCTGGCAACGGTAATGCCAGCGCGACCAGTGTGACGGCATGGCCATCTGAGAAGGAAGCTGCAGAGCCTCAGTGTGTTTGTGCTTGGAGAAGGGGGGCTTCAAGAACGCCTCCTTTTTTGACGCGTCCTTCGGGGTGAGCTCAAGCTGCAGGGACTCTGCAACACGGAAGCTGTAAGAAACTGCTTTCTAGCCAGGTTGTGGGACGAAGTCGAAGGGCTGCGCGTTTACTTCCCGAGCCAGCCAGCGTATTCTCGGCTGAGCGGGCTTGTGAAGGCGCGTTTGCCTGGGCTTTGGAAAGACGGTGCCGAGCACACAGAAGCCCCGTGCTCTGCGGCTTCAATCTTCGCCTTCTGCCGTCTGGAGAGAACTGAAGCCCAGCGGTGGCACTCAGCTTTGCTGCTCCTCAGCGTGTACAGTGCTGGCACGCAGCATGTGCTGTGCACGGATTTGCCTCAGCTCCAGGTAGAATCATTCTCCTTCTGTTTCGATAGGGTCCGAACTGCCCGTCTAGCTCTCCGCTTAGAGAAATGTGCCGGGAAAGCAGCGCGGGAGTGTTTAGGTGTCCAAGCCTTTCGACAGAGCACAACCGTCTGGCCGACGAGAACGGGTAACGAAGATCGTGCTTTTGCGCCGGTACATTTTTCTGGGCGAGACGGCTACTCGCATCCTTGGTCTTTATGAGCCTGTAACGTGCGCGGGGGGGGTACTTGGAGCTGACAAGGACCGTGCAAAGAGCACCGCGATCCGAGGGCGCTGTGCAGCTTGTAAAGGGGGCTGCCCGGGAATGTGGTGCAAATCCAAGTTTCTCCGAGCCGCAGGGGCCAGCGCCGGGAAGCGCGTTGTTCTGGCACAGTTCTCTGTGCGCGACGTAGCCGAGGGCCTTTCCGTTTAGATGCGGAGCACAGGAGAGGCAGAGTGTGGTGCCACGTAGCGCTGAGAGGGATTGTGTGTATGGGCCAGGCGTGTTCCGGCAGAAGCAGTGCTCTGGTGCGCCCCTCTGCCGGCAGAGCTTTCTGGGCGAGAAGCAGACGACTCTTCGCCTCCGGGGCAATGAAAGCGCGACGCGTTACAAAAAGCGAAGAACGAAGCTGCCGTGCACATGGCTTGTGTGCGCATCCTACGGGCTGCAGGGAAAGCGTGGCTGCCACTCGCTTGCCTGGAAAAGTCACGCTAGCAGCAGCAGAAGGAACTCCAAAGACAGCTGCTTGTGCTGCTACCTATAGCACCAGCCAGCTTCTGTGGAAACAGCTGCTCTTACCTTTAGGCTCCGAGATGCAGAGAATTAAGTATCCCGGTAGATGCAAGCAGAGGAGACAAGTACACAGTGCACTTACGTGGCTTACGCGTGCGAAGGCGAAGGTGCAGCACAGCACTGCCTTTTACTTCTCGAGCCCTTTTGCATGCTAGCAGCTGCTGGAAGCTGGCAACGGTAATGCCAGCGCGACCAGTGTGACGGCATGGCCATCTGAGAAGGAAGCTGCAGAGCCTCAGTGTGTTTGTGCTTGGAGAAGGGGGGCTTCAAGAACGCCTCCTTTTTTGACGCGTCCTTCGGGGTGAGCTCAAGCTGCAGGGACTCTGCAACACGGAAGCTGTAAGAAACTGCTTTCTAGCCAGGTTGTGGGACGAAGTCGAAGGGCTGCGCGTTTACTTCCCGAGCCAGCCAGCGTATTCTCGGCTGAGCGGGCTTGTGAAGGTGCGTTTGCCTGGGCTTTGGAAAGACGGTGCCGAGCACACAGAAGCCCCGTGCTCTGCGGCTTCAATCTTCGCCTTCTGCCGTCTGGAGAGAACTGAAGCCCAGCGGTGGCACTCAGCTTTGCTGCTCCTCAGCGTGTACAGTGCTGGCACGCAGCATGTGCTGTGCACGGATTTGCCTCAGCTCCAGGTAGAATCATTCTCCTTCTGTTTCGATAGGGTCCGAACTGCCCGTCTAGCTCTCCGCTTAGAGAAATGTGCCGGGAAAGCAGCGCGGGAGTGTTTAGGTGTCCAAGCCTTTCGACAGAGCACAACCGTCTGGCCGACGAGAACGGGTAACGAAGATCGTGCTTTTGCGCCGGTACATTTTTCTGGGCGAGACGGCTACTCGCATCCTTGGTCTTTATGAGCCTGTAACGTGCGCGGGGGGGGTACTTGGAGCTGACAAGGACCGTGCAAAGAGCACCGCGATCCGAGGGCGCTGTGCAGCTTGTAAAGGGGGCTGCCCGGGAATGTGGTGCAAATCCAAGTTTCTCCGAGCCGCAGGGGCCAGCGCCGGGAAGCGCGTTGTTCTGGCACAGTTCTCTGTGCGCGACGTAGCCGAGGGCCTTTCCGTTTAGATGCGGAGCACAGGAGAGGCAGAGTGTGGTGCCACGTAGCGCTGAGAGGGATTGTGTGTATGGGCCAGGCGTGTTCCGGCAGAAGCAGTGCTCTGGTGCGCCCCTCTGCCGGCAGAGCTTTCTGGGCGAGAAGCAGACGACTCTTCGCCTCCGGGGCAATGAAAGCGCGACGCGTTACAAAAAGCGAAGAACGAAGCTGCCGTGCACATGGCTTGTGTGCGCATCCTACGGGCTGCAGGGAAAGCGTGGCTGCCACTCGCTTGCCTGGAAAAGTCACGCTAGCAGCAGCAGAAGGAACTCCAAAGACAGCTGCTTGTGCTGCTACCTATAGCACCAGCCAGCTTCTGTGGAAACAGCTGCTCTTACCTTTAGGCTCCGAGATGCAGAGAATTAAGTATCCCGGTAGATGCAAGCAGAGGAGACAAGTACACAGTGCACTTACGTGGCTTACGCGTGCGAAGGCGAAGGTGCAGCACAGCACTGCCTTTTACTTCTCGAGCCCTTTTGCATGCTAGCAGCTGCTGGAAGCTGGCAACGGTAATGCCAGCGCGACCAGTGTGACGGCATGGCCATCTGAGAAGGAAGCTGCAGAGCCTCAGTGTGTTTGTGCTTGGAGAAGGGGGGCTTCAAGAACGCCTCCTTTTTTGACGCGTCCTTCGGGGGGAGCTCAAGCTGCAGGGACTCTGCAACACGGAAGCTGTAAGAAACTGCTTTCTAGCCAGGTTGTGGGACGAAGTCGAAGGGCTGCGCGTTTACTTCCCGAGCCAGCCAGCGTATTCTCGGCTGAGCGGGCTTGTGAAGGCGCGTTTGCCTGGGCTTTGGAAAGACGGTGCCGAGCACACAGAAGCCCCGTGCTCTGCGGCTTCAATCTTCGCCTTCTGCCGTCTGGAGAGAACTGAAGCCCAGCGGTGGCACTCAGCTTTGCTGCTCCTCAGCGTGTACAGTGCTGGCACGCAGCATGTGCTGTGCACGGATTTGCCTCAGCTCCAGGTAGAATCATTCTCCTTCTGTTTCGATAGGGTCCGAACTGCCCGTCTAGCTCTCTGCTTAGAGAAATGTGCCGGGAAAGCAGCGCGGGAGTGTTTAGGTGTCCAAGCCTTTCGACAGAGCACAACCGTCTGGCCGACGAGAACGGGTAACGAAGATCGTGCTTTTGCGCCGGTACATTTTTCTGGGCGAGACGGCTACTCGCATCCTTGGTCTTTATGAGCCTGTAACGTGCGCGGGGGGGGTACTTGGAGCTGACAAGGACCGTGCAAAGAGCACCGCGATCCGAGGGCGCTGTGCAGCTTGTAAAGGGGGCTGCCCGGGAATGTGGTGCAAATCCAAGTTTCTCCGAGCCGCAGGGGCCAGCGCCGGGAAGCGCGTTGTTCTGGCACAGTTCTCTGTGCGCGACGTAGCCGAGGGCCTTTCCGTTTAGATGCGGAGCACAGGAGAGGCAGAGTGTGGTGCCACGTAGCGCTGAGAGGGATTGTGTGTATGGGCCAGGCGTGTTCCGGCAGAAGCAGTGCTCTGGTGCGCCCCTCTGCCGGCAGAGCTTTCTGGGCGAGAAGCAGACGACTCTTCGCCTCCGGGGCAATGAAAGCGCGACGCGTTACAAAAAGCGAAGAACGAAGCTGCCGTGCACATGGCTTGTGTGCGCATCCTACGGGCTGCAGGGAAAGCGTGGCTGCCACTCGCTTGCCTGGAAAAGTCACGCTAGCAGCAGCAGAAGGAACTCCAAAGACAGCTGCTTGTGCTGCTACCTATAGCACCAGCCAGCTTCTGTGGAAACAGCTGCTCTTACCTTTAGGCTCCGAGATGCAGAGAATTAAGTATCCCGGTAGATGCAAGCAGAGGAGACAAGTACACAGTGCACTTACGTGGCTTACGCGTGCGAAGGCGAAGGTGCAGCACAGCACTGCCTTTTACTTCTCGAGCCCTTTTGCATGCTAGCAGCTGCTGGAAGCTGGCAACGGTAATGCCAGCGCGACCAGTGTGACGGCATGGCCATCTGAGAAGGAAGCTGCAGAGCCTCAGTGTGTTTGTGCTTGGAGAAGGGGGGCTTCAAGAACGCCTCCTTTTTTGACGCGTCCTTCGGGGTGAGCTCAAGCTGCAGGGACTCTGCAACACGGAAGCTGTAAGAAACTGCTTTCTAGCCAGGTTGTGGGACGAAGTCGAAGGGCTGCGCGTTTACTTCCCGAGCCAGCCAGCGTATTCTCGGCTGAGCGGGCTTGTGAAGGCGCGTTTGCCTGGGCTTTGGAAAGACGGTGCCGAGCACACAGAAGCCCCGTGCTCTGCGGCTTCAATCTTCGCCTTCTGCCGTCTGGAGAGAACTGAAGCCCAGCGGTGGCACTCAGCTTTGCTGCTCCTCAGCGTGTACAGTGCTGGCACGCAGCATGTGCTGTGCACGGATTTGCCTCAGCTCCAGGTAGAATCATTCTCCTTCTGTTTCGATGGGGTCCGAACTGCCCGTCTAGCTCTCCGCTTAGAGAAATGTGCCGGGAAAGCAGCGCGGGAGTGTTTAGGTGTCCAAGCCTTTCGACAGAGCACAACCGTCTGGCCGACGAGAACGGGTAACGAAGATCGTGCTTTTGCGCCGGTACATTTTTCTGGGCGAGACGGCTACTCGCATCCTTGGTCTTTATGAGCCTGTAACGTGCGCGGGGGGGGTACTTGGAGCTGACAAGGACCGTGCAAAGAGCACCGCGATCCGAGGGCGCTGTGCAGCTTGTAAAGGGGGCTGCCCGGGAATGTGGTGCAAATCCAAGTTTCTCCGAGCCGCAGGGGCCAGCGCCGGGAAGCGCGTTGTTCTGGCACAGTTCTCTGTGCGCGACGTAGCCGAGGGCCTTTCCGTTTAGATGCGGAGCACAGGAGAGGCAGAGTGTGGTGCCACGTAGCGCTGAGAGGGATTGTGTGTATGGGCCAGGCGTGTTCCGGCAGAAGCAGTGCTCTGGTGCGCCCCTCTGCCGGCAGAGCTTTCTGGGCGAGAAGCAGACGACTCTTCGCCTCCGGGGCAATGAAAGCGCGACGCGTTACAAAAAGCGAAGAACGAAGCTGCCGTGCACATGGCTTGTGTGCGCATCCTACGGGCTGCAGGGAAAGCGTGGCTGCCACTCGCTTGCCTGGAAAAGTCACGCTAGCAGCAGCAGAAGGAACTCCAAAGACAGCTGCTTGTGCTGCTACCTATAGCACCAGCCAGCTTCTGTGGAAACAGCTGCTCTTACCTTTAGGCTCCGAGATGCAGAGAATTAAGTATCCCGGTAGATGCAAGCAGAGGAGACAAGTACACAGTGCACTTACGTGGCTTACGCGTGCGAAGGCGAAGGTGCAGCACAGCACTGCCTTTTACTTCTCGAGCCCTTTTGCATGCTAGCAGCTGCTGGAAGCTGGCAACGGTAATGCCAGCGCGACCAGTGTGACGGCATGGCCATCTGAGAAGGAAGCTGCAGAGCCTCAGTGTGTTTGTGCTTGGAGAAGGGGGGCTTCAAGAACGCCTCCTTTTTTGACGCGTCCTTCGGGGTGAGCTCAAGCTGCAGGGACTCTGCAACACGGAAGCTGTAAGAAACTGCTTTCTAGCCAGGTTGTGGGACGAAGTCGAAGGGCTGCGCGTTTACTTCCCGAGCCAGCCAGCGTATTCTCGGCTGAGCGGGCTTGTGAAGGCGCGTTTGCCTGGGCTTTGGAAAGACGGTGCCGAGCACACAGAAGCCCCGTGCTCTGCGGCTTCAATCTTCGCCTTCTGCCGTCTGGAGAGAACTGAAGCCCAGCGGTGGCACTCAGCTTTGCTGCTCCTCAGCGTGTACAGTGCTGGCACGCAGCATGTGCTGTGCACGGATTTGCCTCAGCTCCAGGTAGAATCATTCTCCTTCTGTTTCGATGGGGTCCGAACTGCCCGTCTAGCTCTCCGCTTAGAGAAATGTGCCGGGAAAGCAGCGCGGGAGTGTTTAGGTGTCCAAGCCTTTCGACAGAGCACAACCGTCTGGCCGACGAGAACGGGTAACGAAGATCGTGCTTTTGCGCCGGTACATTTTTCTGGGCGAGACGGCTACTCGCATCCTTGGTCTTTATGAGCCTGTAACGTGCGCGGGGGGGTACTTGGAGCTGACAAGGACCGTGCAAAGAGCACCGCGATCCGAGGGCGCTGTGCAGCTTGTAAAGGGGGCTGCCCGGGAATGTGGTGCAAATCCAAGTTTCTCCGAGCCGCAGGGGCCAGCGCCGGGAAGCGCGTTGTTCTGGCACAGTTCTCTGTGCGCGACGTAGCCGAGGGCCTTTCCGTTTAGATGCGGAGCACAGGAGAGGCAGAGTGTGGTGCCACGTAGCGCTGAGAGGGATTGTGTGTATGGGCCAGGCGTGTTCCGGCAGAAGCAGTGCTCTGGTGCGCTCCTCTGCCGGCAGAGCTTTCTGTGCGAGAAGCAGACGACTCTTCGCCTCCGGGGCAATGAAAGCGCGACGCGTTACAAAAAGCGAAGAACGAAGCTGCCGTGCACATGGCTTGTGTGCGCATCCTACGGGCTGCAGGGAAAGCGTGGCTGCCACTCGCTTGCCTGGAAAAGTCACGCTAGCAGCAGCAGAAGGAACTCCAAAGACAGCTGCTTGTGCTGCTACCTATAGCACCAGCCAGCTTCTGTGGAAACAGCTGCTCTTACCTTTAGGCTCCGAGATGCAGAGAATTAAGTATCCCGGTAGATGCAAGCAGAGGAGACAAGTACACAGTGCACTTACGTGGCTTACGCGTGCGAAGGCGAAGGTGCAGCACAGCACTGCCTTTTACTTCTCGAGCCCTTTTGCATGCTAGCAGCTGCTGGAAGCTGGCAACGGTAATGCCAGCGCGACCAGTGTGACGGCATGGCCATCTGAGAAGAAAGCTGCAGAGCCTCAGTGTGTTTGTGCTTGGAGAAGGGGGGCTTCAAGAACGCCTCCTTTTTTGACGCGTCCTTCGGGGGGAGCTCAAGCTGCAGGGACTCTGCAACACGGAAGCTGTAAGAAACTGCTTTCTAGCCAGGTTGTGGGACGAAGTCGAAGGGCTGCGCGTTTACTTCCCGAGCCAGCCAGCGTATTCTCGGCTGAGCGGGCTTGTGAAGGCGCGTTTGCCTGGGCTTTGGAAAGACGGTGCCGAGCACACAGAAGCCCCGTGCTCTGCGGCTTCAATCTTCGCCTTCTGCCGTCTGGAGAGAACTGAAGCCCAGCGGTGGCACTCAGCTTTGCTGCTCCTCAGCGTGTACAGTGCTGGCACGCAGCATGTGCTGTGCACGGATTTGCCTCAGCTCAAGGTAGAATCATTCTCCTTCTGTTTCGATAGGGTCCGAACTGCCCGTCTAGCTCTCCGCTTAGAGAAATGTGCCGGGAAAGCAGCGCGGGAGTGTTTAGGTGTCCAAGCCTTTCGACAGAGCACAACCGTCTGGCCGACGAGAACGGGTAACGAAGATCGTGCTTTTGCGCCGGTACATTTTTCTGGGCGAGACGGCTACTCGCATCCTTGGTCTTTATGAGCCTGTAACGTGCGCGGGGGGGGTACTTGGAGCTGACAAGGACCGTGCAAAGAGCACCGCGATCCGAGGGCGCTGTGCAGCTTGTAAAGGGGGCTGCCCGGGAATGTGGTGCAAATCCAAGTTTCTCCGAGCCGCAGGGGCCAGCGCCGGGAAGCGCGTTGTTCTGGCACAGTTCTCTGTGCGCGACGTAGCCGAGGGCCTTTCCGTTTAGATGCGGAGCACAGGAGAGGCAGAGTGTGGTGCCACGTAGCGCTGAGAGGGATTGTGTGTATGGGCCAGGCGTGTTCCGGCAGAAGCAGTGCTCTGGTGCGCCCCTCTGCCGGCAGAGCTTTCTGGGCGAGAAGCAGACGACTCTTCGCCTCCGGGGCAATGAAAGCGCGACGCGTTACAAAAAGCGAAGAACGAAGCTGCCGTGCACATGGCTTGTGTGCGCATCCTACGGGCTGCAGGGAAAGCGTGGCTGCCACTCGCTTGCCTGGAAAAGTCACGCTAGCAGCAGCAGAAGGAACTCCAAAGACAGCTGCTTGTGCTGCTACCTATAGCACCAGCCAGCTTCTGTGGAAACAGCTGCTCTTACCTTTAGGCTCCGAGATGCAGAGAATTAAGTATCCCGGTAGATGCAAGCAGAGGAGACAAGTACACAGTGCACTTACGTGGCTTACGCGTGCGAAGGCGAAGGTGCAGCACAGCACTGCCTTTTACTTCTCGAGCCCTTTTGCATGCTAGCAGCTGCTGGAAGCTGGCAACGGTAATGCCAGCGCGACCAGTGTGACGGCATGGCCATCTGAGAAGGAAGCTGCAGAGCCTCAGTGTGTTTGTGCTTGGAGAAGGGGGGCTTCAAGAACGCCTCCTTTTTTGACGCGTCCTTCGGGGTGAGCTCAAGCTGCAGGGACTCTGCAACACGGAAGCTGTAAGAAACTGCTTTCTAGCCAGGTTGTGGGACGAAGTCGAAGGGCTGCGCGTTTACTTCCCGAGCCAGCCAGCGTATTCTCGGCTGAGCGGGCTTGTGAAGGCGCGTTTGCCTGGGCTTTGGAAAGACGGTGCCGAGCACACAGAAGCCCCGTGCTCTGCGGCTTCAATCTTCGCCTTCTGCCGTCTGGAGAGAACTGAAGCCCAGCGGTGGCACTCAGCTTTGCTGCTCCTCAGCGTGTACAGTGCTGGCACGCAGCATGTGCTGTGCACGGATTTGCCTCAGCTCCAGGTAGAATCATTCTCCTTCTGTTTCGATAGGGTCCGAACTGCCCGTCTAGCTCTCCGCTTAGAGAAATGTGCCGGGAAAGCAGCGCGGGAGTGTTTAGGTGTCCAAGCCTTTCGGCAGAGCACAACCGTCTGGCCGACGAGAACGGGTAACGAAGATCGTGCTTTTGCGCCGGTACATTTTTCTGGGCGAGACGGCTACTCGCATCCTTGGTCTTTATGAGCCTGTAACGTGCGCGGGGGGGGTACTTGGAGCTGACAAGGACCGTGCAAAGAGCACCGCGATCCGAGGGCGCTGTGCAGCTTGTAAAGGGGGCTGCCCGGGAATGTGGTGCAAATCCAAGTTTCTCCGAGCCGCAGGGGCCAGCGCCGGGAAGCGCGTTGTTCTGGCACAGTTCTCTGTGCGCGACGTAGCCGAGGGCCTTTCCGTTTAGATGCGGAGCACAGGAGAGGCAGAGTGTGGTGCCACGTAGCGCTGAGAGGGATTGTGTGTATGGGCCAGGCGTGTTCCGGCAGAAGCAGTGCTCTGGTGCGCTCCTCTGCCGGCAGAGCTTTCTGGGCGAGAAGCAGACGACTCTTCGCCTCCGGGGCAATGAAAGCGCGACGCGTTACAAAAAGCGAAGAACGAAGCTGCCGTGCACATGGCTTGTGTGCGCATCCTACGGGCTGCAGGGAAAGCGTGGCTGCCACTCGCTTGCCTGGAAAAGTCACGCTAGCAGCAGCAGAAGGAACTCCAAAGACAGCTGCTTGTGCTGCTACCTATAGCACCAGCCAGCTTCTGTGGAAACAGCTGCTCTTACCTTTAGGCTCCGAGATGCAGAGAATTAAGTATCCCGGTAGATGCAAGCAGAGGAGACAAGTACACAGTGCACTTACGTGGCTTACGCGTGCGAAGGCGAAGGTGCAGCACAGCACTGCCTTTTACTTCTCGAGCCCTTTTGCATGCTAGCAGCTGCTGGAAGCTGGCAACGGTAATGCCAGCGCGACCAGTGTGACGGCATGGCCATCTGAGAAGGAAGCTGCAGAGCCTCAGTGTGTTTGTGCTTGGAGAAGGGGGGCTTCAAGAACGCCTCCTTTTTTGACGCGTCCTTCGGGGTGAGCTCAAGCTGCAGGGACTCTGCAACACGGAAGCTGTAAGAAACTGCTTTCTAGCCAGGTTGTGGGACGAAGTCGAAGGGCTGCGCGTTTACTTCCCGAGCCAGCCAGCGTATTCTCGGCTGAGCGGGCTTGTGAAGGCGCGTTTGCCTGGGCTTTGGAAAGACGGTGCCGAGCACACAGAAGCCCCGTGCTCTGCGGCTTCAATCTTCGCCTTCTGCCGTCTGGAGAGAACTGAAGCCCAGCGGTGGCACTCAGCTTTGCTGCTCCTCAGCGTGTACAGTGCTGGCACGCAGCATGTGCTGTGCACGGATTTGCCTCAGCTCAAGGTAGAATCATTCTCCTTCTGTTTCGATAGGGTCCGAACTGCCCGTCTAGCTCTCCGCTTAGAGAAATGTGCCGGGAAAGCAGCGCGGGAGTGTTTAGGTGTCCAAGCCTTTCGACAGAGCACAACCGTCTGGCCGACGAGAACGGGTAACGAAGATCGTGCTTTTGCGCCGGTACATTTTTCTGGGCGAGACGGCTACTCGCATCCTTGGTCTTTATGAGCCTGTAACGTGCGCGGGGGGGGTACTTGGAGCTGACAAGGACCGTGCAAAGAGCACCGCGATCCGAGGGCGCTGTGCAGCTTGTAAAGGGGGCTGCCCGGGAATGTGGTGCAAATCCAAGTTTCTCCGAGCCGCAGGGGCCAGCGCCGGGAAGCGCGTTGTTCTGGCACAGTTCTCTGTGCGCGACGTAGCCGAGGGCCTTTCCGTTTAGATGCGGAGCACAGGAGAGGCAGAGTGTGGTGCCACGTAGCGCTGAGAGGGATTGTGTGTATGGGCCAGGCGTGTTCCGGCAGAAGCAGTGCTCTGGTGCGCCCCTCTGCCGGCAGAGCTTTCTGGGCGAGAAGCAGACGACTCTTCGCCTCCGGGGCAATGAAAGCGCGACGCGTTACAAAAAGCGAAGAACGAAGCTGCCGTGCACATGGCTTGTGTGCGCATCCTACGGGCTGCAGGGAAAGCGTGGCTGCCACTCGCTTGCCTGGAAAAGTCACGCTAGCAGCAGCAGAAGGAACTCCAAAGACAGCTGCTTGTGCTGCTACCTATAGCACCAGCCAGCTTCTGTGGAAACAGCTGCTCTTACCTTTAGGCTCCGAGATGCAGAGAATTAAGTATCCCGGTAGATGCAAGCAGAGGAGACAAGTACACAGTGCACTTACGTGGCTTACGCGTGCGAAGGCGAAGGTGCAGCACAGCACTGCCTTTTACTTCTCGAGCCCTTTTGCATGCTAGCAGCTGCTGGAAGCTGGCAACGGTAATGCCAGCGCGACCAGTGTGACGGCATGGCCATCTGAGAAGGAAGCTGCAGAGCCTCAGTGTGTTTGTGCTTGGAGAAGGGGGGCTTCAAGAACGCCTCCTTTTTTGACGCGTCCTTCGGGGTGAGCTCAAGCTGCAGGGACTCTGCAACACGGAAGCTGTAAGAAACTGCTTTCTAGCCAGGTTGTGGGACGAAGTCGAAGGGCTGCGCGTTTACTTCCCGAGCCAGCCAGCGTATTCTCGGCTGAGCGGGCTTGTGAAGGCGCGTTTGCCTGGGCTTTGGAAAGACGGTGCCGAGCACACAGAAGCCCCGTGCTCTGCGGCTTCAATCTTCGCCTTCTGCCGTCTGGAGAGAACTGAAGCCCAGCGGTGGCACTCAGCTTTGCTGCTCCTCAGCGTGTACAGTGCTGGCACGCAGCATGTGCTGTGCACGGATTTGCCTCAGCTCCAGGTAGAATCATTCTCCTTCTGTTTCGATGGGGTCCGAACTGCCCGTCTAGCTCTCCGCTTAGAGAAATGTGCCGGGAAAGCAGCGCGGGAGTGTTTAGGTGTCCAAGCCTTTCGACAGAGCACAACCGTCTGGCCGACGAGAACGGGTAACGAAGATCGTGCTTTTGCGCCGGTACATTTTTCTGGGCGAGACGGCTACTCGCATCCTTGGTCTTTATGAGCCTGTAACGTGCGCGGGGGGGTACTTGGAGCTGACAAGGACCGTGCAAAGAGCACCGCGATCCGAGGGCGCTGTGCAGCTTGTAAAGGGGGCTGCCCGGGAATGTGGTGCAAATCCAAGTTTCTCCGAGCCGCAGGGGCCAGCGCCGGGAAGCGCGTTGTTCTGGCACAGTTCTCTGTGCGCGACGTAGCCGAGGGCCTTTCCGTTTAGATGCGGAGCACAGGAGAGGCAGAGTGTGGTGCCACGTAGCGCTGAGAGGGATTGTGTGTATGGGCCAGGCGTGTTCCGGCAGAAGCAGTGCTCTGGTGCGCTCCTCTGCCGGCAGAGCTTTCTGTGCGAGAAGCAGACGACTCTTCGCCTCCGGGGCAATGAAAGCGCGACGCGTTACAAAAAGCGAAGAACGAAGCTGCCGTGCACATGGCTTGTGTGCGCATCCTACGGGCTGCAGGGAAAGCGTGGCTGCCACTCGCTTGCCTGGAAAAGTCACGCTAGCAGCAGCAGAAGGAACTCCAAAGACAGCTGCTTGTGCTGCTACCTATAGCACCAGCCAGCTTCTGTGGAAACAGCTGCTCTTACCTTTAGGCTCCGAGATGCAGAGAATTAAGTATCCCGGTAGATGCAAGCAGAGGAGACAAGTACACAGTGCACTTACGTGGCTTACGCGTGCGAAGGCGAAGGTGCAGCACAGCACTGCCTTTTACTTCTCGAGCCCTTTTGCATGCTAGCAGCTGCTGGAAGCTGGCAACGGTAATGCCAGCGCGACCAGTGTGACGGCATGGCCATCTGAGAAGAAAGCTGCAGAGCCTCAGTGTGTTTGTGCTTGGAGAAGGGGGGCTTCAAGAACGCCTCCTTTTTTGACGCGTCCTTCGGGGTGAGCTCAAGCTGCAGGGACTCTGCAACACGGAAGCTGTAAGAAACTGCTTTCTAGCCAGGTTGTGGGACGAAGTCGAAGGGCTGCGCGTTTACTTCCCGAGCCAGCCAGCGTATTCTCGGCTGAGCGGGCTTGTGAAGGCGCGTTTGCCTGGGCTTTGGAAAGACGGTGCCGAGCACACAGAAGCCCCGTGCTCTGCGGCTTCAATCTTCGCCTTCTGCCGTCTGGAGAGAACTGAAGCCCAGCGGTGGCACTCAGCTTTGCTGCTCCTCAGCGTGTACAGTGCTGGCACGCAGCATGTGCTGTGCACGGATTTGCCTCAGCTCAAGGTAGAATCATTCTCCTTCTGTTTCGATAGGGTCCGAACTGCCCGTCTAGCTCTCCGCTTAGAGAAATGTGCCGGGAAAGCAGCGCGGGAGTGTTTAGGTGTCCAAGCCTTTCGACAGAGCACAACCGTCTGGCCGACGAGAACGGGTAACGAAGATCGTGCTTTTGCGCCGGTACATTTTTCTGGGCGAGACGGCTACTCGCATCCTTGGTCTTTATGAGCCTGTAACGTGCGCGGGGGGGGTACTTGGAGCTGACAAGGACCGTGCAAAGAGCACCGCGATCCGAGGGCGCTGTGCAGCTTGTAAAGGGGGCTGCCCGGGAATGTGGTGCAAATCCAAGTTTCTCCGAGCCGCAGGGGCCAGCGCCGGGAAGCGCGTTGTTCTGGCACAGTTCTCTGTGCGCGACGTAGCCGAGGGCCTTTCCGTTTAGATGCGGAGCACAGGAGAGGCAGAGTGTGGTGCCACGTAGCGCTGAGAGGGATTGTGTGTATGGGCCAGGCGTGTTCCGGCAGAAGCAGTGCTCTGGTGCGCTCCTCTGCCGGCAGAGCTTTCTGGGCGAGAAGCAGACGACTCTTCGCCTCCGGGGCAATGAAAGCGCGACGCGTTACAAAAAGCGAAGAACGAAGCTGCCGTGCACATGGCTTGTGTGCGCATCCTACGGGCTGCAGGGAAAGCGTGGCTGCCACTCGCTTGCCTGGAAAAGTCACGCTAGCAGCAGCAGAAGGAACTCCAAAGACAGCTGCTTGTGCTGCTACCTATAGCACCAGCCAGCTTCTGTGGAAACAGCTGCTCTTACCTTTAGGCTCCGAGATGCAGAGAATTAAGTATCCCGGTAGATGCAAGCAGAGGAGACAAGTACACAGTGCACTTACGTGGCTTACGCGTGCGAAGGCGAAGGTGCAGCACAGCACTGCCTTTTACTTCTCGAGCCCTTTTGCATGCTAGCAGCTGCTGGAAGCTGGCAACGGTAATGCCAGCGCGACCAGTGTGACGGCATGGCCATCTGAGAAGGAAGCTGCAGAGCCTCAGTGTGTTTGTGCTTGGAGAAGGGGGGCTTCAAGAACGCCTCCTTTTTTGACGCGTCCTTCGGGGTGAGCTCAAGCTGCAGGGACTCTGCAACACGGAAGCTGTAAGAAACTGCTTTCTAGCCAGGTTGTGGGACGAAGTCGAAGGGCTGCGCGTTTACTTCCCGAGCCAGCCAGCGTATTCTCGGCTGAGCGGGCTTGTGAAGGCGCGTTTGCCTGGGCTTTGGAAAGACGGTGCCGAGCACACAGAAGCCCCGTGCTCTGCGGCTTCAATCTTCGCCTTCTGCCGTCTGGAGAGAACTGAAGCCCAGCGGTGGCACTCAGCTTTGCTGCTCCTCAGCGTGTACAGTGCTGGCACGCAGCATGTGCTGTGCACGGATTTGCCTCAGCTCAAGGTAGAATCATTCTCCTTCTGTTTCGATAGGGTCCGAACTGCCCGTCTAGCTCTCCGCTTAGAGAAATGTGCCGGGAAAGCAGCGCGGGAGTGTTTAGGTGTCCAAGCCTTTCGACAGAGCACAACCGTCTGGCCGACGAGAACGGGTAACGAAGATCGTGCTTTTGCGCCGGTACATTTTTCTGGGCGAGACGGCTACTCGCATCCTTGGTCTTTATGAGCCTGTAACGTGCGCGGGGGGGGTACTTGGAGCTGACAAGGACCGTGCAAAGAGCACCGCGATCCGAGGGCGCTGTGCAGCTTGTAAAGGGGGCTGCCCGGGAATGTGGTGCAAATCCAAGTTTCTCCGAGCCGCAGGGGCCAGCGCCGGGAAGCGCGTTGTTCTGGCACAGTTCTCTGTGCGCGACGTAGCCGAGGGCCTTTCCGTTTAGATGCGGAGCACAGGAGAGGCAGAGTGTGGTGCCACGTAGCGCTGAGAGGGATTGTGTGTATGGGCCAGGCGTGTTCCGGCAGAAGCAGTGCTCTGGTGCGCCCCTCTGCCGGCAGAGCTTTCTGGGCGAGAAGCAGACGACTCTTCGCCTCCGGGGCAATGAAAGCGCGACGCGTTACAAAAAGCGAAGAACGAAGCTGCCGTGCACATGGCTTGTGTGCGCATCCTACGGGCTGCAGGGAAAGCGTGGCTGCCACTCGCTTGCCTGGAAAAGTCACGCTAGCAGCAGCAGAAGGAACTCCAAAGACAGCTGCTTGTGCTGCTACCTATAGCACCAGCCAGCTTCTGTGGAAACAGCTGCTCTTACCTTTAGGCTCCGAGATGCAGAGAATTAAGTATCCCGGTAGATGCAAGCAGAGGAGACAAGTACACAGTGCACTTACGTGGCTTACGCGTGCGAAGGCGAAGGTGCAGCACAGCACTGCCTTTTACTTCTCGAGCCCTTTTGCATGCTAGCAGCTGCTGGAAGCTGGCAACGGTAATGCCAGCGCGACCAGTGTGACGGCATGGCCATCTGAGAAGGAAGCTGCAGAGCCTCAGTGTGTTTGTGCTTGGAGAAGGGGGGCTTCAAGAACGCCTCCTTTTTTGACGCGTCCTTCGGGGTGAGCTCAAGCTGCAGGGACTCTGCAACACGGAAGCTGTAAGAAACTGCTTTCTAGCCAGGTTGTGGGACGAAGTCGAAGGGCTGCGCGTTTACTTCCCGAGCCAGCCAGCGTATTCTCGGCTGAGCGGGCTTGTGAAGGCGCGTTTGCCTGGGCTTTGGAAAGACGGTGCCGAGCACACAGAAGCCCCGTGCTCTGCGGCTTCAATCTTCGCCTTCTGCCGTCTGGAGAGAACTGAAGCCCAGCGGTGGCACTCAGCTTTGCTGCTCCTCAGCGTGTACAGTGCTGGCACGCAGCATGTGCTGTGCACGGATTTGCCTCAGCTCCAGGTAGAATCATTCTCCTTCTGTTTCGATGGGGTCCGAACTGCCCGTCTAGCTCTCCGCTTAGAGAAATGTGCCGGGAAAGCAGCGCGGGAGTGTTTAGGTGTCCAAGCCTTTCGACAGAGCACAACCGTCTGGCCGACGAGAACGGGTAACGAAGATCGTGCTTTTGCGCCGGTACATTTTTCTGGGCGAGACGGCTACTCGCATCCTTGGTCTTTATGAGCCTGTAACGTGCGCGGGGGGGTACTTGGAGCTGACAAGGACCGTGCAAAGAGCACCGCGATCCGAGGGCGCTGTGCAGCTTGTAAAGGGGGCTGCCCGGGAATGTGGTGCAAATCCAAGTTTCTCCGAGCCGCAGGGGCCAGCGCCGGGAAGCGCGTTGTTCTGGCACAGTTCTCTGTGCGCGACGTAGCCGAGGGCCTTTCCGTTTAGATGCGGAGCACAGGAGAGGCAGAGTGTGGTGCCACGTAGCGCTGAGAGGGATTGTGTGTATGGGCCAGGCGTGTTCCGGCAGAAGCAGTGCTCTGGTGCGCTCCTCTGCCGGCAGAGCTTTCTGTGCGAGAAGCAGACGACTCTTCGCCTCCGGGGCAATGAAAGCGCGACGCGTTACAAAAAGCGAAGAACGAAGCTGCCGTGCACATGGCTTGTGTGCGCATCCTACGGGCTGCAGGGAAAGCGTGGCTGCCACTCGCTTGCCTGGAAAAGTCACGCTAGCAGCAGCAGAAGGAACTCCAAAGACAGCTGCTTGTGCTGCTACCTATAGCACCAGCCAGCTTCTGTGGAAACAGCTGCTCTTACCTTTAGGCTCCGAGATGCAGAGAATTAAGTATCCCGGTAGATGCAAGCAGAGGAGACAAGTACACAGTGCACTTACGTGGCTTACGCGTGCGAAGGCGAAGGTGCAGCACAGCACTGCCTTTTACTTCTCGAGCCCTTTTGCATGCTAGCAGCTGCTGGAAGCTGGCAACGGTAATGCCAGCGCGACCAGTGTGACGGCATGGCCATCTGAGAAGAAAGCTGCAGAGCCTCAGTGTGTTTGTGCTTGGAGAAGGGGGGCTTCAAGAACGCCTCCTTTTTTGACGCGTCCTTCGGGGGGAGCTCAAGCTGCAGGGACTCTGCAACACGGAAGCTGTAAGAAACTGCTTTCTAGCCAGGTTGTGGGACGAAGTCGAAGGGCTGCGCGTTTACTTCCCGAGCCAGCCAGCGTATTCTCGGCTGAGCGGGCTTGTGAAGGCGCGTTTGCCTGGGCTTTGGAAAGACGGTGCCGAGCACACAGAAGCCCCGTGCTCTGCGGCTTCAATCTTCGCCTTCTGCCGTCTGGAGAGAACTGAAGCCCAGCGGTGGCACTCAGCTTTGCTGCTCCTCAGCGTGTACAGTGCTGGCACGCAGCATGTGCTGTGCACGGATTTGCCTCAGCTCAAGGTAGAATCATTCTCCTTCTGTTTCGATAGGGTCCGAACTGCCCGTCTAGCTCTCCGCTTAGAGAAATGTGCCGGGAAAGCAGCGCGGGAGTGTTTAGGTGTCCAAGCCTTTCGACAGAGCACAACCGTCTGGCCGACGAGAACGGGTAACGAAGATCGTGCTTTTGCGCCGGTACATTTTTCTGGGCGAGACGGCTACTCGCATCCTTGGTCTTTATGAGCCTGTAACGTGCGCGGGGGGGGGTACTTGGAGCTGACAAGGACCGTGCAAAGAGCACCGCGATCCGAGGGCGCTGTGCAGCTTGTAAAGGGGGCTGCCCGGGAATGTGGTGCAAATCCAAGTTTCTCCGAGCCGCAGGGGCCAGCGCCGGGAAGCGCGTTGTTCTGGCACAGTTCTCTGTGCGCGACGTAGCCGAGGGCCTTTCCGTTTAGATGCGGAGCACAGGAGAGGCAGAGTGTGGTGCCACGTAGCGCTGAGAGGGATTGTGTGTATGGGCCAGGCGTGTTCCGGCAGAAGCAGTGCTCTGGTGCGCCCCTCTGCCGGCAGAGCTTTCTGGGCGAGAAGCAGACGACTCTTCGCCTCCGGGGCAATGAAAGCGCGACGCGTTACAAAAAGCGAAGAACGAAGCTGCCGTGCACATGGCTTGTGTGCGCATCCTACGGGCTGCAGGGAAAGCGTGGCTGCCACTCGCTTGCCTGGAAAAGTCACGCTAGCAGCAGCAGAAGGAACTCCAAAGACAGCTGCTTGTGCTGCTACCTATAGCACCAGCCAGCTTCTGTGGAAACAGCTGCTCTTACCTTTAGGCTCCGAGATGCAGAGAATTAAGTATCCCGGTAGATGCAAGCAGAGGAGACAAGTACACAGTGCACTTACGTGGCTTACGCGTGCGAAGGCGAAGGTGCAGCACAGCACTGCCTTTTACTTCTCGAGCCCTTTTGCATGCTAGCAGCTGCTGGAAGCTGGCAACGGTAATGCCAGCGCGACCAGTGTGACGGCATGGCCATCTGAGAAGGAAGCTGCAGAGCCTCAGTGTGTTTGTGCTTGGAGAAGGGGGGCTTCAAGAACGCCTCCTTTTTTGACGCGTCCTTCGGGGTGAGCTCAAGCTGCAGGGACTCTGCAACACGGAAGCTGTAAGAAACTGCTTTCTAGCCAGGTTGTGGGACGAAGTCGAAGGGCTGCGCGTTTACTTCCCGAGCCAGCCAGCGTATTCTCGGCTGAGCGGGCTTGTGAAGGCGCGTTTGCCTGGGCTTTGGAAAGACGGTGCCGAGCACACAGAAGCCCGTGCTCTGCGGCTTCAATCTTCGCCTTCTGCCGTCTGGAGAGAACTGAAGCCCAGCGGTGGCACTCAGCTTTGCTGCTCCTCAGCGTGTACAGTGCTGGCACGCAGCATGTGCTGTGCACGGATTTGCCTCAGCTCCAGGTAGAATCATTCTCCTTCTGTTTCGATAGGGTCCGAACTGCCCGTCTAGCTCTCCGCTTAGAGAAATGTGCCGGGAAAGCAGCGCGGGAGTGTTTAGGTGTCCAAGCCTTTCGGCAGAGCACAACCGTCTGGCCGACGAGAACGGGTAACGAAGATCGTGCTTTGCGCCGGTACATTTTTCTGGGCGAGACGGCTACTCGCATCCTTGGTCTTTATGAGCCTGTAACGTGCGCGGGGGGGGTACTTGGAGCTGACAAGGACCGTGCAAAGAGCACCGCGATCCGAGGGCGCTGTGCAGCTTGTAAAGGGGGCTGCCCGGGAATGTGGTGCAAATCCAAGTTTCTCCGAGCCGCAGGGGCCAGCGCCGGGAAGCGCGTTGTTCTGGCACAGTTCTCTGTGCGCGACGTAGCCGAGGGCCTTTCCGTTTAGATGCGGAGCACAGGAGAGGCAGAGTGTGGTGCCACGTAGCGCTGAGAGGGATTGTGTGTATGGCCAGGCGTGTTCCGGCAGAAGCAGTGCTCTGGTGCGCCCCTCTGCCGGCAGAGCTTTCTGGGCGAGAAGCAGACGACTCTTCGCCTCCGGGGCAATGAAAGCGCGACGCGTTACAAAAAGCGAAGAACGAAGCTGCCGTGCACATGGCTTGTGTGCGCATCCTACGGGCTGCAGGGAAAGCGTGGCTGCCACTCGCTTGCCTGGAAAAGTCACGCTAGCAGCAGCAGAAGGAACTCCAAAGACAGCTGCTTGTGCTGCTACCTATAGCACCAGCCAGCTTCTGTGGAAACAGCTGCTCTTACCTTTAGGCTCCGAGATGCAGAGAATTAAGTATCCCGGTAGATGCAAGCAGAGGAGACAAGTACACAGTGCACTTACGTGGCTTACGCGTGCGAAGGCGAAGGTGCAGCACAGCACTGCCTTTTACTTCTCGAGCCCTTTTGCATGCTAGCAGCTGCTGGAAGCTGGCAACGGTAATGCCAGCGCGACCAGTGTGACGGCATGGCCATCTGAGAAGGAAGCTGCAGAGCCTCAGTGTGTTTGTGCTTGGAGAAGGGGGGCTTCAAGAACGCCTCCTTTTTTGACGCGTCCTTCGGGGTGAGCTCAAGCTGCAGGGACTCTGCAACACGGAAGCTGTAAGAAACTGCTTTCTAGCCAGGTTGTGGGACGAAGTCGAAGGGCTGCGCGTTTACTTCCCGAGCCAGCCAGCGTATTCTCGGCTGAGCGGGCTTGTGAAGGCGCGTTTGCCTGGGCTTTGGAAAGACGGTGCCGAGCACACAGAAGCCCCGTGCTCTGCGGCTTCAATCTTCGCCTTCTGCCGTCTGGAGAGAACTGAAGCCCAGCGGTGGCACTCAGCTTTGCTGCTCCTCAGCGTGTACAGTGCTGGCACGCAGCATGTGCTGTGCACGGATTTGCCTCAGCTCCAGGTAGAATCATTCTCCTTCTGTTTCGATAGGGTCCGAACTGCCCGTCTAGCTCTCCGCTTAGAGAAATGTGCCGGGAAAGCAGCGCGGGAGTGTTTAGGTGTCCAAGCCTTTCGACAGAGCACAACCGTCTGGCCGACGAGAACGGGTAACGAAGATCGTGCTTTTGCGCCGGTACATTTTTCTGGGCGAGACGGCTACTCGCATCCTTGGTCTTTATGAGCCTGTAACGTGCGCGGGGGGGGTACTTGGAGCTGACAAGGACCGTGCAAAGAGCACCGCGATCCGAGGGCGCTGTGCAGCTTGTAAAGGGGGCTGCCCGGGAATGTGGTGCAAATCCAAGTTTCTCCGAGCCGCAGGGGCCAGCGCCGGGAAGCGCGTTGTTCTGGCACAGTTCTCTGTGCGCGACGTAGCCGAGGGCCTTTCCGTTTAGATGCGGAGCACAGGAGAGGCAGAGTGTGGTGCCACGTAGCGCTGAGAGGGATTGTGTGTATGGGCCAGGCGTGTTCCGGCAGAAGCAGTGCTCTGGTGCGCCCCTCTGCCGGCAGAGCTTTCTGGGCGAGAAGCAGACGACTCTTCGCCTCCGGGGCAATGAAAGCGCGACGCGTTACAAAAAGCGAAGAACGAAGCTGCCGTGCACATGGCTTGTGTGCGCATCCTACGGGCTGCAGGGAAAGCGTGGCTGCCACTCGCTTGCCTGGAAAAGTCACGCTAGCAGCAGCAGAAGGAACTCCAAAGACAGCTGCTTGTGCTGCTACCTATAGCACCAGCCAGCTTCTGTGGAAACAGCTGCTCTTACCTTTAGGCTCCGAGATGCAGAGAATTAAGTATCCCGGTAGATGCAAGCAGAGGAGACAAGTACACAGTGCACTTACGTGGCTTACGCGTGCGAAGGCGAAGGTGCAGCACAGCACTGCCTTTTACTTCTCGAGCCCTTTTGCATGCTAGCAGCTGCTGGAAGCTGGCAACGGTAATGCCAGCGCGACCAGTGTGACGGCATGGCCATCTGAGAAGGAAGCTGCAGAGCCTCAGTGTGTTTGTGCTTGGAGAAGGGGGGCTTCAAGAACGCCTCCTTTTTTGACGCGTCCTTCGGGGTGAGCTCAAGCTGCAGGGACTCTGCAACACGGAAGCTGTAAGAAACTGCTTTCTAGCCAGGTTGTGGGACGAAGTCGAAGGGCTGCGCGTTTACTTCCCGAGCCAGCCAGCGTATTCTCGGCTGAGCGGGCTTGTGAAGGCGCGTTTGCCTGGGCTTTGGAAAGACGGTGCCGAGCACACAGAAGCCCCGTGCTCTGCGGCTTCAATCTTCGCCTTCTGCCGTCTGGAGAGAACTGAAGCCCAGCGGTGGCACTCAGCTTTGCTGCTCCTCAGCGTGTACAGTGCTGGCACGCAGCATGTGCTGTGCACGGATTTGCCTCAGCTCCAGGTAGAATCATTCTCCTTCTGTTTCGATAGGGTCCGAACTGCCCGTCTAGCTCTCCGCTTAGAGAAATGTGCCGGGAAAGCAGCGCGGGAGTGTTTAGGTGTCCAAGCCTTTCGACAGAGCACAACCGTCTGGCCGACGAGAACGGGTAACGAAGATCGTGCTTTTGCGCCGGTACATTTTTCTGGGCGAGACGGCTACTCGCATCCTTGGTCTTTATGAGCCTGTAACGTGCGCGGGGGGGGTACTTGGAGCTGACAAGGACCGTGCAAAGAGCACCGCGATCCGAGGGCGCTGTGCAGCTTGTAAAGGGGGCTGCCCGGGAATGTGGTGCAAATCCAAGTTTCTCCGAGCCGCAGGGGCCAGCGCCGGGAAGCGCGTTGTTCTGGCACAGTTCTCTGTGCGCGACGTAGCCGAGGGCCTTTCCGTTTAGATGCGGAGCACAGGAGAGGCAGAGTGTGGTGCCACGTAGCGCTGAGAGGGATTGTGTGTATGGGCCAGGCGTGTTCCGGCAGAAGCAGTGCTCTGGTGCGCCCCTCTGCCGGCAGAGCTTTCTGGGCGAGAAGCAGACGACTCTTCGCCTCCGGGGCAATGAAAGCGCGACGCGTTACAAAAAGCGAAGAACGAAGCTGCCGTGCACATGGCTTGTGTGCGCATCCTACGGGCTGCAGGGAAAGCGTGGCTGCCACTCGCTTGCCTGGAAAAGTCACGCTAGCAGCAGCAGAAGGAACTCCAAAGACAGCTGCTTGTGCTGCTACCTATAGCACCAGCCAGCTTCTGTGGAAACAGCTGCTCTTACCTTTAGGCTCCGAGATGCAGAGAATTAAGTATCCCGGTAGATGCAAGCAGAGGAGACAAGTACACAGTGCACTTACGTGGCTTACGCGTGCGAAGGCGAAGGTGCAGCACAGCACTGCCTTTTACTTCTCGAGCCCTTTTGCATGCTAGCAGCTGCTGGAAGCTGGCAACGGTAATGCCAGCGCGACCAGTGTGACGGCATGGCCATCTGAGAAGGAAGCTGCAGAGCCTCAGTGTGTTTGTGCTTGGAGAAGGGGGGCTTCAAGAACGCCTCCTTTTTTGACGCGTCCTTCGGGGTGAGCTCAAGCTGCAGGGACTCTGCAACACGGAAGCTGTAAGAAACTGCTTTCTAGCCAGGTTGTGGGACGAAGTCGAAGGGCTGCGCGTTTACTTCCCGAGCCAGCCAGCGTATTCTCGGCTGAGCGGGCTTGTGAAGGCGCGTTTGCCTGGGCTTTGGAAAGACGGTGCCGAGCACACAGAAGCCCCGTGCTCTGCGGCTTCAATCTTCGCCTTCTGCCGTCTGGA